>NC_140593.1:103776382-105063882 GCF_964204655.1 Triturus cristatus | reverse complement strand
CATCTCCTGCAGTCCTGACCCAGAGGGGCCTGTGTTGCTGTATTTGACATGTGCTGGGAACATCTGGAACACTTCTTATGCTGCAGGGATTAAATCAGAAGAATGGTGACCTTGCCTGCACTTTCTGAGGCTCTGCAGATTAAAGCAGTGGTCAGGAGTGATGAGGCAGAGGAGATCCAGAGAAGGGCTGTGAGCAGGTGATATGAGCAAGGTGGAACTGGTGAGGGGAAGGACTTTTCATTTTAGGGCAAGAGATGTTGCCACAGGACAGCCTTTGGACGGGGAACAACCTTTACAACGCAACTTTTACAACGCACTACCATTACAACGAAACTGTTACAACGCGAGTGCATTGACAACGCAGGACATTACAACGCAAGTCTTTACATCGACTTGCACTAGATGGCATGCTAACATTAAAAATAGTGTAGTTTACTATCCCAACACCTTCCCTACTGTTACGTGGACTGGAGTTGGAATAATAAATTACACTTTTTTAATGTTAGCACGCCATCTAGTGCAAGTCGATGTAAAGACTTGCGTTGTAATGTCCTGCGTTGTCAATGCACTCGCGTTGTAAAACGTTTGTTGTAACAGCATGCGTTGTAACAGCATGCGTTGTAACGTCATACATCCCCTTTGGACTGATGGAGGGAGGGACTGTCTTAGGTGAAGGGACACATCCCTCCAGGGGGTAGTAAAAATGCCTGTTTCCTTGAACGCTTCGTGAAGTCCTAGCGGAGTGGTATGCAGACTGTGGGTCAGTATTCAGGCCCTGGTTTTATGGTTTGCCCGACTGAGTGCCGTCAGCGGGTAGACCAATCATTTCTGTAAATGGAAAGGAATTACTGTCATGGCGGTTCCCTTCAAGGTACAAAAAGTTTGGCGAACAGCCACCATCGGTTTTGACAGCCACGGATCCAACTTTTAATAATTTTTGTTTTTAGGGGGAAAAAACGAATGACCCCCACAGACTGGGTGGTATATTTTCACCAAGCACCATTCTTTTTGACACATTGAAAAAAGATGACCCGAGGATTGCTGTTAGCAAGATTCCGACTAGACATATTCCATCGTGTTACCATTTTTCCGAAAATGAGCGAATGGGCAAGGGTGATGCAACTATGTCCCTGTGATGATATTTCAGAGCAAACAACAATTCACGTAGTATTTTTCCGTAAATTTTATAACCAGCAAAGGAAAAAATGGCTATTACCGATTTTAAATAAATTTGCTGTTAGAAGATGCCAACCGGCGTTTTTCGCCCTGCAACTTTTAAATAATGAATTTGTGATATGGTGCTTGATAAATTTCCTGAAAATTGTGATAAAATGTAGAAAATCAATAATAATGTGATGGATCATTAGCCCTATAACTGTTATTTTTATGGAAAATGAGATTTTAATTGCTAAATCTTGAATAACAATGTATTTTTTTATTGTTCTTTTATGATTCTCGTTTGTAGAAATCGAATAAAGCTTGTCTACTACTAAAAAAATGACCCGAGGAGTGTATCAAATGTCTTATATATGTCCTAAGAGCATTCTGCAGTTGATTGGTCCATCTGTGATGTATGGTTCATGGCATGAAAGAAGCGCGTAAGAAACCAAATCAAGGAAATCATGAATAAGAATTCAGACATTATTAAAGATGATCTTGGGTACCTAAACAGAAGAGGGACTACATCAGAGATCAAGTGGTGAAAGTCTCATTATCTCATTATGGTCCCAATGGAACCTGCCTCTGATCCTGGTCATTTCAAAGATGGCAGTTGTAAAGCTTGCAGCCTTTGCAAGGAGAGCAAGAGTTTTAAAGATGATCCCAAAGATTTCAGAGGTTCGAGCAATTGCAAAACTATTCATGTGGTATACGCCGTGAGGTGTCCATGTGACCTGCTGTACGTAGGACGGATCACACAAAAGGTGAAAGAGTGGATACTACAACACTGCAGTCACAGAAGATGCCAGACTGTGGGAGCACCACTAACTGAACATATTCGCAATCTACCACATACTCCGGATGAAATATGTTGGTAAGTTATGGAAAGGATCATCCCGGATGAGACAGGAGGAGACCTTACCAACAAGCTCAACATACGTGGATGCAAATGTATTGAACTGTGGACTGTATCAATCATGGACTGAATAGTAGAAAGAATGCAACCGTTTGATGTGTGTGTCACCTAATGACTGAGGATGTACAAGTCAGTATTACCATATCGATACGAGTAATGCAAGTTAATCCTTTGTATGATTTAGGGGGTTTCTAATTCTCAGCGCAGCCCTTCTGAATTATAATAGTAATATCATATTAATATGTATGTTAATATTATTGAATAATATTCCATATTTATGTATAATATTTATGTATGAACATCATGCCTAATTATGTGTACTGGCGTGATGAGTAATGTTGTTACTCCACCTCCACAGTTGCTTGGCAAACCTGGTCAGGCGGCTGGATATGACTGATTCTTCCAGACCCAGGCATGCCAAAACGTTATCCCTGATCCACATGCTGGGATCTCTGGGTCCATCACTTGAAAGAAGAAGACACCTTTGAAGTCTTTTCTCTCTTTTTATTATATCACTCCACCAGTCTGGCTAGAACATTTTTGATCATAGTCACCATCATTTTTGTGCATGAGAAACAAGAGGCTCTTGCTTACATTTACCTAGTTTCCCTTCCATCCTGAGACTTATGGTATATAGTTTTCCCATTCCTGGGACTGGATACAGTTGTCCGTAAGATAGGCACTAGCATGCGATCCTTGTGAACGAGGCCTTATCTTAAGACACTGACTCGCACACCCAGCAGGAAAGCCTCATCTTCTCCCGCTCGCGCATGGCGGACACCTGATTGACACTGCTGCATTTATTTTGTATCCACTCATCTCTCCACAATGGTTCTACTACCGTCCAATGAGCATGCACACACACTTTTTGTGCGTGCACATTATTTTATGTAGACACTAACCCGCGTGCTCAGAACATCGGGTTGATCTTCGTTAGAGGTGAGAGCAGTGAGTCAAGTGCTGAAAGGGAGGTGATCTCTATGTCTTCAGTTAACAAAGCTGGCCATTGTTGGCAAACTGAGATCGTATTCTAAATGCACCTGGGTGTTTCATTTAGCCGAGTGGGGCATTTTACCTGGTGCTTTCATAACATCTTAAAACCATTTACCAAGGTAGGCCGCATGTGGTCACGCTGATTAACATAATGAGGCCCCCTCTGTCAATTATTGTTGGAGTTTGACTGCTCACCTCCTTACCCTCTGTTTTATCAGAGCATTATTTTTCTAACTATGCCATAGCATCATGGGGAGGTCATAGCTGGTTGCTTGATCTGGTTTATATGTTCAAGGTAAGCTTTATCCCTAGCTTCTCTACTCAGACATTTTTGTAACACGACTATATTGATTATAATTTGAGTGTCTTTAATGCTTTTCTTTTAATTGTATACAACATGGACACATCACTTTTCACACTGCATTGATATCCTTTAGGTAAGCTTGAGTCTTTTTACACATTTTTAAGATTATTTTACTTTGGCATGATTTGCCTCAATGTGTTGGCTAATTACTTCCCAATCCCCATCCTTCCAGATAGAGGTGCATCTTTGTTACCATCCTGATGCAGACCCCACCAGAGATACCTATTTAGGGGGTCACAATGTCACAATATATAACATTTGCATTGCTTTGTTGGATGCAAGACCAAATGGGTGGTGATTTTCCTTTGAAACGTCTCCCCTTATTTGATCCTACAATCATAGGTAGCCATTTTTAGTCTTTACCTGTATTTGAGTTCTTTTGTCCATTTGTGCTCTACTTGTGAACATCTCAATGAGCTTTGAATCTTCTCTTCCTATGACGTATGGACTCATTTCTGTTTGATTTTTAGAAAACATGTCTTTTGAGGGGATGCTATCTCACTCTCTTACAAATTGATCATTTATGTACTAAAATAATAGCTGTAAGAACCACTCTATTTCTACATTGGTGGGGGACGAAAAAGGGGTGCCCTTGCTCTTCGCAATGGAAATGGAACCATTTGCGAGCGAAGAAGAGGCAGAGAATGGGGCATGCACATACCACATAAGTTACATACTTTATCGCTCCAGGAAGATGATGTCTTACTCGTCCTATATCATAATTCCCACACTAACCGGGTTCCGAGACATATCAGGACTCCAAATAAATTTGGGAAAATCATGCCTCTTCCTTCTGTTGCCAATAATGCACCCAGTTGGTCGAGAGAAACCTGACAATGTGATTAGACTTGACAGAGAGACCTTCACACATTTGGAGATGCAAATGTAGCATGAAGATAATGAACTGAAGGATGGAAATCTACTGAAAATTATAGCATCTATCAGGCAATCACTTCCCTTCTCGAAACAAAGCTCTCCTCACCAATGGGAAGGCTAGCGATTGCGAAAATGTCAATATTGACTACATTTCTCCACTATCTTGCTGGGTTACCTATCATACTCAAAAGGAACTTATTCAAGAGCACCAAATCCTCCTCACAGCATTAATATGGAGACACGGAGGGAGATGGGTAGCTATAAGTATAGCCAGGTGTCCGGTAGGTGCAGGAACATTCGGAGCGCCACAATTTCAGATCTATTAGAATGCAGCACAATAGCAAGGGTTAATGAGACAGATGGGTCCCAATCCTGACCCAGTTAAAGCAGAAATAGAGACAAAAATAGAGAACAATCTAGTAGGACACTTATAAGGGGGTTGGGCTTGGCCAATGGTGGTTTACTGTTTGTGGTGATACCTCAATGAGCAGGATAATCGTGGGCTGTATTTCCCTGACATCCTCCTATGGAATATAAATAGATTCCATACAATAACAAGGAAACATGAACAACGACCATGGCAAAAATCTGGAATAAACAAAGGGAGACTTTTACTCAAACAGAGTGCTGTGCATTTGTGAGGAACTCGTCTATCTCCACTTGAGGACGCGACTAGATCACGTGTATTACCACGGATCACTCGACGGAGCAACTTAACCCTTGTTGGATTTCCAAATGCCCGGTTCCTCTTAAATTACAGTAACCTTTACGGTCACACCCGCAATTTCCGAGCCTCCTGCTGAACCTCGTTATCTACCTCTGCGCGACGTGTGTTCCCTTATCCAGGCATCGAACACGTCGTGAATTTGATCTCCTTACTACGGCAATTTCTTTTCAATACCAGGCTTGTACATACTACCGTCCTGATGATGATCCTTGTATCCTCGTAATAGGATCAAAACGTCGTCTACTCTAGTCTAAACAGCGTGCACATCAATACATTGTGTTAAAAAAGTGCATTGTCTGTTCTGAATAAGCTTTAAACACTGGATTTTGTAAATAAGCTCCTTTGTCTTGCCTGAAATGTCTGTTTGTGTTGTAAATGTCTTTTTTCCCAACGGATGCAGGACTGTGTCCCACATATGATTTACTGTTGAATAATTTTCGTGTTTCATTGAAGAATTAAACTGGTTGTCCGGCTGGACATCCTAATATAGTTTCGATTCTGTACTATATTTATTCCCTTTACTCCTTAAACCATTTGAGGACCATTGTTTGCTTGTAATTAACGATTACCCAAGGTCCTCTATTACCTTACAGGGTTCCCTTGTTTTGTTTGAATTTGTGAGGAACTGAGGCATACTTATGGATTTGGAGCATTTTGGTTCATAGTACGCCACATTATAGTGCCTAGAATCACATGGGTGGATGAAAACAATGAACCGCCTAGAGCAGAATTAATGGCTAAAATATTAACATATCGTGCAAGTAGACATGCAGTGGCCATGCTTCAGATCACTCCACCTTCTGCAGTCCACATGACTACCAGTGCCTTTAAGGAAAAGTGGGAGTGGGAATTGGCACGGAAATCACCGAACAGCAGCGGAGCAGTCGTCTAGAATATCCCAAAAATGTGATGACAAAATTGCATTTTAAATTCATTTGATTTAATTACATACCCGAGGTTTACTAAGCCCCAGCAGGAACAGACAAAATTGGCCTGGTTGTCCACGGCCAAATGCAGATTTCTTACACAGGTTATGAGAATGTACCCTAATCCAACAGTATTGGGGAGCAGTAACAGAAACAATTTTGGCACTGACAGAAGAGACAAGGAATGCCCCATCAAAGATGTTTTTTAGGGCCACTACATAGGCGGTAGGATCCAACGCATGTTTGTAGATTTATAGACTTGGTGCTCGTCATCGCTGAGAGAAACCTAGCAAAGAATTGGAAAGCAAATTGAATTCCATATATAGGCCTCAGACTGTTGCATGTTAAGAAATGGGCAGCAGCTGAAGTGGCAACCTTGGGAAGACAACAAAGACTGACAGGTAAAGACACACTGCATAATGCCTGGGATATCATTATGTTGGCTCTAGCTAATTATAAGAGAGACACACCTTGAAGCTGGTGCTATCAGAGCTTAAACACTTTAGACACCACTGAGAAGGAACAACAGTGAACCAGGGAGCGCATACTTGTCAATTAGTGGGTCCCTGATGGTGGTAGCTGAGGACAAAGGAGGAATATGAATATAATAGGTATCTGAATCCGCTTGCAAGAAAAGACTTAAGATATACGCACTATCGCAAGCTGGAATGGACCTATTCGCGAAGATGAAGGAGTAAAGACCGGTCTGAAGGGAAATTATTGTTATTAATGCATGTTATGTATTTGCTGAAAATTGTTACTCTACTTATAGACTGTTCTAGCCTAGTGTACCAGATATGGGCATGGATGTAAATTGACTGATAAATCATAAAACTCACTCAATAAAGAGCAATTTAATAAAATGTCTTCCTCAAACATGTTTCCTTGCTTCTATGAAACAGTTCTGTATTATACACTATGTGAATGCCCTTAGCATTTACAATTCCACCAACCATCTAGGGAATGGAAGAGTAAGACCCCAGTAGATAGGTGGATGTGAAGCCACACATCCACCCAAAGGGGGAAACAATAGGAGAATAATAAGGGTAGGGCAAAGAAAGAACAGAGGCTGAAGGCCCCACATACACAAGAGGGCGTGGCTTACAGGCTGCGCTCTTCCAGGATTGCAGTGAGAAGCTCAAGGGAAGGCTAGAATATGCTTAATACTCCAGGCATCAACCCCCCCTGAAAATGACTTCAAGGGGGAAAGAATAACTATCCATAACACATCATTATCTCAAAAATAAATTATGGTGCTATAGTGTCCTGACAGCGGTTCAACTCTGTGATTGGTCTGCTGCTGTAGGACAGATTCAGGAGTACCCGCTGGCAGACTTCGGCAACTGCCCCCAAGCAAACACTTGTGATTAGATGTAAGTAGTACAATTTTAAAGTAACACATGTATAGCCTACTAGTGACACACACATGGCAGAGAAAGTAATAAAGTACTATCGCTAAGCAAGAGCCATCCCTTTCACTCTCTCAATATCTGAGCGAATGCTCAACCATGCCAAGGAAGCTGAGACGTGGACAGGGCTGTCCTTGCTATACCATAAACCTCTGAGGCTGGTGAGCTCCCATTCCAAAACCTCACTTCCCCCTCCATGCTTCTAATTCCTGCTTGAGTGTCCCCAGAGGTCTTCTTCAGGGCGATTCCCAGAAGCATTTATTAGTATGTGAAGTAGTACCTTTGTAATTCGGACCCAAAATGTCCAACTTCCTTTTGGAAAAAAAGGTTAACAAGTGCACATTCCTTTCTATCTGTTCTGCTTGTGTATGAATAATTAATTTCACATATGTACAAATATTAGGCTGTCTAGAATCACATGATTTTTAGTCACTGTGTTGCCACCTTTTCAAGACATGTCGTGTGCGTAGTGTAGGCTTTGCTAGGGATAAAACCTACACCATAATGTATTAGAGTGACATTATGGTAGAATGTCAACATTGTGTTTTCACGTCAATCACAGGACAAATGGGAACAAAAAGGGTGACAAGGAGGTATTTCCCACTTCCTAGCGATTATCAAGGATCTATGCCAATGCTGTTTGAACACTCGTGAAGTTGTAAAGGACCGCAAGCATCACAGCCACCCACGCAAAGAGTTACTTTGCCAATAATGTACACAATAGCTGAATTGACGCTATTTGTCTTTGCCCAGTGGAGTGAACGGTGTGCCGTTGTTGCTTCAAGATGTTTGTATGGTTATTAAAAATGCCAATAAAGACAGTTTAAACTAAAAAGCCACCCAACTGCACTTCAAACTTGGCAATTTTTAGAAACTTGGTTTGCTGGTTGACTGGGGTATGAGCCATGGACAAGCAGCAACCACAATCCTAGACAGGCACAAGCAAACCCCAAATTAACCTGTGCTCAACCCCCCGGGAGCTTGGCACAGAGCAGTCAGGCTTAACTTAGAGGCAATGTCTAAAATATTTGCGTAACATTCCAAAACGTAAAACTGTGACAACACCACACAAAAAGATCCCGCTCTAGGTTAGAAAAAAAGAGCTTAAATAAATGAAACCAGACCAAAATGACAGAAACCCAATCAGTAGAACCAGAGTTATGATTTTTTAAAGAATAAACTGCAATAAAGCGCCAATCATGGCTATCTGGTCACGCTGGACTGTTTCAAAGTCAAACGTTCAGATTCACAGCAATTGAGTGTGGGTCGGATACAGTCACCAGATTAGTCCTGCTGAAGTTTTATCTTCTCAAGTTTTGTGGCAAGAGTCCGATTCAGTTGGAAAGGGTCGCTGGGAGCAGGCAGAGCATCGCTAGCGGTGGTCAGCGTGGCGTGAAGACCAGGACGGGCATCGCAGATGGGCGGACTGGAGCTTCATGTTCCTGGTCGTGTGCGGAGATCGATGCTTGCTATGTGAAGAGACGGGGTGGTGACTGCATGCGCAGATATTACGGTACGAGTGTCGCAGTTCCGGTGTGAACAGGACGCTCGTGGTCATGAAGAGCCCAAAAGTTTGTTTCAAGAGCTTGAGAGCCACACTAAGGGTCCCAGACCTGAGAGGCACCACCTGGGGGTCAGGTTCTCTCCAAAGACAGGCCCAAAAGCTGCTGGAGAGCCTTTTAGGTCCCATAGTCTCACATCAGGAGGCAGCATACTAGCCCTTTGAGTCACTCTAGAGTCCTGTGTTCAAGATGAGTTTCAGGTCCAGTTCTCCTTCCCCAGGCAAGAGGGGAGCAGGCAGCTGTTCAGTACAGCAGGGCAGCAGGCCCCTTTAGAGCATTAGTCCAGAGAAGTGGCAGTCCTTTTAGCAACACAGCAGTCCTTCTTCCTGGTAGAGTATTTACAGGTCCAGAAGTATACTGACGTGGTGGTGTCTGAGGTCCATCTTTTATACACTCCTGCCCTGGTTCTGGAAAGTGGGAGAAGCTTCTACACAGTGGCCTTTAAGTGCATGGAATTTCCTGCCTCCCCTTCCCTGGCTCCAAGCTGGCTGTAGTGAAAATGGAGGGTTGTTTAGCCCTTTGCATGAAGGCAGGGCTGGTTATTTAGGTGTAAGTGAGTCTGTGCTCAGCTCCACCCCACAATCCTGCCAGCATTTGCCTACTCAGGTGCACCTAATCCCTTTATTGCACGACTGTCTGGGAGGAATTCACAAAGTCTAACTGTCAGGTACACCCAGTCATGTAACCCAGGCCAAGTTATAGGCACAAAAAGGCCTAATGGCAGAAAAATGCCAATTTTCTAAAAGTGTTACAAAAGGAGGAACCTCGCTACTCATTTATGATACTGCTGTCTATTTAAAAGCAGAAACAAAGATCAATGCTTCCATTTCATTCTATCTGTTTATTAACCTTATCTTTATATGTTTCCTAAAACTTTTTTTCATTTTCATAGAAGCCGGAAATGAGACATGCTTCCGAGACGTGATCTGTTGCGCTTTTAAGATGAAGTCGAGACTGGGAATGGGAGTCTTCATCCCACTGTTGTCAAAATTGAGAAACGGTCCTGGCTGACATATTGCTGCAAAAAAGCTGTGGATTCAACATAAAGAAGAGCGCCTGCCCAAGCACAAATCACATTTTATTCAGCAGTCCATGCTTGAACAGGGAAGCTTTGGCCCCTCATAAAGAATAATTTGCATTCCCAACCGATGGTCCTAAAAGTCGTACCCATCAGATTACACCATTACACCAAGTCAGAAGCCCTGAAGAGAGCCCCAGGAGTGTCCCTGGGTCTCGAAACGCGTCTGCACCTTTGTTCATATTGAGGAACAGTCATATGAGAATTGCAACAGTTTGAGGGATTTGTAACATTGATTTCACCCCAGCTGTTTACTAATGGTTCCCAATGTACATGCACCCCCCACTAACGTTGAAATGAATTATTCATGAAGGGGTTGCTCCTTTGCTTTGTTGTTGATGAAGAATGGTGTGCTATCATTTGTATTTATTTAGTGTGCATTATGTTGTACTTCTTGCAGCATTGATCTGTTTAGTCTATCTGTCTGGAACGAATACGTGTTTGTCTAATTTCAGGCTTCTACGAAAATGAAAAAAAGTTTTATGAAACATATAAAGATAAGGTTAAATAAATAACCAGCTCGAATGAAATGGCAGCATTGATCTTTGTTTCTGCTTTTAAATAGACAGCAATAAATGAGTAGCAAGGTTCCTCCTTTTGTAACACAATTTTTGGCCCTACCTTGCTACTAACCCCTTTACGCTTCTTAATTTTCCAAAAGTGGCATTTTTAAAATTGTGATCAAAAACTGGACCTCACCACTAAATAGGGCTTTTCACTTCAATTCTAAAGACACCAAACATGAACTGGTTTTCTCTTCCCATTTGGAAGTAATAAGGTAACTATAATGTTATCCTATGGGAGAGATAGGCCTTGCAGTAGTGAAAAACGAATTTAAGAGCTTTTCTCCACCAGTGCATGTAAAACTCAGAAGTACATGTCATGCTTTTCAAGTGCACTGCGCCCTGCCACTGGGGCTGTCCAGGGCCTACCTTAGCGGGTGACGTATATGTATCGAAAAAGAAGGTTTGGGCCTGGCAAAAAGTTTATTTTGCCAAGTTGAAATGCCGGTTTAAACTGCACACATAGGCTCTGAAATGGCATGCCTGAGGCATTTTTAAAGGGATACTTAAGTGGGGGGTACAATCGGTGCTGCAGTCTAGTAGCACTTCATTTACAGGCCCTGGGCACATGTAGGGCCACTTTACTGGGGACTCTAAGTGAAATAAATATGCCAATTGGGTATAAGTCAATTGTATCATGTTGTAAGAAGAGGGCACAAGCACTTTAGCGGTGGTAAAGTGCACAGAGTCCTGTGGCCAACAAAAACGAATTCAGCAAAACGTGAAGGGAAAAAGGCAAAATGTTTCGCGGGGGGGCCTCTGCAGAGAGGGCCAGGTCGAACAGCAATCATTCACAGAATGACAGATGTCTGTGAGAGACAGCTCCTGTGTGAGTGACTGTTGGGGTTGTTCGTGGAAGGGAGCAGGCAGCAGCCCCATGTTCGGCTGCACACACCCACCGAAGTCCTTCTTTGAAAGTACACATTTATGGACATTGTAAACCCTATCCTGGAATGCTAATCTGTTGTTCCCTGCAGCTTTCATCTCTGTCCTGGCATCTAATCCCAAAGGATCTGGCCTCATACTGATGCGGCAGGATGTCTGAGAGTCACTCAAGCAGCCTCTTGGTGCTCTATGATGCCATATGTCACACAGCGCAAACGCTTCTTCGGGTTTGCAGAAGTTTTGCAAACAGAAAGTTGGCAATAGTTTAAATTCCTGGCTTTTTCGGGGGAGAAAAGAATTATGTGATTCTGGACAAACCACTTGTGCCCTGTATACCTCGAAATGTAAATGTGCAAACATTCTTAATATGTGTGGCGTCTAGTACTGTCCCAGTGACATATTCCCACCTCAGCAACATATCTTGTTTTCAGTAACCTGGTCTTAACCGCCTCCCAAAAACGCCACTGCTCTGTGTATAGCACCTTAGGTTTGCGATTCTCCTGCCTCAACAGCGATGCTCTCTGGTAGGCTCTGGAGGCTGATGCTAGCTGCCCATGGGTGACACTGATACAGATTTGTAATGTCCAGCAGCTCTGGAGTTAGAGTATAAAAGTGCCCACCCCCCCACCAGCCATACCCCTGGTAGCATCACATCTCCCTCAAAACAAAATACGGCCTAAAAGTAGGGTCCACCAAAAGGAGAACTGAAAGTCCTCTCTCTGGTTTGGAAATAAGATGTGTATATTAAAATAAACTCTGCATAAAAGGCACGAGCTGGGTTTCCTGCTTCTGTGCAGAACCTAAAAGCAGCAGCGGCAGGATACGTTGTGGCGGGGACCCTGCCTACCACAGACTTGCCGCACCCACCCCACAGCTTCCTCAACCCTATAGCTTCTCTTGCCTTTCACAGGACAGCTCAGAAGGTCTCTGAGTGAAGCAGTTGCCACATAGGTAAGATACTGTGAGACTACACCAATTGTAGGGCAGTGTATCGTCCACAACGTCAGATAAACCCATATATTTTTTCAAGATGTCCCATAAAACGCGTTCTATGTAACCGACAGAACTATAGGCCTCATGCACAAAGAAGTGATTGGATGAAAATGTTCGCAAATTGTACGCTGACTTTTACTAAATCATTGTGAATTTTTAGAAGCAATCTGTTTACTAACAGGTTGGTTCACCAAATACAGATCAATATTCAAGAGGTGGGTCGCAAATTGCGACCTGCCACGATTGGCCACAGTCACAGTAATGTTGGCCTGTTTTGCTCAGCACACCAACATGTCTGTGATTGCTTTTAAAATTAGGAAACACTTTTTTTATGCAGCCCATTTTCCTTTGGAAAATGGAATGTGTTTTAAAAAAAAATGAAAAGCTACACTAATCTTTTTTAGGATTAGGCAGCTGTCTACTCCTAAATATATTTTTGTTAACATCCAGAAAGAAGCAGGGGTCCTTTGCAAACCACTTCCCATTTGAAAATGAGTTACCACTTCCTGTGACTTGCTTTTAAAATACTAATGATTTGCGGTCGGGTTTCGTTCTCAAAGCATTAATACATACCATAAGGAAATGGTATTTGTAAGGGGCGCCCTAGACACGCCCCTTCCAAATACCCATTGCCTATTGTTTCCTAAACCCATTTAATAATTTGGAAAAGATTTTTTCAATCGTTAAATGGGTTTAGGTCATTTCAATAATTATTTTAGCAGTCGTAAAACCTCAGATTGATTGTGACAGTGAAAGCACTTTGTTCACGTGGCTCTACTGTGCCAGTTTGTGTTTCGTGACAGACTATGTGCAAATAAAATAAAAGCTGGTTCCACTGTAGCTGCTATACTGACAAAAGTACAAAAATATGAACAAACATTCAATACTTTCTTTTGGCTGAGTGGGGCTCCCTCTGGAGGAAAGCAAGGGGCGGAGCCTAAACAGCTGTGTGTGAACATGCTGCTGTGAGATATGAGGCTCTGGGAGCCATGTATTTAGTTGACCATTCAGGTGAGAGGCTGCACATACTCCAGCTCCGCTCCTTATTTGCACTCAGAAGAGACTTGGGTGCTGGCCAGCAGTTTTATACTGGCCTATCAAGCACAGTGACACAGCAATATGGGCCAACCAGAAATGGTTAGTACATGGGCCATGTTTTTTGGTCCTATCAAGGCTCACAGGACCAAAACCTGGCCCTGTCAGAATGCCTGACAGGTCAGTCCAACACTGCTGGTCAGCCAAGGAATGTTGCCTGAATGGGCTGTAACATTAAAAATTGCCCGCAAAGGGAGCATTCTGATTGGCTGATGAGATCCCAGTGTTCCACTACTGGTGCTAATATAGCCTAATATTCCGCTGGTGAAGGATATACCAGTAGGTAGAGGACCTGAATCCGGGTTATAACCCATACCACGGGTGAGGGCATGCAACGAGGGAGAGGTGTGTTTTTCTTACAAGTAGATCAAGACAGAAGAGATATAAGGCTATACAAACATTTCACCGCCTAAGGATATATTTTTCTAAATTGAAAGGGGAGAAATAGAAAGACAAATATTGGAATGTTGAAGCAGACATATTATGCCAGCAATTATTAGCCCTGAGCCACTTGATTGTCTTCAATCAAGCTCTCAACATTTCAATATTCCAATGTAGCCTTGAGAGCCCGATGTTGCCGGCTCTACTGGTCATTAAAGGCCTGCCCCAGACTTAAAGGCATGAGCCGAAGACGAGGGCCTTTATCAAGAGAGTGGGTCTTTAATGACAGTAAAGCCTGCTACGGAGGGCTCTAAGGCTATTAGAACATTCCGCCCCTAGAGCCCAGAATAATCTAATTTGTAATACAAAGGCCTCACGGCCGGAGGGGTTGATATCCCCTTGGGCTCTGGGAGGCCTTTGTTCACAGCAACATCTGTGAACAAACATTGGAATGTTGATGCTCCGGGCTTCTACCAGCTATTAGAAGCCCGGAGCACTTCATTGTCTTCAATGGAGCGCTCAACAATCCAATGTTCTAATACATTTTAACACCATGTCAGAGAATTGATAAATCCTGACAAGGATATACATGCAATTTTGGAGCACTCATAAAATAAAAAACAATTTTTATGTGTTTCCAATTTAATAAAGTTATTAGAAATCTATTACAAAAGGTGCTCCGTATGTGCAGAAAAATAATGCTCCTCCAATTTCAGGGAATAAAAAAGTTAAATCTCTGGTGAAAACATGAAAAACTACAATAGCAACAGGGAAAGTGTATGTCAGTATTTCTCAATATTATGCCAGTCAAGCCCTCCACAGGACCATAATGAATGTTAATTGGCGAGGTTATTTCTGCACAGCATTGTCATGTATTGGTATTAAATAACACTTTCCATACCACTTGTGAAGCCTAAATCATTTTTTTGGTGGTCCAGTTGTATTATTTATATAGTACTTCATAGTGCTATAGTGTGGCGAGGTTGTGAAGCCCTTGGGTTTCCGATGGGTTGCTGGGTGCTCTTAGAGTGCAAGCTTGAAAGGTTGGGGTTTGCAGTTAAGCCTATATGTGACATGTTGGGTGAAGTGCGTGAGGAATGATGACATGGTGAAGGCATGGCGCATCAACTGACGCTGTGCATAAGCATAGTGTTGTGTGCAGTGGAGTAATTGTGAATACACAGACATGCAAGTACTTACAAAATAAAAACCATAACAAATTTATAGACATAAAAAAGTTGGATCTTTCCTTCAGTGGTGCAGGTTAGTGACAATCCTTTGAATCACAAATGGATTTCTGACATGATTGTATTATTTGATTAATGACATCCGACTAATGAATAAAGATAGAAAAAATACTATTTGTATCATCACAAATGGGTTATGTCCTCAGCATCAATAGTAACAGACACTATGCTTATCCTTTATATCATAGAACCATGATTTGATAGACATTCAATATAATAAATATAATGTTGAGCAATTAATCCTTCCAACCCATCAATTATAGACAAAAAGTCTCAATATTCTTTCAACTTTGGAGTCAATGTCATTAATCTGTCTTATATATATCTGATGTATAATCAAGAAGAACTGGCTCGTAGTTGAATCCTTTAGTTTGAGTTTGGGAAACCGATATGTTTCTAAAGAAAACCTTCACCCAACAACCTAGTTGGTGGCATGTGTCATCATCAGGTCCCACCCAAGGCGCCGAGTGCACCCTGGGTGTGCTACGATGCCTGAACTACAGCGGAGCAGGTTTTTTGGTGTATGGTGCAGTGATAGTGATGTTATAAGTATCTATAGGGTCCCCTTCAAAAGATAAGAGTAATTTTAATACCGGGGCTCTGTGACAGGGTTGAAAATTAGATTATGCGGATACGTGTTGAGTTTTATGTATGGACTCTGGTATCCTAAAAAAACAGGTCTACATGTTTCAGCCAGACTGTATCATAAGCTGGCTTTCATCAGGACCAGAGCAAAAAGTGCGTGAACTGGTCAAGGTGAGTTCTCCAGGACCGGATTGTGAAAAGGGCGCACCCGCTAAGGTGCAAATGGTTGGAGAAAAACTATTTGTTTCCTCCTACTACTTCTTGTATTTTAGTAGTGTTGTTGAAATCTGTGAAGGAAAGTAAAAGACAAAACACAAACAATAATCGTCACGACACACATAGAACATATAGTATATAAACATGAGACTGGCATGCACTCATGTGTGCCACACGCAGTGTCAAGCTCGATCTATCAACCTCCTAAGCACTGCAGCACACCAAGGTACAGTTACTACATTAATTACCCAAACAACAAAATCACTGTCAAGGCAAAAGTATTCAATGTTGTTATGTCCATTCAACAGGTGTGTTCAATGATACAAACAGCTCCACAAAGTGATCCAAATCCATGTCGAGATTTCAATAGTCAGTCTTTATTTCAAATTCAAACAGCAGCCGGCGCGCGTTTCGCCCGGCAGGGCTTCCTCAAGGCTTTTGGAATAAATAATTCTTTTTTTGGGAGTGTAATCAATCGATCTTCTGTGGAACATTTGTCCTTATTAGAAACATGTCTTTAGGATTCAAACGTAAAATATGAAATATGTGGCGTCAGATCCAATCACCATTAATCTTAGCTTGTACATTAAGAACCGTTTTGAAGTGAACAGATAGTCAATAATAGGACCATGTTACGTCCTCACTGCTGTCCCGCGTCCCGACAGCTTGTCAACGTGGATGCCTAGCTCAATCTATATTTGCTTTATGAGGCAGTGACAAAATGGTACACACATGCATGCATAGCGGTGTACATAATAATAAAATGCGCAATAACGAATTTGTTCGGTCTCATTCTCAGCGAGGACTGTGCCCTGTGCCTCCAACGGAGTACAGTATTTGGTTTAAAAGAGTGAAAGTAATCCTTACTACAGTCGTTTTTCAATTTTACGACATGGATCCCGCAAGGGGGCAGTGCCTGTAGTCACAAGCTGAAAACAGAAAACAGAGAGTTAACACGCCGGTTTCTCATTTGAGACTCTCAGCATGGTGAGGTTCCCCGTAGGTGAGATCGGGGGCTCTACTCACATTGTCAAGGTCCACTGCCCTCTATTTATACCTGTTGCGGCCTTCGGTAGGGATCCCGAGGATGTGCGGCTGCTCGGAAGACTGGCATTTAATGCGGAGTCTTCTGGGGCCATCCTCGGTGCCCGCGTCATGGCATCATCACGCGGGCGTGGTTCCGTGTATTGGACCATGAAAAAAGACTCTTCAGGGTGCCTTGCTTTTTGTATTGTGCTAATATACTTAACTCAACTATTTGGTGGAGTGAAAGATTAATGTAAATGCCTACACATTCTAGGGAGTGTCAAATCAATATTTCACATGGAACATCGTTAAAAAAGAAATATTCATAAAGGAAGAGAAAGGAAGAAAAAATTCTGACAAGTAATTCTGACAAAAGCATGAATCAGAAGTGGTAATTGTAATTTTCCCTGATACCTTCCTCTTGTATTGGGGTCTTGTTTGTCAAATATAAGTTGTGAAAGGCTGTTTATAATGTCTTTCTCGTAGCTGAACATGTGACTCACTTGTCTCATGAGTAATAGAACCCATATGGATGTGCACTTAGGATACTTGATTGTGGTATGTGGCATGCATCCTTAGATGTTTGTATCCAAATGACAAGGGGCAGATGTCAAGTAACTATGAGATTAACCCCTTTGCTGCTAGGCCTTTTCCCCCGTGCTAAGCCTTGTTTTGGCTATTTGGGGTAGTGCCCTCTTAGGCCCCTGTAACTTTTTGACCACATAAGGTATCCATGCCAAATTTGCGTCCTTTTCTTCCAACATCATGGGGATTCTAAAGGTACCCAGGGTTTGAGGATTCCCCTGGAGGGGTCCCAGAAATTAGCCAAAATACAGCAACATTTTGTTTTTTGGGGGAAAAATGGGAAAAAGGGCTGCAAATGAAAGCGTCTGGGTTTTT
The DNA here is from genome assembly GCF_964204655.1 of Triturus cristatus. NCBI lineage: Eukaryota > Metazoa > Chordata > Amphibia > Caudata > Salamandridae > Triturus > Triturus cristatus. The sequence goes on along the minus strand of NC_140593.1, from coordinate 105,045,982 downwards.
CCCTGCAAATGGTATCAAAAAAGGGTTTCTGGGGCTGAAATCACAATTTTCCCAGCTTTTAGGGAATGACAGACTTTTGTCAGAAAACCAACATTTTTCACACAGTTTTGGCATTTTTCTAGGACATAGCCTATTTCTGCTATTTTTTGTGCTTTTAACCTCCTTCCAGTTAATGGTAGAAATGGGTATGAAAGTAATAATGGATCCTGGAAAGCTATACATTTTAGAAACGTAGACAAAATTCTGAATTAAGAAAGGGGTCATTTGTGTAGATCCTTCAAGGTTTCTTTATAGAAACTAACAGTTAAATATAGGAAAAAAGGAAAATTAGTTGAAAAAAAGCCTTTTGTGTCAACGTTTTCACCTGTAACTTCTTCTAATTATGACAGCTCTTTGAAAGCAATATACCGTTACATCCGCTGGATCTTTCTGGTTGTGGGGATATATAGGACTTGTAGGTTCACCAAGAACCCGACGAACCCAGAGTCAAAAACTGAGCAGCAATTTGCAATGGCTTTTTATTATGTACCGGGTATATTGCAATTATTGTGGGAAAATGTATACATGGAAAAATCGGTATGAAAGACACCTATGTATTTCTGAAATGGAAACAAATTATAGAGTTTAGAAACAGTAGATATTTGCACATTTTCGAAATTGGGAATACTCATACTAGCTTGAGAATTATTAGTCATTTTGCAAAATGACTTCTTTTTTACACAATGTCTTTCATTTGGAAGGCAGAAATGCATCGAAAGTCAATAGGTAATAACAGTTGCTTTACAAATCTGAATTACCCTAAGTCTCCCGATAAAAATGGTACCTCACTTGTGTGGGAAGGCATAGTGCCCACGACAGGAAATGGCTCAAATCCCAACGTGAGCACAGCACATTTTCACAATGAAAAATTACCCTTTTTTTACAAAGTGCCTAGCTGTAGTTTTTTAACCCTAGCTCTGCCGGCACCTAGGGAAACCTAGCAAACCTATAAATTTTTTAAAACTAGACACCGAGGGGAATCCAGGATGGGGTGACTTGACTGCCTCACTCCAGGTTCTGTTACCCAGAATCCCTTGCAAACCTAAAAAATTGTCAAAAAACACATTTTCCTCACATTTCTGTGTTGGAAAGTTCTGGCATCTGCGTGGATCCACAAATTTCCACCCAACCCGCATTCCCCAAAGTCTTCCGAGAAAAATGGTGCCTCACTTATGTGGGTCGGCCTAGTGCCCACGACAGAAACGGCACAAAACGCCCAGGGGAATCCAGAATGGGGTGACTTGACTGCCTCACAGCAGGTTCTGTTACCCAGAATCCCTTGAAAACCTAAAAAAATGTCAAAAGACACATTTTCCCCACATTTCTGTGGTGGAAAGTTCTGGAATCTGCGTGGATCCACAAATTTCCACCCAACCCTCGTTCCCCAAAGCCTTCCGAGAAAAATGGTGCTTCACTTTTGTGGGTCGGCCTAGTGCCCGCGACAGGAAACGGCACAAAACGCAATGTGGTCACACCTCAATTTCGCAGTGAAAAATGACCCTTTTTTGGCAAAGTGCCTAGCTGTAGTTTTTGAACCCTAGCTCTGCTGACACTTAGGGATACCTAGCAAACCTATACATTTTTGAAAACTAGACACCCAGGGGAATTCAGGATGGGGTGACGTGACTGCCTCCCACCAGGTTCTGTTACCCAGAATCCCTTGCAAACCCAAAAAATTGCCAAAAGACACATTTTCCCCACATTTCTGTGGTGGAAAGTTCTGGAACCTGCGTGGATCCACAAATTTCCACCCAACCCTCGTTCCAAAATGCCTTCCGAGAAAAATGGTGCTTCACTTTTTTGGTTCGGCCTAGTGCCCGCGACAGGAAACGGTACAAAACGCAACGTGGTCACACCTCAATTTCGCAGTGAAAAATGACCCTTTTTTGGCAAAGTGCCTAGCTGTAGTTTTTGAACCCTAGCTCTGCAGACACCTAGGGACACCTAGCAAACCTATACATTTTTGAAAACTAGACACCCAGGGGAATTCAGGATGGGGTGATTTGACTGCCTCCCACCAGGTTCTGTTACCCAGAATCCCTTGCAAACCTAAAATATTGTCAAAAAAACAAATTTTCCCCACATTTCTGTGGTGGAAAGTTCTGGAATCTCCATGGATTCCCAAATTTCCACCCACCCCGCGTTCCTCATAGTCTTCCAAGAAAAAAGGTACCTCACTTGTGTGGGTAGGCCTAGTGCCCGTGACAGGAAACGGCGCAAAAGGCAACGTGGACACACCTCAATTTCGCAGTGAAAAATGACCCTTTTTTGGCAAAGTGCCTAGGTGTAGTTTTTGAACCCTAGCTCTGCTGACACGTAGGGATACCTAGCAAACCTATACATTTTTGAAAACTAGACACCCAGGGGAATTCAGGATGGGGTGACGTGACTGCCTCCCACCAGGTTCTGTTACCCAGAATCCCTTGCAAACCAAAAAAATTGCCAAAAGACACATTTTCCCCACATTTCTGTGGTGGAAAGTTCTGGAACCTGCGTGGATCCACAAATTTCCACCCAACCCTCGTTCCAAAATGCCTTCCGAGAAAAATGGTGCTTCACTTTTGTGGTTCGGCCTAGTGCCCGCGACAGGAAACGGTACAAAACGCAACGTGGTCACGCTTCAATTTCGCAGTGAAAAATGACCCTTTTTGGCAAAGTGCCTAGCTGTAGTTTTTGAACCCTAGCTCTGCTGACACCTAGGGACACCTAGCAAACCTATACATTTTTGAAAACTAGACACCCAGGGGAATTCAGGATGGGGTGATTTGACTGCCTCCCACCAGGTTCTGTTACCCAGAATCCCTTGCAAACCTAAAAAATTGTCAAAGAAACAAATTTTCCCCACATTTCTGTGGTGGAAAGTTCTGGAATCTCCATGGATTCCCAAATTTCCACCCACCCCGCGTTCCCCATAGTCTTCCAAGAAAAAAGGTACCTCACTTGTGTGGGTAGGCCTAGTGCACGTGACAGGAAATGGTGCAAAAGGCAACGTGGACACACCTCAATTTCGCAGTGAAAAATGACCCTTTTTTGGCAAAGTGCCTAGGTGTAGTTTTTGAACTATAGCTCTGCCGGTACCTAGAGAAACCTAGCAAACCTATTTTTGAAAACTAGACACCCAGCGGAATCCAGGATGGGGTGACTTGACTGCCTCCCACCAGGTTCTGTTACCCAGAATCCCTTGCAAACCTAAAAGATTGTACAAAAAAAACATTTTCCCCACATTTCTGTGGTGGAAAGTTCTGGAATCCGCGTGGATCCACAAATTTCCACCCAGCCCGTGTTCCCCAAAGTCTTCCGAGAAAAATGGTACCTCACTTGTGTGGGTCGGCCTAGTGCCCGCGACAGGAAACGGCGCAAAACGCAACGTGGACACACCTCAATTGCGCAGTGAAAAATGACCCTCTTTTGACAAAGTGCCTAGCTGTAGTTTTTGAACCATAGCTCTGGGCACTTGGGCCTCCCACACGAGTGAGGCACCATTTTTATCAGGAGACCCTGGGGAACGCTGGGTGGTAGGAAATTTGTGTCATCCCTGTGATGCCACCACTTTCCCACACAAAAATGTGTGAAAAAAGCGATTTGTTCAACAAAAAGTGTGGTTTGCCAGGGATTCTGGGTAAGGAAACGTTGGGGGATCCACGCAAGCCATACCTCCCTGGAATCCCCCGGGCGTCTAGTTTTCAGGAATGTGTGGGTTAGGTAGGTTTCGCTAGATTGCGGCCGAGCACGGGGCCAAAGACCCAGGTGACCCCCCTTGCAAAACCAGGAAGTTTGGTGATAGGCAATCTTGATGTCGCCTCAATACGTTTTGGGCCCCTGTCTGTTGCGGGTACTTGTGCCTCCCACACGAATGAGGCACCATTTTTATCTGGAGCCCCGGGGGAATGCTGGGTGGTAGGACATTTGTGTCAGCCCGGTGATGCCACAACTTCCTCACACAAAACTGTGTGAAAAAAGTGATTTTTCAACTAAAATTGAGGTTTGCAGGGGATTATGAGCAAGGAAACGTTGGGGGATCCACGCAAGTTATACCTCCCTGGAATCCCCAGGTGTCTAGCTTTCAAAAATGCATGGGTTTGGTAGGTTTCCCTAGATGGCCGCCGGGCACGGGGCCAAAAACCCAGGCAACCACCCTTGCAAAACCAGGTTGTTTGGTGATAGGCAATTTTGATGTCGCCTCAATACGTTTTGGGCTCCTGCCTGTTGCGGGTACTTGGGCCTCTCACTCGAGTGAGGCACCATTTTTATCGGGAGACCAGGGGGAACGCTGGGTGGTAGGAAATTTGTGTCAGCCCGGTGATGCCACAACTTTCCCACACAAAAACGTGTGAAAAAAGTGATTTTTTTCAGCTAAAATTGAGGTTTGCAGTGGATTCTGGGTAAGGAAACATTGGGGGATCCACGCTAGCCATAATTCCCTAGAATCCCCGGGTGTCTAGTATTCCGAAATGCATGGATTTGGTAGGTTTCTCTAGATGGCCGCTGAGCACGGGGCCAAAAACCCAGGCGACCAGCCTTACAAAACCAGGTTGTTTGGTGATAGGCAATTTTGATGTCGTCTCAATATATTTTGGGCCCCTGCCTGTCGCGCATACTTGGGCCTCCCACATGAGTGGGGCACCATTTTTATCGGGAGACCCGGGGAAATGCTGGGTGGTAGGAAATTAGTGTCAGCTCGGTGATGCCACAACTTTTGCACACAAAAATGTGTGAAAAAAGTGATTTTTTTCAACTAAAATTGAGGTTTGCCGGGGATTCTTGGTAAGGAAACGTTGGGGTATCCATGCAAGCCATACCTCTCTGTAATCCCCCAGGTGTCTAGTTTTCAGAAATGCATGGGTTTGGTAGGTTTCCCTAGATGGCTGCCCAGCAAGGGGCCAAAAACCCAGGCAACCGCCCTTGCAAAACCAGGTTGTTTGGTGATAGGCAATTTTGATGTCGTCTGAATACGTTTTGGGTAACCCTGGGCGTAGTTCGCGTAGTCGCGCTACGCGAAGTTACGCGAAGATGTTCTTGCTCTACGCGAGCTACGCGTAGCTTCGCGAGCGTGGGTAGTTGCTTGGGGCGCCCGTTCGCGATGCCTTTTTCTTGTTCGGGAGCGCGTTGTGCGTGTTCGGGGAGCTGTTTGCATGCTCGGGGGATAATATCTCGCGATTTTACCCATGCGGTCGCCAATGGGCGCGGCCATCTTTTGTTTTTTCAATTGTTACGCCCGCTCGCGATGCCTTATTTCCTGTTCCGGGTCGCGTATAGCGTGTTCGCGATGTGCATGTCGTGTTCGGGAGCGCATTTTACTTGTTCGCGACGATTATTGCATGTTCGTGAGAAATATCAAGCGAACTTACCCTCACGGTTGCGAATGGGTGCGGCCATCTTGTTTTTCACTCTATGCTATGGTTCTGGACCTACGTTTCTATCCTCCCTTAATCTTTGTAATCCTTAGTATTTTACTCATTTTTTCTGACTTTTTTTAGTTATCATCTATCTCTCTCTTTCCCTAAGTTTATATTTTGCATTTTATTTCTACTTTTACTGTGTTTTTTTTTACTTTTATTACTTCTTTCTTACTTCTTCCCCCTAACTTTCTTTTTTCTCTTCTAACTTTTCTTTTCCGCCTCCCACCCACCCTAGAACCATGGCCAAGGGCACGTCTAGCACTAGCGCATCAAAGGGCAAGGGGCCTGCGCCCAAGAGCCGCCTGCCTTGCGGCAGAATGCATCCTGCAGGGGTGCAGGCCCAGCAACTTTTTGGTGAGGCGGAGGTGGCCGCCCTGGTTTTTTTCTTCCAGCGCCACCTCCCCTTGACCTTGGCAGCAGGCGTCAGGCCCGGCTCCGGGTACGCTACCCAGGAGCATCACCGTCGGTGGGCGAATGTGCGTCAGGCAGTGTTCCGGTGCTCAGGGGTCTGGCGCACCCATAATCAGCTGGCCCACCGGTGGTCTGAAATCCTGGACCGGGAGCAGGACCTGTTGGACCTGCTAGGTGTCGAGGTCGTTTGGCTTGGTGAGTAACTTGGTATAGGTATTGTTGTGCATAAATGTTTGATGAATAACAAGATTACTGCTGCTAACGCGTTGCTGGTAAATTACGTTTCAAAATCTTCTGTGATTGTAGGACCCAGGTGCTCGTGCTACTCTTACTTGTTTGCAACTTTGCGCTAGCTTGTGCTGATTAATGTAAGAGTTTATTTTAGAGAACTGAAGTTAGGTAATGCTATTGCTAGAGAGACTCTGGTCCTTCCATTGTCCTCCTGTGAAATAGTGGTGGATGGATATTGGATACTAGGCTTAGTTAGTATTAGTTAATAATTGTTTTACTGTCTGCGTGACGCCTCCTCTGTCACTGAGTGCTGCTTACCCCAGTCCTCCATCCAACCTTTTGTAGATTGTTTAGTGAGTGGTAGGCTTAGCAGGGTCAGTCAGTAGCAGAACTAGATCAGATGCAACCAACCCACAATTTGGTGTATGTATGCACAAATTTATGCATGTGTCCTCCATCTCATCTATGCATTTGATGGCTAAAAAAAATGGAAATGCAGACGTAGTGAACAATTGGCCCATCAGGAATAGGTGGTCTAGGTCAGGTGGTACTTACTAGGCTTCGTTAGTATTTGTAATCAGCATGATTATGAAACACTGGAGTGTTCATAAATAAGTAGACGATCCGTGAATCTAGCAAGCAGCCCAGTAGTCGATCCATCTGATTAGATAGGTCAATTTTATTGCAATTGTTGTTTCCTAAAATGGTTTTTGACTTATTTTTCCAAATGATTTATTTGTTTCACATCACTCCTTAATGTTTGTCTCTTTCTTTATTATATCTTACATGAACATCCGCACCACCCAGGGGCAAGAAGACAGGGTCCGAGTCGGCTGGCCCCAGTAAGTCCTTCAGTGGTTAATATTAACAATTATATTTCCCTAACTTTTACTGCATCTTTTTTTTCCGAACTATAAATTATGGTTCCACTTTCTAATTCTATTTTTTACAAAAGCTTCTTTGACCTTGACTATCTGTTTCCAAATTCTGGTTATCCCTGCCTCCAACTAAGTTCCTTCTAACTGCCTTTGCTATGACTCTCTGTACTACTACTACTACTATTATTCTGTCTGTAGCTAAGCTTGCACAGTTGGCCACTCTTTATTTAAGGTTTTCTTTGGAATAATAAAACTCAGATTGACCAATAGCTCTAGCCACTGTGTCCTGTCCTTTGGGTTGTCCTCTTCTAGTCTTCTTAATGTTGAGGCTTTGACAATTCCCACCAACAAAATGCCCAACCAGATATTTGACTAGTATTTTGGATCGGATAGTACATACTACTACTGTTGTAGTGATTCTGCAGACCACATACAGAACTATGCACAACAAAATAGGATGTTGGTGATGGGAGGTTGGACCTTACTCATCACACCTCAGTCAGAAGAACCCACGATCCCCTGACCGACTAGCTATAGTGTCTCACATTAGGTCCCACTCCTGACCCCCTACACGAAGAAGATACACAATGATGATGACTGAGACAGACAACCCAGAACATAATAACACCCTTTTGCTCACTCACTTGTGGAAGTCCACCCCACCACACCAAATACCACTGAGTCTATGTGTAAGTTCAAAAGGTTTATTTGAAATAAGTAACAAGCTCTGTACATCGTTATAGGAAATTTTACTACAGCCATCGTCAACAGCAAAAAGCATAAGATTAAAACAGTAAACATTTACATGTGCAGGACAACAAGAACAAGACAAAAGATCTGTGTGAATTCTGGGCGACCCCTCACCGTAGAACGTAGAAATACTGGTTACATCATGCATCATAAGCTCTGCAAATCTCTAGTTTGTAGAAGGGAATCTTCCGCCTATTATGAGAAAACTACTGCGCGTTAGATAGTATACTGCAATAATGCAAGCATTTCACAGTCATGGCAAAAAGTGTAACATGTACACGTGACGGCTAAGCAATACGGACTAACCAAACTCCATAACAAAGTGGCCTGTTTTTCGACCTCTTCACTTGTATGTAACCGCCATGTGGCCTCAAAGGCGTCTACTGCACATGTCAATAAGCTGCGAGGTATTATTAAATATGCACAAAAAGAGTAGTAGACATGATGAATCTAAAAGGGTTACACATGGCTCAGGCTAACTTTCAAAAGAGTAGAGTAGGACTAGATGACCCTAGGAACCATATAACACTACTAGTGTCTGTCTACTGACTTTACTACTCTAGTGCTGATGTATGTTGTATGAACTTTTTTTTCAATCTTCCAAGTGAACACTAATAAAATAGGGGGAGGTTTCTAGGCATCTAAAAATGTGTAATGTTTTTTCTAGGCATACTACCAACCACCAGTGCCGGCGGGGCCAGCGGCGATGGCGATGCAGCCATTCCGGAGGGGGAAGGAGAACAGGCGGCACCTGCAGGAGCTACGGGGGATAGCCAGCAGCAGTGGTGGGCGGTGGTAAGTTACATTCATTACTTCTTGACATTGCTACTAGATGGAAGTGTGTTCACTACTTCACTCACTGTGCGACTTATTAAGTTGTATTAAACATTATACAACGGTTGAAGAAGACACCCTTTACTTAGCATTAGCAGCGTGAGTTGAGTAACCAATGGCCTCTTCTATCTGACTCCAACTCAGCTGTGAAGGTTTTATGGAGAAGACAAACTAAGATCAGATGACCTTGATGGATGTGTTGAACAAAGAGGGAAAGAAGGGTGGAAGGACAGGCGAGATAATATGACTGACTGGCAGAGAAGGATATGTTGGAAGAATGCATAGGTGGCTGATAGTAATCAGATCAGATGCATGGGTTGTTGAAGGATGGGTGGAAGGTAAAAGAGGATGCCTGCCTGGGTGGGTGACACAGTATGGGTGGATAGTACTAGATAGCAAGAATCAGCGGTGTTTGGTTCAAACTCAAAGCCAAGGCAAGCAAGGAAGGAGCGGACGCATGGGTGGTTGTTGGTGAAACCAACTAAGGTTTGTTAAGCGATATATAAAAAAGAATGATAGACATTTACTTTAATGGATGTATGCCTGGATGTACTATCATCAATAGACAGCATAGGTGGAGACTGTCACTGGAGAGTCTTACTTTGAAGAAAATGTAAAAGAAACTGCGCCAGAGTAGCAAAGCGGAGGGGAATATAAATAGTATTTTCAGAATACAGTTGACTCGCAGTAGTTTGCAAGCACATCTTATAGATATATATTCAATCAATCAATCAAAGCATTTATATAGCGCACTACTCACCCAGAGGGTCTCAAGGCGCTAGGGGAGGGGGGTCCGCTACTGCTCGAACAGCCAGGTCTTGAGTTGCTTCCTGAAGGCGAGGTGGTCCTGGGTCAGGCGGAGGTGGGTCGGGAGGGAGTTCCACGTCCTGGCGGCGAGGAAGGAGAAGGACCGTCCCCCTGTGGTGGCTCTTCGGATGCGGGGGACGGTGGCGAGGGCGTGGCCGGTCGATCGAAGCTGGCGTTTGGGAGTGTAGAAGTTGAGGCGGCTGTTGAGGTATCCTGGGCCTTGGTTGTGTAGGGCTTTGTGTGCGTGGGTGAGGAGGCGGAAGGTGATTCTCTTGGTGACCGGGAGCCAGTGCAGGTCTCTCAGGTGTCCGGAGATGTGGCTGCGACGGGATATGTCCAGGATGAGTCGTGCTGAGGCGTTCTGGATCCGCTGAAGTCTTTTCTGGAGTTTGGCGGTGGTTCCGGCGTAGAGGGAGTTGCCGTAGTCCAGACGGCTGGTGACGAGGGCCTGGGTGACCGTCTTCCTGGTCTCGGTGGGGATCCACCGGAAGATCTTTCGTAGCATGCGCAGGATGTTGAAGCACGACGAGGAGACGGCGTTGACTTGTCTGGTCATGGAGAGGGTGGAGTCCAGGATGAAGCCCAGGTTGTGTGCGTGGTCTGTTGGTTTGGGTGCGCTGCCCAGGGCGGGGGGCCACCAGGAGTCGTCCCAGGCGGAGGGTGAGGAACCCAGGATGAGGACTTCCGTCTTGTCCGAGTTCAGTTTCAGGCGGCTGTTCTTCATCCATTCGGCTACCTCTTTCATCCCTTCGTGGAGGTTGGCTCTGGCGGTGGCGGGGTCGTTGGTGAGGGAGAGAATCAGCTGGGTGTCGTCGGCGTAGGAGATGATGTTGAGGTTGTGCTGGCGTGCGATGTCTGCGATGTCTGAAGAGGGTTGGACTGAGCGAGGAGCCTTGAGGAACGCCGCAGATGACTTCGGTGGCTTCAGATCTGAACGGGGGGAGGCGGACTCTCTGTGTCCTTCCGGCGAGGAAGGAGATGATCCACTCCAGTGCCTTCTCCTGGATTCCGACGTTGCTGAGTCGCTGCACTAGTGTACGGTGGCAGACAGTGTCAAAGGCCGCGGAGAGGTCTAGGAGGATGAGGGCCGCTGTTTCTCCGTTGTCAAGCAGAGCTTGGATGTCATCGGTGGCTGCGATCAGGGCGGTCTCGGTGCTGTGGTTGGCCAGGAAGCCAGACTGCGAGAGGTCGAGGGATCCGTTCGTCTCGAGGAAGGCGGCCAGCTGCTTGTTGACGGTCTTCTCGATGACTTTTGCAGGAAACGGGAGCAGCGAGATGGGGCGGTAGTTCTTGAGATCGGTGGGGTCGGCTGATGGCTTCTTTAGTAGAGCGCTGAGTTCGGCGTGCTTCCAGCTCTCCGGGAAGGTAGCGGTGTCGAAGGAGGTGTTGATGATGTCCCGCAGGTGGGGTGCGATGACAGCGTCGGCCTTGTTGAAGACGAAGCGCCTTCCTCCGACTCCGAGGACCACTCCCTACCTATGTTAATGTATTTTCGATTGTGTCAGCCAGTCTGCAAAGGGTGGCCTATCTGTTGGTTACACAATCAATGAAAGCAAAGTACCCTATGCAGTAGCAGTCGGTGGTGGGAGTGCTGGTGGGCGGTGACATGGGGAGGGGCAGGGTGGGTGGGAAGTAAACTATGTATTACGGCCAAATACAGGTAAGTAAACATAAAAATAAATAAAATGATTTTCATTGTGCGCACTGCACCGCCAAATGCGATGTAGTGCGTGCAACGAAATTTGTTTTATTTATTTAAATGTATTTTTTAATTACCTGTGATTGTTCGTAATCCATAGTTTACTACCACCACCCTGCACCTTCCCACGTCACTGCCCGGCAGCACTCCCACCACCGACTGCTACTGACCTGATGTCGTATTGCCATCTACAATATAAGCAATGATCATTGGATCCAATAAATAATCAGCCTTTTTGTAGTACCAAGGGCAGGGTGAAAGTGAAATTGAGTAATTGCCCTCATGTAACAGACAGAGGAGGGCCAGTGCCACCGGTAATACAAAAAAATGAGCTTCCCCACCTGCAGACAGTAGTAGTAAATAAAACTAACGTGAGTCTGCATCATGTGACTCATATCTGTTTCTCTTGGGTGCAAGCTTAGCTGACTGAGCTGGCATGCCGGCTACAACAAGGTTATCTAATATCGCTAAACTAGAGATAACAACAAGACGACTGGTGTGTACTGGAGTACATAGTGCTAGTATAATGTCGGAAACTCCCACAAATGTTAGAGTCCGAGGAAGTAGGAGTATAGATACTTACCACAAAATCACAAATGTTATGTACTGTGCTTGCTAGTGATACTGTGCCACTATGTGTTGAATGAATTTTGTGTTTCTGTTTTGCTAAGAGTATTGGTTACAACAATGTTCTTTTTCTTTCTTGATATAGATACTCCTTCCCAAACAAAACCTACGAGGAAGGAGTTGGCAGCCAGGGCCTGACGCCGTAAACTGGAGGCCATTTGCGAGGAATATCGGTGGCTGGTGGCTCAGGCAGAGGAGGAGGCGGCTGCAGCCTCCTCCAATGTCCCGGGCCCCAGTCAGGCCCTGCCTCCAGTTTTACGGCGCCGTGGTCCGGCAACCGCCAGCCGCTGTGCCTCTATATCTAGCACTGCTGCCCCCCACCCTGTATGTAACTGCAGGGCACTTCGCCGCCAGATGCTCCGCCGGATGGCCCGCTTGGAGGAGCACCTAGAGGAGCGTGTCAAAATCCTGGTTGACAAACACCTGAAAGCCCGACGACTTTAGGACCTTGTTGATTTGCCCCTTTTTTAATTCCTTTTGTTGGTGGGTGGGTTTTGGACGTTGGGGTTTAACTTTTTTATGGACATTTTGGACATTGGTTGGGGTTAGGGAGGGGGGTGGGTCAGGTCAGAGTGGGATAGTTTATTTTTGTTAGGGTATATTAAATTATAAATGATTTACTTAAACCTACAATGTTAATGTTTTATGGTGGGTTAATGTTTTACGAATTCAATTTACGTCACATGGTTTGTTACTTTGTTTCCTTGCTGCTGCATGCCCGCAGCCAGTCTTTGATTTAAAAGATCTGCCGATTTTGTAACACTCAAACAGATAGATGCGGTACTGATGAATACAAGCCCCAGCTAGGCCCGCAAGAGACAAGGGTTCGCTCTTCTGTAACGAAATCTATAAGGAAGTTGGCACGGAAACTGCAAAGTACAAAAACAACGTTTATTAACCCTTAAGGGTGGTCCTACAATCCACACAACACTCTTCAGTATTGCAAGGAGTAGCACAAAGAACTTGCATACACAGTCCCCTTTTATACACAGCAAAGGGGCTCATGAGTGGGTGGATACCACAGAGTTGAAGAACATTACCATTTAGGGTCATTCTCGATACCGAATCAATACATGGGCGGAGCTAACACACTCCTTGGGCCCGCGAAAACACATGGTCAAGCAAAGCTAATTATAACAGATGTGGTCAAGTCTGGGCATGCGCCAGACGGACATGGGAGAGCTATTTATAACCTGTTGCTGGGCAGATTACAAGAGCAACTAACACAGAAGTCGGACTCTCCTCGTGGTGAACACATGGCAGCATGTCAATACAAAATGGAGTCCGGACTTCGGCCAACATAATGGGGAAAACACGATAAAAGGGAAACACTAATGTTTTCAGTAAATGCTTAATCACATTCTGCCTTAATTTACAACAGACGACCCTTTCAGCATTTACTGAAGACATCTGGCTTCCAAGAATAATCATCGTATATGTCAATTATCATCATTCCTTTAACCTCTTTAGCTAGACCCTTCTGGCGGGCAACTTCGGCAATAGCTTTCTTATCTGGAATGCAGAATGAAATGCATACAGAACAGCACAATGGTCCACATTGAATACACATACAGAGAAAGAACAGAATTGCTATAATAATGCAGAGACCAGTTAAGACCTTCCATCCCCAGGCAGTAACCAATGCCCAAAACCATCCAGAAAAGGACCAAGTGCCGTTTTCCGTGTGGATTTCAGCTGCTATTTTATGCAGCTTATTAATGGCGTTATAAACGGATGGCGTATGATCAGGAATGAACACACAGCAGCTACTTCCAATAATTTTACAGGCTCCTCCTCGATCAGCTAGCATTACATCCAATACCATACGGTTCTGCAATGCAACAATTCTGGTAATCTGTAACTCTTCCGTAAGATTCCCAAGAGCAGCAGCAGTCTGATTTGTCACAGCTTCTACCACTCTTGTTAATCTTCGGATCTTCCTACTATTCAACGCGGCTCCGACAAAGAAAAACAATCCTAAATTAAAATCAATATACTGTTGCAAACTGGTATCAGTTTGATCCACATCATCGATCGATAAAGTACGTTTATACCTATTTATAGTCACATTATTCAACAATTTCAAGTCTTTATGATACGATGCAGGTGCTAGGAATACAGGAGGTAAAAGGAATGATACATAGCATACCCCAGACCACCCAGCCGGCAGACGGTAATAACCTTTATTTCCGCACACAAAATAGGTATTATGGGACGCTAGGAAGGTGCTGTTGTTCAACCCATCAATGTTTAGAACAGTTATACAATCACTGACACCAACAGGGATAAAACCCACACTCTGGACACACAAGTCCGCTTGAGCTTGTGCTACTTGAATTACAAATTTATCTCTTCCCGCAGTGTCTCTGGTGTTCGTGAAGATATAGGGAATGGATTCATTGTCCGGTCGGTATTCTTCCCATTCCCAAATTGTCCCATTCGCTTGTGGATATCCATTCTTATCCTGATGGCATTCTTTATTAAGTCTGAAAAGCAATCGTCCCACTGTCGGTTTTCGAGTGGCAAACAACAGAGTGTACCATGCTCTACAAGAGCCATTGTGAGAGAAAGGAAGTGGTATGAATGGCGTGCCTCCTTTCTTCTGATGGGCTGGCATCATCCCACATATCCAACAGTTCGTAGCATTTGTAGCAACGTGGGTGTGATGCAGCATCTGAATGAAAGTGTTATTCAGATAGGATTGTCGATGCTTCAACTCTTGATATGGCAATGTATAAAAGTAGTGCTCCGCAGGCACTGGAGTCGTCAACACAAGTGTCTCTCGGGCTGGAGTTGCCTCCTCCACAAACCATGTGGTTATACCAATGATAGCTACTGTTAGCATGAACCCCAACGCACAAAGAATTTTCTTCTTCTCCATGTCAAAGGAAACAATACCCTGATATCTTCCTGAAACTAAAAGTCTGTCAGAACTCTTCCCCTTGGGCAGCGGTTGATTTCTTCACCAGCGGGCCAAGACGGGTGTCACTACACTAATGCAGGGCTGATCCCCCCCCCTTGCCTCATCGGCTCTCCGTTTCACTAACCCAAGGGCCGTTCTGACAGTATGTCCCGGTACTGGAAACCTCACTTCCTCGGTCGCAGATGATATCGCCTTTCTCCAGAAGTCGTATGGTCCGGAAGAAACTCCTCAGTATCGTTTGGCTCTGCAGCACGGCCTGTTTCTGCTGCTAAGATGTCTCGTTGATCGGTCAGCACGGCAGACTCCACCAATCCGGGCGGTACCTTTCGACAGTGCAAGGAATGGATCCAATTCTTCCTGTTCGAGACTCGCACTTCCGTCCTCGTTGCAAGAAGGACTTGCTCAGGTCCGACCCATCTCGGCTCCAAACTGTTCGTTCTGTCGAAGACCTTCAGCATGACATGATCCCCAGGCCGGAGACCATGTCCTTCACCGTTAGACCGATCAGGGAGCGCCTCTCGGACCTGTTGATGAATAGAAACCAAGTTATCCGTTAACTGTGCCAGATAATCACCCATCATCACACAAGGTACATCATACACAGCCTTAGGCCTTGGTGGACCCCAAATATTCATTGGGCGTCCAAATACAATCTCATAGGGTGTAAGGCCGGTTCGAGAGTGTGGCACCGACCTAATTGACAATAACGCCAGTGGCAAGGCGTCTGGCCAAGTCAAAGATGTTGAAGCTTGAATTTTGGCGATCTTAAGCTTCAGTGTACCATTATACTTCTCGACTAGTCCTGCAGACTGAGGGTGGAACACGGCGTGGAACTTCTGGGTGATGCCTAGGCCCTTCAAGACATACTTTATAACATCTGCTACAAAGTGAGGGCCATTATCACTCCACAGAAGTCTACAGACGCCGTATCGGGGGAAAAACTCTTTCAGCAATAGCTTCGCTGTAGTCATTGCAGTATTGTCTTTCGCAGGGTACGCCTCAACCCATTTACTGAAGGCGCAAACCACTACTAGAACATACTTCAAATTGTTACAGCGCTCAAGCTGGATGTAATCCATCTGCAAAACCTCAAAGGGTGCAGTGGGTGTCGCAAATCCTCCTGCTGGAGTTCGCGTGCCTTTCCCTGGGTTATACTTCAGACAGATCATACAGGTCTGCACCACCCTCTTTGCTGTGCTAGCAATCTCTGGATGCTCCCAGACTTGGGTAAGCAATTTCACAATTGCGGAAGCTCCAACATGTGCTAGCCCATGTGCCATCTGGACCATAGGTTGTACAAAAGCCGTGGGTAACTTCCATCTATCCATCTGCTTATTTCTCCAGCAACCCTCGTCATCCAGTTCTCCTTCGCTAACCCATTGTTCCCGCTCTTTGTCAGAAGCGGTCTTTTGTATTTCTCGCACTTGCTCCTTCGCATCATGCCATCTCTCCACCTGTGACTTCACTACATACATGGCAGTAGTGCCGGGCTGCATCGCAGTCTCCCGTGCTACTCGATCCGCTAACGCATTCCCTTCTCCAACCTTATCAACCACTTTCCTATGGGCGCTACACTTAACAATGGCGATTTTCTTTGGGTATGTCAATGCAGTTAAAAGGTTGTGAACTAACTCCCCATGCATTATCTGTACCCCATGTGACGTTAGAAACCCTCTCTCCTTCCAGAGTAGGCCGAAATCATGCGCTACTCCGAAGGCATAGCGGCTGTCTGTGTAAACATTCACACACAATCCTGTACTGAGCTCACACGCTCGTGTCAACGCTATCAGTTCCGCCGCTTGAGCTGATTTCTGTGGTATGCGTGCTGTCTCCACTATCGTCTGTAACGTAGTAATTGCATATGCTGCTGAAGTCGTACCATCTGGTAGCTTCAGGCATGATCCATCTACCCACAACTCTCCATCTACATCTGAAAAGGGCGTATCCTGGAGATCAATACGACCCTTTGTTTGTTCCTCAGTCACAAGAATACAATCATGCGCTTTCTGTGCCTCAGGCTGGGTCTCGGGGTATGGCAACAATGTGGCCGGGTTTAATGTCACGCACCTTTTTAACGTAATGTGAGGAGCTAAAAGCGTCAACTCATATCCCGTTAAACGGGCACTGGTCAAATGCTGCGTCTTTGTTTGATTAAGCAGGGCATCAACAGCGTGGGGAACTAACACCAACAGTTTATGGGACAATACAATTCCCTCACTTTGGCGTATTGACACAGCTGTCGCCGCAACCGAGCGAAAACACCCTGGTAATGCTCGGGCGACAGGATCAAGCACAGCCGAAAAGTATGCACAAGGGCGCTGCTTATCGCCGTGCATCTGCACTAAGACTGATAATGCACATCCATCTTTCTCATGCACATACAACGAAAAGGGTTTTGTATAATCAGGGGTCCCTAACACTGGTGCTGAACAAAGGGCCTGTCTCAATTGCTGAAAAGCAGCGTCACACTCATCTGACCAGGGGATCGGGATGGGCGTGTCTTTTGTCAAGAGAGCTAGTAATGGCTTAGCTATGTGTGAAAACCCCAATATCCACTGTCTACAAAAAGAAACAAGACCCAAAAATGCACGCACATCCTTCTGCGTGGATGGCCTTGGTGTGTCCAAAATTACTTGGATACGATCTGGTGTGAGTGCACGCCCCTCCTTAGACAAAAGGTGACCCAAATAAGTCACCTTTGGTCTACAGAATTGCAATTTCTTCCTAGAGACCTTGTGATTGTGGGATGCTAAAAAGGAAAGTAAGGCTATCGTGCTTTTCTCGCACAACTCCAGGGTGTCAGCCGCCAACAGGATGTCATCGACATATTGAATGAGGGCGACCCCCTCAAGTAAAACAAAGGAATCCAACTGTCGCTTCAAAGCCTGACTATAAATACTAGGGCTTTCTGTATAGCCTTGGGGAATTCTACAAAAACGATAAGATCTATTGTTTAATGTGAACCCAAAAAGAAATCGGCTATCAGGGTGAATGGGAATAGAGAAGAAGGCATTTTTCAAATCAATCACTGAGAACACGGTCGCCGTAGGCGGGATCAAGGTAAGCAACGTCGTGATATCAGAAACCACCGGGTACTGAGGTATCACGATCTTGTTCACCTCCCTCAAATCAATTATGAACCGATAAACCTTTGCATCCGTGTCCTTTTTCAGAATAGGGAGAATTGGACTGTTACAGATATTATAGGGAACTTCTTCCACTACCCCCACTGCGATCAAGTCTTGCACAATCTGTATGAGAGCCTCCTCGCCCTCCTGGGAAATACGATACTGTGGGAGGCGCGGTAGTACCGCCCCCTCCTGGACACTAATGTGGACCGGAGGAATCACCATTTGTCCGACATCTGTGTCCGATGTTGCCCATAAAGTTTGGGGGAGGGTAGCCAACAACGCATCCTCTGAGATCGTACACATCCGCCCAGATCGGGGGTAGTTGTCATTTAATATCACCCTCACACCCTCAGGGGAACAGCGAATTGTAGCCCTAAAATGCTTTAACATATCAAGGCCCATAATGTTATCCGGTGTGTACGGAGCAAGCAGAAACGGACAAGGCGCCGAAAAACAATCAACTTTAAATGCAAGGGGCTGTGAAAGAGGGCTTCGGGAGAGTGTACCGTCAAACCCTACCGATGTAACTATTGAGCCGGATGGGGGAGCCCCCGGAACCAAGTACCTAGACAATGCACTACGTGTCGCTCCTGTATCCACTAGGAACTGATCAGTAGAACCTAAAACCTCAGCCGATACATAAGGACCCGTCTGATCGACCGGCACCTCAACTGATTCGGACCCCCATCCTACGCATTCCTATGCATGCTGAGAATCGTGATATCCCAATCGATCGCTGTCCGATACATGATACTGGTGCTGGCGATCGAAAACATTTGAGCTATCTCGGTGCTGTCCGACAGTATCGAAACGGACATTATCGTTGGAATTCCCTCTAAAGTTCGAGAAGCCCCCTCTACCTCTCGGCCCACCCGGAGTGTGCCCCTGACGCGAAGCACGCAACGCTGGGCAATCCCTGGCCCAATGGCCCAACTGCTTGCAATACGCACACTGGTTCCTATTCAAATCAGATCGGCCCGAAGGGGGACCATAAGATCCGCCCCTTCCTCTATTATTATTACCCCGGCGGGGCGGGCCATATACTTGTGCTAACATCACTTTGGTTTTAAGATCTTTCGATTTCTTCTCCTCCTGGCCCTTCGCCTCGTGCTCCTGACGCTCATAATACTGGGCGATGGTCAGAAGGGCCGTCGGTGTCGCGGAGGACCAAGAACTCTCACTCGCTTTTAACCGGGCCGCAACTGCCGGCAGCAGATTAGCCACATATTTGTCCGCAAAAAGGTGGCGGCCCGTGTCGTCAGTAAGCGACTGGCCACTAAAATCATGGAACGTTTCCTCAAAACGCGTAAAGAAGTCCGCGACTGACTCGTCAACTTTCTGTTTACATGCTGCTAACATATTCCAGTCAATCTTTTTGGGGGGGATAATCGTCTTCAACTTAGCCACAATAGCCGCAGGGAGATCTAAAATATTCTGGGGTGGTTTCTGTGCGGGCTTCCGTTCCCTATCCTCATCCTCAAGGTCAGACCACCGGGCCTTGAAGGCAACCGCATCATCTACCTTCCGAACAGAGCGCCACGTATCCGGCGGCAGGATAAGGCCAAAGAACAGGTCTATATCCGCCAAGGTCATAATGCAAGAATTCAAGGCCCCCTCGACTTCTTCATAGAAGGCCGCTGGATTCTTGCGGGGGTCAGGCAGCGCATTCTTTAATGCCATAACATCGGCCCTATGCCATGGAGTATAAACCCAGTTATATACAAAATATCCCCTTGCATCGGCGGAGTTAACATCCGAGCTAGTCCCCGCTCCTTTAGGAGGAACATACAAAGGCGCCGCCTCTCGCATTGGTTTAGCATGCACTATGTCATCCTTATCTGACTGGGAGGCGGATGGGTGGCCCCCTGCTGCAGACGAATCCGACTGCTTCTCCTCCTCCGTTTGTTGACGTGCTTTCTCTCTAAGGGCCAGCACTTCGTCCCGCAAAGCGAACAGCCGCCGAGCCGCCTCAGAAGCCTTAGGGGGAGAAAAAACACCATTACGTAATGCTCCGGCATCCGAAGACACGTCGGCAGGCTCAAGGGCACTAGAATATTTTCGGAAAGCAGCAATTACTTCTTCTGAAAAATGAGACAGAAAATACACCCTCTCTCTATCTTGCCACGACCCCCAAGCATGGAACAACTCATCCATAGACATCTTGCCCTTAAGTGCACGAAGGGAAAGTTTCCGAAGCTCAGCCATATACTCGGCCGATAACATGGACCGTGTGTCGACCTTACCCGGAGCCGGGCCAGAATCTTGCGGCCGTGGAGCAGATGCGCCAACATAAGGGGGCGGAGAGCGATCTAGTAAATAAAAATCGTCATCAGGATTATTAAGGACAGGATAAAACGGCTGACGAACAACATATTGACCCGAAACTTGTAGCCTACGCTCTTTCTCTTGTCTGTCCGTTTGCTCTTTATCCTCCCGACGCTTCGCTTCCTGCGCTCGCACATGATCATTCTTTCGCTGCTCCTTATCAAACAGCGCTTTCTCACGTTTCTCTCGCTCACGCACTTCCTTCACCCATAATCGCACACACTCAAACATATCCTGACGAGCACGTCGCTTACACATACACTGTTCCACATACTCAATCTTACGTATATCAAACGATCCATACAAAGGCCATCGCAACTCAGGATCCTGCCTAGTATATTTCCTCCATAACGTGCTGTACATTATGGAAGAAAGACCATGCTTCACGTACATATCCCTATTAGGAGTCCCCTCTGGGGGAGCTGGAGCAGATTCCTCGAGGTTCAACCGGTTCCCGAGACAGCAGCACCACTTACGAAGTGCGCTAAAAGCAGGCATGCTAGGAATAATGCAAAATATGCAGTATTATCAAGAAAAATGGCACTTAATCGTTGCGCCGTTCAAAGTTTACACAGC
Organism: Triturus cristatus; assembly: GCF_964204655.1. Taxonomy (NCBI): domain Eukaryota; kingdom Metazoa; phylum Chordata; class Amphibia; order Caudata; family Salamandridae; genus Triturus; species Triturus cristatus. The sequence continues at coordinate 105,025,352 of NC_140593.1, read as the reverse complement.
TCCGGAGAAATTTCTCCACATTACCTGCCTATATGTGTTGCAACGCATATATTTTCACAAAGACAAATTCAAAATATGACTAGTCACCATCAATCAAACTCAAATAGCCAGACCAGGCTTCAAAACTCGGAGCAAGTACCGTACAACGGTTCTTACCAATCAAGAGTCCAGGTTCCAACTGCCAAGCTCCACAATCGCCCAAACGGCTCTCACGGCAGGACCGACAGAAGAGGTCTCAGTCGATGACCGGCGCCACCCAGATGGTCAGCTCGGAAGGGAAGGAAGAAAAACCTCGGGATGCCAAGGCTAAGACGCCGCTGGCAGTGATCACGTCCCTGGCCAAACTCCTCACCTTCGTCGCGACCAGTCCTTCGAGCATCCGAGTCGCCGATGAGCCCCACGTGACGGGCGCCAATTGATGAATACAAGCCCCAGCTAGGCCCGCAAGAGACAAGGGTTCGCTCTTCTGTAACGAAATCTATAAGGAAGTTGGCACGGAAACTGCAAAGTACAAAAACAACGTTTATTAACCCTTAAGGGTGGTCCTACAATCCACACAACAGTCTTCAGTATTGCAAGGAGTAGCACAAAGAACTTGCATACACAGCCCCCTTTTATACACAGCAAAGGGGCTCATGAGTGGGTGGATACCACAGAGTTGAAGAACATTACCATTTAGGGTCATTCTCGATACCGAATCAATACATGGGCGGAGCTAACACACTCCTTGGGCCCGCGAAAACACATGGTCAAGCAAAGCTAATTATAACAGATGTGGTCAAGTCTGGGCATGCGCCAGACGGACATGGGAGAGCTATTTATAACCTGTTGCTGGGCAGATTACAAGAGCAACTAACACAGAAGTCGGACTCTCCTCGTGGTGAACACATGGCAGCATGCCAATACAAAATGGAGTCCGGACTTCGGCCAACATAATGGGGAAAACACGATAAAAGGGAAACACTAATGTTTTCAGTAAATGCTTAATCACATTCTGCCTTAATTTACAACAGACGACCCTTTCAGCATTTACTGAAGACATCTGGCTTCCAAGAATAATCATCGTATATGTCAATTATCATCATTCCTTTAACCTCTTTAGCTAGACCCTTCTGGCGGGCAACTTCGGCAATAGCTTTCTTATCTGGAATGCAGAATGAAATGCATACAGAACAGCACAATGGTCCACATTGAATACACATACAGAGAAAGAACAGAATTGCTATAATAATGCAGAGACCAGTTAAGACCTTCCATCCCCAGGCAGTAACCAATGCCCAAAACCATCCAGAAAAGGACCAAGTGCCGTTTTCCGTGTGGATTTCAGCTGCTATTTTATGCAGCTTATTAATGGCGTTATAAACGGATGGCGTATGATCAGGAATGAACACACAGCAGCTACTTCCAATAATTTTACAGGCTCCTCCTCGATCAGCTAGCATTACATCCAATACCATACGGTTCTGCAATGCAACAATTCTGGTAATCTGTAACTCTTCCGTAAGATTCCCAAGAGCAGCAGCAGTCTGATTTGTCACAGCTTCTACCACTCTTGTTAATCTTCGGATCTTCCTACTATTCAACGCGGCTCCGACAAAGAAAAACAATCCTAAATTAAAATCAATATACTGTTGCAAACTGGTATCAGTTTGATCCACATCATCGATCGATAAAGTACGTTTATACCTATTTATAGTCACATTATTCAACAATTTCAAGTCTTTATGATACGATGCAGGTGCTAGGAATACAGGAGGTAAAAGGAATGATACATAGATTACAAGAGCAACTAACACAGAAGTCGGACTCTCCTCGTGGTGAACACATGGCAGCATGCCAATACAAAATGGAGTCCGGACTTCGGCCAACATAATGGGGAAAACACGATAAAAGGGAAACACTAATGTTTTCAGTAAATGCTTAATCACATTCTGCCTTAATTTACAACAGTACCCCTGACTGAGTTATTTTATTTGTCATACTAGTACTGTCAGTCTCTCCTCCTAGTCCATTATACCTCCCACCAAACGTACCTTACCTGTGATTGATGATGATGAAGTTCGGCACAGTGATGGCTGCATGGTTGGTTTCCCAAATGAATGGAGAAGATGCCATTATTGTGGTGGTAGTAGTAGACACTGGCAATAGCATTTGAAAAAAGAAAGAGAAAGTCACTTGACTGAGAGAGACTGTGGGAGGAGTAGTAGAACAAAGTAAAGTACAGCATGGGTGGGCAAGCAGAAGAAGATCCTTGCCCTGACTTGAAATTCAATTAGTGTTGCTTTCACCACATCTGCCCCAGCAAGCGTGTGAACATTTGTTGGTGTACATTTAATGTAGTCACATCACACCTCAATATAAATCACACAGCCCGGCGGAAGAGGGTTAGGGATTGATGAATGAATGGGAAGGGGGGTTTGGGGAAAGGTTTGACAAAGAAAAACAGAGAGTATGCATGGACCCAACAAAATTAAAACACAATCTTGGAAGACGACCATGATCCATTATCAAAGAAATCTATAAAGGGAGAAAAAGGAAATGCATGCATGATGATGAAGAGAACTTGATGGTTAATGAGTTGTACTTACTAACTACTACTACACAATTAGGGCAGATGCGATGTAGTGCGTGCAACGAAATTTGTTTTATTTATTTAAATGTATTTTTTAATTACCTGTGATTGTTCGTAATCCATAGTTTACTACCACCACCCTGCACCTTCCCACGTCACTGCCCGGCAGCACTCCCACCACCGACCGCTACTGACCTGATGTCGTATTGCCATCTACAATATAAGCAATGATCATTGGATCCAATAAATAATCAGCCTTTTTGTAGTACCAAGGGCAGGGTGAAAGTGAAATTGAGTAATTGCCCTCATGTAACAGACAGAGGAGGGCCAGTGCCACCGGCAGAAATTATTAATATATAATATGCCTTGCCTGTCTGCCCTCAGAGCGAACCAAATTACATGCTGTATCGGGCTTACTTTTATTTTTCAAGCTAGCAAAGGAAATGAAAAAATAGTTGTAGGGATCAATTACCAAACAAACCACAACACACAGTCGTAATGATTGAAGAGAAAAAAGGAATCAAATAAATTTAAAGACGAATGATGAATGATACTAAAGTTACTGTATTATCCTGGTCCAAATGTGTAGTTGCATCATTCTCGTCATTCATCTTGGTCCTCCCTTCCATGGACACTCCGCAAATCAATCTTGGGTACCACTGCCTGCCTGATGCGGATTGGTAAGGTAAATGTGAGTTGTTTTTCCCACTATAGCACAGGGTAAAGGCCGGCCTGTAAGTGTAGATGGAAAAACAAAAGGGGTATTGAAAAATAACTGAATTAAAAAAAATAAACTCAATTACAGTGGAGTGCAAGAAGAGAAGACAAGACACTTGATAGAACACTTTCAGACTGAGGCGGCTTGGATACATAGTGTCTACTCTACAGCATTAAGCTACAACAACAACGGGACAGGAGCCAGCACAGAACAGGCCAACCATGGCACAGGCCAGGCACCCTACCCCCATTTACCTTAAATTTTGACAGAGCCAGACAAAAGGCATATGCACTGCAGCAACCTAGCATTTTCCAAATGAAGTGACTAAATCAATGCACCACTGTCCCTCATACCACTACACTCTACTCCAGTCCACACCACTACACTGACATGTAGCCTAGGTCTGCTCTGGTTCTTGTTGAAACTGTTTACCTTTTAAGGCAGTCCATGAAACGCAGTTATTCCATCAATTATCTCCGATCCAACTGACTGACTGTGTGCAAAGATAGTATGGTTAGCATCATGACCGCGTGGTACGTGTTCTCCAACACCAACTCAGTCTGTAGTGACTGATTAAGTTTATAATATATTCCATATTACAAAGTTGCAACGGATATTGGCCGGCACCTGCAGTAGTAGGAGTACAATGTGGTTATTAAACAACAAGGAAACATTGACTGTCACCTGAGTCACTTTTACTTTGTAGATAAACTAGTATAGTTCGACTTCATGCACATTCACTCGTAGTCAGCAAGCATCCAATGCAATGCATGCCATCATTCATAATAATCATTACCTGTCTTGCTCTTCTCTTTGGCTGTCAGATCAGATGCCTAGCCTTCTGACAGTGATGGGTTTCGGCTTGGAAACAAAACGGAAGATAGCTGTAGTCACGTTTCACTTCTTATGGAGGGACTGTTAGAGGCAACATGTATTGTACTATTCTCCATCTCCATCCAATGTCTGGCTTGCTTGAAATGTATTTAGGGAGAGTAAGGAAGATGGAGCAGGACTCTGAGGAGTGGAGTGGACAGTTATGCACAGACGTGCAACTCCAATAGGGAAATAAAAAGAGGTGTTGATGGATTTGTTGTGATTAGATTTGAACCAGAAAAACAGATACACACACAAATAAAGGAAGGAAAAACAATTTGAAAGCCTAGTTGTCAGGGAAGAGGAGCTCGTCCTCAAACTCAGGTGGTTTGGACAGAAGTACGTCATGTAACCCACTGCCTATGTCATTGAAGTCGCTCTCCTCTTCCTGCTGTGATTCACGCATTTTGTACTCCGGTGGTATAAAGTGCTGATTCATTTTGATCATGGTTAACCTCTCCATGCTTTTGGGCGAGTGACTGGTCCTTTTCACAGTAACAATGGCACCAGCAGCACTGAAAACACGCTATGAAGAGACACTTGCAACAGGGCAAGCCACATACTTTATCGCCAGCCTGCTGAGCACTGGCCATTGGCTTCTTTTCCCATACCATTACACCAATGGGATTTCTTCCATGAAGACCTCTGTTGTGTCATCTAGATAGGCCTGAACCATCCGCTCAATGTTCAGGGGTGCTCCGATTTGCTTGGCCTCTTTTGCCTTTGCATCAGTAATGGACGTACAAAACCCTTTCCGTAGAAACCAATCACCTACCGTTTTTTTAAATGTGGCTGATGATCCTATTGTTGCTGTTGTTGATGTTATTGCTGGTAGTGTTGGTGTCTGCTGGGAGGCAAACGCACTGCTCTCGGGCTCTGAAGTAGAACTTGACTCTGGGTGCCCTGTAGTACTTTCTCTGGGCTGGGGTGGCAGGTCTCTAATTAAGATCTGTTTGTTTTCAAAGTCAGAGGCTTCCTCAGCTATCAAATTTTTGTACTTGGCAACATCCACTTCTGAATAAGGAATTACTTCATTACTGCTCAGCAATAATTTTTAACGTGGATCCAAAATTGAGGCAGTAATGTAATGTCGATGTGACACAATATTATTTTGAATCCTTGTATTGTCAGATAAGCGAACGGCTAAGGTGTCTGCCAAATAATATGCATCTACTTTGTCATCCACACCTGCGTACATTTCTGACACCTCCTTCAGCTCTTGCTCTAGCATGTACAACAATGGGATAGCTTGGCCCATAGTACAGTCCTCCCTGCTGACTTCACGTGTAAAGACCTCAAAAGGAAGTAGCATCTCTGTCAGGCATTTAACGAGGTTCCATTGGGCCATCTCAACGGTCATGCCTTTCACAGTAGGATCTCCTGACCTTTTCATGGCATAAGCATTGTGTGGTATGTACTGCTCAAACAGACGCTTAAGCATGTAATAAGTTGAGTTCCAATGTGTTGGCATCTCCTGGATGAGTGCTTTGACTGGCATTTTATGCTCACGTTGAATGACCCTCAGCTGCTTCCGGGCTTTAAAAGAATGGTTGAAATGTGTGCATAATCTTCTGCAGGTGGTCAGTAAGTTGCTGACTTTGCTTTCATTTTTCAGAAAGTCTTGAACAACAATGTTAATGCAGTGTGCCAAACACGGGACCCTGAAATAGCCACCTTCTTTCATGGCCCTAACTACATTACTGCCATTGTCTGTGGCAACAAAACCAATGTTAAGCCCTCTTGGTCGCAGCCACTCAAACACCTTGCTGTTAAACTCATCCAAAATGTTTGCAGCAGTATGAGATTTCTCCACAGCAAACATGGCTACAGTTGCATGTTTGCGAGTGTCTTTAAAAATCTCAGCAGTGTCAACAACACCGCCAGATATCTTATCTTTAACACCCGAAAAAGAGACCCAGTGTGCAATGATGCACATGTAATCAGTGGCTTGGCAACTGGTCCACATGTCTGTTGTCAGGTGGATACTCTGAACAGCACTCTGTTTTAAGGCTTTTACAAGCAATTCCAGCACATCGTGATGTAGTGCTGGAACAGCAACTCTGGCGAAATATTAGCGGCTGGGACCTTCCATTTTGGGCAGATGGTTGTCACAAATTCTAGAAAACCCACCCCTTCAACAAAAGAAAAAAGGAGAAGGTCCAGTGCTAACATTTTAGCCAGCTTCGCATTGTACAAACGTGCTATTGGGTTGTTGCGTTCGTACTGCCTCTCCGGCTTAGTAAACATGCTAAGAATGATAGGCTGCGTGGTATTCCTTCCTGTGCTCAACGTCGCACTTTTTTAAAAAGCAGTACTCCTTGGTGTCTCAGGCTGACTATTACTCTTGTGCCACTGAGATGTTGCTGAGGATGTGGGCATTACCACTGCAGTGCTGGGGACAGGGCTACTTTGTGTACCACTACCACAGAGAATGTCTCCCTCTTCTTCTTCTTCCTGTTCTGACGTGAGTGGACCTTCTACTCGTTTATCCCCACCAACAGCAATAGTTCCACTTTTAATGCGACAAAGGTGCTCCTCCCACTGGATTGCGTGGTGTTTTTTCAGATGGGTCATTTGGCCTCCGGTACCATAGTTTGTACCAAGCTTACCACGACTAACAGAGGTATGACAAATGGAGCATATAGCAATGTTCTCCTCCTTTTCGCTGACCGTAAAGCAGTCCCACACTGGGGAGCTTAACTTTTGTCTCCTGCTGGAGGTGCCACTTCCAATGCCGGATGAACTGGAGGGTGTGCATTGAATTTGACTCTGTGCAGTACCACTACCTACTTCTGCTGAGGTGGTGCTTGTGCTGGATGTAGGACGCTGCCGGCCCTTTGCTAATGTAAATATGGAAGCTGGAGGTCGTGTTGGTGTTACCTGTGTTGGAGGTATGCGTGCTACATCCCTCGCAGCCATTTTGAATAGGGTGAAAATGTTGGTCTCCATCTCCTCTGGGCCAGGAGTGATGTTCGTGATGACTGGTTCATCATCATCATCATCATCCTGCTCTTCTACATCAACCTCAATAAGTGTAAGGCTTTCTGGAACCTTCCTTTTCCCATGCCTGCTCTTGTGACGTGTCTCCCTCTCAGACTCAGTTTGTGGCTTACAAGTGGCATCTAGATCATCAGAAGGGGGGCTTGGCGAAGAACTTGATGTACTAACCCTCCTTTTCCTTGCTAGGGATTTGGAAGACAATGGAACTTCTGAAGGGGTGGCTTCCTCTTCTTCCTTTGCATAAGGCTCAATTTCCTAAACTGCCCCTACTTCGGGAGGAACAACAGCTACTATTGCGGGCGGTGGTTGCGGCTGTTGTTGTTGACCACTTATCTGCTGTGTTCCCTCCTGCTTTGATTGTGTACTACTTTGAGATAGCGATAAGTTTAGTTCAGGCTCAGTATCACTGCTTTCCACCATTAGGCTGGCTACCTCTTCCATACTCATCTGCTTGGGCCTGGGTTGGTGGGTTGGGCCCACTGATGTGGAGGAGCTGCCCCCAGCTTGGCCCCCAGACACCGCTGCTGCAGGCGTCATTTTTGGTGTCCCAAAAAAGGTTTTGGGCGGCACACCAGAATTAAGTGACACTTCCTTCTTCTTCTGTTCCTTCTTCTCCATGGCAACTTTCTTGGTACCGAAGGACCTGCTACCTGCTTTCTTTGGGGGCATCTTCTTCAGATGCCAACAGCACTCAATTGCACAAGTTGCAGAGATGGCTGGTCAGGTCACTCACACGTCACATCGTGTACAGCAGCAGGACATCGGTCTGGCACCACAATGGGCGATGATGACACACCTCCTCCGTCTTTTGTGTACCTAAAAGCAAAGAAGCCAGAAGAACATGAGTCAAAAGATAGTACAATCAAACTAATATAATATATAATTTCTTAGTGTGTGGTGGGTGGTCACAATTATTAAATTTTATTAAGTCAGTGAACAACAACAGTGTAGCCATTTATGAGACTGACAACAAGGCCAGGGCTCCTGGTGTACTACTGTACTGTGAACACTCAGGGAGAATAAGAATAGCAAAGAACAAAAACATAAATGTAGTGTAGCCGGTTTGCCCTAAATAAAAATTTGTGCATCACATGGGATGGATGCAGCATCAGGGAGCAACAACAACGAACATATACACATAAAAAGGCATTTACTTACAACACCCAAAAAGTGAAATATACCCCAGAAAAAAAGTAAAGCCCACATTCTGAAATTTAATCCAAAGCCATACATGATGTTGAAATTCAACGCACAACACAAAAAAGTTGCTTAGCTTCCATGCACCCGTGATGATTGATGAGTAGTACCCCTGGGCCTACTGGCAGACTAGGCCACAAGCTTGGAAGCCTATGGAAAAAGCACAGTGGCTGGTCCCACAAAATGGCCGCCACCACATGGCCAGGCCACTCACAAAAACAAGAAAAGGTCAGGAATACAAGACAGACAATGCAGGCCTATGGCAAAAGCACAATGCCTGCCTTCACAAAATGGCCGCCACCCACATGCTCAGGCCACCCACCACAATAATAACAAAAAAAGTGAATACAAAGGACAGGAACAGGAAGTTGGAGTCTCTGTGGAACTTACTTCCTCTTCTAAAACATTTTAAAAAAAATAAAAGTGACTCCATGCTCCAAAACTACAGCAAAATGACAACCTGAGGAGTATTTTTAGAAAAATGCACAAAATCAGCGTTTGAGAAGGTTTTATGTTGCTCACGAGATATTGTTTGCCAGATTGCAAATTCTGCATGTTCGGCATCGCGAACTGTACAAAAAGTCGTTATCGCGTGCGCGAACGCGCATATTGAGAGCGCGAAAATGACAAAAACTGTAAGTCCGCGTTGTCACGCTGTGCAGAGTTCCCAAAAGTACGCAAGCTGAATTCCTAGGGTTACCTACTGGCTGAAAAGCCCTATTTATTTAACACACACCCAAAAACTGCAATTCCACCACAAAAACCACCTTTTGCAATTCAATCCAAAGCCATCCTTGCCATACATGATGTAACTTGAAATTCAACGCACAACACAAAAACAGTTTTTTAACTTCCATGCACCCGTGATGATTGATGAGTAGTACCCCTGGGCCTACTGGCAGACTAGGTCACAAGCTTGAGGCCTATGGAAAAAGCACAGTGGCTGGTCCCACAAAATGGCCGCCACCACATGGCCAGGCCACTCACAAAAACAAGAAAAGGTCAGGAATACAAGACAGACAATGCAGGCCTATGGCAAAAGCACAATTGCTTCCTTCACAAAATGGCCGCCACCCACATGCTCAGGCCACCCACCACAATAATAACAAAAAAGTGAATACAAAGGACAGGAACAGGAAGTTGGAGTCTCTGTGGAACTTACTTCCTCTTCTAAAAATTTTTTAATAAAAATAAAAGTGACTCCGTACTCCAAAACTACAGCAAAATGACAACCTGAGGAGTTCTTTTAGCAAAATGCACAAAATCAGCGTTTTCGAGAAGGTTTTCTGTTGCTCGCGAGATATTGTTTGCCAGATTGCAAATTCTGCGTGTTCATCAACGCGAACTGTACAAAAGGTCGTTATCGCGTGCGCGAACACGCATATTGAGAGCGCGAAAATGACAAAAACTGTAAGTCCGAGTTGTCGCGCTGTGCAGAGTTCCCAAAAGTACGCGAGCTGAATTCCTAGGGTTACCTACTGACTGAAAAGCCCTATTTATTTAACACACAATCCCTAAAACTGCAATTCCACCACAAAAACCACCTTTTGCAATTCAATCCAAAGCCATCCATGCCATACATGATGTTGAAATTCAACGCACAACACAAAAACAGTTGTTTAACTTCCATTCACCCGTGATGATTGATGAGTAGTACCCCTGGGCCTACTGGCAGACTAGGCCACAAGCTTGGAGGCCTATGGAAAAAGCACAGTGGCTGGTCCCACAAAATGGCCGCCACCACATGGCCAGGCCACTCACAAAAACAAGAAAAGGTCAGGAATACAAGACAGTCAATGCAGGCCTATGGCAAAAGCACAATAGCTTCCTTCACAAAATGGCCGCCACCCACATGCTCAGGCCACCCACCACAATAATAACAAAAAAGTGAATACAAAGTACAGGAACAGGAAGTTGGAGTCTCTGTAGAACTTACTTTCTCTTCTAAAACATTTTTTAAAAAAATAAAAGTGATTCCGTGCTCCAAAACTATAGCAAAATAACAACCTGCGGAGTATTTTTAGCAAAATGCACAAAATCAGCGTTTACGAGAAGGTTTTATGTTGCTCGCGAGATATTGTTTGCCAGATTGCAAATTCTGCGTGTTCGGCATCGCGAACTGTACAAAAAGTCGTTATCGCGTGCGCGAACGCGCATATTGAGAGCGCGAAAATGACAAAAACTGTAAGTCCGAGTTGTCGCGCTGTGCAGAGTTCCCAAAAGTACGCGAGCTGAATTCCTAGGGTTACCTACTGACTGAAAAGCCCTATTTATTTAACACACAATCCCTAAAACTGCAATTCCACCACAAAAACCACCTTTTGCAATTCAATCCAAAGCCATCCATGACATACATGATGTAACTTGAAATTCAACGCACAACACAAAAACAGTTTTTTAACTTCCATGCACCCGTGATGATTGATGAGTAGTACCCCTGGGCCTACTGGCAGACTAGGTCACAAGCTTGAGGCCTATGGAAAAAGCACAGTGGCTGGTCCCACAAAATGGCCGCCACCACATGGCCAGGCCACTCACAAAAACAAGAAAAGGTCAGGAATACAAGACAGACAATGCAGGCCTATGGCAAAAGCACAATTGCTTCCTTCACAAAATGGCCGCCACCCACATGCTCAGGCCACCCACCACAATAATCACAAAAAAGTGAATACAAAGGACAGGAACAGGAAGTTGGAGTCTCTGTGGAACTTACTTCCTCTTCTAAAAATTTTTTAATAAAAATAAAAGTGACTCCGTACTCCAAAACTACAGCAAAATGACAACCTGAGGAGTTCTTTTAGCAAAATGCACAAAATCAGCGTTTTCGAGAAGGTTTTCTGTTGCTCGCGAGATATTGTTTGCCAGATTGCAAATTCTGCGTGTTCATCAACGCGAACTGTACAAAAGGTCGTTATCGCGTGCGCGAACACGCATATTGAGAGCGCGAAAATGACAAAAACTGTAAGTCCGAGTTGTCGCGCTGTGCAGAGTTCCCAAAAGTACGCGAGCTGAATTCCTAGGGTTACCTACTGACTGAAAAGCCCTATTTATTTAACACACAATCCCTAAAACTGCAATTCCACCACAAAAACCACCTTTTGCAATTCAATCCAAAGCCATCCATGCCATACATGATGTTGAAATTCAACGCACAACACAAAAACAGTTGTTTAACTTCCATTCACCCGTGATGATTGATGAGTAGTACCCCTGGGCCTACTGGCAGACTAGGCCACAAGCTTGGAGGCCTATGGAAAAAAAGCACAGTGGCTGGTCCCACAAAATGGCCGCCACCACATGGCCAGGCCACTCACAAAAACAAGAAAAGGTCAGGAATACAAGACAGTCAATGCAGGCCTATGGCAAAAGCACAATTGCTTCCTTCACAAAATGGCCGCCACCCACATGCTCAGGCCACCCACCACAATAATAACAAAAAAGTGAATACAAAGTACAGGAACAGGAAGTTGGAGTCTCTATAGAACTTACTTTCTCTTCTAAAACATTTTTAAAAAAAATAAAAGTGATTCCGTGCTCCAAAACTACAGCAAAATAACAACCTGAGGAGTATTTTTAGCAAAATGCACAAAATCAGCGTTTTCGAGAAGGTTTTATGTTGCTCGCGAGATATTGTTTGCCAGATTGCAAATTATGCGTGTTCGGCATCGCGAACTGTACAAAATGTCGCTATCGCGTGCGCGAACGCGCATATTGAGAGCGCGAAAATGACAAAAACTGTAAGTCCGAGTTGTCGCGCTGTGCAGAGTTCCCAAAAGTACGCGAGCTGAATTCCTAGGGTTACCTACTGGCTGAAAAGCCCTATATATTTAACACACACCCAAAAACTGCAATTCCACCACAAAAACCACCCTTTGCAATACAATCCAAAGCCATCCATGCCATACATGATGTAACTTGAAATTAAACGCACAACACAAAAACAGTTTTTTATCTTCCATGCACCCGTGATGATTGATGAGTAGTACCCCTGGGCCTAGTCGCAGACTAGGTCACAAGCTTGAGTCCTATGGAAAAAGCACAGTGGCTGGTCCCACAAAATGGCCGCCACCACAGGGCCAGGCCATTCACAAAAACAAGAAAAGGTCAGGAATACAAGACAGACAATGCAGGCCTATGGCAAAAGCACAATTGCTTCCTTCACAAAATGGCCGCCACCCACATGCTCAGGCCACCCACCACAATAATAACAAAAAAGTGAATACAAAGGAGAGGAACAGGAAGTTGGAGTCTCTGTGGAACTTACTTCCTCTTCAAAATTATTTTAATACAAATAAAAGTGACTCCGTGCTCCAAAACTACTGCAAAATGACAACCTGAGGAGTTTTTATAGCAAAATGCACAAAATCAGCGTTTTCGAGAAGGTTTTCTGTTGCTCGCGAGATATTGTTTGCCAGATTGCAAATTCTGCGTGTTCGGCAACGCGAACTGTACAAAAGGTCGTTATCGCGTGCGCGAACACGCATATTGAGAGCGTGAAAATGACAAAAACTGTAAGTCCGAGTTGTCGCGCTGTGCAGAGTTCCCAAAAGTACGCGAGCTGAATTCCTAGGGTTACCTACTGACTGAAAAGCCCTATTTATTTAACACACACCCAAAAACTGCAATTCCACCACAAAAACCACCTTTTGCAATTCAATTCAAAGCCATCCATGCCATACATGATGTTGAAATTCAACGCACAACACAAAAACAGTTGTTTAACTTCCATTCACCCGTGACGATTGATGAGTAGTACCCCTGGGCCTACTGGCAGACTAGGCCACAAGCTTGGAGACCTATGGAAAAAGCACAGTGGCTGGTCCCACAAAATGGCCGCCACCACATGGCCAGGCCACTCACAAAAACAAGAAAAGGTCAGGAATACAAGACAGAAAATGCAGGCCTATGGCAAAAGCACAATTGCTTCCTTCACAAAATGGCCGCCACCCACATGCTCAGGCCACCCACCACAATAATAACAAAAACGTGAATACAAAGGACAGGAACAGGAAGTTGGAGTCTCTGTAGAACTTACTTCCTCTTCTAAAACATTTTTTTTAAAAATAAAACTGATTCCGTGCTCCAAAACTACAGCAAAATAACAACCTGAGGAGTATTTTTAGCAAAATGCACAAAATCAGCGTTTGAGAAGGTTTTATGTTGCTCGCGAGATATTGTTTGCCAGATTGCAAATTCTGCGTGTTCGGCATCGCGAACTGTACAAAAAGTCGTTATCGCGTGCGCAAACGCGCATATTGAGAGCGCGAAAATGACAAAAACTGTAAGTCCGCGTTGTCACGCTGTGCAGAGTTGCCAAAAGTACGCGAGCTGAGTTCCTAGGGTTACCTACTGGCTGAAAAGCCCTATTTATTTAAAACACACCCAAAAACTGCAATTCCACCACAAAAACCACCTTTTGCAATTCAATCCACAGCCATCCATGCCATACATGATGTAACTTGAAATTCAACGCACAACACAAAAAAATTGCTTAGCTTCCATGCACCTGTGATGATTGATGAGTAGTACCCCTGGGCCTACTGGCAGACTAGGCCACAAGCTTGGAGGCCTATAGAAAGAGCACAGTGGCTGGTCCCATAAATGTCTGCCACCACATGGCCAGGCCACTCACAAAAACAAGAAAAGGTCAGGAATACAAGACAGACAATGTAGGCCTATGGCAAAAGCACAATGCCTGCCTTCACAAAATGGCCGCCTCCCACATGCTTAGGCCACCTACCACAATAATAACAAAAAAGTGAATACAAAGGACAGGAACAGGAAGTTGGAGTCTCTGTGGAACTTACTTCCTCTTCTAAAACATTATTAAAAAAATAAAAGTGACTCCGTGCTCCAAAACGACATCAAAATGACAACCTGAGGAGTATTTTTAGCTAAATGCACAAAATCAGCGTTTTCGAGAAGGTTTTATGTTGCTCACGAGATATTGTTTGCCAGATTGCAAATTCTGCATGTTCGGCATCGCGAACTGCACAAAAAGTCGTTATCGCGTGCGCGAACGCGCATATTGAGAGCGCGAAAATGACAAAAACTATAAGTCCGCGTTGTCACGCTGTGCAGAGTTGCCAAAAGTACGCGAGCTGAATTCTACCTACTGGCTGAAAAGCCCTATTTATTTAACACACACCCAAAAACTGCAATTCCACCACAAAAACCACCTTTTGCAATTCAATCCAAAGCCATCCATGCCATGTAACTTGAAATTCAAAGCACAACACAAAAACAGTTTTTTAACTTCCATGCACCCGTGATGATTGATGAGTAGTACCCCTGGGCCTACTGGCAGACTAGGTCACAAGCTTGGAGGCCTATGGAAAAACCACAGTGGCTGGTCCCACAAAATGGCCGCCACCACATGGCCAGGCCACTCACAAAAACAAGAAAAGGTCAGGAATACAAGACAGACAATGCAGGCCTATGGCAAAAGCACAATTGCTTCCTTCACAAAATGGCCGCCACCCACATGCTCAGGCCACCCACCACAATAATAACAAACAAGCATTTGCAATGCAATAGGTCTCGCATTATAAAAGTGTGAGCAGTTGGCATTGCTAATAATAATGCATCACTAGCTATTGGCATTGTAAATGATAATGGCATTTATTCATGTGTTTGTTTTATAAAATAGATAAAAAAGGCATTGTCATGAACAATGCCAATAGCTTAAACTTTTGCAAATGCGAGACCTAATGCATTGCAAATGCTTGTTTTTGTTTGCTGGAGTTATCCACAATCGTCGGCCCACGCACCCTTGTCATTGACATCATCAGATACGTCATCCTCAATGGAGATCACCCAAATACTGATTTTAATATAATTTCTCTTTGGGCTTTTAAACGTGTTTCTGTCTGCTGAGGAATGTAGATATTTATTTTTCCTACTATAATGTTATGAGTGCACATTGGTATTACTGTCTGCAGGCCTGTGGTTTTGGTGCCAACGTGAGAAACATTTAAACAGTGTCACAACGCGTTTGTAGATCGCCTCAATGTTGGCAATCTTTATTACAGCTGGGATTTTGGTGTTTTTTTTTAGGTCTGCACAAATGTGCTTTTTTTCCAACCTTTGCAAAAGTTTGTAGCAACGTTCAATGAGATACACCAACTCGAAGTGGGACACCAACACGTTCTACTTTTTTCACTCAATTAAAGATTTATAAAGTGCAACAAATCACCTGTGAGGGTCTCAAGGAGCTAGAATGGCCAGTTGCTTGGTGGTCATCTGCAATCTTCAAATTGACAAAATCTTCAGCAAAGTTCTGAAGTTGAACATCCACACCATAATAATCCACATTTGTAAAGCGTGAACAATCACCCGTAAGGGTTTCTAGGCGCTGGGGGCCGTCGGGAAGATGAAGCAAGCTATTGCCCAGAGTCACATGGTGCTGGGCTAATCTGCCGCCGGGGATCGAACCGTGATCCCCAGATTCCGGAGTCAGTCGCCCTGGCCGCGGCGCCACACCTCTTCCCTTCCCATAAGAACGCCCTCACTACATAATTTGTCTATCGCACTCTGTGACAACTATTTAAAGGGGCCCCATTTCCATACTTCCACTGGGGGATCATCGAATGTCAGCATAAACTCTGGCCTTTCTCACACACATTTGGGAACTGGCTTTGGCATTAAGCCAAACCCTGCTTACAATTATACCGCTGCAACTACATTAGGTGCACTCTCCTTATCTTGTATTACAAGGAGTGATACTTGCATCCCACACTTCTGTGATGTAACTTTCACCACGTGCAACCACACTGGTCTCCAAGATTTGCTATATTTCCATGCTACGCGCCCACCCATGTTCACACAGTAACTATATGCTGTATATGACTAAGAGGTTATAAGAGAAGTCATCGGCGATGTCATTTAACACGAAATGATTGATGTAATGTGAGGTAATAAGCAATGCATGGCAGGGCTGCAAGTTTTGGTTAGCTCAGTGAACTATAACTGCTGAATTTCAGTGTTTTTTGTTTTTAAATGTTAGTTTTATTTTGACATCTAATTATGACATCACTTTAACCTTTCTTTTTTATGTGAATCAATATATAGTGTGTATGTGTATATCTATATACATGTAATTGCACATGGATTAGTTTTAAAATACACACTAAAGTTACATAACAGGGATTCATTAACAGCGTCTCGCGCACATCTGCCTTTTAAAGAAAGCTCGGTTGGCTAGTGCACCTGTTGTAGAACTGTACGAGTCAGTTTAATCAGAGTTGCTGAGCAGACACATTACTTTAACCTGTCCACGTGTACGTAAATGGCTACATTTCTTGCATTCTGGTACTTGTGGTTTTTCCTGGTACCATATGTGTCAGAATGGAAAGGTCGTACTGGACGAGGTATTCACACCTGGCCTGGTACATAATCCCAAGTGGCCCCTTGGCCAGACCAGCCCAGTCATGGCTCTTTAGGCAACATTTGTGTACTGATATACTGGACCGATTCATACAATGTTAAATGGAAACTACCAGCCCCAGAATGCAACATCCCGTTGACTAATAAGGCATGGCTGATGAAAGGAGTCGGGCATGACGTGGGGCTGCGGGACAGCTAAGCCAGTATTACAACTCGAGATCTTTGCACTAAGTTTGGTCACAAAAGCTTCCGTCAGAGCAGCTCGTGGGCACTCGAGGGTTACACCGCATGGTGAAAACAAGTTCTATTTGCTGCTCTGTGCCCGGGGTCCCTGCTGCTGCCCACTGGTCTGGCAGTGCCCCGAGTGCGCTCTGTATTATTTGCCTTGCTGGCATTGCGTCAGTCCGTGCCAAGCCCACAGCAGAGGCCGTCTCAAAGGTCAGGAAGTCCGCTGACCGCGCCCCGTCTGGAGTAGTGCCTGGAAGCGTTTAGTAATGAACAAGTGAGCTGTTCCCGCCTCGCAGCTTCTCCCGCGTCTCCTCCCACTGCTCAATAATAAATGCGAGAGTTGCCGACTTCGGAACGGAGAAACTAAGGAGCATATTAACAAGCCAGGCGATAAAATTATCGCCGCTTTAGCGGCAGAAAACTGCCGCTAAAACGGCGATAATGGGCTTGATAATATGCTCTATGGAATTCCAATTGAAGCCCATGTTAAATGTGAATGACATCTAACATGGGCTTCAATTAGAATTCCATAGAGCATATTATCAAGCCTATTATCGCCGCTTTAGCGGCAGTTTTCTGCCGCTAAAGCGGCGATAATTTTATCGCCTGGCTTGTTAATATGCCCCCAAGTTTGAGCCTCTGCGTCCGTTCAACATACTGTGATTCTGGGCAAATCACTTCAAATTCAGGTGCCTGCCATAAATGAATGTGTCTGCAAGTGGTGCTCCGGAAAAGCACGGTGTAGATGGTTAAGTGCTGGTGCTGAGCACCGGAAACCACCGACTCAAATTAAGCACTGCTTAAAAAGAAAAGCGAGAATAGCTCTTGCAACTGACCTCTGTACAACCAGCCGGCGGCTGTTTGCGTGTAGCACGTGGGCCCTAATGCGAACTCGAGTTGGGGCCACTCGTGTTTCATCCTTCAGAACTCCTTAAATGGATGCCATTGATTTGAGCAGCAGCGCCAATAAGGATGAAGCAATTTAGCCCGTGGTCATCGGCTTTTCTTTGTGAGAGACCCCAGGGCTTGTAAGGGGTTGGATTGTTCCACTTTATTGAAAACCTAATTTTAGCCGTCAATGAGCCCTGGGTCGTGCTTGGCACTTTTAGCTAGTATCGAGTATTAATTAGTAAATGCGTGACTACAGGTCCCAGAATGCAAAGGGCTAACTGAATAAAAACGAAAGCTGGCTGATGGATCCATGGCCGCTATAAACAGTGCAGTAGGCCTATATTTTGGGGGACAATACACCACTGCAACACTACCTGCATTGTTTTTCAGAAGAACTGCAGTCTGTGCAGCCGCTGCACGATCTAAGCAGGCCTCAGAAGAGAGCCTTTCCAGGCTAGGCAGTGGCAGGAACAGAGTTAATCACCGCAAGTGTAGAGTGCATTTCTAGAAATAGTTCCAAAATATGTTGAGACAGACACGAGAAATGCAGCCAGTCTTCTTTTCGTGCATTGCTATTTTACTGTTCAATGTCTTCCTAAACAAGATAGGGTCTGAGAGAGGGAGGGGTCGGGTGAGTCTCAGACAAACGCCACAGTTCAGGAAAGAAGACGGATTGGCGGGTGGAGAGACGGGAGGACGAGAGAACAAAGAGAGATAGAGAAGGGGGCAGAGAGAGTAGAGGCACGAAGAACAAGAAGGGCTGGGCAAGAAGGGAGGGGGGAATGCCAGCAACAGAGGAGCCCGCGAAAGTGAAAGTGATCGTGATTACGATCGCTACGGAGGAAAGACACATGGCGCTGCGCGCGTGCACGTTCACGTGCACTGTAGCTTTAGGCCACGGCAGCACTTTGAGAAGCCCACATATAAAATGTCTCTTCGAGCCTTTGGCTCGCGAGACCTAAAAAGTGAATACAAAGGACAGGAACAGGAAGTTGGAGTCTCTGTTGAACTTACTTCCTCTTCTAAAATTTTTTTAATAAAAATAAAAGTGACTCCGTGCTCCAAAACTACAGCAAAATGACAACCTGAGGAGTTTTTTTAGCAAAATGCACAAAATCAGCGTTTTCGAGAAGGTTTTCTGATGCTCGTGAGATATTGTTTGCCAGATTGCAAATTCTGCGTGTTCGGCAACGCGAACTGTACAAAAGGTCGTTATCACGTGCGCGAACACGCATATTGAGAGCGCGAAAATGACAAAAACTGTAAGTCCGAGTTGTCGTGCTGTGCAGAGTTACCAAAAGTACGTGAGCTGAATTCCTAGCGTTACCTACTGACTGAAAAGCCCTATTTATTTAACACACACCCAAAAACTGCAATTCCACCACAAAAACCACCTTTTGCAATTCAATCCAAAGCCATCCATGGTGTTAAAATTCAACAGACAACACAAACTGTTTTTATGTATCCATGATTTGATGATGACTACCTCTGGGCCTACTGGCAGACTAGGCCACAAGCTTGGAACAGAATGGCAAAAGCAAGCACACTGCTTGGATGGCTCCACAAAATGGCCGCTACCCACCCACAACAACAAGAAATGGAAGACAGACAATGTAAGCCTATGCCAAAAGCACACTGCCTGTCTTCACAAAATGGCCGCCACACACATGGCCAGGACACAAAAACAACAAGCATAAGCCAAGGGGACCAAAGAAAAGACATGCAGGCCTTTATGGAAAAAGAAGCACACACTACTAAACTACCACCACAAAATTGCCAAAAGCCACATGGGCACTCACAGTCACAACAGGCCATGGAAAACAATGAACTGAAGCAGGCCTATATATGACCGGACAAAGGAGGCCTGCTAAACAACACAGCTTTAATACAAAAATGAAAATCAACAGGGCTACGAAAGGATTGGAAATAAGTTACACATCAATCTCACACACACATCCAACAAAGGTATTTAACACACACACACACACAAACAGTGAAATACACCACAGCCACATGTAGCATTTCAAATTAATCCTATGCCATCCATGCCCTACATGATGTTTAAATTCAACAGACACCACAAAAACATGGACCCATGGGTACCCTACTGGCTGAAATTGCAAATAAAAAAAACAAGCATTGGCATAGCCCTGGGGTACTCACAAACTTTCTCTATGGGGCCAAATTTACAGTGTGGTTTGTGGCCGAGGGCCGCACCTTGGGGGCGGGGTCATTGGGGGAGGGGGCGGGGCTAGAGCAACAAAAAAAAACTGTGACCATGAGGTGGAACGCAGGTCCCTGCAGCGGACGCCTTCATCCACTGAGCCACCGGACCCGGCATACACATATCTCTCTCTCTATCTCCCTCCCTCCCTCCTCCATCTCCCTCCGTCCTCCGTCTCCCTCCCTCTCCCTCAGTCTCCCTCCCTCTCCCTCCGTCTCCCTCCCTCCTCCATCTCCCTCCCTCCTCCGTCTCCCTCCCTCTCTCCTTCTATCCGTCTCTCTCCCTCTCCGTCTCTCTCCGTCTCCCCCTCTCTGTCTCCCTCTCTCTCTGTCTCCTTCGCTCTCTGTCTCCCTCCCCCTCTGTCTCCCTCCCCCCTCTGTCTCCCTCCCTCCCTGTCTCCCTCCCTCTCTCCCCCCTCTCTCTCTCCCTCTCTTCCTTCCCTCCCTCTCCATCTCCCTCTGTCTCCCCCTCTCTGTCTCCCGCTCTCTGTCTCCCCCTCTTTGTCTGCCCCCTCTCCCTCCCTCCCTCCCTGTCTCCCCCTCTCTCTCTCTCCCTCTCCGTCTCCCTCCCTCTCCGTCTCCCTCCCTCCCTCCCCCTCTACCCCTCTCTCCCTCCCTCTCCGTCTCCCTCCCTCTCCCTGTCTCCCTCCCTCTCAGTCTCCCTCCCTCTCAGCCTCCCTCCCTCTCTGTCTCCCTCCCTCTCAGTCTCCCTCCCTCTCCGTCTCCCTCCCTCTCCCCGTCTTCCTCCCTCCCCGTCTCCCTCCCTCTTCCCGTCTCCCTCCCTCTCCCCGTCTCCCTCCCTCTCCCCGTCTCCCTCTCTCTCCCCGTCTCCCTCTCTCTCTCCGTCTCCCTCTCTCTCTGTCGCCCCTCCCTCTCCGTCTCCCTCTCCGTCTCCCTCTCCGTCTGTCTCTTTGCCTCTCTGTCTGTCTCTGCCTCTATCTGCCTGTCCCTGTCTCTGTCTATCTGTCTCTGTCTGTCCCTGTCTCTGTTAGTCTCTATCTCTATCTGTCTCTGTCTGTTTCTGTCTCTCCCTACTGCCCTCTGTCACCCTCTGTCCCCTTACCCGACTCTCACACCCTGCAGTTCTCTTGTCATTCTTTGACACTTCTCTCCCTCCCGCCCTCCCCCCTTCGCTTGTGTGGCAGCTGAGGCAGCTTCCCTTCCAGGGCACACACACAGCCCCACCCGAGTACTTCACAGGTCTTTAAGAGACAATTTGCATGATAACGTGGCTTTGTTGTATTTCACCTCTTAGCGCCCCAGCAGCTCCACTCGGACTATCGCTTGAATCCCCAGACCCCACAGAGCAGAGTCTGTGTTTGCTGACACTGTTAAAAAAAATAAAAAAATACTTAGATCAACTAATATATATCATATAATAGACCCCCCGCCCCAGCATTGCATAAATAGTGTAATGTGCAGTTGAACTGGTCTCATAATTGAAACCGTACCTGGAACAAATATGTTAGTGCCTATGATACAATGAGGACACATGCCATTAGGATGACTAAGAATCTATTGAAATCTGTTCTAGTCTGAGAAGATGGTAAAGGTGGTGGGGATTAAGAGTCAAGTTATTATGGTCTGTCTTTCTGAAAAGAGACAAGGGCTGCCAGGAAACAGATGAAAAAGTAAATAAACTATTGCTAGAATAACCACGCAAAAGAGGTTAGCCAAGGCCACCATTGGTATGAAACTCAGGGATTCGAGGTGGTCTTGGTATATAGTGTTTAATTTAAGAAGATTCATTTACAGCTATGTGTGACATTCGTTCCAGGCACAATGCAAATCCCATGCATTGTCCGTATATTTCCTATTATATAAAACCAACTATGATAGTTTGAAATTGAAAATATAAGAATTAGGCTAAAGTATTGCGGTTTCAGTATCATAATTGTGTTCGATGTGTAGCTCTTTTGGTTAGGAAAGTTGGTGTAAAGAATTTGCCATTTATATATATCACTTTTATATAACATCTCACAGATTTGTCTATGAGCAAATATGTTACAATTGTTTGGGACCTTGTATTTTTATTTATTTCTCTGTAAATCTGTAAAGTCTATGTATCATTCTTCAAAAATCTTGACATGGCTTTTAATTCCTATAGCAAGTTTAGCCTAAACTAATGTAACATAAAGAGCCTTTCTTAATGATAAAAGTTTGCACTTAGTCAAAGTATAATTATAAAAACAGCCCGGTCTCCAATATAAAGCAGATTATTGAAACCAGAAGCGAGACTTCCCAAATTATCTTAATTTCAGGCCATCCTATTCCATATGACCGATTGCAGTTGCTATTTACACATCAAAGCCTCCTTGCTTAGTGAAGATACCATTTTAAAGCGTTGTGAGCACCATTTGATCCGACGAAAGTGCCAAAGATCTAGCAAACGTGAACATACCAAGTTGCAGTTTTGCCTAATCAATAATGCTTATCCAACACTGGAACCAAGCCTCAATCTCTCCAGTCATGCAAAGGCATGCCAGGTTACTGAGCCATATCCATCCCCTGAAAATGGTCTGCCACTTTTTGCATTTTGCTTTTCTTTTTATTATGGGGTTCTGCTAAACAGCCACGGTCAAGTACTTTTGTGTTATATCTGTAGTAAATGGTTCCTCTTAACCCCTTTTCAGTGCCCATGATGAGATAGTCTCGTCATGGAGCGCGGTTGCGCTGTGCCAATGACGAGACTATCTCGTCATGAACCCCGCCCGCTAATTCAACGCCCGGCACAGGGCGGGGAAAGGGCGGGGCACACAAGGGGTTAAAGGAGAGAAAAGATGACTGTTTGAAGAGGCACCTCCAAACACCCTCCCCTGGAATGTCAACTTTCCAATGCTACATTTCCACCACACTCTGCTTTCGGAGAGTTAAAATTGGAATGTGAAATTCGCTTTTACGAAAGATTTTACTTGTCTCCCGAGTGGACTTTAGATGTGCAGATAATTTGTGTCCATCAGTCCTTACTTGCCTACAGTTAAAGATATCCTCTGGCCATCATTTGCACTGTCCTTCATTTTGGTTTTGCAAACCATCTCTAGTTATTGAACTAGGAAAGTCTTAATGGCAATCCCCTAAATAATTGAACAGCCTTCATCTCCACCGACCGAGGTTAAGTTGATTGGGAGTTTAGAAGCTCTCCAACTAGATGATGCTTTTCTAACCAGTAATCCCGGGTGCTCTGCTTGTGAAGATTTTTTTGATGACAATGGCGGCCACGAGGTTGTGGGAACAGTTCTCACAAATTAGCCCCTGGTCAGGATTTAGCAATCTGTGTTTTTATGTCGATGTTGGAAAAGGGCCTCACAGTTCCTCACTTTGTAAAATTCGCCCATTAAAACCTTACACCACTTGGGCATAATTCAGTCTAAGCTTCACCTTCTAGTTGAGACGGCATCGAAAGCAAACACCGGCAAAGCCAATAGGCCTGGTTGGTTTTGAAGCGACAGACATGTACAAATGCACAGAGACTTTGTATACCATGTCTCTATGTAACCATGCCTCAAACTGTTACTCATATGGCTGGGCCCTGATATTCGTTCCCTGAGGCTGCGAGGCGTCTTTTTTTTTTTATTCCACAAGCTTCCGGTGCACCGCAGTATACCCTAAAATAACCCAATTTAATGGTACTCTTTTAAATTACCTTTGAAGAAAAGACTGTGAAGTCGCCTTTGACAGGTCTCGAACGTGTAACCCATAAAGCGCAGCACATATTCGCATCCTCTGTTTCACTCACGAAGCATTGCATTAGTTAATATGAAAGTGGGACATCAAGTCACAGCGGGTTCGCCACCAATTTTGCATATATACATCACTATTATGAATAAAATTACATGCCCATTTGTAGAACATAAATCTTCAGTAACGAGTGCGGTAAGGAAAATAAGAGTTTTCAGGAAAGAATCACTATCAAAGTCCCATCATTACACCATAGTAACCATCTGAGCATATGTGGGGCATTGACAGGCCCTGGGAGATAGTTCGCACTTCTACAGTGAACTGTAATTTCCATCCAGCACTGTAGCCCAAGCGCTTAGAAGCTGTTCAGCTCATACTGTTGGCGCCTGAGGCAGTGAAAGTAATCACGCTCCAGATGGCACCTCGGGCGTTCAAAGCTCGTTGACGCGGCAAACTGCGGCCAACCGAAGGTCGTAGAAAAACGATGAAAGGATAAAGGATCAAATCGGCCTCTTCCCTGCGCAAATAGGTAATACACACAGGCCAAACAATTTGACAAGGTCAAAGGGCCGAGCAGTGATTAATGGCGAAGTTGAATTATTCGGGAGCAGCGGAGGCAGTTTGATAAATGGCCCGCGCAGTTTCGTTTTCTTTTGTACTTTGAGTGTTTTGAATCTGCACATCAGGGTTTCCAAAATACTTTTTTAATCTTGAATAAACAAACTTTGACGTAGATGGTAATAAGCCAAGAGCATTTTTGTCTTCCAAATAACTTGATACACTGCTTTACTCTTAGTGAGGATAAAACTGCAGCCTCGTGCTAAAAAAAATTAAACACAGAAGCATTGGCCGCGCGACCGGCGGTAGAAGCGGGAGTTGGGTGCGCGTACGGCCCGTCATCGCGATCACGATCGCTGTGAAAGCGAAAGTGATCGCGATGACGCGCTAAAGGCGTTCCTAAGTGCTGCTGGCTGGCCTAGCGCATGGCGGCTGCGCGCGTGCACGCTCACGTGCACGCAAGCGCTAGGCCAACCAGCAGCACTTTAAAAACTCCCTTACAAAATGTCTCTCTGAGCCAGCACATGCGCTGGGCTCAGCGAGACCTAACAACTAGGCCCCTATTGAAAGTACAGGCCACCAACAACAATAATTTTTAAAAACAATGAAAATCCAAGAAAAATGTAGGTACAAACAAGCCGCAATGAAACAAATATGTACACCAATTGTCCAACCTACTTGTAAAATTAAATCTCAAATCAAAAAGTCCTCAAATAAATCCAATCCAATGATATGATGCAGCAGACAGACACAAAAAGTGATCCTTCCAGATCCAAATCCAAATGAAAGTGAATAGCACATGGACAAAGCACTGGGAGGAGCCTGCTGGACAGGAACAGGAAGTTGGAGACTCAGGAGCACTTCCTTCCTCTTGACAAAAAGAGTAAAAAAAAAAAAGGACTCCTTGCTCAAAAGACTACAGCCAAATCACAATCTGAGGAGTTTTTCTGAGCAAAATGATCATTTTCGAGAAGGTTTTATGATGCTCGAGAGATATTCTTCATCAGATTGTAGTTTTTGCATGTTCGGGATCGCGATATTACCAAGACAGCCGCCGGAAGTCAGCTCGCGCGTCCGAATAACGTGTTCACGTTCACACACTCTTGCGGGATCGGGCGGCCATATTACAAATCTCATGGCTCACGCGAACGGACAGAAAAGCGAGTTGGCGAACGCAGAATCATGGTAAGATGTTACCGTGCGCGCGAGAATGAATATTGAGCGCACGAGGAAGCAAAACAACTACGCTACGTGGTAGATTGCGTAGCAATCTGCAACTTCGTGCTCTACGTGAATCGTGAAGTTACCTAAACTTCGCAAGCTCCACGAGTGGAGCGTAGTTCACCGCCCAGGCTTAGTTTTGGGCCCCTGCCTGTTGCGGGTACTTGGGCATCCCACTCGAGTGAGGCACCATTTTTATCGGGAGACTAGGGGGAACGCTGGGTGGTAGGAAATTTGTGTCAGCCCAGTGATGCCACAACTTTCCCACTCAAAAACGTGTCAAAAAAGTGATTTTTTCAGTTAAAATTGAGGTTTGCAGGGGATTCTGGGTAAGGAAACGTTGGGAGATCTATGCAAGCCATACCTCCCTGGAATCCCCTCTGTGTCTAGTTTTCAGAAATGTGTGAGTTTGGTAGGTTTCCCTAGGTGTCGGCAGAGCAAGGGTTAAAAAACAACAGCAAGGCACTTTGCCAGCGTAATCGTTGGCATCTAGTGGGCTGTTTTTCCCCCTTAAGGGGCAGATTGGGGGCTACTGCCCCCGTCTTGCCCCCAGAGGGGGCAGAAAGGCTGTAATTGTTGCAGGTGGGGGCATTGGCATGCCCGTTTTGGGCAGTCCCCACCCTAATTAAAATTTGCCCCAAAATATCCCTGGTGTCTAGTGGGCTTTTAGCCCCCCGGGGGGGGCCCCCCAGAGGGGGCTGAAAGTCTGCTAGATGCCAGGGTGTTTTTTGGGCAAATTTTAATTAGGTCCGGGGCTTCCCAAAATGGGCATGCCAATGCCCCCACCCTAATTAAAATTTGCCCAAAAAATCCCTGGCGTCTACTGGGCTTTTTGCCCCCCCGGGGGGGCGGGAAGGCTGTAATTTGTGCAGGGGAGGGGTGGGGGCATGGGCATGCCTGGTTTGGGGAGCCCCCACCCTAATTCAAATGTGCTTAAAAAAAGTCCCTGGCGACTAGTGGGCTTTTTGCCACCCCTGGGGTGCCGGTTGGGGGCTAATGCCCCCATCTGCCCCCCAGGGGGGGAAGAAAGCCTACTAGACGCCAGGGATTTTTTTGAGCAAATTTTAATTAGGGTGGGGGTTGCCAAAAACGGGCATGCCAATGCCCCCACCCTAATAAAAATGTTCCCCATAAAATCCCTGGCGTCTAGTGGGCTTTTTGCCCCCCCCCCCAGGAGGGGCAGATTGGGGCTACTGCCCCATCTGCTCCCCAGGGGGGGCAGGAAGGCTGCAATATTTGCGAGGAGGGTGTGGGGGCATGGGCATGCCTGTTTTGGGCAGCCCCCACCCTAATTCAAATTTGCCCCCAAAAAATCCCTTGCGACTAGTGGGCTTTTTGCCCCCCCAGGTGTGCAGATTGGGGCTAATGCCTACTAGACACCAGGGATTTTTTTGAGCAAATTTTTATTAGGGTGGGGGTTGCCAAAAATGGGCATGCCAATGCCCCCACCCTAATAACAATTTGCCCCAAAAAATCCCTGGCGTCTAGTGGGCTTTTTGCCCCCCCGGGGGGGCAGATTGGGGGCTACAGCCCCATCTGCCCCCTGGGGGGGCAGAAAGGCTGTAGTTTTTGCGGGGGAGGGGGTGGGGGCATGGGCATGCCTGTTTTGGGCTGCCCCACTCTAATTCAAATTTGCCCCCAAAAAAACCCTGGCGTCTAGAGGGCTTTTTGCCCCCCTCGGTGGGCCAGATGGGGGCCAATGCCCCCATCTGCCCCCAAGGGTGGCTGAAAGTCCACTAGATGCCAGGGAGTTTTTTGGGCACATTTTAATAAGGGTGGGGGCTGCCCAAAACGAGTATGCCAATGCCCCCACCCTAATTAAAATTTGCCCAAAAAATCCCTGGTGTCTACTGGGCTTTTGGCCCCCCCGGGGGGCAGGAAGGCTGTAATTGTTGCGGGGGAGGGGGTGGGGGCATGGGCATGCCCGTTTTGGGCAGCCCCCACCCTAATTCAAATTTGCCTAAAAAAATCCCTGGCAACTAGTGGGCTTTTTGCCCCCTCGGCGGGGCAATTTGGGGGCTAATGCCCCCATCTGCCTCGCAGGGGGGGCAGAAAGCCTACTAGATGCCAGGGATTTTTTTGAGCAAATTTTAATTAGGGTGGGGGTTGCCAAAAACGGGCATGCCAATGCCCCACCCTAATAAAAATGTTCCCCAAAAAATCCCTGGCGTCTAGTGGGTTTTTTGGGGAACTTTACCGATTCGGTATTTATGAATCGGTAAATGTAATGTAGGTAAATTATTATTGATTCGGTAAATGTCGGTATTTTAGAATCGGTATTTACCGAATCGGTAATGTCAACTGGCTTCCCATTCATTCCTATGGGCCTGGAGGCCCATAGGAATGAATGGGAAGCCAGTTGCCATTACCGATTCGGTAAATACCGAATCGGTAACAGGGGAGGCATCATCATGGGTGGCAGGGTGTCACATTGACACCCTGTTGCACCCCTGATTCGTGCATGTGTGCACATGTGGCGCACATACATGCCCTAAGGGCATGTATGTCTGCCACATTGCACATTTCAAATAGCACAATAATGCTTTTTTACATGTATTCGTCATTTACCATCATCTTTTTGTTGGTGGTAAATAACGAATCCACACACCCACGAGACACTCCCCCTACATATCATTTCAGGATTCGGTATTTACCGAATCGGTAAAATTACCGATTCGGTAATTTTACCGATTCGGTAAATTACCGAATCCTGAAATATGCCCCTTACATGGCAAAAGCCTAAATACCGGTCGGTAACGGGTTATTTACCGATAATCGGCCGTTACCGACCGGTATTTGGCTTCCTACATATGGCCCTCAATGTCTTATTGTTTATTTATTCCATATATCTACTTCCAACCCAGGAAATACAAATTCGAGCCACTGTCATAGTATTCATTTCCTCCGTCCCAGTCATGTAGCAAATTATTTGTCGCATTTATCTGCTTGTGCCGCATACAGAGGAAATGTTCCATTCACTCGATGAAGAAATTGTTTCTTTCAGCTAACTCTTGGCAGGCACACAGGACTCATGAAGAACACTCGTCTTCCACCTTCCCCATCTCGTTCAACATTATTTTCAGAATTAATTTTTATTTCATTAACTAAAAGTTTTCCTGCAGAGCAGAAAACTATGCTTGTATGAAAAACAAACACAGGCATTATTATTATTCCTTATAATGCTTTCCATTACGCATCCCCCCAGTGCTGCATTTATCCATGCGCAACCCAAGTTAATAATATTTTCCTAGCAAACGTTAATAAAATGCAATAAAAAGTGGCATTATTCCTTTTATTTTTCGTTTGTCAAGAAGCATTTGCGGCCTACTTCAGTGCTTATAATAGGCGCTTGTGCAGTAGCATTTTCCCTCATGTTAGGCTCTTTTCCACATTCGTTTTCACTGCACGCTGTTAGTAAATGTCACTGAGGGTTCAATTCGAGCAGGCTTTGTTTCACGAAAACCCTGCTCCATCAGTTTGCACCACTCCTTTCATAAGTGACTGAGTAATAATTCTTAGGATATGCTCAGCAACTGGAGAATGGGTGTTCAAATATTTAAAGATAAAGATAAGTGGAGGCTACATGTCCAGGGCTGATTGAGAGCATTTAATTTTTTTTATCTGCTGTATAAAGCTGTCCATGAAAATTGACTGCAACAGCTCGCACCTAATGTTACTTGATCTAGTCTGATGATATCTTGTTGGCTGGAACTTCACAATTTCTTTATAAATAAGAATTTTTTTTGTTGATTTCTATGCCACATATGTTGAAGAACTTCCCCCCAAGCTAGTATGCCTGTACAAAACAGCTAGAGACACAAACTGCCTACCAAACTCCACCCAGAAGGCACTCGTGGTACCACTGTTGAAACCGTGAAGACCTGCACATGACTGCAAAGCCTATTGACTGCTGTCAAAGCTTAATATCGACTGCAATATCCTCATCAGGATCTTGACTACCAGACTCTTTCCATTCATGACCGAGCTAATGCACCCTCAAGGTTTATCCCCGTCCGCAACATGGCGCTCAATATTAAGCGCCTCTTGACTTTGATGGAGGCTGATACATATGACCGTATTAAGGCAGCGGTGTTTGCTGTCGATATAGGAAAGCCTTCGACAGCTTGGAGTGGTGTTTCCTATGTGGAGTAATGGAGTACTTGCAGCTAGGTCATGCCTTCTTAGCTTGGACAAGGCTGCTGTACACGGACCCCACAGCTAGAGTCCGCACGGGCCAGGAGATATCAAAGAGCTATGAGGTAGGGCCTGGGACAAGGCAGGGTGCCCTTTTGCTTTGGCCATGGAACCTTTGGCCAGCCATTTGAGAACAAGAAATAGATTGGTGACCATCACTACCACGTTGTCTTCTATACAAACGATCACTTAATCTTCCTCAGGAATATGGTGACAGACCTGGGGGGTGCCAGGGCCCTGCTACAGGAGTTTTGCTCTCTATCAGGCCTGCATGTTCATTTGCAACAATCAAGGCTGTTCCCAACAGGGGCAGGTCACAACCCCTTGAGGGACTGGATGTACTACAGTGGGAGCGCCGCGGCTCTCATACTTGGGTGACTAAATCTTTCACTACCAGGCTGATCTCCTCGACGGGAATGTAGGGATGGCTGTAAGGGCACTAAGAACGAGCTTTGATATTTGGAAAACGCTTACTTTATCAGTAGCGAGGCGAATAGCACAGCTTGAGATGGTAGCGCTCCACCGATTGCTATATTTCTTTGCCGTGCTACCAGTGTGGATCCCTCATGCACTGGTCCGAGAGTTAGATTCGCTGATCACTGCATTCATATGGAGATGGGGCCGCTGAAGAGGCACTATCCATATTGCAGCATCCAGGGAATGAGGGTGGACTGGCGGTACGGTAGTTCAAAACATACTACCTTGCAGCGCAACTTCAGTGGTTCACACAATGGATGGTGAGCAGGCATACCCCAGACTGTGTAATGGGACCATTTGTCCCAGAGTCTCATAGATTATCATGGGTGTTGTTAAGAGCGGGCACCCTTCAGATAGTGACACCCAAGAATTTAGAGTAATGCATCGCTGGTATATTAGTTGCCGACAGCAGACATGTATGTGAGTTCCATTTTCACCTTAACTACATATGACTATGCTAGCATTGCTACCCCATGGGAGTAACTGTGAAGGGCTAGTGGATTGGTCTACTGTAGGGGCGTTGAGAATTGGGGACTTATTCCGTGCTGAGGAGCTTCTTCAATTTGAGGACTTTCGCTTGGAATTTGATCTACCAGAGGGTCACTTCCTACTCCACAGGGCAGTGATGACCATGCTCTGCAAGCACGGAGGAAAAGTTGTCAATATACTATTTCTTCATCTGGCACCGTCAAAGCAGTCACATGCCTTTATAGGGCAATAAGGCAAGACAAACTTCAGCCCCTAGCCACCCTGTGGGCACTAGGTATACAGTCGGCGGTCAGCAATAGGCAAATGGCACTCTAAGGTCTATCACAAGTACAAATCAGTTATGGCAGGTAATCTGGCACGGTGCATAAGGTAGGGAAAAACCACCAGATCCCCACGTGTGTGGCCAGCAGATCACTTATGCTATATATACAAATCCTCTGCACACGTTCAAAAGTAAATACATAAAGTTGCATAAAATATCACAATGATGCTTGTCTTTGTATTTTCAGATGCCTTAAATTCAAGATTTTAAGCCTTCTTAGCCAACACGTGTTTCGTCGCTGTTACAGGGGATTACCCCGCAATATCTTCAGGGCTCAGGTCAGTTTCAAGTAATCTCTTAGTTCCAGTGATAATTCCAACCCGGAAGGGGTTCCTATAATTTCTGCGCCTGGAGAGGTAGACTATTTAGTCTTGTGTCTGAATATCTTAATGTGCTTCCAAGTGTAAGGGAGTTTATTTTAGAAGAACTGCCCCATCCGGCAGTATTAGGTAGAACCCCTTGGATCTCCAGGCCGTGGCGCGTTCCCCGTGCAAATCAGCAGTCTGTGAACACGTTGGAAGCAAGAATTGGGGATTGCCATACCCGAAGGTGAATGGGAAAGATTCTATGTTTTATGTGTGTTTGAGTCTCATGGTTTGTCATTCACACAGTGACAGGGCCCATTTAGTCCGCTTCTATTTTCATTAGATGCTTGCTTGAAGATTCTATTATCTCTTTTAGCAGAAATTGTGACATCTTAGACATGTGTAGAAGTGTTAGTATCAAGAATGTTGTGAATCGTGTTTGAACAATCGCTTTCAAATGATACAGCTTCCACCTTTTAAATTTGCATTTAAAAGGCAGGGGATAGGTGTCTCTCAAGGGTTGGCCATGAGTTTGACGTTGTTCAATCCTTATCTATACTCCTTGCCACAGTTAATTATATCTCATGGAGATGAACTATGCAGACGATACACAACTACATGTATCATTTGAGCGTGTAATATCTGAACCATTGATCACATTTCATAATTGTGTAGCTAGCTATGGATTCCCTGCAATTTACAGGGAAGAAGAATAATATTCTGTGCTGCTCCTATGACAGGACCCTAAGAGCATTGCCTTCTGATTTCTGGCACTATCGGGAACCGTGCACCTGCTAATTAGGGTGTCGGGCTTCCAGATCGAAGAAGACATGTTATTAACAATTCAAGCTAACAAAGTGCCAGTCTCCTGTTTTTCTGTTTTGAGAGTGTTGAGGAAGATCATCCTACTCTTTGAGGCCCATGAAAGGTCTTTGGTAGTTCAATCAGCTGTTCTGAATAGGTATGAATACTCTAAAGCACTATCACTGGGTTCACCACAATATATCTGAAGCTGCTTTATCACAGCCAAAGTGCAGCTGCCAGACTAGCTTTACAACATCCATGCCAGTCTTCTGGATCCGATGCCCTAGACATGCTGCACTGGCTGCCTCTCTCAAAGAGGATGATGTTTAAAGCTGTCTGCATTGTGTATAAGGCGATTCACATGTCAGCACCAATGTATCTCCAGAATAGGTTTAGGAGATGCATACCTGGGCTTGAGTTGCGGTCAACAGATGCAAATCTAGTTGTGCTACCAAAGCACCACCAAGAACAGGTAGGGGGCAGAGTCTTTTAAGTGCTAATTAAAATTTGCCCAAAAAATCCCTGGCGTCTACTGGGCTTTTTGCCCCCCCGGGGGGGCGGGAAGGCTGTAATTTGTGCAGGGGAGGGGTGGGGGCATGGGCATGCCTGGTTTGGGGAGCCCCCACCCTAATTCAAATGTGCTTAAAAAAAGTCCCTGGCGACTAGTGGGCTTTTTGCCACCCCTGGGGTGCCGGTTGGGGGCTAATGCCCCCATCTGCCCCCCAGGGGGGGAAGAAAGCCTACTAGACGCCAGGGATTTTTTTGAGCAAATTTTAATTAGGGTGGGGGTTGCCAAAAACGGGCATGCCAATGCCCCCACCCTAATAAAAATGTTCCCCATAAAATCCCTGGCGTCTAGTGGGCTTTTTGCCCCCCCCCCCAGGAGGGGCAGATTGGGGCTACTGCCCCATCTGCTCCCCAGGGGGGGCAGGAAGGCTGCAATATTTGCGAGGAGGGTGTGGGGGCATGGGCATGCCTGTTTTGGGCAGCCCCCACCCTAATTCAAATTTGCCCCCAAAAAATCCCTTGCGACTAGTGGGCTTTTTGCCCCCCCAGGTGTGCAGATTGGGGCTAATGCCTACTAGACACCAGGGATTTTTTTGAGCAAATTTTTATTAGGGTGGGGGTTGCCAAAAATGGGCATGCCAATGCCCCCACCCTAATAACAATTTGCCCCAAAAAATCCCTGGCGTCTAGTGGGCTTTTTGCCCCCCCGGGGGGGCAGATTGGGGGCTACAGCCCCATCTGCCCCCTGGGGGGGCAGAAAGGCTGTAGTTTTTGCGGGGGAGGGGGTGGGGGCATGGGCATGCCTGTTTTGGGCTGCCCCACTCTAATTCAAATTTGCCCCCAAAAAAACCCTGGCGTCTAGAGGGCTTTTTGCCCCCCTCGGTGGGCCAGATGGGGGCCAATGCCCCCATCTGCCCCCAAGGGTGGCTGAAAGTCCACTAGATGCCAGGGAGTTTTTTGGGCACATTTTAATAAGGGTGGGGGCTGCCCAAAACGAGTATGCCAATGCCCCCACCCTAATTAAAATTTGCCCAAAAAATCCCTGGTGTCTACTGGGCTTTTGGCCCCCCCGGGGGGCAGGAAGGCTGTAATTGTTGCGGGGGAGGGGGTGGGGGCATGGGCATGCCCGTTTTGGGCAGCCCCCACCCTAATTCAAATTTGCCTAAAAAAATCCCTGGCAACTAGTGGGCTTTTTGCCCCCTCGGCGGGGCAATTTGGGGGCTAATGCCCCCATCTGCCTCGCAGGGGGGGCAGAAAGCCTACTAGATGCCAGGGATTTTTTTGAGCAAATTTTAATTAGGGTGGGGGTTGCCAAAAACGGGCATGCCAATGCCCCACCCTAATAAAAATGTTCCCCAAAAAATCCCTGGCGTCTAGTGGGTTTTTTGGGGAACTTTACCGATTCGGTATTTATGAATCGGTAAATGTAATGTAGGTAAATTATTATTGATTCGGTAAATGTCGGTATTTTAGAATCGGTATTTACCGAATCGGTAATGTCAACTGGCTTCCCATTCATTCCTATGGGCCTGGAGGCCCATAGGAATGAATGGGAAGCCAGTTGCCATTACCGATTCGGTAAATACCGAATCGGTAACAGGGGAGGCATCATCATGGGTGGCAGGGTGTCACATTGACACCCTGTTGCACCCCTGATTCGTGCATGTGTGCACATGTGGCGCACATACATGCCCTAAGGGCATGTATGTCTGCCACATTGCACATTTCAAATAGCACAATAATGCTTTTTTACATGTATTCGTCATTTACCATCATCTTTTTGTTGGTGGTAAATAACGAATCCACACACCCACGAGACACTCCCCCTACATATCATTTCAGGATTCGGTATTTACCGAATCGGTAAAATTACCGATTCGGTAATTTTACCGATTCGGTAAATTACCGAATCCTGAAATATGCCCCTTACATGGCAAAAGCCTAAATACCGGTCGGTAACGGGTTATTTACCGATAATCGGCCGTTACCGACCGGTATTTGGCTTCCTACATATGGCCCTCAATGTCTTATTGTTTATTTATTCCATATATCTACTTCCAACCCAGGAAATACAAATTCGAGCCACTGTCATAGTATTCATTTCCTCCGTCCCAGTCATGTAGCAAATTATTTGTCGCATTTATCTGCTTGTGCCGCATACAGAGGAAATGTTCCATTCACTCGATGAAGAAATTGTTTCTTTCAGCTAACTCTTGGCAGGCACACAGGACTCATGAAGAACACTCGTCTTCCACCTTCCCCATCTCGTTCAACATTATTTTCAGAATTAATTTTTATTTCATTAACTAAAAGTTTTCCTGCAGAGCAGAAAACTATGCTTGTATGAAAAACAAACACAGGCATTATTATTATTCCTTATAATGCTTTCCATTACGCATCCCCCCAGTGCTGCATTTATCCATGCGCAACCCAAGTTAATAATATTTTCCTAGCAAACGTTAATAAAATGCAATAAAAAGTGGCATTATTCCTTTTATTTTTCGTTTGTCAAGAAGCATTTGCGGCCTACTTCAGTGCTTATAATAGGCGCTTGTGCAGTAGCATTTTCCCTCATGTTAGGCTCTTTTCCACATTCGTTTTCACTGCACGCTGTTAGTAAATGTCACTGAGGGTTCAATTCGAGCAGGCTTTGTTTCACGAAAACCCTGCTCCATCAGTTTGCACCACTCCTTTCATAAGTGACTGAGTAATAATTCTTAGGATATGCTCAGCAACTGGAGAATGGGTGTTCAAATATTTAAAGATAAAGATAAGTGGAGGCTACATGTCCAGGGCTGATTGAGAGCATTTAATTTTTTTTATCTGCTGTATAAAGCTGTCCATGAAAATTGACTGCAACAGCTCGCACCTAATGTTACTTGATCTAGTCTGATGATATCTTGTTGGCTGGAACTTCACAATTTCTTTATAAATAAGAATTTTTTTTGTTGATTTCTATGCCACATATGTTGAAGAACTTCCCCCCAAGCTAGTATGCCTGTACAAAACAGCTAGAGACACAAACTGCCTACCAAACTCCACCCAGAAGGCACTCGTGGTACCACTGTTGAAACCGTGAAGACCTGCACATGACTGCAAAGCCTATTGACTGCTGTCAAAGCTTAATATCGACTGCAATATCCTCATCAGGATCTTGACTACCAGACTCTTTCCATTCATGACCGAGCTAATGCACCCTCAAGGTTTATCCCCGTCCGCAACATGGCGCTCAATATTAAGCGCCTCTTGACTTTGATGGAGGCTGATACATATGACCGTATTAAGGCAGCGGTGTTTGCTGTCGATATAGGAAAGCCTTCGACAGCTTGGAGTGGTGTTTCCTATGTGGAGTAATGGAGTACTTGCAGCTAGGTCATGCCTTCTTAGCTTGGACAAGGCTGCTGTACACGGACCCCACAGCTAGAGTCCGCACGGGCCAGGAGATATCAAAGAGCTATGAGGTAGGGCCTGGGACAAGGCAGGGTGCCC
The DNA here is from genome assembly GCF_964204655.1 of Triturus cristatus. Classification (NCBI taxonomy): domain Eukaryota; kingdom Metazoa; phylum Chordata; class Amphibia; order Caudata; family Salamandridae; genus Triturus; species Triturus cristatus. The sequence goes on along the minus strand of NC_140593.1, from coordinate 104,989,221 downwards.
TTTTGCTTTGGCCATGGAACCTTTGGCCAGCCATTTGAGAACAAGAAATAGATTGGTGACCATCACTACCACGTTGTCTTCTATACAAACGATCACTTAATCTTCCTCAGGAATATGGTGACAGACCTGGGGGGTGCCAGGGCCCTGCTACAGGAGTTTTGCTCTCTATCAGGCCTGCATGTTCATTTGCAACAATCAAGGCTGTTCCCAACAGGGGCAGGTCACAACCCCTTGAGGGACTGGATGTACTACAGTGGGAGCGCCGCGGCTCTCATACTTGGGTGACTAAATCTTTCACTACCAGGCTGATCTCCTCGACGGGAATGTAGGGATGGCTGTAAGGGCACTAAGAACGAGCTTTGATATTTGGAAAACGCTTACTTTATCAGTAGCGAGGCGAATAGCACAGCTTGAGATGGTAGCGCTCCACCGATTGCTATATTTCTTTGCCGTGCTACCAGTGTGGATCCCTCATGCACTGGTCCGAGAGTTAGATTCGCTGATCACTGCATTCATATGGAGATGGGGCCGCTGAAGAGGCACTATCCATATTGCAGCATCCAGGGAATGAGGGTGGACTGGCGGTACGGTAGTTCAAAACATACTACCTTGCAGCGCAACTTCAGTGGTTCACACAATGGATGGTGAGCAGGCATACCCCAGACTGTGTAATGGGACCATTTGTCCCAGAGTCTCATAGATTATCATGGGTGTTGTTAAGAGCGGGCACCCTTCAGATAGTGACACCCAAGAATTTAGAGTAATGCATCGCTGGTATATTAGTTGCCGACAGCAGACATGTATGTGAGTTCCATTTTCACCTTAACTACATATGACTATGCTAGCATTGCTACCCCATGGGAGTAACTGTGAAGGGCTAGTGGATTGGTCTACTGTAGGGGCGTTGAGAATTGGGGACTTATTCCGTGCTGAGGAGCTTCTTCAATTTGAGGACTTTCGCTTGGAATTTGATCTACCAGAGGGTCACTTCCTACTCCACAGGGCAGTGATGACCATGCTCTGCAAGCACGGAGGAAAAGTTGTCAATATACTATTTCTTCATCTGGCACCGTCAAAGCAGTCACATGCCTTTATAGGGCAATAAGGCAAGACAAACTTCAGCCCCTAGCCACCCTGTGGGCACTAGGTATACAGTCGGCGGTCAGCAATAGGCAAATGGCACTCTAAGGTCTATCACAAGTACAAATCAGTTATGGCAGGTAATCTGGCACGGTGCATAAGGTAGGGAAAAACCACCAGATCCCCACGTGTGTGGCCAGCAGATCACTTATGCTATATATACAAATCCTCTGCACACGTTCAAAAGTAAATACATAAAGTTGCATAAAATATCACAATGATGCTTGTCTTTGTATTTTCAGATGCCTTAAATTCAAGATTTTAAGCCTTCTTAGCCAACACGTGTTTCGTCGCTGTTACAGGGGATTACCCCGCAATATCTTCAGGGCTCAGGTCAGTTTCAAGTAATCTCTTAGTTCCAGTGATAATTCCAACCCGGAAGGGGTTCCTATAATTTCTGCGCCTGGAGAGGTAGACTATTTAGTCTTGTGTCTGAATATCTTAATGTGCTTCCAAGTGTAAGGGAGTTTATTTTAGAAGAACTGCCCCATCCGGCAGTATTAGGTAGAACCCCTTGGATCTCCAGGCCGTGGCGCGTTCCCCGTGCAAATCAGCAGTCTGTGAACACGTTGGAAGCAAGAATTGGGGATTGCCATACCCGAAGGTGAATGGGAAAGATTCTATGTTTTATGTGTGTTTGAGTCTCATGGTTTGTCATTCACACAGTGACAGGGCCCATTTAGTCCGCTTCTATTTTCATTAGATGCTTGCTTGAAGATTCTATTATCTCTTTTAGCAGAAATTGTGACATCTTAGACATGTGTAGAAGTGTTAGTATCAAGAATGTTGTGAATCGTGTTTGAACAATCGCTTTCAAATGATACAGCTTCCACCTTTTAAATTTGCATTTAAAAGGCAGGGGATAGGTGTCTCTCAAGGGTTGGCCATGAGTTTGACGTTGTTCAATCCTTATCTATACTCCTTGCCACAGTTAATTATATCTCATGGAGATGAACTATGCAGACGATACACAACTACATGTATCATTTGAGCGTGTAATATCTGAACCATTGATCACATTTCATAATTGTGTAGCTAGCTATGGATTCCCTGCAATTTACAGGGAAGAAGAATAATATTCTGTGCTGCTCCTATGACAGGACCCTAAGAGCATTGCCTTCTGATTTCTGGCACTATCGGGAACCGTGCACCTGCTAATTAGGGTGTCGGGCTTCCAGATCGAAGAAGACATGTTATTAACAATTCAAGCTAACAAAGTGCCAGTCTCCTGTTTTTCTGTTTTGAGAGTGTTGAGGAAGATCATCCTACTCTTTGAGGCCCATGAAAGGTCTTTGGTAGTTCAATCAGCTGTTCTGAATAGGTATGAATACTCTAAAGCACTATCACTGGGTTCACCACAATATATCTGAAGCTGCTTTATCACAGCCAAAGTGCAGCTGCCAGACTAGCTTTACAACATCCATGCCAGTCTTCTGGATCCGATGCCCTAGACATGCTGCACTGGCTGCCTCTCTCAAAGAGGATGATGTTTAAAGCTGTCTGCATTGTGTATAAGGCGATTCACATGTCAGCACCAATGTATCTCCAGAATAGGTTTAGGAGATGCATACCTGGGCTTGAGTTGCGGTCAACAGATGCAAATCTAGTTGTGCTACCAAAGCACCACCAAGAACAGGTAGGGGGCAGAGTCTTTTAAGTGCGAGCAGCTAAATTATGGAATATTTTTTCCTAGATGCTGCACTCTGCACATGATGTGTCAGTGTTCAAGATGGCTCTCAAAACCTGGTTATAATCACTTTAATTTGATTGATGCATACTTATGATATTGGGCTCTATTGGCACTAGGCCACCTATTTATTATAGGTAGCAGCAGCACTCTATAATATTAATGGATAACAATAAAGTCTGCCTCCTACATAGGCTGTCATATTGTTATTGTTTTTGTTATGGACACTGTCAGAACATCATGGACACTTGTGGCAGAAACTGATATGTCTTTATTGTTCAGAGGTCATGCATGTTTGCAGTGACAACCAGCCTCAGTCGGGGGCTGCTTCAGGAGTGGTGCAGGGAGGTGGCCTTCAGCCTGGCACTGATTATAATTCCTGGGCAGGAACTGTGATAGGGAATAACTAAACAGCTATTTTCTATAGAGACAGCGTATGCTGTGCAATTCACCTTAAGGAACTCAATTTATGAGCTTGTTATTTTATGTTTCTGCTCAAAGTTAGCATAGTGCTAGGAAGTAGTGATAGGGTGTTAGCATGCAAGGATCTTAGTAACCATGATAGGAATGTTCCTATTGTTTGAGCTAGCAGGTGTCATGCATTGCTGCATTTATTTTCTCATTTGATTACGGTTCATATTTTATGCACCAGACTAAGGTTTTAGAAATAAATATTTTAAAGTTTGCCCCCTGTTTTTGGTGCTATTTTGAGTATGTTATTCATTTACAAAAGAGGGTTGGAAGTTCCACTGTGTCCCTAAACTCATCTTGTGGGACTGATCATGACCAGAAAACACTTCCTGCCCAGTACTGCTCAGTGGGTTGTGTATGGGTTGAAGTACAATGGACTTCTAATCCGTATTGGTGCGTTGACCCAAATCCTTACAATAAGGGGTTCGAAATCCGACTCCTGCAGCTTTAGAGGGAATGGAAGTTCCAGATCGTGACAGGGTTTTAATTGTGCACAAACACAGCTCAGTGCCATCAAGTGCATACAAGTGTTAAAATGGGTTCTATTTTTTGTAATCACAGGCAAATCTTGCATTATTTTCATTATGGAAATGACTTAAAATATCCAAAATTTCAGTGAAATTCCATATTATTCCTCAAAATTCAGTTTTTTTCACCTTGAGTCCGAAATGGGCGGGCAGATGCATTTTGTGTTAAAAAATAGTGTGACATCACTATTGATGTGATGCACTCAAGCAATGGTTTAAGGGCATGATTACAATCTTGGTGGATGAGATACTCCGTCACAAACGTATTGCGAATAGTACACATGGTCAACTTTAGTTCATGTTCTGAGAAAAACACAAATATCCTTTCGAAGAGCCATGTATGTTCTTTATTTTTAGAGAATCTTCACATTAGTATGTTCAAATTCTTCAAAACGTTCAAAAACGATTGACAGACAAGTCAGAACTTGTTTCGCGACTTGCTCGCTTCTTCAGGGTAGTTCTTTTTAAAACATGAGAGAAATACACTTAGTAAACAAGAAACTAGTAATATGCACAACATACCATATACATCATGATAGTTCATATTTGAGATACTTGTACACACAAAATATCTACTAATTGTACAAAAAATTGAAATACACAATTACAGAAAAAAACTGAAAAAAACGCTTATACAATAATACAATTTACAGTGAAAAGATACATTTCACAACTATTTAAGACAGAATAAAACCCTTACAGAATAATATACAATATATTTTACGGTGAAAGGAAAAGATTTCTAAAATATATACAAAATATATACATGACATGAGAGGGAGCAATTGATACCCTAACAGAATACCACTTCTTCTTATATAATTAATATTTAACCAAGTACCTGATTTTAACTGGAATTCAAGATATATACTAGCCACATTGTAATCATGATAATGGTCTACTGAAAGGTCGTTATTATTGTTGTTCCTCAATTAAATGGCATAGTGCATTATAGAAAAAATTGAACCCCGTAAAATGTACTTATTGTCACGATAACCAAGCTCCTCAGGATCAGGGCGATGCTCAAAGGGGTCCACCTCCTGACTTCCCCACGCTCTGACTTATATTAATACAGAGTATAAAGGTGATCAAGCGAGGGATAGGGTTAGGGTAGGAACAGCGGTGGAAAAGGGAAACCTGTAACAAAATAAGCACACAATTATTATGGTACAAATTCCTGGATACTCTCATATAATTCTCGCTAGAGTCCGAACCATACCTAAAATAGGATTGTTCCAGAAGTGAACCCTTTTCTTCCCTCTTTCTGGCAAGATAGTTCTCTTACTGTAGGAAGCCGTTCACACCTGAAAGTCAGACACACATTATTAGACTCAAACCACGGTACCAGGTTTATACGTAGCCACCTATGATTAGCAAACATACCCACTGTCACACACCCTTTAATCCAAAAGATAGAGCCAACTCCAGCACCAGGTAAATGTTCTCACACCAGGAATAACTGATAGTGTAGTAAAAAAATAGATCACCAGGGAGTTAGAGATCACTGATCCTCGTGATTTCCAAAAGAACACCAAAATGTGTCAAACCAAGCACCCCTAGTATACCAGCTGGCCAAGTACTACAGTTCAGTAATCCTGGGTAGCATAACCCCAAACATGAAAAGGAAACAAAGTCTCTTTACCCGGACATCCACTCCAGAAGTCCTGGGATCTCTACCGGTCCTCCGATATCATGTCCGCCAACCCCAGTGTTCCAGAAGGAGCCCAGCGAGAGTAAACAGCCGGACAACTACTACTCCAACAAACTGACTTTTCTTTACCCGCAGCCGCGAGCAAATGAGGATTACGGGAGGAAAGCAACATACAAAGGAGGCAACCGATGAAAGACACTCCCGCCGCAAGCGGAAAGTGTCTCAAGATGGAGGAGTTCTTGCTCGGCCAAGCGGACCGCGCCTGACGGCTCGGACAGAGCCCCACCAGCAACCACAGGGAATAAATCCTTTGCGTCTCGGCAGAGAACGCAACAAACCAAGGAAACACAAACAGAGTGTTTCAGAGCAGCCGCTCTGAAACAGGAACAATCACCAACATAGAATCACATACAACGCTCCATGCTTAGTACACGAGTATATCGATTAAGTCCCTCCCAGAAGGGTGGCCTTCTGGGATATGTGGTTCCGAATCACGGAGTCCTGCAACTGGTAGGCGCAACCTCGTCAGCTCCTGACAGTACGCCCTCCTCCCAAGCGCCTCCTAGCACCAGGCTTACCTGGATGCCGGGAGTAGAACGAGCGCACCGCACAAGGGGCATGGACCCCGGAGCACGGCTCCCAGGAATCATCCTCCGACTGATACCCTTTCCATGAAACCAGGTAGCAAAGGTGACCCTGGCGGTCTCTGGAGTCCAAGATACGTTGCACTTCATATTACATCTGTCCATTCCTCATTACCGGAGGCGCAGCCTTGCACCGAGAACATTTCGCAGGTTTCAGCAAACTGCAATGGAACACTGGATGTATCCTCAGTGATGCGGGTAACTTTAGTTTGTAGTCTACGGGATTAATCCTGCGAAGAACAGTATAAGGACCTATGTACCGGGGATGGAAAATGCTGCGATATCTGAAGCGTATGTTCTTTGTCGACAACCAGGCCCTGTCACCCACTTTATACATAGGCCCCTCTTGGCGATGACCGTCAGCCTATCTCTTGTAGGAGGTTTTGGCGTGATCCAGATTTGCTCAGATTCGCTGATGGATTCTCAGGAGAGTCTTTACTTGGGCCGCCGCCGTCGGATGGTTATGTACTTCACTAGGGATGACCAAAGGCAAGGTGTTGGCATGAAACCCGGCATTAGCCCGAAAAGGAGTATCCCCAATAGAACTATACCACGCATTGTTGTATGACAGTTCAGTCAACCACAACAAAGACACCCAGGATTTAGCCGCTTCCTCAGAATAGCATTGTAGGTATTTTTTTAAGGTCTGATTCAGTCGTTCAGTTTGTCCATCCGTCTGGGGATGGAAACTGGTTGATAGGGCATATTCCACATGCAGAGCCGTACACCACATGTGCCCGAATCGGGCAACAAACTGAGGTCCTCTATCTGAAACAATGACCCTGGGAATTCCATGCAAACGAACCACATGGGTTAACAGCATCTGGGCGGTCTGTCTTGCCGTAGGTAGGTTCTTACAAGGGATGAAATGGCCCATTTTTGTCAGGCTATCGATAACGACTAAGATAGCGTTGCAGACCTGGTCCATTGGTAGACCCAATATAAAATCCAAACTGATCGTTTGCCATGGTTGAGATGGTGTGAGCAAAGGCATAAGCTTCCCATTGCTCTTGTTCTGTTGCCCCTTAGCGTGGGCACATGTCTCACATTGACCCACCCAAAGTTTCACATCCTTGGACATACCGTCCCACTAGACATGTCGCTGCACCAGGTGCAACGTTTTCTTATTTCCAGGATGACCGGCTAGTACTGCATCGTGGCACCAATTGAACGGTTTCAAACAAAGAGTGTGGGTAGGCAAGAACAGTTTATTATCATGCATAGGAACACCATGTTTGAGGGTTCGATGAGCGTTCTGCCCCGCTCATGTCTGCCACTGAGCTGGAGACCGATTGCTAGTGACTTGTTCAAGGAAACGTTCCACGGTGACTGCACATAAGACTTTTTCTGGATTTATGATGGCGTTCGGTACTTCCTGTTGAGGGGATGCATGCTCGTCTTGTCTGGACAGGGAATCTGCCTTTTTATTGTCTGATCCTGGGCGAAAGGTAATCAAAACATCATACTCTGAAAAAAACTACATCCACCGCATCTGCCGTTGCGACAGATGCCGGGGGGTCTTCATGAACTGGAGGTTTCTGTGGTCGGAGTAGAATGTTATGAGCCCCCCACAGATAGTGTCTCCACTCCGGAAATGCCTTTTTTATTGCCAAAAGTTCCTTCTCGGCCACATCCTCTCTACTGTGCTCCATCGTAGCAGAGTCTCCTTTCTCAGACTTCCCTACTGACATGGTTGCTACTTGTTTGCCGGAATAGAACGTGTTCCTTCTCTTGGGTTTCAAGGTGCAATCCCTCACATAGTGCCCCTTCTTCCCACAATACATGCAGAGACCTAAAGCACGGTGGTTCTCTCTCTCTGTTTTGGATAGAGGAGGCCCGATAGCCCCTACATCCATGGGCTCAGGACCTGATTCTTTCGGGGAATGAGAGGAATAGTTTTCCTGTTCCATTCCGATCAGGTTTCTCTCACTTCTTTTATGGTCTCCTCCCCTCTCCGCCAGCCTATGATCTAATCGTAACGTGAGGTTTAGCAGCTGCTCTGAAACGGGAACAAACTCCAACATAGACTGACGTACAACGCTCCATGCGTAGTATGCAAGTATATTGATTAAGTCCCTCCCAGAAGGGTGGCCTTCTGGGATATGTGGTTCCGAATCACAGAGTCCTGCAAGTGGTAGGCGCAACCTCGTCAGCTCCTGACACTTATTCTTGACCCTAATTAATGCCCCAAAATAGTTGAAAATCACTAAAATATTGATACCTTTATGGTCATTAGTTTTTGCTTGCGTCAATGGTACATCATCAAACTCACTCATGATATCTCGATCTAGTCCATCTCAGTGTTCCAGTTTCTAGATTAAAATACATTTGGAAGGAGTCATCCCTATCTCCCCACAGAAAGAATCTAATTCACAAATTATGCTTTGTTGATTAATTGACTTACATTTTATTTAACTTTCATCTCTACATGTATTTCTAGCTATGTCGAAGGTTAGTCAACTCATGGTACGGTCCTATTAAAAAAAATATAATATATGCCTCATGATCCAATGGTCCAATATATAACAGCAAATTACAGTCTTTTCTGTTAACAAGGATCAATTCATGTTAAAATATCCATTCTCATATGTAACAGGAATATATATATTAAACTCCAGAGAGATCAAAAAGGATGAAAATCCACTGCCTACATCTCCAACACGATTTATATCTACCTACACTATTGTTATTCCCCTTATCTTCCATCAAACTACTTCTCTATAAACACCCGATAAAAGTCGAAACCATTCGCTATCAAACATCCGATGTCATCATCTAGTTAATGAAGCATGACCCTTTCATGTTTCCAACAGTTCGAACCCCACTCACTTTGCACTTAGTGATCATCTAACCATTTTCTAACACTTCCAATCATCAGTCTCATACTATGCAACCTCCGGACGATGTCCCGTATGCCTTACATATACTTAATTTTCCCTTACATCCTAAGTACAGTAAGTTCCACTCAGTAAAAATATTTGTATTTGTCAGATTAAATTGTATAAAACATTGTGTGTAGATTAACTGCTGTTTACAGAATTACGACTGGCTGTTATCTAGCTTTACCATACCAAACAGATTTAAATAATCCGTAACTCATCCTGCTAACCAAGTAATATGATACTCTCAAAAACCTCTCGACTTATGGCATGGTGAAGTTCAAATTAGGTTACACCCCATATTCACAGCTGTAGCCAACATCTATCTTGCCCATATTATGGGATCTGCTGAAAAACTGCCCCTTAAATACCGGACTCGGAATTCATTACCGAACCCACCGAATTAGAATGTATTCTAATTATTTTCAAAATTCACAACCCTCTTTTCTCATTGGTTAAGGCTCCTTCAACTACTAATCCCAATCATATTTCGCCACGTCAAACTCACTCTTTTCCGGTTAGGCCTTTCAAATTAAAATTTCATTCAGCTCTAATATCATTCAAAATATGTCCTTCCACAATTGAATGTAAATGTAAATGTATGCGTCTTGTAAAGCGCACTGCTGCCCTGAGGCGTCGTGGCGCTGTAGACCGCTGGGGAACCCGTCCTGGCTATCCCTGTGAGATGGTACATCCAGGGTATCTCCAAGGTGAAACCAGGCATCCCCGGCGAATGTGGGGGGCCGTTGTGGAGATGAGGCAAGCTAATGCCCAGAGTTGCCGAGTATGTTCCTGGTTAGAGTAGGTACAGAGGCGAGAATTAACGAGTCCGTTTTGACCCTGGTCCACGACCCTGCCGCGTCGGGAATTGAACCCTGGTCCCTGGCCGATTCTCTGCTTGCGGATCTGCCGCCTCTAACCAGTGAGCCACACCTCTCCACAATAACACGTCTTCCTCCTTGGAGTAATACCAGTTAACCCAAAATTAAAGTAAGACTCTATTTTCACAGAAATTAAAAAAATATAAATCTAAAAAAAATCTGTTTCAAAAGTATAGTGAAGTCGTAGTGAATCAAATTCCCTTATTCCTATAGAGGCAAAAAGGATTTCATCCTTTCTTATAAAATACATACATATGTTAATATCATTTTTCTTAAATTCATCATAATCCTTGCCTTCACCATTAAAAACAACAACATTAATATTAAAAGGAAAAACATAGGTTCTAAAGATAAAGTGTATGACTCCTGGAAGTGGAAGCAAAACATGTTTAGCTTCAATTTATATCAAAGGGAGGGATCATTATGGGCAAGTGCCCAAACCATAAATCTAGATTACCATACTTTCACAAAGCATTTCATCAAATTCTTCCTAATCAGCCACTAATAATGAACAATGTCATGGTCCCACCAGATAAAAACCAGTGCTCCAATTGTTTGACATTACAATTCAGCAAGAAAGAAGAATGTTATGAGGTTATTAACATTGAAACATATAAGGCACTGGGGGATGAGGAAAATGGCGGCGGGCTGACGCTGGTCGCGGGAGCTCCCGATGCGGTGAGGCAGAAATTGACACCAGCATGTGAAAGTCCGCAATAAAGCCTACTGAAAAGAATGTCAGGTATATACAATGCTGTAATGGCTTAAACTAAAATTATTTAGTTCTTAATACCTTTATCTCCCGTTTTTCACGTTTTTTATCTGCACGCTGCCTTCACCGCCGCTGAGCCGACTACACGCTGCATCTCCGTCTTTCGTATTGCGCCACCGCACGGGGCTGGACGCAGCGAACCATACCGGCTTTGGAGGACACTGTGGAGGAGGGTACAGGCTGCAGTAAGCAGGATCAGCTTCCAGGCTGGCGGGGGCAGAGGCAGAACAATACACTGGCGGGTGGAAACCAGAGAAGACACTATCACACAGGATTCTCTGTCAGGCTGTCCTGAGGGCAGGGTAAGGTGTGTGTTCAGTAAGAGAGAGACTTGGCAGATGGAAAAATTGCCGGTTTCTTCCAGCCCCAGGTTTTTTAACTCTTTCCCTGAGCTAATTCCAGTGAATAGGGGAGAGGGACAGAGACAGGAGGAGGCTGCTGCAGTAGTATGCATAGAGGATGAGTTAATTTCAGGGGGTTCAACAGAGACACAAAAAACCATCAGTATTTTACCTACTAAAGGAGCACCGGTCCCCCTTTTGAGAAATAGGTACCAGCTGCGCTCCCAATTGGATGTCAATAATAAGGGAAAACTAGCTGTGGAGGGAAAAAGTGCAGGGGGAGTACTCCCAGTTACCCCTAAGAAGAAGGTGGTGATAAAACCTGGGGAGGTAAGAAGCAAAGGGAGGCTAAAGCAGCGCGCTTACCAATTAAAACTACCCCCTCACTAAAATCTTATTTTAAAATAATGGAGCAGGTGGCGGCCTCTACAGGGGGGCAGCAAGGACCACAACAGACCTCCTTACTCATCTTAGAAAATCGTTATACCCCATTAATGGTGGATGAAGGGGGAGAAAAGGAGGTTTGTCAGGTTGGAGCGGAAGGGTAACTGGATGTAGGAAATTTCATCTCCGACATAGGTTCCCCTCCTAGTACTGCCCTAGTACCAGCATCAGTACCAGCACAGGGAAATGACACCCCCTCGGACAGAGGAAAAACAAATACCCCTCCTGGGGTAGGTGGTAAGCCTGATTTGGAATCAATATTATTAAGCCTAAGAGGAGACCTATTCTCAAAATGTGAGATCTCTGAGGCTAACCAGAGAGGGATACACAAAAAATGTGAGATTTTAGAAGGAAAACTGGATGATATAGCTCTGCCTACTGGCGTCCTGGAGTCCGAAGTCAAGATCCTCTCGGAAGCTGTATTAGAGAACACCAGAGATCTAGAGAAACTAAAAACTCAAAATAAAACTATACAGGAGGACCTAGAGAGGTTGGAGATGCAGGCAAGACGGAACAACCTAAGAGTCCTCAAAATCCCGGAGGGGGCTGAAGGCGGGGATATTAAAGCATTTATTTGCAAACTTCTTCGGGAGGGAATCCTGAAAGACAGATTGGATATTGATCTGGATAAAGAGATCCAGAGAGTGCATAGAGATCCCTTCAAGATGCACCCTGCAAGAAAAGCCCCAAGAAAAATCCTGATAAACTTCCTTTCTTATGCAGTTAAGGAATTGATTTGGGGAAAAGCCTTAAAAGAAACCACATTACAATTGGATATGGTTGAATATCAAATTAGGTCGGATCTTGGGAAGAGGACTGCACAGAGGCAGTGGGACTTGGGAACTAGAATGCCTGAGTTGAGAAGTCGGGGAGCCCAGGTCCAAATGAAATACCCGGCCATGTTAAAAGTAATGTGGCAAAATAAGATGCATAATTTTACCTCCCCCGAGGAAGTAGAGGTCTTCTTGGCACAAATGAAGCATTAGAATAGATTCAGATTATGTTAAACATAGACCTGTAGGGAAAAAAAAACCCAAAACATATATATATACATATAAACAAAAATAAAAAATAAAATATACGCACAATAGGGAGGCGTTAGAAGGGCAGGGGACAGCAGCAGTCTAGTCAGGACAATAGAGGGATACATAATACAAAAGAAACAAATATCTTTACTCGTATATAGATACACAGAGGAATGTCCATTCGGATATAGTAAGCCTGGATAATAGCTTAAAAATAGTTGGGCGGGCTTATCACAGGAGTGGATGCCTCGAGCTGCAAGGGGAGGGTCCCGAAAGGCGATTTAATCGCTAAGGGGATAGCAGGAGGGTTCCTTATGGAGGGTGGTGGGGGGAGCACAGGGTGTGGGGAGCAAGGGGGAAAAAACAAAAAAAAATGTAGTCCTCGTACAATTCCAAGTCCAAAAAATCTTAGAGTCGCGAAGGAAGAGCCTGGGGTACAGCAAAGATGAACAGGTTAAATAAAGTTAAAATGATAACATAGAATGTAAATGGGTTAAGGAATAGGAGGAAAATGTCTCAGGTCATTGAATTCCTGAAGGATAGTGAGGCGCATCTTTGTTTTTTAGAGGAGACCCATTTAGAGTCCCAGGAGTGTAAACAGGAGTTCAGTAAAGCGAGATGATCCAAGAGGTGCTTTGCTCTGATCAAAGAGGAAGCACTAGGGGAGTGGCATTGATCATAAGGAGTAATGCAGGTATTAATGTCGTAAAACAAGAGACAGATCAGTCTGGGAGATGGCTGGTGGCCACTTTGACAGTTCGGAGTACATCCCTAGTATGTGTAGCATATTATGGCCCGAATCAAGATAATCCTGGGGCACATTTGAAACTTGAGGCCAGTTTGTTGAATACCTCTATACCAATAATAATTTAATTTGGTTTTAAATAAGGAAATGGATCGTACCTCCAAAGTCAAATATACCAGTCCGCCTAAGACATTTGTGGCGCTAAAAAATATAATTAAAGATTTTAATTTACTCGATATATGGAGAACTAAAAATAGAGAAACTAGGGATTTTACGTTTTACAGTAAAAAATATAAGCACCATTCAAGAATTGATTTCTTTCTTGTAGACCAGGTACTATTTTCAGAAGTCGAGGAAATAAATCATATTCCAGCTGTCTTATCAGACCACTCAGCAGTAGCCCTGATGTTGGGGTTTAAGCAAAGAGAGACACAAAGAAGGTGGACTTTAGAAAGGACCATGCTACTGGACGATGGAGTGATAATGAAGATCTGTGATAAAACAGATGAGTTTTTCAAGATTAAAATTAGCACTGCTAAGGCTCAGACAGTGTGGGAGGCCTTTAAAGCCTATATAAGGGGGATTCTTACTTCTATATCGGTAGGAAGAAAGAGAGCTTTGAAAAATGAAGAGTCAGACAGGATAAGTAAGATTAAGGAGAAAGAAACAGAATTACAGAAAGCATCTATGGAGAACCGTGGTATAGTACCATGTTTGGAGAAAGAGCTGGAAAACCTGCGGGCCGAATATCAAGCAAATCTAGATAGTAAGCTTTCTGATAAGTGGAAAGTTAGTAAGCTACAGCATTTTGCCAACGGAGAGAAATGCGGTCCATTATTAGCATGGAAGGCGAGAGCGGATAGGGTAAGGAATCTGATAAAGCACTTAATTCAAAGAGGTTCAGGAAGCATAAATTATGAGGATGATAAAATTTGCGAGGAAGCCAGAACCTTTATGAATGATCTGTATAAGAAGGATATTGGACTAGGACAAGGGGTAGCTCAGGAGTGGCTAAAATTGATTGCCCTCCCTCAATTGACTGAAGAATATAGGGTATTCCTTCAGACTAGCATTTCTGAAGAAGAAGGCAAAAACATGGTCAGAGGAAAAGATGCAGACCCGGACGGGCTCCTAATTGAGTTTTATATAGCCATTTTGGATATTGTGGTACCAATCTTAAAAAATCTGTTCAACAAAATTTATATTGGGGGGAAGATATTCCAGGTTCTTGGGCGGAAGCCACGATGACTCTGATTCTAAAACCCAACAAAGATCCACAGTTGACAGAGTCTTACAGACCAATATCCCTATTAAACTCAGATTACAAGGTTTTTACAGGCATATTGGCAGCAAGAGTGGCAAAGGTTATAAAGGCAGTAGTCCACTCCGATCAGAGAGGTTTCATACCAGGGAGGCAACTAAATGAGCTTACCTTCCAGGTAATGGGGGCCATAGATATGGCAGAAGCTAAGAGGGCTCCCTTGACGATAGTAGCAATAGACGCTGCAAAAGCATTTGACCAGGTTAACTGGGTATACCTCTGGGAAGCGTTAAAAAGTTTTGGTTTCCCTAACAATTTTGTCCAGGCGATTAGGAGTCTGTATTCTGGCCCTAAAGCTAAGGTTTTGGTTAACGGTGTTTTGACTGACTGGTTTAACATCTCGAGGGGCACCAGGCAGGGGTGCCCTTTGTCACCACTCCTATTTAATCTGTACATCGAGCCGTTTGTTAGCTGGTTTAGGAGCGATCCTGTTATCCATCCCTTTAAAATGGGAGAACTTGAATTGAAGCTCGCTCTATATGCAGATGATCTGCTTCTGAACACAACAAACCCAACAGAGGCTATCCCTCGGCTAATTGAGAAGGCGGAGAGTTACGGCGAAGTTTCAGGGTATAAAATTAATAAAGAGAAAACGGAAATAATGGAATGGAATCAAGCGAAAGGAAGCCAAGGGGTAAAGAGTCAAATGAGGTATTTAGGGGTCGAGTTAGTGCAGAAACTTGAGGATATTCCTAATGTCAACTGGAGGAGGGTTTCTAAAGAGGTTGCTAGTCTACTTACACGTTGGGTAAACCTCCCTCTTAACATCTATGGGAGGGTTAACCTCGTGAAAATGATAATCTTGCCAAAAATTACTTTTCTATATAATTCAATCCCACTGCTATTCAGGGCAGTAGACATAGCTAAACTACAAGGCAAAATAGGTACCTTTATTTGGACAACGAAGAGTCCCAGAATAGCTTGGAAAAAAATTAAGAAAAGGCCTTACAGTGGGTGGGTTAGAACTACTAGATCTACCCACATACTGTTATTCTTTCCACTTCAAAAACTTCAGGATGTTGGCCAATAAAACCGATTCATCTTCATTGGGCTTACTGTTTGAGGCCATATTAAAAGATGTGGTGCAAGGCCAGGAATTTTTCTTATTTAAGTATGGAGATCCGAAGTTTTTACAAAAAAGGTAGGTTAAAGATCTTGGGGGCTCTAAAGACTTGGGTGTACATAAAAAGAAGGATGAAAATCCCATACTATGCGGTACAAGCCCTTGCCTGGGACTCCCCCGGCACACCGGAATGCCTACAAGACCAATTGAGTCTGCCTCTTAAAATGGGGGGTATAACATTTTGGAGTGACCTGCAAGAGGACGGTAAGCTTATGAGTTGCGAGGCACTCTGCAGCTTAACCCGAGGAACCCTGACGAGGTTTAAGTTCTATCAGATTTCATCTTGGTGGACAACGCAGAACTGGCAGGAGGAGGAGGAGGTAAAATCGAAAGTGGATCTAGTCACTAGAACAGGCATATGGAAAAAGGAAGTCTCTTTCTGGTACGGGGCCGTATTGGAAGCGGAGGGTGAGGGGGAATCCAAAGCTATACGAGTATGGGGCCAAGAACATGGTGATAGCGAACTGGATGTTTATAAACTAAGGTCTGACTCTTTTGTTATGTTGCAGGCCATAGTTAAACCAGCTGCACTAAGGAGGAATTATCTCTACACTGCCCATAGAGTGAATTGGTCTCCAAAATAGTTAACTAAGGTGAATGGGAAAGTAAACAGTTGTCCCAGGTGCAAGCATCCAGCTGCTGATTATATCCATATATTTATGGAATGTCCAAGAATTAAGCCCTACTGGATGGAGGTATGTAAATTTCTGGAAACTGTCTTGGAAAAGCTGATAGTAGAAGTACCAGTCTGATTTTCTTCGGTTTAATGAATAACTACCATGTGAATTCACTGGGGTCCAATTTTACATTGTATGTGATAATTCTTGCAAGGAGAGAAATTTGTAGGGCTTGGAAATCAGAACATCCCCCGACTTTTACTGAATGCTTGAAGAACATTATTTATACCAGCAAATCAGATATGGCCTGTGACCAACGAAGCAAAAGTAAGACCTGGGCGGCTCTACTAAACTGGATGGAAAAGTAAAAAGGGTCCTATGATTAAGCCATTACACCATCGGACCTGGCCTCCTAAGTAACACCCAAGGGCCCCACACAAATGTGAACGGGAGTGGGATAAGGTAATGGTGTGATCTGGGAGGGAAAGCTCTTCTCTCTCCATTTGCCCCTCCCTAAGGGTCGGTAAAGATTGGCATGGAGTGGTTAGAGGAATCCCATCTAGAGGTTTGGCTGTATGAGGACAAAATTTTTTTTTAAAAAAGAAAAAAGAAACATATAAGGCCTCAGGGGGTAGATTTCAAGAGAGTCTGATCCAGCAGAGAGACTTAGGTATTATGGATGAAAATGAATTTGGTTTTTTGAGATCTGATTTTCCCAAGGAACTTGCTTTTTATATATTACCTAAGGTGCCCAAGAGTCTGATAAATCCTCCAGGAAGGCCTATAGTCTCCTCTAACAACAGCTTCCGGGAGAACACAGCCATTTACATAGATTCCTTTCTTTCTCCTTTTGTAGTTACTCTCCCAGCCTACTGTAGGACAGCGGAGATTTCCTAACCAAGATTGAGAATATTGTATGGACTGATACTTATTTGATGATTACTACTGACGTGGTGAGCCTGTACACATGTATTGATCATGAATTTGGAGTGAAATCCTATGAGTCTTTTTTTAAAACTAGACCAGCATGCTTTTTAGAGCATAACAAGATGCTCATTGATATGATTCACTACTGTTTGAGAGAGAACGTTTTTGTGTATGATGGCATTTTTTATCACCAAAAGATGGGGACTGCCATGGGCACATGCTTCGCCTCCAGCTTTGCCAATTTGGTGATGGGCTGGTGGGAGAAGCAGGTCACCTGGGCAGATGCTAACCAGGAGTACATTTATAGTATCCTGGTCTGGACCTGGTATATTGACAACCTATTTACTTTAGGTCAGGGTCCAAAGAAAAAGCATGCCATGAAGCTAAATCAAAATCATACAATCTGAAATTCACAGTTTTATGTGCTCCATGGAAATTACATTCTTGGCTATACTTTTATGGGTACAAAAAGACAAGATCCATACCTCAGTATAATGTAAAACAACGGCAGGTAATAGCACACTGCGCTTCACAAGTCATCACCCTAGGAACTTAGTAGAAAGTATTCCTTACGGTGAAACACTGAGACTTAAAAAGATTTGCAGTAATGCAGAAGATTTGGAGAAACAGGCAACACTTATGAGAAAGAGGTTCCAAGCAAGAGATACACATCTAGACCTATAAACATGGCTGCAAAAAGGCAGATCCTTTGAAAAGGGGTCAGCTATTGTATCTCAATGACAAAACTAACAAGCAGAATAATGCCATGAGACTGCTGGTGCAAAAATATAGTTGAGCCAGAAACATGACCCATGAACCGGGAGTAGTAGGTACACCTGTGTCTCTGCTTCAGTGAGCCACTCAACTGCATGGCGGAGGTCCAGATGCAGCAGCGTCATGTCTGAGCCAACTGCCCCGTGCCTGGTATCCAACACTTCCCTGGGCTGAGTGATGGCAGCCAGCAGGTCTGCGTTATTTGGTGGTGCGCTCGATGGCCCCCCAGCATCAGCAGCCACACCCCCGCAAAGCGGTCCATCGTGCTCTGCTTGGATGTGAATCCTGAAGATTTATCCTGCTTCATTGTGGGAGCCCAGACGTCGAGAGCCACCAGAGTCAGCCAATAGGGCCAATGGGGTCTTGTCTCTCTAAGCTCCTATGGGGCGGATGCAGGTGCCACAGGCGGTACGCAGATCCAAAGGCTCGGGCGCGATTCAATCCTCCTGCAGACATAGAGAGGAGGGAGAGACCATGCGTGGTGTAGGCTGGGGCGTGCTCCCCCCACCGGCAGTCCGTACCGGTGCCTGGCCCGACTACCTCCGCAGGTGGGAGTACATCCCCTATCCCCTAACGGGTGCATCACCTGAATCAATCCTGGGTGAAGCTAGCAGAGGAGGGCCTCCCTCACAAGCAGCAGGGGGCTGTGGAGGCACCACAGGAGCTGATATTCAGGCACCAGGCGGCTTAAACACCTCCAGACCCACAACAAGCCCACCTAGGTTGACACTACATCCATCGCCACTCGGCGTTGGCCCGAGCCGTGGCTAGGCGATGCTCCTACCAGGCCTCCAGCAGCGGCCGCCCAGACCCACAGATGCCTCACCGCCCTGAGCGGGCCACAATGCAGCCTTGACACCACAAGACTTCCCCGGCTGCAGCCGTTCAACACTTGCTAGGCAAGCAATCGTAAACTAGGAGCCCGCGGCAGCTCCACCACAGCAGGTCCCACACTGCTGCCATTGTCTGACGTGGCTGCCTAAACTCACCAGGTCGTGGGTCACACAACCCCGACACTACAGGGTCATTCTCGGGCACTGTCGGGCCACTCCACCACTCTGTTTTGGCCTCTGAGTGGCCTGGTTATGTTTCTCGGGATGTTGCGAAGCTGAAGAGGGTCATTGCACTGGTATTCTGGCATGAATATGACAGATTAAATTAAGGGCTACTGGAGCTCGCCTAAAGCGCGTCTGCCATGTTGAACCATTAGGCGATGCCCCCAAATTTTTATTAATTTTGATCACCATCAGTCCCTCCACATTTTAAGGCGACTAGTCTTCCTAAATAGGACAGTTGCACCAAATGCACCTAAAACCTGCTCTGGGTATACACTAGCTACAGGAAATGCTATTTAATTGCCAGACTGCTGAGTTCAGACCACTGTTCTTTTTTCCTATGCCAGTAGAGCAAGGATTCGATCCACACAGAATTTTGTTTGGTCATCCAAGTAGTCTTGTATCAACTTCTGGAATTGTCATAATTGTTGAAATTACTTTTTCCTAGTTTCTAGAATCTGTGTTTCTTGAACAGATGTGCTATGACCCAGGAGCTTCCAAAAACCGAACCCATCACAGAGGATGGTTGAAGTGATGCTGTTGGTATCACTGAATTTGTAGCAGGTGTGTTTGGGGATGGTGATTACTTTACCACTGGTGGGTGCTTCTACTGCTGATGTGACATGTTGCTGGATGAGAGTAAACCCCCACCAACAAACACGTATTGCACAAATATAAACCCAAATGTGTCTAGACCCACCATGGACCTATACACCATCAACAAAGCAGCAGCTAGAATGTAATTTAACCACAATAAAAAATAATAAAAGCAAAGCAACGTAGAAACTGGACAAAACATGTTTAAATTAAACTTTAAAAATGCCCCAAGCACAAACAGCCCAAGTCAACACTTACCCTAACCAAAGATTATTTTTTTAAGTTAAAGAAATGCATATTATCGGATGTCATGCACACATAAAATGGTGGACTAGCACGTGAGAAGGATGTGGCTTACAGGAAGAAAAATGTCTGTTGATTTGGCCCTGCACCAGAGTTACCAACATCCACATGCAGACAAAAATACCCTAAACATGTGATGAATTCAAGCACCTCCAGAATCCCCTAAAATATCTCTGGCACAGGAGCAGTGAGAATGTGCAAAATACATTAAAAAGCAACATTGAGGGCCAACAGCAGGTTAGGCCCCAAACAGTAAAATACCACGGTATAGTCATGAATCTGGGTGAAAAAACATGTAAAAGGAGAAAGTATATGTATACCATGTCGCCGCCATCCCAAAATGTCCATTGCCCTTACACTCCTATCCCTTAATCCTACATGGGTTTGCCATGCACCCCCAAGTCCAACCTCCAGGCAATAGAGCAATAACCAAACAAAATGAAAACCATCCAAAAAAAGGAAAAAAGTGGTGTCAGCTCTGCCTCAAACATCAAACATTTTGCAAAGTACTGCACTGAACTCACTTGATTGTCTGGAAAACAATTCCAAGGGTGGGTGATGCAGCAGATATTTTAGGCAAAAGATAAGTGATGCTTTTCCTCCAGAATCCAAATTCAAAATTATCCAGGGCTCAACAAAGTACATGGAGGAATTTTCAGGACCATAAGAGGGAGTTGATTCTGTCTATGCCCAGACGTGGGTCCATTGCTCACTTTGCCACTGGATTCAAGATAGCCTGGCTTATGAGGGTTATGAACCCGAAACCAGTCCCAGGATGCTTGTTTCTGGTCCAGGGAAGACATGGCTTGGCAGTTCGGGCTGGACTGTTCCCATGAGGCACAGGGTCAGACTGATTTGCATATGGCCATGTCTGAACTGGGGTGGCGGAGTGAGCTAAAGAGTGATTATGGATTAAACCCAGATCAGTTGACTGGGGGTGAGTGCTTGCAATGTTCAACACTCCGTCCATCATCCCCTTTGGTTTTGCTATGGCACAGCCCCACTCTGAACTCAGTTGCCAGACTCATCACGGGATCAAGAAAAACGTGATTACATCACACCAGATCTAATCCAACTCTACTGGCTCTCTCTCGATACACGGATGCGGTACAAGATAGCCTGCTTGACGCACAAAGCGCAGCATCATAACACTCCCACTTACTTGCCAAAAACACTTGAACTATCTGGTGTGAATCGTGTCCTAAGAATTTCCAACAGTCCACTGTTTAAATCAGAACGAACCTCTCAACCGCTGCATTAAAAAAAGAAGTCAACGGATTGCTCCTGAGTAGCTACCTGCGACAATAGACCTGTTACCAGCCAAACTAACTTTTATTTCTTGTTTGCAACATTGACCTACCTTTCTACTATGCAATGTGCATCCTATGCAACCTCTTATCTGTTTATTATTTTCTCTTTTACCAGCTTAAGCTATTTGCTTCGATGTACAGCACTGATATCCTGACAGGTCTTGATTGCTACATAAAACTTTTCAAATAAAATAAATAAGAAGAGAAGAGAAGATGCAGTTTGTGCTGAAACACTTACCCGAAAGGTCTCGTTGGGTAAAAATTCAACTCAAAATGACTTTTCGAGTTGGTTATCAGTACCTATCATTAAAACAACAACCACTTGAGTTCCTTTCATTTTCATTGTCCCCGTGCTCTAGCGATCAGATTTGTTCCCACACTAAATCTCATTTCCATGACTTGGGGGAATGAAGTAATCTTGGGCATTACACTTCTCTTCCATAATGCGAAATTCCTAAAATTAGACAGGATTATGTCAGCATCAAGGAAAATATACCTGGATTTATTTTTACTTTTCTGACCCAACAGTAAGATAAGAAGGGGAAAATTAATGCATTTAAAGATAATACAATCAATTTTGAAAAAAATCAGTTTTTAAAAGGAACCAACAGATAGCACTTCTCAGACGGGTGATATGATTTATTTTGCTGAAGCCCCAGGCTAAGGACATGGCTCGGTTCTGGGCTCTTTGGAGTTGACCTAGATGAGAGGCAGCCAGCCCTCAGCAAAGAGCACAGCAATACTACAAACGTGACTTGATGGCGTCCCCCTGTCCCTATGCGAGTTCTATGAGCAGAAGAAAGTTTGAAAGAGTAAATGTTTATTGAATTGGTGAACACCGCTGCTGGTGACTGTACAGACGTGGGTGTCCAGGCGAAGATGCAAACTGGGGTGCACCAAGGGTCTCTCACCTGTTATTCAATCATAACAAGAATAAAAAAGAGGGTTGAGAGAGGTCCCTCCATGGTACATCATACATTTAAAGTGTAAGTTAAGTGTAATTGTAAAAACGTAATTAATATGATTAAAGCTAAATTCATAAACTGATGTTAATGAAAAATATTTACATAGAAGTTATCTACATATCATTAGAAATATCCCAACACAAGCACCAACGATCAAATTTTTTTCTGTTTCAAAACACATTCCTTTGGTACATAATTAGGGGGAACAATGAAAGCAATATGTACCTCGCTATCGCTCTAAGAAGAAAATACACAAATTAAATACAATTTATGCCTAAAAAACACAATATTCACACATTAATTTCAAGGGTCCATAAACCCACATCCAACACGCCCATCTCCCTAAAAACACCAACTCTTTCAGAATCTGTGAGAGCCGGTAATAAAATATTTTTAAAACATTTTATTGCAGGATACTTCTTTTTTGAGCAGTTAATTAGAGCTAAAATATTAGAACAGTTAAATTCGAATAATGGTGTAATAACCATTAGGATGGTGGGTACCCTCTAGAGGAAAGAATGGCAAACTCATGCACTGATGTGGAATCTTAGAGCCAGATTTAGATCTCTGCGGATAGCTTACTTACCCCGTCACAAGAGTGACGGTTATCCCGCCCGCCTTAATATAAATCCCATAGGATATATATTTTGACAGATGGGATATCCGTCACCGTTTTGACAGAGTAACCCATCCGTCGAGATCTAAATTTGGCCCTTATAGGTCTGGGAAATCTGTTTTTTCTTATTGTTTGGCGGAAGTACAAATTGGCTTGACAAAATTAACTAATATCCCACACTGAAACTATGCAAAAGTTTTTTTAGAATTTAGTTTTGAAAATCATCAATTACTTCACTTTAAGAAATCAATCAAATACCGTACAAAAATGTTCTTTTTTCATCAATTTCTTTTTTTTTTTTTTAAATCAAAATGTTTTTTTCAAGAATCTATTACCTTTTTCAAGAATTAATTATTCTTATCAGGAGTTAAATTGTGTGTCTCAAATAGTTTTTTTGCCATTTTCTGAGGGTATATGCCTGCAGTGAATAATTTACAATTTCCTGCATCCTGAATCTGGGGCTAACATCTTCTCACTTCCCTTTTTAGGCCAAGTCGACCAGACTTCACAGCTTTCTGGCCACAAAAAAACATATTTGGGCTTACCAAGAGCTTATTTAGGCTTAGAGCCTGCCCACTGCTTACCATTGGTTGGCTGTATAGTCCCTCTCACTTCTTATTCAGTCTTGGGTTTATCTCTCCCCCGGAGCATAGCCTCCTTACCAACTTTCTGACTGATGGATTTATACCGTCCACTGCCGACTTTTAACAAGCTACTTTATTCTTCCAGCTTAAGCACTTCATGTGACCGCATGTGTTTTCCAGCTGCCTCCTTCTTGTGCTTCTCTTACCTGCCCCCGTGCTCCAAACTGCAATCTCTCGCATTTGTGTTTTTCTCTTCACCCTGTAATTCCCGTTGCTCTCTCTTGTCGGTGTGCTTCTCTCCCCCATCCCTTGTGTTCCTCTCATGGTTGCGTGCTTTTCTGCCTCTGCTCTTTGTTTTGCTCTCTCACTCGTGCGCTTCTGTATCCCCGGTGCTCCACATTGTTCTCTCTCACCCATGTTGTTCTCCCTCTTGTGCTGTCCCCTCTGTGTAACTTCCCCCGACCACCCTCACTCCCTCTGTGCTGCTTCACCAAACATTTTTTGAAAATAATTTTGCGCTGCTTTTTCAAATTTACCGATCCATGTTGGATCGGTAAATAAAAGGAAAAAAAGTAGGCCAGGACAGAATTTGGATTATGCTGGATTAATCGGAGTAATATTGGTAATTCACATCACTCTTTGACGCAGAATGACTGATAATTACGAGATTACTCCTCCTCGTGTAATTAAGAGTAATTTGGGTGGAAAATCCTACCCCAAGACCACATTTAGTGATCACGACTGGCTGCTCGTGCTCCCTATTTGTGTTCTGCTAAATTTAACTCTGTTTCTTAGCGCAAAATGCATCTTCTCGTCCATATTTGAAACGAGGGTGCATTTTGCACTAAGAAGTTAGCGCTAAATGCCGTTAGTAAAATCATACCCCAGGAGCACATTTACCGAACGTGAGCGGCTGCTGGCTACTTCTGTTCTGTTGAATGTAGTATTGTTTCGTAGCCCAGAAGGCATCCTCCCATCCATTTTGGACGCAAGGGGGCATTTTTGTGTTAAGAAATAGCGTTAAACACAGAGGGCCATATTATCAAGAACGGCGATAACATTATCGCTGCTTTAGCGGGTAGGAAACTGCCACTAAAGCGACGATAAGTGGCTTGATAATATGCCCTATAGAAGTCCCATAGAAGCCCAGGTTCTGGTGTGAAGGACGTCAAACCTGGGCTTCTATGGGAATTCTCAAGGGCATATTATCAAGCCCCTTATTGCCGCTTTAGCAGTAGTTACCTGCCGCTAAGGCGGTGATAATGTTATCGCCGTTCTTGATAATATGGCCCAGAATTACTGTTGTTGTGTAATTCAGTCGTAATCTCGTGGAATTCTTGCGTAATTCCCCATGATCCTCCTACACAGAATTACGCGATTTATGATAACCACTAACGAAAAGGTGTCTGTATCATTTTCCAGGCATGCGCTCACCTACGAACTGATGCAGCACCTTTTTCTTTAGACATTCTGCTAAGGCATCACAAAAAAACATTGGCAAGGCCAATAGGAGTCAAACAGGAGACAGATTGGCTTTGCTAATATTTGTTGGAGAATTAAATACACCTAGTCACCTAGTCATAATGGCAAGCTCTGAAGTCAAATTTCTTAAGGCAGTAGGAATGGTTTTGTGTGCAGGGTGCGTTATATGTGATATATATGTATGTATATATTATCTACTGGCGGTCGCCAGTAGATAGTTATAGTTAGGATCGAGTTCCCATAGGAAATCTGAAAATTCTATTTTGAATAACTTTGGCACCGGTTGACGAATCCTCACAAAATTTTCAAAACTAATGGGGCGCTCCGCTCAGCTCCTACCCTGAAAGTCTCGGGGTGATTCGTCAAGTGGGGGCTGAGAAAAAAGGGGGGTCCCAAAACACGTTTTCCCCATGCATTTTCCCATAGGACCTTTAGTCGAAGGTACAGCCCGAACGGCTGAATAGAATTACTTGAAATTTGGCAAAGATGTAGTCCTCAGGTCAGGCATGTGCCTTTTGCATATATGGTGTCAATCTGTTCAGTAGTTCCTGAGAAAATTGCAGTTAAAAGTACATAAATATCTATATGCGCGCACGGTGCTCGCACGGTGCGTGCACCAAATGTGCGCGAGCGTAATTCTGATTGGTGGTTAGATGTCAGTCAACATTCGAATCGGTCGAAATCAGGAAGTGTCGGACGCCATTTTGTGTGTTGCAGTGAAAAAGAAAGGTGGAGAACGTGAAAAGGGGGCAGGGTAGAGAGTTCCTCACCCCCTAGCCTTTGTCAGGGGGTCCCTGAAGGACCCCGAAGGGTGAAAAAAACATTTTATTTTTTTTTCAAAAAATCGCGGTGTGCGCGCACGGTGAAAAACCATTAAAAACATTTTAAACTGTTTATAAGTTTATAGAACATATTAACTATGCTGTTCAACTTTATCCAAATTCAAAATAAAAGAGCTAAGCCATTCCATATTAAAAGATACAGTCAATCTATAACTATATACATAGCTAGTTTATTGTAAAATAAATATCTAAAAAATATAATAATACATACATAAATTAGCATTTAAAAAACCTTACAAATTCACTAAAAAAAACAGAGGTTTCACACACGTTATAGTTAGGAATTAGCATTTAAAAAACCTTGCAAATTCACTGAAAAAACCATAGGTTTCACACATGTTATAGTTAGCTGGACATTTCACTCGTAAAAAACCATTGAAATTCCCCCGTTATAGTTAGTTCAGCTAACTATAACTCGCGCGACCGCAATCCACTGCTGACGTTGCATATTACATCACTCATGACATGGTCAGTGACATCACTCATGACATCACTGATGACATCTCAAATGACATCACTGATGACATCACTGATGACATCATCCAGTGAATATGTGTCTTTCTGAAAAACAAATATTTTTTATATATGTATATCTAAAGGTTAATGTAAGAATAAATGGGTAAATAAGTGTCTAAATGGATGTTTTTTTTGTAAAATTAATTGTATTACTGACTTATTAACAGTATCTTAGTGAATACAGTGATGTAATATGCGACGACATCAGCAGTGGATTGCGGTCGCGCGAGTTATAGTTATCTGAACTAACTATAACGGGGGAATTTCAATGGTTTTTTACGAGTGAAATGTCCAGCTAACTATAACATGTGAGAAACCTATTTTTTTCAGTGAATATATATATATATATATATATATATATATATATATATATTCACTTAAAAAACCATAGGTTTCACACATGTTATAGTTAGCTGGACATTTCACTCATAAAAAACCAATGAAATTCCCCCGTTATAGTTACTGCAGGCAACTATAACTCACGCGACCGTAATCCTCTGCTGATGCTAATACTGTATTTAGACACTTATTTACCCATGTCTTCTTCCATTAATCTTTAGCTATACATATATTACAAATATTTATTTTTCAGAAAGACACATATGTCATCAGTGATGTAATATCTGACGTCATCAGCAGAGGATTGCGGTCGCGTGAGTTATAGTTGCCTGCAGTAACTATAACGGGGGAATTTCATTGGTTTTTTATGAGTGAAATGTCCAGCTAACTATAACATGTGTGAAACCTATGGTTTTTTAAGTGAATTTGCAAGGTTTTTTAAATGCTAATTCCTAACTATAACGTGTGTGAAACCTATGGTTTTTTCAGTGAATTTGTACGGTTTTTTAAATGCTAATTTATTTATGTATTTTTTTTTATATATATTTATTTTACAATAAACTACGTATTAAAAAATTTTTTTTTTTTTTTTTGGGTTTTCACCCTGCAAGTTATTTTTTTTTTTTTGTAAAAAACAATTTTTTTTGTGTGTTTTTCAGGGTGCGCGCACTGTGCGCGCACCCCCGCGATTTTAAAAAAAAAAAAAATTTTTTTTTTGCCTTCGGGGTCCTTCAGGGACCCCCTGACAAAGGCTAGGGGGTCAGGAACTCTCTACCCTGCCCCCTTTTCACGTTCGCCACCTTCCTTTTTCACTCTCGCACTGAAAACAAACAAAATGGCGGCCGACACTTCCTGATTTCGACCGATTCGAACATTGACTAACATGTAACCACCAATCAGAATTACGCTCGCGCACGTTAGGGTGCTCGCACGGTGCTCGCACGGTGCTCGCACGGTGCGCGCACCCTGCGCGCATAGAGATATATATATGCTTTTAAATGCTATTTTCTCCGGAAATACTGAACAGATTTACACCAGACCTGCAAAAGGCACTTCCTTGACCTTATGGCTACCTCTCTGCCAAATTTCAAGTAATTCTGTTCAGCCATTCGGGCTGTAGCTGTGTCTAAAGGTCCTATGGAAAAATGCATGGGAAAAACGCGTTTTGGGACCCCCCTTTTATCTCAGCCCCCGCTTGACGAATCCCCCCGAGACTTTCAGGGTAGGAGCGGAGCGTAGCGCCCCACCTATTTTGAAAAATTCGCGAGGATTCGTCGACCAGCGCCAAAGTTATTCAAAACAGAATGTTGCGGATTTCCTATGGAAACGTGGTCCTAACTATAACTACCTACTGGCGACCGCCAGTAGGTAATATATATATATATATATATATATATATATATATATATATATATATATATATATATATATATATATATATATATATATATATATATATATATATATATATATATATTTCACTTTCTTTCGCCCAACGACAAAGATTGACGACGCTCTGTTCTGGCCAAATATTTTATTGAAACAGCTTGGAAGGACGCGTTTCGCCTGCCTGCCTGTCGTTGGGCGAAAGAAAGTGAAAATATTACAGTCCTCTCCTGGGTGGTCCTTTGCGACGACGCACCCGTTGGTCTGGTGAGCGGCGGCTGTACCGAGGAAAAGAGAAACGTATATATGAAACGCGTCGCAGAGGGAGAGTCAAATGAAATAAAAATCTTCCTGCCTGAGCCGTGAGGGTCCGTTTCTCCTTTTCTTCCGCGTTGGGATAGCTGTGAAAGCAGAAACTACGTGATGGTGTGGAGAGTGCACTATTTATATATATATATATATATATATATATATATATATATATATATATATATATATATATATATATATATATAAATATGCAACTCCTTGAACTCCTCGAACCTCCGCTACAAACACGCAGCAGCAGCGGCGAACAGAGTAAATGGACCCCAATTGCTGGCAGGAAGATTTTATTTCTGCTCTTCTGCTTAGTGACGCGTTTCGAGCACAGCCGTGCCCTTGATCACACACAGGTAACAGTTTGCCAAAGTCATTTAAACATGCAGGGTGAGTTCACTTCCTGGGTCAGGTGATCATAGACACAAGAAAAAGACTTGCAAAAAAAAGACAGATTGGGTACATTTCATTATACACTCGCCATAAATTGCATAAATGCATTACACAATTACTAGATGATGTATGCAATATATATATATATCTCACACAAAAACCCCGGAAGTACAGAGCTTCAAACACGGCGGTCCTGGACGGGCTCCGGCTGCCCTGTACGTCACAACCACAACTTTCCGAACTTTCACGAAAAGAAATCCAGGACTCCCAGGGGTGCTATATTCAAAGTTTTAATCCAGGCAAGTTTTCGCCTCACCAACGCGTTTCGCTAAAAAGCTTGTTCACGGTATGGCGAGAAACACATTGCACACTCTTTACATATGAGCATTCAGGGATATAGAGATAGGACTGAACACAACCAATACATTCTAAGTTTAGGCACCATTTTGCAGTGGTTTTACCCGAAATACATTGTAATGCGGTCCCGTAATAAACTCATTGTCAGTACAAATAACAAGCAATTGCGATCCATGTTAATCATAAATGTCATAAACACATTGTTTCAATAAAGTTTTGAAATAGCCCATAATTAACAGCAACAAACTTTGAACAATAAATCTTGCATAAGCAGTTATTTGAAATCAATCCCCAGTGGGCAAATGCATATTATGACATAATTTATAATAACTAATTGTCATAAAAAAAGAGAAAGCGGCACCAGTAAGCCAGTTCAAGCTTGAAATGCAAAAACAATAAGCCAATGCTGTAATTCTAAGCCAAAGTCTTGCCCAAGTGGGCTTTCACGTAGCTTCATACTTCAATGACTAACACAAAATCTCTTAGTCGACTGTTCCATAAGATATTTATTAGAAACCACTTGGCGTCTTCTACTAGTTCAGGAGATCAGCATAATCTATATTTTCTGATTGCTAGGAAGAAGGAGGGCGACAAGAAAAAGGAAACAAACGTTTTATAAACTTTTCTCGTTCAGATTACCTTATATCATATAAAATTGTTCAGGTCTACAATTTAATTAGCAAAAATAATTATAGATAGCATTTCTGAAACTTCAAACAAACTCAATAAAATACATGATCCTATATTGTTCAATCACAGATGTACAGCCATCTCTTCACTTGAGTTCAATCCTACAGGTGTCAGAGTATCAAAGTCTAGTATAAACCTTTATTCCATGCGTCTCAATTGTCGCCCTCTGTCACCTCCTCTCTCCAGTCTTGTAATTGCATGGAACACTACAAAAGATAACAATTTCTCATTTTGATTATGTTCCCTATAGAAGTGGCGAGCCACTGGATATTGCACATCGTTGTTCCTGATTGCACGTAAGTGTTCCAAGACTCTTTTTTTTGCTCGATGGATATAACTCCCTATATACGATTTTCCACAAGGACATTGCAAGCAATAAATGCAGTAGTCAGTTTCACAAGTAAAATTACCTCTAATGGTATATTCGCTATTACTATTAGGAAATGTTAAGATCTTATAATCTCTACTATTAGCACAAGCTTTACAATGCTTACATGTCTTAAAACCAGTATTGTTTTCAGTACTGACCTTGTCTGTAGAGGAAATGGCATTATTACATAATTCATCTTTAAGAGATCTATTTCTACGGAATGTTATTTGTGGTGTGCCATTAAGACACTTCTTTAGAATACCATCACTCAATAAAATATGCCAATTGTGATTGAACAATCTTCTAATTTTAAAAGCACTATTAGAAAAGGTAGTAATAAATCTAACATTGTCACTCTGTTCATCTGTTTTCGGCTTAGGTCTAAGGAGCTCAGACCTTTGAAGCGTGTCAACTTTAGCCTCCGCTTGCTTGATGTTTTAGTGGCTATACCCACGATCTCTAAATCGATCATACATTACTGACTTCTCAACTTCATATTCATCCTGAGTACTGCAATTACGTTTTGCTCTTAACAGCTCTCCATATGGGATGCTTTGTATTAAGCTTGATGGGTGAGCACTCTGTGCATTAAGAAGGCTATTCCCTGCGGTTTTCTTTCTATGCAGTTTAGTGACTAGGGTTCGACCTTTAACTTCAATTTCCACATCCAAAAACACTATCTGTGTTTTACTGATGTGCGAAGTAAATTGTAAATTCATCTCATTGTTGTTTAGTGTCTCAATAAACTGATTAGCTGATGACTCATCCCCTCTCCAGATTAAAAAGATGTCATCTATAAATCTTGCCCACGTCACTATATTGTCACCCTGCAACTCCCAGTCTTGGGACACCTGCTCCTCCCACCAGCCCATGAATAAATTCGCATAACTGGGGACGAAGCAGGTGCCCATCGCAGTCCCTTGTATTTGTTTATAGATGTTATTATTGAAAAAGAAATAGTTGTTGGTTAAGCAGTATTGAGTCATTTCAAGCAACATTTGTGTGTGCAATAGTAATGAAATATGCCTGGCTCTCAAGAAATGTCTCATAGCCTGGAGCCCCAGGTTATGCGGGATACTCGTATAAAGACTGGTTACATCCAGTGTAACCAGTAACAGATCTTCTTCCCATACTACCCCATCAATTAGTGTCAGGAAGTGTGTTGTATCTTTGATATATGCCGGTAGGGCACAAACAAAAGGTCTTAGATAGTGATCAATGAATTTAGAAGTTGTTTCTAATTGGGAGCCCATTGAAGACACTATTGGCCTCCCGGGACGTTTCTCCTTGTTTCTGTGCAGTTTAGGAAGTAAATACATGATAGGCAGTTTAGGATGTTTACAATATAAACTCCGAAATTCCTCCCACTCTAGTAACCCTTGATCTTTCCAGTTAACTAGCATCTCATTGTACTCAGAATATGATTTAAGGACCTCTGATTGACTACTTAAGATGTAACAAAGTGGGTCATTGAGTTGGCGCAAGCCTTCATTCAAATATTCCTTTTTACTCCAAACTACAACATTTCCACCCTTATCTGAACATCTGATAACAATGGACTGATCATTCTTCAAATCTTGTATGGCTTTAAATTGATCACTGTTTAAGTTACATCGTGTTCTGCCCTCCATTTCATATCTCAATTTTTTAAGATCTTGAATAACACTTCTTTCAAAAACCTCTATTGTATCACAATGAATATATGGTGTAAATGTTGACTTAGGCTTGAAATGGCTAGGTTCTAATGAGTCTACTGGTAATTGTAGTCTATCTAGATCAATAAATTAATTTTCCTGGTAAGTTGTATTCTCTTTAAGTTCAGCCATAGTATGTAATAAGTCAACATCAGAGATACACAGTGTCTCTACCTCTTGGTTGGATTTGGGTTCTCTGCTTGGTGGGGCTTTTGTATAAAACCACTTTTTCAATGTAAGTTTCCTTAAAAAACAAAAAATATCAATGCGGTTCTGTACATAATCCAAATGTCTAGATGGGAAAAAAGAGAGTCCTAAGGAAAGCAGTTTGAAATCCAAAGGAGATAACTTACGGTCCGACAGATTGACTACAGTCATCTTGCTCCCCTCTTGGCTCGGGTTGACCAGGCCACTGATTTGCCGGCTTCTCCTTTTTCTTCTCCTTGTTCTGGCTTCTTTGTTCCTGCGGTTCCTCCACGTCCCCTCATTTTTCCTCGTGTGCGCCGTCCTCGGCCACGACGAAAATCCTGTTCACCTTGTGGCTGATTCTGTTTGGCTCTAGTAATCATCTGGAATTGTTTGAGGACATTGCTTTTACCTACATTGCTGGTTGGTACATTCTGACCCAAAGTTTCCACTGATATATCAGATAAATTACTGTCTGAGACATCACTTTCTTCAGTAATTTCCCCACTTGATATTACTTGCGGGCCCTCACTCCTTTTGGTTGTCCCACTTTCCATGAATAAATGATCATACTTCCTGTGAAAAGTTAGGGTTCAGCCCGACTGATAGTCTTTGAAATCTCTTATAAATTTTCGCTGTTTTTTATTAGTAATTTTAGCGAAACGCGTTGGTGAGGCGAAAACTTGCCTGGATTAAAACTTTGAATATAGCACCCCTGGGAGTCCTGGATTTCTTTTCGTGAAAGTTCGGAAAGTTGTGGTTGTGATATATATTTATATAAATGTGGGCGAGTTTGGATGAATATATATATATATATATATATATATATATATATATATATATATATATATATATATATATATATCCATATGACAGGTTGTCCCAAAGACAGAGAGCCAACACAGGTAAGTTTTCTATTTCATAAGTTTACTTGCAGCAGCAGACTTCGCAATGAAAACTGGAGCACCATCTGTGACGCCAGACGCGTTTCGGGTAAAAGTCTCCCTTCTTCGATGGCGTTTCATCACATTGAGACAGTCCGTTTTCACTTCACTTTTTATCAGGTACTTCAATGCCTCAGTGGGCGTGGCTCGCTTAGCCTTGTGGTTCTTGTAGTTATAGCGGTTGGTATTGCTCTCTGAGCAGGTCTCGTATTTCTGCATCCATTGAATAAATTACCTCAGTGGGTCGCTGTTCGAGTTGTCATCATTCAGACTGCTTTCCTCTCGCTGACAAGTACGAAGATACCTCCCATTACGGCGGCAATGTTGCATTCTCTCTATGCCGCCAGGGTCCACTGTTTTGTGGTGGGGCTTCTCCACGGCTTGGACGGGCCGTTATACATCCATATGACAGGTTGTCCCAAAGACAGAGAGCCAACACAGGTAAGTTTTCTATTTCATAAGTTTACTTGCAGCAGCAGACTTCGCAATGAAAACTGGAGCACCATCTGTGACGCCAGACGCGTTTCGGGTAAAAGTCTCCCTTCTTCGATGGCGTTTCATCACATTGAGACAGTCCGTTTTCACTTCACTTTTTATCAGGTACTTCAATGCCTCAGTGGGCGTGGCTCGCTTAGCCTTGTGGTTCTTGTAGTTATAGCGGTTGGTATTGCTCTCTGAGCAGGTCTCGTATTTCTGCATCCATTGAATAAATTACCTCAGTGGGTCGCTGTTCGAGTTGTCATCATTCAGACTGCTTTCCTCTCGCTGACAAGTACGAAGATACCTCCCATTACGGCGGCAATGTTGCATTCTCTCTATGCCGCCAGGGTCCACTGTTTTGTGGTGGGGCTTCTCCACGGCTTGGACGGGCCGTTATACATCCATATGACAGGTTGTCCCAAAGACAGAGAGCCAACACAGGTAAGTTTTCTATTTCATAAGTTTACTTGCAGCAGCAGACTTCGCAATGAAAACTGGAGCACCATCTGTGACGCCAGACGCGTTTCGGGTAAAAGTCTCCCTTCTTCGATGGCGTTTCATCACATTGAGACAGTCCGTTTTCACTTCACTTTTTATCAGGTACTTCAATGCCTCAGTGGGCGTGGCTCGCTTAGCCTTGTGGTTCTTGTAGTTATAGCGGTTGGTATTGCTCTCTGAGCAGGTCTCGTATTTCTGCATCCATTGAATAAATTACCTCAGTGGGTCGCTGTTCGAGTTGTCATCATTCAGACTGCTTTCCTCTCGCTGACAAGTACGAAGATACCTCCCATTACGGCGGCAATGTTGCATTCTCTCTATGCCGCCAGGGTCCACTGTTTTGTGGTGGGGCTTCTCCACGGCTTGGACGGGCCGTTATACATCCATATGACAGGTTGTCCCAAAGACAGAGAGCCAACACAGGTAAGTTTTCTATTTCATAAGTTTACTTGCAGCAGCAGACTTCGCAATGAAAACTGGAGCACCATCTGTGACGCCAGACGCGTTTCGGGTAAAAGTCTCCCTTCTTCGATGGCGTTTCATCACATTGAGACAGTCCGTTTTCACTTCACTTTTTATCAGGTACTTCAATGCCTCAGTGGGCGTGGCTCGCTTAGCCTTGTGGTTCTTGTAGTTATAGCGGTTGGTATTGCTCTCTGAGCAGGTCTCGTATTTCTGCATCCATTGAATAAATTACCTCAGTGGGTCGCTGTTCGAGTTGTCATCATTCAGACTGTCTCAATGTGATGAAACGCCATCGAAGAAGGGAGACTTTTACCCGAAACGCGTCTGGCGTCACAGATGGTGCTCCAGTTTTCATTGCGAAGTCTGCTGCTGCAAGTAAACTTATGAAATAGAAAACTTACCTGTGTTGGCTCTCTGTCTTTGGGACAACCTGTCATATGGATATATATATATATATATATATATATATATATATATATATATATATATATCACAAGACATATATATACATCCACAGCAACTCGCCTTCACTTTTCTTTCTTGAAATACAAACGAGCACAGACCCAAAGATTCGGTGATTATTTTATTTCAAGCCGTTGTCCGCCATATATATGCATTCAAACACCTCTCAGCACTTCCTTTTCGGCGAACTGACAGAAACGGACCACCAGGACAAGTTAGTGGCAATATTTCTTCTTATTGTTCTTTGTTCCTCATTTCATGACGCGCTTCGGGCATCAAGTGCCCTTTATCAC
Source organism: Triturus cristatus (assembly GCF_964204655.1). Taxonomy (NCBI): domain Eukaryota; kingdom Metazoa; phylum Chordata; class Amphibia; order Caudata; family Salamandridae; genus Triturus; species Triturus cristatus. The sequence continues at coordinate 104,954,107 of NC_140593.1, read as the reverse complement.
ATAAAAAGCTTGTAGTACGCCATCTTTTTTATATGTACTCAATGAGAAAGAACACACCCCTATAGTGCTAAACAGTGAAGAACCACTTTCTTTAGTTACGTACTCCAAAACCTATCACACATCAATGATAGTTGAAGACAGACTTTGGTTTGTTGTATTGCATATCTCTTATATCATTGATATATACATTTGTCGCGGTGTACACTCTACATAAATAATTTAAAATGTATTAAATATTGGAAAAACAATGAATTTTCAATAATAAATAAACATGTATAAATAATTTAAAATACACATATTTTTTTCACATTGACAGATGTAAAATTTAGCAATAATCTGTGCAAATGTCTGCCATTGGAAAAACATATGACTGCTTAGTGCTTTTTGTTTTTCCAAATTACATAATATCAGCATAATACTAATTTTCAGAGTGCCTGTTCATATTCCAAAAAAGAAAGTGCCTCGTGCAATCCTGTGCAAATACTTCCCAAGTATTGATTTACAAATTTATAAAGTGCTTAATGCCCAACATTCATAATTTATAAATAAATAACACAAAATGTGATAAAAATTTATATAAAATGTGGTTAAAAAAGCTTTTGGGTGTTTCTTTAGACGAGCAAAAAGTGCTGGTGAGTGATATTTATAAAATCAGATATTTAAATAAATGAAGTGAGCACTAATGAGTTTGCTTAAGAGACTTCATCTTATTACCAGCACCAATATTCACATGGGTAAATTAATATAACAGCAATTGTAACGTGTTGCTGGTGTCTATTATTATAAATGAGCTGAAGATTGGTTCATAGCCCATAAAAAGATTTCTATACATCATCATTTGTATGTTAACCCGATTTCTAAGGAAGCGATTAGGAGGTATGCAAATTTGATTACAGTAACGTGTGTAGATCCTCCGTATTGTTTAATCCATTCGGGAATTTACTATCAAGTTCTAAGATAGTTTTGGTCTCACGCTGTCTCAATAGTTTTTCCCGATTTCCTCCCCTACGTAGGGCTGGAATTGAATCAATTACAAAATAAGATAAGCATTTGACATCATTATCATGTGCTTCCTTGAAATGGCAGGCAACTGGATAAGCCGGATCGTTGTTAATGATCGCTCGTAAGTGTTGCAATATCCTCAGGTGCACTTGAAGCTTAGTACTTCCCACGTACCTAAGCCCACAAGTGCACGTAAGAACATATACTGCATACTCAGTACGACAATTGTAACTACCCTTTATAATTATTTCGTTTTCTCTAAAGGGTGTTTTGTACTGAGTTGTATTCACTCCAAACTTACAGGCTCTGCATGATGTGCATTTAAAGAAGCCCTGTCTTGGTTTTAACCAGGATTTGTTGATGTTTAGTTCTGGGCTATTTTTAGATAATTTAGATCCCATGGATTGTGTTTTTCTAAAACTAATCACTGGTTTATCCGGAAGTCTCGAATTTAAAACTCTATCAGTGAGGATAATGGGCCAATTTTTATTAATGATCGATCTTATCTTTCTCTCCTGTCGACTATATGTTGTTATAAGTCTAGGTATATCATTGACTGTGTCTACAGGAGTCATGTCATTCTCATTATCATGTGGAAGTAGTGATGTTCTTGATCGACTCTCAGCTTTATTCACAGCTTCCATCAATATTTTGTTATTATAACCTCTTTTCTTCAACCGAATTAAAGTTTCTTCTTTACATTTATCATAATCGGCTGAGGTACTGCAAATGCGTTTGATTCTCAAAAGTTCCCCATATGGGATGCTACTGATAAGGTGCTTGGGATGCGAACTGGTTGCGTGCAAAATTGTGTTCCCTGCAGTTGGTTTTCTATAGGCAGTAGTGACAATTTTGCCTTCCTTAATGAACACATTTACATCTAAAAATTCTACTTTAGAGTGACTTATATGCGATGTGAAGTGTAGGTTCATACAGTTTGTATTAATCTCTTCAATAAACTTATTGGCACTTTCCATGTTCCCATTCCACACTATAAAAACATCGTCAATATAACGTAACCAGTAATCAATATTGTTAATGTAGACCTCCAGGTGCTGCCTCATGAGGACCTGCTTCTCCCAATAGCCCACATGTAAACATGCGTAGCTAGGAGAGAAGCAGGCCCCCTTAGCGACACCCTGCACCTGCTTGTAGACCTCTTTGCCGAACAAAAAATAATTATTGTTCAAGCACCAAGTAATGAAAGCTACTAGCATTTTGTTGTGTTGATAATAATCACAGGGTCTTGACTCCAAAAAATGATTGACAGCAATTAAACCAGCCGTATGCTCTATACTGGTGTACAGTGATTCGATGTCTAATGTATTAACACCAAATTATCTGTCCAGACAATGTCATTGAGTTTCTTTAAAAAATCACCGGTGTCCTTTACGTATGAGGGTAACGCTTTCACCAATTCCTGTAAGAAGAAATCCACATATTCGCCCATATGTTCCGACATGCTGTTTATGGCCGAAATTATGGGACGGCCTGGAATTGGTATTAGATTTTTGTGGACTTTAGGTAACAAGTACAAAAAAGGAAGAACAGGATATTCGTTATACAAATATAAAAATTCTTCTGGAGTTATTAATCATTCCCGCTTCCAAAATTGTAGCTCCTTCTTCAAGGAATCTTTTGCTTTATTGTATTCCCTCATGGTAGATTTTTCATAGCATCTTTCATTGTTTAGTTGTCGCATTGCCTCCACAACATAGTCTTGTTTGGGCCATAAAACAATATTGCCGCCCTTATCAGATTTTTTGATAACGATTTCCACATCCTCACTTAATTTCTTCATCAGATTTTGATATTGTATTCTGTTATGTTGTAATTTGCTTTTTTTGTAATTCACTTGGTGGTGCAACTTTTTGATTTCTTCTATGACACGTTCATGATAAATATCAACCGCGTCTTTGGGCATCATTGGGAGAAATGTCGATTTTGACTTGTAAGGGCTTTCACCAGCACCTTTCTGTAGTAAATCAATTCTCCGCAACCTTTGTTGGGTATCATCCACAGAATCTTGTTCTTGGTTGTTGGTATCTGGTTCATTACTTAAGTCGTGCATGGTTAAGAGTGTTTGAATGTCCGATGCCTGCAATTTAGTAGGACCTTTAGGTTCTAATGGAGCAGTTGATTTAGCTTTTTCCAATCCTGATTTTATGGTAAAGAATTTCTTGAGTTTGAGTTTCCGTATGAAGCAGAACACAACCACTCTGGTGTTCGCATAATTGAAGTTGCTCTCTGGACAGAAATTCAAACCTAGGGCAAGCAATTGTTCTTCAGCCTTAGTTAATGTCAAAGTGGATAGGTTAATGATGGTTTTTTCGTCATTGTCGGAGGTTCCTACTTGCGCCATTGATTTCTTCTCTTCTTTTCTTTTGGCTTCGCGCTGACACCTACGGCGCCGCGCTCTTCTGTTGGTGTTCCGCCTTTTTCTATTGGTTTCCGTTCGTTCCTTGGTCTTAGTGTTTGCCTCCGCTCCTCCACTTAAAAAATCAATTTCTTCTCCCAGGCTGAGGATTGTGCTGCTGATTGTACTTTCCATATTCAACTCTTCCATACTCGATCCACTTGTTAGAGATTCGCTATCTATGTTAGAACCATCGCCATTATTCTGTATTGCTTGCTTGCATGTTGCTCACAGCGTTAGGTTTTTCTTTGCCACTGAATTTCAATTTTTTCGCTTTTTCATACTTTCGGGCAAATGTGTAAATCTGGCCTAGTTCATAGTCAGCCTGATCCCGTGCAAATTTGTGTATTTTTCTCGCTGTGATTTTGTCTTCATGCTTCTTAAGTCGTTCCTTGATTTCTTCTCGTTTTGCCACAATGAAATCTTTTTTCTCTGATTTACTCAGTTCCTTATTGATGTTGTCGATGTCCACTAGTAACGCCTGGCGATCTATTTCAGCATATTTAACTAAAATATGTACCAAATTCATTGACGCTACTAGGTTGCTTTCACCCCACTCTCTGAGCATTAAAGGATTGGGATTGTCAAAGCTAGGAGCGAGAAAGATCCTTAATCCCCGTGGTATCCTATTGACCTCTACATACTTTGTTAGGGACTTGTGCTCCCACCATTTGGTGATTTCATTTTTCATTTTCTTTTCCAGCTCCTTTAACAGAATCTTAACATCATTGTCTGAATTGCTTTCTGCCGCTTTAATATTCGGCCCACTGGCGTTTACTTTCGGTATTTTGCTGAAAAGCTCATCTGCCATAGCTTCTCGCTCTCGTACACGTACTGCGTCTTCAGACATGTTTGAGGATTCACAAATGTATTTTACGATGAGTTCTTTACCCTGTGGCTTCTCTGGGTTCAGAAACTGTTATGCCAAATGTCCTTATCTCCCCGCCTACATCAATGCCGTTTCACTCACCAAAAGTAAGTACGTTCCTTCGCGAGTCTTCCGACCCGGTCGACGGCATCCTTCCACAGGTGTTTGCTCTTCCGGCTTGTAGGGGGTCGCAGCCAAATTTCCTTTCTCGGATTCCAAGCAGCGATAGGTTGAGGGCTGCTGCCGACTTCAAGGGAGGGGTCCGTTTAACGGAAGCAACCAAACTTCCGTATATTGATGCATTCAAACACCTCTCAGCACTTCCTTTTCGGCGAACTGACAGAAACGGACCACCAGGACAAGTTAGTGGCAATATTTCTTCTTATTGTTCTTTGTTCCTCATTTCATGACGCGTTTCGGGCATCAAGTGCCCTTGATCACATAAAAAGCTTGTAGTACGCCATCTTTTTTATATGTACTCAATGAGAAAGAACACACCCCTATAGTGCTAAACAGTGAAGAAACACTTTCTTTAGTTACGTACTCCAAAACCATCACACATCAATGATAGTTGAAGACAGACTTTGGTTTGTTGTATTGCATATCTCTTATATCATTGATATATACATTTGTCGCGGTGTACACTCTACATAAATAATTTAAAATGTATTAAATATTAGAAAAACAATGAATTTTCAATAATAAATAAACATGTATAAATAATTTAAAATATACATATTTTTTTCACATTGACAGATGTAAAATTTAGCAATAATCTGTGCAAATGTCTGCCATTGGAAAAACATATGACTGCTTAGTGCTTTTTGTTTTTCCAAATTACATGTATATATATATATATATCCGGGAAAAGAAATGCCAAGCCCGGTTTCAATTGCGCAGGTATTTATTGCATTTTGCTGCAAGCTAACCCTACGCGTTTCAGCTTTCGCCTTAATCACAGGTGGGTGACATCATGGTAAAAAGCAAGTGCTCCTTTAATAGAACAGTCATGTGACTTTCACTCGTTGCACTCAAAGTTCAAAGATGCATTTGTTTGGCATTTGGACTGCGCTGGCAGTTTAATGTAAATTTCGACCCAAATAGCCTTCAGTACTGCCTTGTGCTGTCATCTCCTGCTTGGAAAACAGAGTAAGTATTGTCTCTTGGGTGCACGATATCACAGTTGCAGCGTCGATTTTTAGAAATACCTGGCACAGGAAACTGTCCAAGAGAGGTGTGACCCCTCTTTTCTCCCTTTCATCACTCACGCCAGAATTTCTTTGGAAGTCCGTTGGTCTGGCAAAGAGGGATGCGGGTCATGCCCCCACAATCCGCAATATATATATATATATATATTACCTACTGGCGGTCGCCAGTAGGTAGTTATAGTTAGGACCACGTTTCCATAGGAAATCCGCAACATTCTATTTTGAATAACTTTGGCGCCGGTTGACGAATCCTCGCAAATTTTTCAAAATAGGTGGGGCGCTACGCTCCGCTCCTACCCTGAAAGTCTCGGGGGGATTCGTCAAGCGGGGGCTGAGATAAAAGGGGGGTCCCAAAACGCGTTTTTCCCATGCATTTTTCCATAGGATCTTTAGACACAGCTACAGCCCGAACGGCTGAACAGAATTACTTGAAATTTGGCAGAGAGGTAGTCCTCAGGTCAAGGCAGTGCCTTTTGTAGGTTTGGTGTAAATCTGTTCAGTAGATTCTGAGAAAATAGCCTTTAAATCAATATATATATCTGAGCCAGCGTACGGTGCGCTTACGGTGCGCTTACCGTACGCGTATGGTGGCGTGCGCGAGCGCGATTCTGATTGGCCCTTAGACCTTAGTAAACATTCGAATCGGTCGAAACCAGGAAGCGGCGGCCGCCATTTTCTCTCTCGCACTCTGACAGGGGGTTGAAAAACCAAGTGCAAAACATGTAAAGGGGCTGTTTACACAGCTCCCAAGCACCTAGCCATGTCGAGGGAGTCCCCAACGATCCCCCAAGTGAAAAAAGGCCATTTTAATTTTTTCGAAAATTTCGCCGATTACGCTTACCGTACGCGTACGGTAAGAAATAATAATAAAAAAAAAAAAATATCCACATTCTCCCCACCCCGTGTACGAAAGGTGCCCGAAGGGCACCATTTGTGCATGGCTTAATAGAGCTAAACAAAACATATATTTTACCTGTCACAACGATGCTCATCATATGTCCTCCATGTGCGCACGGTGCGCGAAGCGCATAGTGCGTTCATGGCCCATCTAGCGTAAAGTGGGCGCGCGATGCGCGATGCGCACCGCGTGCTCACTCTGCGCGCACGGTGCGCGAAGCGCACCGTGCGCGCACGGAACGAACTGCGTTAAGTGGGCGCGCACGCCACAAATGGCGTAAAGTAACTTAGCATTTAAAAAACCGTACAAATTCACTGAAAAAACCATAGGTTTCACACACGTTATAGTTAGGAATTAGCATTTAAAAAACCTTGCAAATTCACTGAAAAAACCATAGGTTTCACACATGTTATAGTTAGCTGGACATTTTACTGATAAAAAAACAATGAAATTCCCCCGTTATAGTTACTGTAGGCAACTATAACTCACGCGACCGTAATCCTCTGCTGATGACATATGTGTCTTTATGAAAAAAAAATATTTGTAATATATGTATAGCTAAAATGTATGGAAGAAGACATGGGCAAATAAGTGTCTAAATACAGTATTAGCATCAGCAGAGGATTACGGTCGCGTGAGTTATAGTTGCCTACAGTAACTATAACGGGGGAATTTCATTGGTTTTTTATCAGTAAAATGTCCAGCTAACTATAACATGTGTGAAACCTATGGTTTTTTCAGTGAATATATATATATATAATTTTTTTTCTTTTAATAATTTTTTACCGTACGCGTACGGTAAACGTAATCGGCGAAATTAGCGAAAAAATAAAAAATCCGTTTTTGGCCTTGGGGGATCTTTGGGGACTCCCTCAACATTGCTATGTGTGTGGGAGCTGTCTAAACAGCCCCTTTACATGTTTTTGTGCTTTAGATTTTAAACATCACTCTCAGTGCGAGAGAGAAAATGGCGGCCGCCGCTTCCTGGTTTCGGCCGATTTGAATGTTTACTAAGATCTAAGAGCCAATCAGAATCGCGCTCGCGCACGCCACCGTACGCGTACGGTAAGCGTACCGTAAGCGCACCGTAAGCTGGCTCAGATATATATATTGATTTAAAGGCTATTTTCTCAGAATCTACTGAACAGATTTACACCAAACCTACAAAAGGCACTTCCTTGACCTGAGGACTACCTCTCTGCCAAATTTCTAGTAATTCTGTTCAGCCGTTCGGGCTGTAGCCCTGTCTAAAGGTCCTATGGAAAAATGCATGGGAAAAACGCGTTTTGGGACCCCCCTTTTATCTCAGCCCCCGTTTGACGAATCCCCCCGAGACTTTCAGGGAAGGAGCGGAGCGTAGCGCCCCACCTATTTTGAAAAATTCGCGAGGATTCGTCGACCGGCGCCAAAGTTATTCAAAATAGAATGTTGCGGATTTCCTATGGAAACGTGGTCCTAACTATAACTACCTACTGGCGACCGCCAGTAGGTAATATATATATATATATATATATATATATATTACCTACTGGCGGTCGCCAGTAGGTAGTTATAGTTAGGACCACGTTTCCATAGGAAATCCGCAACATTCTATTTTGAATAACTTTGGCGCCGGTCCACGAATCCTCGCAAAATTTTCAAAATAGGTGGGGCGCTACGCTCCGCTCCTACCCTGAAAGTCTCGGGGTGATTCGGCAAGCGGGGGCCGAGAAAAAAGGGGGGTCCCAAAACGCGTTTTCCCCATGCATTTTTCCATAGGACCTTTAGACACAGCCACAGCCCGAACGGCTGAACAGAATTATGTGAAATTTGGCAGAGAGGTAGCCATAAGGTCCATGAAGTGCCTTTTGCAGGTCTGGTGTAAATCTGTTCAGTATTTCCTGAGAAAATAGTATTTAAATCAATATATATATCTGTAAGCGCACAGCGTGCGCGCTAGGTGCGCGCACCTTGCCGTGCGCGAGCGCAATTCTGATTGGTTGTTAGATCTTAGTAAACATTCGAATCAGTGGAAATCAGGAAGCGGCGGCCGCCATTTTGTCTATCGCATAAAGAGGGGGTGATAAACAAAGGGGGAGAACTTGAAAAGGGGGCAGAGTGGGGAGAAATTGACCCAGTAGGCATTGTAAGGGGGTCACAGTAGGACCTTGTAGGGCAAAAAAAAAGATTTATATTATCGCCGAGTGCGCGCACCCAGCGCGCACCCGAAAAAAAACTTTATTAAAAAAATCGCATTTAAGTGTTTAGATATAAGGTGGCTCTAAAAAGAGCCCTTGTGTTTATTGTTTGTTTTTTGGTACCTACAAGTAAGTACCGATGCAGAGTCTAAAGTTCAAGAGGAAGACTCTGTTGCCTTCATCAGTGAAGTGTACACCATCTCCTCTATAAATGTCTTGCATGTTGTAACGCAAGTTGTTGTGGTATATAGAACCCATACCATAGTCTCTGAGGAAAGCAGAAATAGATTTGTTGACATGCTTCCTTGCTTTGTCAATCTGCGGACAAAATTGGTTGGACCAGTTCCACTTTTGCCTTTGGCATATGTTAGAATATACGAAGGCAGTTTGTGGAAAAAGCGTCATCAATTGCACAAAGGTGTCCTTAATAAGCATTTCCAGACCTACCCCAGTTAAAGTGCCTAGGTCATTTCCACCACAGTGCACAATAATAAGGTTAGGCTGTGGGAGATGTAGAAAGGTTTTCACCAAAGGCATTAATTGGTGCCACTTTAACCCTCTCTGACCAATCCATTTAATGTCTACATTTGGCAAAGCAAGGTCTCTCACCATACCTCTTTTTTCTGCAAATTTTTTACTCCAGAAGACATAGCTGTGTCCTACAATCCACACTGTGAACATCTTCAAAGGAGATCTGGATGCACTCAGGAGGTGTCTTTCAGTAGAAAGGCAAAAAGAAATGAAAGACAGTTGAAAAATGGGGGCACACATACTTTTTTTATAAAAAGAACTCATTGGCTGTTTCAAACCATTCTACACTAAAAACTAGGCTGTATGTTTAAATTTTAAAAAGCATGTATTGCATTGGTTCAGAAAAAAGTGTGAAAAAAGAACATTAGTTTGGATTTGCTGTTAGGTTTGAAAAGTCAAGCACTCTTGCTCTTTGGAAATGAAACATTGTCTGTTGAACTTCTGACCTCTCTGCTCACACCTGTGTTCTATGACCTGTTGCTATGGTAGCAGGCAGAAGTTAAGTTGGGGGAAGGGTACATTTGGAAAGGGGTTGAAGTTTTCATCCAATAGAAATGTGTGATTTCATTTGAAAAAATGTGGGAAGTACTGAGATTGGAAATTAACATGTATATGTGTGAAAAAAGAGAGGGAAACTGTGCCATTAACTGGTTCTGCTGAGAGGAGAGAGGTGTGGAGCTCAGTGATTCTGGTCTGATAAACTGCTGTGTGACTGCTACATTTCTTTCACAACTAACTAATTTTAAAGGTGAGTTATGAGTTTGAGAGGGGGTGTTTGTGGTTAATTTTGATATATAAAAAAAAATTATGATTATTTGTTTACAGTTGTGATTTACATTTTCAGTTTTGCAAGATATTTAACTGTTTTGAATATGTAAAATATTATGGTGTATGTTTTCAACATAAGATAATGTGTACTGGTGACAATGAGGAATACTGTTTTGTGACTACCATCAAACCATGAGTCTGTGTGCAGAGAAGAATTGTGGGCAGAGATTTAATTTGTGTTGCTGTTGAAAAGTAAGACTTGCAGTTGAAAGAAAAGGACAGCTTCTTTTTAATTGTGATGGTTAGCATTTAGCAGAAATCACTTTGAAAAAAAAAGAGAGGAAAATGGCAGCACATTTGAAAAAAGCATGCACACATGCACTGTTACATACATCCCTGCAGTCTTCATGCAGTTCTGGAAGTCTCTTTGCTCATCTGTCAAGCACCAGACAATCCACAGTGTTCAGAAACACACTCTTGGCACACACGCAGCAGCTTCTCCAACACTCTCATGTGTAGTACACAGCTCTGTGTGCTGTTTCAGATAGCACTGTGTAATGCAAACACATTCAACGTCACCAAGGCCTCATTTAAATTGATCTTGTTTATTCACTCACTCTGTAACATATGGACATGGTCTTAAGGAGCTGTTAGGAAATGTGCTGTTTTCTGCTTCTGTAAATAATAAGGGAAATGTATCAGGCTGTAACAGTAATTTGGTACTATTCAGGGACACTGTTTTGTTCAAAAAAACATAGCATGAGTCTGTGTGCGCACAGGAATTGTGGGCAGAGATTTAATTTGTGAAGTTGTTGTTCTGAAAGAAATGCAGCCCATGAAAGGGGCAGCCTGTGTTATGTCCTCTTTTTGTATATTAATTGAAAAAAAAAAAAAAAATTTTTTAAAAACCTTGGGTGCGCGCAGGGAGCGCGCACCTCAAAAAAATTTCAAAAAAAAATATCTCAAAAAAAAATTTGGGGGGTTTAGTTTATAAGTGGCTCTTAAAAGAGCCCTTGAGTTAATGGAGGGAAACAGGAAGAGAAAAACGCAAAAAAAGAAAAAACATCTATGGCCTAGTGCACGGATGCGCATCAAATTTTCTCTGAAGGAGATCAAGACTGGTCTCCCCCACAGAAATAAGAGAACCGCAATCAGTGCACCGTGTAGACAACCTCGCCAAACAAGGTGGACCAACAAGAGGTGTAGAAACAGGTGAAGGCACCATCGCAGCTGAAGTGCTCCCCTGAGCTGCCGAAGATGTGCTCGGCTGAGCTGCTGCTGATGTCGTCGGCTGAGCAGGTGGAGGGTTTTCTCCAGAAGCTCGACGAAAAGTTACTGGATGCATTTTGTTAACATGTCTCAACATAGTGTGAATGCTAAAAGAATATTTCTTGTTAGGATTCCCACGAGATAAGACTTTATCACAAAGTACACATGTAACTTTCGGTGCATTTACCTTTTTCAGACCTTCTGGAAAAGTGAAAAACTGCCATATAAAGCTGTCTTTCTGCTTCCTGTTCCTCTGCCTCTCAAGAGTGTCCTGGTCACTGTCTGAAGTTGGTTGCTGTTCAGCCATTGTCTCTCAACAACAGAATAGCTCCTTCTCCAAAGGAATCAGAACTAATAATGAGGGGAGTAGGTGTGGTTTGGGAAGAATCTGGAACTGAAAGTACTTCAAACCAATCAAAAGTGATGATTCTTGATCACATGACTTGCCATGAGGGGATTGGGTGTGGTGTTGAAACAATTAGAAACTGAAAGTAATGATAACCAATAAGAAATATTGTTTTATTATGCATAAACCCGAGGTGCGCGCACTGCGCAAGCTCCGAGCGCGCACCTCGTGATTACGTATTCGCGAACGCGTAAGAGCGCATGTGCATACGTCATATGCGCGTACCTAGCGCGCATACTTTGAACACGCGTATACGCGACCGTTATTGCGCGTAATTATAGCGTATGCGGAAGTAAACCGCGTAGAGCGCGTAGGACGCATGCATGCATGCGTACGTACGTACGCACACATACGTACTGGGTGCGCGCTCCCAGCGCGCACTATGACGTATATTTGTGTACGTAAATAACGTACGACGGAATTCATAAAAAACTTACGAAATAGTACTAGGAGCGCGCTCAGAGCGCGCACCCCAAGAATTTATATCAACAAAAAAAAGTGGACAAAAAATAATTAAAAAAATTAATAATAAAAAAAATTTTTTATCCTAATTGAAATTTTTTTAAAAATAAAAAAAAAGATACAGATAATATATAAATGAATATATAGGAATTTTATTTTTATTAAAAAATAAATATCATTAATTAAATAATACAAAAATTAGCATATAAAAAACCGTACAAATTCACTGAAAAAACCAAAGGTTTCAAAAACGTTATAGTTAGGAATTAGCATTTAAAAAACCTTGCAAATTCACTGAAAAAACCAAAGGTTTCAAAAACGTTATAGTTAGGAATTAGCATTTAAAAAACCTTGCAAATTCAATGAAAAAACCATAGGTTTCACACATGTTATAGTTAGCTAGACATTTCACTCGTGAAAAACCAATGAAATTCCCCTGTTATAGTTAGTTCAGCTAACTATAACTCGCGCACCCGCAATCCACTGCTGATGACGTCACATATTACATCACTCATGACATGGTCAGTGACATCACTCATGACATCACTGATGACATCTCAAATGACATCACTGATGACATCACTGATTACATCATCCTTGTGATTGAGTAGCAGACCTCCTCTCACCCTAATATAACCTTTGATACACACATTCAAAATTAGAAACTACAATGTTCAAAATAATGGACATACCAATACCAGTTACAACAACCAATTCAATAATTCAAAGATCCACATACAAATCCACTCATTCACCAACAGTCCTATACAGTCACTCATACATGTACTCACTCATCATAGGTACTCATACACCTATACAGCCTGTTACATAATGTCACTCATCCATAGAGTTACTCACACACATAGTCACTTATGCTAATAAAGATTAAAACATACAATTATATGCATATACAGTTATACACACACCACCACACTTACTTATACGGAAACTTACACATACTTAGTCTTTTAGTCTTTTAAACAGTCACTTATAGAAAAACATACTTATTCATACAGGAACTCTTTCAATCTCTTACTCTCACATATACTCAATTAAAAACACCAATAATCACATATACTACTATAAAACATATGAAGTTACTCATAGAGACACTATTGACACAGTCATTCACTCACTAACACACCCATACACACACTCATCCACCCATACAGTCCTGCACACATGCTGTCTTCAACACATACAAACAGTGAGTCACTCATTCATGCACCTATGCACTACGTAATACCCCCCACCGAACCATGCAGACACTCAGACTGATACTCAAAAAACCAACTAATAACCTATATAGACACCCATGTAGCTACTCACCAACTCATGCAGCCACCTATACACAAAGTGAGAGACTGATACAGATATTTACAGACTTAAACATTACTCACAAAGCCATGTATTCACTATGATACACTGAATCAGTCACATAATCAATTTTTCATAAAAAAATCATCCATTTAGACATTTATATACCCATTTATTCTTCCATCGACCTTGAGATATACATATATAAAACATATTTAATTTGAAGAAAAACACACATACACTAGATGATGTCATCAGTGATGTCATTTGAGATGTCATCAGTGATGTCATGAGTGATGTCACTGACCATGTCATGAGTGATGTAATATGTGACGTCATCAGCAGTGGATTGCGGGTGCGCGAGTTATAGTTAGCTGAACTAACTATAACGGGGGAATTTCATTGGTTTTTCACGAGTGAAATGTCTAGCTAACTATAACATGTGTGAAACCTACGGTTTTTTCATTGAATATATATATATATATATATATATATATATATATATATATATATATATATATATTACCTACTGGCGGTCGCCAGTAGGTAGTTATAGTTAGGACCACGTTTCCATAGGAAATCCGCAACATTCTATTTTGAATAACTTTTGCGCCGGTTGACGAATCCTCGCGAATTTTTCAAAATAGGTGGGGCGCTACGCTCCGCTCCTACCCTGAAAGTCTCGGGGGGATTCGTCAAGCGGGGGCTGAGATAAAAGGGGGGTCCCAAAACGCGTTTTTCCCATGCATTTTTCCATAGGACCTTTAGACACAGCTACAGCCCGAACGGCTGAACAGAATTACTTGAAATTTGACAGAGAGGTAGTCCTCAGGTCAAGGAAGTGCCTTTTGTAGGTTTGGTGTAAATCTGTTCAGTAGATTCTGAGAAAATAGCCTTTAAATCAATATATATATCTGTGGCAGCTTACGGTGCGCTTACCGTGCGCTTACCGTACGCGTACGGTGACGTGCGCGAGCGCGATTCTGATTGGCTCTTAGATCTTAGTAAACATTCGAATCGGCCGAAACCAGGAAGCGGCGGCCGCCATTTTCTCTCTCGCACTCTGAGTGGGGCAGCATAAATGAAGCCCAAAAATGTGTAAAGGGGCAGTATATTGAGATAATAATCACCCAGCAATGATATACGTGCCCCCAAACAACCCCCAAGACCAAAAAAAAATTTTTTTTTTATTTTGAAAAATCGCCGATTACGCTTACCGTACGCGTACGGTAAAAAGTAGTTTAAAAAAAAAAATTATACACACTCTCCCCACCCCATGTGCAAATGGTGCCCGAAGGGAACCATTAGAGCATGGCATATCATTTAAATGAAAATAATAAACAAAACATTTCACAACGATGCGCATAATATGTCCCCCATGTGTGCACGGTGCGCGAAGCGCATCGTGAGTACATGGCCCATCCCGCATAATGTGGGCACGCGGTGCGCGCAGCGCACCGCGTGACCACCGTGCGTGCATGGCACTAACTGCGTAAAGTGGGCGCGCGATGCGTGAAGCGCACCGCGTGCTCACTGTGCGCACACGGTGCGCGAAGCGCACCGTGCGTGCACGGAACGAACTGCGTTAACTGGGCACGCACGCCATGAACGGCGTAAAGTAACTTAGCATTTAAAAAACCGTACAAATTCACTGAAAAAACCATAGGTTTCACACACGTTATAGTTAGGAATTAGCATTTAAAAAACCTTGCAAATTCACTGAAAAAACCATAGGTTTCACACATGTTATAGTTAGCTGTACATTTTACTGATAAAAAACCAATGAAATTCCCGCATTATAGTTACTGTAGGCAACTATAACTCACGCGACCGTAATCCTCTGCTGATGACATATGTGTCTTTATGAAAAAAAATATTTGTAATATATGTATAGCTAAAATTTAATGGAAGAAGACATGGGCAAATAAGTGTCTAAATACAGTATTAGCATCAGCAGAGGATCACAGTCGCGTGAGTTATAGTTGCCTACAGTACCTATAACGGGGGAATTTCATTGGTTTTTTATCAGTAAAATGTACAGCTAACTATAACATGTGTGAAACCAATGGTTTTTTCAGTGAATATATATATATATATATATATATATATATATATATATATATATATATTCTCCACAAATGACCCTGGTTGCCGAAATCTATGTCTCATTGGCAGGTGGCGAGCCGAAAAGCAGGCAGGTCTCCCGATTAATATATAACACATAGCGTCTTCTTCACAGAAGGACTCGCACTCGGATGGTAAACCAAAGATTTATTCGTTATTCGTTACGCGTTTCGTCAGTCACACTGACTTGATCACATAAATTGTTGCAAACAATAGGAGGTATTACATAGCTGGTGAAACAAAGGGCAGACTAAATATTTTTCAAATAGTATCTGTGACTTTGGCGGCCATTTCTGAAGGTCCAAAATACACTCGTAATGATAAATTTATGCACCAAAATGGTATAAAAGAAAATTGAAATTCCCACTGGACATGATATTATTCCATAGACCAACAGTTTACATTAATTAATGCACATGATTGTGTGTCAGCGCTATACTTGTGGCTGAAAAAGAGCTGATAACTAGACATGTAATGTCTAAAACAAACAAAATGTTAGCTTTTATAAACAGAAATTACTGTTGTATTATATGCAATGATAATTATACCACATACTGAAAGACAGAAATGCAAAAGGTATTTTCTGAGCAAAAGGATAGAGTCGGCATAGTGCCCGGACGTCCAGAAACCAATCATGATGATAAATACAATTTAATGAATGAAGATCAAGTGAAAGGATATATTTTTTCTCATATCTGTACCCACAGAACCCGGAAGAAAAGGGTAGGGTAACCGGTACGGATGGATCATCCGCTGGAGTGGTGACCCTTCCTTTCCTCCTGTGCAGAAAAAGGAAAAAGAAAAATGTTGATATAGAAGATATCATAAAATTACATCTTAAAGTTTCACCAGCTGTGTAATTCCTCCTATTGTTTGCAACAATTCGTGCGAGTCCTTCTGTGAAGAAGACGCTGTGTGTTTTATATATATATATATATATATATATGTATATATATATATATATATATATATATATATATATATATATATATTATCTACTGGCGGTCGCCAGTAGATAGTTATAGTTAGGACCGTGTTTCCATAGGAAATCTCAAAATTCTATTTTGAATAACTTTGGCGCCGGTTGACGAATCCTCACGAAATTTTCAAAACTAATGGGGCGCTCCGTTCAGCTCCTACCCTGAAAGTCTCGGGGTGATTCGTTAAGCGGGGGCCGAGAAAAAAGGGGGGTCCCAAAACGCGTTTTCCCTATGCATTTTTCCATAGGACCTTTAGACACAGCTACAGCCCGAACAGCTGAACAGAATTACTTGAAATTTGGCAGAGAGGTAGCCATAAGTTCAAGGAAGTGCCTTTTGTAGGTCTGGTGTAAATTTGTTCAGTAGTTCCTGAGAAAAAAGCATTTAAAGCAATATATATCTCTGTAAGCGCGCTCCGTGCGCTTACGGTAAGCTTACCATACGCGTACGGTGCCGTGCGCGAGCTCAAATCTGATTGGTTGTCACATGACTGTAAACATTCGAATCGGATGAAATCAGGAAGTGTCGGCCGCCATTTTGTGTGTTTCACACAGAAAAAAAAAGGGCGATAACGTGAAAAGGGGGCAAGGAAGAGAGTTATAGACCCCATAACATTTGAGAGGGGGTCAAAGAAGGACACAAAAGTACGAAAAATACATTTAATAATTTTAAAAAAAAATCGCCGAGTGCGCGTACGGTAAGCTTACCGTACGCGCACGGCAAAAAAAAATAATAATAAAAAAAAAGAAATAACAATGAAATGAAATGAAAAAAATATTTTATAAAGCGCACTGCGGCCAAGCGGCTTCCTGGCGCTGGGGACCTGGTCAGAGCTCACGGAAGGGATCCGAGGGAATTATGGGGAAAAAGCCTGAGTGAAAAGAAAAGTTTTAAGGGCTTTTCGAAAGTGGGTATAAATGGGGATGGAGCGAATATGAAGTGGAAGGCTGTTCCAGAACTGGGGGGCCAAAACGGAGAGGCGAGTGCCACCAGTTCTGAGTTTGCGAAAACGGGGGATGTGCAGAAGAGAAAGAGAAGAAGAACGGAGGGTTCGACTAGTGACGTGGGATGAAATAAGGGAGGTGATGTAGGGAGGGGCAGAGCGGGAGTGAGCTCGAAAAACGAAGCAGGCTAGTTTGAAAAGAGATCTGAAACGAATAGGGAGCCAGTGAAGAGATTTAAGAACAGGAGTAATGTGAGAGAATTTGGGAAGGGAGAAAATAAGGCGGGCAGCTTGATTTTGAATGGCCTGTAAACGTCGAGACTCGTAGGCAGGAATGCCCACGTACAGGCCATTCCCATAGTCGAGGCGAGAGATGACTCAAGCCAGGACTATGGTTTTAAGTGCATCAGTGGTGAAAAAGCGTGAGATTTTCCGGATGAGACGGAGGGAAAGAAAGCAGGAAGACACAACAGAGCTAATCTGACTATGCATTGTTAAGTCAGAACTAACTTTGATGCCGAGGGTGCGAACAGAGGGAGAGGGCGTAGGAGGGGGACCGAAAGAAAGGGGCCAGTGTGCTGGGGACCAGGGGTTAGATGAACCACCCGTGAGAACAAGTTCCGTCTTATCGGGGTTGAGCTTAAGATGGTTAGCGCTCATCCACTCGGAAATGAAGATTAAGGTGGAACTGAATTTAGGAAGAGAGTCAGGAGAGGAGGAAAGATCAAAGACGAGCTGGAGGTCATCTGCGTAGTTATACACAGAGACCCCCAGCTCAAGAAGAGAGGTGACAAGGGGACAGATGTAAAGATTAAAGAGAAGAGGGGAAAGAGAAGAACCCTGGGGAACACCACAGGTGACCGGACGGGGGGGGGGCAGAGAAGCCGGAAAGATGAACCGCCTGGTACCTATCCCGGAGGAAGGATGCCAGCCAGGAGAGGGCCGCACCCCGAATGCCCGCTGCGCTGACACGGGCGAGAAGAATGGAATGGTCAACCGTGTCAAACGCAGCGGACAGATCGAGAAGGACCAGGGCTTGGGGGAGGTTGGAATCAGCCTTACCCTTGAGTTCATCCAGAACCGCGAGAACCACTGCCTCCGTTGAATGACCTGAGCGAAAGCCCGCCTGATGGGAAGCGAGAAGGCCGTTATCCTCGATACACGAGGAGAGGCAAGAGGTGGCATGGGTCTCGAGGATTTTAGCTAAATAGGGGAGAAGGGAGATGGGTCGGAAATGAGCAGGGAGGGAGGGATCCAGACCAGGTTTTTTTAGAATGGGGAGAACAACGGCGGATTTAAATGATAAAGGAACAGAACCAGAGGCCAAAGAAGAATTAAGTAGAGTGAGCGGGGGGACAGGAGAGTCAGTAACAAGAGTTTTAAGGATGCGCGCCGGGGCACAGTCTGCCGGGGAACCAGATTTAACCTTGAGCAGGTAATTGTAGAATAGCTCAAGAGAAATAGGAGGGAAAGTGGCGAGGGAAGAAAGCGGGGAGGTAGCAAAGCACATAGGGGTGGGTTGGGGTACAGTCGGAATGTTAGCTTTAATCTTCACAATCTTGTCTATAAAAAAGTCATTGAGTGACAAACAGAGGGACTGAGAGGGGACCAAACTGAGGGAAGAACGATCAGAGGTGGCAAGATTGTGAACCAGAGAAAAGATTTCACGGGATTTGTTTGCAGAGAGAGCTACTCTCTCAGTGAAATAGGAGGTTTTGGCCGCAAGGATAGCTTGTTTGTAATCAGTGAGGAGTGATTTATATTTAGCGTCTGCCGTCTCCAGAGACGTTCCGACCGCCTGAGCTCGAGTTTTAAAGCTTTAAGCTCTGGAGAAAACCATTTGTGCGCATCGTAAGGGCGAACCGCCTTGATCTTTTTTAGCGGGGCCACTCGATCGCACGAGGAGGAAAGCCATGTACTGATGGCGTTGGCCTGGGACTCAAGGGGGAGGTTAGTAAGATCAGGAGCAGAGGAAACCAAAGAAAGTGAAAGAGAATCAAGGTCGGTCTGATTCCAGTTACGGGCAAGGAGATTTTTGGGAAGAGAGGGCTTATCAACCACACCCAGGTGAATAGAAAAAGAAATATTATGGTGATCCGACCAAACACAAGGAGAAATAGAGGGAGGTGAAGCAAGGGGACGAGAAGACCAGATTTGGTCAAGGATATGACCTTGTACATGGGTAGAGGCTGTGACATGGGAAGTGAGATTCAAGCAGTGGAGAGTGGCTGAGAAGTCTTTGGAAGGGAGATCTTCCTTTGGATCTCCCGGCCAGAAGTTGAAATCTCCGAGAAATAGAACGGAGGAGTTGTTAACCACCAAGGTGGCTAGAAGATCCTGAATAGAGGCTACAAAGGAAGGCATCGATTGGGGGGGACGGTAAACAAGAACAACAGTGAGAGGAGAGGGGAGATTAAGGGAGCGGGCCACAAGGTAGTCCACGTTGGATATGAGGGAGTGAGAGAGGAGTTGAAATTTAAGTGTCGACCGGACGATCATCGCCACCCCTCCACCGGCCCTACCATCCGAGCGATCAGCTCGGAGGGCATAGTAGGTGTCGGGGAGGATGGCTAAAGGATCAGGGAGAGAATCGGCAGTGAACCAAGTTTCAGTCAGAAATAAAAAGTCAGGAGAGTCAGTAGTCAAAAGATTAAAGAGTGCTGTCTAGTGTTTGACTGCAGACCGGGTATTAAGTAAATAGGCAGATGCTACAGTGGGAACAGGGGGGGGACGAGAAACCGGAGATAATGTAGTGGGACAAAAAGGAAAGTTGACAGAGGGTGGTAACAACAATCAGATTTATTAAATAAATTGAAGGACCCGCAAGGGAGAAAAAAAAATTGTTACTGTGTAAAAAAAGGCGAGGCGCGCACGGTATGGACTGCGCAATGTGGGCGCTCGGTGCGCGAAGCGCACCGAGTGCCCACAGCCCGCGCACGGTGTATAGAGTCACGATGTATAGAGTCACGGTGTATAGAGTCAGTTACGCACCTAGAAAATCATCCATTCACACACTTGTACAGCCACTCATTCTTCCACAGGCCTTTCACTATAAATATATAAAACATATTTAAACTTTACAGAAACACACAGTCACAGGATGACGTCATCAGTGATGCCATCAGTGATGTCATTTGAGATGTCATCAGTGATGTCATCAGTGATGTCACTGACCATGTCATGAGTGATGTAATATGTGACGTCATCAGCAGTGCATTGCGGGGGCGCGAGTTATAGTTAGCTGAACTAACTATAACAGGGGAATTTCTAGGGTTTTGTACGAGGGAAATGTCCAGCTAACTATAACACCCCTGAAACCTATGGTTTTTTCAGTGAATTTCTAAGGTTTTTTAAATGCCAATTCCTAACTATAACGCCCCTGAAACCTTTGGTTTTTTCAGTGAATATATATATATCAAAAAACATCTCTGAGATAAGACATCAATAAAAATCAAATCTTCTAAGTATACATATATATAAACCAACGCTGAATTCTTTCTGCAGAAATACACAGCATGCCGTGGACACAAATTGGTTGCTTCAAAAGCTGTGTTTATTTAACACAGGTTAGACCCCCTCTACGCGTTCACAAGGGTGTTATTTAGAACTGCTGCACACTCACATGACTTGGGGGTCTAGGATAGGGCCTCTAAAGTGAGCATTTTCACTAAATCTGCTTCCCTGAAGTACATGTAAGTACACTCACAGCCATTCACTTTGATAACGCCGAGAAGGGTAAAAAGACCCAGTAGGATAGCTAGGTGGGTTAGGCACCTATTGCAGAGATCTCAGTCTCAGCAGGGGCGACTCAGTCCGTCATCTTTCTGGAAGCTTTAAAACGAGTATACGTCATTTGCATAACATGAACGCCTTTAATTCACCAGCTCAAAGGCAATTCAGTTCATTTTATGTTTTTTCGTATCTAAATGGTCAACATCTTTAAACGGAATTTAATGCTTAGTCATAAAAGTCTCCCTCGTTCACCTTATTTCCAAAGGCAAACTTATAGCTGCAACTTTTTGATTAGCTAACTCAAATTGCATGCTGGGAATTGTAGGACCGTAATTAGATTGGTAAAAGCAAAACCACAGGTCCCAGAAAGCAACGTTCAGTAGGTTAATATGACATGAGAAGCTAAAGGTGTCGCATGGGAAATGGACCACTAAACAGCCATGAAAACATGCAGATTCCTTATGAATAACACAGGTAGGGTCGATGGAAGTCACTCCTGTCTGGATTTAACAGCCAGAAAGCCTCACGTATCCCCAGCCTCCTCTTCCCATGACCGAGGCCTCCCCAGACCTGGCGCACTGCGCCGAATCATTTCCAGGGCCCCGGTGACGGGACTTCCTGTCCGTCTGGGGACTCTCGGCTCAGACATGAACTCGTTTCTTGAGGCCTTGACCTGAATTCTCTGAAGTGAAAACCTCCAGCCGTCCCCTCCCTCGGCTGTCGTCTTCTCCGTCTCTGTCTCTCGTTTGTGTTTCATCAACAACGAAATCCTCTGA
Organism: Triturus cristatus; assembly: GCF_964204655.1. Classification (NCBI taxonomy): domain Eukaryota; kingdom Metazoa; phylum Chordata; class Amphibia; order Caudata; family Salamandridae; genus Triturus; species Triturus cristatus. Next base: position 104,932,230 of record NC_140593.1, on the reverse strand, counting down.
AGTGAAAAATGCGCGTTTTGTTTGTCGGTGTCTTTCTGCAGCTGATGGCTTCTCACAAGTAGGGGTGCCCATGAGCCCGGCATTAATCCGGGGTGAGTGATTTCTCACACTAAACGTCGTCTCCAGCGAGGCGGCGCGCGCAGTCCACCTGGGCCTCCGAGCGCAGCGGCCACTTGTGCGGAGCTCACTTCCGTGACTTCTTTAAGAACAATAAATGCCAAAACAACCTTCTGCAATCCTCTGTCCCCTGTCCCCACGTGCTAACCTGGGGACGGGAAGAATGTGTTGAGCAGCTCGTGCTCTCAAAGGCACACTTACTTACTGACGCTTTGCATCGGGTTTGCATCACATAGTGTTGCAAACTAGCACAAAGTGTAGATTTGCGAATCATCTTTAGATCAAAACCACTTGCAGGAAAGTAGTCTTAAGGTAATGCAGAGTATCTCTGTCGTTGCTTTCCGTTGCTTAGCCCCAATGGGGCATCCCATGTTTGGTACATGAGCATCCCACGCGACCATCATGGGTTTTAACGCAAAGTTTGATCTGCTAACAATTGTAGGCATGGATGTGTGCTAAAAAAATAGCACCTATTTGGGTCAGGCGTTAAAACGAAGAAATGTTCCTACTTTGCACGTGCATGATTAGTCAAATATGCAGCATACACACAAAGTGGAGAAAGTTGTCAAATTTGTATACGCACCATTTTTTTTATGGGCAGAGCACCTTTCTGGTACAAAACCTATGCCAGACATCTCGCAGACAACTTTGCATCTTTGTGCAAGGGAGTGGGAGAGGAGCAACGCCCCCATATCTTAGTAGGTGTGGCACTGTCTTGCTCACTCCCTCACATGCAGGGCTTTAAGTGGGATGAAAAAACTGGGGGGGTCTCTCAAAGGGGTGTGGCCAATGTAATTAAGAGCGTGGATTAAACACACACGTAAGCTAAAAATCTGTGCTTAGCATAGTGTGCCGCGCGACTTGTATTTTGCTGTTTCTGTCATTGCATCCAGATATATGATACAAGTAACACTGGGCCACTGCCCCATTGAACGTACTTATATGCCCCCTGTGCCTGTTTCTTTGCTTATTGCTTTTATTGATGTGAATACAGATGTGTCACATTATGAGACATCAAGTTGATACTGATGCTCTTATCTGCTGTTTCTGTTCCTTCTCCTAGGTTTTTATCAGGAGCGTTCTTTCACCATGCAGCTGTAACCGTACTAATGGTAATCAGGTTACTGCCCCGCCCCTTTTTTTGATTTAGAGGGTTTTGGAATTTTTATCACGTGCACTTTATATATCATTGCTCTGGTCCTGAAGAAGCGCCAACGACCCTTAAGGCGACACAGGCGCGAAACATGTCGACCTATGACCTTTTGACACCCGGACATAGTGTGTTTCCGGGGCAAGTTTTTAATCAGCAGGCAATCTGCCAAGGGTTTACTATCCATACATTTGCAGTATGTTTACCCTTTATTAAATATCTCACCACTTTGCACGCACCACTTTCACCCTCAATTGGACCCATACCCCACACACCCACATGCACCATCCGGCAGGCCTAAAAAGATCTCCGACAAAGAGACCCTTCGGGGGACCCGTGGGGAATTGCAGCGCCGGCCCCACGAGGAGCAACAGCCCGATGATGAAGCATGACACCCCTTGGGGTGTGTGAGGGCAACAGAGTACAAGTGGTTGTTCCACTTCATGAATGGGCCCACATTTTTACCTAGGATATCTTATTTTCTTTCTTCTATCCCCCCACCCCTTTTTTTCATTGCACGGGTGACTAATTGCACCCTCATGCGTGAGTGACTTTTGCACCCCGCAAACAGGAACAGTGCCCCTTGTGTTAACGAAACTTAAGCATTTGGAGCATGGACACTGGACCTTTATTAGCTCCTTGGCCCCCCCTCTTTTGATATGTTTAACTATGCACGGCGGTTCAGCCGAGGGCCAGTACTATATTTGCTCTTTCTCTCTTTCCGTTTCTACGGGCACACGAGACATTGTTACTTTAATTAGGGGTCTTATCTACCTAAACTCCCCCTTCCTCTTTTTCTGAAAAATGAGAAAATAGTCTTGAGGGTATACAAGGGTCACTACCCTAAAGACACCTCTCCACCACAACCCACTACCTCCCTATGGTCTTAACTTTAGAAGATTTAGTTGGTATATTCACTGACACTAGGAACACAGACCTTCTTCTTACTCTGTTCAGCACGGGGTATTCCCAGATTAACAACGTGGGAGCGGCGTTCTTGCGGCAGGATATTTAGCGCGAGTAACAAGCCAGTGGTCAGCAGGCACTTCAATTTGTGGGCAATTTCGTGATCGCTATTACAACGATCCAAATAGATTTTTTTGCCAAAAGGAATTTTTTTGCTACTTCTTAGCCCAGTTTGGTATGCGGCTGACCATTTAGCTTCTGCGCATGTGCTCGAGAGATCTTCTCCCTTGTTACACACATGCGCTGTTTACCCCTGCTTGTGCGCATGCGCGCACCATGTTGATCTGTGAGGACAACCCGGAAATTGTATACGCCCACACCTGACCTCACTTCTTTATTAGCACCAAGTTCCGCGGCCACTGTTTCACTCCCGGCAGTGACTTGGAAGGGGTAGGTGTAGAGGAGGCAGCCCCCCCGGAGAAACAGTAAGTAGATTCCCGTGGCATAAAATTCAGATATGGTGAGCGTTTGGCTCAGGAAAGTCTGTTCCTGCATCTATGTGTCCATTTCCATTTTTTACAGCCCAGTAATGTTGCGGGCATTCCCTGCTCTTGCCGGCGGAGGTACCCTCATAACATTATGAGGTAAGCCCCTTTTATAACCAATGAACTTACGGCACCGCCAATAGGCGAAGCAACATTCGTTTTTTCAGCTGCTGTTACTGTAAGGCATAATCCCCACTTGGGAGGGTTACGAGTGGTATCGATATTGACATTATCATATGGCATGGTGTTTCAATAATACCACACTGGGCCACTGCCCCATTGAACGTACTTATATGCCCCCTGTGCCTGTTTCTTTGCTTATTGCTTTTATTGATGTGAATACAGATGTGTCACATTATGAGACATCATGTTGTCACTGATGCTCTTATCTGCTGTTTCTGTTCCTTCTCCTAGGTTTTTATCAGGAGCGTTCTTTCACCATGCAGCTGTAACCGTACTAATGGTAATCAGGTTACTGCCCCGCCCCTTTTTTTGATTTAGAGGGTTTTGGAATTTTTATCACGTGCACTTTATATATCATTGCTCTGGTCCTGAAGAAGCGCCAACGACCCTTAAGGCGACACAGGCGCGAAACATGTCGACCTATGACCTTTTGACACCCGGACATAGTGTGTTTCCGGGGCAAGTTTTTAATCAGCAGGCAATCTGCCAAGGGTTTACTATCCATACATTTGCTGCATGTTTACCCTTTATTAAATATCTCACCACTTTGCATGCACCACTTTCACCCTCAATTGGACCCATACCCCACACACCCACATGCACCATCCGGCAGGCCTAAAAAGATCTCCGACAAAGAGACCCTTCGGGGGACCCGTGGGGAATTGCAGCGCCGGCCCCACGAGGAGCAACAGCCCGATGATGAAGCATGACATCCCTTGGGGTGTGTGAGGGCAACAGAGTACAAGTGGTTGTTCCACTTCATGAATGGGCCCACATTTTTACCTAGGATATCTTATTTTCTTTCTTCTATCCCCCCACCCCTTTTTTTCATTGCACGGGTGACTAATTGCACCCTCATGCGTGAGTGACTTTTGCACCCCGCAAACAGGAACAGTGCCCCTTGTGTTAACGAAACTTAAGCATTTGGAGCATGGACACTGGACCTTTATTAGCTCCTTGGCCCCCCCTCTTTTGATATGTTTAACAAGTAACATTATACCTACAACAAGTCAGGACTATTGGCTTTGTCAATGGCTGTTAGTTGCTTAAGAAAAAAAAGCAGCATCTATGGCTTGTATATAATATTGAAAAAGCTTCCACTTAAAGTCCTAGTGACAACCCAACAATGTGGCTGCTCCTGAGTTTCAAAAAGAGAAGGGAAATCCAGAGAGAAAATGACTCTTTAAAGGATTTCCCTTCCCCTACACCTCTCTCCTGGTATGACGTCATGCCGTAACTTCTCCACTAGTGAGAAGTGAGCAGTGTGCGCACGCACATTAATGTGCCTGCTGTCACTGCAGTCAGGAAAAAAACGGACCGCCTGTGCCAGGGCACAAAACAGAGCCCGGTGGAGACCCGTTTCGAGGCCTCCTTCAAAAAACTGCCGGTGCTCAGCACCGGTGAGACCCGGCCCACTTAAAGCCCTGCTCACATGGAACATAGCCCAGCAACTTTGGTTGCTATTAGTAATATTAGCAATGGTCCTGAAAACAGTTATACTATTGTAAAGCTTTAGCACAAACAGGACTAAAACAAAATGGTTTTCCCCTAGGGCCCCGAATCTGAGTGGGTCAGTGTTTTCTGACAGCTATGCAAACCCCTGTTTGCATAGGGGCCGGAATTCTGAGTTCTGTGGTAATTACTGCACCCTGTAATTACAGAGTGTGTTAAATATCTCACCATTGGGGTCAAACCTGCCAGAATTTAGCAGTTGAAAAGTGTATGGTATTCCGCGTCACATGTGCATAATGTATTAAGCACCAAAATCCATGTGATTCCCAAAAAACTGGAATTCGTGCTATTTTTCGCACCCAAAACATTCCAAACCCACAGTGCTGGATTTCTGTCAGTGCGACGACTAACACCCACTCCTCTGACACACTTGAAAGGACCCAACGGAGCGTTATTATCATTTTGTTTTCTGTATTGTGGCCTTGCTCACCTGTCTAGGTTTTATGGAAGGAGGAGAGTGCCGATCACTACTGTGAAATTGCAGACTACACTGGTGGTTCCTGAAAGAGTTTACAGTGGGCATTACTGTGGTGCAAAAGCCATTCAGGGCAGACTAATCCACTTTACAACAGACATGCACACTAGTGTGAAAGCAATTACTTAAAGGCTGCAACAGCACTCTCGCTCACCTTACTCCCTACTGCCAGAAACCAGGAGCCACCTTGTAGCCTAGTAACTGACGCCAGTCATGCAGAGCACAGTATTATCGATGCTGGGGTATCAGCGATATCGGGTACTGGTATTACCATGAGATGTTATGCTATGCTATGCTATCCAATGCTATGCTATGTTCTGTTATGTTATCTTATCTTATGTTAAGGACATTTCGAAAGAATACCGACTGACATGACATACATCTGCTCAAGCATTTTGTGAACACAATATATAAGACAATAGAACAGTATATGTAAAAAGAATTATCAGTTTAGTGTAGACAGTCTCAGGAAGCCATAATGTCTTGAGTGGAAAAAACATAACAGTATAAAACTGTAGCATTTTTAAAAAGATTTTTTAGAATAAAGATGTGAGAAGAAAGAGAGAGAAGAGTAACAAGAAAGGAAGGAGAAAATAATGAGAAAAAGAAGATAGTTAAGTACAAGGTTAAAGTAACATAGTTAGCAATCATCATTAATATCTGAACAACCAAGCAAAAACAGTGGCTACCTCATAAGGGGTCCAAAGTGGTGTACACAGGTCTAGACGGGGAAACAGTTCTGAAAAGGTGTGAAGTGAGAGGAAGCCAGAACAGGTCTCTTTTAATCATGAAAGGTAATGTGGTAGCATGGGCTCTGTCCAACCTGTGTTGGTGACATAATAAATTCCAGCAAGCAATGAAAGAGATTTTTGAGGTGTCTTTCCAGTTAGAAGTGATAATTTGTAAAGCAAGGGCTATCATCAAATCAATATTTTCCCAGTTAACGTTTGAGAATGCCATACTGGGAACAAACTACCCAAGAAAAGAAGAACAGTGTTAAACGCATTATCAGTAGATAATATGTTATTAATCTTATCTCAAATTAGTAACCAGAAACTCTGAACTCGGGGAGAATCAAAAAACATATGCAAAAAATCACTATTATCTTGGGCACAAGACCAACTTTTGGCGTCAGTGACTAGGTGAAACTGATGGTATTGTGTGGGAGTGTAGTATAGTCTATTGTAAAATTAAAATAGAGTTTGAGCAGTGGCAGCAGAGCGGGAGGTAGTGTGTATCTAAGCCCAAATTGTTCCCCAAGTATATTGAGAACATTCTTGATTGAAATTCAATTCCCAAAGAAGTTCGATTTTAGATTTAGGTCTATTCATAGGCAAAAGGCATAAGAGCTTTTATATATAAGAGGCCTTTACCTTTGAGGAAAAATCAATGGGAGAAGTGGAATGCAATAGAAGGATTGATGAGAAGGAGGGGTGCGAAGGAAGCTCAAGAATACAGTTATGTTGAACCTCATAGAAGGGTGAAACATCGTATTTAAGTTGAATGCCCCTAAAGTATAACACATAATCATTCACACTTATGTGGTCAAAATTATTATTTCTTTATAAATGAATTCCTTCCAAAAAAGGGCCCGATTATGTAATGTGCCTATTGTACCATATTGTTTTTTTTTTTTTACAGAGTTTTATATAGCGCGAACTTGACCCGAATCAGGTATCAGAGAGCTTTACATAGCACCAGTTACATTACATGAGGACACACATTCATTTTTGTTAGGCACGGGGAGATTAAGTGATTTTCCCAGAATCACAGGATGTTCAGTGTCATTGCTGAGACTCGAACCTAGCTCTCCAGATTCGAGGTCGACCGCCCTAGCCATTAGGGCAACTCCTCTCCTGTAGAAAACTCTCTAATGGAGAATTAGACTTAAGGAGTAAAGGTGTAACAACGGAGAGAGAATGTTGAAGTAGGGGAGTAAAGAAAGTCCTAGGAGCTTGGGAGTTATGGGCCACCTCCATAAGTGAAAAAGGGGCAATGCAAGCTTGTTTCAATTGGCCCCATACTGTATATATCGTCTCGAGAAGGAACTGAAAAGGAGGTCAACCTTTGAGAGGAAAGGTGGAGTGGTATCGCCTAAGATCTGGGAAATTAACACAACCATCATTCCTAGCCTGTTGAAGCCTTAATAAAGATATTCTTGATTTGCGTTTGTTCCATAAGAAGGATTGAAGTAAACGATTAACAGACTTTAAAAAAACAGAGGGAGTTTGACAGGAAGCATGTACAAATAAAAGTTATTATTGGTAACATCATCATTTTAATCATCGCTAATCTCCCCACCAGGATAAAAACAGGAGGAGACCAAGCAAGCGACATACTGGAATTATTTTCTTTAACCTGCTCTATATTATTTTTAATGGTTTCTTTAATGGAGTTAGAATATAGAATGCCTAAACATTTACTGGGTTTTGAGGTCCAGGTGAAACCTGTATCCTTAAACATATCAGGGAGGCAGTACTTATTCAATGGCAGTGCCTCTGATTTCTCTATATTAAGTTTATATCCAGATACCAAAGAGTATTCATTTAATAAACGGAAAAAAGGAGGAAGCGTATTTGATGGGTTGGAAAAATATAGTATACATCTTCTGCATACACAGTAAATATAGCTTCCAAATGCTTATATTTGAATCCAGAAAAAGCAGATGATTTACAAATTTTCTCTAGAAAGGGTTCTATGGATACAATAAAAAGAAGAGGAGATAAAGGACAGCCGTGTCTAGTACCTCGGAAAAGAGGGAAATATGAGGATTGTTTACCATTAACATAAATTGAGGTGGAAGGCTGAGAGTATAAAAGAGGGATACATCTAAGAACGTGGAGACTGAAACCATGCCATTTTAAAGCACCAAACATAAAGTCCCAATTAACTCGATAAAAGGTCTTTTTAGCGTCTAAAATTATAGCAGCACAAGGTATGTCAGATTTAGAAGTCATATGGATAATGATGAGGAAGGATCGTTAGTTACATGAAATAAAACGTCCTTTCACAAATCCTGATTGATGAATGTCTATTAAATCTGGAATAACCTACTTAATGCATATTGCAAGGGCCTCTGCAAATGTCTTGGAATCCGTGTTAATAAGAGAGATGGGCCTGTAATTCCCACACTTAGATAAATCTTTACCTTTCTTGGGAAGCAGGCAAAGCATTGATTGTGAAAAGGTTCCATGTATGCAATCTTGGAGCTGAAGAACAGCATTTCTGAGCTCAGTCTCAGTTATGTCGGTATCCATTACAGAAAGGTTTAGTGTATGATCCGTCGACTTAGGGATAGATTGGAAAAAGGTATCTAATTGCTCAGTCGTAGCAGAAGACTCTACTGAATATAGATTAGCGTATTATTGTGTAAAACATTCTAAAATGTGTGGTGTGATTAAATCCATCTTTGTATGTCATAACATGAAGTTTAGATTTCAGTTTTTTTAATTTTCAAGTTGTTAGCCAACATTTTCCCTGCTTTAATATGACCACCAAACATTTTTGCATTAATTTTAAGTAAATTACCACATGCATCATTACAAGATTGTATGTTATATTGTAATTTAGTTTGAGTTAATTTAGGCCGAGTATCTGTTTTTTAGAGGAACAATAATCATGCTCCAACGTTTTGATTTGCTTAAGCAATTGTAAAGAATCCTTAATTGATTTATTTTTCTTCGCTGCAACTTAGTCTATAATAAAATCCCTTGCAGTCGCAATAAATGCATCCCAAATATAATTAATCTGGAAATCAACAATAAGATTAACAGCAAAAAATATTTTTGTAAAATCTGTAAATGCATCTGTAAACTGTTTATTTTGAAGTAATACATTGTTAAATCTCCACCTATTAGACCGTGGATAATCGTTAGGAGTATCTGAGTCTAAAATAGCAGGGGCATGGTCGGAAATCAGAATGGAACCAATCTCAACATTTGAAACCGATTGAGGAATATTTTGTGTGACAAATCAGTAATCTATTCTGGATTATGAGGCATGCGCAGTAGAAAAGTAATTGAATACTTCACGTCTGGGTGAACAGTTCGCCAGACGTCAATTAAACCTCTAGAGGAAATAGCCCTCTGGAAAGATTTTTGCATTTTATTAGGGATATATCTAACCTGAGATCTGCGGTCTCTAAAGGGGCCCATTAATTGATTGCCACCCCCCTCTACTAAAAAGTTGTCTGCAGGACAATTGGATAAAAGAGTAGAGAAATGGTCCCACAAAAGTAGATCCACACCTGCAGAGCTGTAAACATTACACAGTGAAAAAGGAGTGTCATTAATTTTAACATTCAATAGAAACCACCTCCCAGTATCATCTCTGGTTTCATTGATCACTTAAATATTTAGAGATTTGTGAACTAAAATTAAAACACCATTCTTATTATTATTAACAGCAAGGAAACTGTAGATAGAACCCACCCATTGCCTGCACATACAATCAATGTCACCATCTTTAAGATGCAACTCCTGTAAAAAAGCAATCTGGAAGTTCAACTTAGATAGGTGAGTCAACACCCTCTGTTTTTTAACAGGATTTTAAAGACCTTTTACATTCCAGGAAACAACACGCAAATTCGCCATAGAAGACGTAAACAAATACAGATAACTGGAAAGACAAGAATAAGTTGTGCAACAATTAACCTGATTCCAAGTAAGTAAAAACTAAAGTAGACTAAAGGAATAAACAGGAATATGAGGGTATGAGTAAAAGCTAGAATAGAGCCACGATTAGTAAATATAAAGAAAAAGAAGAGAATAGAAGGAGAGAAAACAGATAGAGATAGAGAGGGAACACAGGACAGTAGGGAGAGAAAAAAAAACCCCCTGGTGTAAAGAAAAGCAAAAAGATGACAAAAAGTCGAAAGACTTCAGTCATAATCTTCAAAAAGAATGAGAAACAGGAAAAATACTAGTTAAGAGCATGGAGGGCAAGACAAGATGTCCAGGCCGAAAGGGAAGCCATGAGGATAATGAATAACAAACACATGAGGTCAGGAATAGTCGCTTGGTGCAAAACTGATAAAGGAGAGAATATCACATATCCACATAAACAAGGGACACAGGACAAACCTGCCATGAGATAAAAGACTTGGTACCACATACACAGAACGTGAATACTGAAAGTTGAAGGATGACAACATCCATCACAACGCAATCCAGCAGACCAAGGGAATGTAGAACCTGTAAAGAGACATAAAAGACAGGCAGAAAAACAAGAAAAAATATTATACAGAACAAGTTTTGCTGAGTTCCATATCTTCTCCCTTATGCTCATGGATGAATTGCTTAAGGTCCTTGGGATCTTCAAAGGTAGTTGTCCTGTCTTTGTAGGTGACCTTGAAGAAACATGGATGGATAAGCCCATACCGCGCATTCATGGATCTCAAAACTTCTCTCACGTCAAAAACTCTATTCGTCTCGCAGCAGTGACCTTGGACACATCCTGACTAAGATTTTTTTTTTTCCCCCGACCAGAGCATCTGCTTACGTTGTTTGGCCATTGAAAGGACTTCCAGCAGATCAGAATATTGTAAACACAAAGCAATAATTCTTATAGATCTGTTCGATGTTGCAGAGGGAGGGGGACTCATCTCATGGGCTCTTTGGATGTACAGCTCCACCGGAGATTTCAACCCAACTATTTTGGGGATGTTCAATTTAAGAAATGTAATCCTGTCTTGACCTTCTGATCCTTACCCAATACCCTAAATGCATAGGTTATTGTGACAGCTACGATTCTCCAAATCTTCAGCCAGTTGTTTGAGCTGTGTCACTTCCTTAGACAGATGAGAGACTTTAGCAGCAACATCCTGAGCATCACTAACCAGTTATTCCACCCAGTGAGTCTTGAATCCAGAACTGACCACTTATCCGCAATCCACTGTAAGGTAGCACTTGTCTCCAGTGCTTGAAACAGATAAATAGAAGTCAGGTACTCTGTAAAAGAGTACCTGCTGGTTTCTATGAAGTGCTGGTACTTTCCAATTAAAAGTATTACATCATTCTTGAGAAGTGCCGGTACTCTCCCTCTCAAAATAAAAAAGTGCAGGTACTCCATACCGGACAGTACCGGCCCATTTAAAGCACTGCTTGTCTCCACCATGAAAGGTTTCATGTTCATTAACTCCTTCATAATGTCTTCCAATGTTAGAGGTAATAGAGATTTCGTAGGTGAAAAGGGTCTTTCTTAACTCTTTTATTGGCGCCACCTCTAGACTCCTAAGGGGTGGGCGGAATTTGCGTAGCCGCATTACGCAAATCTCCGCGAAATGGTTTAAAATCTCCGCGAACACGCAGAAATTCCACGAACACGCGGAATTGCTTGTTCGCGATGCTTTTTTGCTGTTCGCGACCGCTGTTTGCGTGCTCGGGGGAAATATCTCACGAACACGCATTTTGAGATCGCGAACAAGCAAAAATTCCGCAAAGCCGCGGAAAGCAGAATTTTGGGCAATTCCGCGTTCTCCGCGGAACGAGAAATTACCTAAATTCCGCAAATTCCGCAAACGGAACGGAATTTACCGCCCAGGCCTAGACTCCTTATGAGCCATAGCGCTTGAAACTGAAGAATCCAAAGTTTTAGAGGAATGTGCAGTATCCATAATGAAACTCAGTGTTATAGTGTCGCCCAGCGAGGATTAATAGTTAAGGTAACTAAGATGTAACCAGCAATGGAGGTGTCCGTGAATAGTAGTAAGGCAGTCAAAAATTCACAGTGGATGGAAAGATGAGGTATCCCTTAGGAAAAAAAAAAGATAACAGCCGTTTATGCAATTGAAAGAGAAAAGAAAAAAAAAAAATTATAAGCAAAAATTCTGTGCCATTATTGGGGCCGATTCACAAAGGTAATCTGAGACAAAAGTCTAACATTACGACTTTTGGTATTCACAGAAGTCATTTACGACTTTTGGTTTTCACAGAGGTCATTTACGAGTCGTATCTTTATGTCCACAGTCCGGCCAGAATCTCCACACCCAAGCCATACTCTCTACACCCGGACAGTACTCTCCGGCTGGGGCCGTACTCTCTGGCTCAAGCCGTACCCTCCGGCTCGGGCCGGATAAAGTGTAATCAATGGACTGGAATGCAATTTTTACAAAAAGGAACATTAGAAATGTGTGATAAATGGTGGAGGAGGTCATGAAAAACTGTTTGGGCAGGAAAAAGGGTATTGCCAGACACTACATCACAACCTAGAAAAGTTTGCTCCTTTGTATCATGGTACAATTTGCGCACCCATCTGTGTTGACTGTAGTGTCAACACTACAGTCAACACTGAGGGCACTCCCCTTAGTGTTGACTGTAGTCTTGACACCAGAGTCAACAGTGAGGGGAGCGCAAATTGTGCACTGCATGTACCATGATGCAAAGGAGCAAATCTTTCTGGCATATAATGTAGTGTTCGGCCATACCCTTTTTCCTGCCCAAACTGATTTTCATGACCTCCTCTACCATTTATCACATGTTCCTAATGTTCCCTTTTATAAAAATTGCATTCTGGCCCATTGATTACACTTTATCCGGTACAAGCTGGAGAGTACGACTCGAGCTGGAGAATATGGTCTGGTTGTGGAGAGTACGGCCAGACTGCTGACATAAAAATACGACTCGTAAATTACCTCTGTGAATACCAAAAGTTGTAAAATGACTTCTGTGAATACCAAAAGTCGTAAAGTTAGACTTATGTCTTAGATTACCTTTGCGAATCGGCCCCATAGTTCGGAAGGCAGACTGTGGACCACTCAAAATGGCAGCTGTGATTCCTGACAGGACAGGAGCAGCAGTCAAAACTTATGGAAATAACAATTAAAGGTTCAAAAAAACATATTGCCACTCTCTGTCATATCCGATGCCTGCTTCTGCCACCAACACACACACAGGCAAGCCAGAACCGCCCGACCGTGCAGGAAAGATACTTCGGCTCCCATGAAGGATCTTGTTTGCTGCCGGCATGCACTCTCCAGTTATGGTTTCCTATTAGGCTGATAACTCCTGTTACCAATGCCATCAGGAATTATGGGATGCTCACAATGAGAGACAAAGAAGGAAAGTAGCCAATAGCCAGGGAGGTGGTGGCACAGTGACTATAACAAGAGAGTAGTAACTCAGCCTAGTGGTGGCTGTTAGGGACAGAAATGAGACTGGCATCATATCCATGCCGCCATCTTGGATTTACTCTTGAACATTTGTTCATGAGCCACTGGCTACAGCATGTAAGCTTTGTTCACATTTCCCCAGTTCATACAGTGCATGCAATGCATCATACACATTGAAGGTACTAATCAGCAGTTCACCAGCTGAAGAGGTCAAGAGTCATCACCTGGCAGACCAAACTGCATGTATCCTGAACTTCCTGCACAAGCATCGCTATAATGGACAACCACACCAGTCGCACCACAGGACTGCAGTGGGGTTGTATTGTAAAGGGTATTTGTTGAGGGTGCATACACCTCAGGGTTTCTTGGCACTATGGAAGGCACCTCTTAGTAAACTCAATTAACATTCGTGCACGTGGTGGGTATGCTTGTTTCCTGAACTCAAGATGTGAGGTCGTCCGTCTCACACTTAATGGGAGTGAGTTTCAATTCTGTGGGACCAAATATAACAAGGAGCATCCACCAAAAGTGTCTTACAGATCCGAGGAGCTTTCAGCAAGAAGCCAGTGGTGGAGCCAAGAGATTTACTAGGGGCAGAGGGAGACTCTGGTTGGATAGGACATGTGCAGAGAGTGAATGTATGGATCGATGAACTAGGCTTTAAACCGAGTTATAGAATGTATTGGTAGCCAGTGCAGGTGGTGAGTATGTGATGTGTCCCGCGAATAACGGGTAGTGGAGAGGACAAACCTAGCAGCTTGCCTATGAATGCATTGTTGTCGATGGAGAGGAGTTTTCATGAGTCACACATAGGTCGTAGGCAAATTTATTGCTGTCTAAGGTATGTGCCATCAACATGTTTAAATAGCTTGGAATCCTTCTTTGACTGGAGCTTTCAGGTCCAAGTGCCCACATTTGACCCTGTGGGTGGGGTGGAACTGAAAACAGACACACACAGACACTGTGCAAAAAATTGAGAAGCACTTTACAGTACAATGCAATACAACTGTGTTCAGGATAGAGGTATAAAAGCAGGTAACACCTGGCAGCTATAACACCCGGGACCTCATCCATCAAGCTTTTTGTGCATGGGAGTCAGACTTTGATGTGCAAGCAGCTAAACTTACAAGTGCAAAACAACCTTTTCTATTCAGGAAAGGTCATTTCACCCCTTTAAATGGATCTATTTACAAAGAGGATTCGATCTACTTTCGTGCTTTTGTGAGTACAAATTATAATGTGAGAATGTCCTCAAAGTATGTGAACATCTGCAAATATATGGGGTACTTTTACAAGGGGATAGCGTCTCCAGAACGTCACTTTCAACGATGTCTTTCTGGTGGCACTGTGCTCTTCATATTTACAAAGTGACACTAAGCCACTTTGAGAGGCTTAACACCACATTGTAAATACTGCCCTTTTACACACATCACTTTGTGTGAAAGGGGTACGCAATGGGCGTTGCTGTGGGCATTACACTGCAACACCCTTTGCATTTTGACGCTGCCCCAGATTTAACAGGATGTGTAAATCTGAGGCAGCGCCAAAACCACCATACAAGAGCAGGTGTTAGAATGGCGCAACTAGGAAAAATACTGGTATTTCTCCTAGCTTTTGCTTTTTCTATGTGTGCTGCATTCTGCATCACACTTAGAAAGAGCAAGACACCATGAATGATTTGTTATGTGCAGGAAGGTGTCCCTTCCTGCACAAAAACAATAATTAAATAGTAACTATTTGCACTTCTATATGTGATGCATTCTGCAGGACACAGAGAGGCAACAAATAGCCATTATGGATTGTTTATGTGCAGGAAGGGACACCTTCTTGCACATAAACAATGATTCCCTGAAATGCAGGCACCCTTGCATCTGCCTTTGCGCTAGGCAGGTAATATTTTGCGTGGGAGTAAACACAGAGGTGTGTCGTATTGTTGTAAATATGGTGTTTCCCTGCGTTTTGGAAATATCAGAGCGAAGTGTTTCCAAATTTGGCGCAGCTCTGCGATCTGGCATTCTCTTGTAAATATGGCCCTGTGGTTCTGTGTATGCACAAACCATCTTCTGACACTTTTCCCCCTTGCACAGGATCAGAGATTTCCTTCTTTCGAGGACAGGTGTAAATCCCTTTCTAAGGCTGCAAGGGAAGATGCCTGAAAATGGTGCAGGTGTAAGGGGAAAGGTTTTGTACATTCTCAAATGGAACAAGCATTGGCATAGCCAATAGGTCTCGCCTTTGGGACCTTATAAGTGTTTAGCCATGCAACAGTTGCATAACTAAATACTTATAAGGTGCGGCCCTGGCGCGGTTGGGGCAGGAGGATAGCGAGACCCTGGACCTGCCCATTACCCTCCAGGAGGTCGAGATGGCAATCTCCCATTTGGCACCTGGGAAGACCCCGGGACCGGATGGTTTTCCACAGGAGTACTACGTCCATTTCCGTGATACCCTGGTCCCGCGGCTTCGGGATCTCTTTGCAGAGGCGGTGGAGAAGGGTTCCTTCCCGCGAGAAACAGATACCGCCACTATAGTCGTCTTGCCGAAAACTCAACCCCCATCGCAGTCCTGCTCCGATTACCGGCCGATCTCTCTTATCAACACCGAGCTCAAAGTCTACGCTACCGTCCTTGCGCAACGACTGCGCCCGTTTCTGGCCGTGCTGGTTCACCCGGACCAATGTGGGTTTATGCCAAACCGAGGAACCAGACACTGCCTGCGGCGCCTGCATCTTGCTCTGGCCCACCGAGAGCGCCTCTCTCCTTATCTGGCCCTTCTCCTGGTGGACTTCGAGAAGGCTTTCGATTCGGTGGGGTGGGAATATCTCGGGGACACCTTAGAGCTAATGGGGTTCGGCCCCCAGTTTCGCGCCATGGTTCGGGTTCTTTACGCGGACCCACGAGCTCGGGTGCTGGTCAATGGGACCTTGTCCCGCGCGTTTTCCATAGGGCGGGGGACGCGGCAGGGCTGCCCGCTCTCGCCCCTCCTCTTCACCCTGGCGATGGAGTCCCTGGCTGTGCTCATCCGGGCGGATCCTGTTCTCCGTGGCTGGGACTGGCCGGGTATGGTCCCTGATAAAATTGCGTTGTATGCGGACGACGTTCTTATTTATCTCTCAGATCCGGCTGTCTCGGGACCCGGGTGCGCCGAATTCTTCATCGGTTTGGGCAGGCATCTGGTCTCCGTTTGAACTCCGGGAAGTCTGTCCTGGTTCCGCTCCACCCTTCACGGGAGTGTTTTGATTGGCAGTCTGACATTCCCCTTCGACGGCTGTCCTTTAAATACCTGGGGATTTGGGTTGCCCTTCTCCCGGAACTGTGCTGGGCTCGTAACGTGGCCCCCGTGGTTAACAAGGCCAGATCAGATATGGCAAAGTGGCAATCGCTCCCATTGAATCTGTTGGGAAGGATCGCTCTTTATAAGATGATGATCCTCCCTCGGTTTCTATATATGCTCCAAAACACGCCCTGCTCCTTCCCCCGCTCCTAGTTTCGGGACCTGGACAAGACCGCGGTTAAATTTCTTTGGGGCGGAGGTAGATCCCGGTTGGCCTTGGACCGCTGTTGCGTTCCTTCCTATGACGGCGGCCTGAGCATGACGAATCTTTACCTATACTATCTTGCTGCGCGGCTGCTGGTGGTCCACGACTGGTTTTCGGGTGGGTGGGACGATCCGGCTTATAGACTGGAGGTGCGGCTCATCGGATTCTCCTCTATTCAGAGTATGCTCTATGGCGCGACGGTCCCTGGATCGCTTCCAGAGGTCGTGCGGGCCCCCTTTCTGGCGTGGCGAGCGGCTCTAAGGCACACCCGGTGGTCGAGGGTGCTAACCCGGGTGACACCGCTATGGCACGGCACTTGGATGCGGGAGGTGGCGGGGCTCGCTGGCTTTTGCAGCTAGGACCTCCTGGGGATCTCCTGCCTGGGCGACGTCTGGCGGGGAAGCCACATGTGCTCCTTTCAAGAGCACCGGAGTCGGTTTTCTCTGCATCCCTCGCAGTTTTATCGTTATCTCCAGTTGCGCCATGTGCTCCAATCTCACGTCCCCCTAGATTCCAAACTCCCTGACCATAGCCCGCCTGAAGCCCAGGTGATGCTGGGATATCTTGGGAAAGGGGGCATCTCCCGCATTTATCGATCCTTGGACTGGAGTGGGCTGAAGCGGCGGTGGGAGGCCTGGGTGGGTCCTCTGGACGACAATGATTGGAGGGACGCCCTCATGGCGCCCAGGACAATCACCGCATCGGCTCGATTGCGGCTTGTCCAGGTTTATTACCTTCACACTGCATACCTGACCCCGGAGCGTCTGTTTCGCGCAGGCCTGTGCCAGGGAGCCTCGTGCGGGCGGTGCGGGGTGGAACCGGCTGATTTCTTTCACATGGTCTGGTCTTGCCCTCGCCTGGCCGGCTTCTGGAGGGAGATTGAAACTGACTTAACTGACGTTCTGGGATGGGAGGTCCCCCATGACCCTCGATTAGCGCTGCTGGGCATAACGGATGGGCTGGATGGCTCCCGTAACGAGCACTATTTCCTAACCACGGCCCTGGTGGTGGCCAAGAGAGATATAGCGGCCGCCTGGAAACAGGTTGACCCACCCAGGGGAGGCAAATGGCGAAGAGGGGTGGATTGGTGCGCTGCACAGGAACGGACACTGTACGCTGCGTGGGGTTGCCCCAAAAAGTTCCGTAAAGTATGGGGGAAATGGCTCGGGGGCCAAGTTTAGGGGGTGGTATGCATGGGGCGGGAACGGAGGGAGAGGGGTGGGGGAGATTGCTTGGGCTGCTGTTTTTTAATTACTATGTGACGGGTCTGACTACTACCAAATTGCTCAATTTGCTGTATGTCCTTTTTAGGTCTCGCGAGCCAAAGGCTCGAAGAGACATTTTATAACTGGGCTTTTCAAAGTGCTGCCGTGGCCTAAAGCTACAGTGCACGTGAACGTGCACGCGCGCAGCGCCATGTGTCTTTCCTCCGTAGCGATCGTAATCACGATCACTTTCACTTTCGCGGGCTCCTCTGTTGCTGGCATTCCCCCCTCCCTTCTCGTTGTTCTTCGTGTACCACCCACAGGGGCACTGCACAGCGTGCATGCGCAGCGGCTGCCACAGCCCTTTGCTGCTTCTCCAACTCCTCTCCCCTCCCTTCATCTGGGTGTGTCTCCAAACTAGCAGACAGCCAGGCACATCTTTTCCCAAGGCAAAGTTACATCAAGGCGCATCACTCTGAAGAAGTATATTCCTGGGTGCAGCGCCTTCTCATCCATCGATAAATAATAGCTTCTGATCTGCCAAAATTGGGCACCCACGCACCTAACAAAGTACTTTGGGGGCTTTTGGGGTACTTTCAGGGCTCTTGTGTTTCTCCCGCCATATGTTTTTGTTGGGAGCTTGGATTTCGAGGGTCAAATAACATTGCAGCGATCCTGCTGGATTACAGCAGGACGAGACCTGCATCTTTATGAGCACTGTTTACTTGCCTCTTTATTCCTACTCCAGCGCTGCTGTTATTACTCAGTGTAGTGACACTGATGGATGCTCCCCCTACCCGTCCACGAGGCTAGATAATTACATTAGGCCGTAGATGAGTGTGTACTCAACCATTGTGAGCAGTAGCTAAAGTGATGCACAGGGTTCAACCTTCTTGCCATGCATTCAAACCAGGTGTGATGGGGTACCCCAGACTGCAGCAGCGATGACATGACACGCCCATCATTGAGCACGTCATAGGTACTATTTCTCGAGAAAAAACACAAATCACTGCATTAGTATTCGAGCAGATGACGGCCTGCGGAGGGACACCGATCAAGCATAATTAATCTGGGCTTGGTCCGCGCACCACAGAAAGAAATGGAAGTGACGCATTGAAAATGTTGCCCAATTAGCCCATTAACGTGGTTAAGAGGTGAACACTTTTATCAGTCTATTGGTCTGCATGCAAAAATTGTATTGTCCAGCCGAACAAAATTTGCGTGCAGGCTATTACAAAACCAGGTACTTTTCTGCGGCCTACAAAGAGCTGATTTGCTTTTTTTCTGTAGGTCTAATCTAGCCCACAGCCAACGGAGCTATTTACAACAGCGCAAAACGACGCTACACTTTTTAAAAATATTTTTTTAGGCACAGGGAGATTGAGAGATTAACAGGCCGTTGCGATGACGTGGAGATCCCTGTGTTCCGACGTCAGCAGTTCTAGCCCTTAGGCCACATCTCCCCATAGCCGGCCGCACCTACACGTTTGCAAATCTCTCGTGCGCAGCTATGGGGACAATATTTGAACATCATTCTGCACACACTCGAACCGGCAGAGTAGAGAGGGGGCTTGCGGATTTTCATAAACAAAGTGAGGCCACTGCCTCCGCTGGAGCAGCCCTGCCGCGCTGGTACCGCCGCAGCATTGACGCAGCATCGCCTCAGCTGTGACTCAGCACAAACTCAAGCGAACGAAATGTTACCAGGGATACGTCACTGGGAACCCACACTGGGTACAACAGAGAGCAATCCCCCCTCCCCCCCACACCCTCGCCAGGCACGTGCTGGCACAATCAAGATCAATGCCACACAGTTCCCCTGCCAGGCTGGTGCTGGGCACAATCAAGAACAATGCCACATAGCCCCCTCGCCCACCCCTGCCAGGCATGGTCTGGGCACAATCATGAACAACGCCACACACTCCCCCCTCCCCACCCCGCGAGGCACGTGCTGGGCACAATCAAGACAAACATTGGAAATGCAATAGGTCTTGCATTTGCTCGAGTTCGGGCTATTGGAGTTGTAAAGGACAATGTATTTTACCCATGTGTTATTGAGTGTATGTATGTGGTGTATAGTGGAATTATGGGATTTGGATTGTAATTGTTAGTTGTAGAATTGTATGGCGTGGTGTAGTGGAATTATGTGGCATGGTGAGGAGTGGAATTATGTGGATAACATTTATGTGGTTTTGAAAATCTATGGAGATGATAATTTCTTAGGCCTTGGTTGTTGGTTTTCCTTGATTTAAAGTAAATTAGACGTGTCACTGCGGACTAATACTCGTTTGTTCTACACAGAACATAAAAATATGATGATTAACAGAAAAAAACGGCATGCTTATTACAGCTCCCACTACACTGCTGTACCTGTTAGCCTGCATAGTGGGACTTTAATTTGTAAAGTATTTTAAGGATATTGAAGTACATTTCCATAAAATAAGTTACAGAATGCAAAGCTAGCAAACACGACAGGCAGAAAGAAATAAGTGGACTGATAACAATATGTAAATTCATCTTGGTTCAGTAAGTTAACCACTAACTGATGATATCTATTGTGACCTGCATGCCACAATTTCAAATGGTGGCTCCAGCGACTCAGCCTTTCATCTTTCTGAAGTAAAAAAAATAAGTACCATTCGATTGGGTAATAACTTTACTTTAAAATTAACACATTACCCTTGGCATATTCATATATGCGGTTTGTGCAATGCTAATTTTCGCGTGAATACATCAGAACAAGAACGAGATGGGTTAAATCTGTGCATTCGTTACACTTATGGGACCAGTCGTTTTGCTATGTACAGCAGTGCTTGAAATGGAAAAATAAAAGTGCTGGCACGCTATGCCAGAGTACTTTCTTGCTTCTGATAAGTGCTGGTACTCTCCAATTAAAAGCATTGTACCTCTGCTGAAAAGTGCAGGAACTCTCCCTCGCAAAATAAATAAATCAAACAGCATTTGTAAAGCGCAGCACTGTCAGCCTTTGGGGTATCTGGTCGCTGTGTCTCCGTCGAAGAGCCTCTCAGTTGACGAGAAGTGCAGGTACTCAGTACCTGACCATCTAAAGCACTGATATACAATGATTGTATGTAACACACAATCTATGATGCAGTAGACACTGAACTTTCCCCTACAGTAATAAACGTGTGAATGTAGTGTCATTGAGTAAATGTGTAGGGTAGCAGGTTTTTTTTCACTAGCATCGCAATACTCTGTTTTAATTAATAGTAGCTTACCGCAGGGATGTATCCCCTTGTGCTCCAGCTGTGGCCTACCACACCCTAGTTAAAATCTTCTGCACATGAAAAATACATCATGGCATAGATTAAATCGATCGGGAGACACGGGGCGAGGTAGATTACTGGGACAGATCTGCCCTGAGGAAATACCAACTAAAGAGAGACTCAAAGGTTCTGGCCGACCTAGACCGCAAACTAAAACCCTAAATCTATGATTATAGGATTAGGTGTGTCACTAACCCAGGAGCCAAAAGTCAGAATTAACTAACCCGGCACACCCACTCAAGCAGAAAGTAAAGTCATACTCATAGAGTCTACCTAGACTTCAAACAGACAAAGTGACGCAACTCTATGGGTTAGTTGCAGGAACAGAGGACATGGACCTCACTGCATACATTGTGGACAAACAACACTGAAAATACTCCACCCTCACACGGCTATGGCTAATGTCACAATGGCGCACCCACCTCATGGACTCAACCAAAGGGAAATATTAAAGTCCAACACAACACCACTTTTATCTCTATCTCTTGGCCATGGTGGGTCCAAGGACAGCCTCATGGACGACCCTTCAGAGTGTACCTACACCAGCACATGCGCCTGTAAGAGCAAACACTAAGGGGCCAAGTAATTGGTGCACATGCACTACATAAAGAATGCAAATGCTCAGAGTACTAAGTGCTAATTAGTCTCTTCAAATCCGAATATGTGGTTTCTACCATGATGGGTCTCTTAGGTTTATACCATTCTGTTATTTTTTCATTTACAATGTTAAGAAAGTAGGGTCTAAAACTGGGGTGGAAGGCGTTCAATTTGTCCAGCAAGATAAAACCCAATTTAAACAAGCATTGGCATAGCCAATGGGTCTCGCCTTTGGGACCTTATAAGTATTTAGTTATGCAGCACAATATTATTGGTACAACAGCATCAACTGTTGCATGGCTAAACACTTATAAGGTCCCAAAGGCGAGACCTATTGGCTATGCCAATGCTTGTTGATCTTGATGCCTATTTGAAAATAAAAATTTGTTTATCAAAAAAAAAAATACTTATAAGGTCCCAAAAGCGAGACCTATTGGCTATGCAAAGCGAAAGTGAAAGTGATCACGGTAAAGCGTGGCGCGCGCGCTCGCGCACATGCCTGGTAGCACTTTTTGGAGCCCTCTCAATAAGTCTCGCCAGACCAGCACATGCGCTGGGTCAGGCGAGACCTAAAAATGGAATTCACAAAATTTAAGCAGGATTACCCATGGAATTCTGTCGTAGGAACAATTTTGTTCACGTGACCATGTAAATCTGCACCGACAAGTTGTAGTAAACATGCACATTTCTGCTGCTAGTGTCTTTGTCACCATTTAGTCTCCTCTTCTCGCCTTCTGAACCTAGGTCAGGAAGAGCTCTGCTTGCTTGTGAAAGTAAAAGGTCTTGGTGCGATTTTCAGAGTGAGTGTGCACTGTTCGAAGTGTTTGTGGCTAGGACTACATCACGAGGAGGGCTGAGCTGCACTGGGCTGGTTTCACTTTTGCAAGATAGATGCAAGCTCAAAAAAGTCATGATCTGGATTTTGGTGCATTGCTTGTCATCACTAATTACTCGTCTGACTCACCATAAAGCGCCCCGATGCCTGGTCTTTTCTTCTCCATGGATAACTAGAAAGTGTTTACAGCAGCCCTGGCCACTGAGCGTGACTTTAGGAGAAGTCGCACCAACCCCTAATGCAGACACTTTGATGTCCACAAAACAACCACCGGGGTTCTCATTCACAAAGATATTAGTGCATTTACTTTTGACTTAATACAATAATGGTTTCTTTAACAAGTGTCAACTAACTTCCGCTATCCATAAAAGTTGGTTTCACTTTCAGAAATCTATTTATTCAAACACATTTCCTTGTGAGTAAATCCCAAGGGCGTTCTGGATTCTCTGGAGCTCTGTGCCCTTGTGTGTACGTGGGTAGTCACCAAACCCCTCTCCTACCCCTTCCAGTCCATGCAGGGGTCCAAGATTCACTCCTGGGAGGAGTACATCCTTTAGAGGAGGAAAGGAAATAGAACACCTCCCAAAATTGGAGGGAGCCCATGCAAAAGGGTTCTCCACAAACAAAACAAAAACTAAAATGTTAGCGTGTTCCTGTACATAAGTATAAACGTGTATATTTTGATAAAAATGAAAATGGAATTCCCAAAACGTTTTCAGAATTAGGTCTGGTACGCCGAGATTGGTGACAGTTTCAAGGCATAAGAACCTGGCAGAATCTTTGCAATTTCAAAGAGTCACAAGTCCGTACCATGCGAGTCTGTACCCATGCCAGTCTGTACCCACGCGAGTCTGTACCCGTGCTAGTCTGTACCCATGCGAGTCTGTACCCGTGCGAGCCTGTACCCATGCGAGTCTGTACCCATGCGAGTCTGTACCCATGCGAGTCTGTACCCACGCGAGCCTGTACCCACGCGAGTCTGTACCCATGCGAGTCTGTACCCATGCCAGTCTGTACCCATGCGAGTCTGTACCCATGCGAGTACAGAAGCCCAAGGAAGCAGATTCCAAGCACAGCATGAACACTGTTTATAAATGGAAATAGTTTTTTTTCTAAATTCAAAACAAGTTTTCTAGATTCCAAAAGCGAGTTTTGTACTAGTAAACGGATTTATTCAGACTAAGGTATCAGTGTGAGCAAATCTGCTGAGGTTAGGGAGTGGGCGTTCCATGGTGCAGTGCTCTGGGAGTTGGAAAGAACCCACAAACGTCCATGTCTGCAGGTATTCACTCACACTTTGCTGGTGCCTTCCCATCCTTGACATGCTCGCAGTGTACTCCTATCACTCAAAGGATTCCAGGGTGGGAAGTGGAAGGGAACAACTCACCAACAATGATGGGGGTGCAGGAGAAATAGAAAAAGGTTAGCAGGCACAATTGCCTGTTTGCTTTTTGTACATGTTGTTATCATAGATTTCCAGGGATAGCTTTGGATAGCTTTGTGAATGCCCGAAAGTCACAGCTTTGCACCTGTGTGACGTGCAAAAGCTGTGGGCCCAGGATCATCTATCCCAAAGGAAAATTCAAAGTTTAAGCACAATAGACCTTGAGAAAGAGTTTTCGTCCTGTGGTGATACCATTTCATGGCCCTCTCTGGGTCAAGGGCTGTGAGGTATCAAAGGCTACCCAGATACCTTGAGTCATTGCAGTAGCCCCACTGATTTAACTTAGTCCCAGCCCCGACATCCAAATTAAAGAATTCATAGGGCCAGGGCCTATTTTAATCACTCTTTGAATTATTACACAAATTACGAGTCACTGACTTTTCACTCACACACACCCTTCACATACGGCGTTCTCAGATCAGAAGATCTCCGCTAAAGATGCCACCAGGCCCGTTGGACATTTCAGCGCCGGTCCGACGAGGAGCGCCCAATGATGAAGCATGACACCCTAACAGGTGTGTGAGGGCATTACGACCTGAAATACAGATAGACCACCCCCCCGACCAAAAAACAGCAGGCAGATAGTGATTTTTATCACCTCGGCCAAAAGAGAGGAACTGTCTCCTTCTGATAAATCAGGTACACACTTAGGAGCATAGGAACAGGACCTCTGTAAACAATCAGCTCTTTTGTCCTCCCTTTGATTACACGTGCGAGGTATTGCATCTGCCTAATGAGGCTTCAAAAGCTGGGCTGTCCCCGAATACTCTCTCCGGCAGTGGGTGGAAGGGGACGCCCATCACCCCTGATTTGTCTGGAGCAGCCTGCCTCTCGACACCCACCATGCCACTTCCGGCCACCTCTAAAAATGGCAGCACAGTGTTTCCCAGTTCACAGGTGACAGGATGGTGGCGGGGCAGACGCGGGCTACTGTCCTCCAGTACAGCAGCAGCTTCACGTCTCTCCACCTCTAAAACAAAGTGAAGTGGATAAAGCGATCGCTACAGGCTCCTCCCACCACCCGAAGAGGGGCCTCACTACCTGTCACCAGACAAGACCCAGCCCTGTTGGGAAAATCACTTTGGATTTGCTAGGGGGTGGCTTTCCAGTTTTTAACTGTTCTCTTCCAAAGAGCCTTGGAGTTAAGACAACCTGAAATAGAAATCGTGCACCCATTCTTGAAGTAAGGTCAAAATCCTTTTTTGAAGACAAGGAAAGTTTATAAAAACATAAAATATTTGGGGAGAACTTGAGTACAGAATCCTACTGTAATTCAGTGCACCTGAAAGAGTAAAATACCGAACCCTTGCTGGGAGGCAGCTCACATGAGAATATTAGTGCAGAATCCCTGCTGCGATTCAGTGCACGGGCAAATATTAAGGTAGAATTCCTGCTGTGATGCAGTGCATATTGGAATATGAATACAGGCATTCTGCTGTGCTACAATGCACGTGAGAACATTCAGAGCGCACTGGAGAATCTCTGCACACAGTGCACCTGACAACATGAGTGAGAATCTCTGCTGTGATTCAATCCACCAGAGAACATTAATGCAGAATCCTTCATGCAACAGAGCGCACTGGAGAAGATGCAAGCATTATACAGAATACCTGAGGTGACGCAGTGTACATGCATACATTAATGCAGACTCCCTGAGGTGACGCAGTGCATGTGCAAGCATTAATGCAGAATCCCTGAGGTGACGCAGTGCAAGTGCAAGCATTAATGCAGAATCCCTGCTGTTATGCAGTGCATGTGCAAACATTAATGCAGAATCCCACCTGTGACACAGTGCATGTGCAAACATTTATACAGAATCACTGCTGTGATGCAGTGCATGTGCAAACATTAATGCAGAAGCCCAGCTGTTATGCAGTGCATGTGCAGACATTAATGCAGAATCCCAGCTGCTATGCAGTGCACATGCAAGCATTAATGCAGAATCCCTGAGGTGACGCAGGGCACATGCAAACATGAATGTAGAATCCCTGCTGTTATGCAGTGCATGTGCAAACATTAATGCAGAATCACGGCTGTAATGCAGTGCATGTGCAAACATTAATCTAGAATTCCTGAAATGACACAGTGCATGCACCAACATTAATGCAGAATCTGTGTGAAGCAGTGCAAGTACAAACATTAATGCAGAATCCCTACTGCAATAAACTGCATCTTCAAACAATAATGCAGAATCCCTGCTGCAAAGCAGCACATCTTCAACATTACTGCACAGCCGCTGCTATGCTGTAGTGTGTGTGCAGAATATCAAGGCAGAATCCTTGTTGTGAAGCAGTGCAAGTACAAACATTAATGCACAATCACTGCTGCAATAGAGTGCATCTTCAAACAATAATGCAGAATCCCAGCTGCGAAGCAGCACATCTTCAACATTACTACACAATCGCTGCTGTGCTGTAGTGCTGCAGTGTGTGCACAAAATATCAAGGCAAAATCCCTGCTGGGATGCACAGCATGTGCAAAAATTAATACAGAATCCCTGCTGCAGTGCACTGCATCGTCACACATGAATGCAGAAACCTTTCTGCAATCCAGTGCATGAGCAAACATTAATGCAGACTCCCTGCTGTGATGCAGTGCATGTACAAACATTAATGCAGAATCCCTGCTGAAGTGCACCGCATCGTCACACATTAATGCAGAATCACTGCTTTGAGGCAGGGTATCTGCAAAGAATAATGCATGAGCACTGCTGTGATGCAGTGCATATGCAAACCTTAATATAGAATCCCTGAAATGACACAGTGCATGTACCAACATTAATGCAGAATCCTTGTTGTGAAGCAGTGCAAGTACAAACATTAATGCAGCATCCCTACTTCGATACAGTGCATCTTCAAACATTAATGCAGAATCCCTGCTGCAAAGCAGCACATCTTCAACAATATTGCACAATGGCTGCTGTGCTGTAGTGTGTGTGCAAAATATCAAGGCAATCTCCCTGCTGGGATGCAGTGCATGTGCAAACATTAATGCAGACTCCCTGCTGCAGTGCAGTCCATCGTCAAACATTAATGCAGAGGCCCTTTTGCAATCCAGTGCATGAGCAAACATCAATACAGAATTACTGTTGCAATGCAGTGCATGTACGGACATTAATGCGGGATCCCATTTGCAGTGCAGTGCATTTTCAAACATTTATGCAAAAGTCCTCTTTCAATCTTGTGTGTGTACAAATATGGATGTGGAATACCTGCTGTGATGAGTGCATGTGCAAACATTAATGCAAAAACCCTGCTGTGATGCAGTGCATGTGTAAATATTACTGTAGAATCCCTGCTGTGATGCAGTGCAAGTGCAAACATTAATGCAGAAAGCCTGCTGTGATGCAGTGCCTGTGCAAACATTAATGCAGAATATCTGCTGTGACGCAGTGCATATGTAAATATTACGGTAGAAACCTTGCTGTGATGAAGTGCAAGTACAAACATTAATGCAGAAACCCTTCTGTGATGCAGTGCCTGTGCAAACATTAATGCAGAAAATCTGCTGTGACGCAGTGCATGTGTAAATATTATGGTAGAATCCCTGCTGTGATGCAGTGCGTGGGCAAATATTACAACAGATTTCCTGCTGTGATGCAGTGCATGTGTAAAAATTAATGGTAATATACAAAAGAGAAGAGGTATGAGGCAAAAAATGATTGCACCTATCAATCTATCAGGTCAAAATTTATATAGCGTTTTATGGGTGCAAAGGATCTGAGGTTCAATACCCCTAAACCCCCTTAGAATCAGAGATCCTATAAATCATAAACAAAACATTGTGATCCAGCACTCCACAACATAAGTTCAAAATACAATGATTTACAGTAAAAATTGTCAATCCATTCAGCAGGTCTGGTTTCAGATTTTCTTTATTAAATTTCTTCTCTCTTAAAAGAACAGCGTAGCCAACGCGTTTCGTCCCTAAGGACTTCTTCAGGGGTACAAATAAGTAAATACAATATATTTACAAACATGATCATAGAAGTATTTACAATTATATACAATCTAAAAAATAAGCTGTTTTTGTATATACAATTTATATACACATTTTCTATACAGCAAAACTAAATAAAACAGCAACCTTTATTTTACAGCATATTATACACATTATATCACAGCCGTAGGAGATAAACATCATAGACTCTAAACCTGCTGAGACATACTTTTATAAGACACATGTTTTTAAACATAACAACCACTACCAAAAAAGTGCATCTTTTCTAACAAGCATATATTTATATTCACCCTTTCAATTTAGGTTTTACACATATGGGGCAAAGGACATCTATTAAGAATCACTATCTCAGTTTACTTCCTGTCTCAACGATGGGGCAAAAATATTCTGATGATAAAAACATTTGTTTCTGGACTGGATATTTAATCCATTAGTACAACACACAGTTTTACCAAATATGAGAAAATACAGGTGCTTAATCTTGCCCCTCTTCCAAATTAATATCTGTGGCCAAAGCTCCCTTTAATCATCCAAAGTGATATATTGCCTAGATGTATAGAGAGGAGACACACATAAGTATAAAGTGCACTCATTTATTAGTTGAAATGGCCTATAGTCTTATTAGATAATAATCCGCCATTCAAAAAAAGTAATAAATAAACAGTGCATACCGTATAATTTTGATAAAAAGATCCATAGCTCTCAGTAAAGTTTCACCCTGTCAGGATTTTAGAATTAATGTATATCTGTAATGTAAAAGGAAAAAGTTTTTTATCTTCCTCCAATAATATGTTTATATTTCATAATAGCTAAGATTTATCGAAAATTAGAATATACATATTTCTACAGATTTATCATAGATGTAAATATAAAAAAGGAAATGAGGAAAACACACATAAATTGACTGAGCTGAGTTAAGGCGAATTTCCCAGGGACACATAAAAATGAAAAATGTATATGTTAATGACATGTAAGTCTCAACATAGAAAAACAATCTATTAAACTCAGCGCAAAGCATATTGTGGTTCTCACGTGAAGATCATTTGATTTTTTATATTAAGGGGCCTTGGTCACACCAATCTAAACCTAGAGTCTTAATAAAGACTCGCACAGACAACCAAGTATTAGAGCATAAGGAAGAATCTTGCCTATACCTAGACACACCCTAAGATCTAAAGCACACATATCAACTAGTTCTTACTTGAGTTCAGCAGCAAAGTTCCTCCATCCGACGGTCCTTGTGATAGTGGAACCTCGGAGTTACTCGCTTTAACCCCTTCCCCGCTCATGACGGAACCGTTCCGTCATGAGCCACGGTTGAGCTGTGCTCATGACGGAACGGTTCCGTCATGACACGCCCGTTGGCGGCCGCTCCGCCTGCGCGGCGCTGTTTCCCCGCCTGTGCGGGGGGACAACGCAAATGGGCGGAGTCATGACGGAACCGTTCCGTCATGAGCACAGCTCAACTGTGGCTCATGACGGAGCGGCTCCGTCATGAGCACAGGCCCACCGCGCTGCCCCCCTGCCCCCCCCAGCGCTGCAGCGGAATGTCCGCAGCAGCGAAGGGGTTAAATAGCCCGCGTTGTCAATCACCTCTAGCAAGTTTGACAACATAAAGGGCCGTGATTGCTAAAATAGACAAGTGCCATCTTGTAAGGGTATTTTAAGCTCGAGTATATCGAGAAAAATTGGAGTTCCTCACAATTAATGTATATCCTTGTAGCTATTTCTATGTAATATTAATAATAATAAACGAATATAAAAGTATGTCACTTATAAATGACCGTAAATAATTGTAAAAAAAAAAATAGGTATACAAAAGTAAGCGCCATCTTGGATCGGTACTATGGATAGTATTGAGGAAAACCCTGTCACAAAATAGACGTGCCAATCCGAAATGATTTAGGCACCATCTTGAAGTATCTAAACAGGATCAAGGAATGTATATATATTGTATAAGAGGCTGACAACTCGGTCCATAGGAGCGAGTAAGAAATATAGGGGCACATGTTCCTATGGCTATATCGACTTATTTTGCATTCACACGTAAAGCAGAAAAAATAAATAATACTAATTATTATGGGCGCCATCTTAAAATATCAAATGAAAACACGTTATAACGATACTAAAGAGAATGGTCAAATTGAAATGTTACTATAGCATAATGTTTTGTGTCCGTATATATATAATTTTACCCATTAACACAATTCTATGTGTATATGGCAAAAATATATTTTTATACATATATTATTTTGGGCACCATCTTAGTAGGTCGATAACAAACGTATTGCACAATTTATTACAAAAGGGATAGTGTGTATATTATACCCCTATTCAATTCTAAGGTTATTTTTAGGAAAGTCAGGAAAAAAATATTAATTTCAATTGCCTATTTACCTATAATATATGTATATTGGAAATATCCATGTTAAGAAATTGATTTGTGACATGTAACTTATATTTTTTTAATGTTATATGTAGATATTAAGGCGCCATCTTAGTAAATCTATAATGAAGCTCATTCGGAATTAATTATAAAGGATAATGTACTGGTAGTACCCCCATAGAAATCATTTTTTAATAATAGCAGAAAATATGTAATCGCTATATCAGTGGTTATATCAAAAGGACATATATACCATATCCCAACCTACATTAGAGATTTATGTTAAAAAAACACAGAAAAATTGAAGAATTTAATGAGTATATACACAGTTATACCCAGTTCACAAAGTAACAATGTCGGAATTCATTTCATGTTACGTGCACTTACAGTAGCAGAGATTTGTCAACGCTACCGAAATTTATGTCAACATTTTATGTCAAAAGCAAGAACTAAGTGAGAATCTGTTCGATAAGAAGGGATCAGCAAAAAATCATAGAGTGACCACGCTACTGCAAAGAATTTACATGAACATAGTGAACCAAAAGATGAAAACAAATAGTGGTCCAGTCACGTTTATATCCAGGCTTGATGTATTTTTTTTATAGGAAGTGATACATTTCATTATTGATATTTAAACCCAGATTAATGGTTCTGAGGCGACAAATCCAACTGGCTTCAGCCTGTCGTAGCATTTTCTCTCTATCCCCTCCCCTTTCAGGCACCTTTATATGATCAATACCCTGAAACCAGATGGTTGTTTTGTCTGGATGGGACTCAAGAATATGTGTGGCAATCGGATCTCTATCATCCCTATTTTTTACAGCTCTCACATGTTCTTGTACTCTAATTTTAAGGCAGCGAATACTGCTGCCCACATAAATCTTATCACAAGAGCATCCAATGACATATACAGTGTATGTCGTATTACAATTTATATAGGTGTTAATCTTAAATTCTCTATCAGTGTTGTATCTAAACTTGGATTTTCTATGTACTCCAAATGAGCAAACATTGCATGATCCACAAACAAAGAAGCCCATAGGTTTTTTGTGTAACCATGTATCAATACATTCTCTCTGTTCTCTTACATAGCTGGGGCATAGAATATCCTTGATGGTCTTGCCCCTCCTATAGACTACCCGTGGTTTTATAGAAACTGTACCCTCGAGGAGCTGTGCCTTAATCAATAAATGCCAGTTTTTACGTAATATGCCGTATATATATGGCTACCAAAGGCATTATATTCAGTTGTAAAAATCACATTTCCTCTTTCTATTCTGTTTTCTTGTTTATGTCTCTGTATAAGGGTGTTTTTTCTATCAAGCTTTCTGATTTTTGTCTCTGCTCGTGTAAGACATTTTTTGGAATATCCTCTACTTAAAAAGTTGTTTCTTATGGATCCCAGATTGGTATTAAAGGAATGTTCTTCACTACAATTTCTCCTAGTGCGAACCATTTGCCATAAGGTATAGCGTCTATAGTTGCACTCGAATGGGCACTTTTAGCATGAAGCACGCTGTTACACGTGTAAAAATTAAAGCAGAAAGCCTGCTGTGATGCAGTGCATGAGTAAGTGTTACTGTAGAATCCCTGCTTTGATGCAGTGCATGAGTAAGTATTACTGTAGAATCCCTGCTGTGATGCAGTGCAAGTGCAAACATTTATGCAGAAAGCCTGCTGTGATGCAGTGCATGTGTAAATATTGCGGTAGTATCCCAGCTGTGATGCAGTGCAAGTGCAAACATTAATACAGAAACACAGCTGTGATGCAGTGCAAGTGCAAACATTAATGCAGAATCCCTGCTGTGATGCAGCGCATGGGCAAATATTACAACAGAATCCCTGCTGTGATGCAGTGCAAGTGCAAAATGAATGCAGCAAGCCTTCTGTGATGCTGTGCATGAGTAAGTATTACTGTAGAATCCCTGCTGTGATGCAGTTCATGAGTAAGTATTACTGTAGAATCCCTGCTGTGATGCAGTGCAAGTGCAAACGTTAATGCAGAAAGCCTGCTGTGATGCAGTGCATGTGTAAATATTGCAGTAGAATCCCAGCTGAGATGCAGTGCAAGTGCAAACATTAATGCAGAAACCCTGCTGTGATGCAGTGCATATGTAAATATTACTGCAGAATCCCTGCTGTGATGCAGTGCATGGGCAAACATTAATGCAGAGTGCCTGCTGTGATGCAGTGCATGAGTAAGTATTACTGTAGAATCCCTGCTGTGATGCAGTGCAAGTGCAAAATGAATGCAGCAAGCCTTCTGTGGTGCAGTGCATGAGTAAGTATTACTGTAGAATCCCTGCTATGATGCAGTTCATGAGTAAATATTAAAGCAGAGCATATGCTGTGATATAGAGCCCCTGAGAATACCAATGTCGAATACTTTCTGTTGTACAATTCATATAAAACCAACAACGCCAGAAGCATGCTCTATTCCAGTCTCCTGGGAGTGTATCATTGCATTCCTTTTCCCTTTATGATGGTACGAGTCTCTTTTGAGATCTTCAGTATAAATCAGGGATGTGGGAGAAAGTAATTAAGATGTTCATATTTAATTAGGATTCTAATGTATGCCATCGCTCTCAGCACTTGTACAGTTCTTGCCTCTCATCAGGATTCATTGGTAAATGGCTTGATGCTGCCTCTGACTGCAGAGTCTTAAAATATGAATCTTCACACGTCTGAGTCATCACTTTAACCAGACCGCAGCTCACCGGTTCGCCTCGATGTATACTAACTCTGCCCAAACAACACAAGTCAAGTTTTCCCACACCCACCCCCATCAAAACTTACAGCGGGGACCCCCAGCCACTGGCAGCCTGACTCTGGGTGGCTGGCGGCATTGCGTGGGCTCTCATACATAGTTGATTCGCCCAGATACTTACCTCCTTCATAGTCATCAAAACAGAGAGTGTCATCACAATTCACAAAGGATTTACCACCTACGTGAGGTAGTGCTCACTCCACACTTAACCCTCTCCAGCCCCGGCATTGCGTGGGCTCTCATACATAGTTGATTCGCCCAGATACTTACCTCTTTCATAGTCATCAAAACAGAGTGTTATCACAATTAACAAAGGATTTACCACCTACGTGAGGTAGTGCTCACTCCACACTTAACCCTCTCCAGCCCCCCTCACACGCACACACACATGCACACACACACCTGCCACCTGCACTAGTGCAAATACTCCTTTTCTCTCATTCTCTTTCTCAACCATCTCAAAACATGAGCACTGCTGTGATGCATGACTATGCCTTCAGAGTGTTTTTTTCTGAACATTATTGGGGCCCCACATAGCTTAGATCATTACTGGCCTACATACTGTTGATCAAGAGGGTATTTAGAAGAGCAATTTACAGATTGAGGGTTCAGGATGATCAATTAGACTGGGAAGGAGCCAGAAACCACGCCTTACTGGAAGGTGCCTGTTTCATAACTGAGGGGTGCTGCTCCACCAGTTCCTTTGACACATGTAGCCTTGCCTCTGAGGAGTCTTCTTCCATCCCTCATCGCGACTCCTATAGCATCATGGAACCTTTCCAACCCAGGGCTCACTGCTGGACTCTAATGAAAAAAAAAAACAGTGAGTCCGATTCACGAAGATTTTGATGTGACTTACTCTTAAATTAGTTCTGGCTTACAAGCAAGGACTCCTGAAATTCATGTTGTCGCATACCTTCTACTGTGTAGTATGTATCCCATGTCTGCTGGCGTTATTATCAAGTCAAGACTCAAGATCATTATGTAGGTTTTCAATTGCTTGACAGTGTTATTTTTCAGCCTGCTATATCCATATTTCTTAAGATCTTTCACTACTGCATCATAAAAACATCTATTGCATCACAGTTCATCCTTGTTATATATGTAGATCTGCTTTTCAACCCTGAGGGTTCACTGAGAGTAGCATCTACATCCATTTCTTGCAGCCATGCTTCCTATTCCATGTCATTATTTTAAGGAAAGATTACACATGTATCCCAGTGCCTAGACTATATACCCTAATTTCCTTTGCCAGTCTGGATTATGGTCTCTGTAACTTGAGTTGCTGATCACCTCTTCTCTCGCCCTTTTTAATGTGTTTGTGGCCATGATAACTTAATTCATCAACATTTTAAAAATGTTTTCCCAAGAAACGTTTTGTTATTTGAATGTCTCCATTTTTATTGTTGTCAACTGTTGCATTATTCTAGCCTTCACTTTATTTGCTCCCAATATATTTTGTGTACATGTGAATTACAATACATCTTGACTAATATCATAAGTAAATCTTAAAGGAAATGGAATCTCTCCAGCATTTCTTTTTCTCCATCCCATATTATACCAAGGGCGTCAATGAACCTTGTACAACGGATGACATGTTGCACCGTTTCAGTGTTGTTTTCTGCCCAGACCACCTCTTGCTCCCCAATCCCTTAAAGAGAAGTACATAGTTGGGAGCAAAAAGGGTGCCTATGGCAGTTCCTTTTTTTCATTGCATTAATTGATCATAAACACATTGTTCTTGAGGAAAAAGTTCAGCATTTTAATGTTCATGTGTGTGTGATTTAAATACCTCAAGGCTCTTGTTCTGAGAAAATATTCAAAAGCTTTGATGCCCTTGACATGTTCAATTGAGGTATGGATCGTGGTGGCAGATGCATTTGCCATCCAAAATGTGTCTTACCAATGGATATTACTTATCTGCAGTAGAACATCAGATGCATCCCTTAGATAGGATGGCATATCTTTCACATAGGAAACAAAAAGATGTCCAGGAACCACAAGGAATTCTCTAAAGGACAGACAATCAAACTTAATATTGGTCTTCCTGGAGTATTCTTTATATCCCTAAGTATTCTGGACAGGAAGTCAAATGTGGGAGTTATAGGATAGCTTATTGGTAAGTATTTATATACCTCCTCTTTCAGGAGCCAATGTTCTTTTATTTGAGGAGCTACCGCAAAATTAAATCACAATTTTTTCTGTCAAATCCTTTCCCTGTTTCTCATAGTGAACCTTGATGTTCAGTTGTCTGCTTGTTTCAGAAATGTATTGGATCCCATCCACGATCACTATGTTTCCACCTTTATTGTCATCTTTTTGGATGATAGCTTTATTCTCACTCATACTAATTTGAAGCTTTCCACTCCTGTTTCACTCCTGTTTCATAAAGTATATTTTTCTTGTTATCAGGTTAACCTGTTTGGAACCTTAAGCATTATTTCATGAAACAGGCTAATTTTCTGACGCCAGGCAGCAACCATGGACTGAATATTCTTTGATTTTTTTGTCTAGTCTGAGTCAGATTTCTTTCCTTTTCTAACTTTCTATCTGATCCTCCTCTTGATTTTTCTCCTGGTTGATATTTTCTCCACTTTCTTTTGCCAAGGTTCACAGTGTCAACAAATCTGGTGATGCTTGATGACACAGCCCTCATTTAAATTACAATCTTCTGTGGGTGAAGTTGAAATAAAACTTATGCTGCTTCAATTTTCATACACATTTGTAAAGGTCTGCCCTCATGTTTGCATATTTCACATTCACTTCTGGACAAAATGCCTATTGTTTGTAATGTCAATTCTGTTGAAGTATTTTTTGCTGTTTATTACTATGTCTTTTTTGTCTTTCATCTCTACTTGTTTCCTATCTTTTGGTCTTCCTTGGATGCAGGGTAGGGTCCATGCGTCTTCCTTACTCTCCTTGTTCCAGCTCTTGTCTTCCTCTTCCTCGCTTTTTTCACCTTTCTCTGTCTTATATATATATGAGGAACTGTCTTATTCGCTCTAAAACATGAGTTTTAATGACGTAGTTCCATATGGGGAAAAGTCAAGGTCAGAACTTTCATCCATTTGTTAGGCGCTGTGCTACATAAAGGAAAGAATGGA
Source organism: Triturus cristatus (assembly GCF_964204655.1). Classification (NCBI taxonomy): domain Eukaryota; kingdom Metazoa; phylum Chordata; class Amphibia; order Caudata; family Salamandridae; genus Triturus; species Triturus cristatus. The sequence continues at coordinate 104,896,112 of NC_140593.1, read as the reverse complement.
ACTTCAAACTCAACTTTCTTATATCATCTCTAAAAGGCAAGGGGAACTAGAGAATCGTTCTTGAAGGAACATTATCAGCATTGTGGGAATATCAACGGGGCAAATAAAAGGCACTCCTTTGGAAACTAAATTTTTATCCTTGAATTCTTCTGTGGTGTTGCCTGAGTAGTCAAAGGCCTCACGTCCAAGTATTTTTACATAGTGAGTCCCAGGATATGGCAGGGGATGGACCAAATAATAAATAAATGAGGACTTTTTATTAAAGGAACAAGTACTGAGAAATCCCTGAAGAGAGACCTCGGGGTTTCCCATGAGACCAAACACCTAAACCCTTCTTAGACATGGTATGTATAACCCTTCAATATTTCTGGAGCTTCATAAAAAATGTCTCCTGATTCCGTAAAGACAGGCTCTCAAGCAAAATTCTACAGAATATCAAAATTCCAGTTCTGAAGAAAGGGTAAGCTAACTTTTTGGAGAAAATGACAGAAGCTGAGAACTTTTTGAGAGAGCTTCAGAATTAAATGTTTATGGAATAATGGTAGGGCTGGGGGTCTGCTTTCCAGTTTTGGCCCCTTTTGTCAGTCCCTAGCATATCTTCTCAGATGTGGATGTGTTTCGCCTCATCCCATCAGTGGGGGATAGAGCATGCGTCTGGGTTCCCAGGCTTTACATTAACATTATTTACACAAAGAGCAGTATCGGGGAGTGTTTTAACCTGGGGGGTGGGGCAAGAGATGACATGTTTAAATCAAAAAGGATGAAGGTGTTGTTTTGATAGGTGTCAATTTTAAAGGTAAAACTTGAAAAATAAAAACACATGGGAGTTTTCATACAATACGTTTTGGTTACCCAAGCAAAGTCTTAAAGTATTTTTAAAGTAAAGTGAAAGAGACTGTAATATGTTGTAAACCAAGCAGATCTCAAGAACCTTAATGGGAGGTGGAAACAGAGACTAACAGTGTGCTCTGAGAAAAATATAATAAAAAGGAAAAAAAGAGATGAAATTCTGTCTAATGGATTCAGTAATTTCTCTAAATGTGTAGCAGGGTCCACCACACATCTCTAGCTATTACGAAACATTTTTTGCCCTTGCTGTACAAAATAGTTTTACTGCAGAGGAGGACAGAGTTTCTTTTTTGGTAACGTTCTAATAACCGACGAACCTTATGCTGGTGAATTGTGACTGCTCATTCCACCAGGCTGTATTATGAGGGGCTTTCTTTTTGCTGTCTTCTGCCTGAAATTGTTTAAAAATTTTGGCATTTATGAAAACGACCCTTGCAGAGCACATTCACTCCCATTTTAAAGTAGGTGCATGTTCTGCTCGATTTTCCCGGCCTTCTTGTGAGGCACAATGATGGAATGTGACTTCAGTCTCTTATCATTCAAGTCTAAGGGTTAGAGTAGTGAATGGAGCCTATTTACTAGGCACTTCGACATGATTCTGTGCTCTTTCCCCATAGATCAGGGCTTGCACACATAGCCTAGGGGATAGATTCGTTAGTATTAGGGATAACCTGTCCTGTAGTGAGGGTATTTCATGGAGCCGTGCTGAATTCAGGCCTGGTAGGCCTCAAACGGGAGAGACTCCATCTTTCTTTCTGCTCCGGCAGCTTGGGATGCTTCTAGGTCAAATGTAATGTTTTAGTTATGAGGTGTTATTCGCTTGGAGAGAACCGGTTCAGGCCGGCCCTTATCGAAGGATTGTATTTTTCTTCATGCCGAAGACACTACATCAGGCCGGCCGGCTGGGAACGTGTCCTTGGTACGGGGAGGTACAAGAATTTGGTGGGCGGCAGGTTACAGGCCGGAATTTTCCATGAGGAAACGCACCTCTATATTAGTGAAAGTCTGAGGCAGTTACATGTTCAGTCCGTAGGCGGCATCTAGCCGTTAGCAGTAAAGCTACTACTTATTCCAGGGAAGACAGACGCCATCTTGAAGGCGGAGAAGAACCGAGAGACAGATGCTTTCCTAGCAGAATAGCCAGAGAGGAGAGAGTAGCCGATAAGGAAGAGGTCCCAGTGACTCGGAGAAGGGTGATTCCAGGCGAGCCGAGGCACAGACGAGAAGGGAACCTAGATGACCACTGAGTGCAGGCTACATACTACTAAGGTGATGTCGACCCTTTCTTATTAGAGTGTACAACTTAATCTTTCACTTTTCTTTGCAGGTTATGTGTTATATCGTAATGTTATGTGATTGTGTATGTAATGAGTAATAAAGTATCCAGTTTGTAGTGAACCAACATGTGCTGCGTGTTCTTGTATAAGAGGGTAGCCTATTCTTCTAGTCAGCTGCGGCTACATGAACAGATGTTAACCCTGATCAGGTAAGTGGTAACTGAATAAGGGAAAGAGGAGCCCCTCGAACCTGAGAACAGGCTATGCTCGAACTGGCAATCCTTGTGTGATCTGATGAATAGTGAGACTGATTCCCTTTTTGTATGTTATGGTGATCATAGGATGAACTGTCGTATGAGACTGCCGTCTAGGTAGAGAGGTCTGGATTCTTATAGGATCGCGAGGCCGCCACTTGTGATACTGTCGTATGGGCAGAGAGGTCTGGATTCGTAGGGGATCGCGAGGCCGCCGATTGTGCTGAGACTGCCGTCTGGGTAGAGAGGTCTGGATTCGGATGGGATCGCGAGGCCGCCACTTGTGATACTGTCGTATGGGCAGAGAGGTCTGGATCCGTATGGGATCGCGAGGCCGCCGATTGTGCTGAGACTGCCGTCTGGGTAGAGAGGTCTGGGTTCGTATGGGACCGCGAGGCCGCCACTTGTGATACTGTCGTATGGGCAGAGAGGTCTGGATCCGTATGGGATCGCGAGGCCGCCGATTGTGCTGAGACTGCCGTCTGGGTAGAGAGGTCTGGATTCGTATGGAATCGCGAGGCCGCCACTTGTGATACTGTCGTATGGGCAGAGAGGTCTGGATTCATAGGGGATCGCGAGGCCGCCACTTGTGATACTGTCGTATGGGCAGAGAGGTCTGGATCCGTATGGGATCGCGAGGCCGCCGATTATAAGAGGTCTTGGTATGCATAGTAGGAATCCCCTGTCCTTAGGTGGTAGATATATGTGGTTGCAGGATTGTAAATAGGTTCTAGGGAGGGGGTAACGTTCTGGCTGGGTTAGTGAGGCTCTGATGAGCGGGTTCTATCTGATCCGAAAACCCAAGCAGAACATTTGGCGTCACGAACCGTTTACGAAACCTGTGTGCGTTGTGGTTGTATTGTGTTTGCTTTCGGCGCGTGCGTGGTTTTGTTTGTATATTATTTGTATATACTTGTCTGTAGTTTTCTTTTCTCTTTCTTCTTTTTCTTTTTCTCTTTTTCTTTCTTTTCAAAGATGTTTTCTAGAAAGTCGAAATCTACTTTTAAGTTGCCCGTTGATATTCCCGGGTGGGATTCAACGCCTTATGAAGCCTTAGCCCGTGAGTGGGCTGATTCTACTGGTTTGAGTGAGAATTGGAATTCTTTTTTGGAGCTGGCGGAGCCGGCTAATGTGATTACTTGTTTACAGAAGGCGCCGGTATCTAAGGGTGATGAGCTTCCCGTTTTGGGGCGCAGAGGTTGGATTGTTCTGTCTGCGTACAGGATTCTGCATGAGAGGTTGTTGAAGTTACAGAACTTGCATAAGGATTTGGAAGCGAACTTTGTTGAGATTCAGAATGCTCATACTTTGTTGCGGTGTCAAAATAAGTTGCTTGCTGACAAACTTGATACGTACCAAACTATTGCCGAAAGGGCGGCTGTGCGAATTGCTCGTTATAAATACAAGAATCGGCGTGGTCGGGTTTCGACGCGAAAGGTGCGTCTGGTCGTGGCGAAAGCCGGACTGGATTGGAATCCTGATGAATGGGATGGTAATATCTGGAACTCGAGTGATTCTCCTTCCTCGGGTGAGGAGTCTGCCAAGCGCGAGTCCTCTCGCTCCGGCCGTGATTGTAAGTCTGCTTCTTGCGCCTCTGATGGTGCACCCCGTGATTGCGCTCGTCCTTCGAGCGGGGTCGATGCTTCTTCCACTGATTGTTCCTCTACGTGTACTGGTCGAGCTCCTTGTGATGCTCGTCCCGCGGTCTCGGTGCATCCAGTTTTTCGGCGGAAGGTGCAGCAGGCTCCCGGTGCTCCGAATGGTATTGCTTTAGACTCTTTGGAGGATTTTACTCAACAAGAAATTAGTGATATTTTGCAGCGATTTTGGCAGCGAGCTGGTGAAACCTTACTCACATGGATGGTGCGCCTTTATGAACTGGGCGCTGCTGGCATTATGTTGGATGCTGGCGATTGTTTGAAGTTTTGTTCCTTGAGTTCGGATTCTACTGTACAGGATCATTTTCGTAACTTTAATGCTGGTGGTCAAATTTCTTTGCTTCAATTGGCGACTGAGGGTTGTAATCAAAAATATCCTACTGAGTCTGACTGGCCTGTGAATGACAAACCGTGGTATACTTTGCGCGATGCTGCACAACGTCTCAAAGAGGAGGTGATGAAAAGGGCAATTTTTCTGAATACTGCCGACAGGTTCCTTGATGGTTTCTTGACATCTTCTGTGCGGAATCGTATTATTCGTTCTTCCCCTGTTGCTTATAAGCAGGTCATGATGACTTTATTGATTAATCAGACTGGTAACATGTTATCTGTGGTGCTGGAATCGGTACGCCAACTCGGTGAGTTGGGTGAGTGGTTTAAACCTGAACGGCAGTCCCGGCCTGACACTCGTACTCCTGGTGACAATAAACTTACTAGACGTGATATGTTTTTTGGTCTTATGGCCGATGGTGTGCGGAAGGAGGACATTGATGGTGAGACTACTTCTCGTTTGTGGGAAATGTTTTGCAAACGTGGCTTGGATCGAAAGGAGGGTGCCCGGCGTGTTCGGACAACTGAGTGTGATCGTGGTTTTTCTGACGGTAGCGGTGATGACGACCGCCGTGGGCGCTCTGATCGTCGTGATGATCGATGTTATGTACGTGATTTGTCCCCCCGTCGTGAGAGAGACAGGGAGAGAGAGGGGGAAAGAGAGAGGGGGAGAGATGATTATGTTAACAGCAGACGTAGAGATGATAGGGATCAATCCCCTGAGTTGAGAAGGAGAGAGGATCGACACATATTGGCCGATCGAAACCCGCAGTACAATGCAGAGAACAGTAATCCATTTCGTAATGGAGATGGATATGAACAGGAGGTATCGATACCTGGGAAACATGAGAGTCTTTATCCTGATTTATCCTGGTACACAGAAAAAAGGACTAGGAAATAGGTCAAGCTCCAGTACACAGATGGGCTCACAGAGATAATAGACCCTATGTAGATATTGATATTTATTGGAGACATCGTAATATCCAAAGGGCCCGAGCATTGGTAGATACAGGAGCGGAGGCCACTCTTATCCATGGAAAATCAAAGAAGTTTAAAGGTCAGCCTTTTACAATTACCGGATTAGGTGGAAAGGAAACTCCCGCAGTTCAAACTTTACTTGAAATGAGAATAGGTAGAATTCCTAGAAAAGAATACTCTGTATTAGTGGTGCCACTCTTAGAATTCATAATTGGAATTGATATTTTGAAAGGAATGACTTTGCACTTAGATGATGGATGTTACCAATTTGGAACTAAACATTATATATCGTCCAGGCCTGTACGGGTTGGTCGTTTAAGAATGCCCCCCATAAAAGTTCCCCAGGCGACAAAAGTGGTTCGTCAGAAGCAGTATCGTATTCCAGGTGGTCATGAAGAGATTAGTACCACTATTCAGGAGTTGGTGGATGCAGGAGTTATAACCCCAGTTACTTCTGCTTGGAATAATCCTGTTTGGCCTGTACGTAAGAGTGATAATTCTTGGCGCATGACTGTTGATTATCGAGAATTGAATAGACACACACCCTCTTTGACTGTTGCAGTACCGGATGTTATTACCCTAATTGAAAGAATCCAAAAACATCCAGGTACATGGTATGCGTCCATTGATATTGCTAATGCTTTCTTTTCGATTCCGATTGCCCCTGAGTGTCAGGAACAATTCAGTTTTACGTGGAACGGGCGTCAGATGACGTTTAGAAGTCTTCCCCAGGGCTATGTGCATAGTCCTACGATATGTCACCGGCTGGTGGCAGAGCATTTGGCTGAGGTACCGGTTCATCCGCAAATTCAGATATGTCACTATATTGATGATATTTTGATCCAAGGCGAATCACAAGAGGAAGTTCAGACCCAATTGGATAGAGTCATTGAGTGCTTGCGTGAGAAAGGTTGGGAAATCAACCCGGATAAATTACAAGGTCCGTCCCAGGCTGTGAAATTTTTGGGTATTAATTGGCATGAAGGGCACCGAGAAGTGATCCCTCAGGTTAAACAGAAAATTCTTGATTTTGCAGTTCCGAGAAATAGGAAAGAAGCCCAAAGCTTCATTGGTTTGTTTGGTTTTTGGCGCCAGCATATTCCTCATTTGAGTCAAATATTGGCCCCTTTGTACCAGGTCACTCGTAAAAAGAATGCATTTGAATGGGGTAAACCACAGCAATATGCGTTTAGTCTGGCAAAAGAAGCAATTCAGCATGCTCTGGATTTATGGCCTGTATGTGATGGTGATGTGGATTTGAATGTGTCTGTACAAGGCCTTTATGCGAATTGGAGTTTGTGGCAGAAACAAGGCAAGAGTAGAGTACCGTTAGGTTTCTGGACTAAAAAGTTACCTGATGCTGGTGAGCGTTATACACCTTTTGAGAAACAGTTACTTGCATGTTATTGGGCTCTGGTGGATACCGAGCAATTGACTTTGGGACATGATATAGTTTTGCGACCTGAAATTCCTATCATGCAGTGGGTTATGAGTTCGCCGAAAACTCACCGAATTGGACACGCTCAAGAGGCGAGTGTGATTAAATGGAAATGGTATATACAAGACAGGGCACGTGTGGGACAAAAAGGAGTTGCATCTTTGCATGAGCAGGTGGCGCGGGCGCCATCGACTGAGACTGAGAGTGAATGTTCCGTACCTTTAGTACAGGAGTCTCCTGTTAAGTGGGGTAGACCTTTTGATGATTTGTCCGCAGAGGACAGAAACCATGTCTGGTTTACGGATGGTTCAGCAAGGTTCATAGGGACGAAACGGCATTGGAAGGCAGTGTCCTATAATCCGATCACACAAAAATTGCTGAGTACAACTGGTGAGGGTAAGAGCAGTCAATTTGCTGAACTCTATGCTGTTTATCAAGTTCTGAAACAAGAGTTACCTGGCACATGTCATATTTTTACCGATTCTTGGTCTACTGCCAATGGACTGGCAGTTTGGTTACCGACTTGGCATTCCCATAGTTGGAAAATCCATTCAAAAGAACTGTGGGGAAAAGAATTATGGCAGGAGATTTGGGAAATGCTCCCACAGAGTACTGTTACAATCTTCCATGTGGATGCTCATACCCCGATAGACTCTCTTGACAAATTCTTTCATAATATTGCAGATGAGAAATCTAAAATTGCTGAGGCAGTGGTGGACACGCAAGATTCTGATATTGCGGGATTGGCGAAATGGGCCCACCAGAAAGCAGGACACTTTGGAGAGAAAGCCACTAGCAGGTGGGCTGCTGATCGAGGAATTTATATTCCCCTAGATTTAATCAAAAATGTTATTCTACATTGTCCCATTTGTCAGCATATCAGGCAGCGCAAAGTGCCCCAAATTATTAAAGGTCATTTACATCACGGGAAATTGCCCGCTCAAATTTGGCAGATTGATTACATTGGTCCACTTCCTATGAGTAGGAATTGTCAATATGTTTGCACCATTGTTGATACATACAGTGGCCTGTTGGTGGCCCTTCCCTGTAAGCAAGCTACCCAATTGAATACTATTAAAACATTGGAATTGATTATGATGTATTATGGTGTGCCATTCCAAATTCAATCTGATAATGCATCCCATTTTCGTGGAAGATTGGTACAGGAATTCTGTGTGGAAAACAATATTGAATGGGTGTTTCATATACCATATTATCCACAGGCCTCGGGTCTTGTGGAGAGGTTGAATGGCCTGCTGAAAGACCAATTGCGCAAATTAACAGATGACAAGTATAAGAATTGGCGAGACTTTTTGCCTCAAGCGTTATTGATTTTAAATAACCGTCCTTTTCTAAATGCTGAATCCCCACTTATGCGTTTGTTTCCTCCGAATGTTGATGCTAAGCCCAATGAAATCAGAGAGACTGTGATGTACTGGGAGATTACTCCCGGAGCTTTGGCTCCATGTAGAGCGACCCCAGGGTCGGCAGGTTTAGACTTGCATGCCATGGATGACACCGTTATAAAAAGTAAGGATCGAGTCATCATTGAAACTGGTGTTGGTGTTCATATACCAACTGGAAATTTCGGATTAATCGCCCCTAGATCGGGGCTGGCTGTAAAAGGCATTCAGGTGCTTGGAGGAATAATTGATAGTGATTATCAGGGAGAGATTAAGGTGCTCCTGCTGAATAGCAGTGAGGTTGACTTACTGATACATCAAACTGACCGAGTGGCTCAATTGCTAATAATGCCTGTCTTCAGTGGTGAGATGACAAAAGGCACTGCCCCAACGTTGCTAACTGTACGAGGCCAGAAAGGTTTTGGCTCCACAGATAATCCTGGGGCCAGAGTTTGGGTGCAGTCGCCTAAGAATCCCCCTGAACAAGCAGAAGTGATTGCAACCGGTCAAGACAACACCATTTTAGTTATGAGACCAGGGAAAGATAGCTGGGAAGCAGTCCCGGCTGACAAATGTTACTTACGAGAATGAATAATGCCTGTATTTGATTCTCTTTCAGATCATTCTTTGGACTGTTGCTGCAGGATGTGTCGGCGTTGGACTCCTTTTGGGCTGGTACGACGAGAGAGGAGGGATCCCATCAACCCGGGCTGAGTTGAGAACCCGAGTGTCGCGTTCCTTCGCTGCGTGGGATTCGTCGTCGAACTTTTGGATTACATTGGCCAAGCAAGTGACTAAAGCCCCTCATTTCTGCTTGACACCGATGAGATCGGTGACGGACATTCTGGCAACTTGTCTAGTTGCTGTCCCTGCTTCATTGGAGACTTTGACTCATATTTTTAATATATCAAATGCTCGCCCCAATGTTCTTCTGGGCGATTTCGCTGCCCATGAGTATTGCCCCTTGTGTACTGTACTGTCAGACCCGATACCGCCCATCCAGTCCCAAATAGTTACCTATAATATCACACAGGGTGATTTATGTTTTTTCCTTACTTGTGATCCTAGGGTGATTTCTGAATGTATGCGTTTAAGATTGAAAGGTGCCACTTCATTCACCGCTCATGAACGAACTTTGTGCCTTCAAAGGACACCGAAAACATGTACTTCTGTTCAGAATAACATGACTTGCAAGAGTATGGTAGTTACCCCCAGTCACTATCGCACAATGTTACTGCCTGCCGGATGGCTTTTCTCATGTGGTAATACTTCCTGGCCATATATACCCGCAAATATTTCTGGAGGCCCTTGTGCCATTACTAGACTGAGCTTGCTCATGTTTTCATCACATCCAAATGCCAACTCTCGTGTGATTCGAGATACAGTGAGGTTACAGGAGGATTGTGACTCATCTTTGCATTTATATTCCAAGTCTGAATACCTTAGCCTGGCTATTTCAATTGTTGGTGTTCCTGCTTTGGCAGTTTATAATGCCAAATCTATTGGGAAAATGGCCTGCTGGATGGTAAAATCCATCAATCATACTTCTACAGTCCTGTCTGACATGCTATTAGACGCCCAGGGTGAACGAAGGGCTATCTTGCAAAATCGAGCGGCCATTGATTATCTTTTGCTTAAACATGGACACGATTGTTCTGATTTTGAGGGTCTTTGTTGTTTTAACTTGTCGGATCATACAAAATCCATTCAAGCTCACATTGATAAACTACATGACTTGACAGAAGAAGTTAGAAAACACATTGACCAGGGCTGGTTTGACTGGCTCTTTAATTGGTTACCTAATTTGCATATGTTACGTCAGATATTAGGAGGTATTCTGATTACTATCGGCATTTTGATTTCTATCTGTTGCTTTATTCAGTGTATTCCTTCACTACTTCAATTCTGCACACCTGGTACTAGACATAGATCAGTTAGTCTTGTTTCATATTATTCTTCCACAGATATTAGTTCTGTTTAATGAATGTATAATAGACTGAAGTCAAGGGTGAAATGTTCTGCTCGATTTTCCCGGCCTTCTTGTGAGGCACAATGATGGAATGTGACTTCAGTCTCTTATCATTCAAGTCTAAGGGTTAGAGTAGTGAATGGAGCCTATTTACTAGGCACTTCGACATGATTCTGTGCTCTTTCCCCATAGATCAGGGCTTGCACACATAGCCTAGGGGATAGATTCGTTAGTATTAGGGATAACCTGTCCTGTAGTGAGGGTATTTCATGGAGCCGTGCTGAATTCAGGCCTGGTAGGCCTCAAACGGGAGGGACTCCATCTTTCTTTCTGCTCCGGCAGCTTGAGATGCTTCTAGGTCAAATGTAATGTTTTAGTTATGAGGTGTTATTCACTTGGAGAGAACCGGTTCAGGCCGGCCCTTATCGAAGGATTGTATTTTTCTTCATGCCGAAGACACTACATCAGGCCGGCCGGCTGGGAACGTGTCCTTGGTACGGGGAGGTACAAGAATTTGGTGGGCGGCAGGTTACAGGCCGGAATTTTCCATGAGGAAACGCACCTCTATATTAGTGAAAGTCTGAGGCAGTTACATGTTCAGTCCGTAGGCGGCATCTAGCCGTTAGCAGTAAAGCTACTACTTATTCCAGGGAAGACAGACGCCATCTTGAAGGCGGAGAAGAACCGAGAGACAGATGCTTTCCTAGCAGAATAGCCAGAGAGGAGAGAGTAGCCGATAAGGAAGAGGTCCCAGTGACTCGGAGAAGGGTGATTCCAGGCGAGCCGAGGCACAGACGAGAAGGGAACCTAGATGACCACTGAGTGCAGGCTACATACTACTAAGGTGATGTCGACCCTTTCTTATTAGAGTGTACAACTTAATCTTTCACTTTTCTTTGCAGGTTATGTGTTATATCGTAATGTTATGTGATTGTGTATGTAATGAGTAATAAAGTATCCAGTTTGTAGTGAACCAACATGTGCTGCGTGTTCTTGTATAAGAGGGTAGCCTATTCTTCTAGTCAGCTGCGGCTACATGAACAGATGTTAACCCTGATCAGGTAAGTGGTAACTGAATAAGGGAAAGAGGAGCCCCTCGAACCTGAGAACAGGCTATGCTCGAACTGGCAATCCTTGTGTGATCTGATGAATAGTGAGACTGATTCCCTTTTTGTATGTTATGGTGATCATAGGATGAACTGTCGTATGAGACTGCCGTCTAGGTAGAGAGGTCTGGATTCGTATAGGATCGCGAGGCCGCCACTTGTGATACTGTCGTATGGGCAGAGAGGTCTGGATTCGTAGGGGATCGCGAGGCCGCCGATTGTGCTGAGACTGCCGTCTGGGTAGAGAGGTCTGGATTCGGATGGGATCGCGAGGCCGCCACTTGTGATACTGTCGTATGGGCAGAGAGGTCTGGATCCGTATGGGATCGCGAGGCCGCCGATTGTGCTGAGACTGCCGTCTGGGTAGAGAGGTCTGGGTTCGTATGGGACCGCGAGGCCGCCACTTGTGATACTGTCGTATGGGCAGAGAGGTCTGGATCCGTATGGGATCGCGAGGCCGCCGATTGTGCTGAGACTGCCGTCTGGGTAGAGAGGTCTGGGTTCGTATGGGACCGCGAGGCCGCCACTTGTGATACTGTCGTATGGGCAGAGAGGTCTGGATCCGTATGGGATCGCGAGGCCGCCGATTGTGCTGAGACTGCCGTCTGGGTAGAGAGGTCTGGGTTCGTATGGGACCGCGAGGCCGCCACTTGTGATACTGTCGTATGGGCAGAGAGGTCTGGATCCGTATGGGATCGCGAGGCCGCCGATTGTGCTGAGACTGCCGTCTGGGTAGAGAGGTCTGGATTCGTATGGAATCGCGAGACCGCCACTTGTGATACTGTCGTATGGGCAGAGAGGTCTGGATTCATAGGGGATCGCGAGGCCGCCACTTGTGATACTGTCGTATGGGCAGAGAGGTCTGGATCCGTATGGGATCGCGAGGCCGCCGATTATAAGAGGTCTTGGTATGCATAGTAGGAATCCCCTGTCCTTAGGTGGTAGATATATGTGGTTGCAGGATTGTAAATAGGTTCTAGGGAGGGGGTAACGTTCTGGCTGGGTTAGTGAGGCTCTGATGAGCGGGTTCTATCTGATCCGAAAACCCAAGCAGAACAGTGCATTACCTCGCTCAACCATCACCCTAGTCACTACAGCTTTCACTTGAGTAGACTTTGACTAATAATGGTCTACTACATTGATACTCAAGGTATGGCCCGTGGGCCAAATGTGGCTTCCTGACCTTCACATGTGGCCCTTAGACAACAGCAGTACTGGGCTGCTGTTTACTCGACTCAGCACTCACAATAAAAATACGTCAAATAAACAGGCAAGCATTTATTTAAAGGTTAATTGATGTTAAAGAAACTATGTAACTTAGGAGTCCTGCACCACTTAACTTTAGGAACACCTTCATTTTAAAGACATCATGCAGCAAAAGTATAAAAATATTACAAAGTATCTTAAAAATTCAAAAATGTATTTTATTAACATACAGAACCACCTTTTCATCTTAGTACATCAAATTATATCTGTACATTGAGTCACATTCATTTAAAGTGATCGTTTTAAAACAAGAATTTAGCAACATTTATTCTTTTCCCCCACCCTGACTGTTAGTCCAGCAAATTGGGAACTCCTCAGAACCGGACTGTTGCTCAGAATGGTCCACCTCCTGACATCCCCAACTCTATGACCAGAAATAAACATAGAGTAGTGAAGCGGTCAAGCGAGGGATAAAGAAGAGGAAGGGGACTGCTGGGATTTTGGAAGCTGTGGAAGAAACAACATGATAGTAAGTACAAAAGGCACACTACCACAGTCTACTCTCTTTAAATCTGGCTGGTACCAGTAAAGATCTACCTTAATACGTAGAAGCACGGTTTCTCGTGTTTTGTCACTCGGGCCTATAATCACCAATCCGTCCCTTCCCGTAGTTTCTATTGATGGAAGAATACCAAAACAATTAACACGGTTTTTCATGCGTTACACAAACACACAAATGTCTAGGGTACTGCAACACTCGGTAGACACCTTACATAACACATAAATGAGAAGGCACGACTTTGTACAAAGATCCCAGTCTTGTGTGTAGAGATTAAAAATCCCTGTGATCCAAAACTCTAATCCACAACAAGTACAATAAAGAAAGTCAAACACAAAAGATGTTCCCCGGGGTGGAAGGGATCTTTACGTTACTACGAACGCTAATCCAAATAGTTAGGCACACGCTAATTCAAAGGATGAAAGAATGCCAGAAAACAAGATAAGAGAGTGCCAGAAACAAAGGTTACGTCACCTAAGCTTCAGTTGAGCAGCTAAAGTAACTTAATCCATCCTAATCCTCCAATGTAGGTAGAAAGTCTCGAACTCTGCACAGAACTAGTCTTTTGCGCGGAAAATTAACACACCCCTCCATTCATACCTCTAAAGGGAGTCCTCGGGTGAAAACAGCCGGAAAGCAGAAAAGACTCCTCCGTCTTCAGTGCGCGCACACATGCGCGAGCAGGACCTCTGCCAATACGCCACTCTGTTCTCACTTGAAGCATGGTCCCAGCCGTGCTGTAGTCGGGAAACGAAGAGCGGTGCAAGAAAGAACCCGCAATCAGCCGATGCGGTACTCCGAAGTCGGGAAACCGGAACTAGAATTACGCACGTCAGTACGTGCGTCTCTGGTCATTAAATACCCATGAGCCTCCTCCGGGCATCATGGGAAATGTAGTCTTTTACTCTGCTGCGGCCAGCCCTGACACTGACAACAATTCTAATAGTGAACTTAAGCGGCAAGTCAATTGTTATGTGCACTCTTTGGGTGGCCTGTGTTCCGATTTTACATGAACAACATTATAGTTTATTGAATCAAACACAGGAGAAGGTTTTGTACAGTCCACATCATGAAGTAATGTAGTTCAAGATCCTCTTATATGTGAAAATGTAGAAAAAGGAGGGTAAATTAAATAAAACAATTGTCTAGGATCACATAATTTGGTAAAGTGGGGAAGCTGGGATTAATCCCATGTTTTCTGGTCTTACATTGTTCAATTCAGCCACTAGATGTATGTACTTCACTTACCCTACACCCATCTTACCACCAATTACCCTCCAATCCCCTTGCTTGACCCCGTCCCCGCTTGAATCAATGCGCCCCTCAGCCTCACCACAGACCGAACTATTTGGGCCCTGGGAAATTGTTTGAGAGTCCATATGGTCGACTATGTTATTAAATCTGTTCGAGCCATGCTTACAGTATTCATACAGCTATGTTCTTGCAGATTCTCAGATGCCTCTCTCCACAGAGGTGAGACATGGTGTGTCCTGTTTTAATGAAATTATTTTAACACCTACATGCACAATGACAGATCTGATGTAATTTAGGAGTTGTGAATAAAGAGTAAGATATTATGTATTTCTCTTCCCTAGGCCTGTTATGAACGACGCACTTCCTAGGTGATCTTTGTGATATCTTCATAAATGAAATAGCTATGATTATAAATATAGCCCTTAAAAATATTTAATTATCAAGGCTATACATTTCTGCATTGAACTGTACCTTAACAGTGTTAGGAGAGATACGCTAACGTGATATAGTCATGTATGTTATTCAATTTTAATATTCGTTGGGGAGAATTTAAACACATATAATGCTGATTTAAACTGAATGTAAATGTGAGCACTACAGGGTAGGTATAAAATGGCTGCTTTGTAAGTCATTGTTGCTAAACAGTTTACACATATAGTGAATACTGAAAACGAGCCTCTTATCTGACCTATATTGCTTTTTAGTACGGCCTCCTAGGGCTCATTTGCAAAACAGACCCCCAATATCAGTGTCATACACCAAGAATAATTCAAAAAATATATTTTATTATTTATATTCTTCATATAAAGATATTTTATACTTTTTTTTTTATAAGATCTGTTTTTATTTTCTACGAACAAAGTAGAACAGAGGTCCGAATTGACACAGCGTTAAGCCTACAACCCATTTAGGGCCGGCCGCGTTTCACCCAAGGCTCCCCAAGAAATGTTATACTTTTTTAAATATATTTTATAGTTTTGTTACTATTCAATGCTTATAAAAGTTCATTATTTACAAATATATATGACAATTAGACACATAAACAAACTATTGCCAAAATGCCTACAACGCCTCTAACATTTTAGTGTGTGATAATTCTCCAGCATTTTAAACATTTTATTTCAACACATGAACAGTGGATTAGATTTGCATAGCTGCAGATTCTAACAATTTCTTCATCTGTGACTGTATTGGAGGTGCTGGAGACCTGCACCAGGAGGCGCAGTTCGCGCTGCTCCACAGCCACAGAGACACAGCGTGGTGAGGTGGAGGAGACACGCGATAGGAGGCTGGGTGTTCATGGGAAGCGCCACTAGACATTCAGTCCTGCATCCCTGACCATGGTGGGGTAACCATGGCCCACTTTAATTTTGCATTTGCACTCCCGTGAAGCCAACGGTCATGTTTTTGCCCACAATGTGTGGGGGAACTCTAATTTGCATGTCAGTGTAACATTACCTACATAAGTGCTCATGTGAAGTAAACAGTAGCACTCCTAATGATATCGTCATGGCTCATTCTTACCTGGCTCTCAAATGGTGTTGTGTGATGTATGTCCGCCTCCTTTGACCTTCAGCTGTGTTTGGAATGTGTGACTGTCGGTGTTGTGTGGGTGGTTGATCATCCCGGTAGTGGTCTTTTCTGTCCACCTCTATGGGTATCCCCCTTCTGGTTGCAATGTTGTGCATCATGGCACAAACTGCTACAATCCTGCAGCAGGTGTCTGGTTTATATTGCAAAGCACCACCAGTCTTATGTAAGATCCGGAAGCGACTCTTCAGGATCCTGAATGTCCTCTCAATCACATTTCTGGTGCTTATGTGGGCCGCGTTGTAGCGTTGCTCCTGTGGTGTTGCTGAGTTGATGTATGGGGTGGGGATATATTCGCGCAGGGCGTATGCACTGTCACCTACAGGATGGAAGCAAAGGCTTAGCGTCAGTCATGATGACACATGTGTGATACAGATGTTATGAATAGGTATGTTTACGTACCAAGCAGGAGTCCCTCTCCGAATTCTCCATTGAGCAGACGCCTGTGGATGCCACTGTGTCTGAATATATAGGAGTCGTGTGTGCTCCCTGGAAATTGTGCCACTATGTCCGTGATGATGTGCTTGGCATCGCACACGACCTGCACGTTGATGGAGTGATAGGACTTCCTGTTACGGAACATGTACTCATTGGCTGAGGGTGGACAGATGGGGACATGCGTGCAGTCAATGCATCCTATGACATGGGGGAATTGGGCCACCTGGTAGAATTCCTGTTTGGTGTGGTCCATCTGCTGTGGGGTTGTGGGGAAGCTGATGTGGGTATGTATCATTGTCAGCATGGCATCAATGAATTTACGGAAGAAGCGTGATAGTGTGCTTTGTGATACGCCTCCCGCTACCGCTATGACCCCCTGGAAACTTCCAGACGCCAGTAGGTGCAGGCTGCATAGGACCTGGACGTGCGCAGGAATGGCATTGGTCCGACGTGTCTGGTGCTGCAGTAGTGGTTCCAGGTCAGCAAGTAGGCGCATTATCATTGCACGATTGAGACGGTACTTGTCGTATACCTCATCCTCATTTTGGCCAAGCAATGTAATGCGCACTCTGAATACTCTCTCCTGGATCCTTCTCCTGCGCTGTGCTGCAGCATTTATTCTCATCCTCCTTGCAAGCTCGTAGAGGGCTGCCATTTTGTGAAAGGAAACAGAGTCTCCAGGCCCAATTTGTATGGCTTTCTGATTGATTGCATCTGTGGAACACTTGTGAGTTTTTCTGGGATTTTTTTTATTTTTTCTGCAACTTTACCTCCTGGTTCTGATTCCCCTTAATCTGCTCATGCTAAATAGCGATTTGTGAGATTTTCGGTATTTGCGACTTTTGATGCATTCATTAGCGATTCTTTATTTGCGATTAGCTAATGCCGGGCGCTATTTGTAATTTTGGTATTTCCGATTCTTTATTTTGTGATTCTTTATTTTAACGGGGAATTTTTTTGCGATTCTTTATTTTTTCGCTATTGGTGTTGATGCATTGGGATTCGTTGTTTGCCACTCGCTAACGGGAGATTTTAGCGATTTGGTATTTTTGCGAGGTGATTTTTGCTTGATGCATGTGCCTGTATAAGTACAATAGTGCAGGTCTAACTTGCATAAAATTCATATGCTTTAAGAGTGGACGTATAAATTTAGATCACAAATAAATAAATTTCGCACAAATCCTGACAATATGTGAAGTGTCATTGACTGAAACATTATCGCAATCACACAGGGGCATCATCGAGTCCTTAAAACAGACGTGATTGAAAGGAACTAGTCGCGGAAATAAATGTAGCCTAAAGCATGTCAATAGATGTCGCTGATTGCGGGACAAGTTCCAGGTCAGATAGTGTTGTGTAATTCCTATAAATCTCTATAGGATATGCACGTTTAAACAACGTAAACTATGGGATTGGTATCCAGACTGATTCCAGATACCCCCACAGGATAGGTTAGTCTGTAGTCCTGCTACCTCAAAATGCCCCCTGTGCAACCCTCTTACCATGGAGTGAAAAGTTTCTGGCAACTATCGAACATAACAACCCTGATCCCTCAGAATCATGGAAACAGTACAGTACTTTTCACTCAGTCACTCGTGCTCACTTCGTATCAGGAGGAATACAGAGAATAAACGTTGGGGACGTCTTTCAATAAGCATTTATTGAACCAGCTCATTCTAATGTAAACAACCATAAGACAGAAACAGATATAAATGATTGTATGCACCAATAGAGTAAAAGGATGGTGGATTCCTACCATAGTGCTAAAACAATTAATACGGGCAGGTATATAAATACATGACAGTAATAATGCGTACTCCTACGATGCAATCCTAACTAGATGTATCTATGTGTACCTAGCAAGTATGTAGGTGTAGAGCTAAGAATTCTCCTAGGATAACGCCAACCTCATTACCTGAAGTGAGAGACTGTGGGACCCCATCTTGGTCTCGAGATGGACACCCCGCGAGGGATGTCAGACCACTGCGAGCTGGAGTGTCTGCGTGTAGGAACCTCAGCGTTTCGTGTCAGTGTGTTAGCATAGAAGTCCTGTTTCTCCTCTCTCTGCCTCAGCAAAGATATGGTGTTTCTATACCCAAAGTGGTACCCTCAGGGGATCTACCTTGCTGTGTCATGTCGCACTAGGATGACGGAAGGAATGACCCTTACACATAGTTATTATGCAGGAGATGGTAGCTTTGGTGAGATTCCAAGAATCCTCAGGCATAATGAATGAGGCTAATTTTCGGAGAAAAACCCACCTCATTTAAGCAATACCGTAACTAGGTAAAAGGTCAGTGCCAAGAACCGTTATCTAGTGTAACAGCAGGAGATATATAGGTGAAAGTTTTAGTTACTACCTGAGCCTATATCGGGGTACCTGTATGAAACATAACAATTGGGTTCCATGCCACTCACAGTTTACACTAGTATCGCACAGAATGTTTGGGTAGTGCAATGTCCTCGCGATCTGCTACCATCTTGTTTCTAAATGCCTCAGGGGCCCATCTGAAGTCAGATTTAACTATGCCACTAGGACTGGTATAGAGTTCAGGTCTTGCTAAAGATTTCATATTAAGGGAGATATAAGCCAACCAAGAAATCAAGAAAGGCTAATCCATGTTCAAACAGTCTTGTATAATTAATCTGTTAAAACCAAGTTCCACCTTTGTTCAAATTATGGGGGAGATTTACCAACTTTTCACATAGCGCGCTGCACCAGCTGCAAATGCTGCGCTGTGCTTCGTGAAAAGGAGAGCCACTATTTACTACAATAAGGCACTCTCTTCTCCTCTCACAAGCACTGGTACTGAAATAAGCTGCTGTGCACCACTGAGACACCTTTGCGCCATGCTGCAAGGGTTTCTCATAGTCTAGCATAGGTTTTGTACTGAAAGGGTACCCTTCCAGTACAAATTGCTATGCTGAGACTCACTTCAAAGCATTTCCCTCTTTGTATGTGTGCTGTTCAGTGCAGCACACATGCAAAGTCAGAAAAGGAAGGAGAAATTAAAGCATTTCTCCTTCATTGCACCTACTTTCAAAGGGCGCAGTTTTCTCATGCTAAATCCTGTATACTTTGTTTAGTAAATTGGGTTTAGCGTGAGAAACCTTGGGTGGTTGTATGGAAATGCCCATGCACCACCCATGGTACGCCCCCATGGTGAAAAGTAATGCGAAGCAGCGCAATGCGCTGCTTTGCTTTACTTTTCCATTATTTCCAGTGCTAACCAAGTTTAGCGTTGGAAAGTAAATTGGGAAAAAAAGATTTTCTGCCAATTTGCTTCCCTTTTGTTATGCAAATACAGCACAAAATCTTGGAAATCTCGCCTAAGGGCCAAAGTTTTAAGGGACAGAGTCAAAGCTGGTCAGTGATATAACCCAATCCCAATTCTTCATGCACGATTTTATAGGGTACGCTTTGTGGGATCCCTAATAGCCTCCTTAAAATGTATTTTCCGCTATTTGAATTGGGGCTACAGGACCATAACCCCAAATTCCACATCCAAAGCTGGCTTTTGGGGTACACTTGGCCTTGTACATTTCCAAGGCTGATTTTATGTGGGTGCGCCCAAGCCAACGTGAGAAATAGCCTATGCTAAACATAGCTCTATTGAAAGCCATCACGTTATGGGTTATGAGTGAATGCCAATTAAGGCCAGAATCTAACGGAACCCCTAGATAACGAATCTCGTCCACCTGACTAATGTGGTGACCATCTACTATAAATCTCCTAGTTTTTATTTTAGATGGGCCAAACTTCATAACGTGTGATTTCGAAAAATCGGTGGAGAGGTCAAGGCTGTTCATAAAATCGATAGAAAGATTAAGAGGACTTTGTAGTCCCTTGCCCATCAAGCAATTAAAACAGTGTCATCTGCATGAAGCAGAGCCTGAATTGAATGGCCACCCACTTTAGGGACATCAAGTATGGGTCAGTCAGTGCTAGTTCTAAATGAATAATATAAAAAATGAATAAAAAAAGGTGCTAAAATACAACTCTGACGGACCCCACGCTGCAGTTTAAAGTGCTGTGTGCATATACCATTAGGCCCATATCTGACACAAACTGAAAGGTTCTTATGGAAGTCATACAGAGAATAAATTAATGCAGGTTCTACTCCTATCTGAGCCATCATGGTCCACAGTTTGAAGCAATTAACTCTGTTGAAGGCAGAGCTGATGTCTATGAAAGTGACCTTAGTGTACTTGCAGATCAGTGAATAGAGGTTCAAGTTTTGCTCAATGGTGCCCCTCCCTGGCCTGAACCCGCACAAACTAGTCAAAAAGTAGCGCCTTTTTTGAACTTTTTGCGCAGATTCGTCAAATGTTGCCAAAGTTATTAGCAACACAAAAAACGCTTTTCTTGTGGGACAGCTGACCTAACTATACCTACCCAGGGGCCTCTGCCACTGGGTTATATATATACATCAATGAATTTTAACTGGAATGAAGCACTTTATACTTGCACTCGAAGTGGTATCCGTTCCTGCTATGGACAAACTAGTCCAATTTGTGAGCAAGGATTAAGTATCTTTATATATATATACATATATATAAATTCACGGAAAAAAACATAGGTTTCAGGCACGTTATAGTTAGGAATTAGCATTTAAAAAACCTCAGAAATTCACTGAAAAAACCATAGGTTTCAGGGGTTTTATAGTTAGCTGGACTTTTCACTTGCACAAAACCATTGAAATTTCCCCGTTATAGTTAGTTCAGCTAACTATAACTCGCGCGCCCGCAATGCACTGCTGATGACGTCACATATTACATCACTCATGACATGGTCAGTGACATCACTCATGACATCACTGATGACATCTCAAATGACATCACTGATGACATCACTGATGACATCATCCAGTGAATGTGTGTTTTTCTGAAAATTAAATATGTTTTATATATGTATAACTCAAGGTCGATGGAAGAATAAATGGGTATATAAGTGTCTAAATGGATGATTTGTTTTTGAAAAATTTATTGTGTAACTGACTGATTAAGTGTATCATAGTGAATACATGGCTTAGTGAGTAATGTTTAAATATGTAAATATCTGTATCAGTCTCTCACTTTGTGTATAAGTGGCTGCATGGGTTGGTGAGTAGCTACATGGGTGTCTATATAGGTTATTAGTTGGTTTTTTGAGTATCAGTCTGAGTGTCTGCATGGTTCGGTGGGGGGTATTACGTAGTGCATAGGTGCACGAATGAGTGACTCACTGTTTGTATGTGTTGAAGACAGCATGTGTGCAGGACTATATGGGTGGATGAGTGTGTGTTTGGGTGTGTTAGTGAGTGAATGACTGTCTCAATAGTGTCTTTATGAGTAACTACATATGTTTTAAACTAGTATATGTGACTATTGGTGTATATAAGTGAGTATATGTGAGAGTGAGAGATTGAAAGAGTTCCTGTATGAATAAGTATGTGTTTCTATAAGTGATTGTTTAAAAGACTAAGTATGTGTAAGTTTCCGTAGAAGTAAGTGTGGTGGTGTGTGTATAACTGCATATGCAAGTAAATGTATGTTTGATTCTTTATTAGCATGAGTGACTATGTGTGTGAGTAACTCTATGGATGAGTGGCATTGTGTAACAGGATGTATAGGTGTATGAGTACATATGATGAGTGAGTACATGTATGAGTGACTGTATAGGACTGTTGGTGAATGAGTGGATGTGTATGTGGATCTTAGAATTACTGAAGAGGTTGTTGTATTGTTGGTATTGGTATGTCCATTGTTTTGAAAATGTTAGTCTCTATTTTTGAATGTGTAGATCAAAGGTTATATTAGGGTGAGAGGAGGTCTGCCACTCTATTACAAGGATGATGTCATCAGTGATGTCAGCAGTGATGTCATTTGAGATGTCATCAGTGATGTCATGAGTGATGTCACTGACCATGTCATGAGTGATGTAATATGTGACGTCATCAGCAGTGCATTGCGGGCGCGCGAGTTATAGTTAGCTGAACTAACTATAACGGGGGAATTTCAATGGTTTTGTACAAGTGAAAAGTCCAGCTAACTATAAAACCCCTGAAACCTATGTTTTTTTCAGTGAATTTCTGAGGTATTTTAAATGCTAATTCCTAACTATAACGTGCCTGAAACCTATGGTTTTTTCCGTGAATTTCAAAGGTTTTTTAAATGCTAATTTCTAACTATGCTTACAGAGATAGGACATGTGAAGAAAGAAGAAAAAATGCACAGAAAGAAAAAAAAGAAGTGCAGAAAGAAGCAACAGAAGTCCTCAAAGACGAAGAAAAGTGCAGGAAGAAGGATAACGTGCAGAAAGAACAAAAAGAAGTGCAGAAAGAAGCAACAGAAGTCCTCAAAGACGAAGAAAAGTGCAGGAAGAAGGATAACGTGCAGAAAGAACAAAAAGAAGAGCATAAAGAAGCCTTGTTGCAAAATCATCCTGTACCCTCAACTTTTTCAGACGGATACTGGTGGTAACTGAGTATGACTAACCAGTCCTAGAGCCAGTGCTATGTTAAAAGACACTTAGAATACAGTGAAAACACCTACATACACTAGGGAACATTATGTGTTGGGGTCCCCCTGTGATTAGCATGACCTCCTCTGTAAGCCCCTAGTATATAATAGTGCAGGGGGATTAAAACTACCTCTTAAAACAGGCCACAGGGCTTTTTTTGCACACGTTAACTCAGGCCCCGTCCCCTCCCTTCACCAGTGTGTAAACACGCCCTGTGTCCGTTTTTAGTTGGGAGATTAAGTTCATTTGAATCCTGGGGGTCCCTAGGGTCCAACTAGCCCACTAGGTACCTCCAGTAAGTGCCACAGAGCTGCATTGCAGAGAGGTGTAAAAAGTGGCACGGCCTGGACCACCTCTCTGCAATGCAGCTCAGTGGCGCTTTCTGGAAGCACTTGGTGGGCTAGTTAGCCCCCAGGGGCCCTCAGTATTGAAGGGAAATTATATCCCCAATTTAAAACGTGCCATAGTGCGTGTTTGCACACGTCACCTCAGGCCCCGTCCCCTCCCTTCACCACTGTGTAAACGCGCCCTGTGGCTGTTCTAAGTTGGAAGCACCTGGTGGGCTGGTTGGCCCCCAGGGTCCCTCAGGATTGAAAGGGAATTATTTCCCCAACTTAAAACGCAAGATTAAGTCCCCTTGAATCCTAAGGGTCCCTAGGGTCAAACTAGACCACTAGGTACCTCCAGTAAGCGCCACAGAGCTGCGTTGCAGAGAGGTGTAAAAAGGGGCTTGGCCTCAGAACACCTGTCTGCAGCGCAGCTCCCTGGCGCATACTGGAGATGCCTGTTGGGCTAGTTGGCCCTCAGGGACCCTCAGTATTGAAGAGGAATTAATTCCCCAACTTACAACTCACCAGGGGGCGCGTTTGCAGAGTGCTGCAAGGAGGGGGCGTGGCCTCCGGCACGATGCCAGTCTTTTATTTATTTTAATTTTTTAAGAAGGGGGGCTGTGTGGTTCCCCTTCTTATTCTAATTTATTGGCCCTGAGGACCCCATCCCCCAGGGCCAGTCTCCTAATATTTTTTTTTTGACCCCAATCCCCAGGGCCGGCCACTGTTTTTTATTATTTTTAAAAAATATATATTTATTGACACACCTAGGACATGCTGGACAAACCGTACGTATCTATCACCATGACGATTTGCGTGATATTCATTAAAAGGCGACTATGCATACAATGAATCCACGTGGAATGTATTTACACCACTAGTGAAGCTCTGACATGTCTGATGCCCTACCGTGCCTAATCCCGGTAGACACCCTTGTCGTTTATTTATACAAACATGGGTAGCTATTGACGGGCACATTTAATACACATGCACACCAAGCCATTCAAAGGGGATTCGACAAAAATTCGACCAAAACTATGCAAGAAACCCCCCTCACGGTTAATAAAACACACATCCACTGCCAGATGTGTAATACTTTTTATTTTACTCTCTGGAAAGGGGACGAACATCACTTGAGAGTCACAGCGCGCTCCTGGCAGAGCCCAATGCTGTGTTACACCCACCATTGCCTGCTGAGTGCCACACACCTCTGTGTTGTATTCCACCAGCTAGTGCATATGCTATGACACTCTCTAGCCCATGTGCACTGTAACACCACCCCGTGAAAATGTCATGCCACACTTGTCTTTGCACGGGTTATATTGCCCCATCTAACGTGCCTTCCTCGATGCCTATGTTATAACGCACAGTGCTATGCCATACATATTACAATCTGGGATCCATATCTTTGTCACAGTGCATATGCAACGTTACACTCCCCAGCACATATTTTATATTACAACTTTAGAGACTAGTTAGGTTACACAACACTGCCCTGTGCATATCCGCATATCGTATAGCACGCGCTAGTGCCTGTGCTATCTCGCACTCTCCAATGAATCTGTCATTGCGCACAATGTATTGCATATTATATTTCACGCCCGGTTCATCTTATATCACACTTTTTGGTGCATAGTTTATACCATACACTATATCTAGTTTTCATTTTCAATCGTGCTCTCAGGACTATGTTCTATATAACACTGTGTTCACCTACCCTTTTCAGGGGCATTACATTTTGCGATAGGGGGTGGAGGGTCAGGGGGTGTTTCTGCCAAGTGAGCCCGGAGTCACAGCCACAAACGTCCTCTTCTTCCTGAATAAAAGTGAGATTATGCTGCATACTTGTTCATATTTTAAGTAGTTTGCACAGACACACGTTTTAAAAACAATAAAGTTCCTAATACCCGCCTTCTCTGAACAGTTAGCTTGCTGCCCCATCCCCCTCCTCCCTATCCTCTGTTGTGTGAATCCATGGACTAGCCTCCTCCCTCCTGCCATGCATGGTCTGATGTGCTGCCACTGCCCTCAATTTAGTATGATGTACCAGTCCACTCCTCCTGCCCTCCATTGCCCAATTCTATGCTCCATCATTGACCTCCTGCTTAAACTCTGTGCTTAGCTTGCTGCCCCTATTCTCCTTCTCCCTGCCCTCCGATGTCTTTGTGCATGCCCCTGCTCCATCCTTTTTGCCCACCATGTTCCATGGACCTGCCACTCCTATCTACTCTGAGTGTTCTGTTGAACTGCCACTCCCCTCCCACCTGCCTAGCATTGTCAAATGACTGTAACCTGTCCCTGCCACCTCCACCCTGCCTGTCCACATGCCATGCCCCTATCCTCTTCCTCCTGTCCTACATGGTCCATTGTACTGCCACACCCTTCTGCCCTCCCTGGTCCATTGTGCTGCAACTGCTCCTCCTGCCTGCCCCGTGCGGTCTGTTGTGAGGCCCCTTCCCCTGAACTTTCTTGTCTGTGCACAGGTCCTGACCCTCCCTTCTATCCTCCATCGTCCTTTGTGCATGCCCTTGCACCCTCCTTCTTGCCCATCATAGCCATTGTGCTGCCACTAACCCTCCCACTTGCCATGCATGGTCTTCTGTGCTGCCATGGCCCCTCCCACCTTCCCTGTGTGGTCAGTTAGCTGCCCCTGACCCCCTCCCACCTTCCCTCCATGGTCTGTGTGTATTCCATCACAGTCTCACTGTTGCTCTTCATGGTGCGTCTTGCTTCTAGTGCCCATCCTGCCTGACCTCCATGGATATCTTGCTGCTCCTGCCCTGCCCCCTTGCCCCCAGCCCTCTGTTTACATGTGCAGACCCCTACTCCCTCCCTCCTGGCTTGTCTGTTCCATTGTAATGCCCCTGATCTGTCCCTACTACCCTTTTTGGTCTGTTATGCTGCAGCGTTCTCTCCTGTCTGTCCATTATAGTCAGCTAGCTACCATTTCCTCTTGCCCCTCTGTTCTCTGTTGTCCATGTGCATGGTCCTGTCCCCTCCCTCTTGCTTTCTATGGATTGTTGTGCTGCACTCCCGTCCCGCATGCCCTGTGTGGTGTATTGTGCTGCTGCAAACCCTGATGCCTGCCCTGCAGGGTCAGTTTGGTGCACCTCTCCATGTCCCTCCTGTCCTCTGTTATCCAAGTCCATGTCCCTACCCCATTTCCTTCTATGATCCAATGTACCATACTTGCGAACATTTTGAACTTGGTAAGAGGGAGATTTTGAAAAAAAAACTGGGGTATTGATTTTCCCCTTTGAGTTACATTGAAAAAGAGGAGATTGTAGACAGGAGACAGATCAAATAAAGCCCATTTGAGCTTAAAAACATTGGACGTTTCCTGGCTGAATCGGGTCTGTTGGCATGTATGGTTGTACTACCATTGCCTCTTCCTTCTGCCCACAATGGTCTATTACATTGCCACAGCCTCTCTTGCAAGTCCTGTATTGCTGGTTTGTTGCCCCTGCCCCCCTTTCTACTGCCCTCCATAGTCTGTTGTGCTGCCACGGCCCTTCCTGCCTGCTCAGTGTGGTTAAATTGTTGCCTTTGCACCCTCCTACGTGCCTTCAATTTTCAGAGTCCGTGCCCCTGGCCTCTGCCTCTCAACAGTATCCTAATGAACAACTAGATTGCTAACATTCTATATTTATTACAAAAGTGTGGAACGCCTGACGTCATCTTGATGTAATCAAAACTGTAATACCTAGAGCATTTCCTTTAGAAATTACATATATGAGAGTGTCTTATTGGCATCAAAATTATGGTTAGTGCTCTAAAAGACTAAAATAAGGACATATTTTCTGAGTTTTCAAATAGCGACAAAGCACTTTTAAATTATTTGTTATCTTTATGTTTTTTTATCCAGTTGACCACTTGATTAAATGTTGCACTTAGGGGAGAGGATGTGGTGTTACTTCCAGAACTGCAGACTTTGCAACTGGGGAACCAGGTTGGAGTTTCTGCTTCAGCTCGACATTCTGTGATTCTGGTCAAATCAATTAGTCTCCCCATGTCTACAACCAAAATGAATTTGTTCTTGTGTGATGTAACCAATGCTCATGTAAAGCACTCCAATACCTGACAAGTCTGCACTATATAACACTGCAAAAACACAAAATAATAAGTGTTTTGCACACTTCTGTCATTGGGCTATATTTGGGCTACATCTGGGTGATTTTGGGCTACATTTGGGCTCTTTTGTCTCCGGTGCCCATCTTGGGAGATTTATTTGTTATGAAGTTTCCTAATTTCCTCATGTACTGCAGTCTCCTCAGTAGGAGATGCTTCCAGTTTTTTACTTTGATTCCATCATGAAGGTATGCCATAAATTCTGAATGTTAGCACTCTAGTTGCTCATTAGATCACTGTAGTAAAACTACTGTTCACCATGGAAGTCTGCTCCTGATATTAAAAGTGCATGTTTCAGTCTGCATGTCAGAATTTTTTAATGAAATAGAAGAGGATTTGAGAAGTCACTCAAAATGTGCCCTCATTTTCTTTCTTCGGCATTAATCATAATTTCTATGGCAAAATGAACCCCCTCATTGTGTTCCTTTTTAAATTACATGTTTTAAGTGTTACCAGTTTATTCCAATCAAGATGGCTTCAGGTGTGCCATACTTTTGTCATAATGAAGACAGTAAGCGCTCTAGTTGTTTTGAAGAACACTCTGGGACATTCTGTCATTGGGCTATACTTGGTGCTACATCTTGGTGATATTTGGGCTACATTTGGGCTCTTTTGTCTCTGGTGGCCATCTTGGGAGACTTATTTGTTATGAAGTTTCCTAATTTCCACATTTACTGCAGTCTCCTCAGTAGGAAATACTTTCAGTTTTTTACTTTGATTCCATCAAGAAGGCATTCAGATGTGTCACACATTTGCCATAAATTCAGAATGTTAGCACTCTTTGTGCTCATTAGATCACTGTAGTAAAG
Source organism: Triturus cristatus (assembly GCF_964204655.1). NCBI lineage: Eukaryota > Metazoa > Chordata > Amphibia > Caudata > Salamandridae > Triturus > Triturus cristatus. The sequence goes on along the minus strand of NC_140593.1, from coordinate 104,868,035 downwards.
CTACTGCTCACCAGGGAAAACTGCTGCTGGTATTGAAAGTGCATGTTTCAGTCTACATGTCAGAATGTTTTAATGAAATAGAAGAGGATTTGAGAAGTCACTCAAAATGTGCCCTAATGTTTCTTTCTGCAGCACTAATCATACTTTTTATGGAAAAATGAACCCCCTCATTTTGTTCCTTTTTAAATTAAATGTTTTAAGAGTTACCACTTTAATCCAAGCAAGATGGCTTCAGGTGTGCCATACGTTTATCATAAGTAGGACTGTTAGCGCTCTAGTTGTTCTTTGGAACACTCTGGGAAGCTGCAGTAGAACACAAAGGAATCAACTGACAGTCTCTGCCCTTGTTGGATGTACATGTTTTACTGAGAATGTCAGACTTCATTCTCACATGACTGAGAAAGATAATGTGAATTTACAGAAAATAAGCTCTCAGTTTAGCTTATAGATCACCTTCCAAACCTCTGTGGGAAAAGCATGAGAAAATATTTTTCTCTCAATCATGATATCCCAGCAGAAGGCTTTTTCACATGGTGAAATCACCTTAGAACATACCACAATTCCTAAAATGAGTATGGTACCATCAACAAATGATTTATAATGTAACTAAAGTCTTAAAACCTTCTATTAACTGCAATGCTTTTTAATGAGGTGCTATCATGTATATTGGTCCCAAGATGGCTGCCAACACTTCTTGGATGAAGTGCTGACAGCCAATCAGATCTCAGGATGAGATGTGTGGTTAGGCTCCGCCCACATATATATATGATTTTACTTGTGATTTTCTCAGGAACTACTCAACAGATTGACACCAGACCTGCAAAAGGCACATCCCTGAGCTGAGGACTACCTCTCTGCCAAATTTCAAGTAATTCTGTTCAGCCGTTCGGGCTGTACCTTGGACTAAAGGTCCCTATGGAAAATTGCATGGGGAAAACGCGTATTGGGACCCCCCTTTTTTCTCAGCCCCCGCTTGACGAATCCCCCCGAGACTTTCAGGGTAGGAGCAGAGCGGAGCGCCCCACCTATTTTGAAAATTTAGCAGGGATTCGTCAACCGGCGCCAAAGTTATTCCAAATAGAATGTTGCAGATTTCCTATGGAAACACGGTCCTAACTATAACTATCTACTGGCGAGCGCCAGTAGATATATATATATATATATATATATATATATATATATATATATATATATATATATATATATATAGATACGCTCGTTGTTCCACACAAAAGCGGAGCACTCGCAGGCAGGTGCCGACTTTGCGGGTGTGGACTCCGCAACAATATCTTGCTCAGCTCCTTTTCTTTATTTCTTCAAAAGGAAATGTCGCACTCGCGGGGCGTCTTAGACACAATTTATTGAAATAGCCAAATGACCAGCAACAGACGCGTTTCGGCGAAAATGCCTTTCTCGATGTCACCAGCACATCGGAAACGCCATGTTTTTCAACGTAACCCTTATCAACAAAATAAAGAAAGGACTCATATGGTTGCTCTAACATCAGCGCCATTTTGGAATAGGTAAACATTCATATGTTAGTGCACCTTAACAGTGTTCAAAAATGTACGTTTATATAAACCCATCTGTACATATCAACTATTATGTCGATTTTCTAACATACTGTTCATGGTGCAAAAGTTTCCATCACGCCGTGGATCAGCCCATGTCCTTTCTAAATATACGTTTCATAAGAGTTATTTCATTTCTCATTAACATTTCAAACTTACAAAATTACACACTTTCTATATTCATATTCTTTTTTCTCTTTCTATATATATATATATATATATATATATATATGCAAATACCTCGCAACGCAAGGAATGATGCCGCCGTGTACTGGCCAGAATTGGTTTATTCACTCAACTGGCAGGACACGTTTTGCCTGTCCAGCAGGCTTGCTCACCAACAACTTTGCCGTTTGTAATCGGCCATTTTAAATAAAGTTCTCATTGTGGGTCACATGACATGACTACCAAAAAAGTGCATTGAATGACAGACTGGTAGTTTGTGCCTGCTTTCAAATCAAAACTGAGTGTTTCAATACACGTTTCAATTCACTATAATTTTACAATGTGCATTTAAATTGCCAGCATTATTTAACCTGTCAGCATATAAATTATATATATATGAAATTCATCAATAAGAATTTTCCGAATAAATTATCGTACTCATGAAGCCTTTAGCACAAAATGTTCAACACGCGTTACTCTATTTTTGTGTATCAATATCCCAAGGTGTCATTATATAATACAATGGCAACAGTTTACCAATATCGCACTCTGCTGCATTTGTCTTTATTCTATTTAATGAACAAAGACATATATTACATTACATGTTGGAAAGACTTCAAAGGATACTGGAAATATAACCCCAGTGGGTATTTTATTCTAATGCCTACATTCAAATTAAGTAGTGTATTGTGTAGAAATATAAACGTCTAAAAATAATAATGATGATTTCGACCTAGTGGGCAGTTATTGATTTTTATATATTTACTGCCTGTTTGTCAAATATCCGTGCTAAAACCCTGTGACATAATTAATAAAACAAAAACGGTTAAAAACAGGTTCAGAGAGGTTGCAGATAATTTTCTCTATAGAAAATCAACGAAACACCTAGAAGGGATTTATAGATGAGTAATCAAATCCTCCTCCATATTCAAACCAATCGGGATCCGGGTGTTTAGTTCCAAGATATAGCAGGACTCAAACCTTCTAAGTTTCTTTTCCAGATTTCCCCCTCGGGTGCTTAGCGGAATGCAATCAATTACAAAATACGTCAAGACTTGTGTATATTTCTCATGGTGGGATTCAAAGTGGCGTGCTACTAGGTAGGCCCTATCGCCATTGCGGATGGCCCTTAGATGTTGCAGCACCCTTTTGTGGACAGGATGTATTGTGCTGCCAACGTACCTCAGGCCACAAGGGCACTGAAGAACGTAGACTGCATAGTCCGTCTTGCACGTAAAAAAACCCTTTGATCTTTTTCTCTCTTTTGGAGAGACCCAATACATATGAATGAGTATTTTTTCCATGGCTACAGGCTTTGCATTTTGTACATTTAATAAAGCCTTCTTTACGTTTTAGCCATGTGGATATATGGGAGCCTTGTTGTTTCTTTGGAACCATATTACTAACTAACATCTGTTTAAAAGAGCGCGCTTTTCTGAATGTAAACGCTGTTTTTTTCTGAACTAGCTTCCCTAATAGCGGGTCATTGCGTATTAGGTGTCAGTGTTTGGTTAGTATGTTCCTCACTTTCCCATGTTGGCGATTAAAAGAAGTAATCATTCTCACTTGATTGTCTTGTGTATTTTCTCGCTTAATCTTACTCTGGCTCTTGTTAAACAGGATATCTACTCTGGTTCTCTTTTTTGCTTTTCTGGTAGCAGTTTGCAAATGTTCCTCTGTACACCCTCTAGCTCTAAACCGAGATCTCAAGTCTTTTAATTCATTGTCCAATACATCCTGTTCACTACAATTGCGGATTGTCCTTAAACATTCTCCATAAGGTATACTTCTTATTAGATTTTGAGTATGGAAACTAGTTGCATGTAGCAACGTGTTGCCCGCTGTAGGTTTTCTATAGAGTTTTGAGTGTAACTTGGAGTCTTTAGCATAGATGGTTAAGTCTAGGAAATTAACCGAGCTATCGCTAATAGTGCTTGTGAATTTTAGATTCAGATCGTTCACCTGCAATTTTTTAATAAAGTGTTTTACTGACTCCTCAGTTCCTTTCCATACAATGAAAAGATCATCGATGAATCAACTCTAATGTAACATATTTTCCCACCAGCCCATATGCAAGTTCGCATAGCTGGGGGCAAAGCAGGTGCACATCGCTGTTCCACAGATCTGATGGAACAGCTCATCATTAAATAAAAAATAATTACCTTTCAACAGACAGAGATCATCGAGAGCAACATCTGTGTGTGCGCCCATAACTTAATAGGGCGGTTACTCAGATAGTACTTAACGGTCTTGAGTCTATCCTCATGCCTGATACTGGTATACAAGGTGGTAACATCTATAGTGACCAGTAACAAGTCTTGTTCCCAAGGAAGATCACAGATTTTTTTCAAGAAATCTCCCGCATCCTGAATATAAGAAGGGAGAAGTTTAACAAGGGGACATCAAAAAGAGTTGATGTATTTGGAGATGTTCTCTAAGGCTCCGCCAATTGCGGAAATAATAGGGCGGCCTCAGGGGTTCTCGTATGTAATTAAACATTGGTTATACCACTCCTGTAGCTGCCCATTATACAACCTAAAACTATTATGCATGGTTGTCTCAGTAATTTTGGCATAGATATTTCTATTATTTATTTGTTTATAGGCTTCATTTAGGTAGCCAACCTTGTCCCACAGAACAGTATTCCCACCCTTGTCAGCATTCCTTACAATACAATTGCCTTTAGATGTAAGTTTGGTAATTAAAGCAAAATACTCTCTTTCATGCTGCGTGAGGATTTTATGCTTGACACTTGTGCATTTTTCCAGATTTTTAAGATCATTGATTACTAGCTCATTAAATACATCAAATGAGGGCGGTGGCGCTAATCAAGATGGCCGCACTGATGTGAGGCTCCTGATGCTCGACCCCTCGCATCCGGTCTCTATCCGTGCCCCGCTGTCCTAGCAGCGATCCGGAGGTCTCCGCCTGCGGCGGAGGCGCTGCACAACACTCGGTGCAACTTTCAGCCGCTTTCCTGCTCCCGGGGCTGACTTCTGATGCCCTTTGCCGCGAGGCCGTGAGGGACGCGGCAGGCTGGTTCCGCGGCCGGCATCGGGCGCTGCGCGAGTCCCGCGGCGCCAGTGAGGGGCAAAGGCCGCGTGGCTGGCGGCGGCCCGCCGTCCATCGCGGGACCCGGGGGGGCGGACCCCAGTCTTCCGCAGACCACCAGGGCGCCAGAACGGGCACAGTGGGGTGCCCCAGGACCTGCGGGGGCCCTGCAGCGGTGACGGCCTGGAGAGAGCGGTGTAGGCCTGCACAGGCGGCTGCATCGAGCCGCGTTGGGACTGGCTCCTGTTTCTTCCTCGCGCCGCTGGTTGGGCCGTGCACTGGCAACGGCCGGGCGGCAGCCTCCTGGAGGGCCTTGAGCGTGGATCCACCACAGGGAGTGACGGTGCCCTGAGGACACGGACGAGAGCGGCCGGCGTGGAAGCTCGTCTCTGTTTCGTGGTTGGTGGACTCCGCCCCCCCCGCCGCCGCCGGCTGGGTCCTGCCGCCGGCGAGAAGCGGGTGCCCTGTTTTTTCCTCCCCCCCGGGTCTCACCCGGGCTGAAGTCCCGGTCCTACCCCCGCAGGGGTCCTGCTGCCGATCGGGCCCGGGGGCGGCTGGAGGGGGGCCCCACTACACTGGGCGAGCCTGCGGGCCCACTGCGAGGGACGGCAGTGTGCCGGACCGGGGACTGCGCCTAATCCAACGACATCTGCAGGAGTGGGCTGCGCCGGAGCGGCCGTGGTGAGGTGAGGGGGCCCCGCACCGGCCGGTCGCTTGCCTAGGAGCCGGCGCACACATCCCGGGCGCCATCATGGGCAGGGACAGGGGTGCCAAGTCGACGTCCCTCTACGCGGACGACGTCCCGCCGGGGGTGGGCGGAGAGACGGCATCACCTCCTAGCATGGACCTTGCCGCCATCTTACAGGCCATCAACGCCTCCCAGGCGTCCCTGGAGGGGATGGTTGGGGAGGTGAAGGTGGATGTTACACTCTTGCGACAGGACCTCCGCAATGCCACGGCCCGCATCACGGAGACGGAATCGCGGATTTCGACAGCGGAGGATGACATCCGACAGCTCCAAGACCAAGTCCGGGAGCTTACGACCCATTCCAAGGAGCTGCATCGGCGGGTGGAAGACGCCGAAAACCGGGCCCGCCGCAACAACCTCCGCCTGGTGGGATTTCCGGAGGGGGTCGAGTCTGGCCGCACCGACGACTTCCTGGAGAAGTGGTTCAAGTCTTGGATGCCGGCGGCCAGCTTGTCCACCTGGTTCGTGGTGGAGAGGGCACACCGGTCATTGGCAGCAAAGCCTCCGGTGGGGGCCCACCCGCACCCCTTCCTCTTGCAGATCCTCAACTTCAGAGACAGGGACGCTATTCTGAGGGAAGCGCGGACGCACGCCCCCTTGTCCTTTAACAACCACGCCATCATGGTCTTCCCGGATTACACCCGAGAGGTCATGGAGGTGAAACACAAGATGCGCTTCTTGGGCCTCAGCTATCAACTTCAATTCCCGGCACGCCTCCGCGTTGTCTTCCAGGGCAAGACTCTATTCTTTGACACTCCCCGGGCGGCCTGGACCTGGGTCACTGAGGAACGACCGTTGCGCCAGCCCAGGCGGGTGTCACCAGCTCGGCGCCCTCCGGACCGGGACACTGCCAGGCTCCCGCGGCCGCGACGCAGGAGGCGCACGCAATCCCGGCGGCCCCGAGGTGTGGTGGCGGCTGGGCCACGATCTGCGAGCATGTCGGGGAGGAGACCGAGGGACTCATCCGCCTCATCCGGGACGTCCTCTCACGCGGTTGGGGGTTCTCAACGCCGCCCATCGCCCCTGCCGGATCCCATCCCAACCTTCCTCCCCGCGCACATAGACCTTTCCGACCTCTCCCGCAGCCCCGCCATGTGACTTTTCCTCGCCCTCTGTGTTGGCAGAGGGTCTGACGGCCTGGTCCCGCCACGGGGGCATCGGTCTCAGTCTCAGACTTGGATTCAGCGGTTTCCCACTCTTATGCAGTAACCTAGGACAGATCACTTGCATCCGTACTTCAGGAGGGGTCCACCACGCTCTTTACACCCGAGCGCCCTGCTTGGGGCCTTGTAGTTGTTCGTTAACGTTAGGGCAACAGATGCTTCTGTTCTCGAAGTGTAGGGTGGGGGGTCGGGGGGGGGTTTGTTGGTTGTTCCTCCTAGGGAGGGTGTTCTTTTTAGTTTGGGTTTGTTTCTTCTTGGGCCTGTCACGCTGCAGCATCCTGCGAACGCCACTGTGTGGCTCCACACTGACACTTACACGCGCTCCACCGGAGCCCGCTCTCAGCCGGCCCTCCCTTGCTCCCTTCAGCATGACATTCGCTATTCCCCTGGTGCCCGTGTGCTCCTCGCTCCCTCCCCACGCTCCCGCGCCGCTCGGTGTCCTCCCGGCGCCCCCCTGGTTGTTCCGCCCTAGCTGCGACTCGCGTCCACGGCTTCCATGGAAGACCTAGCCCCCAAGGCCCAGCTGCGCATCCTGTCCTGGAACGTTAACGGCCTGTTGGATAGGCTTAAGCGCACTGCAGTCCTTAAGTATGCCCAGCGCGTAGGGGTTGATGTGCTGTTGCTTCAGGAATCCCATCTTCACGGGGAGAGATGTCCCTTTCTGGCACGCTACGGGTACGATCGGGTATGGCACTCTGGGTTTTCCCGTGGCTCCCGTGGGGTGGCCATCCTGCTGCGCCGCTCCCTTCCCTTTGTCCTCACTCAGGCGACCCACGACCCTCATGGAACCGGAATTGCTATTTGCGGCACACTTGACGGTAGGCCGATCAGCTTTCTGTCGCTCTATGCGCCACCCTCCGGACTGTCGCAGGCTTTATCTCACGCCGCCTCTCTGTTGGAGACCTTCCCGCCGAGTGCTGTTGTGCTTGGGGGAGATTTTAATGCTGTTTCGGCCCCGCAGCTGGATTCGCCGGGACCGATTTCAGACTCCCGCGCTGCGCGGGCGCGGCAGCTGGCGGGTCGGGCCGAGGCCCAGGGCCTATGCGACACCTGGAGGATTTGGCATCCTCACACTCGTCAGTACACCCACACCTCGGACGCTCACCACTCGCACGCGCGTATTGACATGATTTTCGTCCCTCCCGCCGACTGCGGGGGCATCCTGGATGTCCGTATCCTCCCCAGGGGGATTTCGGATCACTCTCCGGTCCTCCTGGGTCTGGGCCCTCCGCCTCACGCGGCCCGGCCTCTGTGGCGCTTTAACGCTTGGTTCCTCCAAGACAAGACACTTCGTAAGGCGGTGGGCACTGAGCTCGCCCAGTACTACTGCACCAATGAGGGTTCGGTCTCCTCGGCGGGTACCCTTTGGGAGGCCTGCAAGGCGACCATTAGAGGAGCGGCCAAGGCGTATGTGGTGCAGCACCGCCAGACACAGCTGCAGTAACTCACTGCCTGTGAGGCCCGGACGCTGCGGTTGGAGCAATCTCTCTCTGAGCTCGACGGCCCGGCCGGGAACCGGCAGCTGCGGCTCCTTCGTGAAGAGATTCGTCAGCGATCCCTCGAGGCGGCCAAGCTTCTCTGGCAATCCTCGCTGGCGAGGGTATATGGTTGGGGCGATAAGAACAGCGCACTGTTACATCGCCTGGCCACCTATCCCAGGACGTCGTGCATCATTCCGTCGATCACCGATTCCGACAGTGTGCTCCAGTCTTCTTCCGTGGCGATAGCGGAAGCTTTCGCCCAGTTCTATTCTCAGCTCTACCGGGCCCAAGCACCGGATATTTCTCTGGCCACTCTGCTCGCGTCTGGTAACGTGCGACTCACCCAGCTTCGGCCGGGTGAGTGGGAGAGCCTGGAGGCCCCCATTTCCCTTGAGGAGATTGGGGACGCCATAGGGCGTACGGCCGCTGGGAAGACCCCGGGACCCGACGGCTTCCCCCAAGAATTCTATGCCGCCTATAAGGATAGCCTGGTCCCGCGGCTGCAGGACACTATGCGGAGGTGATTGAGAAGGGCTCCTTCCACCTGGAAGCGGACCTGGCCACAATTGTGGTTTTGCCTAAGTCTACGCCGCCGTCCACTGACAGAGCGGCTTACCGACCGATCTCGCTTATCAATACTGACATGAAGCTCTATGCGGCGGTCCTGGCCCAGCGGCTCCGGCCCTTCTTGTCGACCCTGGTCCTCCTGGATCAATGTGGCTTCATGCCCGATCGGGGCACCCGCCACTGTCTTTGCCGCCTCCCTGTGGCCCTGGCTCACCGCCACCGTTTGACTCCATACCTCGCTCTCCTGCTCGCTGATTTCGAAAAGGCTTTCGACTCGGTGGGGTGGGCCTACCTGTTTGACGTCCTGACCCACATGGGTTTTGGCCCTAAGTTCTTGGGGATGGTGCGGGTCCTCTATGCCCGCCCCCGTGCCAGGGTGTTGGTTATCGGAGCGCTGTCGAGGCCATTTCGGATCGGCAGGGGGACGCCAGGGATGCCCGCTGTTGCCCCTTCTCTTCGCGCTCGCGATGGAGCCCCTTGCTGCTCTGATTAGAACTGACCCTCTCCTTCAGGGCTGGGAATGGCCTGGCCTCAAGGCTGACAAAATCGCCCTCTACGCGGACGACGTCCTGCTGTATCTTGGAAACCCGGCGCGCTCCAGACCCCGTGCATTATGCATCCTGGGCCGCTTTGGCCGGGCGTCTGGTCTGTCTCTAAATTCGCGGAAGTCGGTTCTGGTTCCTTTGCACCCCTCCCGGGAATGTTTCGATTGGCAAGCGACCATCCCCCTCCGCCGGTTGTCCTTTAAATACCTGGGCATCTGGGTCTCCCTTCTCCCGGAACTGAGCTGGGCGCTTAACGTGACCCCCTTGATTAAGAAAGCCAAGGCGGACTTGGCTAGATGGCACCAATCCGCTGGGGCGGGTGGCCCTCTACAAAATGATGATTCTTCCCCAGTTTTTGTATGTACTGCAAAATACCCCCCTTTCCTTCCCAAGACCTTGGTTTCGTGAGCTGGACGGGAGGGCGACGCAATTTCTTTGGCGTGGTGGGAGGCCTCGGTTGGCTCTGTCGACATGCCGCCTGCCCACCTTTGATGGGGGCCTGGGCATGTCCAATCTCTACCTCTATTATTTGGCCACCCGCCTCCTGGTCCTTTATGACTGGTTCGGGGAGGGATGGTCCGATCCGGCCTACAGGGTGGAACTTGGGGATCTGGGTTTCTCCAGTATTCAGGACCGTCTGTACGGCGGGATGTATGTCGTTACAACGCACACTTTTACAACGCATGCACTTACAACGCATTTTTTACAACGCAAAATACATTACAACGCATTCCATTACATAGCATGACACTACAACGCATTTTTAAAAACTACCTTTACAACGCATTCCATTACAACGCATACTACCTTTACAACGCATACCATTACAACGCATAATATTAAATTGCATTTAAGGTAAGTATTAGATAGTATAGGGGTAAAAATTACTTTTCTAACTCCAGGGGGTGCAACAGTAGGGTAAGTGTTGGATAGTATAGGGGTAAAAATTACTATTCTAACTCCAGGGGGTGCAACAGTAGGGAAAGTGTTGGATAGTATAGGGGTAAAAATTACTATTCTAACTCCAGGGGGTGCAACAGTAGGGAAAGTGTTGGATAGTATAGGGGTAAAAATTACTATTCTAACTCCAGGGGGTGCAACAGTAGGGAAAGTGTTGGATAGTATAGGGGTAAAAATTACTATTCTAACTCCAGGGGGTGCAACAGTAGGGAAAGTGTTGGATAGTATAGGGGTAAAAATTACTATTCTAACTCCAGGGGGTGCAACAGTAGGGAAAGTGTTGGATAGTATAGGGGTAAAAATTACTATTCTAACTCCAGGGGGTGCAACAGTAGGGAAAGTGTTGGATAGTATAGGGGTAAAAATTACTATTCTAACTCCAGGGGGTGCAACAGTAGGGAAAGTGTTGGATAGTATAGGGGTAAAAATTACTATTCTAACTCCAGGGGGTGCAACAGTAGGGTAAGTGTTGGATAGTATAGGGGTAAAAATTACTATTCTAACTCCAGGGGGTGCAACAGTAGGGTAAGTGTTGGATAGTATAGGGGTAAAAATTACTATTCTAACTCCAGGGGGTGCAACAGTAGGGTAAGTGTTGGATAGTATAGGGGTAAAAATTAGTATTCTAACTCCAGGGGGTGCAACAGTAGGGTAAGTGTTGGATAGTGTAGGGGTTTTAATGTAATATTATGCGTTGTAATGGTATGCGTTGTAAAGGTAGTATGCGTTGTAATGGAATGCGTTGTAAAGGTAGTTTTTAAAAATGCGTTGTAGTGTCCTGCGTTGTAATGGAATGCGTTGTAGTGGATGTTGCGTTGTAAAAAATGCGTTGTAAGTGTAGTGCGTTGTAAAAGTTGCGTTGTAAAGGTTGTTCCCCGTACGGCGCATCCATCCCCGCCTCCTGCCCGGATATCACCAAAGCAATCTTCCTGGCCTGGCGAGCGGCACTCCGTCACACCCGATGGACTGGGAGGCTGACCCGTGTCACTCCTTTGTGGCATGGGACGTGGTTGCGGGAGGTCGCGGAGTTGGAAGGCTTTAAATCATGGGACCTCCTCGGCATTTCCCAACTGGGGGACGTCTGGCGGGGAGGGCGAATGTGTTCCTATTCAGAGCTGCAGGCTCGCTTCTCCCTCCACTCCTCCCAATTCTATAGATACCTCCAGCTGCGCCACGCCATATGCACCTACACCCCACTGGACGTTCGGCTGCCGGATCACAGCCCCCCGGAGGCTCACGTTATGATGGGCAATTTGGGGAGTGGGGGCATTTCCAGGATCTATCGCTCCCTAATCAACTGTACCCCTACATCCCTGGAGGGCCTTAAGGAACAATGGGAGGGCTGGGTGGGTCCCCTGGATGAGGCCGACTGGCGGGACGCCCTTATGGCCCCCCGCTTGGTGACAGCCTCCGCCAAATTGCGGCTTATCCAAATTTACTACCTGCACACCGCTTATCTCACACCGGCTCGCCTACACCGTGCGGGCCTCTCCACTAACGCGGCCTGCCCCCGCTGTGGCTCTGAGCCAGCCGACTTCATTCATATGGTGTGGTCTTGCACGGAACTGGAGGGGTACTGGAGGGGCATAGAGTCTGAACTTACTGAGGTCCTGGGGTGGGAGGTGCCACATGAACCTAGACAGTCCCTACTGGGCATCACCGACGGCCTGGATGGCACACGCCCAGAGCAGCTATTCCTCATGACAGCCTTAATGGTGGCCAAGCGTGACATTGCAGCGGCGTGGAAGCAGCCGCAGCCGCCTAGCGTGGCTAAATGGGACGTCGGGGTGGACTGGTGTACGGCGCAGGAGCGCACTTTGTACCGGGCACGGGGTTGCCCCAAGAAATACCGAAAAGTCTGGGGGAAATGGCTGGGCAATGTACCATAACGGGGCGGTTCAGAAGATGGGGGGGTGGAGGGGAGGGGGGTTTCAAGGGGAGGGTGGGAATGCGGTGCACTTTCTGCTGTATTACTGTGTGGTGGCGGTTCGAAGGGCCCGACAGTTTCTTTTGTTGTACTACCTAAAAACAATAAAAACTTGTTTATCAAAAAATACATCAACTGAGTCTCTAGTGTTCATTGGTACAAATCTGGAAACTGGTCTAAAGTTGGTAGGTGCATTGCCACTGATGTCTAATTCTTGTTCTCTAACCAATTCAAATGCTTGGCTGTCCGATATTAAAGTGTCCTCATGTTGACTAGATGAATTCATTTCCATTACATTGTCCATATTCCTGCTCTGTAAGCTTCCCTCTGTCGGATTGTCCATGCATCTTAATTCTAGCAGAAGGTCCATATCAGCCACTGAAAGATTACCTGATTGACTGATAGTCATGGATTCATTACTTGTTTCAAATGTTCTTCGTTGTTGATTCTGTGCGAAGTGTTTTTTTAACTTTAATGTTCTTATAAATGTAAACACATCCACTTGCGTCATTACATTGTTAAATTCTGCTGGCGGACAATACGATAGGCCAAGTTTGAGGATATTTTTCTCTTTGTTTGACAATACAATATCAGTTAAATTTATTATTGTGGCTTCATTCTCAATGACTGTGGGCTCAATTATTTGTTCTTCATATTTGGGACGCTGGTATTGTTTGGACCCTTTGCGCCTCTGTTGCCTTTGCCTCTTCCTCTTTGTTTTCCTTCGTAACTCACTTGTGGTCTTGTCCGGAGATTGAATCTCCTTTCTTGTTCTAAAAACCAAACTACTCTATGACTGAGGGTGCTGCTGCAGTGCCTTGTTGATTTTGCCCGTCTTCTAAATCAGTGTCTACTTCGGAACTTTGAATGCTACTGAGATCAGATTGCGCCTCTGGTCTTAGAAGTGGCAAGGAATGCTCAAGGAGAACAAGAGAATATATATATATATATATATATATATATACACACACACACACACACACACGCACACACACACACATACACGCACACACACACACATACACACACATATCTATATATATATGCCATTCCAGTTTCTACCCTGCCATATGCAAATCAGTTTTGACCCAGATCCACATGGGAACAGTCCTGCCCGAACTGCCAGGCCAGGCCCTCCTCTCTTAGAGCCCATGTCTGAATATGTTGACTATTTTTTACATGAATTTGTTGAGAATCTCTCTTCCCTTATTAGAGACACTGGCCATTTTTTATCCAAACTTCCAACCGTCGGATCGGAGGAGGATTGTCTTTTCATTGTAATGGACATTTGCTCATTTTATAGTAGCATTCACCATTCAGATGGTATTGAAGCTGTCAGATACTTTTTGGATAAACGCAGTATTCATTAGTACGAACATAATATCATGATCTTAAAATGATTGAGACTTGCCTTATGAATAACTACTTTATGTTTGACAAGGAAGTTCGTGACCCGCAAGACGTTATGTTGGAGCAGGGAGGCCGTTGAATTCATATCCGATTGTATTACTATCGCTCACCTTCTGCCAAGAAATCTGATCAGTCTGTATCGTCAACTATTGAATAAGGCGATATACAAATATACAGCCAAATCACGGCTCACAGGTTGTGCTATGCAATGACCAGTTTTTAATTGGCCTTTTTAATATTTCTTACGTTATCTCCATCAGTGGCTTGAACGAACGCAAATTTCAAATATCTTTCGACCATGAATAAGGTCTTTCCTTATAATATATGGATGAGATTTTTCCTTCCACTGCTACCGAGTGACATAAAAAGCCTCGTTACCTTGAAATTTCACTTTAGATTGTTTGTAGAAAACTCTGTCCTGAAGAAGGTGAAGAAGTTACATGTCACCGAAACGCCGCGTCGACCCTTGTGTAGTTTTCTAGCGTTGTATAAATTGCATTTGTTAGAACAAACGATAATTTGTTTTTAAAAATAATAAGATGTTTTTATAGACTTACAAGTAACCATTTTGTCTTAAATTTTAATGCATTTTTTATGAACATATTTGTCTGTACATTGCCCTTATGAATCTGTTTATGTTTTGCATTTTATGAATACCTACTGCATTTCAACTGTATTGTCTCTCAACACATGATCCACATATTAATTTTTGCATAGATTAGGGACTTTGTGTGTTTTCTGACAAGGAAGTTAACCAGCAGCTCCGTGGGATGGCAATGGGAGCATGCTTTTCTCCCAGCTATGCGTGTTTATACGTTGGCTGGTGGGAGGAGCATGTCCTCAGGAACTTCCACAAAACCGCATATGATGCTCATGTATTGAACTGGTGGAGATTTATAGACGATGTCTGAGTGATATGAAAAGGGTCTATGGAATCTGCCAATCAATTTGTTGAAGCCATCAATAAAAAAAGGCTTAATTTAAATTTTACCGCCCACTTTAGAAACAAGTGTGTACAATTCTTGGATGTGGAGCAGTATATTGAGGGTAACACTATACATACCAAACTCCACAGAAAGAGCACTGCTGGTAATTCTGTATTCCATGACAGAAGCTCCTACCCTAACCACCTCATTCAGAGTATCCCGTATGGGAAGTTTATGAGAATCCAGAGAATTTGTAGTTCTGAAATAGATCTCAAAATCTGTCAGTCTGAAGCTCTCCAACATTTCAGAGCTCTAGGCTTCAAGACAAAATATTTGAAAGCAGCAATGCTAAGGGCTAATAGCCGCAACAGAGATGAATGTTTATAGGCATCTACCACCAACACCATCGCTACCCATTCTGATACCCCCCACCATTTTTCTGAACCTATGGACTCAGCCAGACTGATAACTACTTATAGTTGACAGGAGAAGCAGATAAGGAAGATCATTTACAAGAATTGGCCCATAGTTTTATCAAATATGACACTACTTCAAACTCTGCCAGAACTTCTTTCTCTAACCTTTAGACGTGCTCCCTCAATGAGGGATGCATTTGTTAAAACAAGCCCAGAGGTTTGTGTCTCTAGCACTTGGTTATCTAAAAGGACAGGATTTTTCAAATGCAGCTCATGCCAAGCCTGTAAAATTGGAAAACACACTACAGAGTATACCAGTGTATTTGAGTCCAAACCCATTAAGATCCAGGGACATTATACCTGTAGAAATGAAGTTGCGGTCTACATATTAGAGTGCACATGCCATCTGCAATATGTTGGTAGTATGAAGTTACAGGTTTTTAATAGGATACTCCAACATCTACGTGCAGTGGTTAACTCAGATTCTAATCAGCCGGTTGCACGACATTTTGAATTAGTCCATAACAATAATCTCAATGAATTGAGTTATTTTGTAATAGGTTCAGTACCCAAGTCAATCAGGGGTGGTAACAGGGAGAAGAATCTCACCAGTTAGAGTCCCTATTTATCCTGTTACTAGATACTAGGATGCCCAATGGCCTTAATACAGGAGAGGACCTGCACAATTGTTTATAGGATGGGTATGCAGTGGCTCTATGGTGTTCTGTATATATATTTTTCTGTTTAAGGCTGGTTTTTCACTTGGTTTTTAACTTGGTTTTAACTTGGTTTTTACCTGGTTTTACCTAGTTTTAAACTGGGTTTAAACTGGTGTTAGCCCCTCCTTTCTAATGTACTGTACCCTTTTGAGCCTCAATGTGAAGTAATGATGACTTCAATTCATTTGCACTAGCCATATGTTTATTGTGCACTTGCACTTTATTCCTATATGAATGATACTAGTACTGTAACTCAGTTGTGTTAAATTTGCCTAACTTTTTTTTACACCTAGTCGTATGTTTACCGTGCACTTGCACTTTATCTGCATATGAAATGGGCTCGACTCAGGCTTTGTGATTTTATTGTGGCCAACTATTACGAAGTATAGTTGGCATTATTTGACGTTGTGCACATTTTTGCACTTGCACTTTACTTTCAAGCACTTTTCCTTTGAGTAAGTAATAGTGACATCAATACTGTTAAGGGGATGTTGTAAGATCAACTCGATCAAATGAATCTGTAGGTATGTTTCCAGATGGAACAGTCATTACCATTTTGGTATAATTTTAGACATTTATTTTGCATACATATGTATTAATATGTTATTAATCCTGATCATTACAGCTTTTTATAATGTTTAACAAAAACATTTTCATCCCCAGGTAGTGACACGGTCTGTTAACAATTGTAGTACTGGTTTTGTTTTAAATGAAGTGCCTGCCCAGTATGTTTTTTAGCTCTATTGCTTAGGGGTGTGATTGAACTTCATCAACCTAATTAATTTTGACACTATTTAAGGGTTGTAATAGTTCAGCGAGTCATGTGATCAAGACCATGGTATCATGGTCGAAACGTGTCATGCTGGCCACTTGCCGATACATTGTTTGATGCTGACAATTTTGCAATAAAGCACTGCACTTTGAAATCTTCACGCTGTGGTCCTGTTCATTGCCGTGGCTATGGTGACTCAGGATTGTGAGATATGTATATATATAAATATACACACAAACAAACACACACATATATATATATATACATATATATACATATATATATATATATATATATATGGAGAGTGGAAGCCCACTTGGGAAGCAATGGAAGGTGCTTGGTACCATGGAAGCGAGGTCAATCATGGATGCATGAATAGACAATGAGTCAATTAAACATCGCATTGGCAATAAACATCATGGCGATATACGCGGCATCCATGCTGGCCGAAGGAAACAAGAAAGAACTTACTCGGATTGCAGCTCCTCCATTGGCCACAGATCCACCAATAACAACGAAGGTGATAAAATTTAAGCAAATCAGAGACTGTGTCCCATTTTTAACACAATGAAAGCACTGAAGAAGGCTCGAATGCCGAAATGCATTTGCTGTGTATTGCGTTATTAAATAAGTGAATTACCCCGTGAGTGCTCCTTACCTTGTGGACTAAGTTGTTGTGTAACACGCGAGTCCTACCCTCGCGATTATATGAGCACCCGTTCCGGAGTTCAGCAGTGGCTTTGGTGGGAAACGTGGAAAGGAATACAAGTGCTATACTGCTTGAACCGCAGCCGCTGGATTTTCTCGCCGATCAATGAGGTCGCAAACTATTCAAGTTGGTGGTTGTCGGTTTATTTAAATGACACCAGCGAGAACACCTGGGCATCATCATACGGCTGCAACGAGGGGCTGAAGGACACAGAATCTGGAGAGTGGAAGCCCACTTGGGAAGCAATGGAAGGTGCTTGGTACCATGGAAGCGAGGTCAATCATGGATGCATGAATAGACAATGAGTCAATTAAACATCGCATTGGCAATAAACATCATGGCGATATACGCGGCATCCATGCTGGCCGAAGGAAACAAGAAAGAACTTACTCGGATTGCAGCTCCTCCATTGGCCACAGATCCACCAATAACAACGAAGGTGATAAAATTTAAGCAAATCAGAGACTGTGTCCCATTTTTAACACAATGAAAGCACTGAAGAAGGCTCGAATGCCGAAATGCATTTGCTGTGTATTGCGTTATTAAATAAGTGAATTACCCCGTGAGTGCTCCTTACCTTGTGGACTAAGTTGTTGTGTAACACGCGAGTCCTACCCTCGCGATTATAGGAGCACCCGTTCCGGAGTTCAGCAGTGGCTTTGGTGGGAAACGTGGAAAGGAATACAAGTGCTATACTGCTTGAACCGCAGCCGCTGGATTTTCTCGCCGATCAATGAGGTCGCAAACTATTCAAGTTGGTGGTTGTCGGTTTATTTAAATGACACCAGCGAGAACACCTGGGCATCATCATACGGCTGCAACGAGGGGCTGAAGGACACAGAATCTGGAGAGTGGAAGCCCACTTGGGAAGCAATGGAAGGTGCTTGGTACCATGGAAGCGAGGTCAATCATGGATGCATGAATAGACAATGAGTCAATTAAACATCGCATTGGCAATAAACATCATGGCGATATACGCGGCATCCATGCGGGCCGAAGGAAACAAGAAAGAACTTACTCGTATTGCAGCTCCTCCATTGGCCACAGATCCACCAATAACAACGAAGGTGATAAAATTTAAGCAAATCAGAGACTGTGTCCCATTTTTAACACAATGAAAGCACTGAAGAAGGCTCGAATGCCGAAATGCATTTGCTGTGTATTGCGTTATTAAATAAGTGAATTACCCCGTGAGTGCTCCTTACCTTGTGGACTAAGTTGTTGTGTAACACGCGAGTCCTACCCTCGTGATTATAGGAGCACCCGTTCCGGAGTTCAGCAGTGGCTTTGGTGGGAAACGTGGAAAGGAATACAAGTGCTATACTGCTTGAACCGCAGCCGCTGGATTTTCTCGCCGATCAATGAGGTCGCAAACTATTCAAGTTGGTGGTTGTCGGTTTATTTAAATGACACCAGCGAGAACACCTGGGCATCATCATACGGCTGCAACGAGGGGCTGAAGGACACAGAATCTGGAGAGTGGAAGCCCACTTGGGAAGCAATGGAAGGTGCTTGGTACCATGGAAGCGAGGTCAATCATGGATGCATGAATAGACAATGAGTCAATTAAACATCGCATTGGCAATAAACATCATGGCGATATACGCGGCATCCATGCTGGCCAAAGGAAACAAGAAAGAACTTACTCGGATTGCAGCTCCTCCATTGGCCACAGATCCACCAATAACAACAAAGGTGATAAAATTTAAGCAAATCAGAGACTGTGTCCCATTTTTAACACAATGAAAGCACTGAAGAAGGCTCGAATGCCGAAATGCATTTGCTGTGTATTGCGTTATTAAATAAGTGAATTACCCCGTGAGTGCTCCTTACCTTGTGGACTAAGTTGTTGTGTAACACGCGAGTCCTACCCTCGTGATTATAGGAGCACCCGTTCCGGAGTTCAGCAGTGGCTTTGGTGGGAAACGTGGAAAGGAATACAAGTGCTATACTGCTTGAACCGCAGCCGCTGGATTTTCTCGCCGATCAATGAGGTCGCAAACTATTCAAGTTGGTGGTTGTCGGTTTATTTAAATGACACCAGCGAGAACACCTGGGCATCATCATACGGCTGCAACGAGGGGCTGAAGGACACAGAATCTGGAGAGTGGAAGCCCACTTGGGAAGCAATGGAAGGTGCTTGGTACCATGGAAGCGAGGTCAATCATGGATGCATGAATAGACAATGAGTCAATTAAACATCGCATTGGCAATAAACATCATGGCGATATACGCGGCATCCATGCTGGCCGAAGGAAACAAGAAAGAACTTACTCGGATTGCAGCTCCTCCATTGGCCACAGATCCACCAATAACAACGAAGGTGATAAAATTTAAGCAAATCAGAGACTGTGTCCCATTTTTAACACAATGAAAGCACTGAAGAAGGCTCGAATGCCGAAATGCATGTGCTGTGTATTGCGTTATTAAATAAGTGAATTACCCCGTGAGGGCTCCTTACCTTGTGGACTAAGTTGTTGTGTAACACGCGAGTCCTACCCTCGCGATTATAGGAGCACCCGTTCCGGAGTTCAGCAGTGGCTTTGGTGGGAAACGTGGAAAGGAATACAAGTGCTATACTGCTTGAACCGCAGCCGCTGGATTTTCTCGCCGATCAATGAGGTCGCAAACTATTCAAGTTGGTGGTTGTCGGTTTATTTAAATGACACCAGCGAGAACACCTGGGCATCATCATACGGCTGCAACGAGGGGCTGAATGACACAGAATCTGGAGAGTGGAAGCCCACTTGGGAAGCAATGGAAGGTGCTTGGTACCATGGAAGCGAGGTCAATCATGGATGCATGAATAGACAATGAGTCAATTAAACATCGCATTGGCAATAAACATCATGGCGATATACGCGGCATCCATGCTGGCCGAAGGAAACAAGAAAGAACTTACTCGGATTGCAGCTCCGCCATTGGCCACAGATCCACCAATAACAACGAAGGTGATAAAATTTAAGCAAATCAGAGACTGTGTCCCATTTTTAACACAATGAAAGCACTGAAGAAGGCTCGAATGCCGAAATGCATTTGCTGTGTATTGCGTTATTAAATAAGTGAATTACCCCGTGAGTGCTCCTTACCTTGTGGACTAAGTTGTTGTGTAACACGCGAGTCCTACCCTCGCGATTATAGGAGCACCCGTTCCGGAGTTCAGCAGTGGCTTTGGTGGGAAACGTGGAAAGGAATATATATATATATATATATATATATATATATATATATATATATATATATATATATATATATATATATATATTGAGTAAAGTTCAATCCACAGTAGGAAAGGGGCGGCACTCCGTCCTGGTGTTCAAGGTATGTTTAATCGCTCACAAACAACAACGCGTTTCAGCTGCAAGACGGCCTTTGTCAAGTTGCCTGTGCGTTCCACAATGCCAATTTTAAAAAAAAACAAACAACGTCATGATAGACATGGAAAAAATACTTCGTAAATCTCATGAGTAGTTCATTAATTCTGAGATAAACTGGTTAATAATTTTTACACATAATAATCATAAATTACAAGAAATGAAAAGCAATCAAAATTGGGAGAAAATTAAAAACAGTTAATGCTTTTTTCTTGTGCTTCGAGTGAAATCATTTCATGGAAATAGAAGAGAGACGGTAGCCCATCATAACGAAACTTTTTGCTCTCAAAACACTCATGCATGAATTTTCGTCCAAAAAATAAATAAAGGACTGATCAAATATATGATTACCAATTCTGAAGCCATGATTCATTTTAAATTACAATTTAGCATTTATACTGTAATCAAGATTTCTCCACTCAAAATGGCATTGAGGACACGCTGAATTGCTAAATGCAAAATAGTGGGGTGTGTGATGCAAGAAAGAGAGGACTGGTATGCGGGGAAGGTATCGGTTGTATAAATACTTTTTTCATGTCAGATCTCATTGTTGATCCGTGAAAGGACAATGGTAAATACAAAGTCCAATAACCCTAAATTGGGATGTATAGGGAATACAAGTAATCACACAGAAATTTAAGACAAGTGCCCAATAATCTACTGTCACAGAAACCAATAGAGGTCGCAATGAGCATATCAAAAAATTATAAGATTATATCAACCACAGATCAATATCTGTACCAACCTAACCACGTAACTAGTCACAATCATGTATGTATATTTTCCAAAATAATATGAAATGTGAAAAATTATAACAAAATCAGTATATATACAAGGTACAATACATCTTATTGTACCTATCATTGAATCACAGAAAAAAAACGTGATAGAGGAAATACAAACATATATGCACAAAGGACATATAATGGGTTGCAAGAAGGTCTGGTTTAGTTTATTGACCAATGTGAGTATTGAGTTCCTCTTCCCTGTTTAATCCATACGGGGCCATAGTGTTTAGGTCAATTATGTATCTTGATTCCAAGATACTTAGATGTTTCTCTCTGTCTCCTCCACGTATGTGCTTCAGTACTTTATCTATTCCACAGAAGTGTATTGTTACTGTTATGTGAAATATGAAAATGTCTCGCTATGGGATAGTTGAAATCTAAGTTGGTTATAGCCCTTAAATGTTCAAGGATACGTTTTTTTAGTTGGAGTTTAGTACTACCAACGTAGCGCATGTTGCACGGACACTCCAAAAGATATACCACGTCGTCTGAAGTGCAAGTGATAAATTTCCTGATTGGTTTCTTCTTGCCATCCTGCGTCTTGTAGCTTCTGCAATTTACAGAGTTCTTACACGCTTTGCAGGAGTTACATTTATGGAAGCCATCCCTGGCATGTAGCCAAGTTTGATTAGATTCCATGGGCTGGTAACTTCTTACCAATTTGTCCCTGAGTGATGGAGGTCGTCTATAGGTCATTAATGGAGCTTGACCCACTTTGTCCCCAATCACAGGATCAGCCTTTATAAGACCCCAGTGCTGAGTCAAAAGGGATTTTAATTTCCCAGATTTCACACTGTATGTGGTTATCATACGAGGACCATCCATGGTTTCCTCTTTGCTAGTTTGTTTTTCGCCAAAGAGAACCTCGCTGTGTTTGGTAGCTGCCAATTTATCAGCAGCTTGTTTCAGAATTTTGTCTTTGTACCCCCGTTGTTTGAATCTAGTTATCATAATGTTTTTCTCCATGTTGAACCCTTCATCTGTATTACAGTTTCTACGGGCTCTTAGAATCTCTCCATAAGGGATACTGCTGATTAACGAGGGGGGATGATGACTACGGGCATGTAATAATGTGTTCCCCGATGTTTCCTTTCTGAAAAGAGCGGTAGTGAGTCTGTTTTTGATGTTATCAATAGTTATTCTTACATCTAAGAAATCACATGAGGTTTCACTGATGGAATAGGTGAAACTTAAATTTAAATCATTAGCAGATAATGCCTCAATAAACTCCTGGGCTAGGTCTACACCTCCGTCCCAGATGATAAAAAGGTCGTCTATGTACCTTAGCCATAAGGGAACATGATTTGTGAATTTCTCAAATGTCTCACTCCAGACCACCTGCTCCTCCCACCACCCCAGAAAAAGATTTGCCAGGCTAGGGGCAAAACAAGTGCCCATAGCAGTGCCTGTTTTTTGTCTATACAGTGTGGTGTAGAATAAGAAAATATTCTCTTGTAAACAAAAAAGCATCAACTCCCTTAACATTAAGGAATGATTCAACATCTCCAACGGTTGGCATTGTAGGTAATACATGCAAGCTTGGACTCCCTTCAATTGATCAATACATGTATACAACGAGCATACATCAAGAGAGATCATAACAAAGCCCTCCTCCCACCTGACATCATGAATGCGTTTTAGAAAGGCAGTGGTGTCTTTGCAATAAGATCTAAGATCTTTAACGAATGCAGCTAGAAAATAGTCCAAAAATATTGATGTATTTTCAAGTAGGCCATCATTAGAAGACACAATAGGCCTCCCCGGTGGTTTTTTCAGGCTTTTATGCACCTTCGGCAGTAGATATAAGCATGGTACCTTTGGATTGTCCTTTTTGAGAAATTTATATTCGTCGTCATCCAGGAGATCCTGTTGCCACCAGATCATGAGAAGATTATGGTATCTTATTATTGTTTCATCAGCTGATGATTTCATAACAATTTTTGTCATTTAACTGGCACAAGGCCTCATTTTTGTAATCCTCTGTGTTCATTAAAACAACATTTCCGCCTTTATCTGAAGGTTTAACGGTTATGGTAGGATCTTGCAACAGATTCTTTAATGCTTGTCTTTGACCTTTTGTAAGATTGTCCCGGATGCGATAGTCATGATTGTCCCTCATTTTCATGATTTTATGCATCAGTACTGAGTGGAAAGATTCGATGTTATCGTGTGCTGTGTTGGGATTAAATTTAGATTTCACTCTAAATCCACTCCTGAGTTTGGTATCAATTGAGAATCCCAAAGATTGTAAAAGGACTCCCTCTGATTCGTCACTGGGAGATGGATTATTGGTCTCCAAGGCATGAAGTTCCAAGATGTCATCAATATCATTCATTGTAAAGTTTGCGGATGACAACTGTGTGCCAATTACATTGGTTGTACGTTCCTTGTTCCGTTTGGCTAAGAGATGTAATTTCATAAGTTTTAGTTTGCGTATGTATAGGAAGAGATCAATTCTGGTGTCTACATAGTTCCAATCGCTCGTGGGACAAAAGGAGAGACCCAATTTTAGAAGTGTTTCTTCATCAGATGTTAAAATGCGTGTTGATAAATTGATAATGGTTTTCTCACACGTATCCATGTAGGCTGTGTTCTTGTACCAGAATTTTTTGCGACCACCCCTTCTTGTTAGTCTTATTTTCTGGTTTTTGGTCTTCCTCTTGCCCTTCCACGGCCTCTTCCTCTTCCTCTTCCTCTTCTCTCTCCCTTGAGGGGGCTCGCTTGGTCTTTCTGTTGCTTGAGGATTTGGAACTCGTGTAAAAAAGTGAGTGTTATGATCTCTCTTGATGTATGCTCGTTGTATACATGTATTGATCAATTGAAGGGAGTCCAAGCTTGCATGTATTACCTACAACGCTAACCGTTGGAGATGTTGAATCATTCCTTAATGTCAAGGGAGATGATGCTTTTTTGTTTACAAGAGAATATTTTCTTATTCGACACCACACTGTATAGACAAAAAACAGGCACTGCTATGGGCACTTGTTTTGCCCCTAGCATGGCAAATCTTTTTCTGGGGTGGTGGGAGGAGCAGGTGGTCTGGAGTGAGACATTTGAGAAATTCACAAATCATGTTCCCTTATGGCTAAGGTACATAGACGACCTTTTTATCATCTGGGACGGAGGTGTAGACCTAGCCCAGGAGTTTATTGAGGCATTATCTGCTAATGATTTAAATTTAAGTTTCACCTATTCCATCAGTGAAACCTCATGTGATTTCTTAGATGTAAGAATAACTATTGATAACATCAACAACAGACTCACTACCGCTCTTTTCAGAAAGGAAACATCGGGGAACGCATTATTACATGCCCGTAGTCATCATCCGCCCTCGTTAATCAGCAGTATCCCTTATGGAGAGATTCTAAGAGCCCGTAGAAACTGTAATACAGATGAAGGGTTCAACATGGAGAAAAACATTATGATAACTAGATTCAAACAACGGGGGTACAAAGACAAAATTCTGAAACAAGCTGCTGATAAATTGGCAGCTACTAAACACAGCGAGGTTCTCTTTGGCGAAAAACAAACTAGCAAAGAGGAAACCATGGATGGTCCTCGTATGATAACCACATACAGTGTGAAATCTGGGAAATTAAAATCCCTTTTGACTCAGCACTGGGGTCTTATAAAGGCTGATCCTGTGATTGGGGACAAAGTGGGACAAGCTCCATTAATGACCTATAGACGACCTCCATCACTCAGGGACAAATTGGTAAGAAGTTACCAGCCCATGGAATCTAATCAAACTTGGCTACATGCCAGGGATGGCTTCCATAAATGTAACTCCTGCAAGGCGTGTAAGAACTCTGTAAGTTGCAGAAGCTACAAGACGCAGGATGGCAAGGAGAAACCAATCAGGAAATTTATCACTTGCACTTCAGACCACGTGGTATATCTTTTGGAGTGTCCGTGCAACATGCGCTACGTTGGTAGTACTAAACTCCAACTAAAAAAACGTATCCTTGAACATTTAAGGGCTATAACCAACTTAGATTTCAACTATCCCATAGCGAGACATTTTCATATTTCACATAACAGTAACAATACACTTCTGAAGTTCTGTGGAATAGATAAAGTACTGAAGCACATACGTGGAGGAGACAGAGAGAAACATCTAAGTATCTTGGAATCAAGATACATAATTGACCTAAACACTAGGGCCCCGTATGGATTAAACAGGGAAGAGGAACTCAATACTCACATTGGTCATTAAACTAAACTAGACCTTCTTGCAACCCATTATATGTCCTTTGTGCATATATGTTTGTATTTCCTCTATCACGTTTTTTTCTGTGATTCAATGATAGGTACAATAAGATGTAATGTACCTTGTATATATACTGATTTTGTTATAATTTTTCACATTTCATATTATTTTGGA
Organism: Triturus cristatus; assembly: GCF_964204655.1. NCBI lineage: Eukaryota > Metazoa > Chordata > Amphibia > Caudata > Salamandridae > Triturus > Triturus cristatus. The sequence continues at coordinate 104,842,359 of NC_140593.1, read as the reverse complement.
AAATATACGCACATGATTGTGACTAGTTACGTGGTTAGGTTGGTACAGATATTGATCTGTGGTTGATATAATCTTATCATTTTTTGATATGCTCATTGCGACCTCTATTGGTTTCTGTGACAGTAGATTATTGGGCACTTGTCTTAAATTTCTGGGTGATTACTTGTATTCCCTATACATCCCAATTCAGGGTTATTGGACTTTGTATTTACCATTGTCCTTTCACGGATCAACAATGAGATCTGACATGAAAAAAGTATTTATACAACCGATACCTTCCCCGCATACCAGTCCTCTCTTTCTTGCATCACACACCCCACTATTTTGCATTTAGCAATTCAGCGTGTCCTCAATGCCATTTTGAGTGGAGAAATCTTGATTACAGTATAAGTGCTAAATTGTAATTTACAATGAATCATGGCTTCAGAATTGGTAATCATATATTTGATCAGTCCTTTATTTATTTTTTGGACGAAAATTCATGCATGAGTGTTTTGAGAGCAAAAAGTTTCATTATGATGGGCTACCGTCTCTCTTCTATTTCCATGAAATGATTTCACTCGAAGCACAAGAAAAAAGCATTAACTGTTTTTAATTTTCTCCCAATTTTGATTGCTTTTCATTTCTTGTAATTTATGATTATTATGTGTAAAAGTTATTAACCAGTTTATCTCAGAATTAATGAACTACTCATGAGATTTACGAAGTATTTTTTCCATGTCTATCATGACGTTGTTTGTTTTTTTAAAAATCGGCATTGTGGAACGCACAGGCAACTTGACAAAGGCCGTCTTGCGGCTGAAACGCGTTGTTGTTTGTGAGCGATTAAACATACCTTGAACACCAGGACGGAGTGCCGCCCCTTTCCTACTGTGGATTGAACTTTACTCATATGTGTGGTTGCCGCTACCACGGCAGGCACCGACGCTAATGTGCAGGCGTGCGGCGTTCAGCGGAAAAACTTCTTCATATATATATATATATATATATATATATATATATATATATATATATATATATATATATATATATATATATATATATATATTATATATATATATATATAAATAAAATATTCAGCAGTCCTGTATCACTTTGCACAGCTTCACAACTTCAACAGGTACAGACCACAAAGTGCGCCGTAAAGAGTTTTGTGCTTGTTTATTCTTCCATAGTCAGCATGACGCGTTTCGGCTGTGAACCCACAGCCTTGATCACATGACCCTCCGGTGAAACACATGATTTATATAAGGTGACATATTGGATGTTCAAGTTACGTTACGTGACGGTTAAAACAAGGAGCTAAACAAAATACTTATATTCATTCACACAAGTATATGTTAAATTCATAAATATATAAATAACTTAATAAATAAATTATTATCATAGTTAAATATATAAAATGTAGAAATACGTAATGTATAAAACAATTTTAGTATTAAATAAATAAGCTGTTCTTTAAAAGCCTAAATCCTGAGTATAATACTAGCCTAGTGACTAAATCATTGCCCCATTTTATGAATTTTGTCCATATTAAAATTCCCATTCACGTTGTAACTTAAAAGCTGATAAAGTGCTAGTGCTAAAATCATATGGTGTCGCAAGATTAGTGCAAAAAATAATAATATTCACCCTTAAAATTATATTAAATTCATATCACATCCAATATACCAATTGTCATAAAAAAAGGGATAATGGTATATAAAAACATTACAGATTAATATATGTAAACAATATAATGATCGATGCTTCAAATTTTCAGTTCCTAGATTAAAGTATGTATTGTAATATTCAGATTAAGATGTTAAAACATAATACTTTTAAAAATATTATAATCACATAATCACTCATCAAAAATTACAGAATTAAGCCCCCATAAATTCATAATACTCAAATAGATTGGAAATGTAGTATAGAGATGCATAAATGCACATTTAGAATAAAGTTCATAACACATAAATAAAAAAGGGAAGAATTATAACATTATAGGAAATTATGGAGATCCTCTCCTCTATTGAGTCCCTTCGGAATTCTGGTATCTAACTAAAGGATGTATTTAGACTCCAATTGTCTTAACTGCTTTTCTCTGTTACCACCTCTTATGTTCTTTTTCACAGAGTCAATGACATAGTAGCACAAGTCATTTAGGTTTTTGTTATGAACCAATTTAAAATGACGTGCTACTGGGTAACTATCGTCTGAATTGACTATTGCTCTAAGATGTTGTAGGATGCGATTGAAAACCTGTAATTTAGTACTTCCCACATACTTCAATTTGCAGGTACATTCCAATACGTATACTGCATAGTCTGTGCGGCATGTAAACAGATTTTGAATTTTAACAGGGCTATTCTCAAATACACTCCAATATTCTGTAGTATATATGCCAAATTTGCAGGCCCTGCATGAAATGCATTTGTGGAAACCTGTTTTAGTAGACAGCCAGTTGCTAGAGTTTATCACCTCACGATTAGATCTAACCAGAGCATCTCTCATTGAGGGAGCTCTTCTAAAAGTGATAAGTGGTTTCTCAGGCAGAAGAGGGGCTAAAGTTATATCGGTTTTTAATAAATATATATATGTACACACAACAAGAACAACTGATGGACATAATGCTGACCAATGTCAGGCATTCCCCCCGTACAGAGATCGTGGCCTAGATCCAGATTTTTTTTGCTCACCATGCCATTCCAGTTTCTACCCAACCATATGCAAATCAGTCTTGACCCAGCTCCACATGGGAACAGACCTGCCCAAACTGCCAGGCCAGGCCCTCCCTGGACCGGAAACAAGCATACTGGGACCGGTTTCGGGGATCACCCCTCATCAGCCAGGCTAGCTTGACTCCAGTGGCACGGTGAGCACGGGACCCATGTCTGGACATATAATATCATATATATATATATATATATATATATTCACTGAAAAAACCATAGGTTTCACACACGTTATAGTTAGGAATTAGCATTTAAAAAACCTTGCAAATTCACTTAAAAAACTATAGGTTTCACACATGTTATAGTTAGGTGGACATTTCACTCGTAAAAAACCAATGAAATTCCCCCGTTATAGTTAGTTGAGATAACTATAACTCGCGTGACCGCAATACACTGCTCATGACGTCACATATTACATCACTCATGACATGGTCAGTGGCATCACTCATGAAATCACTGATGACATCATCCTTGTGATAGAGTGGCGGTCGCGCGAGTTATAGTTATCTCAACTAACTATAACAGGGGAATTTCATTGGTTTTTTACGAGTGAAATGTCCACCTAACTATAACATGTGTGAAACCTATGGTTTTTTAAGTGAATTTGCAAGGTTTTTTAAATGCTAATTCCTAACTATACCGTGTGTGAAACCTATGGTTTTTTCAGTGAATTTGTACGGTTTTTTAAATGCTAAGTTATGTATTTATTATTCTATTTTTTATTTATTTATTTTACAATAAACTACGTCTTAAAAAAAAATGTTTTTTTTTTTATAGTTTTTCACCGTGCGCGCACTGTGCGCGCACCATGCGTGCACCCCGCGATTTGTTTTTTACAAAAATTAAAATATTTTTTTCTGCCTTCGGAGTCCTTCAGGGACCCCCTGACAAAGGCTAGGGGGTCAGGAGCTCTCTACCCTGCCCCCTTTTCACGTTCGCCACCTTCCTTTTTCACTCTCGCACTCAAAACAAACAAAATGGCGGCCGACACTTCCTGATTTCGACCAATTCGAACGTTGACTGACATGTAACCACCAATCAGAATTACGCTCGCGTACGTTAGGGTGCGCGCACGGTGCGCGCATGGGGCGCGCACGGTGCGCGGCTATAGATATTTATGTGCTTTTAACTCCATTTTCTCAGGAACTACTCAACAGATTGACTCCATATATGCAAAAGACACTTCCCTGACCTGAGGAGTACCTCTTTGCCAAATTTCAAGTAATTCTGTTCAGCCGTCCGGGCTGTACCTTCGACTAAAGGTCCTATGGAAAAATGCATGGGGAAAACGCGTTTTGGGACCCCCCTTTTTTCTCGGCCCCCGCTTGACGAATCCCCCCGAGACTTTCAGGGTAGGAACTGAGCGGAGCGCCCCATTAGTTTTGAAAATTTCGCGACCGCCAGTAGATAATATATATATATCTGTGTGGTGCCTGCATGCATCTTGGAGCGTAAACTGATATATATATATATATATATATATATATATATATATATATATATATATATATATATATATATATATATATATATATATATATATATATATATATATATATATATATATAGTTCCACAAGGTTGCCCCCTGAAGAAATGCCCCAAACGAGAGAGTTAAACACCTTTAATGTGCAGGTTGGCAACACAGAGCAGCTTCATCCTCTCGTGCATGATGTATGGCCAAACGCGTTTCGGGCAGCCTTCTGCCCTTGATCACTGGCAAGTTCAAAAACCCCGGCAGGCAATGAGGAACACCTGATAAAGGACCCTCCCCAGTGGGTGTGGCCGCAAAGCATCTTGGTCCGTGTAGTCCCCAATATTAAACCACAGTGGGTGCCGTCGAGATTTGAAATAAAACAAAGTCTGTTACCCCAGTGGGTTGCTCGATGAGGGAAAGTCTTGCCTCCGTTGCCTTTCCGCTCCCACACACCGGACTCTCTGTCCCAAACAGCGCAGGAAATCCAGCGCTGGCGGTCTGCTCGAAGAGCAGCTGGGCATTTCCGCGGCCGGGCCAGCCGCTACACAAAGTTCCACAAGGTTGCCCCCTGAAGAAATGCCCCAAACGAGAGAGTTAAACACCTTTAATGTGCAGGTTGGCAACACAGAGCAGCTTCATCCTCTCGTGCATGATGTATGGCCAAACGCGTTTCGGGCAGCCTTCTGCCCTTGATCACTGGCAAGTTCAAAAACCCCGGCAGGCAATGAGGAACACCTGATAAAGGACCCTCCCCAGTGGGTGTGGCCGCAAAGCATCTTGGTCCGTGTAGTCCCCAATATTAAACCACAGTGGGTGCCGTCGAGATTTGAAATAAAACAAAGTCTGTTACCCCAGTGGGTTGCTCGATGAGGGAAAGTCTTGCCTCCGTTGCCTTTCCGCTCCCACACACCGGACTCTCTGTCCCAAACAGCGCAGGAAATCCAGCACTGGCGGTCTGCTCAGAGAGCAGCTGGGCATTTCCGCGGCCGGGCCAGCCGCTACACAAAGTTCCACAAGGTTGCCCCCTGAAGAAATGCCCCAAACGAGAGAGTTAAACACCTTTAATGTGCAGGTTGGCAACACAGAGCAGCTTCATCCTCTCGTGCATGATGTATGGCCAAACGCGTTTGGGCAGCCTTCTGCCCTTGATCACTGGCAAGTTCAAAAACCCCGGCAGGCAATGAGGAACACCTGATAAAGGACCCTCCCCAGTGGGTGTGGCCGCAAAGCATCTTGGTCCGTGTAGTCCCCAATATTAAACCACAGTGGGTGCCGTCGAGATTTGAAATAAAACAAAGTCTGTTACCCCAGTGGGTTGCTCGATGAGGGAAAGTCTTGCCTCCGTTGCCTTTCCGCTCCCACACACCGGACTCTCTGTCCCAAACAGCGCAGGAAATCCAGCGCTGGCGGTCTGCTCGAAGAGCAGCTGGGCATTTCCGCGGCCGGGCCAGCCGCTACACAAAGTTCCACAAGGTTGCCCCCTGAAGAAATGCCCCAAACGAGAGAGTTAAACACCTTTAATGTGCAGGTTGGCAACACAGAGCAGCTTCATCCTCTCGTGCATGATGTATGGCCAAACGCGTTTCGGGCAGCCTTCTGCCCTTGATCACTGGCAAGTTCAAAAACCCCGGCAGGCAATGAGGAACACCTGATAAAGGACCCTCCCCAGTGGGTGTGGCCGCAAAGCATCTTGGTCCGTGTAGTCCCCAATATTAAACCACAGTGGGTGCCGTCGAGATTTGAAATAAAACAAAGTCTGTTACCCCAGTGGGTTGCTCGATGAGGGAAAGTCTTGCCTCCGTTGCCTTTCCGCTCCCACACACCGGACTCTCTGTCCCAAACAGCGCAGGAAATCCAGCACTGGCGGTCTGCTCAGAGAGCAGCTGGGCATTTCCGCGGCCGGGCCAGCCGCTACACAAAGTTCCACAAGGTTGCCCCCTGAAGAAATGCCCCAAACGAGAGAGTTAAACACCTTTAATGTGCAGGTTGGCAACACAGAGCAGCTTCATCCTCTCGTGCATGATGTATGGCCAAACGCGTTTCGGGCAGCCTTCTGCCCTTGATCACTGGCAAGTTCAAAAACCCCGGCAGGCAATGAGGAACACCTGATAAAGGACCCTCCCCAGTGGGTGTGGCCGCAAAGCATCTTGGTCCGTGTAGTCCCCAATATTAAACCACAGTGGGTGCCGTCGAGATTTGAAATAAAACAAAGTCTGTTACCCCAGTGGGTTGCTCGATGAGGGAAAGTCTTGCCTCCGTTGCCTTTCCGCTCCCACACACCGGACTCTCTGTCCCAAACAGCGCAGGAAATCCAGCGCTGGCGGTCTGCTCGAAGAGCAGCTGGGCATTTCCGCGGCCGGGCCAGCCGCTACACAAAGTTCCACAAGGTTGCCCCCTGAAGAAATGCCCCAAACGAGAGAGTTAAACACCTTTAATGTGCAGGTTGGCAACACAGAGCAGCTTCATCCTCTCGTGCATGATGTATGGCCAAACGCGTTTCGGGCAGCCTTCTGCCCTTGATCACTGGCAAGTTCAAAAACCCCGGCAGGCAATGAGGAACACCTGATAAAGGACCCTCCCCAGTGGGTGTGGCCGCAAAGCATCTTGGTCCGTGTAGTCCCCAATATTAAACCACAGTGGGTGCCGTCGAGATTTGAAATAAAACAAAGTCTGTTACCCCAGTGGGTTGCTCGATGAGGGAAAGTCTTGCCTCCGTTGCCTTTCCGCTCCCACACACCGGACTCTCTGTCCCAAACAGTGCAGGAAATCCAGCACTGGCGGTCTGCTCGAAGAGCAGCTGGGCATTTCCGCGGCCGGGCCAGCCGCTACACAAAGTTCCACAAGGTTGCCCCCTGAAGAAATGCCCCAAACGAGAGAGTTAAACACCTTTAATGTGCAGGTTGGCAACACAGAGCAGCTTCATCCTCTCGTGCATGATGTATGGCCAAACGCGTTTCGGGCAGCCTTCTGCCCTTGATCACTGGCAAGTTCAAAAACCCCGGCAGGCAATGAGGAACACCTGATAAACGAGAGAGTTAAACACCTTTAATGTGCAGGTTGGCAACACAGAGCAGCTTCATCCTCTCGTGCATGATGACGGCACCCACTGTGGTTTAATATTGGGGACTACACGGACCAAGATGCTTTGCGGCCACACCCACTGGGGAGGGTCCTTTATCAGGTGTTCCTCATTGCCTGCCGGGGTTTTTGAACTTGCCAGTGATCAAGGGCAGAAGGCTGCCCGAAACGCGTTTGGCCATACATCATGCACGAGAGGATGAAGCTGCTCTGTGTTGCCAACCTGCACATTAAAGGTGTTTAACTCTCTCGTTTATCAGGTGTTCCTCATTGCCTGCCGGGGTTTTTGAACTTGCCAGTGATCAAGGGCAGAAGGCTGCCCGAAACGCGTTTGGCCATACATCATGCACGAGAGGATGAAGCTGCTCTGTGTTGCCAACCTGCACATTAAAGGTGTTTAACTCTCTCGTTTGGGGCATTTCTTCAGGGGGCAACCTTGTGGAACTTTGTGTAGCGGCTGGCCCGGCCGCGGAAATGCCCAGCTGCTCTTCGAGCAGACCGCCAGCGCTGGATTTCCTGCGCTGTTTGGGACAGAGAGTCCGGTGTGTGGGAGCGGAAAGGCAACGGAGGCAAGACTTTCCCTCATCGAGCAACCCACTGGGGTAACAGACTTTGTTTTATTTCAAATCTCGACGGCACCCACTGTGGTTTAATATTGGGGACTACACGGACCAAGATGCTTTGCGGCCACACCCACTGGGGAGGGTCCTTTATCAGGTGTTCCTCATTGCCTGCCGGGGTTTTTGAACTTGCCAGTGATCAAGGGCAGAAGGCTGCCCGAAACGCGTTTGGCCATACATCATGCACGAGAGGATGAAGCTGCTCTGTGTTGCCAACCTGCACATTAAAGGTGTTTAACTCTCTCGTTTGGGGCATTTCTTCAGGGGGCAACCTTGTGGAACTTTGTGTAGCGGCTGGCCCGGCCGCGGAAATGCCCAGCTGCTCTTCGAGCAGACCGCCAGCGCTGGATTTCCTGCGCTGTTTGGGACAGAGAGTCCGGTGTGTGGGAGCGGAAAGGCAATGGAGGTAAGACTTTCCCTCATCGAGCAACCCACTGGGGTAACAGACTTTGTTTTATTTCAAATCTCGACGGCACCCACTGTGGTTTAATATTGGGGACTACACGGACCAAGATGCTTTGCGGCCACACCCACTGGGGAGGGTCCTTTATCAGGTGTTCCTCATTGCCTGCCGGGGTTTTTGAACTTGCCAGTGATCAAGGGCAGAAGGCTGCCCGAAACGCGTTTGGCCATACATCATGCACGAGAGGATGAAGCTGCTCTGTGTTGCCAACCTGCACATTAAAGGTGTTTAACTCTCTCGTTTGGGGCATTTCTTCAGGGGGCAACCTTGTGGAACTTTGTGTAGCGGCTGGCCCGGCCGCGGAAATGCCCAGCTGCTCTTCGAGCAGACCGCCAGCGCTGGATTTCCTGCGCTGTTTGGGACAGAGAGTCCGGTGTGTGGGAGCGGAAAGGCAACGGAGGCAAGACTTTCCCTCATCGAGCAACCCACTGGGGTAACAGACTTTGTTTTATTTCAAATCTCGACGGCACCCACTGTGGTTTAAAATTGGGGACTACACGGACCAAGATGCTTTGCGGCCACACCCACTGGGGAGGGTCCTTTATCAGGTGTTCCTCATTGCCTGCCGGGGTTTTTGAACTTGCCAGTGATCAAGGGCAGAAGGCTGCCCGAAACGCGTTTGGCCATACATCATGCACGAGAGGATGAAGCTGCTCTGTGTTGCCAACCTGCACATTAAAGGTGTTTAACTCTCTCGTTTGGGGCATTTCTTCAGGGGGCAACCTTGTGGAACTTTGTGTAGTGGCTGGCCCGGCCGCGGAAATGCCCAGCTGCTCTTCGAGCAGACCGCCAGCGCTGGATTTCCTGCGCTGTTTGGGACAGAGAGTCCGGTGTGTGGGAGCGGAAAGGCAACGGAGGCAAGACTTTCCCTCATCGAGCAACCCACTGGGGTAACAGACTTTGTTTTATTTCAAATCTCGACGGCACCCACTGTGGTTTAATATTGGGGACTACACGGACCAAGATGCTTTGCGGCCACACCCACTGGGGAGGGTCCTTTATCAGGTGTTCCTCATTGCCTGCCGGGGTTTTTGAACTTGCCAGTGATCAAGGGCAGAAGGCTGCCCGAAACGCGTTTGGCCATACATCATGCACGAGAGGATGAGGCTGCTCTGTGTTGCCAACCTGCACATTAAAGGTGTTTAACTCTCTCGTTTGGGGCATTTCTTCAGGGGGCAACCTTGTGGAACTTTGTGTAGCGGCTGGCCCGGCCGCGGAAATGCCCAGCTGCTCTTCGAGCAGACCGCCAGCGCTGGATTTCCTGCGCTGTTTGGGACAGAGAGTCCGGTGTGTGGGAGCGGAAAGGCAACGGAGGCAAGACTTTCCCTCATCGAGCAACCCACTGGGGTAACAGACTTTGTTTTATTTCAAATCTCGACGGCACCCACTGTGGTTTAATATTGGGGGCTACACGGACCAAGATGCTTTGCGGCCACACCCACTGGGGAGGGTCCTTTATCAGGTGTTCCTCATTGCCTGCCGGGGTTTTTGAACTTGCCAGTGATCAAGGGCAGAAGGCTGCCCGAAACGCGTTTGGCCATACATCATGCACGAGAGGATGAAGCTGCTCTGTGTTGCCAACCTGCACATTAAAGGTGTTTAACTCTCTCGTTTGGGGCATTTCTTCAGGGGGCAACCTTGTGGAACTATATATATATATATATATATATATATATATATATTTATTTTATTCTATTCTATTTTATAGATACATCTACTCCGTCTTACAGAAGATCTTAGTCCTTTTAGTTTATATCCAAAACTGCTGCTGTAAAATCACTCCTGTCATTATACTCACCCTTGGGACACCCCTATGGGGTATAGGTTGAATTTCTCGCCTTGGGCGCACAATTGGTTTGAATGATTATGTACAAGATATGAATGTCATTTGGGTTGGTTTTCTAGCTTTCGAGGCCCTATATACCTGTGGACTATATTTATTGCATTTTTTCAATCTACCTATTTTAGCTCTATTTTCGGGTTCTTGAGCAAAAGAAATTATTTATGCTGCTACATGATTTTGCTGATTTGCACATATGTTGCGTATTTTGCACTGATGCACTTGCACTTTATTTCCAGTACTGCTGCTCCTAGGAGTAAACATTTACAGTGGGGCCATTGGTTTATTCTAGGATTTTTTTCCTTTACAGTGGTCCTATGTGCTTCCTTGCTTTTTTAATCTATTTTGTATATTTGTACATAATATGATTTGTGCCACACAGGCCTGTACGAATCCAAAGGCACAAGCACTTTTTCTAGGCTGCATCAGTATGTCATTGCATTATTCATGATTGTCTATTTGCAATTTTAACTTTCTACTGGTTTTAAGATTTATGTGCAATAATTAAGCAATATTAATATTTTTATATGTATATATGCAGTGATTTTCATATGCAAACTTTTTAGCATTATGTAGTATGTGGCTCATTTGTTTAAAGGAACTTCAAACATCTTTTTCTATATAGTGATTTATCCAGAAGGATTGCATGTAATAATAATCCACTGATTTTACATCATGTACTGTAAGGGGCTCCACAAGGTTATTGAACAGATTTATCCGCTGGCACCGATATGTCTTTTATGGAAGACTTTTTTTTATATATAAGTGTTGTAATTTTGATTCCTCCCTGCCAGTTTTATTTACGGCTAAATTTATGGATTTGCGAGCATATTTTTCACTTCAGGGTATTGCTCTATTGAATAACCACTGTGGTTCAATTCAGCTTGATGTGGCTATTTTGTCATGATGTAGTATTTGTGCTGAGTATACGCAGTATTTCTTCTATTACTATTTTTTTACCCTTGTTGTAATATGGAGGTTTGCTGTTCTGTATGCCGCTTTCCTATTGGCCTATGAAAATGGGAGGAGTCTACAACTTACTATATTTGTTGTGTATGGTCTTAGTGGTGTCATGTGATCAAGGCCGTGGTTTCACGGCCGAAACGCGTCATGCCTACTGACTCTATGGAATAAACCTTGTCAACAAAAATATTCAGCGTGCTGTGGTCTGTACCTGTTCCAGCTATCTACTGGAGTTTGGGAACTCTTCTTGTGATATATATATATATATATGTATATATCATCACCAAGGATTCACTTCGCAGTGAATCAATTAGCACGCACTCACAGTCTGTTGAATTATCCCAATTTACTTTATTTTTCTTTTAGAAGTTCTCCAGTCTCCAAATCAACCAACGCGTTTCGCCATCCACCGATGGCTTGGTCACGGTTAGTCTAGTACATTACATTTGCCCAATAAAAACATTTGTTGTTAGTCATGTGGGTGTTGATGTCACACCTTCCTCGAAACATGGAATTCTGGTATATGTATTTTTTCACCATACATACATTATTAACAAGGTATTTGCAACTACACCCGATTGTCGATATGCGGGTCCCTTGCCGTTATTATGTTTTATTTATAACAGAGAACCGGTTCTCAATGGGTTTCACAAGGAACCCATTATTTTAGTAAATGACGTCTCGCTACTTATATGCAAGGTTACCAATTAGTGTTGGTGTGATACCCTCTAGTGGGTTAATCCTCCCAATATTGATGTAAAACCACATTTATTTGTGTCCCCTCTAGTGGGGAACGATTCTCGTCGATTTAGTACATAACAGTTCTCACTAACTGGAAAGGATATGTCTGTATGGTATCGACCAAAGGGTGATTTTCATGTGTATTAATTACATGTGTGAGTTTTTTTTGTATGTGTTTTTTTTGGCTATAGGTGTGTGGGTTATGTGTTACTATATAAATGTGACTAACAAAAAGATAAAAAAAACTTAAAAAAACATTTGTGCTTAAAAACGACTTCCTCTCCTGTTCACAGGTATCCCACTAATTAAAGTAACATAGTGAGTCAATGTTTCTACAAGTGGACGTACAGTTCCTCACTTTGGTTGAGGCCCCATGGCGTAAAGGTCCTGAAATTAAGAATCTGGTACGATTCTCTCCGTCTTAAGGTCTTTTCCCGGTCACCCCCTCTTTCATGTAGGGGTATAGTCTCCAGGGCATAGAAACATAGGGATTTCCAATCTCCTCCATGGTTGATCTCCATATGTTTCGCCACAGCATTACTCCTGTCTTTGTTGACTGTGGCTCTGACGTGTTCCAAGATTCTCTTTTTGAGTTCGCATTTCGTACTTCCTATATATTTCAACGAGCATGGACACTCGATTACATATACCACAAACTGGCTTTTACACGTGATTAGTTCCTTTATCTGCCACATTTTTTCGTTTGGTAGTTTTACTTCTGTTGTATTTTTGGCAATCTGACAAACTTTACACATGTGGCACTTTTTAAAGCCTTTCGTTGTTAACCATTGTGTGCCTTTCTTTTTAGTTTGATCTTGATGGTGACTATGTATCAGTTTATCTTTCAAATTCTTTGCTCGGCCATAAGTGATTTGGGCATGTTTGCCCACAATTTCTCCTACTGTCGAGTCCAATTGTAGAATTTTCCAGTTTCTCCAAAGAATGTTCGCTATTTCTTTTGATTCCTTGGAATAGTCCAAAATTAATCGGATTGTTGTGTTTTCTGAGTGATTCACATTCCTGTTGGTAGATTTATTGATCTTTTGCTGGTTCTCATCAAGGATGTCCTCCCTTCTTTTTTCATAGGCTCGCTTCCAACATCTTTGGATATTTCCTTTTTGGTATCCTCGGTGATTGTATCTGTTAGCTGTGTTGTTGCTGTGTTTTTCCCATTCTTTTTCTTCTAAGCAAATTCTCCGTAAGTGCAAGAATTCCCCGTATGGGATGTTATTCTTGACCGAAGATTGGTGAAAGCTAGTTGCATGTAATGTTGCATTTGTTGAAGTTTCTTTCCTATGCAGCGTGGTTTCTAGTTTGTTATCCACGATGTAAATTTCCGTATCTAGGAAGATCACTTTTTCCTTGCTGATATTGTATGTGAATCTTATGTTTGCTTCTGTGGAGTTAAGAATTTTGAAATATTCCTCAAATTCTGCCGTTGTCCCATCCCAAATTATTAAAAGGTCATCGATATATCTTAACCATTTCATTACTTTGTTGACATATTTATCATTTTGGGGGTGCCATGCTATTTCTTGTTCCCACCAACCCATGGTGAGGCAGGCATATCCGGGACTAAAGGAAAACCCCATTGCGCATCCTTTGATTTGTAAAAAAATGTCTTCTCCAAAAAGGAAAGTGTTTTGAGTAAGGCACATATTGATCATGTCCATTAGCATCTGATTGTGCTGTTTCAGTTTTATGTCGCGCTCTTTGAGAAAATAACTGCCTGCTAGTAATCCAATGTCATGTTCGATGTTTGTATAAAGTGACGTGACGTCCATTGTTATTAGCATGTAGGATGGTTGCCATGGTAGTTCTTGTAGGTGTCTCAGTAGGTCAGTAGTGTCTTTTAAATATGAGCTTAGGTTAAAGACAAAAGGCATCAAAAAATGGTCGACATAGTTCGCTACTGGTTCCATAAGAGAGCCTTTGGCAGACACTATTGGTCTGCCTGGTGGTTTCAATGGGTTCTTATGTACTTTTGGCAGGAAATAAATTGTTGCCATTATGGGGTGTTCAGTGCTCAGGAATTTTCTTCCGTCGTCATCAAGTAAATTTAGTTGTTGCCATCTTTGTATTTCTTTGTCTAAATGTTCCTTGAAGACTCGTGTTGGATTCCTATCTAGTTTTTTGTAATATTCTTGATTTTTTAGTTGTGAATGTGCCTCTGCCACATAGTCTAGGGTATCCATAATAACGATGTTTCCACCCTTATCTGCCATTTTAATAGTTATTGATTTATCTTCCATTAAATCTTTGAGGGCCAGTCTCTCTGCTTTTTTCAGGTTGTCTCGGAATTTAGTCCCTCTTATTTTGTACATATCCTGTACAACTGCCTCCTGAAAGATGTCGATTTTATTGCCGGGGGGTAGTTGGGGATAGAAACGTGATGGAGGTTTTTTTCCACTTATGCCCGCTCCTGTCTGTGGGCATGCTGTGGATTCTTCAATGATGTCTGCTTTTTCCATCATATCTAGATTAACCAAAGTTAGAAGAGCTGTCATATCCGTCGTTTTTAGGATTGGTTCTTCTATCTTAGATGGTGTTTTGGTTTTCCGTGTTGCAGTGTGTTTCGTCAGCTCTTGATTTTCTTTGAAGAGTTTGGCAAGTTTGATTTTCCTTATGTATTTATAAATATCAATACGTGTTTGCGCTAAATCCATCGATTGGGTTGGGCAGAAATTAATCCCATGTTTTAGTAAGGATGTTTCATTGTTGGATAGGGAGCGTTTTGATAGATTCATAATAACTAACTCCTCTTTGTCATCTGATTCATCTGTCCAGTTTATTTTGATGTCTTCTGACGCATGCTCCTGGTCTTTGTCCCCATTTCTTCTGATCCAGTTTTTCCTTTTTCCTCTTCTTGTTGGTTTCTTGCTGTTGATACCGGTGTTCGTGGGGTCCATCTGCGTCCTCTTCCCCTTCCGCGTGCGATTCGAAAGTTATTTTGATTTTGTTCCCATGATCTCTGTTGGAGAACTAATCTCATGTCTCCTAAAAAACTACTTGTCGTTTGTTCTTCAGTTTGTTCCCCATCGTTATCACTCGCGCCTGTTGAGGTTAATGACGTAAGACTTGAGGAGCTTGGTGCCCCCGTTGATGTTCTGCCCTGATTTTTGAAAATGTTGAATTTTTTCGCATATGTGAATATGCGTCCTTGCGCATAATCTTCTTTATCCCTTTGGAATTTCGATTGTTTTCTCATTTTTACTAACTCCTCGTGTTTTTCTACATATTTTTCCAGGTCTTCTTTTAGTTTGTTCATTTCAGTGTTCATTTCTTCAGACGCTAGATCTTTTTCCAGTTGTAATAGTTCCTCTTTGATTTTTAATAGCACGACTTCAATGTGTTTGATCAAGATGGCGATAAGGCCTAGTGACGAATTCAACACAAACTCTCCCCACTCCTGCAACAATTCATTACTTGCATCTTGTTGGCTGGGCATTAGTGATATTCTAAGTCCTCTTGGGACCCTCTGTACTTCCAGGTATTTTTTTAAAGTGGTCAGCTCCCACCATTTGTTGATCTCCTTTTTGCTCAACCTTTCCCACATTTTTAGTTTACTCCGTGTATCCATTTTCTTGGGGTCACCATTTGTCTCCCTAGAAGTCCGACCCTGTGATGTTGTTTCCTGCTCAAAAAAGGAAGCTAGGAAAATGGATACACGGAGTAAACTAAAAATGTGGGAAAGGTTGAGCAAAAAGGAGATCAACAAATGGTGGGAGCTGACCCCTTTAAAAAAATACCTGGAAGTACAGAGGGTCCCAAGAGGACTTAGAATATCACTAATGCCCAGCCAACAAGATGCAAGTAATGAATTGTTGCAGGAGTGGGGAGAGTTTGTGTTGAATTTGTCACTAGGCCTTATCGCCATCTTGATCAAACACATTGAAGTCGCGCTATTAAAAATCAAAGAGGAACTATTACAACTGGAAAAAGATCTAGCGTCTGAAGAAATGAACACTGAAATGAACAAACTAAAAGAAGACCTGGAAAAATATGTAGAAAAACACGAGGAGTTAGTAAAAATGAGAAAACAATCGAAATTCCAAATGGATAAAGAAGATTATGCGCAAGGACGCATATTCACATATGCGAAAAAATTCGACATTTTCAAAAATCAGGGCAGAACATCAACGGGGGCACCAAGCTCCTCAAGTCTTACGTCATTAACCTCAACAGGCGCGAGTGATAACGATGGGGAACAAACTGAAGAACAAACGACAAGTAGTTTTTTAGGAGACATGAGATTAGTTCTCCAACAGAGATCATGGGAACAAAATCAAAATCAGTTACGAATCGCACGCGGAAGGGGAAGAGGACGCAGATGGACCCCACGAACACCGGTATCAACAGCAAGAAACCAACAAGAAGAGGAAAAAGGAAAAACTGGATCAGAAGAAATGGGGACAAAGACCAGGAGCATGCGTCAGAAGACATCAAAATAAACTGGACAGATGAATCAGATGACAAAGAGGAGTTAGTTATTATGAATCTATCAAAACGCTCCCTATCCAACAATGAAACATCCTTACTAAAACATGGGATTAATTTCTGCCCAACCCAATCGATGGACTTAGCGCAAACACGTATTGATATATATAAATACATAAGGAAAATCAAACTTGCCAAACTCTTCAAAGAAAATCAAGAGCTGATGAAACACACTGCAACACGGAAAACCAAAACACCATCTAAGATAGAAGAACCAATCCTAAAAACGACGGATATGACAGCTCTTCTAACTTTGGTTAATCTAGATATAATGGAAAAAGCAGACATCATTGAAGAATCCACAGCATGCCCACAGACAGGAGCGGGCATAAGTGGAAAAAAACCTCCATCACGTTTCTATCCCCAACTACCCCCCGGCAATAAAATCGACATCTTTCAGGAGGCAGTTGTACAGGATATGTACAAAATAAGAGGGACTAAATTCCGAGACAACCTGAAAAAAGCAGAGAGACTGGCCCTCAAAGATTTAATGGAAGATAAATCAATAACTATTAAAATGGCAGATAAGGGTGGAAACATCGTTATTATGGATACCCTAGACTATGTGGCAGAGGCACATTCACAACTAAAAAATCAAGAATATTACAAAAAACTAGATAGGAATCCAACACGAGTCTTCAAGGAACATTTAGACAAAGAAATACAAAGATGGCAACCACTAAATTTACTTGATGACGACGAAAGAAAATTCCTGAGCACTGAACACCCCATAATGGCAACAATTTATTTCCTGCCAAAAGTACATAAGAACCCATTGAAACCACCAGGCAGACCAATAGTGTCTGCCAAAGGCTCTCTTATGGAACCAGTAGTGAACTATGTCGACCATTTTTTGATGCCTTTTGTCTTTAACCTAAGCTCATATTTAAAAGACACTACTGACCTACTGAGACACCTACAAGAACTACCATGGCAACCATCCTACATGCTAATAACAATGGACGTCACGTCACTTTATACAAACATCGAACATGACATTGGATTACTAGCATGCAGTTATTTTCTCAAAGAGCGCGACATAAAACTGAAACAGCACAATCAGATGCTAATGGACATGATCAATATGTGCCTTACTCAAAACACTTTCCTTTTTGGAGAAGACATTTTTTTACAAATCAAAGGATGCGCAATGGGGTTTTCCTTTAGTCCCGGATATGCCTGCCTCACCATGGGTTGGTGGGAACAAGAAATAGCATGGCACCCCCAAAATGATAAATATGTCAACAAAGTAATGAAATGGTTAAGATATATTGATGACCTTTTAATAATTTGGGATGGGACAACGGCAGAATTTGAGGAATATTTCAAAATTCTTAACTCCACAGAAGCAAACATAAGATTCACATACAATATCAGCAAGGAAAAAGTGATCTTCCTAGATACGGAAATTTACATCGTGGATAACAAACTAGAAACCACGCTGCATAGGAAAGAAACTTCAACAAATGCAACATTACATGCAACTAGCGTTCACCAATCTTCGGTCAAGAATAACATCCCATACGGGGAATTCTTGCGCTTACGGAGAATTTGCTCAGAAGAAAAAGAATGGGAAAAACACAGCAACAACACAGCTAACAGATTCAAGCACCGAGGATACCAAAAAGGAAATATCCAACGATGTTGGAAGCGAGCCTATGAAAAAAGAAGGGAGGACATCCTTGATGAGAACCAGCAAAAGATCAATAAATCTACCAACAGGAATGTGAATCACTCAGAAAACACAACAATCCGATTAATTTTGGACTATTCCAAGGAATCAAAAGAAATAGCAAACATTCTTCGGAGAAACTGGAAAATTCTACAATTGGACTCGACAGTAGGAGAAATTGTGGGCAAACATGCCCAAATCACTTATCGCCGAGCAAAGAATTTGAAAGATAAACTGATACATAGTCACCATCAAGATCAAACTAAAAAGAAAGGCACACAATGGTTAACAACGAAAGGCTTTAAAAAGTGCCACATGTGTAAAGTTTGTCAGATTGCCAAAAATACAACAGAAGTAAAACTACCAAACGAAAAAATGTGGCAGATAAAGGAACTAATCACGTGTAAAAGCCAGTTTGTGGTATATGTAATCGAGTGTCCATGCTCGTTGAAGTATATAGGAAGTACGAAATGCGAACTCAAAAAGAGAATCTTGGAACACGTCAGAGCCACAGTCAACAAACACAGGAGTAATGCTGTGGCGAAACATATGGAGATCAACCATGGAGGAGATTGGAAATCCCTATGTTTCTATGCCCTGGAGACTATACCCCTACATGAAAGAGGGGGTGACCGGGAAAAGACCTTAAGACGGAGAGAATCGTACCAGATTCTTAATTTCAGGACCTTTACGCCATGGGGCCTCAACCAAAGTGAGGAACTGTACGTCCACTTGTAGAAACATTGACTCACTATGTTACTTTAATTAGTGGGATACCTGTGAACAGGAGAGGAAGTCGTTTTTAAGCACAAATGTTTTTTAAAGTTTTTTTTAACTTTTTGTTAGTCACATTTATATAGTAACACATAACCCACACACCTATAGCCAAAAAAAACACATACAAAAAAAACACACACATGTAATTAATACACATGAAAATCACCCTTTGGTCGATACCATACAGACATATCCTTTCCAGTTAGTAAGAACTATTATGTACTAAATCGACGAGAATCGTTCCCCACTAGAGGGGACACAAATAAATGTGGTTTTACATCAATATTGGGAGGATTAACCCACTAGAGGGTATCACACCAACACTAATTGGTAACCTTGCATATAAGTAGCGAGACGTCATTTACTAAAATAATGGGTTCCTTGTGAAACCCATTGAGAACCGGTTCTCTGTTATAAATAAAACATAATAACGGCAAGGGACCCGCATATCAACAATCGGGTGTAGTTGCAAATACCTTGTTAATAATGTATGTATGGTGAAAAAATACATATACCAGAATTCCATGTTTCGAGGAAGGTGTGACATCAACACCCACATGACTAACAACAAATGTTTTTATTGGGCAAATGTAATGTACTAGACTAACCGTGACCAAGCCATCGGTGGATGGCGAAACGCGTTGGTTGATTTGGAGACTGGAGAACTTCTAAAAGAAAAATAAAGTAAATTGGGATAATTCAACAGACTGTGAGTGCGTGCTAATTGATTCACTGCGAAGTGAATCCTTGGTGATGATACAATACGGCATGGCTCGGCCACAGCACTGCACCGGATAAAGACGCGCCAGGGGTCCTACGAACGGAGCCGATTTGGGTGGATATATATATATATATATATATCAAACACCACGTTTCTGGAAAGAACGTGCGGCGCACTCGTGCTCGATTCAAAGAAATTGCTTTTATTCGTTCTTCTCCGTGAAGACTAACAAACACACGCGTTCCGGGACCCTGCCCTTCGTCAGTGTTAGTTTGTCAAGTTCATAGTTTACATTTAAATAACAGAAGCAATCATTGGTCGATTGGACTAGCGAGTGCCATTGATATAGGACTTTCCAGCTGGTCACCCACATTTCATTGTAACCATGGCGGCCATACTTGAATGACTAAGACTGTTTTTTATTCATGTATTATTCCCCTTTACACGTCATTAGATCCCAAATTGCCACAAAGTGTGAATTATGTCATGAATGATAAGCTAAACAAAAAATTCAACATAGGCAATTCATTCGGTGACCAGATGATGACAAGACCGCTAAATCAGCGAGTTTGTAATTCAATAATAAAGCGCGCCTCTAGCTGGCGTAGCTCTCTTACTCTGTCTCCTCCTCTTTCAGTCATGGGGACCTGGTCTAAGCAAAAGTAGCTAAGCTTGTCACTACGGGATTCATGGTTGTCTGCAAAGTGCCTGGCAAACTCGCACCCCTGGGGGCCTTAATATGGAGGAAGAATTATGGTCCTTCATTGGCTAAGCTTGTCCTTGCGCAATTTCCATTTTTCCCAAACCTCTGCATCACACCATTGTATCATTGAGAAAAATTTGTGTAAATTGAGTGTTTTCCTTCTGCAACCTGTTTCTTTATCAACTGTGTTCAGTGAATATGCCCATTGAGGGCTTAATTTTGCGTTCTGAAAAATGATTGTTACATTTTTGTACATATTGTATATAAGTGTGAGTGGATGCCCCTTTCACTTTTTCGTCCTTCTCTTTTTCAAAAATTAGAACTGAGTCTATAACATCATTATTGACAGGACCGCTGGTTGATTAATTTAATTTAATTTTTCCCGCGAGCATTTGAGCTGTGGCTACGCCCATTGGAGGGCGCAATTGTACGATCCAGCAAAATGCTCTCGGTCGTTGATTTAGCGGTCTTGTCATTATCTGGTCACCGAATGAATTGCCTATGTTGAATTTTTTGTTTAGCTTATCATTCATGACATAATTCACACTTTGTGGCAATTTGGGATCTAATGACGTGTCATGAGCAATAATACATGAATTACATACTGTCTTGGTCATTCAAGTATGGCCGCCATGGTTACAATGAAATGTGGGTGACCAGCTGGAAAGTCCTATATCAATGGCACTCGCTAGTCCAATCGACCAATGATTGTTTCTGTTATTTAAATGTAAACTATGAACTTGACAAACTAACACTGACGAAGGGCAGGGTCCCGGAACGCGTGTGTTTGTTAGTCTTCACGGAGAAGAACGAATAAAAGCAATTTCTTTGAATCGAGCACGAGTGCGCCGCACGTTCTTTCCAGAAACGTGGTGTTTGGTAGTAATAGATTGCGCTATCGCCCGCGCAAGTGGCGCACCCGCACTGCTGAGAGCAACGGAGTGGGGCGGTGTTGTTTTTCGAATATATATATATATATGTAATCTACTGGCGGTCGCCAGTAGATAGTTATAGTTTGGACCGTGTTTCCTTAGGAAATCTCAAAATTCTATTTTGAATAACTTTGGCGCTGGTTGACGAATCCTCGCGAAATTTTCAAAACTAATGGGGCGCTCTGTTGAGCTCCTACCCTAAAAATCTCGGGGTGATTTGTCAAGCGGGGGCCGAGAAAAAGGGGGGGTCCCAAAACGCGTTTTCCCCATGCATTTTCCCATGGGACCTTTAGACACAGCTACAGCCCGAACGGCTGAACAGAATTACTTGAAATTTGGCAGAGAGGTAGCCATAAGGTCAAGGAAGTGCCTTTCGCAGGTCTGGTGTAAATCTGTTCAGTATTTCCTGAGAAAATAGCATTTAAAAAGCATATCAATATCTATACGCGCGCAGGGTGCGCGCACTGAGCAAGCCCTGTGCGCTCACCCTGCCGTGCGCGAGCGTAATTCTGATTGGTTGTTAGATGTCAGTAAACATTCGAATCGGTAGAAATCAGGAAGTGTCAGCCGCCATTTTGTCTGTCGCACTGAAAAGGAAAGGTGGAGACCATGAATAGGGGGCAGGGTAGGGAGTTCTTGACCCCCTAGCCATTGTAAGGGGGTCACAGTAGGACCACGAAGGGCAAAAAAAAAAGATTTTAATTTTTTTTAAAAACATCGCGAGGTGCGTGCACCTAGCGCGCACCCGAAAAAAAACATTAAAAAAAAATAGAATTAAAAATCACGTTTAAGTGTTTAGATATTAGGTGGCTCTAAAAAGAGCCCTTGTGTTTATTGAGTGTTTTTCGGTACCTACAAGTAAGTACCAATGCAGAGTCTAAAGTTCAAGAGAAAGACTCTGTTCCCTTCATCATTGAAATGTACACCGTCTCCTCTATAAATGTCTTGCATGTTGTAACGCAAGTTGTTGTGGTATATGGAACCCATACCATAGTCTCTGAGGAAAGCAGAAACAGACTTATTGACGTGCTTTCTTGCTTTGTCAATCTGCGGACAAAATTGGTTGGACCAGTTCCACTTTTGACTTTGGCATATATTAGAATATACAAAGGCAGTTTGTGGAAAAAGTGACATCAATTGCAGAAAGGTGTCCTTAATAAGCATTTCCAGACCTACCCCAGTTAAAGTGCCTAGGTCATTTCCACCACAGTGCACAATAATAAGGTTAGGCTGTGGGAGATGTAGAAAGGTTTTCACCAAAGGCATTAATTGGTGCCACTTTAACCCTCTCTGACCAATCCATTTAATGTCTACATTTGGCAAAGCAAGGTCTTTGAAAATACCTATTTTTTCTGCATACTTTTCACTCCAGAAGACATAGCTATGACCTACAATCCACACTGTAAACATCTTTCAAGGAGATCTGGATGCACTCAGAAGGTGTCTTTCAGTAGAATGGCAATATGAAAAGAAAGACAGTTGAAAAATGGAGGCATACATACTTTTTTTTAATAAAAAGAAGTCATTGGCTGATTCAAACCATTTTACAGTTAAAACTAGGCTGTTTAAATTTTTAAAAGCATGTTTTGGATTGGTACAGAAAAATGTGTTCCCACTGAACATTACTTTGGATTTGCTGTTAGGTTTGAAAAGTCAAGCACTCTTGCTCTTTGGATTTGAAACATTGTGTGCTGAACTTCTGACCTCTCTGCTCACACCTGTGTTCCATGAGCTGTTGCTATGGTAGCAGGCAGAAGTCATGTTGGGGGAAGGGATGATTTGGAAAGGGGTTGAAAGTTGCAACCAAAAGAAATGTGTGATTCCATTTGAAAAACTGTGGGAAGGACTGTGATTTTACATTAACATGTATATGTGGGAAAAAAGAGAGGGAAAAATTCCAATTTACTGGTTGTGGAGAGAGGAGAGAGGTGTACAGCTCTGAGATTCTGGCTCTGATAATCTGCTGTTTGAGTGCCACATTTCTTTCTCAACTAATTAATTTTAATGGTGAGTTATGAGTTTGAGAGGGGAAGTATGTGGTGTATTTTGATATAAATAATAGAATTGTCATTCTTGTTTTAAAGTTGTGTTTTACATTTTGTGATTTAGGAGAAATGTAACTGTCTTGAACTAGTAAGATATTATGGTGTATGTTTTCACTGTAAGTTAAGGTGTAGTGGTATCACTGAGGAATACTGTTTTGTGCCTAGAATCACATCATGAGTGTGTCTGCACACAGGATTTGTTGTCAGAGATTTAATTTGCGTTGCTGTTGTTCTGTTAGCCTTGCACTTGTAGAAAAGTGGCAGTTTGTTTGCTTAAAGTGTGATGGTTAGCATTCAGCAGAAATTAGTTACTCACAAAAAAGAGGCAAATGCAAACACATTTGAAACTTGCATGGTACATTTTCCTACCACTTTAAAAGTGGTGTTTTACATTTTATGTTAAGGAAGATATTTAAGTGCCTTGAACATGTTAGATATTATGGAGTATGTCTTCACTATAAGTTAAGGTGTACTGCTATCACCCAGGAATACAGTTTTCTGCCTAGAATCACACCATGACACAGTGTGCACACAGGAATTGTTATCAGAGATTTAATTTGTGTTGGTCTTGCTCTATTACCCTTGCACTTGTAGGAAAGGGGCAGCTTGTTTTGTTCAAATGTGTTGGTTAGTACTCAGCTATCGTTTTCTGCCTAGAATCACAGTATGAGTCTGTGTGGACAGAGGAATTGTTGTCAGAGATTTTATTTGTGTTGCTGTTGTTCTGTAAAACTTGCACTTTCAGGAAAGGGCCAGCTTGTTTTGTTCAAATGTGATGGTTAGCACTCAGCTATCGTTTTCTGCCTAGAATCACAGCATGAGTCTGTGTGGACAGAGGAATTGTTGTCAGAGATTTTATTTGTGTTGCTGTTGTTCTGTAAAACTTGTACTTTCAGGAAAGGGCCAGCTTCTTTTGTTCAAATGTGATGGTTAGCAATCAGCAGAAATCACTATCTCACAAATGAGAGGCAAATGTTAACACATTAGAAATCAACAGGGTAGATTTTCCTTTCAATCGTGTAATCTGTGAGGTAGTTCCTACATGTAAAAAACTCTAATTGACCTTTACCAAAGATGTACTCTTACACACATATCTGCAGTCTTCATGCACTTGTAAAAGTCTCCATGCAGATTTCTCTTGCAACTGACAATACACAGTCACCAGAAACACACTGTTTGCACACATGCAGCAGCTTCTCCTATACTCCCATGCATAATACTCAGCTCTGTGTTGTATTTCAGATAGCAGTGTGTAACGCAAACACATTCAACGTCATCAAGGCTCATTTCCTTTGCTCTACTCTAATCACTCACCCTGTAACACATGCTGATGGTCTCAAGTAGCTATTAGGACATGTGCTCTTTTTTGCCTCTCTAAAATATAAGGGAAATGTGTCAGGCTGTCTCAGTAATTATCACTTGCTCCATCCACAGTACTAAATGTGCTTTCAAATTGCAAATGAAATATCGTTTTCTGCCTAGAATCACAGCATGAGTCTGTGTGGACAAAGGAATTGTTGTCAGAGATTTTATTTGTGTTGCTGTTCTGTAAAACTTGCACTTTCAGGAAAGGGCCAGCTTGTTTTGTTCAAATGTGATGGTTAGCACTCAGCAGAAATCACTATCTCACATATGAGAGGCAAATGTTAACACATTAGAAATCAACAGGGTAGATTTTCCTTTCAATCTTATAATCTGTGAGGTAATTCCTACATGTAAAAAACTCTAATTGACCTTTACCAAAGATGTACTCTTATCTGCAGTCTTCATGCACTTGTAAAAGTCTCCATGCAGATTTCTCTTGCAACTGACAATACACAGTCACCAGAAACACACTGTTTGCACACATTCAGCAGCTTCTCCTATACTCCCATGCATAATACTCAGCTCTGTGTTGTAATTCAGATAGCAGTGTGTAACGCAAACACATTCAACGTCATCAAGGCTCATTTCCTTTGCTCTACTCTAATCACTCACCCTGTAACACATGCTGATGGTCTCAAGTAGCTGTTAGGACATGTGCTCTTTTTTGCCTCTCTAAAATATAAGGGAAATGTGTCAGGCTGTCTCAGTAACTATCACTTGCTCCATCCACAGTACTAAATGTGCTTTCAAATTGCCAAAGGAAATATCGTTTTCTGCCTAGAATCACAGCATGAGTCTGTGTGGACACAGGAATTGGTGTCAGAGATTTTATTTGTGTTGCTGTTGTTCTGTAAAACTTGCACTTTCAGGAAAGGGCCAGCTTGTTTTGTTCAAATGTGATGGTTAGCACTCAGCTATCGTTTTCTGCCTAGAAACACAGCATGAGTCTGTGTGGACAGAGGAATTGTTGTCAGAATTTTTTTTTGTGTTGCTGTTGTTCTGTAAAACTTGTACTTTCAGTAGGGGGCCAGCTTGTTTTTTTCAAATGTGATGGTTAGCACTCAGCAGAAATCACTATCTCACAAATGAGAGGCAAATGTTAACACATTTCAAATCAACAGGGTAGATTGTCCATCCACTCCTGCAATGGGTGAGGTAGTTCCTAAATGTAAAAAACTCTAATTGACCTTCACCAAAGATGTACTCTTACACCCATATCTGCAGTCTTCATGCACTTGTAAAAGGCTCCATGCAGATTTCTCTTGCAACTGACAATACACAGTCACCAGAAACACACTGTTTGCACACATGCAGCAGCTTCTCTTATACTCTCATGCATAATACTCAGCTCTGTGTTGTATTTCAGATAGCAGTGTGTAACGCAAATACATTCAACGTTATCAAGGCTCATTTCCTTTGCTCTACTCTAATCACTCACCCTGTAACACATGCTGATGGTCTCAAGTAGCTATTAGGACATGTGCTCTTTTTTGCCTCTCTAAAATATAAGGGAAATGTGTCAGGCTGTCTCAGTAATTATTACTTGCTCCATCCACAGTACTAAATGTGCTTTTAAATTGCCAAATGAAATATCGTTTTCTGCCTAGAATCACAGCATGAGTCTGTGTGGACAGAGGAATTGTTGTCAGAGATTTTATTTGTGTTGCTGTTGTTCTGTAAAACTTGCACTTTCAGGAAAGGGCCAGCTTGTTTTGTTCAAATGTGTTGGTTAGTACTCAGCAGAAATCACTATCAGAAAAATGAGAGGCAAATGGTAACACATTTCAAATTAACAGGGTAGATTGTCCTTCAACTCCTGCAATGGGTGAGGTAGTTCCTACATGTACAAAACTCCAATTAACCTTTACCAAACATGTACTCTTACACACATATCTGCAGTCTTCATGAACTTGTAAAAGTCTCCATGCAGATCTCTCTTGCAACTGACAATACACAGTCTCCAGAAACACACTGTTTGCACACATGCAGCAGCTTCTCCTACACTCCCATGCATAATACTCAGCTCTGTGTTGTATTTCAGATAGCAGTGTGTAACGCAAACACATTCAACGTCACCAAGGCTCATTTCCTTTGCTCTACTCTAATCACTCACCCTGTAACACATGCTGATGGTCTCAAGTAGCTATTAGGACATGAGCTCTTTTTTGCCTCTCTAAAATATAAGGGAAATGTGTCAGGCTGTCACAGTAATTATCATTTGCTCCACAACAGAAGTAAATGTGCTTTCAAATTGCCAAGCAAATATCGATTTCTGCCTAGAATCACACCATGAGTCTGTGTGCACACAGGAATTGTTGTCAGAGATTTAATTCATGTTTCTGTTGTTTTGTAAGACTTGGACTCGTAGGAAAGGATCAGCACATGTGATAGGATTTGAAAAGTTGAAAAAAAAAATTGTAAAGAATTAAAATTACATAAAGGTATTTTTTTTTTAGTTTTTTCGAGGTATTCCTGAGCAACACTGAAAAAATATAAAGATGCCTATAAAGTCAAGAAAGAGAAATGAAAAGAAACAACAATTATATTTGAAGACGACTGGTAAAAAAAAAATAGGAGGCGAAGAAAAAGTCTTCTGGTAAGCAAACTAAAGAATTTTTTAAAAATATCTTAAAAAAAAAAATGATCGAAACATAAATTCAAACAGTGTTTCAAGTACAAAACAACAACAGTCGACAGCAAAAAGAAAATGCTAATGTAGACTCAGAAGTAAGAAAGAGTAACTTAACACGGAAAATAGATTTTAAAAACATTCGTCGAAAAATGTTTCAGAGAAGAGTGATGTTAAATTTGCTAAAGGTTGTGAAAAAGTATAAGAAAAAAACATAATTTTATAAAAAAAAGAAATTAATAGAAAATATTGTTACCAAGGCATTAGAAATAAAAAAAAAACTATTCATTTTAATTTTGAACAGGATGCGTAGATTAGATAAATTAGTCAATGCAATGAAGTCACAAAGCAAAAGGAGAAGAGAAGTAAAAAAAAATAACTTTTGTAAAGTGTTCTTAGGAGAATGGAAGCATAGTTCAAGTACTGAACCATTTTTTAATGAAGAGAGTTATCTTCAAAGTAATAGTTTGTTGCATGCAGTTGACATCAATGGAAGAGCATATGAAGTTAAGGATGGTTGTGTAATGGAAAAGGAGAAAATGGTTCCAAGAAATGAGGAAGAAGTGATGGCTGATGAGGTTATGGGGAGACGTCCTAAAGCCCCAGTGTACACTTGGAATTGTAGTAGTATTTGTACTGTGCGTCAGGAATCTATTGATAAATTACGTGACTTTCTAAGAGAATATAGTAAAAAGAGTGTTAAACAGAAAATTAAGGTGCTTCAAAGACTAGATCCATGCAGAGTGAGAGAGAATACTGGTTTGCAAGGACATTCTCTGGCTTGTCTATCTAGGAAAGTGTGTCAAAGTGTTTTTCACCATTTTAGGATGCTCGCTGTTTATCATACTGAAATGAGAAAGTTTGTGAGAACATTGTATTTTGCTAAAAGTCCAGCACTAAAGTTGAATGAGTTGAATAATGCTCTGTTCCGTGGATCTGTATCAGATGTAGTGAAGGTTACTGATGAGATTCAGTTTTGTTACTTTGGTCCAGAACAAGAAAGTGCAGAAAATGACACAGTTATTGATGAAAATGTAGAAGAGAATGTAGAACTTACTGTTAGTAAAAATGTTGATGATGAAATGACAAAATTTGCTATCATCTCTAATGAAAGACCAAATATTACTTTTATATGTTGCCGGAGAAGCCATTACAAAATTCAAACAAGGAATGTTGATCTGTATAAAAAAAGTGAAAATGAAGATAATTATAAGTGGAAAGATTTTGCAACATATATATTTCTGGAAAATTGTTTTGAATTGGGTGAAGATCAGCGTATGTGTAAATACTGTTATAACAAGTTAGAAGAAAATAGAATGCCAGCAAGAGCTGTACATAATAAATTAGAATTGGTTTCCCCCAGAGCTTTCGGATATAAATACGTATGAGTCTATACTTATTCAATGTGTCCATCCGTTTCAGACCATAGTGCGTATGGAGCCAAAAACTGGTAAATTACCACCTTCGGATTTACAAAGAGGTTTAAAAGGAAGAGTCGTCTATTTTCCATTGGATTTGAAAAAAAATATGGAAACAATTGATGCAGATACTTTGGAAACTGAACCATTAGTTATTCTGGTTAATGGTGTACCTACAAAGAATAAGAAAATTTGGCAGGAGCTGGTGGATGTACGAAAAGTACAAAGAGCAAATTTGTATTTGAAAAAAAATAATAAATGGTATGAAGCCATTTATATGGATGAAGATGAAGAAGAAATACTAGAAGACACAGGAATACCAACTGGGCAAATTGAAAAAGTGGATAAGTCAAAAGAAGAAGAAATTTATGAGCATTTCAGCATACATACTCTTCATTCTAAAGACGTTATGGGAAACGCTATTGATCTGTTTCAGATGAAGAAAGCAAAAGGAACTCCTGTGAGTGTATGGGAGGAGAGCTTAGAAGCTCGTTGTTTTCCCCAACTGTTTCCTACAGGAGAAGGTGGACGATATGATGAACGTCCAGTACAGATTCCTGCTTCGGAGTATCGGACTACAAGATTATATGCAGAAGATCCAAGATTTCGTCAAAGTATTCCTTATTTGTTCCATCTTTTATTTGAAAGTGACTTGTCTGCACTATCTTATGCAGTAAATCACATTTTAAAAACTGGAGTACATCTACATAATGTGTCTGCAAAGGATTTTATGAACAAAGTGCAACAGCGAGATGATCATTTGGAATCTCAATTGATCAATCTGATGGCTTGTCAGCGTGGAACTAATGAATATTGGTACCGACGCCATGGAGAATTGAAGTGTATGTTACGGAATTTAGGAACTCCTACATGGTTCCTTACCCTGAGCTGTGCTGAGTACGCTTGGGATGATTTACTGGATTTTCTGCGAGAGGCAAATTCAAACATTGAAAACATCCAATACAAGACAGCAGGAGAATTGTGCTCATTAGATCCGGTTAATGTTTGCAGATATTTCAATCACAGATTTGAGGCTATGGTGTCCTTCATCTGCAATAAAAAAAATCCACCTCTTGGGGAAGTTGTGGATTTCTTTTGGAGAAAAGAGTACCAAGCAAGAGGTGCTCCACATATTCATATGCTGTTGTGGATCAAGGATGCCCCAAAATTTGGAACAGATGCTGATGAAGCAGTTTTATCTTTCATTGAAGGATATGCAACATGTGCTATACCTAAAAGCACAGAAGAGAAAAACTTAAAAGAGAAAGTTTTACGTTTCCAAAGTCATCGGTGTGGAAAATACTGTCGACGAAAGTACAAGAGTAAAGATAAATTCTACACGAAATGTCGATTTGGATTTCCACGACCTGTTCTTTCAAAAGGAAGAGTAAACAGTTTTATGTCAGCTGTGCGACATACTATTACAAGAAAATCGCCTAAGAATACCTACAACCTAAGAAGAAAAGAAGAGTCAAAATATATAAATGACTACAACCCAGTCATTTTATCCATGTGGAATGCTAACATGGAAATTCAGTATGTGGCTGACAATTCTATTGCTGTTGCTCGGTATGTCACGTCTTACATCACTAAATCTGAGAAAACGGAATTGAAAGAAATGTGGGAAGAGATTTCTCACGAGAAGACTGTCAGTAAGAAGCTATACAGTTTCAGTTTAAAGATGTTATCGCATCGAGAAATTGGATCCTACGAATGCTCAGATAGGTTATCATCTGCAAGCCTGTACTCGAAATCCAGAAGAATAATTTGGGTAAGTTTAGGCCTTGCAGGAATGCGAAATCGGGTACTGAAATCTATTCGAGAAATTGAGTATTTAGCAGAGTTCGAACCAGAAAGTACAGACATTTTAAGAACAAACATGTTGGACACATATTACCCACAAAGAAGTCATCACCTTGAGAACATGTGTCTTTATGAAGTGCTGCAGAACTTCATTTTTAAACGGAATGCCACAGAAGATATCAACAATGGAAAATATAAAGTCAGTGGTGAGGAGGGATGTTTGGTGAAGCAAACAAAAGGAAGTTTGATAAATCACCGGAAGCTGAGTTGTGACACTCCTGACAAAAAGGAATTTTACCACTTGGCACTTTTGCAGCTGTTTAAACCATGGCGTTCAGAGGACGAACTACTTGGAGAATTCCAGAGTTATGAAGATTCCTTCAATGCTAGCAAAGACAGCATAGAATGCAGTCCTTTCACAACTTATGTTCAAATGTTAAATGAAGAAATTGAGCAAGAAGCAAAAATTGCAGCTGAAGTAGCTAGAGACAGTTCTCAAGACAGTCAAAGTTCTGGGACATTCAGTCAAGATCCTCTAGGACAACCAATCGTAGAAAATGAAGCAGCAATAGCCATGAATGAAGTGGAAACAGCTATGCATCAAGCTCAGGAAGAATTAGTAGACTTAACATATTTGGAGCAGCAACTGAATGATGCACAAAAACAAATTTATGAAGAAGTCAGGAAAAAAATTGATCACGGATTACTACATGAAAAGAAAGAGTGCTCATGCACATCATTTGAACCAATCAGGATGTATGTGAGTGGACAAGCTGGAACTGGAAAAGTTTCTTAATTAATGTAATTAGAAGCTACCTACAGAAGAAAATGGATTGCATTTTGTCTTGTGTTGTTACTGCTCCAACTGGGTTAGCAGCGTATAACATAAAAGGAGTTACCTTACATCGTTTGCTAATGTTACCAGTAGAGCATGAGAACAAAATACAGTACCACAAACTAGCAGGAGAAGCATGCTTGGAAGTTTCAAGAGTATTGAAGAAATTGAAAGTACTCATTATTGATGAGGTAAGCATGGTATCAAACTTAATGCTTGCCTTTGTGCATATAAGAATGCAGCAAATTCTGAAGACAGAGTATGATGTGTTATTTGGAGGAAAACACGTCATAGTTTTTGGGGATCTTTTGCAACTTACTCCAGTTAAAGGACAACCGGTATTCCATACTCTTACACATGAAGACACGAAAAAGTCGTTAGGAAGTATAGGCAATGTAAATATTTGGACATATTTTGAGTATAAGGAACTCATTACCAATATGAGGCAAGCCAATGATGAGGACTATACAAGTATTCTGAAAGATATAAGAATTGGACTACTCACAGAACATGGCAGAAAAGCATTACAGAGTCGATTGCTGAGTAATTTGTTTACAACAGAAGAAATAGTTCCTGAGAAAATATACAAGAAAATTGCTGAAAAAAATACTGTAATCTGCTTAATGCCAACACTACATGAATGCTCTGTATTCAATCAAGAACTTTTGAAATTGGAAAATGAAGAGATCATAAAACTTTAAGCTGTGGATAAAATTCAACATGAACGAATAACTATTATATTGACAGGCAAATTGGCTACTAAATTGGATTCTCTGGAGAAAAACATTTCAAAAACAGCTGGTTTGGAAAATAATCTTTATGTGTGTATGAACTGTAGAGTAATTTTAAGACGCAATTTGGATGTAGAAAAAGGTTTAGTGAATGGAGCTATGGGTAAAGTTGTGGGTTTTGTAACGTACCAGAAAAAAGATGGAATTGAATTCTTAAAAATAAAATTTGATCAGATTGAAGAGGTTAAAGTGATTAGTCGTTGTTCAGTTCGTTTTTTGCTAGTGAAAGACTTATATGTACGTAGGAAGCAGTTTCCAATTTCTCTAGCATATGCTGTAACTATTCACAAGTCTCAAGGATTAACTGTTGATAGTGCTTTTGTAAACATTGGGTCTACTGTGTTCAAAGAAGGTATGGCATATGTTGCTTTGTCACGCGTGAAAAAATATCTGGTTTATTCATGATAGACTTTGATGACTCAAAAGTAAGTGCTGATGCAAACTCTGTAAAGGAGTATAATAGATTAAGAAAAAGCTATGCTCCTCATTTAGGTCAGTATCCTGTGTTTGAAAAACGTGTTGTTTGTCGGAAAAGGAGAATTGAGAATATCTGTAAAGAGGATGTACAGAAGAGAAAACAAAAAGACAGTGATGGGACTGCAAGCAAAAAGAAAAAGAACAGTGTGGAAGAGGTTGTTGGTTGTCATTTTGAAAATAGCTCTGGTGTCAACTGCTACGCAAATGTAGAGCAGATAATACTAAATCATGAAAAAAGATTCTGTTCTTTGCTGAGTCTCCTTTATGAGAAGCTGAGTAATGATAAAAATAAAATAGAAAGTGCTTCTGATGTTAGAAATCTTTTAGATGTATGTTCTGGATGTACACAGTTTACACAAAATGTCCAGCAAGATGCACAGGAATTCTTGATGTATATCCTGATGGTACTGGAAGATGAAGGAGTAGAAGTAGAAAATGTGTTTGGTGTCTCTTATACATGGGAACATTGTTGTGATAACTGTATGAACACAAGCAGTAGTAATGTAGATTCTGAAAGGTTCATATATTTACCATTACCAGAAAGTAAAACAGTGACTTTTAGTAAATTAGTTAAAGATGCTAATCACAACATGGAATGTTCTAAATGTAAATCTGAAATATCGTCAACGTTATTTTTAAAGAAATATGGACAGTATGTAATTGTAATGGTACAACGTTGTAGAGCTGATGGAACAAAATTGGAAACTTTACTAAAGAAGTTTGTTGGCAACCAATTATCCATACCTGGGAAAACTTTTGTTACAGTTGCAATAATTTTTCATGATGGTCCTTCTATAACTTCTGGTCATTACACAGTTTATCTTAAATGTGAAAAAGGATGGACACTGTGTAATGATTCTCAATTGATTTTCAAGCAACGTTTGCCTTATGATTTACCCAATTCTTACTTAATTTTTCTGAAACCCAAATTTTAAATACTAACATCATCATCGGAAGAAAGCATTATTAAAATTTAAAAGGATTAAAATTGGATATTTCACTCAAAAGGGATTTTAAACTTACCATTTGGCCTTAAGGAAAGGTAAAACAAACAATTGTGGACTTCTTTGACAGATATTATTTTGGAAAATGTTCTTTTGCAACAAGGTTTACAGATGTTATTTTTTGAAAATTGTTATTGTTCTTAAAAGGTATTTTTAACATTTCTATTAAGGTATGTTTTAGTGATGATACATTTGGGGCTTTTTTAAACAATCTTTCAGATTGTTTTTTTTTTGCCCGCTGTTAAATGATGAATACAATTGATATCACTATTTTCAGTGAAAATCAAAACATTCTGAAAACAGCAAAAAAAGGGCAAAAAAATTGCTTTGCTAAATATGAAAAAACATGTACTGTTTAATAAAGTGTATTGTTGAATATTAATACTTTTTTTCTTTTTTTCAGAACTAGAAAGAAAATTTAGAAGATGTTATTCAGTTTTCTTTGCAATTAAATAAAAACATTTATTTCTAAATAATTTACTTTGATGGTCAGGTAAGTTTAACATATCTGTACGTGTCACTGTTTTCGTTTCATACTTCCTTTTCTTCACCTCTTCTTACTCTGCTTTTCTCATTTCTCTTCTCACTCTCTCTTTCTGCTTTACTACTCTTTTGTAACTCCCTTACTACTTCTCTACTAGTCCCCTACCTTTACTACCTCCATCACTAATTTTTCATCCATGTTTCTTTCTCTGTATCCATATGTCTTAGTCTTTTTAACTGCCTTACTCCTTCTCAGTTGTTTGCTTTCTGTCTCTGTATCTGTCACTCTCTGTTTGTCTGTTTTACCCTTAACTTCCTTAACATCTCTGGGACAGATTTACAAGCCACCTGCACCACCACTACGTCACTTTTCTTGACATACTAGTGGCGCAGGGTGCTCTTCCATATTTACAAGGAGAGGATAAGCCACTCTGTGTGTCTTTTCCTCTCCTTGTAAATACAGCCAATTCAAATGCAGCACTAAAATGAGCTATTATCTTTTTTGATAGGTTTAGGGTACCTATAGGTAAGTACTGATGCAGAGTTTAAAGTTTAAAAGGAAGACTCTCTTCCCTTCATGTGTGAAATGTACACCATCTCTTTTTTAATTACGTTGCCACTCCCCTCTCTTTGTCAGGGAGTCCCTGAAGGTTTACTAAAGATGAAAAAAATGATTATTTTTTTTTTAAAAAAAAACAGAAAAATAGATTCAAAAAACAAGTTTTTGTGTTTTGATTTTAGGTGGCTCTAAAAAGAGCCCTTGAGTTAATGTAGGGACAGAGGAAGTGAAAAACGAAAAAAAAAAAAATAACCATGGCCTTTCGCAAAGATGCTCCTCAAATTTTCTTTGAATGAGATCAATACTGCTCTCACCCAAAGAAATAGGAGTACCACAATCCATGCAGTGTGTACTCATCCTCCCAAAACAAGGACGAATATCCAGAGGTGTGGAAGAAGGTGAAGGCACCATTGCAGAAGAAGTGCTCGCCTGAGCTGCCGAAGATGTGCTCGGCTGAGCTGCTGCAGATGTCGTCGGCTGAGCAGGTGGAGGGTTTGCTCCAGAAGCTTGACGAAAAGTCACAGGATGCATTGCCTCAACGTGCCTCATCATAGTGTGAATACTAAAAGAGTACTTCTTATTAGCATTCCCACGCGACAAAGTGCGCTGACACAGTATGCAGGTGACCTTTGGTGCATTCACCTTCTTTTGTCCCTCAGGAAAAGTGAAAAACTGCCATATAAAGGAGTCTTTCTGCTTCCTCTGCCTCTGTCTCTCAAGAGTGTCCTGCTCACTCTGAGAAGGTGGCTGGTGATCTGCCATTGTCTCACAAAAACAGAGTAGCTCCTTCTCCAAGGGAATCAGAACTAATAATGAGGGGAGTGGGTGTGGTTTTGGAAGAATCTGGAACTGAAAGTACTTTGAACCAATGAAAAGTGATGTTTCTTGATCACATCAGTTGCCATGAGGGGATTGGGTGTGGTGTTGAAACAATCTGAAACTGAAAGTAATGAAAACCAATTAAAAGTGTTGTTTTATTAATCACATAACCCGAGGTGCGCGCACTGAGCAAGCTCCGAGCGCGCACGGTGCAATTACGCATGCGCGAACGCGTACGCGCGCATGCGCATACGTATTATGCGCGTACGTAACACGCATATGCAGCACGCGCGTATGCGCGAACGTCAGCGCGCGTACTCTACGCGTATACGGAAGTGTACCGAGTGGAGCACGTACGACGCACGCATGCGTACGTACGCATGCGTACTGGGTGCGCGCTGCGAGCGCGCACTAAAACGTATGTATGCGTACGTAGATAACGTACGCCTGCATACATGAAAAACGTACGCAAACGTACTAGGTGCGCGCTCTGAGCGCGCACCCTAAGAATTTAAAAAAAAAAAAAAGTGGACATAACTTAATAGAAGATATTAACTATGGACATTTTTGAAAAAGAAATATATAAAAAATATAATAAAAAAATAAAAAATTAGCATTTAAAAAACTTTTGAAATTCACTGAAAAAACCATAGGTTTCACACACGTTATAGTTAGGAATTAGCATTTAAAAAACCTTGCAAATTCACTGAAAAAACCATAGGTTTCACACATGTTATAGTTAGCTGGTCATTTTACTCGTAAAAAAACAATGAAATTCCCCCGTTATAGTTAGTTCAGCTAACTATAACTCGCGCGCCCGCAATCCACTGCTGATGACGTCACATATTACATCACTCATGACATGGTCAGTGACATCACTCATGACATCACTGATGACATCTCAAATGACATCACTGATGACATCACTGATGACGTCATCCATGAGAAAAATTACCACATCTTCTCACACCATAATATAACCTTTGATACACCGAGTAAAAATTTAAGAGTTCCATTCTCAAAACCATATATACTGCAATACCAATCATTACATACCCACTTATTAACTCTTTGGTCTTCATATACCTCCACTTGCTCACCTGTAAAGTCACTCATACTTACAGTCACTCCATACAAAACTATAATATACATTTAAACACTTATATAGACACTCACACACTAACAAGTATCCATAGAGCTACTGTTACACCAACTCAGTCATGCAAATAATCACACTCCCATTTTCTCACCTATGCAGTAAATCACACTCAAGTTCACTTACTCATAAAAATAGTATCACATTCTTACACTCTTATAGAATCATTGATACAAGCACACACTCATCCATACAGTCACTTTCACAATCATACACTCTCATATCTACTCACTTATATACTCTTACACGCACATATACTGCCTTTCACATATGTAGGTAGTCACAAATGTACTACTGAAATATATATTCAATCCCTACCACACCCATACATACACTCGCTCAACCATACAGTCCATCACAGATGCACTCCTAAAACCATTCACCCATAGAATCACCAACTCACACATCTATGCATAGAGTGACACACACCCTACCCACACAAACACTCACACACCCATACTGATACTCAGACAACCAATCAATTACCCATATAGAGAGCTGTTCTCAAAACCATGCAGCCACTTATACACCAACATACAGACACATACACACATTTACACAGTTTAGTCACTAGTCTGCAGTAAGATACATTTAATGACTTACTTAAAGAATAATGTTATGCACCACAGAAAATCATCCATTTACACACTTGTACACCCACTCATTCTTCAACAGGACTTTCCCTATATATATAAAACATATTGAAATTCTTGAGAAACACATACTCACTAGATGACGTCATCAGTGATGTCATCAGTGATGTCATTTGAGATGTTATCAGTGATGTCATGAGTGATGTCACTGACCATGTCATGAGTGATGTAATATGTGACGTCATCAGCAGTGGATTGCGGGCGCGCGAGTTATAGTTAGCTGAACTAACTATAACGGGGGAATTTCATTGTTTTTATACGAGTAAAATGACCAGCTAACTATAACATGTGTGAAACCTATGGTTTTTTCAGTGAATATATATATATTACCTACTGGCGGTCGCCAGTAGGTAGTTATAGTTAGGACCACGTTTCCATAGGAAAACCTCAACATTCTATTTTGAATAACTTTGGCGCCGGTCGACGAATCCTCGCGAATTTCTCAAAATAGGTGGGGCGCTACGCTCCGCTCCTACCCTGAAAGTCTCGGGGGGATTCGTCAAGCGGGGGCTGAGATAAAAGGGGGGTCCCAAAACGCGTTTTTCCCATGCATTTTTCCATAGGACCTTTAGAACGAGCTACAGCCCGAACGGCTGAACAGAATTACTAGAAATGTGGCAGAGAGGTAGTCCCTAGGTCAAGGAAGTGCCTTTTGTAGGTTTGGTGTAAATCTGTTCAGTAGATTCTGAGAAAATAGCATTTAAATCAATATATATATCTGAGCCCGCTTACGGTACGCTTACCGTACGCTTACGGTAAGCGTACGGTGGCGTGCGCGAGCGCGATTCTGATTGGCTCTTAGATCTTAGTAAACATTCGAATCGGCAGAAACCAGGAAGCGGCGTCCGCCATTTTGTCTACCGCACTGAGTGTTATGTATCAAACATGATGGCCAAAAACATGTTACGGGGATGTTTTGACAACTCCCTCTCACATAGTCATGTTGAGGGAGTCCCCAAACATCCCCCAAGAGCAAAAACGGCATTATTTTTTTTTCGGCAATTTCGCGGGGTACGCTTACCGTACGCTTACCGTAAGCGTACGGTAAAAAAATAAAAATAAAAAAAACACTATACACACTTTCTCCACCCCTTGTGCAAATGGTGGCCGAAGGCCACCATTTGTGCATGGCTTATCAGAGCACAGAAAATTTTCCCAAAAAATTAAAACAGATTACCTATCACAAGGAAGCGCATAATATGTCCTCCATGTGCGCACGGTGCGCGAAGCGCATCGTGTGTACATGGCCCATCTAGCGTAACGTGGGCACGGCACTAACTGCGTAAAGTGGGTGCGCGGTGCGCGAAGCGCACCGCGTGCTCACTGTGCGCGCACGGTGCGCGAAGCGCACCGTGCGCGCACGGAACGAACTGCGTTAAGTGGGCGCGCACGCCACGAATGGCGTAAAGTCACTTAGCATTTAAAAAACCGTACAAATTCACTGAAAAAACCATAGGTTTCACACACGTTATAGTTAGGAATTAGCATTTAAAAAACCTTGCAAATTCACTGAAAAAACCATAGGTTTCACACATGTTATAGTTAGCGGAAATTTTACTGATAAAAAACCAATGAAATTGCCCCGTTATAGTTAGTGCTGGCAACTATAACTCACGCGACCGCAATCTTCTGCTGATGACATATGTGTCTTTATGAAAAAAAAATATTTGTAATATATGTATAGCTAAAAATGTATGGAAGAAGACATGGGCAAATAAGTGTCTAAATACAGTATTAGCATCAGCAGAGGATTGCGGTCGCGTGAGTTATAGTTGCCAGCACTAACTATAACGGGGCAATTTCATTGGTTTTTTATCAGTAAAATTTCCGCTAACTATAACATGTGTGAAACCTATGGTTTTTTCAGTGAATATATATATATGTACATACATACATATATATATATGTGTATATACAAACTCGGGAGGAATATATATATATATATATATATATATATATATATATATATATGTGTATATACAAACTCGGGAGGAATATATATATATATATATATATATATATATATATATATATATATATATATATATTTGTTGCTGATTTCCTGTGGAAAATAGGTCCTAACTATATCTACCTACTGGCGACTGCCAGTAGGTAATATATATATATATATATATATATATATATATATATATATATATATATATATATATATATATATATATATATATATATATATATATATATATTCCCAACTCAGGTTCTCACTTCCCAGGAACCTCTTTCAATAGAGCGCACTCAAAGCCAT
Source organism: Triturus cristatus (assembly GCF_964204655.1). Lineage (NCBI taxonomy): Eukaryota > Metazoa > Chordata > Amphibia > Caudata > Salamandridae > Triturus > Triturus cristatus. The sequence continues at coordinate 104,802,857 of NC_140593.1, read as the reverse complement.
CAGCGTTTAGTAAGCCAGTTTCAATTTATGTTCGTCTCGACTGCATACGAGTAGACAAACGCGTTTCGGCGTGACCGCCTTTGTCAGTGTCTATTCGACAGTTTCATAATGAACTTTTTAAAATAAAGTTTTCATACAATTCATGGAAATAGAAAATAATTCGTTTTTAAATAAACATAGAAGAAGGTACTGTAATGCAGACACAGGTATCATTACTGCGGCGGCCATCTTTAAACGATCATTACATTTCATTCATGTCATGAAATCATCTCTTGGATATATCATATATGTATTGAATATCACTTGTTTACATTTCATTGTGATTATTATTCATCAATTATGAAATCCTATTGTAGCAATCCATTGCTACTAAATTAATTAGAATTTTTGACCGCGTGTTTTTGATTACGCCCTGTATGGGCTTAAATTCCAAGCAGTCTGCATTATTTCATTGGTTGAACAATTAAATCATTCTAATTCATTCTGCAAGATATTTCTCATTTTCACTTGAAACATAAAATAAAACGGTCCCCCTTGAATTTTCATTGGGTATGGAGAACCTCCGGTTTAACCTATATGGACCCACATTTCCTCTTCATTATTGAGTCCTTTAGGTATTTTAGTTTGCAACTTGATGATATATTTCGATTCTAAAATACGTAATTTCTTCACCTGGTCTCCTCCCCTTTCAGATTTTGCAATCTGGTCTAGGCAGAAGAACCTGAGAAGATTGCTGTTACTTTGGTGTTCCATTTCAAAATGACGGGCAACATGATAATTATGGTCCTTATTATTAATTGCCCTTAGATGTTCCAAAATTCTTTTTTTTGTGGGATGTATCGTACTTCCCACATATTGTTTCCCGCATGGACACACCAAACAGTAAACTGTGTGATCTGAGTTGCAGTTTAAAAGCTTGGAAATCGGGGTTCTCCCTGTTTTGCCTGGTATTGCATAATCTTTCACTTTGTGGCTATTTTTGCAAGCTTTGCATTTCATGCAAGGAAAGAAACCCTTAACAGGTATAGGTTTCTTCTTCTTGGATACATAGTGACTTTGGACCAAATGGTCTTTGAGGGAATTTCCTCTCCTGTATGTTACTAGGGGATTATCAGTTAGCACTTTACCCACTATGGTATCAGATTTTAATATCCTCCAGTTTCTTCTGAGAATTTGGAATACCTCTGGTGATTTCTCAGTGAAATTGGTGATAATCCTGATTTTATCGTCTTTACTTTTTATCTTATCCACAAGTAAGACGTTTCTTTCAATGGAATTGCAATGGAGCTCAGCTTTATTCAAAATTCCCTTGCAATACCCTCTTTTCTGAAATCTCACTTTGGCCTGGCTGATCGCTTTGCTAAATTCTGGGGTCTTGGAAAAATTCCGTTTCATTCTCAGGAACTCCCCAAGGGGTATGTTGTTAACTACACTTCTCGGATGACAACTTCCTGCATGCAGGATCGTGTTTCCTGCTGTAGGTTTTCGATAAAGGGCAGTTTCTATATTGTTCCCTTCGATGTACACTCTAAGATCAAGGTATACCACCTCCTTATTACTGATGCAGCTCGTGAATTGCAGGTTCTGATCATTAACATTTAGAGCTTTGATAAACTCTTCTGCATCGCTCTGTGGACCACGCCACAGGACGAACAAATCATCAATGTACCGAGTCCACAGAGCGATGTTGTCCATCCATTTTACATTGGTACCGGTCCAGGCAACGCGCTCCTCCCACCAGCCCACGAACAAGTTCGCGTAACTGGGGGCGAAGCACGTCCCCATCGCCGTACCTTGTTTCTGCAAGTAGAGTTGTTCAGAGAATGTGAAAATGTTATTTGTTAAGCAAAATTCCGTCAGTTCCATCAGCATTTCATTATGCTTTCGATATTTTAGTGGTCTCCTTCCCAGAAAGAAGCTTATTGCCTCTAAGCCCTTAGTATGATTGATGGATGTGTACAAGCTAACAATGTCCAAAGTTATCAATAGCATACCAGGTTCCCATGTTATTCCTTGTGTGATACGCAAAAAATCCTTAGTGTCACGTAAGTAAGATGTTAAATCCCTCACCATCGGAGAAATAAAGCAATCAATGTAAATTGAGGTATTCTCCAAAAGACTGTTCTTAGATGATACTGTATCATCTAAGAACAGTCTTTTGGAGAATACCTCAATTTACATTGATTGCTTTATTTCTCCGATGGTGAGGGATTTAACATCTTACTTACGTGACACTAAGGATTTTTTGCGTATCATACAAGGAATAACATGGGAACCTGGTATGCTATTGATAACTTTGGACATTGTTAGCTTGTACACATCCATCAATCATACTAAGGGCTTAGAGGCAATAAGCTTCTTTCTGGGAAGGAGACCACTAAAATATCGAAAGCATAATGAAATGCTGATGGAACTGACGGAATTTTGCTTAACAAATAACATTTTCACATTCTCTGAACAACTCTACTTGCAGAAACAAGGTACGGCGATGGGGACGTGCTTCGCCCCCAGTTACGCGAACTTGTTCGTGGGCTGGTGGGAGGAGCGCGTTGCCTGGACCGGTGCCAATGTAAAATGGATGGACAACATCGCTCTGTGGACTCGGTACATTGATGATTTGTTCGTCCTGTGGCGTGGTCCACAGAGCGATGCAGAAGAGTTTATCAAAGCTCTAAATGTTAATGATCAGAACCTGCAATTCACGAGCTGCATCAGTAATAAGGAGGTGGTATACCTTGATCTTAGAGTGTACATCGAAGGGAACAATATAGAAACTGCCCTTTATCGAAAACCTACAGCAGGAAACACGATCCTGCATGCAGGAAGTTGTCATCCGAGAAGTGTAGTTAACAACATACCCCTTGGGGAGTTCCTGAGAATGAAACGGAATTGTTCCAAGACCCCAGAATTTAGCAAAGCGATCAGCCAGGCCAAAGTGAGATTTCAGAAAAGAGGGTATTGCAAGGGAATTTTGAATGAAGCTGAGCTCCATTGCAATTCCATTGAAAGAAACGTCTTACTTGTGGATAAGATAAAAAGTAAAGACGATAAAATCAGGATTATCACCAATTTCACTGAGAAATCACCAGAGGTATTCAAAATTCTCAGAAGAAACTGGAGGATATTAAAATCTGATACCATAGTGGGTAAAGTGCTAACTGATAATCCCCTAGTAACATACAGGAGAGGAAATTCCCTCAAAGACCATTTGGTCCAAAGTCACTATGTATCCAAGAAGAAGAAACCTATACCTGTTAAGGGTTTCTTTCCTTGCATGAAATGCAAAGCTTGCAAAAATAGCCACAAAGTGAAAGATTATGCAATACCAGGCAAAACAGGGTGAACCCCGATTTCCAAGCTTTTAAACTGCAACTCAGATCACACAGTTTACTGTTTGGTGTGTCCATGCGGGAAACAATATGTGGGAAGTACGATACATCCCACAAAAAAAAGAATTTTGGAACATCTAAGGGCAATTAATAATAAGGACCATAATTATCCTGTTGCCCGTCATTTTGAAATGGAACACCAAAGTAACAGCAATCTTCTCAGGTTCTTCTGCCTAGACCAGATTGCAAAATCTGAAAGGGGAGGAGACCAGGTGAAGAAATTACGTATTTTAGAATCGAAATATATCATCAAGTTGCAAACTAAAATACCTAAAGGACTCAATAATGAAGAGGAAATGTGGGTCCATATAGGTTAAACCGGAGGTTCTCCATACCCAATGAAAATTCAAGGGGGACCGTTTTATTTTATGTTTCAAGTGAAAATGAGAAATATCTTGCAGAATGAATTAGAATGATTTAATTGTTCAACCAATGAAATAATGCAGACTGCTTGGAATTTAAGCCCATACAGGGCGTAATCAAAAACACGCGGTCAAAAATTCTAATTAATTTAGTAGCAATGGATTGCTACAATAGGATTTCATAATTGATGAATAATAATCACAATGAAATGTAAACAAGTGATATTCAATACATATATGATATATCCAAGAGATGATTTCATGACATGAATGAAATGTAATGATCGTTTAAAGATGGCCGCCGCAGTAATGATACCTGTGTCTGCATTACAGTACCTTCTTCTATGATGTTTATTTAAAAACAAATTATTTTCTATTTCCATGAATTGTATGAAAACTTTATTTAAAAAAGTTCATTATGAAACTGTCGAATAGACACTGACGAAGGCGGACACGCCGAAACGCGTTTGTCTACTCGTATGCAGTCGAGACGAAAATAAATTGAAACTGGCTTACTAAACGCTGATGGCTTTGAGTGTGCTCTATTGAAAGAGGTTCCTGGGAAGTGAGAACCTGAGTTGGGAATTGATTTGCGCGATCCTCCATGCGCTGAGCATGCACCCGTGACGCTGAGGCGCAACGGCTGGTGGACTTGTGTTGGTGATATATATATATATATATATATTCCTCCTGAGTTTGTGGGTTTGCTTCGATGCGTCCAAATTGTCAGTGGTGCAGGAAACAGACGAAACCACAAACACCTTGTTTAAAATTGCACAAACGTTCCTCTCAAGGAAACAATTTAACTTATTTTAACACAACAAGTGATGGTAATACAGAAGTAGGATAAATGAAAATGAAAGACTGTGATGAAAGTGATTTGTTTATGTGTATTGAAGAGACATCACCTGCTGTGAAGGTTTAAATGCGGGAAGGAATGGTGCACTTTGCTTGGTTGAAGCGCATTCCTATACTATAGGCAAGCGCTGTCAATAAAATGGATATTTCCTGAGGACTTGAGTGCAGGCTTTCTCTTGAGTGGAGGAAAGTTTGTGCAATCTATATATACATCTTGATAGGTATATAGGTAGGTAGATAGATAGATAGATAGATAGATAGATAGATAGATAGATAGATAGATAGATAGATAGATAGATAGATAGATAGATAGATAGATAGATAGATAGATAGATAGATAGATAGATAGATAGATAGATAGATAGATAGATAGATAGATAGATAGATAGATAAAAACAAAGGTTACAGGGACTTTATAGTTGGTGATATTTCACTCGTAAAAAACCAGTGAAATTTAGCAGTTGTAGTTAGCTGAGGTAACTATAACTCACACCCCTGCAATGCACTGCTCATGACCTCACATATTACATCATTCATGACATGGTCAGTGACATCTCTGGTGACATCACTGATGACATCACTGATGACATCTCAAATGACATCACTGATGACATCATCCAGTGACTTTGACTGTTTTAAAAATGTTTATGAATGTTAAATATATATAACAAGGTGTATTGATGAATCAGTGGCTGTATGAGTGGATGATTCAGCGGGTGCGTTACTGACTGTATAAGTGAATGATTAGGTGTTTCAGTGAATGTATGGGTGAATGACTAGGTTTTGAGAATGTCTGTATCAGTCTGTTAGATGGTGTCTGAGTGGCTGTATGGGTTGCTGAGTGGGTACATGAGTGACTGTATGGTTGATTGATTGGCTGTCTGAGTACCTGTATGGGTGCATGAGTGTCTGTGTGGCTGGGTGAGAGGGTGTGTGACTGCCTGCATGGATGAGTGAGTGGGTGAGTTAGTGGCTGTATGGGTTAGTGAGTGTGGAAGTGAGAGGCTGTATAGGTGACTAAGTGTGTGAATGGGTGTGTCAGTGAGTGAATGAATGTGTCAGTGGTATATGGGTAAGCAACTGGATATGTGAAAGGCAGTATAGGTCAGTGTTGGAGTATATGAGTGACTGTATGTGAGTGAGAGATTGTGATAGTGGCTGTATGGGTGATTGTGCACTTGCATCAGAGACTGTATAGGTGAGTGGGTATGTGTCAGTATCTGTATGAATCAGTGTCTGAGGTTGTATACCTGTAAAGGTGAGTAAATGGCTGTGTGAGTGACTCTCTATGTGAGTGTGTAGGTGTGTGAGTGGCTCTATGAGTGACTGACAGTGTGTGAGTGGCTGTATTGGTGTGAGTGGAGATATCTGTGGCAGTATTAGTGAGCAAGTTGATGTATGAGTGGCTGTATAGGAGACCTATGAATCAGTGAGTGGGTGTGTAAGTACTGGTATGGGTGTTTCAATGGTTTCGAGAATGATGTTGTGAAAGTTGGAGTGGTTGTATGAAAGGTTGCATGGGGGTGTGAGTGAGTGTGTCAGAGATTCAGTGGATGAAGTAATCAGTGATGTCATTTGAGATGTCATCAGTGATGTCATCAGTGATGTCACTGACTATGTCATGAGTGATGTAATATGTGAGGTCATAAGGAGTTCATTGCAGGGGCACGAATTATAGTTAGCTCATCTAACTGTAACTGCTGGATTTCTCTGGTTTTGTACAAGTGAAATAGCACCCTAACTGTAACGTCCCTGTAACCTTTGGTTTTTTCAGTGAATGTCTAAGGTTTTAAAAAAATTATATTTCCTAACTATAACGTCCCTGTAACCTTTGTTTTTTTCAGTGAATTTCTAAGGTTTAAATGCTAATTCTCAACTAGAACGTCCCTGTAACCTTTGGTTTTTTCAGTGTCTAAGGTTTTTTAAATTCTATTTCTTAATTGTAACGTCCATTTTTTTAAAGTGAACCGCTAAGATTTTTGTACTTTCTTTCTATAATTGGATATTATGTATTATATTTATATTATAGGCCATTCATTTTTTGATTTCATATGTGTTTATCAGGAAGTACATTAATAACTGGTTTTAGTTTTTAAAATGTTGTAAGTCGGCACAACATTGTTGCATTTACTGTGGAGAATCTGTCATCCGTAAATATATTTCACATACTGAAAAATACACGTAAGACAATTTTAAAATAAAGTTTAAGTCTAAATATTTAGTAAAATATTGTTTTAACTGTTCTTTCTATAATCAATTTATGAGAAGCACACTTTTACAAAAAAACATTATATTCGCGACTTCCGATGTCATCGCTATGAGTGAATAGATGATTGTAAGGGTAGTGCCTGGGTGATTATGTGAGTTTATGATAGTTCCTGGGTGATTGGAAGAATGTATGAGTAGTGCCTGAATGAGTGGATGAGTGCATGGGTAGTGCCTCAGTGAATGGAGAAGTGCAAGGATAGTGTCAGGGTGATTGGATGAGTGGATGTAGTTCTACTACTACAGTTCCATAGACCAAACAGAGACGACTGGTGCCGCAGCCGGACAACCCTTACAGGACAGTGGGTTGTCTTGAATGTATGATACCTGTAGCACACACCTTTTGTGAGATATTAGGAGGAGATCACACTTACAAGAATTACTAGACACAGAAGTGTGATGTGTTGGGAATGGTGCCAGAGTTGCTGACAACTGATTGATGACTTTCGCTGTTGAACTTACGTACGACACAGACTGGATGTACTGATTCTAGTGGTGATTGATGGCTACACTGACACTTATTTATCTTGAAGAAATACACTTCTTACTGCGTTCCTTTGGCATATTTATCTTGCCCTGATGAAGCCTTGTTAGGTGAAATGTGTTGGCTTTGCTCCTTTGAACAGTCCAACATAAAGCTAAAGATCGATTTCGACCAATGAAGAACTACAAGTATTAATTCAATGTGAAATAGTTATCACAGGACTTGTTGCAAATAAAATATTTGTGTTGCCTCTCAAAAATCTTTTGTATAATTAGTGCATGGGTAGTTGCTAAGTGAATGGATGAGTGAAAGAGTAGCGCCTGGGTGATTGGATAAGTGCATGGGTAGTTGCTGAGTGATTCGATATGTGCATTGTTAGTGCCTGGGTGAATGGATGAGTGCATGGTAGTGCATTAGTGAATGGATGAGTGCAAGAGTAGTGCCTGGGTCATTGGATGTGTGCATAGGTAGTGCCTGAAGTATAGTGCCTGAGTGAATGGATGAATGCATGTGTAGGGCCTGAGTGACTGTATGAGTGCAAAGGTAGTGCCTGGGTGATTGGATGTGTGCATGGGTAGTGCCTGGGTGAATGGTTGAGTGCATGGATAATGCCTGAGTGATGGAATGAGTGCAAGGGTAGCGCCTGGGTAACTGGATGAGTGCATGGGTACAGCCTTGGTGAGTGGATGAGTGCAAGAGTAGTGCCTGAGTGAGTGGATGACTGCATGGGTAGTGCCTCAGTGAATGTTTAAGCACAAAGGTAGTGTCTGTGTGATTGGATTAGTGCATAAATAGTGCCTAGGTGATTGTGAGAGAGGATAGATAGTGCCCGAGTGTATGGATTAGTGCATGGGTACTGCTTGGGTGATTGAATTAGTGCATGGGTAGTGCCTGGTTGATTGTATGAATGCATGCGTAGCACATAGGTGACTGGATGAGTGCAAGAGTAGCACCTGGGTGATTGGATGAGGGCAAGGGTACAGCTTGGTAATTGGATGAGTGCATGGATAGTGCCTCGGTGACTGGGTGAATGCATTGATACTGCCTGCATGACTGGGTAAGTTCATAAATAGTGCCTGGATGATTAGATGAGTGCATGGGTACTGCCTGGGTGATCGGATGAGTCCATGAGTAGTGTCTGGGTAAGTGGATGAGTGCATGGGTAGTACCTGGGTGATTGGATGACTTCGACTTGAAGATGCTAGGACGTTATCCGGACACGGCACCGTACTTCCCACACGGTCAATACCGATTGAAATATACTTCATCACTGAATGTGGATCATGCCCAGGACTGAATCATACTAACAAATGTTAAAGGCTCGCATACAGCCTTTCCCTTGTTTTTGTATAATCGAGGATACAACCCACCTGTTATCTCTCATCGCCCTGAAGAAGCCCTTGTTTGGGCCAAACGCGTTGGCTGGTCCAATTGATCACAAACCAAGCACACCTGAAATAAAACTACGGAAAAAGACTCTATGTTGACAACCTTTTTTTCTGTGATCAATTCTGTAACCTGTTATTTGATTATATTGCCTCTCATCCAATCAGTATATAACCTTAATGAAAGCAACTATATGTTAAAACTGTTTCTGATATTTTTATATCTGGTACAAAATGTCCAACAGTTATGAAGCAGTCTTCATGTTTGCATATCCTTTTGTAAACAGCATCCCTGTTGGGCCAAATGATGTCTGAAATGTTCTTAGTCCATGTATGCAAACATAACTCATAGTACTACGTAGAAGTTTCAATAGCAGAAAGAAAAGGGGACTTTTTCTTTAGTTTTGAAGAGACTTTTCACATTCAACTTAAGGCTACTGGTATTATAGTACCATTTATATTTTTATCTGTAGTAACAAAATGTAGTCCTGAAATATTTATAAATTCCTTTCCCACAGTTAAAACGAGTCATCAATTTCTAATAGCTTGCTGTAGACAATAACCCTGATACACTGAATAATGTCTTAGAAACACATAATCCATATATGTGTCAACACAATACTAAATTTTCTTATCCTAGATTCTCCTTAGAACTTCGGTTCTAGAAATAGCAGATATGAGTTTGGTAACTTTTTGGGTAGATTTGATTTGAATGTCCCTTGTATGTCATTGCACTCTGTCCATCCTGTTTGACATCTTAAATATATTGTGTAGTATCCAGAGGTTATATTAACTCTGTCATGAAATATAATTGCTATAATTGTGAAAGTTTTTTTTGAGATGGAAATTTGTGCAGCTTCAAAGTTTGTAATTTCAGTTCCCAGTTTAGTACCATCCACTCTGTATCGTTGTAGCATTACTATGATATATTTTCCATATCTTTGTAGAAACAACGTTGACCTACGTTCTGATCTGCAGTTTGGACAGGTCATATCTTGATTGGCATTTGTAGTTAAATCTTCAAATGGCACAGCTTCACAATCTGGTAATGTCAAGTAGAAGAAGTGTTTTGAATTGATTTCAGTGCTAGACATAAATTCACAATTCTTCAAAGTTATGGGTCAATTTATAAGGTAAACCAAATAATTCATTGATATTCACATCTTCTTCATCTAATAGTCCTAGCATTACCATTAGAAATTCTTGAGCATCCTGCTGAAAATTTTGAGAGAACACTACTGATCCAGTACAGTCATCAGTGAGTTTTCTTATTCCAGTAGCAGAATGTATAATACTTCTATCCCTTCCTAATTCTTCAAGTAACCTGCACAGTTGAGAAGACATTCTTTCATCTACCTTTTGTTTAATAGAATTAGTAAAATGAGGCAAATGATATAGTCTATTTAACACTACAGGCAGATTTACAATAAACGAACGCACTGCGGTGCAGTAAGTCATTTTGCTGCGCTGCAATAGTTTTGAAGCACAGGGATGCAACATATTGACAACAATATGTTGCATCTCTGTGCTTCCCCCTGCGCTGGCACACAAACTGCCACCATGCACCGACACAGGCACCCTTCCACCATGGCGCAAGGATGCCTGCATCACGGGGATGATTGTTTATGTACAGGAAGGGTTCCCTTCCTGCACATAAACAATCAGAAATGCCGTTTTACAACTTCCATGTGTGCTGCATTAGCACAAATAGAAGTTGCAAAATGTCTTTTTTTTGTAATGATTGTTTATGTGCAGGAAGGGACCCCTTCCTGTACATATACAATCACAGAGGTGATTTCCTCTTTGTATGTGTGCTGCAGAATGCAACACGCATAGAAAGAGAAAATAAACGAGGAGAAATGAATGCATTTTACTCGTTATGCCTCCCTACACCTCACCAGGGGCATTCAGACGCATTTCCAGATTTACGATTTCTTGTAAATCTGGAAATGTGTCAGCTTCCATGGGTGTTGCATGTCAACGTCCACTGTAACACCCAAAGAACGCCCCTTTCACGCAAAGTGCTGCATGTAAAAGGGCCGCATATACAAGGACAGAAAAAGCCACACAGGGTGGCTATTCCTGCCCTTGTAAATATGGGGCAGCAAAATGCGCTGCTGGTGCATCACAAAAAGTGGTGCAAGAGGCTTGTAAATCTGCCCCAACATTTGCAGTTCACTCAAGATTCATTGTCAAAGTGATAGCTTTGAGTTTCCTCATTATGCTCTAGTTTGTTTTTCTTTCCTCCTTGTTGATTTTCTTTTTGTTCATCTTTCTGTTCAACTCTGATAGACTGTTTTAATATTTTCCGCTTTGGACACAGTATTGCTTTTTGAACCACAGGATACTGACCTAAATGAGGAGCATATTGAGCTCTTAACAGATTATACAGCTCACATCATCACTTACTTTCTTCTCATCAAGATCAATCAGATATAAACCAGACAATGTTCTAATTTATGACAAAGCAACATATGGCGTTCCTTCTTTAAATACAATACTACCAATATTAACAAGACCTGTATCCACACTTAAACCTAGCGATTTGTGAATAGTTACTGCATACGCTATAGGCACTGGGAACTACTTTCACTGGACATACAAGTCTTTCACAAGCAGGAAATGTACAATGCATCTACCAATCTGCTTAACTTCAGCAATATCATCAAGTTGTATGGCTAAGAATTCCACATCATTTCTGTTTGGATAATTAACAAATTTACCCATTGCACTATTCACTAGCCCTTCTTCAACATTTAAATTACGACGTAAGATTACACAACAATTGTTACAGATATGTAACTGTTTTTCTAATCCTGCAGTTTTCAACACAGACTTTTCTAAACTATCCAATTTCAATTGTAGTTTTTATGTTAGTAGCACTGTAACTCCTTGACGTTCCATTTTATTATTTGCTCTAATTTCGACAATCTCTTCTTTTTCCAGTTGCAATAATTGCTCATTGAATTTACTACACTCTGCAATAGTTGGTATCAAACAAACAATAGACTTCTCTTCCTTAACCAAATTTTAAATTACTTCAGCAGCTGAAACATTACTTGGAATTTTTTTTTTTATGAGATGGGTTTGTAATACTGTCTGTTTGCATATCTGATGCTTGCCGCATATTTTGGATTAACCCTATGAATTGAAAGTTTTCCCAAATCTTTACCTTTCCAATACTTCCTAGTAAATTCCTTGTTTCATTATGTAGTAGTTTATTGAATACAGGTTATCCTTTTACAGGAGTTAGCTGTAGCAGGTCTCCAAAGAATATTAAGTGTTTTCCTCCAAAAAGCACATTGTAGTCCCTTTTTAAGTATTTGCTGCATTCTCAAATGTATAAAAGCTATCATTAGGTCAGACACCATGCTGACTTCATCAATAATTAGTAGCTTTAATTTCTTTAACCCCTTCGCTGCTAGGCCTACCCCATCCCCTCCCCCCCCTGTGCTAAGCCTTTTTTTGGGCTATTTGGGGTAGTTTGCGCTTAGGCCCCTTTAACTTTTTGACCACATAAGGTATCCACGCAAAATTTGCGTCCTTTTCTTCTAACATCATGGGGATTTTAAAGGTACCCAGGGTTTGTTGATCCCCCTGGAGGGAACCAAAAAATTAGCCAAAATATAGCTAAATTGTGGTTTTTTGGGAAAATTGGAAAAAGGGCTACAAATGAAAGCATCTGTTTTTTTCCTGCAAATGGTATTAACAAAGGGGTTGTGGTGTTGAAATCAACATCTTCCCAGCTTTCAGGGACAATCAGACTTTTGCCAGAAAACCAAAATGTTTTACACAGTTTTGGCATTTTACTGGGACATAGCCTATTTTTGCTACTTTTTGTGCTTTCGACCTCCTTCCAGTTAATGGTAAAAATGGGTAAGAAAGCAATGATGGATCCTGACAAGCTATACATTTCTGAAAAGTAGACATAATTGTAAATTCAGCAAGGGGTCATTTGTGTAGTTCCTTCAAGTTTTTCTTATAGAAACTAACAGTTAACAATAGGAAAAATTGAAAATGAGTTTTAAAAAAACAGACATTTGTGCTACTGTTTTCACCTGTAACTTCTACTAAGTATGACAGATGTTTGAAAGCTATATACTGTTACATCCGCTGGACCCTTCTGGTTGTGGGGATATATAGGACTTGTAGTTTCACCAAGAAACCGAGGAACCCAAAGCCAATAACTGCAATGGTTTTTTATTGTGTACCGGGTGTATAGCAGTTCATTTGGGAAAATATAAACAGGGAAAAATGGATATGAAAGACACCTATGCATTTCTGAAATGAGAACAAAATATAGAGTTTAGAAACCGTAGCTATTTGCACATCTCCGAAATTGTGGGTACCCATACTAGCATGTGAATTTTAGGAAGTTTTTCAAAGTGATTTCTTTTTTACACATTGCCTTACATTTCGAAAGCAGAAATGCATTGAAAGTCAATAGGTAATAATGGTTGCTCTACAATTCTGTGTTCCCATAAGTCTCCCAATAAAAATGGTACCACCACATTTTTACTGTGAAAAAGACCCTTTTTTGCAAAGTGCCTAGCTGCAGATTTTGAACCCTAGCTCTGCCGTGACCTAGGGAAACCTAGCAAACCTATACGTTTTTGAAAACTAGACACCCAGGGGAATAATGGATGGGGTGACTTATCTGGCTCTCACCAGGTTTTGTTACCCAGAATCCCTTGCAGACCTCAAACTTTGTAAAAACAAACACATTTCCCTCACATTTCTGTAGTGGAAAGGTCTAGAATCTGCATGGATCCACACAATTCCACCCACCCCGCATTCCACAAACTCTTCTGGGAAAAATTATGCAAAAATAATTTTGTGGACAGGTCAAACTGTACTGGTTCTGCTCTATAACCAGCATCAACTTGAAACAAGAAATATCTTGATACTCCAAAGCTTGTGATTCTCACCCTTTTCCTCCTAGCACAAGCACTTCTTTCCCCCACTCCTTCCCCTTGAGCAACCTTTTTGTCTCAAATTTGTGTGGTGATGTCTTTACCGTTTTATTTGTATTCAATTTTGAAAATATATAAAAAATCAATTCATTCAACAGAAAATTGTTGGTATAGTTTGTATATACATTTTGTGTATTTGTATATATTTTTTCTTCTTTTCAGGGTGTGAATTTGTCAAATAATTTGTGTTGTAATGCAGCATGGCACAGCCAAATGGCTTACGGCTCCGCACTGCATTACTTTCTTCTAAATTTAGCCCCAAGTGTACACGTACAACAGTGTCTCAACACTATAAATACGAAAACACAATATAAAAGCTATTGGATGCCTCTCTGCCACTACGTTAGTGGTCTATTTACTATCTTAGTACTGTTCTACTTACAGATTTAAATTTTATGAAACGGTGCATATAACAATCTGCACGTTAATCTCTATCAAAGCATATACCTCATTAATTCTTCAAACTACATGCAAAGAGTATGTCCCAGCTTGCATATATAATTCACCAGATGTTTCTAAAAGACTACATATTCCTCAGTAAAACTTGTAAAAACATGTGTTTGTGTTTGAATACATGAATACTCCCTGAATGATTGAACTGGTGTATATTTAGTACCTAGGTGATTCTTTGAGGGTACAGGTAGTGCCTAGATGATTCCTGAGTATATCATATGTCCATGGGTCAGTCCATATCTGCGTAGTTACTGCCTGCATGTTTGCATTAGCATATCACTACTATCTGGATGTTTGGATGAGTGCATGAGTAGTACCTGAATTATTAGATAAGTTAATGACTAATGCCTCAATTATTCAATACATGCATAGATAGTGGTTGGATGATTACATGTGTGCAACATTAGTGCCTGGATGATTGCAGGAGTGTATAGATAGTATAAAGGTGATTTATAGAGTGCATGGATAGTGCATATATGATTGTTTAATTACATGCATAGCACCTAGCAGATTGGATGAGTGCATGAGTAGTGTCTCAGTGATTCCATGACTACTTGGGTGCTGCCCATGTGTTTTTGGTTCAGTGAACAGGTAGTGTCTGGGTGTTTTGATAACTACATGGGTAGTGCCTGTATAATTGAATAAAGTGCATGAGTAGTACCTGGCTGATTTCATGAGTGAATGAGTAGTGGCTGAGTGATTGCATGACTCCATTGTTAAACCTTGAGAGATTGGATGAAAGTAAGTATACTGCTGGGGTGATTGCATTAGTGCAAGAGTATTTCCTCAGTGAGTGCATAGCAACTGGATAGATAACAGGTTTACTACAATGGTATTCTCTACCATTGTAGTGCATGAGTAGTACCTGAGTGTTTGCATGAGTTCATGCGTGTGACTCAGTATTTCAATGACTGCATGGGTTGTAAGCTTGTGCTTAGATGACTGTATAGCTTCTGTGCAAGTGTTACAATGACTGCATAGTTACAGCCTCGTTAATTGCATAAGTAAGTGGTTAGTGTCTGGGTAATTGGATGAATGTACAGGTAGTGCTTCCATAGTTCAATGACTACATAATTTCTGCCTGCCTGATTCGAAAAGTACATGTGTAATGTCTAGGTAATTGAATAACTCCATGGATACTGAATCACTGATTTGATGACTGCCTCACCAGTAGTTGGGTAATTGCATGAGTACCTGCATACTGCCTGTGAAAGTATCTTCATTACTGGTAGCTGCATAACAGTTGTGACTGTATATTAGACTCATTGGTTATCTCCTTCTGTCAGTATCAAACTACCTGGTTTACTGTATATATGCTTTTCTACTAAGCTATGTGTGAGTGAAGTCTAGAAATAAAACTTGGTATATAATTGCATACATGGCTCTCCGGGAGCATACATTGCTTTGTTACTGAGCATGCACATGCATCAGTAAGTTTCTAAAATGGAAAACAACATTTTTTTTTAAGTTTTTCAAAGCACAAAACCTTTTGTGAATGGTATAGCTACATCATTTCTCAAATACTTCTTCTGCTTCTAAAACATATATTCAGCATTTCCCAAACAAAAGTTACACTCCAAATGAAGCTAGCACAAGAACTCTCAGGGCATTCTGCTCTGTTAATCTTTCTCAATTTTAAACAAACCATGATTAAAGAAAAAACACCACCCTCACCATATACATGACATTTTTATCAGCCTTTCTGAATATAGATCACCATATAAACAGATATGTGATTTCTTAATAGATGTACACCTTCAAGCCATCTTTTGAAAAATATATACCTCTCTGTATCTTTAAGTAAACTCAAAAGTCCCACCTTATATATATAGCTATCTGCAACCACAGGAACCACATCTCACCATCTAAGCATATGCTAAGCGGTCATTTTAGTTAAAAACCACTTTGACAAACACTTCCCAATACATACCTAACAAGTATTACTTCTTTCTAATTCATATACAGGCAGACAACATGTTCTCATCTTTTATTTGTGACTACACTACTCCTGTTTAATAATGTTACTAAAAGTACTACAGCTCCCAGAATGCAAATGATAAATGCATCTCTTCTGCACATGATATTTAGACATTTAAAACATTCTTAGTTCCTCATTGCAACATTCCACAATACTATACTATTATTTTTCAATAAAGTACATCATGTAATAAAGAGGCACTAATTCATTTTTCTCTTACTTCCCAAAACATTCACCACTAAGCTCTTAAACACATACCCTCTAATAGATACAGTTCATCTGACATATTTTTTCATATCACTGTGATACTCTTATTTATTAAACTCCCATATACCTCTTCATTTCTAATGCAATTTTTTATAAAGAATTACAAAGTTATGTACATACTAGTGAATTCAGTTTGTATATTATATTGTTGCTTTAGCTCTTTCTGGACAGTTTTGACACTGTTAGGATTTGTAATAACTAGGCATAAGAATGGTTCTCTACTCTCACACAAAGCAGCCATGAAATGGCAACTTCTTCAACTTTGCACTATGTGATCATGAGAAAGGCAGCAAATGAAATCATGTCTTTCATTTTAGACTGCCTTGTCCCCACTTGTGTATGGTTAGTATCTGTTAACCATTTCCTCCCTTTCAAAAATAGATTCCTATCTATGTATGTTCGCGAAGTATTTGCGATAATCGCTTCATTTAAAAAAAACTACACAACAGCTTATTACATGGTCCTGGTGTGGAAAATAAAGCTTGCCATTACTTAAATTGTGTCATTACTCCTCAACTTAAAAAAAAATTATTTCTCTTTAACACCCTTCGCCCCCCATTACACTCTTAGCTCAGAAAACCTAACAACCCAGTAGAACCAGTAGATCACAGGCTTACAGCACATTCTAGAAAGAACATGCTACTTCCAAATGAGATATAGCAGGTGTGGTTTACTCCACAGATTCAAAAAGCATATCAATGTCTGTATTACATTTACTTTTTCCAACAACAACCAATAATAAGACTTCTTCCTGAGGCATCCAACACACTACCTAATTTTATTCATTGTCATGCTGGCAACATCCAATAAAATAAAAAAATACAAATATATATATATATATATTTATTTTTATTTTTTAAACACCTTCATTTAACTGCTTTTCATTTGGAAAACTACTTCATTCATCTCCAGCCTTCCCTGACTACTATTGCTCCGTCACTTCAAAATGCTTAGAACATGGATTGTGGGCCATAGCTATATCTACTGGGCTAAAGAGGTTACAAAAAAGAGAGATATTGACAGGTTACTTGGTTTGGCCAGAGAGGCTTAAAGTTTCATCAGTTGCTGGCTTTCGTTAAATCCATTGTGGATTCCCAAGCTCCTCACCTCATGATTGTGCACTGTGGTGACAATGACCTAGGCACATTGAGTGGGGAAGGGATGGAAAGCCTAATGAAAGAAACCTTTGCAGAACTGATGAAGCTTTTCCCTCACACTGTCTTGGTGTATATATGCCAAAGACAGAAATGGAAGTGGTCAAATCAATTCTGTCCACAAATTGACAAAGCCAGGAAACATGTTAATAAAACTGTTTCTGCATTCTTGAGACCATCACATGGGCTGTATCCATAACAACAATCTGCGTTTTGGCATGCATGTAATTTATAGAAATGATGGAGTGCACTTTACAGATGGAGGCAAAAGGGTGTTTCTAACTAACCTGAAACTATGCATCCTTTCTGGTGTGTAGCAGCCGTATGCACGCAACCAATGCAACGGTTCTTGTCAGAGCCACCCTAGTACCGGAAATAATGTGATTTTTTGTTTTTTGTTTTTGGGGCTCTTTGCAATGATGTTGCCATCTCCACAGACCCATCCCAAAAACGGAAATTAAAAACCAATTACCACCAACCATCCAAAAATCATATGTAAAAAAATCCATTATGAACATTGCACTACACATATTACAACACATATTACTTTCTACATCAGCGTTTCTCAAACTGTGGTCCGCGGACCCCTAGGCGTCCGTGACACATTCCCAGGGGGTCCGCGGACTGGAGTGCCGTTGAGTCAACTATTTTTAAATATTAAGCATACACGCACTATGAATGACAGCGCAGGGGCGGCGGGACCCAAAAAAATCGGGCCAATCACCATTTCAGCTTAGGCCGGGGAAGCTGAAGGGTGATTGGCTTATTATTTTAAAGCCGCGCAGGCTCGCGCATGCTTGCACGGCAGTGCGTCTTCCCTCGCGTCTGCAGCCAGCCCAGGAGCATTTTACCGCCCAATGCCCTGTCTCTGCTTTCGGCTCTCTAAATACCAGCATTCCGGCACCTCGGACCACTACTAGAGCACGTGAGTGTCTATTTCGTAATTAATTTTCAAAAATGTTACATTTACAGCTGTTGGGCAAGGCCAGGGGAATTAGGACGCCGTGATTATTTAGGCCGGGTGTACCAGTCGCGCAACACCCATTGGAATCACGTTGTGTGTGTCGGCCCTCAGCCGGGGATGAGACTTCACCCGAGCACTTCACAGGTATTTAAAAGCCCATTTGCACGTTAATGAGGCCTTACTGTTGTTTCACCCCTTCTAAGAGCCCCGCAGCTCCAGGGCCGGCTTTAGGGCAGTGCGACCGGTGCCACCACACCGGCCGCTGGCTTCCTGGGTCCGTGTTTGAAAGTTTATTATGATTTTGAAGCACCTGCTGCAGCGTTTCTTTCCGCCGGCAATTACCAGGCCTCACATAAATGTCAAGATAACTCCTGTGATTAATTATCTTCCTGGAAAGAGATCAGCATTTTGTATAGTTGAGGTTTTGACTTCTGTGAAGTTAGTGCAGAGGGTTAATATGCCTGCTGCAAAGAACGTGTGCCAAGTAGATTACAGAGTGGGTATGATAAACAGATCAAATATTACTGATTTCAAAAGAGACATCCTTTCGTTACTTGCAATTTATAACTTAAATTCCTAATATAGAATAGTGAGCTATTAACTTTCATCCTGCACTGCATACACACTGCAAAGTATACAATATTAGAACATTGATTAATGTTGCAAAAAGGGTTAATTTGGCTAGAAATCGATTCTTATTATTAAAGAATTCTCCCAACTATGCTGTTTCTTTTTCGACTCTGAGTTTGTGCTTCTCCACACCAAGCACTCTTAAACTATACTGCCTACCAGTATTGATGACATGTGACTCCTACACTTTCAGTCCTTTGGTTATGTAATATTTCCTATACACTGATTTACACACGTATGATTGATTGTCTCTGTGTAATTTGTGTGTGATGCAAAGTGCTTGGACACCCGGGCCTACACTGGTATTAATTCAATGCATCTGAGAGTGTGTGGTTATGGAGACTTGGTTAAAGGGTGCTAGTGAGAGAATCCGTGGTGGAGGTGGTCATTGGGGTGGCGTCAAACATTGTCGCACAGGGCGCCACCAGCACTAAAGACGGCCCTGTGCAGCTCCACTCTGCCGTTTGCTTAAACTAGATTCAGCCCCCCCCCGAAAATTTTTCTTAGCCCCCTGCCCCCCACGAAATTTGGCTCTAGTTGCGCCTCCGGTACTTACTAAATACATTACAATTTGGTTGGAATTGTCCCACCTCTGGGTAAGCCCTGTTTGCGCAGTGATTGGGTGGTATTCACTGCGTATGTAATTACCAGGTATGTTAAATATTGCACCCTTCTTAAAATTTAGGACGGTCAAACCTGCCGTAAACTTACAGGGGAAAAGTGTGCTATTTATAGTACCAAAGTACCACAGTCTACATGTTAGTCTCCAAAAACTCAAAACAGATGCTATTTATCGTGCCCCATTTTTCTTGCTTGATTTAAATTTCGTCTCAGATTGAGTATAGTAACAAATAAGGTTTTATTCAGGACAGATTTGGAAAAAAGGCCTCTCAGACGTTCCTGCAGGTCAAGCTGCTGGCGGATTCTGCCCTCTCTCATTAGATCTGTTTGAGAGGGTTCTGTTTCTAGCTTCTGATCACTCAGTCTGGGCTTGGTGACCATTTCCGTATGCCTGGTAACTTGTACCTATTTGCGCTTTATGACTTGTCCGCTTGCTCCTCAGTCAGTATCTGTGCAATGTGTACAGACTGCTATTGTGCTGCTGCTCTCAAAGTCAGTTTACTTTAATGTTGGCATATTCATGCACTCCTTTTGCAGAATGTTAAAGAGTGATATTATCATGATCTGAATATTTGAAACACAGTAAATCTGCAGGCGCAGGGCAGCTCACTGTTTTAGTGTTACAAGTGAAATGACTAACTGCTAGCACGAAAATGAAATATGCATTTGGTTAAAACGCTATTCTGGCTGGAAAAGTAAAACGCGCAATTAATGTGGTCTGATAAATGAATTGTTTCTTATGCTTTGAAGCAGTTAACTTAGCCTGTCTTGTTGCTCAAATTGGTGTATTTTCTGGTATTTATGTTTCCCTCATCTTCATTGCTTTATTTTGCTTGTGAGCAAGCGTCATTCGTAGTCACTGAAATGTCACTCATAATTACACTGTATTTATGACAATATCACACACCGCAATCTGAAACCTTGGCAGCTATGATTTAGCAGCAGCCTTTCTATAATTCTTCTTGTGTGTGACGAGTGATCAGTTTGTGTGCTAGTAGCAGTGACATTATGGTTTATTCCCGCCGTCAGGGTTGGTTTCATGAAAAGTGTGGCTTGTGAGCAAGTGTCACTCATAGTCACTGAAATGTCACTCATAATTACACTGTATTTATGACAATATCACACACCGCAATCTGAAACCTTGGTAGCTATGATTTAGCAGCAGCCTTTCTATAATTCTTCTTGTGTGTGGCGAGTGATCAGCTTGTGTGCTAGTAGCAGTGACATTATGGTTTATTCCCGCCATCAGGGTTGGTTTCATGAAAAGTGTGGCTGCAAGTGTAGTCCACTCCAAATTATTGCATTGATTTTAAAATGGTTTATTTTAAAATGGTTTCTTCATGGCACATTATGCAATCAATGCGTGTAAATGTTTTAATTTTTGCATATTTTCCAAGATAAAATAATAAAAGCTTTAGCAATGCAAGTATTAGTTTGGTGTGTACTTGTTTGTGTATTTTTTGAGAATTATTGTTTTCATTTTTTGAAATTTAAATTGTAAAAATTGCTTGGGGGTCCCCGGACTCCAGTAGTGATTCAGTGGGGGTCCTCAGGAGTCAAGAGTTTGGGAACCACTGTTCTACATACTTCTTTCAAAGCATGTTTAAACTCATATTTTTGTATTAAGTTTCTTTAAAAACCATCTTCAGACTTATTTCCCATTTTCACAGTTATTCGGGATGTGACTGACGTTGTTAAACGTGACTATTGCGCCTTTTCCATATAGTGTAAAACACATGTATCCACACATACTACAGTATTTTACGCACTAGGGGTTTCTTACTGTATTCTCTAAAGTCATGTTTTTGCAAGAGTTTCAATAAAATCCATCTCTAAAACCTATTTTATGTTTTTGTGGTGACTCCAGAAACCGCAATGACATCGGTACTCGCGATCCCCATGGACACGTCGCGAAAATGGAAAACTAAAGCAGACATTCAATGGCCACCAACACATACAAAAATAATATGTAAAAAAATCCAT
Organism: Triturus cristatus; assembly: GCF_964204655.1. Taxonomy (NCBI): domain Eukaryota; kingdom Metazoa; phylum Chordata; class Amphibia; order Caudata; family Salamandridae; genus Triturus; species Triturus cristatus. Next base: position 104,781,091 of record NC_140593.1, on the reverse strand, counting down.
TCTGAACATTGCCCTGCACATATTAATTTATAAATACTTCTTTCAAAGCATGTTTAAACTCATATTTTGTACTAAGTTTCTTTGAAAACCATCTTTAAGACCTATTTTCCTTTTTCGTGGTTATTCAGGACATCGCGATGACGTCGTTAACCGCAACAATCACGCCTTTTCCATAAAGTAAAAACACATATATGCACATATATTACAGTATTTTACACACTAGGGGTTTATTACTGTACACTTCAAACTCATGTTTTTTTCTAGTGTATCTCTAGAACAACCATCTCTAAAACCTATTTTCCGTTTTCACGGTGAGGCCGGAGATCACAATGACATCGGTAATTGTGATTCCCCACGGTTACATCGTGAAAGCAGAAAGCAAAAGCAGGAATTCAATAGCCACAACCACATTAAAAAATGATAACTATATAATTAATTCAAACCATCACAGTAGATAACTCACTATATAAATAACTCTATAAAAACATTTGTCAATATCTCAATCTCTCTATATCAATGCGTATTAATGATTCATTGATATATTTTTGTATATTTTCACCAATATTTGCGATGACGTTGCAATATTTGTGATGTCCCCGCGATGGTACATGTGGGGGCCACGCTGATGGTAGCGGCGTCGCCCTGATTATCACACGCAATTTCAAAAATCTATTTTGAACACATACTTGTGTCACTAACACTCCCATTTATCAACCATGATCTCCACCCTGACCCCTTATGTGGGCTTTCAAACAGATTTTCAGCCACAGGAACCGTTTCCGATAGATAAAATGGCAGCCGCTACTTTCTGTTCCGGTTGCTTCCAGCCAATCAGAGCATTCACGTTGGCGCGTGCACTCGCAATTCATCGCAAAACCACTGCAAAATATCTGCGGTCAAAGATATCTCTATAATTTTAAACTTACATTTCTCAACAACTACTGAATGGATTTACACGAAATAAGCAAAAGGCACTTCCTTTAAACCGACATCTACCTCCCTAACATATTTGGTGCAAGTTAGTTCAGCGGTTTGGGCTGTAGGTATGTCTAAAGGTCCATATGGGAATTACCATTACAAAAGCAACCTTATTTTGCGAACCCTGAATTCTCGGTCCCCACTGCACGGATCACCCATAAACGTTCCTTAACAATAGTACCCACATGACACTTTTTTGGGAAAATTTCATGCAGATTGGTCAAACAACACCAAAGTTATAGCCAAGTCAAAAAATGCTTTTCCTCTGGAAACTAGGTCCTAACAATAACTACCTACTGGTGACTGCCAGTAGGTAGTATATGCATATATATGTGTGTGTGTGTGTGTCTATATTTATATATATATATATATTTTTTTTTTTTTAATATATATATATATATTTTTTTTTATATATACATCCCAGTGTCGGAATATAACTACCCAGTGGCGACCGCCATTGGATAATGTGATCTCACTGACCATATAATGAGTGATGTAATATGTGAGATCATAAGCAGTGTATTGCTGGGGTGTAAGTTATAGTTAGCTCAGATAACTATAACTGCTGAATTCCGAGACTAACTATAATGTCCCTATAACTTTCGTTTTTTCAGAGAATATTTAAGGTTTTTTTAATGTTGTTTCCTAACTATAATGTCTCTGTAACCTTTGGCTTTTTAAATGAATTTCTAAGTTTTTTTAATGTTATTTTCTAACTGTAACCTGTAACCTTTGAGAGTGAGTGTGTAAATCAGTGCATAACTGTCTGAGTGGGTATGTCAGTGAGTGCGTGAGTGTCTGAATGGGTGTGTGAGTGGGTCTGGGAGTACCTGTGTGGGTCAGAGAGTGGCTGCATAAGTGTCTCACTGGGTGTGTGAGTGGGTGCGTGAGTGTCTGAATGGGTCTGTGAGTGGGTGCTGAAAGTCTGAGTGGGTGTCTGAGTAGGTGCATGATCCTGAGTGAGTGTCTGAGTGGGTCTGTGAGTGGGTGTGAGGGTGTCTGAGTGGGTTTGTGAGTGCCTCCATGAGTGTGTGTATCAATCTGTGAGTGAGTGTATGAGTGTCTGAGTGGGTCTGTGAGTTGATGCCTTAGTCTCTGAGTGGGTCTGTGAGTTGGTCGGTGACTCTTTGAGTGGATGTGTGAGTGGTTCTATGGGTGCAAGAGTGTCTGCGTAGGTCTGTGAGTGGGTGTATGTGTCTGAGTGGATCTGTGAGCGAGTGCATGAGTGCCTCAATAGATCTGTGAGTGGCTGTATGGGTCTGTGGGTGGATGCATGAGTGCGAGAGTATGTGAGTGGATGCTTAAGTATATGCGTCGGTGTGTCAGTAGCTGTGTGAGTGACTCAGCCACAAAGGAACTGCACGTGCCCTTTTATCCAACAAGAGTCCACAGTTATGAACAAAATATCTACCCAAGTGGAGTTCTTTCTACTAATTAATTACTAAGTGCTTCCTCCTTGGGTACATTTCTGGTAAGCTTTGTACACTACAGCTGCGTAATGGAGAATGTCAACAGTGACCTCGTGTGCATTTTGGCAATGTGATTGTTCCTGGTGCCTCTTTATCCAGAAATATACGACAACATTAATTCTCCTATACAGAAGGCAACAAGAGTACAAAGAGGTAAATCGCCACCAAACTAGGGTCTTTCCTTTTCACTATATGAAGTAACTGCTTCTTTGTTTGGTGGAAATGTCCTCATATTCCTCTGCATCAAGAACTTCTCACCAAAATTGGCAAGAAACACTCTGGAGGGGTGCTTGTTGAGCTGTCCATTATCCTGGCAAAAGGCAGGAAGACCTTTGAAACCTAATAAGATGGACGGGCCAAATGGGTAAGCTTCCAAGTGATTTGCACATTTGCATACGCGTAATAATTTAAAGGGAGAACCATGGACTCTGCTCTCACCAGGACAGGACAACAAAGAACCCACTTGTCACAGTTACTTACAAATTGTGCTCCAATAGATCAACGATGCAGTCACCTCCATGAAGGATTTCAGTGTGTTTTTCAATATGGAATTGCCGAGAAAACACACTGGTTTGCCTTTGCCAAGCCTATTAATTAGGATCATTTGTCCTTTACAGAAATGGAGCTTCAACTGGGGCACCTGCTATGTTTATATTTATAAGTGCCTCCCGTTGAGGTTTCATTTCTGTGAAATTAGCATTAGGGTCAAAATGACTTGCCAAAACTTAATGAGGGAGGGGGGCAGTGCGCCCCCCCCCCCTCCACTGGCTAATTTAAGCCAAAGGACCCCATCCCCCAGGGCCCGGCCAAGACTTAATGGGAAAGGGGGGCTGTGTGGTCCACCTCCCCAGGCTAATTTCACCCCCGGGGACCCCATCCCCTGGGGCCTGGCCAAAATTAAGTGGTTAAGGAGGCTGAGTGGCCCCCTCCCGGGGTTGATTATGGCCCAGGAGAAACATCCCCCGTGGCTCAGCCCCATCACTGGGCTGATTTAGACATCCCCTAGGGCCCGGTCACATCTCCCTGGGTGCTCAGGCCCCACCCAAGGCACCCAGCTTGCATGTTGGGGACCACGGGAGGAGCCTCATGGCCCCAGCAGGTCCAGCCATCTCCTCACCTCCTGCAAGTGTCTGCATTGCTCTCACACAAAGAGAGGTGCTGGAAATGCAGCTCCATGTGTGCAAGAGCAATACTTTCATCTCTTTTGCTGCCCGCATGTCTGTGGGCATGAAAGAGACAAAATGTTTGCTTCCAGCAAGCGGGAGCATTTTGAGTGTTTGTTTCTGCTTGATGGGAGCTGTCACAGCTCCTACCAAGCAAATGCAAACAGCTATCTCTCAAGGGTGGGCACCTCTGGAGATAGCAGGAGCTGGCCCTGGTGGGTGGCAGTCCCCTGGGCAATATATGGCTCCCCTCCTTTGTTCTACATTGGCCGGCTCCAGGGAGGTGGTGGTCCCCGGGGCGTATATGGTCCGGGTGGGGAGCTGTGCGGCTCAGCGGCCCCCTCCTTCTTTTAAAACAAATAATTGTCCCTAGGGAGGTGGTGGTCCATAGAGACCCCCTCTTTAATGTTTATTGTAGCCCCGGAAATGTGGTGGTACACAGGGCCCGAGATCCACACGGCCCCCCCATATCTATTTTTGTTTATAGCCTTAGGGAGGGGGTGGTCCCCAAGGCCCAAGGGGATCTGCTTGGCGCCCAGCATAATATTGTCATTAGCTCCTGGTAGGTGGTGGCCACTGGAGCATTATTAAGCCCTTTGAGGGGGGATTGTACGCCCCACTCCATTTTCCTCACTAAACTCTGCATGCCCCTGGGACCTGGCCCACTCAGGGCTACAATTATAACAATTTCAGGAGACCATGCTTGTTTTTTTAATTCATGCGATATTTACAAATATTCATGATTATTGCTGTGATTTAAAAAAACAAAATGTTTCTTTGCCCTAGTGGTGTCCCATAGGGATCCCTAGACCAAGGCTAGAGGATTAGGGTATTTGCACCCTGTCCCCTTTTCTTTTATTTTGCATTTTTTGTGTGGGACTCGGCTGAAGCCATGTCCCAAAATGGCTGCCAACATTTCCTGGTTGAAATGTTGGCAGTCAATCAGTGCTCTTCAGATCTCATCACAAGCTTGTCATTATTCGCGAAGGCTTCACAATCCTGGATAACCAAATTTGGATTTTCTTTAATTTCTCTACAACTACTGCATGGATTTACACCAAATAACAAAAAGCGTGATCTGTAGAACAAAATCTACCTTTTTGCCAAAATTGGTGTAATTCCATCCAGCGGTTCGGGCTGCAGGAGTGTCCAAAGACGCTATGGGAATTAACATGGGAAATGCACTTTTTTGACCCCCCCTTTTTCTCTGTCCCCAATTGTAGGATCATCTTGAAACGTTCCATGCACAACGGGATGTAGCTTGGCACTTCTTTTGTAAACTTTTGTGAAGATTCGTCAAACAGCTCCAAAGTTATAGGCAAGCCAAACAATGCTTTTCCTATGGAAACATGGTTCTAACTTTAACTACCTACTAACAACCGTCAGTAGGTAATGTATATATGTGTATGGCCCAGTAGAAGGCTACGGCCGAAACGCGTAGGTCTGATTTGTGGGTTAACATGCACCTTGCACTTTGCTGGTTATTTGCTTTACAATTTATGGAAGCATTTGAAGCCAAATAAATCGCTTCTATAATGGATTCCTGTGAGCCGTCTTTCTGTTGGTCCTGGTGATGGAGTGGTGAAAGCAGGGCCTTGTGCAGAAGCTTTCCTGAATAGTTCAGTTTATCTTTATTTCAATCACTTAAGACCACAAAAGACAGTTAACAATAATATACGTGTGTCCATTAAAAGAGGAGAAAAGTAAACTTTATTCCCATGATAGTTTGTATATAAGCAAGATTATTTGACATTGCTAATCAAGGGTTACGGAACCATATGTAAGTTAGGGCGTTCGCTAAAAACATAAAAAACTTCATGTCATTAAAACCACACATATTATTCTTAAAATTCTTTAAAAAAGATGTCACATGCCTAAAAATATCATAAAAGTGTACAATTAATTAACACAGAGAATATACATCCTCAAATAGCCATGAAGTGATCAATATTAGGACTGTCAATAATACACCAATATATGTGATACTAATATGAATATAAAAATATAGGATGCTACGCCTGTAGCTGGCGTTATACCAAACAGAAATTAAGATTAGATGTTATGCGTTGGGCTACATTTTGCAGCCACTTTATTTTACATGAGGTGTCAGTTTCCCAAACATTTTTTAGGGCAGAGGCATAGTGCGATAGCTCGGGGTGGTTCATAATCGACGCCAAAATACTATTGGGAGAAATTTAGCAATCTCATCCAAGCTATTACAACCTAAATCATAGAATATTGGCTTGAGTGGAGTGCTCTGGGGTAGACTGGTGACATGTCTCACAAATTTATTTTGGGCTAAAACTAGTGGCGTTAAGTTGTCAAAACCCCAGAGTTCAGCAACGTATAATACAGAGGCTATAACTTTGGTGTTGTAGAGCTTCAGAACTGGGTTTAGTTAATGAAGACGTATATTCTTTCAACAATGCACCAGCTAGGTGACGATGTTTTAAAGCCATGGATTCTATCTGATGCTTCCAGTTACGTTTGTTTCCAAGCGTGGTCCCTAAATAATTAAAAACATCTGTTTGATCAAGGTATTCATTATTAAGAGACATCCTTCCCTTAATAGTCCGATGTTTGTGGAGTACCATAAATTTGGTTTTATCTACATTTATCACCAGGCCACGAGCTTCGCAAAAACCTTCAAACCTCGTTAGTGCCCGCTGCAAGCCACTCTGTGGTTTGAGATGACAAGAGTATCACCTGCAAACATGAGTATAGGTGTTTTTATCCCTGCAAGAGATGGTGCATCTGTTGGGTATGTAGACAAGATAGTTGACAACCCCACTAATAAATAATGAAAATAATATTGGGGCCAAGACACACCCTTGGTGGACCCCTTTGGATACTGGGAATCGTTTAGTGATTTCACCCTGAGTACTCCATCGAACCTGGGCAAAATTCCCCATATGACACCACAACAGATATTAGTTCCGAAGGCACCCCTAAGTCCTTGAGAACCCACCAAAGCTTGTTGCGGGGCACCAGGTCGAAAGCGGATTTTAAGTCCACAAAAGCAGCGTAGATGGTGCCACCCACCAGCTCTACAACACGCCAGTAAATTAGTACAAAGCGAAAGACCTGGTCTCCCGTACTCACGTGGGTGCGGAATCCTGCCTACAGTGAGGTCAATATGTCTTTATCAACAATCCAGTCTTGGATCCTATTTAATACCATTCTTGCTATTATTTTTTGCATAGCATCCATGAGGCTAATTGGCCTGTAGTTACCAGGGCATTAATGATCACCTTTTTTATAGATTGGAAGAATCTCAGCACCCCTCCAGGAGTCGAAGACCAACGCCCCCCTGGCTATTGCATTTGCTAGCAGGAGTAAATAGTCTTGCCAGATAGCCCTATCGTTTAGGACTAGATCTGCTGGGACACTGTCAGGGCCTGGGGCTCTTCCTTGGTAACTGAACCCAATGCTATTACAACCTCCCCCATATAAAAGTGCAATACTGTATCAGATGGAGGGATTTGATATTGTTCTTCAATTTCACCCTCTGTCTCTAAGGCGAATTGTTTAGCAAAATGGGAAACCCACATTTCAGGAGCTACATGGTTGAGCGGCAGAGATGCTTGCCACCCTCCCCCCCCATTTTACCAGCTGCCAAAAGTATTACAAGTTTCTCCCTTGGCTAGCCTGATAGAGGTCTAGCCATCTCAATTAGTCCCAGTCCTTTTTAGCTTTGTGCATTGTAAATTTATACATCCGATGGGTTAACTTGACGGTAGCCAGATCTTTCTGTTTTGTGGCAGCCGCCAATGACTTGTAGGCTACCCTACTGTCCTTGTTATACCACTTCACATCTTTGCTCTTCTGCTTACTCGAGCGACTAGCTGGTTTTAAAAAATAGGTCTTGATTTGACCAAATAGGTCTTCAAGAGACCTTGTAACATTTGTATTTAACTGACACTGTGTGGTAATAGCTTGTAGCTCTGTCAGTATGTTGATGACATGGAGCCCTTATGCCTATGAGTGTTTGTTCACTTTCCACTAGCTTATCCCATTTCACCCTCCTCATGTCATTACAGAGCAGGGCGTCAGTAGTGGAGCAGAGCATTGTCAGGTTGGCAGCAAACCTGGTCCTGGGGCATTAATTGTTAGTAACAGGGGATTGTGACCCCTTTCAGCTCTCTCCTGGACCTCCATCTCACTAAGAGAAGACCAGAGTTCCAACCATTGCTATTGGTATGGGAGCCCTGCTTATCAGAAGATGTTCGCCCATTAACTGGCCTAGGAGCCTTAAGTTGTAATGCTGCCTCAGACCATCTCTTGATTGAGGGCAGCTCTAAAATGGGGATACTTCATTGTACGTCTTCTTCTTCTGTAAGTTTACAATCCTCATAGTAAAGGGGCTCGAAGGTGGTATTAAAATCCCCTGCAATTACTAGATCAGGGGCACCAGTCATCTTTTCCAGAAAGTCCTCTAGGATGTCAACTGTATTAGACAGTCTTTCTCCTGTGAGACCCCTGGCATAAACATTGACAACTATTATCATGGAGCTAGGATTAATCTGAAGACAAATGGCCATAATGTCTGGGCTGTCAATGGGGACTTCACGTATTCTAAAACATATGTTCTGTTTTACCCGAATTATTAGCCCTCCTGATGGTCCACCCATCTGCCCTTGGATTGCCGGTTTATAGAATTTAGATATCCTGGTCGATATAGTGGATTAGTGGACCATGTCTCATGGAATACACAGAAATCGTGGATTTCGAATTCTGACCAATCCCGGGACTCTAATTTCGACTGTAACCCCGCAACGTTCCACGAAATATAAGATAGCTGAACTGGTTTTGGGAAAGTTACCAGGTCTAAGCTGCCTATAAATTCTCGTGGGGTGGCATCCTTACCTTCCTTATTCGGGTAAGGAACTTGATGGCTGATTGACCCATTGTTACTTAGGTGGGTTCGATGATCACAGGGATTTAGTCAGTCACATTGTTCTAGACCACTAAGGGGGGCAAATCAGTTCTCTAGGGTTTCTCCTATATTGCCTACATTGCATTGTGCGTCATACTTTGAGTGCCCCTCCCCCGTATATACACTGGTTTCGCTAACCGTCATGTGAGGGTGCCTATAAAAAAATGCGTAAGGTAATGCTCTAATTTGAGTACCTTTGCATGGGTCCCAACATAGATGGTGTAAGAAATGGGATTTCTGGCTGGCTAAGGCGTGCGCCAAAGCCAGGCAGAAACCACCACTCTAGTCAGGGCAAGGAAGTTACACGCCAAAGATAACGCCTGCTCTCCCCCTTGGTAGCTTGGCACAAGCAGTCAGGCTTATCCCGGAGGCAATGTGTAAACGCACACAGCAACGACATCCCAGGCACACTACAAAAGGAACGCCACACAAGGTTATATATAAAAATATCTGACCAAAAAAGAACTGTGAGTCTGCCAAATCAAATGACCCAAAGAAATGCTGTGTCCCAAATACTGTTACAGAGTGTTCGTGTCAAAAATTATATCACAGTGGATACATATGCATTGGAGATCTATATATGCATAAAAAGGTTCCCATCACCCACTAGAAGTGGCTCGCTTCATCATTTGGGAAACCAGGGATTTCTCAAAGAACCATCCATCACTAGATGAATATTGATAGAGGTTCAGAGATTCTCCCAGATGCAACCATAGATGTGTTGCTCCAATGAAAGGAACCAACCTTCAAAATGATATGGGGTGATGTGTGCAGTGCAAGTGAGATAAATGTGATGAGTAAAATTGGAAAACAAGGCACAAAAAGATTTTTATTTGGGTGCTGCCTTGATACCAAATTAAAAACAGTGCTGTGACAGTTTTAAACAAATAACTGTGTTGGATCTGGTCAGATGGTCTGTGTTGACCAGATCCAACACAGTTATTTGTTTAAAACTGTCACAGCACTGTTTTTAATTTGGTATCAAGGCAGCACCCAAATAAAAATCTTTTTGTGCCTTGTTTTCCAATTTTACTCATCACATTTATCTCACTTGCACTGCACACATCACCCCATATCATTTTGAAGGTTGGTTCCTTTCATTGGAGCAACACATCTATGGTTGCATCTGGGAGAATCTCTGAACCTCTATCAATATTCATCTAGTGATGGATGGTTCTTTGAGAAATCCCTGGTTTCCCAAATGATGAAGCGAGCCACTTCTAGTGGGTGATGGGAACCTTTTTATGCATATATAGATCTCCAATGCATATGTATCCACTGTGATATAATATTTGACACAAACACTCTGTAACAGTATTTGGGACACAGCATTTCTTTGGGTCATTTGATTTGGCAGACTCACAGTTCTTTTTTGGTCAGATATGTAGAATTGGGGATTACGCACTGTTTGAGTCTATAAACCTTTATCCCTCAGACCCTCACTCTTATTAGAGATACTTCATTATTGTTATATATAAAAATAGCCTTTGTATTATCATAACACGTTAGAATAGTAAGCACATGTTATACATGGGGTCACCTGGCACTAGGTCATATTTACAATGGATTATGTACACCTTACAGGGCCAACTGGACCACTGTCAGTACAATCACCAAGTGAACTAAGTAAATGTAGAATTTAGCATAAACATAGAACACAACCAGTACTACTGGTAATCACTGCACTTAGCATCAGCCTGTAACATCAACTACATTAGGCTCAGTATCACATCAGGCGCACATTACATTCTGCACCAACCTCCCCATCATAAACACATGAGGCCATCATCTCACCAGTCTAAACGCATTAGAACCTAACCTCCTAAGTATAACTACATTAGGGAATAACTCTCACTAGCATAAACCATAATATGCAAACCAACCTCATAATCATAAAACACATTTAGAGGTATCAACACAGGTGCGCAAATCATTCTACAGGAATCCCATTTCCTAGCACCCAAAATATGGTTAGCACATAAATCACATTAGAGCCTGGCGCACTATAGCTCTGGCTCCTCCTGGCCATCTCAAACAGGGGCTCAAATGCCCTATGTCCACAGAGTCAGGGCTCGCTGCCAATGCAGCAGGAGTCAGAGGTGCGCAATTGCGCAAACCTAAACGTAGCAGCTGGCACTAAGTGCTGCGCAGCTGTGAAGAAAAGTACTGGGGCAGAGGAGTGCATCGCCCTCCCAGCGTAGAAGACATGTGCCCAAATAAAGAACAACCTAAACGGTGCAGCTGCCCACTACTTGCTGGGCAGCTGGAACTATCAAAATGCTGCATGGGCTCTCAGTGGCCCTTTAGACAAATGCGCCAAACGTTGGAGCCTACCTAGGCTCTACACCTAATGTCCCCCTGGAGCACACTGGCCCCTAAAGTAATTATGCACAAGCTAGAGAAATAACTGACCCCCAAGCACTGTGGGGCGCACTGGCACTTATAAAATGAAATATGCCCCCAAAACGTGGAGTGCCATGGCCATCGGGGCAGCGGGAAACAAAGAATATGGGCACAGCACCTCGGTGCCCTCTGGCCCCTACGGGGCTTGGGAATAACTTGCCCCAAGTTGGAGCGCGCTGGCTCCTAAAACAACACATGTCCCACGAAGGAACTGAACTGCTCCTTCAACGGTGGAGCGGCCCGCTGCCAGCTGGGGCCGCTCGTCAATTGAGCACTCACTGGGATTCCCTCCTCACACCAGGAGTCCCGCCTAGAGCATCCCAAGGTAGCGGCATTCCCCTCTTCACCCGGGCCCCCTCCTGGGACTCGTCACCAGTACTCGGGGAGGCGGGGTAGGCTCCCGTCCTCCCCAACACGCAGCACAGCTACCGTCCGCACTCTTCTTCTCCGCAATTCCGTGGGCGCGGGGCTTCCCTCGGCAGGCGGAAGTCCCGCCCACGACAGGCATGACGCTGCCTGACTTCCGGCCCGGGCCAGCGGTGGTGATCCTTCACTCGGTAAGGTGCGGGGTGGGCACCCGCTTTTGGATAAAATCTATTTTGCGGCATATACAGCGGGGTGGGCACCTGCTTTCCATTAATTACAGCGTGCGCCCATAACGCGGCCACCATTAACAAGAACGCGGGGTGGGCACCCGCTCCAACAGCATCACTGGGGAATCCCTCACACTGGGATTCCCTCGGAAAAGGGGCGGCAGCACAGCGCTGCACAGCCCACGCTCCTGGCAGAGGTTCTGCAAAAGGGAACCAAAGCGCTCCTAGAATAAATAAAGCGCTCTCCCTTAGGACAAGGAAAGCACTTTGCTGCAAGGGAAATAAAGCGCTCCCAAGGTGCTAGGACAGCATCAAGCCTTGGCAAAGTAAAAGGAAAACCAAAAGGGTCCAAGAAGTCCTGGGCATCAAAGATGGAGCAAAACAGCTCCCAGCAAGGGAAAGTCCTCCAGGCATCCAGGAGCAGGGCAGGGCCCAGGGAGGCAAGCCATCCCCTGAGCCCCAGCAGCAGCACACCCCTGGTAGATTCAAGTCCACAAACAATTTCATGGGGTCACAGCCCCTCTATTTATATCAGCAAATCCTTTATTTTACAACTGTAGTGCAAGGGGAGAACCAGATACAACTGGCTCAGGAGCACTTTGTTTTGCTCAGCTCCCATCTCTATTCACAGGACAGGCCAGGGACATCAGACGCACCACAGGAGGTTGAGCCAGCATTGTGGAGGGAAGGCCCAGCCCTATTCAGGTCCCAGGTGCAACTCCTCCCTCCGATCTACATGCAGATCCCTCCATTCACCACCGGGCACACTCACCCTGGCTCCTGGAATTCCCCAGCCCTCTCAGCTCCTTTCAATCACAAGCCAGACATGCAATTCACATCACACAGCACACAGAAATGCCAACTTCTAAAAGTGGCACTTCTCCACCAGTCACAATAAATCTGTGCACACCATTGCGCAGCATTTATTCTCACGAGTTCGCACATTCCAAACCCGCCCCTGCACTCCTCTCACATCAGGGACTACCATGAACACACATATCCCCCATGCATTCCTATTGGAGGACAGGCCAGTCTCACTAAATGTAACACAGAGCGCACGCACTTTACACTGGGACACAGTGCTAAAGTGCCTAGAGGCCTAAAACCACTAACGCTACATAGGGAAAAAGGCCAGGATAAATGCAAAACGTTTAGGGGTGAACCTGCCAAAAGGGCCAGGTCCAACAGATGGTCTAAAAGAAATCTCGGCATATAACAATTGTTAAAATTTAAAACCACACAATCACCCCCCAGTGCTTTCTGAGCCAGTACTAGCCACTCTACCCTTATGGCCATTTTAACTTGATTTGCCAGTGGACCCCCTCATCTCCCTACAGTTTATTTGATGAGTCAACCAGTACAGGGATTTGTTTATAAGTTGATGGTAGTTTCGGACTTGTCCTTCCTCAGGGGTGGGACATTTCCCAGAATTAGTGCAAATGGTGATGAAGCCTTGGAAAGTGTAGAGACTGGTATGTGAGGCAGTGAGGCAGTGAGGATTAGACTTGCAGTCATCAGTGATGTCATTTGAGATGTCATCAGTGATGTCATGAGTGATGTCACTGACCATGTCATGAGTGATGTAATATGTGACGTCATCAGCAGTGCATTGCGGGCGCGCGAGTTATAGTTAGCTGAACTAACTATAACAGGGGAATTTCTATGGTTTTGTACGAGTGAAATGTCCAACTAACTATAACGCCCCTGAAACCTATGGTTTTTTTCTGTGAATTTCTAAGGTTTTTTAAATGTTAATTCCTAACTATAACATGTCTGAAACCTATGTTTTTTTCAGTGAATTTCAAAGGTTTTGTAAATGACACTTTTTAAATGTATTAATTGTTATATTTATTTTTTTTGATACTGATTTACTACATTTTTTTAAACTTTATTTTTAGATACTTTATTTTTTAAATTACATTATAATTACATTATACATTACATTACAAAATATACTTTCTCAGAATGAATTACTTTAGTTTAAATACTTTGCAAATAGGCAATAGACTTTTAAGTACAGTTGTTGCAATGGGCAACACAATTTCAAACCCAATGCAACATTGAGTTCAATGGGAATTTCTACTTAAAGGCAATTAGTTACTTTATGGATTACCTTTCTAACCACAGGACTGGATCCTAGATTCAGTCCTGGGACATCTCCTGTAAACAGTTGAGTAAAAGCGTTTTGGTTACACTAGTGATTTTTAAGATTTATTATTGTATTTTAAAAGTTGACAGAAACTTTTCTGGTGAAAACCAGACAATGGATTCCTATGGAAGGAAATACAAGTTACTGGTAAGTATGGTTAGAATTACTTTGCAGGGTCAGCGCTGGGCTAAAAGATGCAGCACTGGGTAGTCTCCTGATAACAGGTGAGTAAATCGGAATTCGTTGTTCGGATGAGTTTAGGTGAATATTTTAAAGTTCCAAAACTCCACACTTAGAAGAATTTCCAAGTGAAACCAGTCAATGATAGCCTATGGAAGGAAAATCAAGTTACTGGTAAGTACGGTTAGAATTACTTTTCAGGATCAGTACTGGGCTCAAAGATGCAGCACTGATGTCTCTCCTGATAACAGGTGAGTAAATCGGAATTCGTAGTTCGGCTGATTTTAGAGGAATATTTTAAAGTTCCAAAACTCCACACTTAGAAGAATTTCCAAGTGCAACACATCATTGTTAGCCTATGGAAGGAAATTCAAGTTACTGGTAAGTACAGTTAGAATTACTTTTCAGGATCAGTACTGGTCTCAAATATGCAGCACTGAGGTCTCTCCTGACAACAGGTGAGTACATCGGAATTCGTAGTTCAGCTGATTTTACTTCGGTCCAGTACATATAGAGCCACTTTCCTACACCATCCCCTCCCTTCACCACTTTGCAAACACGCCCTCTGGTGCGTTTTAAGTTGGGGAAATTATTCCCCTTCAATCCTGAGGGTCCCTACAGTCCAACTAGCCCACTAGGTACATCCAGTAAGCGCCACAGAGCTGCGTTGCAGAGAGGTGTAAAAAGGGGCGTGACCTCTGAACACCTGTCTGCAACGCAGCTCCCTGACGCATACTGGAGATACCTGTTGGGCTATTTGGCCCTCTGGGACCCTCAGTATTGAAAGAGAATTAATTCCCCAACTTAAAACGCGCCACAGGATGTGTTTGCACACATGTGAACTCAGGCCCCGCCCCCTCCCTTCACCACTGTGCAAATGCGCCCTGTGTCGCGTTTTAAGTTGGGAGATTAACTCCACTTGAATACTGAGGGTCCTTGGTGTGCAACTAGCCGACCAGCTACCTCCAGTAAGCGGCACAGAGCTGCGTTGCAGAGAGGTGTAAAAAGGGGCGTGGCCTCAGACCACCTCTCTGCAACGCAGCCCCCTGGTGCATACTGGAGGTTTCTGGTGGGCTAGTTGGCCCCCAGACACCCCCAGTATTCAAGTGGAATTCGTTCCCCCTCTGCAAACGCGCCAGGGGGCGCGTTTGCAGAGTGCTACAAGAAGGGGGCATGGCCTCCGGCGCAATGCCGATCTTTTTCTTTTTTTTGTGTTTAAGAAGGGGGGCTGTGTGGCCCCCTTCTTTTCCTAATATTTTGGCCCTGGCCACTTGTAACCCTGGGGGCCCCATCCCCTGGGGCTGGCCCTCTCCGTTGGGGACCGTGGGGGGTCCCCAATCCTCCCACGGTCCCAGCCGGCTCCCAGTCTCCTGCGGGAGCCGGCATTGCTTTTCCATGCTAACATGCTGCTCCCCCTTTGGAAAAGCATTTTGCTTTGCTATTTGGAAGAGGTAGCAGGTTTCCTGCTCTCTCTTCCAAATAGCAAAGCAGTTTGCTATGACAGGGTGGGAGCCGCCAGGAGCACCCTGGGGCACTGCAGGAGCTGGCCCTGGGGGGTGGTGGTCCCCAGGGCCACAACAAGGCTCCAAGCGGGGTTCTGCGCGGCCCCCCTCCCATATTTTACAAAGGCCCGGGGGTGGTGGTCCCTGGGGCTGGGGGGTCCGTCACGGACCCTCCTTTTGAATCTTTAGTGCCTCCAGGGAGGTGGCGGTCCCTGGGGTGTGTGGGGGGGCTTGAGCCCCCCCACTCCGGGTATGTAATTATTTTTAAAAAGCCCCAGGGGGTGGCTGTGGGGTGGGGCTGTGTGCCCCCCACAATGTTAATAAAGTTGAGCCCTGGGGGATGGCGGTCCCCGGGGCTTGAGGGGGCCTTAGAGGCCCCCCACATTAAACTATTAACCCTGGGAGTGGCGGTCCCTGGGGCTGCGGGGGGGCTATGTGCCCCCCTGCATTTATTCATACTTTGCCCCGGGGGTGACGGTCCTCGGGGCAGTGTGGGAGGGATTGGGCCCTCCCACACTTTATTTATACCATGCCCCCGGGATTTGGCCTCCCCGGGGGCTAATATTCAATTCAATTTTTTTTGGATCAGCAGGATCCGCGCACCCAGCGCGGATTTTGCTGATTTAAGAAAAAAAACAATCATTTTATTTTGTCCCTGGGGGTCCTTGTGGGACCCCCTAAGCAGACCTAGGGGGTCAGGGTGTTTCTACCCTGCCCCCTTTTTGCGTTTTGCACGTTTTTTCTTCTCTTTTCTGGTGCCTCGGTTCTACCAAGGCACAAGATGGCTGCCAACACTTCCTGGTTTGGAGTGTTGACAGCCAATTAGCATACAGCTCGTGCTCGGCAGGGTGCGCGGATCCACCACGCCCATAGATATATCTATGATTTTACTTTTGATTTGCTCAGGAACTACTGAACGGATTTACACCATTTAAGCAAAAGGCACAAGTGTGAACCAAGGGCTACCTTTTTGCCAAATTTGGTGCAATTCCGTTCAGCAGTTTGGGCTGTAGCTGCGACTAGCGGTCCCTATGGAAAATTGCATGGGGAAAACATGGGCGTAGCATTGCGGTACTCCTCTCTGTACCATCCTGAGGGAAATTCGGTCGTGGAGATGAAACCGGCACTTAAAACAATCTTTAACAGCAAGGGTACTAGGCAAGGGCAGTAGTTGGCTCAAACACCTTTATGGGGTACAGTGGGCATTAAATAACCATCCAAGAAACTCTCTAGGGGGTGTCACTCCATATGAGGTCCTATTTGGGACGAGAATGTGGGTACCTGATCTTGACTGTGAAGGCGCAGAGCCGGATGAAAAACCATTTGATATCCATGATTGTTTGGTGGTTTTACAGGATCTAAATGAATCCAGAACAAAACAAAGCAATGTCCATCTAAAGCAGACCGCTACTGGGGAAGTCAAGGCTGGCATGGCAAGACCAGTCTGGATCCTAAAAGTCGGGGATCTGGTCTGAGAGAAAATTGCGGACAAAAAGGAATTTGGACCATCATACCGAAAAGCTATACCAATCCTTGCGGTACAAGGAACAAGAATTGTACTTTTGTCACCTCTTACCGGGAAAAAGGAGAAAAGATTAGTCTCAACCGAAAACTAGAGAATAGGCATGCACAACCAAGATTAAATCTGGAGGAAGAGCTTGATTTTTTAGTAGAGGAAAGACTCCAAACCCTGAGACCGAGGCAACAAAGGAGGCCAACAGAAAAAGAAAAAACAAAAGAAGACGGACAGGCGGAAAAGCCACAAACAAAGATCAAAAAAAGAAAAAAACACAATGGCACAGGAAATAACCAATGTTGACAACTCCATCGTGAATTTATCTTCCGTGACACTAACAAAAGCTGAGGAACAATTATTGATGCTTGGATTGAATTTTTGCCCAGGTCAAAGTTTCAACTATGCCTCCACCCGCATTGACGTATTTTGCTTTATCAGGAAATTAAAGCTCAAAAAGTTTTTTGCGATAAAAAAATAAAAATAAAAATGATCTTGAAAGCATCAATAATGTCAATGATGATACCACATTAACTGTTTCTGACATTCCAACTTTACTAACTTTGCACGATCTCAATGAGGCCACTGGATCGCAACCCTCTGGCCCTGACATCGACATGAATACACAAACTAGATTGTGCAAAATCAATTTGACACAGAAGGGCGCAGGTATCAGTCCATTCAAAGCCAAATCTAGCTTCATCCCACTTATGCCTAAAGATGCCGTGGATGTCTTTCACGAGGATATTAAGAAACTATATCTTCAAGTACAAGGTAAGAAAAAGAAAAAAGTCCAGTACAAAAAACAGGAATACGCAAACCTTATGTCTAAATTAGGAGAGAACAATGAGATTATAATAAAAAAATCGGACAAAGGAGGCAACCTGGTTATATGGCCAAAAACAGACTATGTAAATGAAGCAAACAAACAATTAAATAACTCAAGTTGCTACGAAAGATCCACACATAAAGAATATACCAAGGCCAATGAGACTCTACACAAACTTTTAGCACAGTGGAGAAGGGAAGGACTAATCTCTTTTGAGGAGTACAAATTTATGAACATTGAGTTTCCTGTCCTTCCAGTATTATATCTGATTCCGAAAATCCACAAAGGCATTTTTCCAGTGCCAGGAATACCGATCATATCAGCTATTAAGAGTATTTCTGAACAAGTGGGACAATACATTGATTATTTCTTACAGGATATGGTTAAAGCATTACCAAGTTATGTAAAAGACACTGGAGATTTTCTGTTAAAAACTAAAGATTTAATATGGACTGAAGATATGTTGCTAAT
Organism: Triturus cristatus; assembly: GCF_964204655.1. NCBI lineage: Eukaryota > Metazoa > Chordata > Amphibia > Caudata > Salamandridae > Triturus > Triturus cristatus. The sequence goes on along the minus strand of NC_140593.1, from coordinate 104,762,905 downwards.
CACTCTTGATATTGAGTCTCTTTATACGAGCATAGACCACATAACAGGCTTGTCTGCAGTGAAATACTTTCTGTAAAAAAGATCATGTGAATTCCATGAACACAATAAGGTTATTCTCAATCTCATTGGTTGGTGCCTGAACAATAATTTTTTTCTTTTCGGAAAGGAAATGTTCAAACAACTCCGCGGAGTACCTATGGGAGTCTGTTTCTCCTCCAGCTACGCGTGTTTACACGTTGGCTGGTGGGAGGAACATGTTCTTAAACAAACACATAGGGCATATTTTAATAACCATGTGTCTTGTTATCTCAGATACATAGATGACATCTTTATCTTGTGGCAGGGAGAAGAAAAAGAAGCGTTAAAATTTATAGATGCGATTAACAACAATTCTATGAATCTTCACTTCACATCCCACATTAATAAAGCTAGCATTGAATTTTTAGATGTCAAAATCTATATTCAAAACAACCAGTTTGAAACTACCCTATTCAGGAAATCGACCGCAGGCAATGTCACACTCCATGCTAATAGCGCACATCCTAAACATCTCATCGCTAGCATTCCTTACGGTGAGATTTTAAGACTTAAAAGAATTTGCAGCATGGAATCAGATTTCGATATATGCGTGAGGGACACCATGACTAGATTGAAGGCGAGGGGTTATTCTAATACTATTCTTGATGAAGCGATGGCCAAGGCCAATGCACGACCTAGAATGAGTTTGTTTAAGGCCATCCAAGGTCCAGCTCCACTGGCCGAGCTAGCTGTCTGTAATCAATCAGTAATGGAACAAGGACCCAGATTGATTACTACTTTTAGTAGAGAAGAAAGGAAAATAAGATCCATAGTCAAAAAGAATTGGCCTATCGTTCTCACTGATGCTGTACTCCGTACTAGAGTACCGGCTACTCCCATGGTCACCTTTAGGAGAGCTAAATGCATGGGAACTTGTCTGGATAAAAGCAGCCCTGAAACCAGACAGAACGAGATGTGGCTAAAACCTGCTCCTGGTTTTCGTAAATGCTCCTCTTGCAGGGCCTGCAAATTTGGCATAAACAAAACTCATTACCTCACCCCTATTAGCACAAAGGAAGTAGCTATTACAGGGAGTTTCACTTGCAGGACTGATTATGCTGTGTATGTCCTGACGTGCACCTGCGGCTTTAACTACATTGGTAGCACGAAGCTGCAGGTGCATGTCAGGATTTTGCAGCATCTTCGGGCTATCTTACATAATGATCCTGCTTACCCAGTGGCACGCCATTTTAAACAAACTCATAACAATGATGTTACCTGCCTTAAATATTTCGTGATAGCATCTATTCCCAAACCCCGACGGGGCGGCAATAGAGAACTCCAATTGAGGCAGTTAGAGACTCGAAAGATCCTTGAGTTTGACAGTAAATGGCCAAACGGACTGAACAACACTGAAGATATGCATAACTTTCTTTAGTAAGTCTCATTCTGTTTTTTGCCTTCTGACCTTACTTTTTCTCCTCATCATTATATTTGCTATACGTCTGATCTGATGGCATAATATTATTGAATTATTCTACCATATTCGCAGAGGCTTCATTTATTTATTTATTATTGTATATCCATATAGGGGTTTTTCTTCACTGAGCACTTTAGTAGGTTGGTTATTATATGTAACCCGTGTATTCAATATGAATTGATCCACATACCTCCATTGCCAGAATATTGATAAACACACATTTATGGCATATCAGCACTTTTTAGTAAGATGATGAAATTATAGAAATGAATTTTATATGATTTTAACAATGATTATCAGGATTGTATTTTTATTGTTATCAATATTTATTCATTTTCTTTTAATCTTACTGCTGCGTAATATTTGTATTTGTATATATTCCCTAAGAATTTGCACATTTGCACGGTTTTGCACAATTATTGAAAATGCTGCTATGCACTTTTTTGCACCTCAACAGGTCTTTTGTTTCAATATTTTTTGAGAGTACATAGGAAACTTATCTGTAAGGCATTGTCTTACCTTTCTTGTTGTTTGGTTCATTATTGAGGATTTATCCTGTTATACCAATGTATTCACACAATGAGTTTGGCTTTTTAGCTTCTCCTATACAGAAAATAATATATTTCCGTACTATGCAATATAATGAAAAACCTATTATTATATTTTTTCGGTTTTTATAAACCTTAACGTAATACGATATAGACGTTTTTCATAATACTCATGAAGTCTGTTTTCTTGGTCTATCATCATGTGATCAGGAAGTGGGTGTACACCTTGCAGCGCTTTAAAAACATTCAGTGTGACCTTATTCCGCATGTGAACAAGGGCTCTCGAGCCCGAAACGCGTCATTTTTGTGCTGAGAGAAATGGTCGAATAAAATATCTTGCCTGAAGATTTCCATGGTCCGTCTCTCCTTCTTCGCCGCTTGGAGGTTGTGGGAGTTCTAACGTACTCAATATATATATATATATATATATATATATATATATATATATATATATATATATACATATATATATATATATATACATATATTATCTACTGGCGGTCGCCAGTAGATAGTTATAGTTAGGACCGTGTTTTCATAGGAAATGCGCAACATTCTATTTGGAATAACTTTGGCGCCGGTTGACAAATCCTCGCGAAATTTTCAAAATAGGTGGGGCGCTCCGCTCCGCTCCTACCCTGAAAGTCTCGGGGGGATTCGTCAAGCGGGGGCCAAGAAAAAAGGGGGGTCCCAAAACGCATTTTCCCCATGCCATTTTCCATAGAGACCTTTAGTCCAAGGTACAGCCCGAACGGCTGAACAGAATTACTTGAAATTTGGCAGAGAGGTAGTCCTCAGGTCAGGGAAGTGCCTTTTGCAGGTCTGGTGTCAATCTGTTCAGTAGTTCCTGAGAAAATCTATAGTAAAATCATATATATATGTGGGTGGAGCCTAACCACACATCTCATCCTGAGATCTGATTGGCTGTCAGCACTTCATCCAAGAAGTGTTGGCAGCCATCTTGGGACCAATATACATGATAGCACCTCATTCAAAAGCATTGCAGTTAATAGAAGGTTTTAAGACTTTAGTTACATTATAAATCATTTGTTGATGGTACCATACTCATTTTAGGAATTGTGGTATGTTCTAAGGTGATTTCACCATGTGAAAAAGCCTTCTGCTGGGATATCATGATTGAGAGAAAAATATTTTCTCATGCTTTTCCAACATAGGTTTGGAAGGTGATCTATAAGCTAAACTGAGAGCTTATTTTCTGTAAATTCACATTATCTTTCTCAGTCATGTGAGAATGAAGTCTGACATTCTCAGTAAAACATGTACATCCAACAAGGGCAGAGACTGTCAGTTGATTCCTTTGTGTTCTACTGCAGCTTCCAAGAACAACTAGAGCGCTAACAGTCCTACTTATGATAAACGTATGGCACACCTGAAGCCATCTTGCTTGGATTAAAGTGGTAACTCTTAAAACATTTAATTTAAAAAGGAACAAAATGAGGGGGTTCATTTTTCCATAAAAAGTATGATTAGTGCTGCAGAAAGAAAAAATAGGGCACATTTTGAGTGACTTCTCTAATCCTCTTCTATTTCATTAAAAAATTCTGACATGCAGACTGAAACATGCACTTTCAATACCAGCAGCAGTTTTCCCTGGTGAGCAGTAGCTTTACTAAAGTGATCTAATGAGCAAAAAGAGTGCTAACATTCTGAATTTATGGCAAATGTGTGACACATCTGAATGCCTTCTTGATGGAATCAAAGTAAAAAACTGAAAGTATTTCCTACTGAGGAGACTGCAGTAAATGAGGAAATTAGGAAACTTCATAACAAATAAGTCTCCCAAGATGGCCACCAGAGACAAAAGAGCCCAAATGTAGCCCAAATAACACCCAGATGTAGCCCAAGTATAGCCCAATGACAGAATGTCCGAGAGTGTTCTTAAAAACAACTAGAGCGCTTACTGTCTTCATTATGACAAAAGTATGGCACACCTGAAGCCATCTTGATTGGAATAAACTGGTAACACTTAAAACATTTAATTTAAAAAGGAACACAATGAGGGGGTTCATTTTGCCATAGAAATTATGATTAATGCGGAAGAAAGAAAATTAGGGCACATTTTGAGTGACTTCTCAAATCCTCTTCTATTTCATTAAAAAATTCTGACATGCAGACTGAAACATGCACTTTTAATACCAGGAGCAGACTTCCATGGTGAACAGTAGTTTTACTACAGTGATCTAATGAGCAACTAGAGTGCTAACATTCAGAATTTATGGCAAATGTGTGACATATCTGAATACCTTCATGATGGAATCAAAGTAAAAAACTGAAAGCATTTCCTACTGAGGAGACTGCAGTACATGTGGAAATTATGAAACTTCATAACAAATAAATCTCCCAAGATGGCCACCAGAGACAAAAGAGCCCAAATGTAGCCCAAAATCACCCAGATGTAGCCCAAATATAGCCCAATGACAGAAGTGTGCAAAACACTTATTATTTTGAGTTTTTGCAGTGTTATATAGTGCAGACTTGTCAGGTATTGGAGTGCTTTACATGAGCATTGGTTACATCACACAAGAACAAATTCATTTTGGTTGTAGACATGGGGAGACTAAGTGATTTGACCAGAATCACAGAATGTCGAGCTGAAGCAGAAACTCCAACCTGGTTCCCCAGTTGCAAAGTCTGCAGTTCTGGAAGTAACACCACATCCTCTCCCCTAAGTGCAACATTTATTCAAGTGGTCAACTGGATAAAAAAACATAAAGATAACAAATAATTTAAAAGTGCTTTGTCGCTATTTGAAAACTCAGAAAATATGTCCTTATTTTAGTCTTTTAGAGCACTAACCATAATTTTGATGCCAATAAAACCCTCTCATATATGTAATTTCTAAAGGAAATGCTCTAGGTATTACAGTTTTGATTACATCAAGATGACGTCAGGCGTTCCACACTTTTGTAGTAAATATAGAATGTTAGCTATCTAGTTGTTCATTAGGATACTGTTGAGAGGCAGAGGCCAGGGGCACGGACTCTGAAAATTGAAGGCAGGTAGGAGGGTGCAAAGGCAACAATTTAACCACACTGAGCAGGCAGGAAGGGCAGTGGCAGCACAACAGACTATGGAGGGCAGTGGAAAGGGGGGCAGGGGCAACAAACCAACAATACAGGACTTGCAAGAGAGGCTGTGGCAATGTAATAGACCATTGTGGGCAGAAGGAAGAGGCAATGGTAGTACAACCATACATGCCAACAGACCCGATTCAGCCAGGAAACGTCCAATGTTTTTAAGCTCAAATGGGCTTTATTTGATCTGTCTCCTGTCTACAATCTCCTCTTATTCAATGTAACTCAAAGGGGAAAATCAATACCCCAGTTTTTTTTTCAAAATCTCCCTCTTACCAAGTTCAAAATGTTCGCAAGTATGGTACATTGGATCATGGAAGGAAATGGGGTAGGGACATGGACTTGGATAACAGAGGACAGGAGGGATCTGGAGAGGTGCACCAAACTGACCCTGCAGGGCAGGCATCAGGGTTTGCAGCAGCACAATACACCACACAGGGCATGCGGGACGGGAGTGCAGCACAACAATCCATAGAAAGCAAGAGGGAGGGGACAGGACCATGCACATGGACAACAGAGAACAGAGGGGCAAGAGGCAATGGTAGCTAGCTGACCATAATGGACAGCCAGGAGAGAAAGCTGCAGCATAACAGACCATAAAGGGCAGGAGGGGCGGATCAGGGGCATTACAATGGAACAGACAAGCCAGGAGGGAGGGAGTAGGGGTCTGCACATGTAAACAGAGGGCTGGGAGCAAGGGGGCAGGGCAGGAGCAGCAAGATAGCCATGGAGGTCAGGCAGGATGGGCACTAGAAGCAAGACACACCATGAAGAGCAACAGTGAGACTGTGATGGCATACACACAGACCATGGAGGGAAGGTGGGAGGGGGTCAGGGGCAGCTAACTGACCACACAGGGAAGGTGGGAGGGGCCATGGCAGCACAGAAGACCATGCATGGCAAGTGGGAGGGTTAGTGGCAGCACAATGGCTATGATGGGCAAGAAGGAGGGTGCAGCGGCATGCACAAAGAACCATGGAGGATAGAAGGGTAGGTCAGGACCTGTGCACAGACAAGAAAGTTCAGGGGAAGGGGCCTCACAACAGACCGCACGGGGCAGGCAGGAGGAGCAGTTGCAGCACAACAGACCAGGGAGGGCAGAAGGGTGTGGCAATACAATGGACCATGTAGGACAGGAGGAAGAGGATAGGGCCATGGCATGTGGACAGGCAGGGTGGAGGTGGCAGGGACAGGTTACAGTCATCTGACAATGCTAGGCAGGTGGGAGGGGAGTGGCAGCTCAACAGAACACTCAGAGTAGATAGGAGTGGCAGGTCCATGGAACATGGTGGGCAAAAAGGATAGAGCAGGGGCATGCACAAAGACATCGGAGGGCAGGGGGAAGGAGAATAGGGGCAGCAAGCTAAGCACAGAGTTTAAGCAGGAGGTCAATGATGGGGCATAGAATTGGGCAATGGAGGGCAGGAGGAGTGGACTGGTACATCATACTAAATTGAGGGCAGTGGCAGCACATCAGACCATGCATGGCAGGAGGGAGGAGGCTAGTCCATGGATTCACACAACAGAGGATAGGGAGGAGGGGGATGGGGCAGCAAGCTAACTGTTCAGAGAAGGCGGGTATTAGGAACTTTATTGTTTTTAAAACGTGTGTCTGTGCGAACTACTTAAAATATGAACAAGTATGCAGCATGATCTCACTTTTATTCAGGAAGAAGAGGACGTTTGTGACTGTGACTCCGGGCTCACTTGGCAGAAACACCCCCTGACCCTCCACCCCCTATCGCAAAATGTAATGCCTGTGAAAAGGGTAGGTGAACACAGTGTTATATAGAACATAGTCCTGAGAGCACGATTGAAAATGAAAACTAGATATAGTGTATGGTATAAACTATGCACCAAAAAGTGTGATATAAGATGAACTGGGCGTGAAATATAATATGCAATACATTGTGCGCAATGACAGATTCATTGGAGAGCGCGAGATAGCACAGGCACTAGCGCGTGCTATGCGATATGCGCCTTGGAGTGTAATATGCACAGGGCAGTGTTGTTTAACCTAACTAGTCTCTAAAGTTGTAATATAAAATATGTGCTGGGGAGTGTAACGTTGCATATGCACTGTGACAAAGATATGGATCACAGATTGTAATATGTATGGCATAGCACTGTGCGTTATAACATAGGCATCGAGGAAGGCACGTTAGATGGGGCTATATAACCCGTGCGAAGACAAGTGTGGCATGACATATTCACGAGGTGGTGATACAGTGCACATGGGCTAGAGAGTGTCATAGCATATGCACTAGCTAGTGGAATACAACACAGAGGTGTGTGGCACTCAGCAGGCAATGGTGGGTGTAACACAGCATTGGGCTCTGCCAGGAGCGCGCTGTGACTCTCAAGTGATGTTCGTCCCCTTACCAGAGAGTAAAATAAAAAGTATTACACATCCGTGAGGGGGGTTTCTTGCATAGTTTTGGTCGAATTTTTGTCGAATCCCCTTTGAATGGCTTGGTGTGCATGTGTATTAAATGTGCCCGTCAATAGCTACCCATGTTTGTATAAATAAACGACAAGGGTGTCTACCGGGATTAGGCACGGTAGGGCATCAGACATGTCAGAGCTTCACTGGTGGTGTAAATACATTCCACGTGGATTCATTGTATGCATAGTCGCCTTTTAATGAATATCACGCAAATCGTCATGGTGATTGGTACGTACGGTTTGTCCAGCATGTCCTAGGTGTGTCTATAAATATATATATTTTTTTAAATAATAAAAAACAGTGGCCGGCCCTGGGGATTGGGGTCAAAAAAATATAATTAGGAGACAGGCCCTGGGGGATGGGGTCATAAGGGCCAATAAATTAGAATAAGAAGGGGACCCACACAGCCCCCCTTCTTAAAAAATGAAAATAAATAAAAGACTGGCATTGTGCCGGAGGCCACGCCCCCTCCTTGCAGCACTCTGTAAACGCGCCCCCTGGAGAGTTGTAAGTTGGGGAATTAATTCCTCTTCAATACTGAGGGTCCCTGAGGGCCAACTAGCCCAACAGGCATCTCCAGTATGCGCCAGGGAGCTGCGCTGCAGACAGGTGTTCTGAGGCCAAGCCCCTTTTAACACCTCTCTGCAACGCAGCTCTGTGGCGCTTACTGGAGGTACCTAGTGGTCTAGTTTGACCCTAGAGACCCTTCAGATTCAAGGGGACTTAATCTCTCAACTTAGAACAGCCACAGGGCGCGTTTACACAGTGGTGAAGGGAGGGGACGGGGCCTGAGGTGACGTGTACAAACACGCACTATGGCACGTTTTAAATTGGGGATATAATTTCCCTTCAATACTGAGGGCCCCTGGGGGCTAACTAGCCCACCAAGTGCTTCCAGTAAGCGCCACTGAGCTGCATTGCAGAGAGGTGGTCCAGGCCGTGCCACTTTTTACACCTCTCTGCAACGCAGCTCTGTGGCACTTACTGGAGGTACCTAGTGGGCTAGTTGGACCCTAGGGACCCTCAGGATTCAAATGAACTTAATCTCCCAACTAAAAACGGACACAGGGCGTGTTTACACAGTGGTGAAGGGAGGGGACGGGGCCTGAGTTAACGTGTGCAAAAACGCCCTGTTGCCTGTTTTAAGAGGTAGTTTTAATCCCCCTGCCCTATTATATACTAGGGGCTTACAGAGGAGGTCATGCTATCACAGGGGGACCCCAACGCATAATGTTCCCTAGTGTATGTAGGTGTTTTCACTGTATTCTAAGTGTCTTTTAACATATCACTGGCTCTAGGACTGGTTAGTCAGACTCAGTTACCACCAGTATCCGTCTGAAAAAGTTGAGAGTACAGGATGATTTTGCAACAAGGCTTCTTTCTGCTCTTCTTTTTGTTCTTTCTGCACGTTATCCTTCTTCCTGCACTTTTCTTCATCTTTGAGGACTTCTGTTGCTTCTTTCTGCACTTCTTTTTTTTCTTTCTGTGCATTTTTTCTTCTTTCTTCACATGTCCTATCTCTGTAGGCATAGTTAGAAATTAGCATTTAAAAAACCTTTGAAATTCACAGAAAAAACCATAGGTTTCAGGCACGTTATAGTTAGGAATTAGCATTTAAAAAACCTCAGAAATTCACTGAAAAAACCATAGGTTTCAGGGGTGTTATAGTTAGCTGGACTTTTCACTTGTACAAAACCATTGAAATTCCCCCGTTATAGTTAGTTCAGCTAACTATAACTCGCGTGCCCGCAATGCACTGCTGATGACGTCACATATTACATCACTCATGACATGGTCAGTGACATCACTCATGACATCACTGATGACATCTCAAATGACATCACTGATGACATCACTGATGACATCATCCTTGTGATAGAGTGGCAGACCTCCTCTCACCCTAATATAACCTTTGATACACACATTCAAAAATAGAGACTAAAATTTTCAAAACAATGGACATACCAATACCAGTTACAACAACCTCTTCAGTAATTCTAAGATCCACATACACATCCACTCATTCACCAACAGTCCTATACGGTCACTCATACATGTACTCACTCATCATATGTACTCATACACCTATACATCCTGTTACACAATGCCACTCATCCATAGAGTTACTCACACACATAGTCACTCATGCTAATAAAGAATCAAACATACATTTACTTGCATATGCAGTTATACACACACCACCACACTTACTTCTACGGAAACTCACACATACTTAGTCTTTTAAACAATCACTTATAGAAACACATACTTATTCATACAGGAACTCTTTCAATCTCTCACTCTCACATATACTCACTTATATACACCAATAGTCACATATACTAGTTTAAAACATATGTAGTTACTCATAAAGACACTATTGAGACAGTCATTCACTCACTAACACACCCATACACACACTCATACACCCATACAGTCCTGCACACATGCTGTCGTCAACACATACAAACAGTGAGTCACTCATTCATGCACCTATGCACTACGTAATACCCCCCACCGAACCATGCAGACACTCAGACTGATACTCAAAAAACCAACTAATAACCTATATAGACACCCATGTAGCTACTCACCAACCCATGCAGCCACTTATACACAAAGTGAGAGACTGATACAGATATTTACATATTTAAACATTACTCACTAAGCCATGTATTCACTATGATACACTTAGTCAGTTACACTATCAATTTTTCAAAAACAAATCATCCATTTAGACACTTATATACCCATTTATTCTTCCATCGACCTTGAGATATACATATATAAAACATATTTATTTTTCAGAAAAACACACATTCACTGGATGATGTCATCAGTGATGTCATCAGTGATGTCATCAGTGATGTCATGAGTGATGTCATGAGTGATGTCACTGACCATGTCATGAGTGATGTAATATGTGACGTCATCAGCAGTGCATTGCGGGCGCGCGAGTTATAGTTAGCTGAACTAACTATAACGGGGGAATTTCAATGGTTTTGTACAAGTGAAAAGTCCAGCTAACTATAACACCCCTGAAACCTATGGTTTTTTCAGTGAATAGATATATACATATACATTACCTACTGGCGGTCGCCAGTAGGTAGTTATAGTTAGGACCCCTTTTCCATAGGAAATCCGCAACATTCTATTTTGAATAACTTTGGCGCCGGTCCATGAATCCTCGCGAATTTCTCAAACTAGGTGGGGCGCTACGCTCCGCTCCTACCCTGAAAGTCTCGGGGGGATTCGTCAAGCGGGGGCTGAGATAAAAGGGGGGTCCCAAAACGCGTTTTTCCCATGCATTTTTCCATAGGACCTTTAGAACGAGCTACAGCCCGAACGGCTGAACAGAATTACTAGAAATTTGGCAGAGAGGTAGTCCCTATGTCAAGGAAGTGCCTTTTGTAGGTTTGGTGTAAATCTGTTCAGTAGATTCTGAGAAAATAGCCTTTAAATCAATATATATATCTGAGCCCGCTTACGGTACGCTTACCGTACGCTTACCGTACGCGTACGGTGGCGTGCGCGAGCGCGATTCTGATTGGCTCTTAGATCTTAGTAAACATTCGAATCGGCCGAAACCAGGAAGCGGCGTCCGCCATTTTGTCTCTCGCACTGAGTGTTATTTATCAAACATGATGCCCAAAAACATGTTACGGGGCTGTTTTGACAACTCCCTCCCACATAGTCATGTTGAGGGAGTCCCCAAACATCCCCCAAGAGCAAAAACGGTTTTATTTTTTTTTCGGCAATTTCGCCGAGTACGCTTACCGTACGCTTACCGTAAGCGTACGGTAAAAAATAGAAATAAAAAAAACACTATCCACACTTACCCCACCCCCTGTGCTTTTGGTGGCCGTAGGCCACCAACTGTACAGAGCTTATTACATCAGTAAAAAAACTATATTTTGGCAACATGAAATTATAAAATCGAAATAAAAAAAACACTATCCACATTGACCCCACCCCCTGTGCTTTTGGTGTCCGAAGGCCACCAAATGTACAGGGCTTATTAAAGTTGATAAAAACCGTGCACGGAACGCACTGCGTTAAGTGGGCGCGCACGCCTCGAATGGCGTAAAGTAACTTAGCATTTAAAAAACCGTACAAATTCACTGAAAAAACCATAGGTTTCACACACGTTATAGTTAGGAATTAGCATTTAAAAAACCTTGCAAATTCATTGAAAAAACCATAGGTTTCACACATGTTATAGTTAGCGGAAATTTTACTGATAAAAAACCAATGAAATTGCCCCGTTATAGTTAGTGCTGGCAATTATAACTCACGCGACCGCAATCTTCTGCTGATGACATATGTGTCTTTATAAAAAAAAATATTTGTAATATATGTATAGCTAAAAATGTATGGAAGAAGACATGGGCAAATAAGTGTCTAAATACAGTATTAGCATCAGCAGAGGATTGCGGTCGCGTGAGTTATAGTTGCCAGCACTAACTATAACGGGGCAATTTCATTGGTTTTTTATCAGTAAAATTTCCGCTAACTATAACATGTGTGAAACCTATGTTTTTTTCAGTGAATATATATATATATATCACTTAAAAAACCATAGGTTTCACACATGTTATAGTTAGCTGGACATTTCACTCATAAAAAAACCAATGAAATTCCCCCGTTATAGTTAGTGCACGCAACTATAACTCACGCGACCGCAATCCTCTGCTGATGACGTCAGATATTACATCACTGTATTTAGACACTTATTTACCCATGTCTTCTTCCATTAATCTTTAGCTATACATATATTACAAATATTTATTTTTCATAAAGACACATATGTCATCAGTGATGTAATATCTGACGTCATCAGCAGAGGATTGCGGTCGCGTGAGTTATAGTTGCCTGCACTAACTATAACGGGGGAATTTCATTGGTTTTTTACGAGTGAAATGTCCAGTTAACTATAACATTTGTGAAACCTATGGTTTTTTAAGTAAATTTGCAAGGTTTTTTAAATGCTAATTCGTAACTATAACATGTGTGAAACCTATGGTTTTTTCAAAGAATTTGTAGGTTTTTTTAAATGCTAAGTTATGTATTTATTAATTTGTTTTTTTTCAAGGTTTTTCACCATGCGCGTACCGTGAAATTATTATTTTTTTTTAAATCGCGAGGTGTGCGCACCGTGCGCGCGCTGAGGGGTTTCGGTGCCCTTCGGGCACCGAGCGCCCACGGTTCGCAGTGCGTGCCATGCAAGCGCGGTGCGCGCACCTCGCGATTTGAAAATAAAATAAATAAAAGTTTTTTTCTCCCTTGGGGAATTGCGCTCGCGCACGGCAGGGTGCGCGCACAGTGCGCGCACGGTGCGCGCGTATAGATATTGATATGCTTTTAAATGTTATTTTCTCGGGAAATACTGAGCAGATTTACACCAGAACTGCAAAAGGCACTTCCTTGACCTTATGGCTACCTCTCTGCCAAATTTCACGTAATTCTGTTCAGCCGTTCGGGCTGTAGCTGCGACTAAAGGTCCTATGGAAAAATGCATGGGGAAAACGCGTTTTGGGACCCCCCCGTTTTCTCGACCCCCGCTTGACGAATCACCCCGAGACTTTCAGGGTAGGAGCTGAGCTGAGTGCCACATTAGTTTTGAAAATTTCACGAGGATTTGTCAACCGGCGCCAAAGTTATTCAGAATAGAATTTTGAGATTTCCTAAGGAAACTAGGTTGTAACTATAACTATCTACTGGCGACCGCCCATATATATATATATATATATATATATATATATATATATATATATATATATATATATATGCAAAAAAAGAAGGAGAGAACTCACGTGTTTCTCTGTCATTACAGCTCTTCAGAGAGGTTTAGCTTTGTCCAGACACAAGGGAGCACCCAGTATAAGTCAAAACAAAACCCTTGCAGGCATAGAGTGACGCATAAATTATGCAAAAAAGAAGGAGAGAACTCTGGGTAGTTCCCAAGTTTAGGTGGATGGCAACTCGTGTACAGATCACCCTCAACACCAGCGACACTCTAAAGTTGCTCACCTCAAATGTCAGCTTTTCTATCAAAGTTTTTAAGCATAGGATTAGCACAATGCTATCCACGCCGAGATAGAAATGGACAAAGTCTTTTGCCATTTGTACAGCAAAATCTTTAAGCATAGGATTAGCCCAGTGCTGTCCACGCCGAGCTGTAAAATGACAAAAGCCATTTATCACTCCAGGCACAGTATTATAGCTTTGGATTGGTAAAATACCATCCAAGCCAACCTGAAATGAATAAAAGCAACCCCTGACACGTGTTTCGCTGTCATTACAGCTCTTCAGAGCGGTTTAGCTTTGTCCAGACACAAGGGAGCACCCAGTATAAGTCAAAACAAAACCCTTGCAGGCATAGAGTGTCGCATAAATTATGCAATAAAGAAGGAGAGAACTCTGGGTAGTTCCCAAGTTTAGGTGGATGGCAGCTCGTGTACAGAGCACCCTCAACACCAGCGACACTCTAAAGTTACTCACCTCAAATGTCAGCTTTTCTATCAAAGTTTTTAAGCATAGGATTAGCACAATGCTATCCACGCCGAGATAGAAATGGACAAAGTCTTTTGCCATTTGTACAGCAAAGTCTTTAAGCATAGGATTAGCACAGTGCTATCCACGCCGAGCTGTAAAATGACAAAAGCCATTTATCACTCAAGGCACAGTATTATAGCTTTGGATTGGTAAAATACCATCCAAGCCAACCTGAAATGAATAAAAGCAACCCCTGACACGTGTTTCGCTGTCATTACAGCTCTTCAGAGAGGTTTAGCTTTGTCCAGACACAAGGGAGCACCCAGTATAAGTCAAAGCAAAACCCTTGCAGGCATAGAGTGACGCATAAATTATGCAAAACAGAAGGAGAGAACTCTGGGTAGTTCCCAAGTTTAGGTGGATGGCAGCTCGTGTACAGAGCACCCTCAACACCAGCGACACTCTAAAGTTGCTCACCTCAAATGTCAGCTTTTCTATCAAAGTTTTTAAGCATAGGATTAGCACAATGCTATCCACGCCGAGATAGAAATGGACAAAGTCTTTTGCCATTTGTACAGCAAAGTCCTTAAGCATAGGATTAGCACAGTGCTATCCACGCCGAGCTGTAAAATGACAAAAGCCATTTATCACTCCAGGCACAGTATTATAGTATATTTATATAGTATTATATATATACAAGGCCAAGCCAAGCTGGCAACACCATGATACGTTACAATGAAAATATAAGTGTTAATTCACAAAAGCACTTCATAACACATATCAGCCAGGAAGTGGCCTTGATCGCATGATAGAAAATGCTACTCAACCCCCACATATAAATGCCCAATGACAAAGGACTCAAGTGTCAATGAAAAACTGAAACAAAACGGGTGCCAGCTTGGAATATCCACATCATAAAACATAAAAGATGTGCATACACATAAAGTAGTATTTTAATGTGACTTAAAACAGATATTTTGTCACCGAATTTGCAGCTAAATAATTCCAGACAATGCAGAACTTAAAGAACCATCAATAGTTTGTAATGCAATTATAGCATTGGTTAGTACAGATATCAGGTCACCAGTACAATAAAAAAAATATTATAGTAGTCACACACCAAATTAAATATATTATGATGGTGAACGTTGACAGATATTGGCGTATATTTGCGTAATCAAGTAAGAATCATTACCCCTTAAACCTAACAATTCAGATAAGCCCCAGCCGATGTTAAAAATCAAACATCAAAGATGAAATACCGCATACAGCCCAAGTGGGCAAATTCATGGTTCACAAAGGACTACTTTTGAGCAATGTGACAGTTGCTAGAAGCCCAATAACACCATTTGCATATATATATTTGACTACTAAATGAAACTGTAGGCTGCCTGTCCTTGCATAGTTCATAGATGTAATTAAAAAAAACAACTAAGTGACAAAGCTAAAAGATAAACGTTTCTGTGTTTTGATGTGTTGATACTCCCTTGTGAGTCAGGAGAAAGGGTAGGGAACTCCACTACGAAGATCCATTATGATTCTTGAAGGTCTCTTTTCTTTCCTCCTATAATAAAATCAAATGTATTAGAGATTAAAACCAAACAGAAACTTGGGACCAATGTTCTCAGTCACTATCACACCACCTCATTCCTCCCCCAAATGTACCCTGAGCTCCTCTTCAATGTTAAGACCTCTAGGATTTTGTTTTCCAGGTCAATAATGTATCTTGACTGAGTAATAGAGTTCTGTTACCTCCCCTGTACTTCCATGGTATCCGATTGATGGCAAAAAAAGTTAATTTAGATCTTTCCCCAAAGTCTACCTCATTGAAGTGCCTGGCTACATGGCAGTGGGATCATTGTGATCAATCACCCTCAGATGCTCCAAAATCCGTTTCTTGACCATATTAATGGTGCTCCCCGCGTATCTTTTTTTGCAAGAACAAGTGAGTATAGAACTTACAAACTAGGAACTGCATGTGAGGAATTGTTCGATAGTTCTACTGCCCGTCCCAACAAGGACCTCATATTCTTACTAGCTTTGCAGCTGTTATAAGAGCGAAAAGCTTTCCGTTTGTGTTCCCTAGACCCACTAATAAGACTGATGTCACTGTGCATAAGAAGTTCTCTTTAGGAACAGCTTTTACAGTATGTGATATTAGGTTTATTGCCTATCAGATTACAGGGAGTGGATCACATTTCAGAATTCTCCAGTTCTTTTGAATCACTTTCCGTACTCTGTTGGAGCAGGCGTTGTACGTCATAATTATGCGTGTGGTCTCACAGTCCTCCGTGTCATTGCTTACCCTGTTTTCAAACAAGATCTTGTCCTGTCAATCCCTTTAACTCTGTTTATGGCTTTATTGAGAACCCACTCTGGGCAGCCCCTCTTCTTGAATCTGGTTATTATCACCCTGAGTTCATTGAGGTAAGCCTCCCCAGTGCTGCAGTAACTTTTTTGCCCTTAGCAGTTCCCCAAATAGGATGCCTCATTTGAAGAGTCTCCGGGTGGCTACTGATGGCATGGAGGAGACTGTTACTTTCCATAGGTTTTCTGAAAAGACTATTACAGATTTTGTCATTGATCATTCCCACTATAACATCCAAGAACTCTATTTTGGTATTTCTAATGTTGCATGTGAAAACCAAATTAAGTTTATTTCTCCTGAGTTTTGCAACAAACTCCCTGGCTAACTTCTCTGAACATAGCCAAATGATAAACAGGTCATCAACATACCTGGGCCAGAAAGCAACATGTTGAATATTATCCATGGTCTCCTCATCGGGGGCCACTTGCTCTTCCCACCAGCCGATAAATATGTTCACAAAGCTGGGGGGTGAAGCCGGTGCCCATCACAGTCCTAAGACGCTGTCTGTACAGGGTGCCATTAAAAAGAGAAATTGTATTCTTCAAACAGTGTCTAATCATGTCAATCACCAGCTTCGATCGAGCTAAATATCTAATTGGTCTGGCTCTGAGGAAATGTCTGCATGCCTGCATGCCTTTTTCATGTTCAATAATCGCGTTAAGGGAACATACATTCAATGTAATTAACAGAAACTCCTCCACCCATTCAAGACTCTCAAGCCTGCATAAGAAGTCTTTGGTGTCTCATATATATGAGGGGAGGCTAGTTACAGAATCCTTTAAGATGTAACCCACATATTTAGAAGTATTTTTGAGCACACTGCCCCTTGAAGATACTATGGGTCTGCCCAGTGGATTGATCTTGTTCCTATGAACCTTGGGGAGCAAATATAATACAGGAAGACATAGGGAATTCCCTTTTCAGACATCTCTACTGCTCCAACCCAAGTAACCCCTTGTCCTTCTATTCTTCCAACAAGGACCAATAGTTAATAATACCCGTATTGTAGGTCTCTTTATCCACCACTTCATAACATTATTTGGCATCAATGTGCCTAGCTGCCTCTTTGATATAATTCTCCCTGGAATGTATTGCAATGGTTCTCCCTTTTTCAGTGAGGCAGATGATAATCATAAGATCTCATGCAAGGGAATGAACGACCTACCTCTGTTCTTGAGTCATATTCCAATTGGTAACATGACTGGTTCTTCTAAGTCTCATATAATAATTGGTAACCTTTTCATGCAAGGTATCTATTGCATCATAGGGTAACTGGGGTAAGAATGTAGACTTAGATTGAAAGCTATTGGGGTAATGATGATCATACACAATGCCCAATTCATCAAGCAAGGTAAAACAATTAGGAGCAGTCACCTCACCCGGCTCGCTCCTTTCCAACACATGTAGAGTCAATAAAATATAAGTGTTACCAATAGTTAGGTTACTCGCATCATTCTTAATATCTTGCTTAGCAGCCGTCTCATTGTTGGTCCCCCTCCCCATTTGAGATAGTGCCATTTTTTCAAATTCACTTTCCGTATCAATTTAAACAAGTCGATACGGGTCTCTACATAATTGAAGCCTGATGAGGGGCAAAAAGAGATTTCAAAACATAGGGCTGTTTCCTCCATCTCTGAGCAAATCCTGTCCGAGAAATTGATGATTGTATTATTTACCGTCTCATTATCCATGATTGCCCCATATGTGGGCCCTTTTGTCCCTTCCCACTGTGGCCTGTACTCAATCTCCTTCTTTTTTGTTTTCTTTGGCAGGTCCTCTTCCTCCTCTCTTCCCACTCTCTTTGATCCTCGTCATCTTCTTCCCATCCCCTTGTGCCCCTGCCTCTTTCCACAGTCATCTGTTGATCTATTTTCCACCCTTTCCTCAAGAGTCTATACTCGTCTAATAAAGGTAGTTGGTTTGATATCGCTTTCAGATCCAGAAACATTGTTCTCCACAGTCTCTGAAGTATCTGTGTCATTTCCTGTCTCCAATCCGGTTTCAGATATCTTAGTGTCTTATTGTAGTCGACATGCTGTAGTACTGCTGGCCTGTACCTGTATATTGTCAAATTTGCGACTAAATGTGAGGATACAGACATTTTCATAATCCTGGCAGTCTCTCTGAAATTTTCTTTGTTTCCGTGCCTTGATTTCCTCCTCGTGTTTGGTTAGTCTCTCCTGCGTATCACACATGTATTTGTCTATGATCTCTTTCTCATTTCTGCTTTTAAGCTTCTATTTGATGGCAGCAACTTCCTTCAAAATCTCCCCTTGGTCTGACCATGCATACTTGATTAGTAGCTCCAACATCCTCCTAGAGCTGGTCGCCGAATTCCTCCAACATTTTTGGGTTGGGGGATTCATATGAGGGAAATGTGTAAATGCAGAGCCGCCTGGGGACCATCTCTACCTGTTCACTATGTAAACGGTAAAACAGACTAACACACTGTTCGGATTATTTCATCAGTGATGTCATTTGAGATATCATCAGTGATGTCATAAATGTTGTGTGGAACATGTCATGAGGGATGTAATATGTGAGGTCGTGAGCAGTGCATGGAAGGGACACAAGTTATAATTAGCTCTGCTAACTATAACTTACCTTTCAAAAACGTACCTTTTAAAATCTTGTCCTTCGATCTTGTTGTAATGATATTCTGTCCCGTCAATATTCGGGATTCAGTATTGCCAGCCTACACCGTAACTTGCAATGACATTGCAACTGCTTGCGATATGCAAGCAAAAGGGGTCATGATAGGGACACCTCCTTTTCTTTAATCGATAATGATATGTATCAATGTCAATTGAACTATTCCGGTGGCAAATCACTGATTGTATACTGACACCTCAGACAGGAAGATGTCCATTTGCAAAGTTAATTTTTTCAAGATGGACAGCTCCTACTTTGAGAATGTGTGCTTCTAGCATCAGGCAGCATGATTTCAATGTATTATTTTTGTTCCTGTCCCTCTAAGGAGCAGGGCCTGAAATCACTGCATTTTGAAAATGCCAGTACAGTGATGAAGGTCTGCTGTCCTTCCCAGGCCTCCATCACTGCATTTGCAGCTATTCAGTAGGACTCGCAGAGGGACTCCATTCTTATTAATTTTCATCAGACAAGATTTCTGCAAATCCTACTGAATGGTAACTTTGCGCTGCAATAGATTAGCTTGTACAATGCTGTGCAAAAAATGATTGGTTCTCCTTGATGACAATTGATGATTTACCACCAGATTTAAAAGAAACTGTAAAACTAGACGTCTGGGATTTTTCCAGAAAGGACATAGGACTCATCAAAGGAGTTGAGTATGCTGCATTAATTTAAAAACTAATGTTGAGTACCCAGGAACCCCACAAAATATTTTGACTCCAGAAATGATTGCTGGGATTACTCCATTGATTGACTCAGTGATCCAGCAAAACATTTTGAAAGAAATAATGGGGAATCCATGTATTTCGCCCATTATGGGCTTGCAGAACCCTAGCAGTAAGTACCACATAGTCCAAGATATGAGGAAGATGAACACAATATTTAGTCCTTATTGTCCCATGGTACCCAATCAAGCTATTATTTTATTTCCATTCCCATGTGAGGCTGAGTGGTTCACTGTCATTGATTTGTGTCAAGCCATCTTTCCCATACCCTTGCATGAGGAAAGTCTGTGTGTATTCACTTTTCTGCTCCAGAACCGTGTTTTGGCATGGTGCCAAGTCCCACAAGAGTATACAGAGAGCCCCTCGATTTTCAACCAGATCTTCAAAAAGAATACTGAGTCCTTAATCATACCCTGTATCTCAGTTTTAGTGCAATACATCGATGGCCCACTGGTTGTGTCAGATACACAGGAAGCTTGCAAACAATACACTATCTCTCTGTTGAACCACTTGGCTGAGAATGCGCATAAAGTGTAAGAGTAGGAGTAAGTTGCAGTATTGTCGAAAAAAAGTTCTGCATCTTGGGCATCGTATTGAGAAGGGAAGGAGGAAGGAGTCACAAGAAATTGTCTCGGCGATTCTGAAAATGAATCCACCAACTACTCAGCAGGAAGTCCGGATGTTTTTGGGAATGGTGGGCTACTGTCATCAGTAAATGCACAACTTTTCCCTAGTGGCTAAGCCTTTACAGAGGCTAACACACAAGGATGTGTCTGATCTGGTACCTTGGGATAACAGCTGTTTGGTTGCCTTCCTAGAGCTGAGAGAAAGTCTCTGTCGTGCCCGACTCTGGGCATGTCTGATTTTAATGAAGCATTGCGCTCTTCTGCTGTGCGTGCAAGGGCTGCGCTCTCTCAGTGCTTACACAATTGCATAGAAATGCCCGAAGGCCGGTGGCCTATTTTTCTGCTACTCTGGATTCCGCAGCTGCAGTGCTGCCTACATGCCTTAAAGCTGTGTCAGTGGTAGGTGTCAGCATAGAAAGGTGTGAAAGTATTGTGATGGGCCATCCCCTTACTGTGTTCATGTCCCACCATGTTAAGATATTGCTGACTCGTATCCAACATTTAACTAATAGCCGCTTGATACAGTATGAGCAGATGATACTGGCAGAGGAGAATGTGACTTTGAAAAGATGTGTTACCTTGAGTTCAACCCTGCTACACTTTTACACCTGCCTGAAGTCAAAGGTGAGGAGGGGGAAGTAAAGCATGACTGTCTTGATATCACTGAACTGTGCACCAAGCGAACACCTGATATTCAAGATGTGCTACTACCTGAATCTGATTTTGTACTGTTTATTGATGGATCCTGCCTAAGAGAAGATGATGGAAACTTGAGAGCTGAAAAATCAGTTTGCACAGTCTCAGGTGTAATCAAGGAGTATTACTGCACAAGTGGCCGAATTGATCGCTCTTACTAGGGCCTTGCTGTTTTTCAGCACAGCTGAAAGTGACAATTTTCACTGATGATCAGTATGGCTTTGGTGTTGTTCACAACTTTGGGCAGTGATGGTCACGAAGGGGAATTAGGACTTCCTCAGGTTCCCCTAGTCGCAATGGTGAGAATGTCATGAGGATGCTTGAAGCATTGCAGTTACCTAGCCAGATCGCTGTGTGAATGTTCTGCACACCGGAGTGGAGATGATTATGTGACAGTCAGTAACAGGTATGCTGACGAAGTCTCACAATACTCTCACAATACTGTGCCCACGGAGGTTGTACATTTAATGTTGAATGCTCTAATGGAATGGAAGATGAAACCAATCACAATCTTTTGTTAACCAACCATGGCTGATGCATCGGAGGAGGTTAAGAGGGTACAGGAAGAAGTGTCAGAAGCCAGAACTGCAGAGTTGGGTAAGAGCAGGATTTGTCAAAAGAGATGATGAGATTTGGATTTCAGGAGATGAAAGACCTGTGTTGCCTGATAGTCTGCTGCCCCCAATGGTGAGACATTATTGTGGCCCGGCTCATATAGGGAGGGATGCTATGGTCAGACTGTTTCGACAGACATGGTTTAATCCCAGATTCAGATTGATGGCTGAAGGGTTGTGTCACAGGTGTGTTGTGTGTCAACTGATGATTGTAGGGAAAAGAACCACAGTGACACTGAGCCATATAGGAAGATCAGATGGTCCATTTAACAGGATGCAGTTGGACTTCATCGAAATGCGTGTGTGCAACGAGCTGAGATACCTCTTAGTGATTATGTGCATTTTCTCAAACCTACCCGACCAGAAGAAATTACAGTCTCACAGTACGTAAACTGTTTTTGAGAGAGCTCATAGCAGTTTCGGCTTCCAAGCTTCACTGGAGTCGGGCCGAGGGACTTGTTTCAATAATGTGGTCATGAAAATGTTCTGTGCAGCATTGCTATGTTGGTCTTGCTGGACCTGTCGGCGGCATTCGACACCGTCCCACACGCCGGCCTCCTCCTAAGACTTAGGGAGGTAGGTCTGCGGGGGACGGTGTTGGACTGGTTTCAATCCTTCTTAACCGACCGTCGGCAGGTGATCTGGGCTCCTCCGTTCTCCGCGGAAATGCCTTCGCTAGAGGTGGGGGTGCCTCAAGGATCCATCCTGAGCCCCACCATATTTAACATTTATGTGGCCCCTTTGGCGAAGGTCGCTGAGGCATTTGGAGCCCGGGTCATCTCATACGCTGATGACACCCAGCTCCTGTTTACCTGCAGGAAGGGAGAGGTTTTTAATGGCGACAGAATCAGAGACTGCCTGAGTGCTGTTTTTGCATGGTTTCAGCACCAGAACCTGAAATGTAACTCGGATAAGTCCGAGTTGCTCTTTTTTGGCTGCGCTGAGGACCCTGGCTGGAAATCGTGGTGGCCTTCCGACATGTTCCCCCCTGAGAAACCATCTGCCCAAGTAAAAAATCTGGGTGTGGTATTTGACGACAGTCTTTCTTTTCGTCCCCACATCACGGGCCTGGCGGGGAAATGTTTCGGTATCTTGAAGATGGTGAGGAAATTTCTCCCACTGCTTTCCCTTCAATATCGCAAGAACATCGTGCAAGCACTTGTGGGCTCGCGTTTAGACTACGCTAACGCACTTTTCTCTGGTCTGCCTAAATATCTGGTATCCAGATTGCAAGTTGTCCAAAACTCGGCGGCCAGAGCCATCTTTGGCCTTCCACGGAGAGCCAGTGCCTCTCTACTGCGCGGTAGGCTGCATTGGCTGTCTATCCCTAGCAGAATTAGTTTCAAGGTCCTCACGTTGGCGTTTAAAGCCCTCCACTGCATTGGCCCAGCTTACCTCAGGAAGCGGATTGCTCTCTACGTTCCCCGGAGGAGTTTGAGATCTGCTGACCTGGCTAAAGTGGAGGTACCAGTGATCAAACGCGTGCGGATGGGAGGCCGGTCTTTCAAGTTTATGGCGGCCAGTTTGTGGAATGAGCTCCCTCTGTCACTCCGCAAGGCTAACAATCTTCTGGCCTTTAGAAAGGAGCTCAAGACGCTCCTCTTCCCCGCCTAACCAGTGGGCCTACAGTGTTTCTGCCGCTGGGTTTTTCTTGGTTGTGTTCAGGACTCTCTGCCAAAGCGCCGGGACACCCGTTCTGGGTAGCCGTGCGCTCAAGAAATATAGTTCTAACATAACATAACATAACAAGTGGAGCAAAGACTACATTGCAGTTATCAGCCTGAGGCTTCAACAAGTGAATGGAATGCTGAAATGCAGGCCAGCTAAACTGTGTGCTTTGATGACTTTGAAGTGCCTGATGCCTTGCCTCTTGTGTTGCTGAGTCATTGCAGTGATCCTGATCAGAGGACAGGAGTGTCCCCTCATGAAAAAACCATGGGCAGTGCGATGAGATTGCCAGCTGTACCTGCAAATGCTTGTGGACGTTACAGATTACATGATTCTGAATGACTTCAAAGGTCTGGCTGATGGGGTGTGTTCTGTATCTCACCAGGTTGGAGCCGCCACTGCACAGCCTCATCAGGAGCAGTATAATGACTTCAGTCCCGGCGACTAAGTCCCGGTGAAGAAGCATGTTTGGAAAACATGCCTGGAACCTCGTTGGCCATTTTAGTGATGAATTCAGCTATCAAGTGCGGAGGTTTCTCTAATTGGATTCACGCTGCTCATACTCGCACAGCTGAGTGTCCCCTTGATGATGTGTCAGCAGCTCTCCCAGAAGCGCCAGTTGTAACAGAAATCTGGAGTAGGTTAGAAAAGCTGTAGGGGACCAACGAGAACTTGAAACAACATATGTTTGGCCTGAGGGGGATCTTGATGATTCGACAATTGAAGTAGAGGCTGGAGACTATTTCTGTGGTGTTGTCTGAACCAGATACAGACCCTGATGAGGGGCATAGTGCTGTAGTAACACGAGCTGGGGTGAGGAATGTTGGCCAAGAAGCCAAGAGAAGGAGTGAGTTTGCTGGAGGAATGTGTGCCACCCACAATTCCAGAGGATACTGAGGATTCTGACCTGAGTGACAGTGAAGGTCGGAGTGCTTGCACTCAGGAGATTGAAAAGAACTACAGTGCTCCATAGAGGGAAACGGCATTTACATCAGAAGCAGAGCCACACATGCCGTTTCCCCACAAGCACAACCACGCATGCCTTAACCACGTGTTTACGGCAGTACACAGGTTAGATGCTGGGATGGGCTGGCCCAGGAACAGGAAGGATCTAGAGAGGACACGGTGGGGCTGAGGCTGGGTTTTTGTGGGGGCCATTTTTTAAGGGTTGGGGGTAGTTTTTAGGGCTCTGGGGGTTAGGGTAGTTTTCAGGGCTCGGGGGCTCGAGGTAGTGTTTAGGGCTCAGGTGGGGTCGGTGTGGTGTTTAGGGTCAGGGGGTGAGGTAGTTTTTAGGGCTCAGGGGGTCGGGTAGTGTTTGGGGCTCAGGGGGTTGGGTAGTATTTAGGGCTCGGGTCAGGTAGTGTTTAGGGCTAGGGGTAGTGTGTGGGGCTCAAGGGGGGGTTGGATAGTGTTTAGGGCTCTGGGGGGCGGGTAGTGGTTGGGGCTCAGGGGGGGTTAGGAAGTGTTTAAGCCTCAGGGTGGGGTCGGGGTAGTGTTTAGGCCTCATGGGGGGTCAGGGTAGTGTTTAGGCCTCATGGGAGGTCGGTTATGTCTAGGGCTCGGGTGGTCGAGATAGTGTTTGGGTTCAGGGTGGGGGGCCGGGGGCCGGGGTAGTGTTTCGGGCTAGGGGGTAGTGTGTAGGGCTCAAAGGGGGTCGGTAGTGTTTAGGGCTCTGGGGTTCGGGTAGTGGTTAGGGCTCAGGAGGGTTGGGTAGTGTTTAAGACTCAGGGTGGGGACGGGGTAGTGTTTAGGCCTCATGGGGGTCAGGGTAGTGTTTAGGCCTCATGGGAGGTTGGTAATGTCTAGGGCTCGGGGGCGTCAACATAGTGTTTGGCTCAGGGTGGGGGGCCCGGGTAGTGTTTAGGAGTCAAGATAGTTTTTTAGGGTCAGGGCAGGGGGGTTGGAATGTGATCTTTACCACACATCATGCCAGTCAGATATTACCAGTCATGCCTTTACCACGAAATTGCATGGTAAAGGCATGCATGGTAAAGGCGTGCGTGGTAAATGAGTGAGTGGTAAATGAATGCGTTGTTCAGATGCATTAGTTGTTGGGGCCGTGTAGAAGAGGCAGGCGTGGTTTAGCCATGCGAACCTTTGTCATACAACCCCTTATCAAAGGTACTCATCCACGAAGTGGACATTCTTTGCTACTGATGACAGAGAGAGAGAGAGAACGTTTTGGGATAGTGAGGATAACCGTGCAATTCCAATTGAACATCCTTGAACTAAATTTTGTGGCTGAATAGCGTTTTGAACTTGCTTTGCCACAGAATAGACTGACCAGATATCACATTAACACCTGATTTCACTGAGCTTCGAGCTGTAGAGACATTTAAACAGACTTTGTTGAAAGGAATCAAGAAGATTACTCAGGCCTGAGACTGCTGAAGGAGCATAAGGGTGTCATTTAGAAGAAAACAGGATTAAGGAAGACTTACAAAGAGTTTGTAACTATTTTCATCACATGGTTTATGGACTTTGTTTTCCATCTGCATAAGTAGAAGCGTACAGAAGAAATTCACTTGCTGCAATCTTTGCTTAGCGGTCTGATTTCAGAGAAGCCATGGAAACTAACAACCATAGTAGGCATAGGTACATAATAGCAGGCATGTTAGTAACTGTAGTTGTAGTATTAACTATCTTACTTGTGGGATTGTATTCACCCATTTCTTCTAGTTTAGTGAAGATTAGTCTTCAATTACCCGTAAAGACCAACTTACTACTGAGGTAGTTTGCATTCATTGATTGTTAAAGAACTGCACGTAGATTCATCAAGAGAAGATTTTTCCTCAAATGCTTATTCTAAATTGTTTTATGAATAAATTGACACTATGGATGCAAGGGATTGCTATGTCTGCATGCAATTACCTGCATCTGCGGCAGAGGGGATCACTTATCATCATATTCCTTTAACTTATGGTGTTACTTATAGCCTTTTGATGAAACGTTTTTATAAATAGGGTCATTTCCAGTATTATTTTTCAAATTATGATTTCGTTTTTACAGAAGTTTCCATGCAAGAGCATTTGTTTCAGCATTTGTATCGTCACTCCAATACTTAAGAGATAGGGATAAATGAAAGGTTCTTTAAACACATCATGACATAAGACACCGCCTATTCTCACCAAACCAATTTGACTTACATTTCGACTGATGTTGTAAAGAAATGTCTACATTTAGTTGAAGACAAGAGGAGAGATATGGAATCTAAGTCAAAAGCAGATAAGGACCTTAAGAATCAACGTAAATCGACTAGAGAAGAAATTGAGCATCAATTGGCAGGAAATCAAGCAGCATTGACTTTGGATTGGAAACATAAACAGAAATTATGCATACTTACAGATAAATCTTTACTTGACACTATATTCATGGGAAAGAGTGCATGTGAATACACATTTGAGGTTAGAGGAAACAGGTAAAGATCCTGTTATTCCTGGAGTTTACTATATTTGTGGAGAACATGCATATTTCAATTTGCCCAAAGGATGGTATGACATATGTTTTTTAGCTGTAGTTTTCCTGAAAACATATCATGTGTAACATTTCAATGATCCAGAATGGGAATCGCATTCCAGACCTAAATGAAGTGCTAGTGCTGGAGACGTAGTGGGAGTCATCTTTGGTGCAATGATTATGCCTGTGGGTGTAATTTTGAATGCCAAGAAGATTAGAAAGTTGTCTACCATAGTGGATACACTGTCCACAAGTACATCAGGAGCTTTGTTGGTTGTGGATACTGAAATGGTAGCTATGAGATCCATGGTTTTTCAAAACAGACTTGCGTTAGACATTCTCCTTGCCAAAGAGGGTGGAGCCTACTGGATGTAAAGGTCCAGCAGTGTTTACCCTTCATCCCTGACAAGAGCAAAGACTTGAAGGCATATATCAAGAACATTACTGGTCTGAAGAAAATTTGAAAGAGTTAGAAGTGACAGGTGCTTCTAAAGAAATTGGAAATTGATTTGCTGGTGTAGGCAAATGGGTTGGAAACCTGGGAAGTGGAATATTGGGTTCCATTTTGCAGTGCCTTAAATATTTGCTCTTAGTGCAATATTTTTGGTTGTGATCTTTAAGAAGTATAAGAGTGTACAAGTACGGAAGGGAGTTAAAAGAAAGAGAGCGGATGTAGAATTAGGGGCGAGTCAGTGTTGATACTAAGATGACATTAAAGTCTAGAGAAGTCCAGACAAAAGCTTATGAAACCCTTGAGGTTTTGACTGGTCCATCTGAGAAGGATAAAATATTGATTGTGATGGCTTGATTCACCATTTGTGGAGAGATTGGAGCCGCGTAAAGTTAGCTCCACGCTTACAGGACACAGAAACGCCGTTTTTACATTTATTTGATGATATACTCTGCTTACCATGTTAACTTTATTAACATGAAGTGAAGTATTCAAATGTACTACCGAAGTGTATTCATGGTAGGAACTCATGAACGTATGCACCATAATGTTTAGTTTAATCAAAAAAAAATGTAGTTCTCATTTATATTTATACATATGTCTCAAGTTGTATTGCATTTATTTGAAGCATATTGTATATGTAACCATGAACATATTATTCATTTTGCAGTTATTTTGTAGTTATACTTGCTTCTATAATCATGTATTGGTAGTGCACATTGAAAATGCTTAACTAAAAGAAGCTTGACTATGTGTTTATTTCTTAACATGAAATGTATTATTCTTTGCTCTGCATGTTCTTATCCCTTGCAGGTGCATGTTTGTTATTTCATAGCTGGAGAAAGGAGTATTGTGTATTAGAGTTTGTGAGGCCTGAGAAGAGAAATCTTGGCAAGAATGGGACGATTTAATGAGTGGAAGAAGCCTCCTGTTCTTTATGTATCCGGAACGAGGACACCCAAGGTAAACTTGGTTGTTCGAGTTCTGTAGGATGGGAAAAACAATGGATGTTGCAGGTGCACACTGTGAGAAAGAGAAGAAATTGGGTTTTGGTCATATGTTAAGAGATATGCAGGCACATGCATCAAGCTAAGAAATAGCGAGTCCTTAATTGCGATTTTTAAGGAATCGCAAATAAGGATTCGGTATCTCCTATGCATGACGCCGATTCCGCAAAATTATCGATTCGCTAAAAATCGCAAAACGCGTTACCGAAAAAACCCAAAAAATCGCTAATCGCTGAAAACTCACAAATTGCGATCTCGCAAATAGCGAGATCGCAATTAGCGAAATCGCTAATTGCGAGTTCGCATTTTTACCAAGTCGCATTGGGAGCAGCCTGATGACCTCACAACCAGGAAGTAACTCTTCCCATGTTGCAGTCTGTGCCCATAGGAAGCCAGAGCAGGAAGCAGAGTGCCTGTGGAGAGCTGTGGAAAGGAAGACTTGGCATCCAGACTACTGCAAACACAGGAAATGGCCAACACATCAGCAGAGGACGGGGCAGGTGCCAGAAAAAGAAAGATAAAATTCAATGAGAGGGAACTCGAGTACCTCATTGAAGAGGTTGTAAAGAGCCATGACAAGCTCTTTGGGAAGCTCTCCCTAAAAGTCCCGGAGGCTGAGAAAAGACACATCTGGAACAGGATCAAATCAAAAGTCAATGCTGTGGGTGTGACACACTGCAGCATTGAAGGGTTAAAGAAACGCTGGTATGATCTGCGGAGCCGTGCCAAGGAGCGAATTGCCCAGAGGCTGAGGGAGGCAAAGAGCACTGGAGGAGGACCCTCGACAGTCCCGGACAACACAGCCCTGGAGGACCTGGTGGAGGGCACAATCCTGCCAGAAGCTGCAGTGGGAGTGACGCAGATGGATACATCCGGCGCAGCCTGCAGTACACAAGGTAAGAGGCACTATAATATACCCCTCAATGTAAATTAAAATAGCGCCCATACAGTAATAAGAAGGCAAGCAGCTGTAATCAACCCCAGGCCACAGTCCATATACAGCTACTAATGCATCATGGGATTCGTAGTCCCCTGAATCAATAAGTGAGTCACATTGCACGTTGTGTGACCATTGTGCCAAATATGCTTTGCAGACAGTGATTACAGAGAGTGAGAACGTAAGAGCAGACTAAATCACTATGTTGCTAAACATTAGCCCAAACAAATACTAATCCTGCACTGTTTCACACCACAGGTGCTGAGGAAGGAGACAGTGATGAGAGCGAATGCAGGGAGAGCACACAGTCCACTGCATGACTGTCGTTGCCAGACCAGTCACACCTCCCAGCACATCCCAGGCACCCACACGACGCAGGGCTACAGTCCCTCCCCTTCAGCCAATGGAGTGCATTCCGGAACCTGAAAGGGCAACTGCACAAAGCCAGCCTAGTGTCAGGTCCACCACCACCCCGCAGACACCGGTCCAGATGACGCAAAGACGCAGGGCAAGGGGCCACACATCACCACAGGAGGCATCGACTCCAAATGTCTGGGGAGGTGTCGAGATGCAGATGACGAGAGTGCAGCGCCAGCAGGCACGACACATGGGAGCCATCAGCCTGCAAATGGCCATATTAAACAAGAACTTCTCCACCATGGCAGATCGCATGAGTGAACTCACTCAAGCAGTTGTGGAGGGCAACAGACACACCAACGCCACATTGCATGAGCTCGTGAGTGTGATGAAGGAGGGATAGAACACCGAGCGGAGGAGGCATCGACAATTCATGGCGCGCCTGGCTGGATATACACGATCCAACAATAAGTTGTGCAACACCACTGCACTGCTGTCACGGAGGTCGGTGGCAATGCAGATTGACATGGGGCATTGTTGTGGGGAAGTGGCCAGGGCCCTTGGCCAAGTTACCACAGCTGTTGAACAGCTCTAGGCTGGTGCAGGTGGCCTCAGCAATGCCACTGGAGATGAGGGGAGTGAGGGGGCATCCAGCATGAGCAGCATGTCTGCGCCAGTCAGCACCAGCAGGAGGTGTAGTACACGCCGTTCTACACCTACAATTGCACCAATGGGTGGGGATGCCGATGCAGGAGAAAGACGCCTCGGTGTGCATGGAAGGAAGCGCTGAGCACACACATCCCTCAGGACAATTAGCCATGATGGCGTAAGCATGGTCAGGACATACAGAGGGTCTGCTAATGAAGTCCCAATCCTTATTTACAATGGTGCCTTGGTACACACAACAGTCCATGTTCATGTGCAAATAAAAACTTTGCATGTAAAGATTGATAGTTTCTGTCTCATGATTACGTACCTTTGAAGTGATGTTGGGTGATCTGGGCATGTATCAACTGCCCCTCCGCTGAGCTTGCAGGATGCGGGTGTGGTGGGTGTACAGGGGGCTGGTTGTCCGCAGTGCCGTAGGCATCTATGGGTATGCGTCTCGTGGGAGCTACGTTGGGCTACCTTGCACATGCTGCCACTATCCTACAGCAGGTCACCGGCTGGTCCTGCATCGCACCACCAGGTCTGTGCAGGATGTGGAGGCGACTCTTGAGCTATCCAAATGACCGTTCAATCACATAACCTGTCCTGGTGTGTGCTGCGTTGTACCACTGCTCCTGTTGGGAGCCTGGGTTCAACTATGGAGTCATGATATAGTTCCTCACGGCGTATGCACTGTCACCTACAGGGTAGTGTGGAATGTGTATGTATCAGGTATGCATTGCCATTACAGAATGATTTAGTGTGCATTAGCATATTGTCTGACCTAGCAGGTGTCCCTCGCCATATCCACCCCTGAGCAGGCGTGTGTGTATGCCAATGTATCAGAAGATGTATGAATCATGGATGCTCCCAGGATATTGCGCGACGATGTTGGTCATGATGTCATTCACATTGCACATTGGTTGGACGTTAATGGAGTGATAACAATTCCGGTTACGGAAGATCTACTCATTGACTGATGGTGGACATATGGCTCGTGGGTGTAATCTATGCATTCATATCACGTTATGGAACAGTGCCATTCAATATGAATGGAGTTTGGGTGGGTTCAATTCCATTCGGGTTGTGGGGAGGCTGATGTGGTTGTGGGTCTAAGTCATCATGGCAGCCAGGAAGGTTCTCTAGACACGTGAGTGGGAGCCTTGTGATACCCCTCCTGCTAATTCCACTACCCCCTGGACACCTCCTGATGCAAGTAGGTGCAGGCAACATTACACCTGGACATGGGGAGGGAATGGCATGGGTCCTACGTGTCTTGCGCTGCATTGGTGTTTCTAATTCAGCTATGAGGTTAAGTTACATGGCAGCGTTGATCCTGTACTAATCATATCTGTCCTCATCAGTTTGTCACAACTGAGTGATGCGCAGGCAGAATGTCCTCTCCTGGAATGTCCTTCTGCACTGGCCTGCTGCATGGATCCTCATCCTTCTCACAAACACGTAGTGTGCCGCCATTGTGTGCGTCCTCTATGGACTCATTGGTCAGGTGCAATACCCCTCACCAGCTCATCAGTTGTACTTAAATAAAAATGTAAAAAATATTTTTTACCACCTGCTTATGATTTTCCTTAATCTGCACTTGCTAAAATGCGATTTTTGGGAAAATCGCTAATAGCGATTTTTGATGCATCCATTAGTGATTAATTTCTGCGATTCGTTATTTGCTCCCGCATTTCAATTTTTCGCTAATAAGGATTCGCTATTTCTGGATTCCCGGGATTTGCGAGTCGGTATTTTTGCGATTATTGGTTATTTGGTTGATGCATAGGGAAACGCTAAAATGCGCTTGCAAATTGCTAATCGCTAATTTTGCGAGCACATTTTGGCTTGATGCATGTGCCTAATGGATACTTCTGGAACTTTCTGATCTTACTTAGTGTTTACACTGATAGACTGTACAGCAGATTGCTTTTGACTTTGAGAGGTATAGACCTCTCTGCTTCCTTCTGTCCTTGCAAGTGTGTAGCTTCTTGCGAAACACTGATTTCCCTTTTCAGAAGACTTCTACCGGAGTCTTAACTATGCTGACACCTTCCAATTTACCCGCATTCTTTGAGACTTTTCCTTATGACCCGATTACAATTTAGATTCATGTTTAGGAAGGAGGAGTGGAGTATCTTAATGGAACACCAATTCCTAATTTATGACATCTATATTGTTCTGATTGTTCTTATTATATGCGTTTTGCTATCAAGATGGAATTTGCTTCAGCGCTTTAATTTGCTTGTCTTAATTCTTTACGTTTATAACATGTTCTTGATTTTTGCATTTACTGGAATGATTATTAACTTGTAATAAACCCACTTAACTTTAGTTACCGATTCATAGTCCTTATTGTGTGGCCAAATGAGTTACACAAACTTTAAATTGTTTATTTGAATGTCGACTCCCTTTCGCCTCTCAGTCAACCAGAAAGACCTATCAGGTGAGAAATGGTAACTGCTTCCTGCGCACGCCCAGCTTTTCAGGGTTGGCATTGGCTGTGAATTACATATCCCAACATGCTGCACCCTAGTGCTGTGGACTAACTTGGTACCAGGGTAAGACAGGCCTTCATAGGAGCTGCGTAGGCTTGCAGTACCTGCTAGTATGGATGTTTCGGCATTTCTAGGGTCTATGAGAATAAGAAATGCTACTAGGCTCCTTTTCCCGGGTGAAGTAAGGATAGGTATGTTTTTATTTGTATTTAAGGAGTTTTATAAAGGTCTTAAATGGTACCTAATGGCAAATGCAGAGCACTTGGAGGGGAAAAGAACATAGATAAAGAAAAAATTGGTAAGGAACTAGGAAAGTGATAGGGAATTTATCCAGAAATGAAACTAAATTCATTATGAAAAGAAATATGGGATCAGGTCAATTTCATTAGGATGGATCATCTGAAAGAGTCAGGTGAGGAGTGAAGTTCTTTCAAAAGGTAGATTTGAAGCTGGGTATAGGTTACAAAATTGGATAATGTTGGTGACGGAGCTGATAGTGCCTTCCCTCAGGCTAATGCCACTGTAAGTACAGAAATGATAACAAGGGTAACCATGGCGACTGGAGAGGATATAGGGCTATAAATGCTGGAATAGTTAGTAGTTTCAGGCTGGCTAGAAGCATTTAGGCTATGCTCATAGCCCCTCCACCCCATTGCATATGAAGTTGTGTGCCAAGTATTGTAAAAAGTAGTATGAAAATTAAATCCATGACATTGGATTCATTTGAAGTGGTAGGTAAGCATGTTACTTTGCAGAACATTGCCTTGATGGTGTCAGGCCGGTGTAGGAAAGTGAGAACTACAGATATTACTATATTCCAGTGGCTGGCCCTTTCACTAATTGAGCATAGCTGTCAAGCCATAACTGTGGGTGACTTTAACATATGGGCAGACCAAACTGATAGCCCCCCGTTTCCATTCTCTTATAGTCACCTGGACCTCTGAGATGTTAGTCAGTAGTTGGCAGACCCACTAACCAGGAAGGGCAGATGTGCTGGAACTTCTACCTTCTCACCATGTCCCTCGGTCAGAACATTACAAGATATCCATCATGGGGTCATGAGGGCCCCAGCCACAGATCTTAGATAGCTAAGAGAAAGTACTGAGACACATAAACTGCTCAGAGGTGGACAAACTGGGTTTAAGCCATGCTGAGGTTTGGAAATGGATTTACCGCATGAGCGGGTGATATTGTTGGAGGTTGTAGATCAGAAGAGGGCATTGCTTCTCATCCCTCGTCTTGTTTACTGCCTGTGATATCATAGCAATGACCACCGGATCTTATTAGAAGAGCTGAAAAGTGGTGAGGTTCAGATACTAACCCCTTTCTTGGTAAGTCTTCGTTCGGGAAGAACAGATATCTATGGAAAAGGCTAATTGTCGAGTTTGCTACCCTCTCTAGTAAAGATGGCATGGGGAGCGCCATAAGTCTCCCCATTATAGCCAATCCTGGTTAATGTATACGTGATACCCCAAGACCAGTTGTATGTCAGAATATCATACACAGAAATATTGCCTAACAAACATTTTGTGTCCTAAAAAACATGCAGAAAAATATTATCCCATTGGGTGTAGATTTTCTGGTATGAACTCCAATGGAGTGATATTTTGCAATTGATATCTGCGACACAATGTCTATGTCAGAAGATATCCTGACAATGATATTCTCCGACGACGATCGTACACGACCTTCTGATTAAAGGTGGAAGGGGTATTCACTCATCAGCAGATAATTCTCAAATGATCATTCCTCTCTGTAATGACACTGAACAGGATTCCAAACCTGAAAAATGTCATGACTCCCTCTAGAAGGCTGCCCTCAGGGACGCACTGCATGTACGCACTCTCTTTGTGGCGCACAGTCAGTGCGTATCCAAGCGCCTTTGTGCCAACTCACACAAGAGGACGCAGGAACAGATGCAAGGTGTTTCCCTCATTTGCATGGGGCTACGCCCCCTATGCAAATTAGAGAAAATCCTTTTAAGATAGCACTGGTGCTATCTATATTTCAGTGGAGTAACACAAGCCCCCGCGGTGCGGGCCCCCCCAACTCCAGGGGGCCCCCTCAACAGAAGTGCTCGGTGGTGGGCCAGTTAGGGGATTCCTTCTGTGACCTTTTCGGGGGGGGCCCCCTCATGTTTCGTTACGCCACTCCTATATTCCAGAAAGGGCCAAACAAGTTTCTTCATCACCTTCTGTAATACTACGGTGCCCGAGGGGTGCAAAAACAGGCAAGCAACCTGTTGCGCCCCAGGGCACTGCATGTAATGCCTCCCGCGATATCGTGTATGTTTCTCATCTATCTGGAGAAGCCAACCAAGCACCTAAAACGAATTAGGAACTTAACCTCTTTTGAATACGCTTGTGATAATTGCATAATTGGAAAGAATTAAAGCAAGGTCACAGAAACTGCAAAACCTTGAAGCCAGAGTGGTTTGGGGAGCCCCTGGTTAGGTCCACAGGACCAAGCCTCCTTGGCTACCTGTTGCCTCACTAGTCAATCTAGAACACCATACATTGGTCTACAGAGTTGTCCATTCACATTGTCCAGATTACAGCCAGGCGCTGCTCAAATGGTATATAACGTAACAAAGCTTTAAATCAAAGATTCAAAGGTCATCATAGTCCCGGGATGTTAGGAGTACATTGGATCAAGGTGGCAGGTGTCTCCAGGTGATGTCTCCAGGTGATCAGTGCCTGTCCTCCTGTGGGATCAGTTTTAAAATGGCATTAAGGAATCACTCGATCAAGATCCTTTACGAAAGAGTTGAAAATTCAGCTATTTAGCAAACTCTAAAATGTCAATTTGAATTCTTCGTATAGTGCCTGGACCACTATTCTGGTTTAGGTGCTCTTCAAGGTGCTTGGGCTGTATATTTAACTGAATCACCTCAAGGCACCTCATCATGAGATGTTCTTTAATCCAGACAGGGCAGAGAGAGTGTAACAAGACTGGATAACCCGGTTGGAAATACAGAGTCAGCAGTAACTCCATAGACCATTTACTGTTGACCTGAAGACTTTGGCTGATGAAAGCAAGCCCCACAGTCCCTGAATGAACCTCCAAGGGGCATGTGGAAAAACCTGTGGGATCTGGTCCAGCATCTCTGCTCCTGGTGGTTATTCCTCATTTTTAGGTCTCGCTGAGTCAGCGCGCATGTCCTGCTCGGAGTGACATTTAGTAGGTGAGTTTTTAAAGTGCTGCCGGCTGGCCTAGTGCTTGCGTTCCCGCGAGCGTGATTGCGCGGCGCAGCCAGCAGCTTTCAGCGCCCGAGGCACCATCTGGAGCTTTCACTTTTTCCTGCCGTCGCACGCGCACCCCCGCTTTCACTTTTGCCGTCCCACTCGCGTGTTTGCTGGCGTGCACGCGCACTATCCTTTTGCTTGTTTCTCCACAAGCCAAGCTTCACCCATCTCCAAGCCACCCACAACGTCCCCAGTTTCCAGTGTCAAAGGGCTCACTGATTGGCTGTGTCCTCTCTCCCCAACCAACTTAATTTTGCAGACACACTGTTATACCGCCAGCTTGTTTTTCTTTTGCCTCCACTTGTTTTCTAACTTTCATGTTTCACTTTGCTCCCACCCCCTCCCGTTGTCCTATTCCCTTTGCTCCCGCCCTCCCTCCCCGTTGTGTGTGTGTCTTTATTCCTGCCCCCTCGCTCGTTTCTTTCTGTTGTCTATTTCCTCCCTATACAGGTCAGTTTTGCTTAATTGCAGCCACAGTTTGTTATGTTTCCTATTGATTGCTAGACTTGTTTTGTTTCCGTATTGTCTCTGTTCCAGCTCCCCTCCCGTTGTCCGTGTTGTCTTTCTTTCCTCCCCCTCCCGTTGTCTGTGTTGTCTCTCTTCCCGCCCCCCCCCCATTGTCCGTCTTGACTCTCTTCCCACCCCTCTCCCGTTGTCCATGTTGTCTCTCTCCTCATGTTACCATCAGCCTCCCAGCGCCATGCCTGCGGCCCCTGTCCTGGGGCAGTACCCTTGCCTGCTGCTCATACACATCTAGCAGCAGCAGTAGTTCCTCCGGTGCTCCTCCAGAAGCCACCCGGGCATGGTGTCGGAAATTCCCAGGCTCAACCAAATCCGCAGGGTCCATGGGCACTCTCCCATGTTGTTTTCTCTGCAGTTAAGCTGCTTGCTGCCAGATTTCTTCACAATAGGCTTCAGGGATCTAAAATCCCCTGCTAATAGTTTCCTTGCACACCAGAGCTACATCAAGGGGTCCGTTCTGCAAAAAAATATTTTTATGTTTCTTTACCCTTGTTGTGATACAAACTCAGCTGAAAGTGTGTTTTTAAAAGCAAAATAACCCTTGCACTCACTGACACAGCTGTCAATACTGTGACCATTTGCTGTAGTGTAATGTGATGGACAGATTTTTTTAGTGGTGTATACTTTCGATCGGACCGTTCATGTTTTTACTGAAACAGTAATATTTTCTTGAACTCTTTTGGGGATAGGGTGCTTAATTATAGTAATTTCGTGTTTATCCATGGGCAAGCCACAACTTGACACTTGCATGGATACTTTAAAAAACCAACTATAATCTGTAGTGATGCTACGTGGGGTGGCTTCCCCAGGCACCCCATAACCTGATCACGTGTGCCATGTGTTTCAGGCCTGCACCTCATGCACACACCAATTTTCTTCTGGGTTCCCAGACAATCCGTGATCTTTACATGAACTGCCTTCCTCTTCACCAGGATGCACACTTCTTTGGCAGCTGGGCTGCTTCTTATTTTACTTACGGTAGTACACACACTTTGAAACAGTATACAAGGTTATACAAGGCTATGCTGCTTTCAAGTAAAGAGTTCCTGCTGCAAGCCGAGATTATGCAAATTAAGGAGGTCTTGATAAAAGGTTATGTTAAATACGTATGTTTTTGAAGGGTCACCATTCACTAGTAAGTGTGCCATTTACCTATCTGTTTCTAGTGGACACAGTAATTGCTGTAGAACAATACCCATTTTCACAAATATATTTTCCTTTGCCCTTTATGGAAAAATGGGCTACTGCATTTTTTGACTATCCACCGGGTCAGTGGCATTACTAGAAGTTGCAGGGTAATTTGCACTCCTTTAGCCTTTATGTTCTACTGTGCATTTGACTTTAGTTTGTGGTAGTATCATTCCATGAAGGTCAAATTTTAACTGGGATGCTATTTAGTCGCGCTTTCAGCACCACCCCAGCACCACATCTGCACCACTGCCGCACCACCACCTCAGCGCGCACACCATCTTAGCACCAGCGCACATCACCTCAGCACCAGCGCAGCACCACCTTATCACCAGCGCAACACCACCACAAGTGCAACCTCACCTCAGCAGCAATCAGCACAAACGCAGCAGCACTTCAGCATCAGCACAGCACCAAGTCAGCATTACTCCGCACCACCTGAGCACTAGTGCAGCACCACCACCTCAACATGACTCAGCACCACAGAATCACTCAGTTCCACCTAACTATCATTCAGCATCACCAGCGCACATCACCTCAGCACCAGCGCAACACCACCTTATCACCAGCGCAACACCACCACAAGTGCAGCCTCACCTCAGCAGCAAACAGCACAAACGCAGCAGCACTTCAGCATCAGCACAGCACCAAGTCAGCATTACTCCGCACCACCTGAGCACTAGTGCAGCACCACCACCTCAACATGACTCAGCACCACAGAATCACTCAGTTCCACCTAACTATCATTCAGCATCACCTAAGCATCACCTCTGCATCAGCACACCAACACCTCAGCATCACCTACGCATCAGCACACCACCACCTCAGCACCTCAGTCTGCCCTTGTTATCTGGAATCTGTTGATTCGCCCCTAAAATCTGCCCATTGCTCGTGTGATAATTCAGGTACTATTTCCCAACTTCCACCATCCGGTTGTTTATGTAACCCCATAACAAAAAAACACAATAACAAACACACATTACAACAGGCATTACAACAGGCAGGAAGAAGTTGCCAGCATGACCAAGAAAAAAAACGAGAAGACATTTTTTATGTTAATTTTTTAATAGGGTCGTTCAGTTGTACACATTGTCTTGTTGGTTATATATTTATACGGTAACAAATGTCTATAACACTTTTTTATTATAACTTTTCAACATGCTAAACAGCAGTCACGATGCTCTACAACATAGCTTAAAGACATTGGCAAAAGCAATTGTCCTGGCTAAACACTTAAAATGTCCCAAAGGCGAGACCTATTGGCTATGCCAATGCTTGTTGCGTGGGCTGTCAGGACTAGTGGTGGGCGGAATTTGCGAAATCCACTTTCGCAAATTATCGCGAAAATGTTTAAAATTATCGCAAACAAGCGGAAATATCGCGAAGATGCAGAATTTTTTCCCCGCATGTTCGCGAGATTTTCTTCATGGTTGCGGGTCGCCAACTTACCCATGTGGTTGCTCGCGGGCGCGACCATCTTGTTTTGAGTTGTCTCGCGGTGCATGATCGCGAGAAGAAAGACGTGATCGCGCGATGCATGACATCACTGCAGGCGCAAACTGTCGCGAGACAGCGCAAATGGCTAAAAACGATCCAACATCTCATAGAGAACGCGACCGGATCAAGAAAACTTGTCGGCGAACACAGGGATTCAGGTAAGGCGATCGCGCGCGCACGAGAATGTATTATTTTATAGCGCGAGCAAGAAACAAATTATCGCCAAGCTGCGGAAATTTTGACATTTTCGCGCTCTTCGCGGAACGCGAAAATGTCAAATTATCGCAATTTCCGCGAACGGAACGAAATTTTTGCCCAGGCCTAGTCAGGACCCACTTCGTAAACCCATTCTCCAGTGTTACCGATTGTCTTAGTATTGGCAGCAACAGGGGTGGGTGGAGTAACTGAACAAAAATCTGGAGACCTCCAAATGAGGCCTTAGGTACTCATATTTTTGCTAGATAAGAGAATTACAGGCACATAAGGTAGTTAGCTCAGGGTCACATCATTCATTTTGACGAGAGGGTTAGCCAGGATTCTGCGACGTCTCTCTTGGTTACAAACTCTTCTGTTTTAATAGCAGCAAAAGAGCAGATTTATTCTGGCCCTAAACCGTGGATAAGTGCCCAAGACATTAGCGTAAAGGCAGCAGCCCTGCTCCAGCCCCCACCCCACTGTGCGCCCACTCTTGGCTCTGTATGATATTGTTTGTCTGATCACAGCCACACTGCATAATTTATTGGCGCGGACTGCTTGACATAATACGATCATTACTGGAACACAACACCTTACGATGGGTGGCAATGGGGCTGGGGCACCTGCATATCACAGGGACAAGCACAGGTGAACTGCAGCCAGGGAGGCGCGCGTCTGCTGCAGCCCTTCCCTGCCAGAGGAAGTGTGAACGCCTTCCCGCGCGACGCAGCACGTGCAGGAGAGGTCGCCCCACCAAGAAGAGCAATTTACACGTTTTTAATCAGAATGTGAAATGAGTGGAAGCTGCGCGAGACAGCACACAGGAGAGAGTCCATGAGCAGGAAAAAGACAGCAGTTGATTTACAGTATGAAAGAATGGACGTGTGAGAAGCACAAGACGGCACCTGACGTCACTTCCTCCTGCCGTCCATTCACAGTTGAAGAACTGGAGTTCGGGAGACGTGGTGGCCTGTCCACGAGCACACTGCGGGGCATATTAACAATAAAGTGGCGAAGCGAGTCCTTAAGCCGAGAAGGCTAACAACACACTCCGTCACTTTAGAAACGCAAGGCTTGCACCATATTTACTAGAATGTGGTGCAGCCCTGTGTTTCCCCCTGCGCTGTCGCTTATTTAAGCTGCCTAGCGCCAACGTAGGCACCCTTGCACCACAGTGCAAGGGTGCTTGTGTTGAGGGGAAGATTGTTTATGTGCAGGAAGGTTCGCCTTTCTGCACATAACACAATCTTAAAATGCCCGTTTTGTAACTTCTATGGATGCTGCTTAATGCTGCACATACAGAAGCTGCAAAAGGGCATTTTTTTAATTGATTGTTTATGAGCAGATAAACAATCATTCCTGCACATAAACAATCATAGGCAATTTACTGTTTGCAGCACACAAAAAACAGAAAAATGAGGATAAATAAAGCGTTTCTCCTCGTAGCACCAAGGTAAGACCAAGTTTTCCCTCGTCTTATTTTTGTTGCTGACTCCTATTTACCTACCCTTGTAAATTGGGGGCAACATCAAAATCAATGGGTGTTGCTGTGTAACGCCTACCGCAACACCCGCTGCCATCCCCTTTCACGCTAAACACAGCGTGAAAGGGGGCCTTATTTACAAGGCAGCGTTAAACCACGTTAAGTGGCTTAACACTGCCTTGTAAATAAGAAGAGGCCCATATCGCCGTCCCAACGTCAGTGAAAGGGGCTTGTAAATATGCCCCTGTGTGCCAAGTTTTTAAATTAATCTGGATTTCAAATCAATATGCTTGAACTTGGGACACTGCAAAAATACTTGATTTTGGCAACGAACGGCAATTACGAATAGTTTACTTTCAGTGTTCTAGAAAAGTGAAATATAAGCTGTTAAGAAGTCTTCACGGCTTAAGCGGTCGGTGCATGAATCTCGAGGTAGCCTCCGGGTGGTAGGTTTGAATCATGCCCTTAGTATTTCATACTTCTAAGGTCGATAACACGAGTGCCACTGCGATGTGTTCAAACAACGCCTAACGTTATGAGCCAGGGCACAACTCAGGTTCTTTCCGAGATACAACTGAGTTTCTGAGGTAGGTTATAGCAAAGCTATACAGGACTGTGCAAATTGCACGTATGCAGGTGAAAATGTCGTTTTTGCACTCATCAGTCGGTGCAGATTATACATGTGCACCTTCCAGGAGATGATCAGTGCAATCTGTGTGATCTTGGGATGGTGGGTTTTGCAATGAATGGAACACAGCCCTATTTCTACTCCCTTGAGATGCTTCAGGTGACGGGATGTTATGTCATTTTGCACCGAGTGGCTCATTACCAGTCATAGACATCTTGCTCAGCACAGAGGGAGGCGAGCGAACCTAGGCTTGTGAGCCTAAGAACAGCAGACCCTCCAGTGATGTCATTTATAGTGGACTAGTTTTCCAGGGGTAAGTGGTCAGCACAGAATGGCACAGCCTCCAAATCTGCACTCCTTATACCTGGGACCCCCAGGACTTAATTTGTAAAAGACGTAAATGCAGGGACCGAAGTTATTAGGACTCACCGCTGATGCTGTCAAATTTCAGGGTTGGTGGATACCAAGGCTGTCTACTCTTGAGTCCACCTCAGGCCTCTTTCTTCGACCACCCTACAGTTCCTATCTGTTCCACTCAGGGGCACAACTAGACCCAAACTTCGGGGGGCTAACACTCCCAGCCAGGGCTGTCCCTAGCACTGGTCGCACATGGTGCAACAGTCTTTTTTGGCGCCCCTCCCCCATTTCCTCCTCCTCCATAAATTCCCTCACTACCACTCACCAACAATGCACCTCATCTCTCTATAGCACCTTTCTGACAGACATTTCATTTTTTTATAGCGCTACTCACAGTTTACTCACACTCAGTTCTGTGATCTGCATGGTACACGTTCTTTGTAGCAGGCACATTAACCCTCCATGCTGTGTGGGTGGCAGGAGTGCCCATGTGAGTGCATGGTGAGTGATGCAACAGTGTGAGAGTAGAGTAAGAGGAGTGACTGCAGGGTGAGTGAGGTGACCCTATAAATTTGGGTGCAGGTGTAAGTGCAGAGTGGGATGAATGAAGGCATGGTTAGTGATGGGCTTGTTTGAGTGAGATTGCATATTGAGCAGTGAGGGGCACAGGTGAGTGAAGTGTCACATAAGTGCAGGGTGAGTAGTGTGCTCGTGTGACTGCAGGGTGAGGTACAGGGTGAACAGTGCAAGTGCATTGTGAGCGGATGAATGGTTGGTGTGAGTGCATTGTGATCACTGTGAGTGCATGGTGAGCGTGAAAGTGAAGGCCGAGAATGAGGAATCAGTTGTCTGAGTGCAGGGTGCATTCCGAGACACTTGTAATAACTCAGCTTGTTATTGACGGCGGCGTAGGTTTCCAGATAGAATCAAACTATTGCTATTATGGCATTAATCAGGGATCGAGGGTGGAGGAAATAAATAATGTGCTGATCCTGCAAGAAACTTACAGTCTTAAGATTGGGGTTGCTAGCTCATTATTTTGATGTCCCAGATGGTACAAAAATAAGTAGTCACCTAAAGCCGTATTTTCAGCACTTATCTGTGCATACTTCCAACAGCAAATATACATAGAAAGCATTTTTAATTGTGTTCTAGGGCTGGCTAAATGATCCATGACTGATAATTAAAGGGAACAAAGACAGAAAAGTCACATTACAAACGAATGCATACTTTTTCATTTATAACCGTATTTAATGTCAAGACGAGGTCTTTGCTGGCTCTTTAAACAACACATGGCTGGCATTTTTCTTTTGGCAACCCTACTTTATATTCCTTTTCATGAAATGCATTCTCACACTAGGGCAGTAAATGTAAAATACAAATGTAAGGAATAGGCAGAGTGGGGGCCATGGGGGTACAGGAACCAGAAAAAAAACTAAGCCTCTGTAACCAGTTTACAAAGGTATGTAAATGTGAAAATGGTCTTTAAAGACCCGTGAAAAACTTGGGCGAGTCTGAGATAAGACTCCATACACTGCCCAGATGAGTCCACAGCAGCTCGCGCTTCAGCAGCCCAGGCTGGGACACAGGGGGGTGGGGTGGGGCTGAAGCCCTTTTAGCCCTATGGGCATTGCGCGGAGGGCCCCACTCTTGCAGGCTCCTTTTCATCTCTCCTTTCTCCCTTTGCCATTTCTTTTCCCATCATTCCTTCTTCTTTCTCCTCTTTCTGACTGTCTGTCTCATGCTCTGGGTCAAGGTTTAATGATGAAAGTAAGTTCTGGTCTTCAAAAATGAGTGCTGGTGCCTGTGTCTCCATCCCTTACTTAGGAAGTAAGGCATGGAGACACA
This sequence comes from Triturus cristatus, assembly GCF_964204655.1. Classification (NCBI taxonomy): domain Eukaryota; kingdom Metazoa; phylum Chordata; class Amphibia; order Caudata; family Salamandridae; genus Triturus; species Triturus cristatus. Next base: position 104,719,157 of record NC_140593.1, on the reverse strand, counting down.
GTAACTATGGTACTGAAACTGGCCCAGGGCACTGGCGCCGGCCCCTTTTATTAGCAGGGTCACCTGACCGGTGACACCTGTGATGGATGGGTGTATAGCGTGGGTACAGCACAATGCTGAACACTAGAACGTGTCCAGCAGGACACTACATCCTTCCCAAACTTTATTGGAAAAGAACCAAATAAAAGGCCAACCTATGGGAAAAACAAACAACAAAACACAGCACCATTGACTGTCTTCAGGCCATCTGCCGGGCAGCGCTGGATCTCTGGACTGCCTGGCCATGAGGATTCAGCACACCTCAGCGACGTCGTTCGGACCGGCCTGACTTCACGGTGCTGGAGACTATTTACTCAGTTCAGCGTGGGTGCATCCGGAGCAGTGGTGGAGTCAACTGTGGAGATCTCCTTGAACGTGCTCAGGCTCCAATGGATGGCAAACCTGCAAAGACTGAGGATGACCTTGGTGGATGGCAACGATGCTTCCCAGTGCCCACTGGTAGAGCAGCTTCAGACTTTCCTCTCCTGCCTGGACTCCCCTCTCACAGGAGTCTCCTTGAGGACCTTTCTGTCGGGCTGCTAAGGGACAGCGTGGACTGTGCGGGGCCTCTCAGAGGCCACTGGAAGCCGTCGCTGAGGAACTGCCAACAGGACCACAACCAAGTCACTCTTGCAGCCGCAAAGGGTGTTTTCTCAGGGTCTGTGTGCTCTGGCTGTCAGGACTCAGGTGAGCATTCCTTCATCAGATAGTCTTTAGGTGACCAGTCTCCGTCCGTGACCTCTATGCTTCCTGGTGCTTGTCGTGGAGCTGCTGCAGACGCATCTCTCTTGTCGGGATTCCCCTCTCCCCGGAATTCCCTTGAGGCCCTTGACCCTGGATTGCCTCTTGACAGCATGGGCTGTACGGGGCCTCACATAGACCATGCAGAGGGGTCGCTGCGGAATTCCCAACAGGGCCACAGCCAAGCCCTGTGCAACCCCAAGGGTGAATGGTCCAGTGGTCGAGGATGCTCTCTTCGGCAGGCCTTAGGTTCACGGGGGCTCAAAGAAGGTTTCTGGTGGCCAGCCTTCTACGGCACAAGGAATGCTTTGTTGGTCCCTGGATGCTTCAGGCGAGTGGATCCCCTCTGGTGGCGCGATGCTCCTTAGATGTTTCTGGTGATTCACCTGGTACTGATGCTGATTATCATCTTACACTTTGGCTACAGGTGGCGATGTCTCACTTGGAGTGAGGAAGACTAGCGGGGCTTCGTAGCCACTTGCAGTTTCTCTTTGGCATGTGCAGTTGATAGCCTGGATGCCCTCTATATCAAGCAGGCGGTGACAGGTGACTGGACAGTCGCACAGTGGAGGGAGCTGGGGGGCAGGGTGGGGTTCCAAAGTGCCTCGTAGGTACTTCTCAGCACAAAGCCCCTGCCCCTTCAAGGCTACTCCCCCTCCTCACACGGTGAGATTGTCCTTCAAGGTGGCAGGTAAGAGATCATTCTTGACTTTGCTGCCATTTTCGTACAGAAAAGAAGCTATTACCAAAGTTGTCTGAACCTGTTGTGAGAAGTTACAATATTTAAATATTCACGCAAAGGTGTGAACATGAAAAGGATAGCACCAGCTACACCAAGTCCTGAAGGGAAAGCATCGAAGGTCAGTTATCGCTCTCAGGTGTTTGCCTCTGCGCACAGGGACAGGAGAGAGACCGCATTCACCCCAGATCTCAGCAAGACATGGGGGCCTATGCATCAACAATGCCATTTGCGATTCCTTATTAGCGAAAAATAAGGAATCGCTAATAAGGAATAGCAAAAGGCTATGCATGTAGGAATCGCTATTCAAATAGCGATTCCTTAATATTCCTTATTACCGAATCGGTAATACCGAATCGGTAATAAGGAATACCTACCCATTCATTCCTATGGGCTTGGAGGCCCATAGGAATGAATGTAAAGCCAGTCTGTATTAGCGATTCGGTATTACCGAATCGCTAATAGCGGGAGCACTTTCAAGGGTGCCAGGGTGTCAAAAGGACACCCTGTTGCACCCCTGAAAATGATATGTGCACATATGTTGCACACACACATGCTCTAAGGGCATGTGTGTGCGCAACATGAAACTTTGAAAAATGCACAAAAGTGCATTTTTCAAAGTTTTTGCAAATTACCATGCAGTTCATCTTCATGGTAATTTGCTCCCCCTATTAGCGAAATCGCTAATTTTTTAACTTTGATGCATTGCATTTAAGGAATCTCACTTTGGGATTCCTTAAATGCAATCGCTATTTAAGGAATCGGTATTTAAGGAATCCCTATTTAAAGAATCGCTATTTAAGGATTCCTTAAATAGCGATTTCTGCTTTTGGGTTGATGCATTGGGATTGGGTATTTTTTACTTAATACCGGGAGCTATTACCGAATCGGTATTTTACCGACTGGATTTTGGGTTGATGCATGAGGCTGATGATCTTCATTTTATTACCACCGATTTTAAGAAATCGTGCACCCATCCCTTCTTCAATATGTAAACAGGCAAGAGGAAAAACGTTGTTAATTATCTATAGTTGATGTCCATATTTTATACAGGAGATAAGTATCATTGACATGAATGTGGGGAAAGTAAAGACACAGGAGGCACCAGTGTCACGCGACACTGCTTGTGGTCTTGTGTCCACCACTAGGATGCAGGCCTATCAAGTGCTTTCCAATCTTGGACTATGTTTGCAGACCTCATGCAATATCTCTATATAACTTTTTAGTATCTTGAAAAATATTCAGGATTTTCTTTGCGTTTGTGATTCATGGCAGGATTTGTTTCCTCCAAAATGTAAATTTCTTACAAACCTTGACACTTACTGCTTAGGCTGTGAAGTAAGTAATTAAATAAAACTTTATTACATGAATTTTAAAACATCATTACAATTAAAACAAACACCGGCCTTTGCATGAAGACTGAAGACGTTATTTTCCTTCACCTCTTCACAATGTTTCTTATTTAGGTGAAAGCAGTTTAAGTTTAGTTCAGCTAGTCTTTCTGTTAGTGATTTTTTTGTGAGCATCTCAGCTGACTTTTGTGTTTTTTATAAATGTACCCAAGAACTACAATCCAAAATTCCAGAGTCTTTCATAGGTGCGATCTATACATTTAGTTGGCTTTCCGATGAAAGAGTTAGGGCATCAAAAACGGGACTGCCCGCCATAAGTGCGGTGGTCCCGTGGGGGAGATTAGGATGCGCCCGCCACACTGATGGGCGCATCACGCATTTTCAACATTGCGGCGGGCGGTACTTTCAGCAGCACCCACCGCAATGGTAAATATGCATGTTGTGCATTTGCATTCACAAAGTGGCAGGCACCGCGCGGTGCCTGCCGCATTGTGCATGCAAATGCAGGGGGGTACCATAGGTACCACCCATGTGTACCCCCCACCCCCACAACTTCCTGGGGGTCCACAATGGGACCCCAAATGTGAATACCGCATGCCTTTCCTTGGCGGCAATGCCACCACGGAAAGGCTGCTCTCTGCCTGCATACAAATATGGATGGCGGTGTCTAGCAAACACCGCCACCATATTAAATCCTTTTCTGCTCGGTCGATTCGTCGATCGAGCGGAAAAGCTGCGGACAGTCTTCCCGTCCGCCGCGGTTCCCCAGCCATACTAATATGGTGGGGGGAAATGGGTGGCGGGCGGGGAAGGATGTAGGACGGATCGCCACCGCCATGCGGGCGGTAGCGACCCGCCCAACATCCTAATGGACCCCTTAGTTTGTACGAAGAAGCAGTAATTACTCCTTCCCAATAGTGTGATGATGTAACCATTTAAAGGTTTCCTTTAAAGGGCGTGCTCTAGTGTTTCCTGCCGGTAGCTGAATAGTCAGCATGCTTTTTGGAAAGTTTTGTGATTTCTCAGGAGCCTTTAAACTGTCGGATTGGAATGTGTAAAAGCCTGAAACATTGGTATTTCTGTTTTTTTCCAGCATCTAAGTTTGAGCCTGTATACAATGTCTGATATGAAAGTAAGATTCTAAAGAGTATTCTTTGAATTTGTAATTTTCAGATCTCTGAAATCTCTTGTCCTGACTGATGTCTTTAAGGCATTTTTTATTGTCATTTAAAGGTTTGGTCTTGTCATCTGGCGTAGTTTGTCTAATGTTGGTAGGTTGTATCCTTGAATGACTTATTCTATTGATTCTGGACCATAGAGAAAATTCTTCTGTTTATTAGTTGTTAAATCTTCCTAGATTAGGCTTTTTCATGGTGATTTTGCCGCCGTAGAGCAGTCTCATAAGTGATTGATCTTTTTGTGAAAGTTGTTGGGACTTAACCAAGGGAATGTCAAATTCCACACGAAATAATGAGTCGGTGTTGGTGAGAGAAGATGGAGTGGCCCGCTTACATTCTGCATGTAGATGATGTCAGGTTATTGAAGTCTTTCGCGTGGGACAGTGCCGGCAAGAGTTTGGCTTCCAAAGCTGAAATAGCATGATTGCTCTTCCTTCCTAAATTCAGGTAAACCTCTTTATTGATGTAGATATGGTGTTGTTTTTTGTTTTACCAGTTGCTGTGTCTCAGATAGTTTGGCGTCCAATACAAAACTCAGATATTCATGTGTTTTGACTACTTCAATTGTCATCCCAGCTTCCAGTTGAATTGCTTCGTTTCTTTCCCAAAGTAAACTACTTTTTTTGTTTTTGAGATGTTGACTGTTAATCCATTCTTGATGTTAAACCAATGTAAGCCTCTAACAGCCTCATGCATCAACCCAAAATCCAGTCGGTAAAATACCGATTCGGTAATAGCTCCCGGTATTAAGGAAAAAATACCCAATCCCAATGCATCAACCCCAAAGCAGAAATCGCTATTTAAGGAATCCTTAAATAGCGATTCTTTAAATAGGGATTCCTTAAATACCGATTCCTTAAATAGCGATTGCATTTAAGGAATCCCAAAGTGAGATTCCTTAAATGCAATGCATCAAAGTTAAAAAATTAGCGATTTCGCTAATAGGGGGAGCAAATTACCATGAAGATGAACTGCATGGTAATTTGCAAAATACTTTGAAAAATGCACTTTTGTGCATTTTTCAAAGTTTCATGTTGCGCACACACATGCCCTTAGAGCATGTGTGTGTGCAACATATGTGCACATATCATTTTCAGGGGTGCAACAGGGTGTCCTTTTGACACCCTGGCACCCTTGAAAGTGCTCCCGCTATTAGCGATTCGGTAATACCGAATCGCTAATACAGACTGGCTTTACATTCATTCCTATGGGCCTCCAAGCCCATAGGAATGAATGGGTAGGTATTCCTTATTACCGATTCGGTATTACCGATTCGGTAATAAGGAATATTAAGGAATCGCTATTTGAATAGCGATTCCTACATGCATAGCCTTTTGCTATTCCTTATTAGCGATTCCTTATTTTTCGCTAATAAGGAATCGCAAATGGCATTGTTGATGCATAGGCCCCTTAGTTCCTTCTGTCGTCCGAATGGGATTTGCAAACAGATTGCTGGATCATATGCATACACCAGGCGGCTTATTAGTTGGAACCCAAGTTGGGTGGGAGAAGAATGATGATGTGGATGTAAGTAGATATGTCTGAGATGCAGAGGGAGAAGAGAAGAGATACTAACAAACAATCTTGCTTGACTCTGTTTCCTACATCTACCTTTGATGAAAGTCCATCCTCTGATGCTTCCAGATGCAAGGTTCTGATAAAGTTTAACAGGGCTGGATCTGTGCCAAGCAGAGAAAGTAAAAAAAGCTGCTCTGTCGTCCAAAAAGCATACGTACAACTCCCTCCTTTTCTCCTATGCTTTATCTGCCAGCGTTGTCAAGGCCACTGATGTTGTCGATAGTTCAAGAGCTGGGACAGAAGCCAGCATGATAAAAAACTGCCAAAGTCTTTCTGCTGTCCTTCACCCAACTAGTTAGGATGTTTACTAGATGTTTGGCAAATAGTTTGCCTTCCGCATTGACTAAGGCTATGAGTCGAAATTTGACTGAATTATCTTTAGGGCCCTCTTTGGGCATTGGTTCGATTATTGACCATTTCCATGAATGTAGGATTTGCCCAGAACATAAGAAGTAGGTATATAAAGGATTCAGCAAACAAGTCCACAGAATATTTTATTGCAATACGGTAAGGGTCAGCTGTCGCTGAGTTTTTGAGTTTCTTTATCAGGATTAAGATTTCTTCAGATGTGATTGACAGACCCTTTTGTTGTAAGTCAAGATGGGAATTGGAGAAGAAATAGGTCTACTGAAGTGGTGTTTTATGTGTGCTTCCTATACATCAAATGTGATGAAATAGTCTAAGGATGGTCGGTAGGCTGAGGCTCCAGTGCCGACTACAGCCTAAAACTGCTTCCCGTTTTTGGTGGAGATTGCGTTTTGGAAGCAAACCATGCTTTTTCTTGTTTTTTTTCTAATTCTTTTTATTTGATTTCCAAACAGGTGTATAAGTTCACAAAGCACATGAAGGTCATATAGTGTACAGCCTCTCCCCCCTCTCCCAACGCAACCTTGTGGACTACAAAATGAGTGTGTTTCTCAAAACAGTTCAAATCGTGTTGCTCACGGAATGTACAGTCCAGGCCCCCAATTCTTTTTGGTGTTTTTCAGGCCAGCCCCTAGAGTTATACACATATTGTTAGGCAGTAGCGCAATAGTCCATTTTATGAGCCCAGTGCTTAGCAATGTCTCTTTTCGCAAGGAGGAGACCCGCCGCCACCAGCAATCTAGTGTATCTGCTGCTGCCCCATTCATCCATCAGTCCCAATAACACCATTTTAGGTTCAGGTATCACCGGCCGCCCCACCACCATGGATAAAATGTCACAAACGGTGTGCAAGTATTCTTGCATTACCGGACATTCCCATATAAGGTGGAAAATGTGCCCATTTGTTTCTTGCACCGTAGACATTGAGGGTCTGGGCCCTGCTTTATTTTGTTCAGCCTTGTGGGGCTGTCATACTCCCAAAGGAGGTATTTGAGCTGAATTAGATGCAGACTGGTAAAAACCGCCAGTACCCCGGGGGGCACCCGTGCGTTTTCCCAATCCTCCTCCTCAAGTACTCCCACATCCAGCACCCATCGCTTTCTCAGTGCAACCATTGAGTCTGGGGGATTGTGTACTAGTGTTCAATATAACTTGGAGATCCCCTTTCTCCCTGTCTCAGCCACTATGATGTGCACCTCCAGAAGGTTGAGATCCAGAAGAGCCTGTAGGCTTTCTCGGTGTTGGTCGAGTGCATGGCATAGTTCTAAAGAGCAACAGAACTGCGCTGCTTGTCTTTCGTACATGTCCTTGAGATATTGGAACGTGCATATTCAGCTGCCCTCCAATACATCCCCTAAATCAGAAATGCCTATATTCAGCCAAGTACAGAAACCTTGTAGGGTTGTTGTATGCCTGAGTCATTTCCCGCTCCACAATGGTGTTTCCTTAGTCATTACCCCATGCCACTTAACCCATCTCAGTGTCCCATGCCAACAGAACAGTGAGGTTAACGTTACTGGGGGAAAGTCTGCACAACGGTGCTCCCCATAAAGCAGATTGAGCACACCATAGTATTCAAGGTTCTACAGTTATCGTCGGTTCTACTTGGTCAGCGAACATCCAGTTATTGATTGGCACAATGTGACTAGCTCAATAGGACAGTTGAATGTCGGCAATTCTCAAGCTCCCATCATATGGGCTGAGTATGCACTTACAGTATGCAATTTGTGGTTGCTCCCCCAACACAGAAACCCCACAATTACTGATTGTAGGAAGTGGAAAAAGTGCGAGGGATGCCACATGGGTAGTTTATAAAGGATATATTAGCCCTGGGCAGTAAATTCCACTCAGCAGATGGAGTTCACTGAGTTTTGCTACTCCGCTCTCTGCTTGGAGCACGAAGTTTGGCAAAAACTCCGCCTACGCTGTGTGGCCGAGTTTACCACCCAGGAATAATATGTATTTGCATTTCTCGCATAGGGCCATTTATAAATGTGGCTATAAATGTGGCAATTACCCTAGGTTGCACTCGCAGAGGCACTGAAGGGGATAAATGGAATATGAGTGTGCACATTGAGAAGAGGCAGCGTCTCACTGAGACTCACCCTGCCTAGGGAGGAGAAGAAGGCAGGAACTGGAAGCCAAATCCTGTTATGAAGGGCAGTGCAGCTGCTGCCTAGGAGTGGGAGGGAGGCCTGTCAGTTCTGGGGAAGGGTTTCAACTGAAGCACACTGCACCGGGGCTAGTGAAATGGACAGTAAACAAACCTCGACCATTGCCACAGGAAGTCGCCTTGCTACAGGAGACGGATTGACATGATTTGATTGGGATTGCTTCCCATTGCTCAGCTAATTTTCTGTTTCCTCCAAGACCACAACTCCCAGTGTTCCTGGCACGTGAAGGTGTGGGTGGGGTGTTTCTGGGCGTGGCCTGTAGGACTGATGGTGGCGTAGTCCGTGCGATGAGCATGTGCCATATCCATGCAGCTTCAAGTCGGATGAGCTGGGCACCCAACTCAATTAAGTAAGCCGGTGCCAGGGACAGGATGATGTTTCTGTCATTTCAAGACAGTAAGGACACTTGGGGTTAATGCCCCTGCTGCAAAATTGTATGTGCCTGCAGGTTTATGGGTGCGGCTCAAGTATAACAGCTCAGCAGGTTAGCGTAGCTGTGTGAATGTCACAGTGATGGATGAACTGATGAATGATGGGACTGAAGTGTGCGCGCTATCTGGAAGGTCACAGTGTGTAGTGCAGTGCAGCCATTCTTCCTAGAGTTAATGCTTGGCGAGCTTAAGTGTTATGAAACAGACTAAGGGAATTATACAAGGCCAAGAGACATGTCCCTTCCTGGCGGTCTGAGTCTTTGATGAAACTCCGTCTCGCGCAGAACTCCGCAGAATCCCATGGAGTTTTTCAGCAACTCTGCGGAATTCTGCAGTGTGAAACTCTGCGAACTCCGCCCACCGCTAATAAATAGCAGTCAGGGTAAAGATATAATTTTAAATAGTGCTCCCTTGCTGGCTATGTTGAGGGACAGCTTTTCCCAGATATCTAAGTCTCGCCGCACTTGGGTGACCAGGGGTGTGACATTCATTTCCCAGGCCCTCTCTGTGGTGTGTTATGTGCATACCCAAGTATGTAAAGTGGTGATCAGCCCAGTTTAGTTTGATCTGAACTAGAATATCACTGTGTATCCCAGTCAATGGATTTGATGTGGATTAAGTCCTGTTGACTTTCAATCCTGATACATTGGCATATACCTGTAATATGTGCATCAGTCAGGGTAAAGAGGACTCCGGGTGCAGGATAGTCAGACAAATAGTGGATGCAGCAGGGGCCATAAGTCATGCATTCTAACAGGTGGAGCATGAAGTGCCACCGTAAAGAATCAAAAGCTTTCTCAAAGTCAAGGGACACCAGGGCGCCTCGTTCCCTGGACGCTGGTGACAGTGCCATCACATTGTGAAGATGACTCAGGCAGTGCCGGGTGCTGCGCTTTGGCATAAACCTGTTTTGATCTGCACTACTGTTCGGATAGCCTTAAGTACCCTGTTGGCCAGTATCTTTGCTAGAAGTTTCGACTGCAGGTTAATAAGGGAAATGGACTTGTATGATTCACATTCATCCAGTGGCTTCCCTGGATTTAGGATTGTAGAAATAATGGCATTGCAGCAACATGGGGCAATTCTCTAGATTTGATGGCCTCAGAATACAGCCCATCAGTAATGGGGTCAGTCGGAAGAGTATTTCTTAAGTAGCTCCAGTGGGTAGCCATTGGGATTTGGGGGCACTTTCAGTGACGTTGTGGTGGCGATAGGGGCTTCACCTTATTTACAAGGCAGCGTTAAGCCACTTAACATGGCTTAACGCTGCCTTGTAAATAAGGCCTCCTTTCACGCTATACTTAGCGTGAAAAGGGAGGGCAATGGGTGTTGTGGTTGGCGCTCCACTGCAACACCCATTGATTTTGACGCTGCCCCATATTTACAAGTGCGGCGTAAAACCTGGTCTTAAACAGGCAAAACGAGGATAAATACTTTATTTCTCCTTGTTTTTTCTGTTTCCATGTGTACTGCGTTGTGCAGCACAAATAGAAACAGCAAATTGCCATTGATTGTTTATGTACAGGAAGGTAACCCTTCCTGCACATAAACAATCCAAAAAAAGAAATGACATTTTGCAACTTCTATGGGTGCTGCATTAAGCAGCACACGTAAAAGCTACAAAATGTCATTTAAAGATTGTTTATGTGCAGAAAGGGAGACCTTCCTGCACATAAACAATCTTGCCCTCAACGCAGACACCCTTGCACTATGGTGCACTATGGTGCAGGGGTGCCTGCGTTTGCACTAGGCTGCTAAGTTTGCGCCAGCGCAGGGGGAAACGCAGGGCTGCACGATATTGTTGTAAATATGGTGCAGCCCTGCGTTTCTAAAGTGGTGGAGTGCGGCGTTAAGCCAGGAAGGCCAACGCCGCACTCCGTCACTTTGTTGTAAATATGCCTCCCTGCTGAGAGAAAATTAATAACCATCATGAGCTCCTCTTCAGTCAGAGGTCCATCTAGGGCATCTAGGGCATGCCTGCCAAGACTGGAGAGTCTCGGCACTATGAGGTCTTCGAGAATTGGATGTTCATGTTCAGCTGAAGGCACAGGTTGCCTAGTATAGAGCTGGGTTGTTGCAAAGTCATCCTGTGCACTGGTATACCCCCCAACTTTTTAGGTCTCGCCTAGCGTTGCAGTGCATGCACTGCTCGCTTGCAAGATCTATTGTCGTTGGTTTTCTGTCGGGCTACTTTGGAAGTGGGGTGGAGGCTCCGCCCATGCTTCTCATTGGTGCGCGTGAAAAACACGCGCTTTTGATTGAAAGGAAGGCATGTTTGTCCCGTCCCTGTCTTCTGTGTGCCGCGCCTGCCCGGACAGGAGATTGTGCACACGCACGGCATGTCTTTTGCTTGCGGCATGGCTTTCACTTTCTGCAATCTGCTTGCTTTCATCTTCATCTCGCTCCCTTTACGCGACTCAGTTACAGCAGCGCAGAGTTCATTGTGATGTGCAAATGGTCATTATGACAGTGATCCAGTAAGTGCACATTCTTGGGGTAGAATCATTAATTTGCTGTCCCACGGGCAATGCCGCCTGTACCGACTGCCAAGTAAATATTGCATCCAGTTTTTTTAACTGCCTTCTTTTACTAGCAATAAAACCTACATCGTTTGCTATTATTTATTTTTTACTGCATTTTTGTTTGTTCGAGATCTTGCCCTGTCCTAACTAGACAATGCTGAACCGAGTGAAACTAGTTTTCGGACAGCTCTCTTCTCCCAACTTTCAACAGCGCTGGGGTGGTACAGAAAGCGGCAAGGCTCACAAACGTCTTGCCATGAACCCTTCGCAGCCTGGAAGGTATTTCTTGCCGCTGCCACCTCCGCGCCCCCTGCTTTGAGAAATATTTGACATGCGCCCAAGGCGCTGCGGAGAAAGGCTCCTCTGAGAAGCGCACTTCACGCCAGCGCACTTGGGTCAGCTCTGTACAGCCCACTGGTCACGGCCTTTCTTTGAAAACTAAACCATCACACGAGTGCGTGAGCAAGGGCGGGGGCGCAAATTGTGACCATTGAGGGACTGGCTGCATAACCAGGCTCGCTCCGGTGAGGTGCGGGAGTCGTCGTGGTTTACTGGGAAGCCTGTTGCACGTGAGCCTTAAACATGTTAGCAGTGTTTTTACTTAGTCGCGTGCACAAATTAATAGTTGCACCCAGGGCTATAAGTGGAATTAAAAAAACGGGGCAGGGGGTGTTCGATGTAATTAAGGAGCGTGGTTTAAGAACATGTATGCTTAAAATCTGTGCTTAGCATAGTGTGCCGCCTGACAGCTTCTGTCATTGCATCCAGATATATAATGCAACAAGTAAGAGTATACATGCAACAAGCTAGAACTATCCTGTGAACTTTCATTCAAGGTAATGGAGCGATTCTTTTTCATTTTTCTTTTTTTCACTGTTTTAAGTCAGCCCGTGTTTAGGTGGAATTCCATGCGCCCGTTGGGTTGGTTGTTAATATTGAATTGCTTTCAGTCTTCAAAACCAACACTCGCCGTGAACTTTTCACCGTTGCTTTTAATTCTGCATATTTTATACAAAATGAATATTTTGAGGTTAACCAGGCTTTCGCTTTAAATCATCATTCCGCTTTCAATTGACTATGATTCACTCGTTTTACTGGCATTTGCAATACACTACGTATTAAATGTAAATGTGTGTTAAGTGCATGTTAGCCCTACAATAAATTGCCCAAAACAACAGCATTTTAAGCCAGCGCTGATCAGTTCTAAAGTTCCAACATCAGCTGCTCTGACTGTTACACCATAATTTATTCTGTTCCAGCCTCATAGTTGCCTGCGACATACCTAGCCCTACCTAACAGGCACAAATGCTATTTTTTAATTAATATTTCACTAGCATACAATTGGCTTCATCCCTACACTTTTAAGATGCTGCATAGCTCACATCTCCAGCCCTACTGGCTGTTCAGAAGTGGCGGTTTCTAATATGTAATTGCCTTATCTTGCCCAGTCTGCACCATATTATCGGCCCATGCAAAGTACTATTCCGCTTACAATTTGGCACAGGGAGATTAAATAATTGGCCCAAAAACAAGGTATGTTTAAAACCAACATTCAACATGATTTTTTTCTGGTTGTATTTACATTTTGCTATTTCATTGTTTTCAGCTCAATCCATGTTTAGCTGGGACCACTGCATACAACAAAAGCAAAAAAAATTATCATTTTCAACACCAAAAGCTCTGACTTTCACAAATGCGAGACCTATTGCATTGCAAATGCTTGTTGCTGTATGGTACTGAAGGTAACTGATTTTGACTGACCCTGGGCTCTGCCTAACCAGGCCCAGGGCCAGTGCAATGCTGAAAGAGACACATTAGAATACAGTTAAAACACCTACATACACTAGGGGACACAATGGTATAGTGGGGTACCCTGTGATTGGCATGACCTACCCTATAGGCCCCTAGTATATAATAGGGCAGGGGATTGAAACTATCTAGAAGTCCCTAGTACCCTAGGGCATGGCGGTTTAGAGGCCAGCAGCCTTTTCCTGAACTTGCATGTGTGCACTGCTGAAGCCTGAGGCCAGTTAAAAACCATCCCTGGGTGGCAGGACTGCTTTTAAAAAGTAAATTGTGCCCAAAATCGACTTTGGTGTTTGGGGCACTTACAAATGGATAACCTGCAATGTTTTGGCATATTAGGGACCCCCAGGGTCTCCCCTACGTATCCCAGGGGTGGGGGGTCAGGTATTTAGAAGGTACACCCTTATAAAATGAGTTTTTATATGCCTGGGTAAAGTGCTATTTCACATTTCACTCCCCACATTGTGGTAAAGTGCTGCTCAAATTCGATTTTGATGTTAGGAGCACTGTGGAGGAAGGATCTGCAATATTTCTACAGATTCAGAACCCCTAAGGTCTCCCCTAGTTGCACATGGGGTGGGGGTCCTGCAGATATAAGACAAGTACTTAGAAAATATGTTTTTTTAAGTCATGGTGCTGGAAAAAGGGCCCAAGTCATTTTTTCCCATTGCAAATCCCCTGTTACATAGGTTAACATGGTAGGAAGTTATTAATTACTAACTCTTGATAGGGAAAGGCTAGAAATACCATTCAAAGACTTCCCAGAATGGTATTAATAAATCCAACAATATCATATAGTTGAATTTCTCCTACAGTATACGTACAAGAAGTTATAAGACTTTCTTGTTTGTAAGTCCAAATTTAGCCTTCCAGTGGTCTGTCCTGATTGGTCAGAGTTAAGTGGATTAGCCAGGCTACCTTATAGAGGTGATAAAGAGCCCCTGGGGTTAACCAGCTCTGCTGGCAGGGCAGTGTGCTGTTCCATACGAATGCCAGGCCAGGGGGAGGAGTCGTAAACTATGTTCTTCAAAGAGGAGAGCTTAGAACAGTGTAATTTACAACTCTGAACTTCCCACTTTAGGCAGATGGCAGGATTAAGAAAGGTATGAGCAGATGCAGGGGGGGAGAGTCTAAGTAAATTAGCCATCCTAGGGGTGTGTTTCGCCAGCTCTTACCTCCTTGCTGGAAAATCAGCCATTATGGATTTGGAAGATTTGATGCACTCTGGGACAAAATAATGCCACACTCTACAGGATATGGTCATATCTTGGGGGAGTTACCCTGCTCCCATTGGTCAGCAGTGACCTCCTGCTTGACCCAGAGAACTTGGAATAAGTATCTGAGAGTGGCAGAGCCTCTGAGTTCTGCTGCTTGAAACTACTGAAGCAAGAAGTGCCCTGCTGAGAAGTTTTGCTGTGCCAAGATTTCTAAGGCCTAACGTCTGAAGACTGCATCATCTAAAACTACAGCCCTGTGGATTATTCTGCTGAAAAAGAATTAAAAAGTGGACTCCCTGAAAGCTACAGGTTAAAAGAGCTCATCTGAAACATCAACAATTAAATCTACACCTTGGAGAACTACCAGTGGATTTGTAAGGGTTTTGGACCAGTGGATTGTGGGAACTGAAGTCCTCAACTTTCAAGGACCATCTTGGAGCTTCCAGACCCTTGGAGTGAGTTTGAGACACTTTGGGACACCTTGAGGAACTTCAGGAAGAAGTTCAAGAAGTTTGGAGAACTTTGGAGCTACTTTGGAAAAAAGCTCCATAGAGAAACCGACTCAACCTGGCCATTCAGGTCGCCTGCCTTCTACTGTGAGCCGGCCAAGCCAACCAGGTTCATCCCGCTAAAAGCTCCATCGGTCCAACTTCTAGAGTTTGACCGGGACTAGAAGAAATCTGAAGCGGCGAACCCTTACCGGATCCGGCTACATGAAGATCATCGAGAGACCCCGTGAGAAAAAGCTCCAGAAAAGTTTCTACGTCCGCTCGTAGAAAAGGTGACCAGGAGCCACCGCGAACGCAAGCCGCTCGCCTTCCATCGCGTGTCAGCCTGAATTCCTGGGTTGTCCCGCTGAAGCGATCTTGAAAAAAAATGTCTACGTTCCCTCCAGGGAAGTTGACCGGGACCTCATCACAAGTCAATCCGGCGAACGCTCAACGAATCCGGACTGGCTGGGAGCTTAGAGTGGGCCTCGAGGAGAAAAGCTCCAGAAAAGTTTCTAAGTGTGACGGTAGAAACTGAGACCGGGACCTACCGCAAGCTGTAGCCGCCTATGGCTCCATCGCGGTTGGCCTGAAACTTTGACTTTGCCCCGGTCTATTGCGAGCAGGTATCACAATATGGTGCTATAATCTTCCAAGTACTATATTTTATTAAATCTTCAAAAATTCATATCTCCCGTTGCCTACATTGGATTGTTGTCATTTTGGTGTCATTTTAAAGATAAAAATATTTCCTATTTTTATAAATTGGTATTGGATTTTTATTATGTGTTGTGTCTTAATTATTTACTGAATTGGTGTTTTTAAATGCTTTACATACCTGCCTTTGAAGTTAAGCCTGCCTGCTCACAGCCAAGCTACTAAAGGTTGAGCATAGGAATATTTTTCTAACACCTATGCTGAGTCCTACCATGTGTTTGTGGCCTTATTGCCAGTGGCAGACCTACATTTGCCCCTACCAATAACCCACTTTCCAACATTTGGTGCTCAGCGGTGTGGATGAGGACTTGTGTTTAAAAGTACACCTTTCAGTGAATGATGTAAGATTATAAAAATCCTCTAAATTGCTTTAGAACAAAACTTTTGAGTTTGATTTTTGGAATTTGGACTAAACTGATTTTAACCCATTGTTTGATTTTTCCAAATTGTTCTAAGTGTGTGGAGCCTAGTTTTTGTGACCCAAAAAGGGAGAACCATGGAGTTGGACCTGGCTAAACTGTCCCAGTTTAAGATAGCTGATCTTAGGGCACAGTGTAGGCTTAGGGGCTGCCTGCTGCCAAGAAGATGAGGAAGGCAGGATTGCTTGAGTCCCTACAGGCCTAGGCCGGGACAGCTGAGGAGAGCCCAGGGGGTGGAAGGATGTTCCCCCCAAACTCACCCAAGAGGGGGTAAGGATGAGACCTCTTCCATTGTGACTAGTGTTTGCCAGGTGATTCCAGATGGTGGGAGTGGGGAAGGGTCCCTTACTCAGGAACCACCACTGTCCCTTGCAGAGAGACAGCTTGAGGCTCAATTACCTTTGATTGCCTTGGAGAAGGAAAAATTGGAATTGGCTAGGAAGAGACGGGAGAGAGAAGAGTTGAGAAGAAATGGTGACAGTGAAAATTATGAAGATTTTGAAATGTCCAGGGGTGGTGCATTTGATCCTAAACTTCCCAAGGGTATAGTGCCCAAGTACACAGAGGGGGATGACATTCACAGGTGGCTAGCAGCTTTTGAGAGGGCCCTTAAAATGAGTAGGGTCCACTCTAGGTATTGGGGTGCACTCCTGTAGGAGTTGATTCCAGTAAATGGGAGGGATGGGCTCCTGACTCTGAAGGGAGAGGATGCAGAATCATACCAGCAGATGAAGGCATGCCTAGTCAAGAGATTTGGTCTGACTCCAGAGCAGTACAGGGTGAAGTTTAGAGGCACCCAGAAATTGAGTTCAAAGCCTTGGGTAGACTTTGTGGACGTTTCAGTGAAGGCACTGGAAGGCTGGATTGTTGGTAACAAAGTTGACACATATGAGGGATTGTATAATTTGGTTATGAAGGAACATATTTTGACTCATTGTGCAGAAGAGAAGTTACGCCATTATCTAGTGGACTCTAAGCTGACAGACCCCAGAGAGTTGGGGGAATCAGCTGATGAGTGGGTAAGAACCTGGGTTTCCATTCAGCACCAGGGTGGTGACCAGAAGAAAGGAGGACAGGTCCCTTCCCAAGGAAAAGCCCCGGGAAATGAAGGTCAAAAACCTAAGGAGTCCTCCAAAGACCCACAAAAACCTGCACAAGGAGGGGGGCCCGAGCCAACCCAAATTCAAAGGGAGGGGTTTCAGGGAAAGCCTGGTAGGTTCTTTGATCCCTCAAAGGTGGGTAAGTACTTTGACTTTAACCAGCCAGGGCATAAGCAGGGAGATGCTGTCTGCTCCAGGAAGCTCCCCCCTAAAGGGCCATCCATAGGGATTGCCAGTATCAGTGTAGGGGTGGAGAGTGGTGTCCCAGAGAGGGGTAGTCAGGTGGTGGAAACAACCTTAGTGTCCCTGGGTGGGGTGGCTATTGCAACCCTTACTGCCTTACCTCCAAACATGGACCAATACAGGCAGAGGCCTAACGTGAATGGGACTGAGGTTGAGGCTATCGGAGACACTGGGGCTAGTGTAACTATTGTCCTGGATGAACTGGTGCCTCCAGAAAGGTTGCTACCTGGTGAATTTCACCAGGTGACATATGCAGACAGCACTACCAAACTTCATCCTATGGCAGTGGTGGATTTGGAATGGGGAGGTGTGACAGGCCCTATGAAGGTAGCTGTGTCAAAGGTGCTCCCGGTCCAGTGTTTACTGGGCAATGATCTTGAAGCCTCTGTGTGGTCAGAGGTGGAGAGAGGATTCCATATGAAAATTTTGGAGCTCCCTGAGTGGGTATTTGCTGTGACTAGGTCACAGACAAGCCAGAAGGGAGGGTTTGGACACTTGGACCCTGGAACAAAGGGCCAAGCATCCAAGGACAAGGGCACTGGGCCTGGTGAGCCAGCCCAGGGAACGCCAAAGGTGCAGGAAGAATCTAGCCCTGATGGGGAGGATCTCGCCTCTGAGGGAGGGACTCTATCCCTGCCAGAACTGTCAGATTTGGCAGAACTGACTGGAGCAGGTGGACCCTCCAGAGAGTTCAGTCAGGGACAGCGTGACTGTCCCACCCTTAAGGGCTTGAGGCGGATTGCTTCTAAGCAAGAGGAGGGGGATGACAGTGGGTTTCACAACCTCTACTGGGAAGATGGACTGCTGAATACTGAGGCCAGAAACCTCAAGGAGGGGGCCACCAGGAGGTTGGTGGTGCCCCAGAAGTACAGAGAGTTAATCCTGACTTTGGGTCATGATATCCTCTTGGCAGGACATTTGGGACAGACAAAGACATGGAACCGGTTGGTGAACCATTTCTATTGGCCCCATATGTCTGAAAAGGTAAAAGAGTTTTGCAGCTCCTGTGTCATCTGTGAGGCCAGTGGAAAGGCAGGGGGCAAGACAAAGGCTCCCCTAATACCACTGCCCGTGGTTGGGGTTCCTTTTGAAAGGGTGGGGATGGAAGTTGTTGGTCCCCTGGACCTACCTACTGCATCAGGGAATAGGTATATCTTAGTGGTAGTTGACCATGCCACTAGGTACCCTGAAGCCATACCTCTTAGAACCATTGATGCTCCTGCTGTGGCAAGAGCACTGCTTGGTGTGTTCACCAGAGTGGGTTTTCCAAAATAGGTGGTGTCAGATAGGGACAGGAACTTGTTATCCAGCTAACTGACTGCTATGTGGGATGAGTGTGGTGTCAACTACAAGTTCACCACCCCTATCACCCATAAGCAAATGGTCTTGTTGAGAGATTCAACAAAACCCTGAAGGGCATGATAAATGGGTTTTCAAAAAAACTCAGGAGGAGATGGGATGTTCTCCTCCCATGCTTACTGTTTGCCTACAGGGAGGTGCCACAGAAAGGGGTTGGTTTCAGTCCCTTTGAGTTGTTGTTTGGGCACCCTGTGAGGGGGCCATTGAGCCTGCTAAGAGAGTCTTCAGAGAAGCCTCTTAAAGAAGCAAAGGACAATGTGCTTGACTATGTGCTAGGCCTGAGATCTAGAATGGCAAAGTACATGTACAAGGCAAACAGGAAACTGGGGGCCAGCCAGGAGCTCATGAAGCACTGGTATGATCAGAAGGCTGCTATGCCTGAGCATACTCCAGGACAATTGGTGTGGGTGTTGGAGCGTGTGGCTCCCAGGGCCCTCCATGACAAGTGGAGTGGGCCCTATCCAATCTTAGAAAAGAAGGGTGAGGTTACCTATTTGGTTTACCTTGGCACCCCCAGGAACCCTCATGTTACTGGTCACTGATGAGGGTGCGGAGGAGGAAACTGAGACTGTGCCTGACCTCCTCTCCACTAATGTGCAAGATGGGTCAGTGAAGGGAGTTGTGCTCTCTCCACAATTGACAGACCAGCAGCACAGAGACTGTAAGCAAGTGCTGGAGCAGTTTGTTGGCCTGTTCTCTTTGACCCCATGCATCCCAGAGAGCAGAGGTGGAGTGCCATTGAGAGAGAGGCTTTTGCTGTGGTGTGTCCCTGTAAAAGCTGAGACCATATTTGTTTGGGATTCACTTTTGTGTTCAAACTGACCACAGGCCTCTCATATGGGAGAATCCCAAGCTCTTAATGTGGTCCATTTCCCTCCAGGGGATTGACTTTACAGTGGAACACAGACCTGGGGTTGCCCATGCAAATGCGGATAGACTTTCCAGGTTTTTCAACTTTGCTGATGAGGAATACCAGGTTGTAGGTTAGTAACCCATCACCTGTCGTTTGGGGGGGTTATGTTGCAAAGTCATCCTGTGCCCTGTGCACCCCCCAACCTTTTGCTGAATGGTACTGGAGGTAACTGATTTTGACTGACCCTGGGCTCTGCCTAACCAGGCCCAGGGCCAGTGCTATGCTAAAAGAGACACCTTAGAATACAGTTAAAACACCTACATACACTAGGGGACACAATGGAATGGTGGGGTACCCTGTGATTGGCATGACCTACCCTATAGGCCCCTAGTATATAATAGGGCAGGAGGATTGAAACTACCTAGAAGTCCCCAGTACCCTAGGGCATGGCAGTTCAGAGGCCAGCAGCCTTTTTCTGCACTTGCATGTGTGCACTGCTGAAGCCTGAGGTCAGTTTAAAAACAGCCCTGGGTGCCAGGACTGCTTTTAAAAAGTAAATTGTGCCCACACTCGACTTTGGTGTTTGGGGCACTTAAAATCGGATAGCCTACAATGTTTTGGCCAATTAGGGACCCCCAGGGTTTCCCCTAGGTATCCCAGGGTGGGGGGGTCAGGTATTTAGAAGGTACACCCTTATAAAATGAGTTTTTATATGCCTGGGTAAAGTGAAATTTCACATTTCACTCCCCATCCCACATTGTGGTAAAGTGCTGCTCAAATTCGACTTTGATGCTAGCGGCACTGTGGAGGGAGGATCTGCAATATTTCTACAGATTCAGAACCCCTAAAGTGTCCCCTAGTTGCACATGGGGTGGGGTCCTGTAGATATAAGACAAGCACTTAGAAAATATGTTTTTGTAAGTCCGGGTGCTGGAAAAAATGGCCCAAGTCATTTTTCCCATTGCAAATCCCCTGTTACATAGGTTAACATGGTAGGAAGTTATTAATTAATAACACTTGATAGGAAAGGCTAGAAATGCCATTCAAAGACTTCCCAGAATGGTACTAATAAATCCAACAATATCATATTGTCGAATTTCTCCTAAAGTGTACTTACAACAAGTTATAAGACGTTCTTGTTTGTAAGTCCAAATTCAGCCTTCCAGTGGTCTGTCCTGATTGGTCAGAGTTAAGTGGATTAGCCAGGCTGCCCTGTAGAGGTGATAAAGAGCCCCTGGGGTTAACCAGCTCTGCTGGCAGGGCAGTGTGCTGTTCCGTAGGAATGCCAGGCCCGGGGGAGGAGTCATAAACTATGTTCTTCAAAGAGGAGAGCAGAGAACAGTGTCATTTACAACTCTGAACTTCCCACCTTAGGCAGATGGCAGGATTAAGGAAGGTATGAGCAGATGCAGGGGGAGAGTCTAAGTAAATTAGCCATCCTAGGGGTGTGTTTAGCCAGCTCTTACTTCCTTGCTGGAAAATCAGCCATTATGGATTTGGAAGATTTGATGCACTCTGGGACAAAATAATGCAACACTCTACAGGATGTGGTCATATCTTGGAGGAGTTACCCAGCTCCCATTGGTCAGCAGTAACCTCCTGCTTGACCCAGAGAACTTGGAATAAGTATCTGAGAGGGGCAGAGCCTCTCAGATCTGCTGCTTGAAACTACTGAAGCAAGAAGTGCCCTGCTGAGAATTTTTGCTGTGCCAAGATTTCTAAGGCCTGACCTCTGAAGACTGCACCATATGAAACTACAGCCCTGTGGATTCTTTTGCTGAAAAATAAATAAAGAGTGGACTTCCTGAAAGCTACAGGTCATCTGGAACATCACCAACTAAATCTACACCTTGGAGAACTACCTGTAGATTTGTAAGGGTTTTGTACCAGTGGATTGTGGGAACTGAAGTCCTAAACTTTCAAGGACCATCTTGGAGCTTCCAGACCCTTGGAGTGAGTTTGAGACACTTTGGGACACCTTGAGGAACTTCAGAAAGAAGTTCAAAAAGTTTGGAGAACTTTGGAGCAACTTTGGAAAAAAGCTCCATAGAGGGACCGACTCAACCTGGCCAGCCAAACCGCCTGCCTTCAACCGCGAGCTGGCCAAGCAAACCAGGTTTGTCCCGCTAAAAGCTCCATCGGTCCAACTTCCAGAGTTTGACCGGGACTAGAAGAAATCTGAAGCCGGCGAACCCTCACCGGATCCGGCTACATGAAGAGCATCGAGAGACCCCGCGAGAAAAACCCCTAGAAAAGTTTCCAAGTCCGCTCGTAGAAAAGGTGACCAGGAGCAATCGCCTTCCATTGCGTGTCGGCCTGGATCCCTGGGCTGCCCCGCTGAAGCGATTTTGAAAAATGTTCTACGTCCGCTCCAGGGAAGTTGAAGGGGGCCTCGTCACAAGTCAATCCGGCGAACCCTCACCGAATCTGGAGTGGGTGGGAGCTTCAAGGGGCCTCGAGGAGAAAAGCTCCAGAAAAGTTTCTAAGTGTGAAGGTAGAAACTGAGACAGGGACCTACCGCAAGCTGTAGCCACCCAGGGCTCCATCGCGGTCGGCCTGAAACTTTGGCTTTGCCCCGGTCTATCACGAGCTGGTATCACAATATGGTGATATAATCTTCTAGGTGCTATATTTTATTAAATCTTTGAAAATTCATATCTCCAGTTCCCTAAATTGGATTTTTGTCATTGTGGTGTCATTTTAAAGATAAATATATTTCCTAATTTTATAAATTGGTATTGGATTTTTATTATGTGTTGTGTCTTAATTATTTACTGAATTGGTGTTTTTAAATGCTTTACTTGCCTGTCTTTGAAGTTAAGCCTGCCTGCTCGCAGCCAAGCTACCAAAGGTTGAGCATAGGAATAATTTTCTAAGACCTATGCTGACTCCTACCATGTGTTAGTGGCCTTATTGCCAGTGGCGGACCTACATTTGCCCCTACCAATAACCCACTTTCCAACATGGGTATAATAATCTTCAAAGTGGCAAGCAATCAGTTAGTTCATGCACCTCACTCACTTTCATAATGGGAACTATATGGAGCCCCTGCTCTCTGTTCACGAGCCAAAATAACAATTTGCCTTCCTTTTTCCCCCATCTCGTATATCCTATATTGAGTCGCCGCATGGGAGAGGTATGCTAAATCTACCAGTCACTGTCTAAGCGCCATTGCAGTGTTTCTAGTTTATGCTGCACTTGCTCCTCCGGCTCTTTCCCTCCCTCCTCCTCAGTCCTGTGGATGGCCTGCTCCAACTCTGCTATTTCACTGTACTTGCGCCTTTTGTCTCCCGTTTGATAGGAGATGACCTGCCCTCTTATGACTGACTTAAGTGCTTCCCGTAGCACCATCTGAGATTGCACAGTGCCATTGTTCGACATAGCCATCAATCTGTTGCCCAAAGAAGTCATCAAAGGCGGCATCTCGTAGCCACCAAGTGCTCAGTCACCACAGTCCAGTGGGCAGAGTGCTGTGTAGTTTTAACAAAATCGTTATTGAGGCATGGTCGGTCAGGGCGCAAGGGTGGATATGTGCATCTGTCCTCGCCTGCCTCAGCGGAAGGGAAGCAGAGGTAGTCTCTCCTGGAACAGGAGCTTTGTGAATGAGAGTAGAATGTGTATGCTCTAGTAGTAATTTAAAGGTTACAAGTTTATAGCCAATATATACAAACTCTGCTTTCCATCCT
The DNA here is from genome assembly GCF_964204655.1 of Triturus cristatus. Classification (NCBI taxonomy): domain Eukaryota; kingdom Metazoa; phylum Chordata; class Amphibia; order Caudata; family Salamandridae; genus Triturus; species Triturus cristatus. The sequence goes on along the minus strand of NC_140593.1, from coordinate 104,696,149 downwards.
TCAAGCTCTGTAAAAAGAGTATCATTAATCTGGGTACTGGGAACTATTAGACCTGGCCTCCTTGTTGTGGGTTTCCGCTGTCTTTTTGCCTTTGCCTCCTGTGTTTTTACTGTGTGTTGGACTTTGTTTTTGCTGGTCTAGGTGCTTTGGGCACTTTGCCACTGCTGTTCAGTGCCAAAGTGAAAGCGCTCCCTATGTAAATTGTTGTCATGGATTAGTGTGTCCATAATTGGCTTATTTGGTTTACTGTTAAGTCCCTAGTACAGTGCACTGTGTGTGTTCCTCAGAGCCTGTGAACCAAATGCTGCTAGTGGGCTTGCAGCACTGATTGTGTCACCGACACAAGCGGCCTTGTAAAAGGGTCTCAGGCCTGCCATTACAGCGTCTTTGTGCAGTCTGGTACTGCCATGTCGACCTGGCAAGTGACTTGCCAGGCCCTAACTGTCCCTTTCCTTACATGTGAGTTACCCCTAAGGTAAACCCATGGTACCGCTGTGGGCAGGGTGAAGTGAATGTGAAAGGTTGGACATGCCCTGATGTGTGTGACATGTCCTTATAGTGAAATACTGCCAATTTCGTTTTTACTATTGAAAGGCAATCTATCCTATAGGATAGAATAGGGAGTTTACTTATAACATCTTAGAAGTGTAACTGCCCATGGGAACAAGATGGGAAAATAGAGTTTAGTATGCCTGAACTCAGACTCTAAAGATGCATCATTTAGTAAGGATGATTTTTACATTCTGGGTTTGAAAATAACCACTTTTAGAAAGGAGGTATTTTCTTGCTTAGCCATCCAGTATGCGTCTGCTAGGTTTGTGTATTGACTGTCTGGCTTTGGAATGATAGGGGCTGGGGATGTGCATTCTGTCCAGACAGCTACTTGGGGGGGAATCCTTCCTTTGCAGGGTGAGTCAGGGCTGGGCTGAATAGACTTGGGCTGCATTCAGAGTAGGGAAAGGAGATTTCTTCCACACCTGAATGGGCCTGGTCTGCCTGGGACAATGCTGTCTCCACCTACTTCCAGGAAGCTGCACCAGAGAGGACAGAACTGATTTTGGCTGGGCAAAGAGTTTCTCTGCCACCAGAGAACACAAGAATGTATGCAATAAAAAGTCACTTTTGGACTTCAAGAGGAACCTCTACCAAGGAGAAGAGCTGGAAGAAGCTGGAGGAGGAGTATTGCCCCTTTGCTGTGTGCTGTCTGGGGTTGGCCTGCAGTAACTGTTTCTGCCAAGGAGAGGAACTGTGTGTATATCCTGCTTGACAAACTATCTCCAAGGCATTGAGGTAGATCCTGCCCCCTGTTCAAGAAGTCTCAGGATCAGCAAAGACTTCGCCATCCTTCTGGGCACTGTCTCTGGAACTGCTGGTTTCAGTCGCTGCAGAAGGAAAGAGCAGCCAACTCTGTCACCGAGTCCGTACCTGGTTCCGTGTCCTGAAGGCACTGCAGAGGGCACCGCTGCACTTCGCACCGCATCCCTGGTCTCACAGACGCCACTGGGTGACTGTCACTGAGCTACTGCGTGCACCGCATCCTGTGAATACCGCACTCTGCACCGCCTCGCATCACTCTGCTCAGACATCACCAACGCTACCCAACCCAAACATCGACCGGCTTCGTCACCTGCACATGACTTGCCAGCACTGCATCGAGCACCGCCTCGCTCCGCATCGTAAGCCTTGGCCTCACCAACGCCGTTGGATGACCGTCACCGAGCCACTGCCTGCACCGCACCGTGAGGGCACCCCACACTGCACCACTTCCACTTCACATTGCAACTGCGACGGTTGCCCCGTACGACTCGTACCAAAGGGATCGGCCGCAATGAGAAAGGTACTGTCTATGAGTCTGTTGAAGCTTTAGCTAGCCTCTACCGATGCGGTCAGCTGGAACTGTTAGACTGTCGTTTTCAGCATCACGGTAGCCCCGGATGGAGATACCGACTCGGAAGAACTGTGTTTTTGAGAAATTTCTGCAATGTAAAGGTTATCTTGCAAAGGAACTATTTTTACAGTATTCTATGTTGGATTTTTTTGTATTTGGTCTTGTTGGTTTAGATAAAGTTTTGCTTATTTTTATAAACTAGTGTGGTGTCCATTTGTAGTGCTTTCACCGTGTTACTGTATGCATGCACAAATGCTTTAAACACTGCCTCTGAAATAAGCCTGTCTGTTCGTGCCAAGCTACCAAGGGGGTGAGCTGGGGTTATTTTAGAAGAGTATCCCCCCCTACCCCAACCAGGAAGAAGGGTTCCTACTTGGACAAAGGTGCAAACCATTGCCAACTAAAGACTCCCATTTCTAACAGGAACATATATTAAAGAGCTTATGAAAGGCAAAAGTTCCGCATGAAGTGCTACATTAAAAAAATTGCAATTAAACTGACGTTTTTAATGTATTATATCAAATTCAGTTTGGGGCTAATAAAAGAGTTGTGTGTGTTTTTCAGCGAATAACAGACTGTTGCCTACGAAGTCATGAGTTATTTCACTTTTGGTCAGAAACTTTAGTAAATACCTCGCTCAGGTGTAGCTTAGAGCAGACTTAAACATAATTTATGTCAGCCATGAGTATCACTGCTCAAGGCACACCTCTTTGTTTTAAGCAACTGCATGCCCTCTACAGATCAGACATGATTTGCCACAGAACCCACAGCCTTGCCAAGTACCACGCATCAGGAGTTAGACTAACGCAATTTAGTGCATGTGCTTGCATCACCACAATAAAATGCATGAGTCACATATTTATAGCGCCCCTTAACCATCCAAAGTGCGGTACAAGGAGCTGCAGAGAGTGCGCCGGCAGTAAGCGCAAGATCAGCATCCAAAAAAGAAAAACAGCCAGGCCTCTCAGTACAACCTACAGCACTGCCTGCAGCTCCCAATGTGTCCCCCTTGCAACCCAAGAACCCACACCAAAGGCACCCTCTGACTCAGCCTAGCACTGCAGTGAGGATGAAAACTAGCGGATTAGGTGAGTCCTGCAGAGCACTGAAGAATTGCAATTGGGGCAATGGCTTTCAGCGCGTGGACGCAGGGTCAAAGACATTATGGCGTTGACTAAAGGGCAAATATTTTTGTCTTTTATCTTATGGTACACCTTAAATGAACAATACATCATCCAAGTTAAAGAAATTGACTGGAAAATGCACTCTTTTTCTTTTTACATTTACCTTATGAAAACTCACGTATTTAATGCAACCACAGCAGACATGTTGTGTGTGTGTGTCCTCTGTATAGTGCTCCAAGGTCCAAGCCAGCAACTGCAAGCACTGTGAATATGCAAATCATTATTTTAAAATTGTATTACTCAGAATTACACAGGATAGACTGCCACAAAATGTGTAGTGATTTAAGGTTTATTAAAAAACAAGCGTTTTCAAAATGTATATATTTTGTAATTCACAGTCGCACTGTAGTTCAAACCTTTTCTAAGTTCAGTAAAAGGATATGCTCTAGAACTAAGCTTGCAATAATTTTAGATTATCTACTAAAAAGAATAAAAATGTGTCACCATGAAGCTTCACACAACACTAAAGACAAGCTCAGCTTATTCATGTGTGGTAGCAAGGCGTGTCGTATTTCTTAAGCAAGCACACAAGCCAGCTATTCATGTTTTGAAATTCTAGAAGGGGTAGTAAAGTTAGCGACCTTCCATTTTAGGTGTTTTGCAGCAAGATCTTTTTTAGAGCTTCTCATTGCTCCAAAGGGAAGTTTTTGATATGTATCTCTTCCATTGTATTTCATTGTTTGGTTTTACTCAAGAGAAAGTGTCACGCTGTGTCACACATCTGCTCATTGAGTGTCACTCATAAGTGCACTGAAACCATGGAAATGTCACACATTGCAGCTATGATCCCATGTTTGACACAAAGTTGTGTGACATAGCAGCGATGCAAATATGTGCAGTGCAGTTATCATCCAACAGTGCAGTGATGTTTACATCCAACCTCGTCTTCTGGTGGCCACAGAGAGGCCCAGAATTTTCGAATTCCGCCACTTTCTCACCTTTGAGAACTTTCAGGGATGTCTTGAAGAGCGCCCGTGGAGCCGCGCGGCATTGTGGGAAGAATCTTTCCATCTCCGAGGGTCTATGGAAAAAAAGAGGGCAGGTTGGGGTGGTGTAATTATCACATCGGCTGCTTGGGGCCTGCAAGTGCATTGGGTAATAATGAGGGGCCTATCTCAATAAACAGCAAATTAGGAGCCGCGGCAGAGATGAGCCGGCGCCGTCTTCTCACCTCTGATGGAGAGGAAATAATGCCGACAGCTGGCGTCCCACATCTGCTGCAGGAAAACGGCGTCTCCTGTGCTTGGGGGGCGGCACGCGGGGGCGTCACGCACGCGCAAGGTTCATCTAAATAATGTGCATTTCGTGCAACAGCCACCAAAAGACACCGTCGACAGAGATCCGCATTTTGAGGGGTTTTCACTGGAGGGTGATAAAACAGGCTTTTCGGTCATAATGTTTTCACCGTTTTTGTCTTCGGTCGGTTGACACTCTATCGGAATGGAACGTGTGACGTCGTTTTTATTTTTTACGCTCAATTTATTGCATGGTGTAGCGCGAACCTCGACCCGAAGGTATTGGAGGGTTTACACGAACACTAGTGACATTACACAAAAGTACACCTTCATTTTAGGCACGGGGCACGTGCAGATTAAGTGATTTGTCCAAAGTCATAGAATGATGTTGAGCCGACGCAGAAGAGACTCGAACCTGGTTGTATAGTTCCAGAAGTCGACAGCTCTGATCGTTACGCCACACCCTCTCGTTAATTCTCTTTTGCTTCTGTTTGTTGAACTGGTTGATCCTGTGCAAAGCGCAACGGGGAAATATCACAGGCTGGCTCGTTATGTATCAAAACTCTTTTAACAGGGTTGGCCATGAAAGCATGGACCTGCTTCTGCAAATGCACTGGAAAATATCAGCTGTTTTTGAACAACAATCCGATTCATCACAGTTGCAGAGACCCTTAATCCGGCAAGGTCACAAGTGGTGGCCACTTGGCCATCACCCCCATCCTTCTGCTCTAAATGAGATGCCTATGTTTTTTTACACTTTTATGCATGAGGCAGCCCTTGACTAGTTACTTGCAACTGATGCCCTAGGTGAACCAGGCAGCGAGCGTCCCCATTTCTTTCCATTTATTTATTTTTTGTTTTTTTGTCCTAAATTTGGCACCCTAGTAAACAGTTTAATTTGTGTATGTTTTAACATATCCTCTAAGCGTTGCATCCCACTCAAAATTTAAGTTGAGCACAACTCGCTATTTCAGGGTTCATCGCTAATGCATTTGTGCGCATGACTTTTCCATTCGCTGAAAAAGCTTCAGTGTGAAAGGCCTGTGAAATGAGGATGAACTGTGCGAGCATCGCAATAACTCCGAATGCACTAATCTCATAACAGTGGTAAACCAGAGCAGTCGTAAGTGCATGTACTCCATCCAGTCTGGAGCACCCACGGACTCCTGCCCCCACCACTTCTTCAACCTCAGGAGCAAGGAATCAGCTGCAAACTCGCCTCCATTCTCATCCATCACCACAGCCACCTTTCCCGATGGATGGAAACACGCAGAGGGCAGACCCCTCCTCAAGAAACCTACGCCGAACCCAGTGAACTCAAGAACTACTCCCCCATCTCTCTGCTCACCTTCCCCATCAAAGACCTCGAGAAAGACATCAATCGCCAACTTACCGAACACCTGGAGGGAAACAACCTGCTGGACACCTTCCAATCCGGTTTTCGCACCAACCACAGCATCAATCTGCCATGATTGCTGCCACAGACGACCTCAGAACCCTCCTCGGCCAGGGAGAAACAGCAGCCCTGATCCTCCTCACCCTTCCAACAGCATTCAATACCGTATCCCACCACATCCTCATCAAGAGACTCCACCACATCGGGAGCCAAGGAGACGCCCTCAGATGGATTGCATCCTTCGTCACAGGATGAACCCAGAGAATCTGCCTACCATCCTTCATCTCAGAACCCAAGAGCATCATCTGCGGTGCCCCTTAAGGCTCCTCCCTCAGCCCCACCCTGTTCAACACCTATATGACGCCCCTGGACAGCATCATCAGAACCTATGGCCTCAACATCATATCCTACGCAGACGACACCCAGGTCATCTTATCGCTCTCAGAAGACCCTCCACCACTAGGACAAACTTCCACAACTGCATGACGAGTGTCTCCAATTGGATGTAGACCAACTGCCTGAAACTCAACGCGGACAATACGGAAGTGGTGATTTTTGTCCTCAACACCTTCCTGTGGAACGACACCTGATGGCCCTCTGAACTTGGGCCCACACCTACATCCCCACCCGCAACCTTTGCATCATTGTGGACAGCGAACTCACTGTGAAATGCCAGATCAACGCAGTCTCCTCTGACTGCTTCCACACCCTCTGCATGCTCTGAAAGATCTTTAGGTGGCTCCCCGTCAACACCAGGAAAACCGTCACTCAAGCCCTAGTCAGCAGCCGGCAGGACTACGGCAATGCTCTCTACTCTGGAATCACCACCCAACTCCTGACGAAACTCTAGACGATACATAACTTTGCTGCCAGATTCGTCCTCGACCTCCCCAAATGAACCCACATCACCCCCACCTCAGGAACCTCAACGGCTCCCCAACCAGAAAAGATGCCAATTCAAGATGCTGATACACACCTACAAGGCTCTCCAAGACCAAGGACCATCATATATCAACCACCGCCTGAACTTCCAACAACCCTCCAGACACCTGCGCTCGGCCTCCCGTGCCCTCGCCCACACTCCCCGCATCCGCCAAACCTGCAGTGGAGGATGCTCCTTCTCCTACCTCGCTGCCAAGTCCTGGAACGATCTTCCCCTCCACCTTAGAACCCTCTCTCCCGGGATTCAGAAAGGGACTCAAGACCTGGCTGTTCGACTGATCCCAGCAAGAACCCAGTGCCTGGATACCCTCATGGGTGATTAGCCGCGCTTTACAAATCCCAATCGATTTATTGATTGATACGGTACCCTTTGATGTAAACTGGCAGAACCTGGGGTTGCACAGCAGCCAATGTATGTCTTCGAAACATTGAAAAGCAAAACTGATGAGTGAAATGCTTGAATTAATCTCCGCTACTGGTAAATACTCTGGATCGTATTCCAGTCATTGTGTATTTTTTTCTCATTGTCCCAGTACAGTCAGATACCATACATATGCAAATCAGCTTGGTCCTGCTCCAATAGGAATTGTCCACGCTGAACCGCTAGGCCACGTCGGTTACACAAGCAACTGAAGCTCAGATTCAGTTGTTTGTCAGAACATTGGGTATAACTAAATTGTCTGACATTAATAGCTTGTCTTAAATACGGTTTAAAAAAACACCCATTCCGATGGATGTAGATATTCTATTATTAACTCCAATCAGGTGATACTTTTGTAAACATTAGTTAGGACACAATATGTAAGTCAATCGACATACCAACTATGAGCTTTTGTTAGCAGCGACTGAAGGTGAGCAAAACGAGGAGGCCCATTGCAATTTAAAGTTATTGAAATATTTCCAAGGATACAGATCTAATGTTATTGAAGCTTGCAAGGCCATTTTAGACAGACTATACTAAGCTTAAAATACGTTATTTAATCCATTACATACAGCAAAACAAATATAAAATAATCTAGTAATAATGAATCACCAATGGACATGCTGTATTAAAAACCTAGAGAATAACCATTAAAGTCTTTGTAATTTCATGAAAGACAGACTATACTGAAGCTTGCACAATCCCAGTAGACGTTACCATGAGGATAAAGGTTATTGTATAATTGTGGGTAACAATAAGGATTAGTTTTATCCTCGAGTTTGGGGTTGGAGGTAGAGGCTGGGTTCGGATTGTGTTTAGATTTATGTGTAAGGTAAGGTTTAAAGCCTGTCGTTAGAGCTGGGTTTATGATTAGGACTTTAGGGTTTGAGTAAGGGAAGGATAAAATAGGAGTAGGGTAACTTTCATTACGCCTGGGAGGATTTTTTTTATACAGGGAAAATTTCTCAAAATGTTCAAAATTCATGCTGCACACAATTCACAAATGTTTTACATCTTTGAGTTACACAATGTTGCATACTTTAAAACATGAGGGAGACAGGATAAAGGTACATGATGCTAACACACCCATATCTACTACACATAAACCTAGGTTGCCGCTTATTTTATTTCACCATCTTTCCACCTTTCCTTGTCATCGGTTTCCCTTCCATGGGTTCTTTAAAGCCTGTCGTGCTGAAGAAAACGGTCTCCCACTGCAGGCAGCCCAAAGGGTTGGATTTGGGCTCCCTCCAGGTGACACCAACACCAGACTTTTAATCAGCCATGAACAGTCTATAGTGGAATTGTGTTACTTGAACTCCGGTAAACTTAGCTTCTCTACCATGTAGGCATCCTTACTTCCTTGTACAGAGTGCAAGCAAACAGTATTTCTTTTATTTTCATTTTGATCTATGGAAATAGAAGGTGGTTTGCTAATACACTGACTGTTGAGTGGAGCACTGTGTTGACATTCTTTCTGTTTCTTCCTCTATGGACAATTGTAAAAAAGAGAGGATTGTCCCTGCCACCTCTGCTCCTTTGGGGTGGAAATGAAGCCTATTACCATGTGGCTTCCTACAATCCTGCCATGCTGCACCCAATGGTACAACTGGCATCCAAGAGGCCCTCTTTGGAATTGGGAAACATTACACCAGTCCTCCTGCAGCGGGATCTCTTTTAGTTTTGGGAACGAGTTGGTGACAGAGCAACTGCATTTCCATGCCCACATTCAGCAGGAACTGCTGGTGCTCAACCCTGTTTCCCATGAAACCCTGGAGCTGAGCACGAGCATGAGAGAACCCCAAAACACTGCCACCCTTTGGCCTGCAGGCACCATGTCCTTCATCACCATCTCTGTACTCTTCCCTTTTATCTCCATCTTTGCACAGCACCTGAGAGACCGTCACTGGCTCCCTATCGACAAAAGAATCACCTTCAAGCTCCTCACGCACGCCTACAAGGCCCTGCACAACACCGGGTATGCATGTCTCAACCACCGACTGTCCTTCTACACACCCACTAGACATCTCCACTCCGTCCAACTGGCCCTGGCAACTATCCCACGAGTCTGCAAGAACTCGGCTGGAGGAAAATCCTTCTACCTCGCTGCGAAGACCTGGAACACTTTGCCTCTACATCTCAGGTAATCACCATCACTGCCTCAATTCAGGAAGGACCTCAAGACCTGGATCTTTGACAGAAGCTGCAGAACCACCACCCCCAGCGCCTTGAGACCCTAACGAGTGAGTAGCCACGCTGTATCACAGGATAGACTGATTGATTGAAAGTGAAGGTCAAAAGGTATGTGATGTCACTTCGGCAAACACTGGCTTTTTGGTGAATTGACATCCATGAATAAAGTAAGTCCTTTCCCCTTAATTTCACCCACAAAGTCTTGGTTAGAGTACGGTAGTTATTTCACGAGATATCCATTTACCGTACACTCGTATTTACATTATGTCAATACTTCCTCCCAACGAGACAGAGCGAGGGGTAGGTTCCCGGCACTTGTTTTCCAGGAAAACTCATGATGTTAACTTTTGTAACGATCGTTGCTATGCCTAACTATTGATGAGGCGTGACTTGAACCCCAATTGGGTTGGTCCCATGATTTGTATTATTAAGGTACCTCATTGAAAGGTCATCAGCGTGATTGGTTAATTTTCCATAACCAGCCATCCATGTAGATAGTGCATCAAGAACGGTCCTGAAGAATTGCGGAGTGATTTACACAAATAAGGCAAGAAACATGTTGAGCGTCACTACACACATATAGACACCTCGACCATTATAATCGGCGGTGTCCCTATTCTGGTTTTAATTGAGACGAGTGGGCTCGCAGATTAAAATTCATTTTGGAGCACCACCTCGCCTCATTTTATTTATCCTCACATCACCTCACATCTACACCACTAGGCCCCTCACACGCACCTCACCTATATGCAGTGCTTGAAATGGAAAAATAGAAGTGCAGGTACTCTGTACCAGAGTACCTGCTTGCTTCTGAGAAGTGCCGGTACTCTCCAATTAAAAGTGGGTACTCTCCCTCTCAAAATAAAAAAGTGCCGGCACTCAATACCGGACAGTACCGGACCATTTAAAGCACTGCCTATACGGCTTGGGAAAAAGATCTCCGACAGAGTGTCCTTCATAGGGTGCCCGTCAGGCATTGCAGCGCTGGCCTGATGAGTAGCAAGCCCTATGATGAAGCATGACACCCAAACGGGTGTGTGAGGGCCCCTCTTCCCAAATTGGGAGACACCCACACTCCACTACTGAGTAAGGGTGTTTACGAACCTAGCCTCCTTTACTTCTTTCCCCACCCTACAGAAACTACATACTCCTTCTGTGCTACATTGTATTTATTGGGGCCTGTATGGTGGACCTATATGAGCCCTCGTTTGTATTGAATACTTTGGAGTTGTCACCAAATATCATTGGCTGCAACTACAGCTCCTCCGCGCTTTAAGGCAGAAGTGTCTTGATGTAGGTGAGGCACCTGTGCTTGTAACAGATTTTAATAGTTACAAATATTGTTTAGAGTTAAAAAAACAGATCCAATTTTGAGATAATATTGTGTGAGGCCTTCTATTTATAATTCTTCATTATGTTTTTGCTATGCTAAGTTACATTTCTGTATATCTATATTTTGGAAATTACCTGAAAGTCAATACCTAATTATACTGTGTGGACAGGGACTTCTCTACTGAATGGCCAATAATGTCTGTCATTATGAATGCAAAATACAATGAATATAAACAACATGTATTATCAAGTTCATTCTTACTCACTGGACATTGCAATGACAGACTTACTCACCATTGCCCCATTAGATTCCTGAAATCTTCCCACATGTGTCCACTGAAAATATCTGAGCTGCCAGGGGGCTGCAAAGGAGGCTGCAAGGGGGCTGCAAGGGAGGCTGCCAGGGGGCTGCCAGGGGGCTGCCAGGGGGCTGCAAGGGAGGCTGCCAGGGGGCTGCCAGGGGGCTGCAAAGGAGGCTGCCAGGGGGCTGCAAGGGGGCTGCAAGGGAGGCTGCCAGGGGGCTGCCAGGGGGCTCCAAGGGAGGCTGCCAGGGGGCTGCCAGGGGGCTGCAAAGGAGGCTGCCAGGGGGCTGCCAGGGGGCTGCAAAGGAGGCTGCCAGGGGGCTGCCAGGGGGCTGCAAGGGGGCTGCAAGGGAGGCTGCCAGGGGGCTCCAAGGGAGGATGCCGGGGGCTGCCAGGGGGCTGCAAAGGAGGCTCTTCTTATGCTTTTCTTCCAGCAAAGATGTGAAACCTCCACGTGGCATTGCATCAGAAACCTGTTTTAAGAAATAGTTGGAAACTTGGTTACTTCAAGCCTTTTAATTATGAGTATATTTTAGTGGAAATCTACCCTACTAGCATAGCGCCAGAATGCCCTCACTTGGTCAGTGTTGGACAGGCCACACGAAGGGCTTGCTCCCTCCCCGCACGACAGGGCCCGAGCTCCGGCCCACCAGGCATAACCCACGAAAAGCACCTGTACCCCGTCTCCCGACGGATCTTCTGCCCTCGGACCTCTACTCATCACGGGGCCCAGCCCCACCGGCTCCCCCGGCCGGTTCAAGCCGCCATCTTGGGCCCTGCACCACGAGGCCGCGTGGCCTCGCCCCGACCCTAACCCCGGGCCTGGCCGGCCCCGACATCCCGGCACCACCATCCACCCAGGAGGTGAGCGGACCACTTGGCAGGTCAATGGGAGAACGAAGTGTCAAGAGCTCTTCCCCCGCCAGGTGCCGATCGCCTCCAGCTCCCCCAGGCGCTGGCTCCACCACCTGCTGGGTGTCTGGACACCTTCATCCCGGGCCCTCCGACCTCCAAGTGCGAGGGTCCGGACATCAAAGGGCGCCTGCCCTATAACTGGGGCAACTCCGGAGCAGGAAGGCAGTTGTATCCTGGAGTCGAGAGACACCGAGAGAACTCAGCCTTGACGGACTACTGGCGCTGCCGTAGCCCGCTCTTGTGAACCATCGTCCTGCCTGCTGGCGCTGCCGCGGCCTTCTGCAACATCCATCCTCGTCGGGACCTGCTGGCGCTGCCGCGGCCCGTTGTAACGACCATCCTCACCGGGACCTGCTGGCGCTGCCGCGGACCGTACATCGACCATCTTTCCGGGACCTGCTGGCGCTGCCGCGGACCGTGTACCGACCGTCTCGACCGGGACCTGCTGGCGCTGCCGCGGCCCGTACCAACTAAACCACCAAGCTCGAGGATTGTGAGCTAGTCATCATCTCATCCGAACTACCTGACTGGTAAACAGACTGTCCCGCTACCCCTTACCCTGCTTTGAGAGACTTGAATCGAGGGGACCCCTGAGTCCAGACCTCCTTGTACCGTTCAACCGTACCTTAAGAAGTGCTTATAAAGAACACTGAACCTTATCCGTGTGTGGTATCTGTCTGTGGGGGGGGGGAAGTTACTTGTCTGTACGATCGCTGGAGACGGCTCTCCCCGGAGACCTCTCCTCCTGACCCCGGCCGACCCTCCCGGTCCGTCTACCCTTTCTAACATTGGTGGCCAGCGGCGCGATCCGAATCAACGCGTAATCGTACAGAGAGTAGCTCACCCCACGACAAAAACGCGATGTCAGCCAAAGATAGCAGCTCCACCGAGAAATTCCAAATGGATAAGTTAGAAGAATACAACCACCGCGAACTGAGACAATTCTGCATAGAACTTGGCATTGCTACCACCGGCCTGAGTACCAAGGATGATCTAAAGCACGCCCTAGAGTCGTGGACAGAAACTGGGGTCGCCGGACCCTCCGACCAAAGCAGCATCACACCAGAGGGGAACGCCACGGCTCCCGAGGAGCGGGGAACGGGCCTCTCGCAGGAGGAGATCCGAGAAAGAGAAAGAACCAGATTGCACGAGTTGGAAATGGCACGACTCAAGATGGATGGGGAACTCAAGTTAGCTGAACAGAAACTCAACCTCGAGCATATGCGGCTCCGAGAAGAACGAGAAGAGAAGCAGAGACAGAGAGAGCTGGAGGAGAAAAAAATAACGCTCGAGCACGAGCGCCAACTAGCGGAAATAGAACTTCGGAAACAGAATAAAGAACTGGGGGTGCCTGAGCGACCACACACCCCGGGGCCAATCGAGAAAAAAGTCCACATCCCCAAGGATGTTGTCCGCGAGTATGTCCGAGAAGACGACATACAACAGTGGTTTAAAGCCTACGAGATCGCCATGACCTCCCACCGGATCGACCGGAGTGATTGGGGAGCCGGACTTTGGGGGAGGTTTATCAACGAGGGTCGCGATGCCCTACTGCAGCTCCCAGATCACCAAATGTCGTCCTACGACCACATGAAGGCTGCCCTCCTCACCCGCTACGGCCTCACACCCGAGATGTACCGCCAGAGGTTCAGAGATTGCACCCGGATCCCAGGTACAACTTGGGTAGAATACGTGAACTATTTCAGCCGTGCCTTCGAGGGTTGGATCAAGGGGAGCCATGTCACCACCTACGAACAACTCTTTAACCTTATGGTATGGGAGCACCTGTCGAACAACTGTTTCGTCGAGCTCAGGCAGCACCTCCTCGACAGTAAGCTGACTGACCCCCGGCAGCTCGCCGCCGAAGCTGACCGATGGGAAAGCACCCGAGTGGGCCGGAGGGGGCCACACGAACAGAACAGAAGCAACCAAGGCCAGCACCGTCCTCGGGGAGGAGGAGGGGGCCAGGGGCGAGGGAGAGACGCCGTGCCAGCAACACCCGTGGCCAGCACCCCGCCTCCGGCCGGCCGGGGCAACCCCCCGTGGCGTCCTGGGTTCCGAGCCAACGTCACGTGCCACCGATGCCAGCGAGTCGGCCACTACGCCAATGACCCGAGCTGCCCGCAGAACCAAACACCCAAGCCCCGCCAGGTAGCTGCCGCCGCCCTGGGGGAAGAGCGATTATCGGAGGAACCAGAAGAGTATGAGCCGGCCCAGCAAGAGTGGGAACCGGCCGCCATGGTCCTGGCGTGCTTAGGGGGAAGAGACATGGTCCCGCGGGCTCCCTTACCCGCTAACACCAGGAAATACGGTCAGTGGGTGACCATTAATGGACAGCGAGCCGAGGCCTTGCGTGACACAGGCGCCAGTGTGACGGCCGTCCGCTGTCACCTGGTGAAGCCCGAGCAGATCCTGCCGAACATTCTCTGCCCCGTCCGCTCGGCAGACAACTCTGAGAGTATGTGTCAAATGGCCTGCGTCCCATTCGAATGGGGAGGGGTCTCCGGCCTGTTGAAGGTGACGGTCCGGGACGATGCCCCCGTGGACTGCCTCCTGGGGAATGACCTTGAGAGTTCCCCGTGGGCCACCGTTGAGAGAAGAGAGCACCTGGGGATGCTGGGCCTCCCGGACTGGGCCTGCATAACCACCAGGTCCATGGCCGCCCGTGCCGTCCCCCGATCAGAAGAACCGGAAAGGCCAGCACCTCCGCCCCCGGTCGCCCCAGTAGAAGACAACGACGAGGCCAGCCTCCCAGACCCGACGACCGAAGGGGACGCGCAACCCCAGGACCTTCCTGACCTGGCTCAGTGGCGTCAAGAAGGGGGGCCCACCCAAGAACAGTTCCGCCAGGAACAAAGGACCTGTCCCTCCCTCGAGGGACTCCGCCAACAAGCCAGCGCCCAGAACGCAGGGGACTCCACCGGAACTCACTGGGTCTACTGGGATAACGACCTGCTATACAGCGAGCAAAGAATCGCCGAGCTGGGGGCCGGTCGAGTACTGGTGGTACCTCTCCGCTTCAGAGACTTTCTGCTCAACCTGGCCCATGATGTCCCCCTGGCTGGACACCTGGGCCAGGACAAAACATACAGCCGCCTAGTGACCCACTTTTTCTGGCCGAAAATGAGGAACGACGTCCTGAACCACTGCCGATCTTGCCCCACATGCCAAGCCAGCGGGAAGAGTGGTCGGAAGCTGAAAGCCCCTCTGCAACCCTTCCCTGTGGTCACCACCCCGTTCGAGAGGGTGGGGATAGACATTGTGGGGCCTCTGGACCCCCGCACGGCACAAGGACACAGGTTCATCTTAGTACTGGTGGACCATGCCACCCGCTACCCCGAGGCGGTGCCCCTACGGACCGTGACAGCTCCGGTGGTTGGCCGGGCCCTAATGGGGATCTTCTCCCGGGTAGGCTTCCCCCGAGAAGTCGTCAGCGACCGAGGCACGAACTTTATATCCAAATACATGAAGTCCCTCTGGCAACAATGCGGGGTCACCTACAGATTCACGACCCCCTATCACCCCCAAGGGAACGGACTAGTGGAGCGTTTTAACCGCACTCTCAAGGGGATGATTGGGGGATTGGAAGAGCCCCTCCGTCGCCAGTGGGATGTACTACTCCCGTGCCTCCTCTTCGCCTACCGAGAAGTTCCCCAGAAGTCCCTCGGTTTTAGCCCTTTCGAACTCCTGTACGGGCACCCTGTGCGAGGGCCCCTCAGCCTAGTAAAAGAAGGTTGGGAGATGGCCCCCCTAAAGACCCCTCCAGACGTCTTCAAATACATCCTGGCCCTACGCAATCAGACCCGGCGCTTCAGAGAGATGGCCAAGGCGAACCTCGAGGCCAGCCAGGAGGACATGAAGAGGTGGTATGATCACAATGCCTCCTCCGTTGAGTTCGAGCCTGGACAACAAGTATGGGTGATGTCCCCCACCGAACCATGTGCCTTGCAGGATAAGTGGACGGGGCCCTTCAAAGTGGTCGAGCGCAAAAGCCCCGTCACTTACCTCATCGACCTGGGGACCTCCCGGAACCCCCTTCGGGTCCTCCACACCAACCGACTCAAACAACACTTTGTGCGCTCAGAACTCAGCCTCCTGATGGCTACGGACAGTGGGGCAGAGGAAGACTCCGAACCCCTCCCGGATCTTCTGAAGACTCAGGAGAATGACGGCTCCGTGGACGGGGTCCGGCTCTCTGACGCCCTCACTTCGGAGCAACGCCAGGGCTGCCGGAACCTCCTGCTGCAGTTCGCTACCCTGTTCTCCCTCACCCCCGGGGTCACCCCTTGGTGTTTGCACGACGTGGACACCGGGGACAGTCCCCCTGTCCGACACCGGGCCTACCGCGTACCAGATCGGGTACGGGCCTGCATACAGGAGGAAGTGGCCAAGATGCTCACAATCGGGGTCATCGAGCCCTCGGACAGTCCCTGGGCCAGTCCGGTTGTATTGGTTCCCAAAGCCGCTGCCCCCGGCACCGCACCTGAACTGAGATTCTGCGTCGACTACCGGGGCTTGAACGCTGTCACCCGGACCGACGCTCATCCGATCCCCCGAGCAGACGAGCTGATCGACCGGCTGGGGGCCGCCCGCTACCTTAGTATCTTCGACCTAACAGCGGGCTACTGGCAGATCGGCCTCACACCCAGGGCTCAGGAACGGTCAGCCTTCTCTACCCCCGATGGCCACTACCAATTCAAGGTCATGCCCTTCGGCATGAAGAATGCCCCCGCCACGTTTCAGCGCCTTGTGAACCAGGTCTTGGCGGGGCTCGAAGAGTTCAGCGCTGCCTACCTGGACGATATCGCTGTATACAGCCGCCACTGGCCCGACCACCTCCGTCACCTCCAAGAGGTCCTACAGGCCCTCCAGCGGGCCGGCCTCACAATTAAGGCCGGCAAGTGCCAAATTGGCCAAGGGTCTGTGACATACCTTGGGCACCAAGTGGGAAGCGGGCTGGTGGCCCCGCTACAACTTAAGATTGCTGCCATCCAGTCCTGGCAGCCCCCCGTCACCCAGACCGAGGTCCGAGCCTTCTTGGGGCTCACCGGCTACTACCGGCGGTTCGTGAAGGACTACGGCAGCATCGTGGGGCCCCTCACGGGTCTCACGTCCAAGAACCAACCGAAGCGGATTAACTGGACCTCCGATTGTCAAGCGGCCTTCGAGAAGCTGAAGGCCGCCCTGTGCACCGCCCCTGTGCTCCAGGCCCCCGATTACAGTCGGGAATTCGTGGTACAGACCGACGCCTCCGACCACGGCATCGGAGCCGTCCTTTCTCAGCTAAACCCCGAAGGTCATGACCAGCCGGTGGCCTTCATCAGTCGACGTCTCCTGGCCCGAGAATAGCGCTGGAGCACCATCGAGAGGGAGGCCTTCGCAGTGGTGTGGGCCCTCAAAAAGCTCCGGCCCTATCTCTTCGGTACCCACTTCCGGGTACAAACCGACCATCGACCCCTGCAGTGGCTGATGCAGATGCGGGGGGAGAACCCAAAACTCTTGCGCTGGTCCATTTCCCTGCAGGGAATGGACTTCACTGTGGAGCACCGACCAGGCCAAGGCCACGCCAACGCGGATGGCCTGTCCCGCTTTTTCCGCCTCGACGAAGAGAGTCCCCAAGGAGATGGGTGACTCTCCCCGCCTTCAGCTGGGGGGGATGCATGTTGGACAGGCCACACGAAGGGCTTGCTCCCTCCCCGCACGACAGGGCCCGAGCTCCGGCCCACCAGGCATAACCCACGAAAAGCACCTGTACCCCGTCTCCCGACGGATCTTCTGCCCTCGGACCTCTACTCATCACGGGGCCCAGCCCCCGGCTCCCCCGGCCGGTTCAAGCCGCCATCTTGGGCCCTGCACCACGAGGCCGCGTGGCCTCGCCCCGACCCTAACCCCGGGCCTGGCCGGCCCCGACATCCCGGCACCACCATCCACCCAGGAGGTGAGCGGACCACTTGGCAGGTCAATGGGAGAACGAAGTGTCAAGAGCTCTTCCCCCGCCAGGTGCCGATCGCCTCCAGCTCCCCCAGGCGCTGGCTCCACCCCCTGCTGGGTGTCTGGACACCTTCATCCCGGGCCCTCCGACCTCCAAGTGCGAGGGTCCGGACATCAAAGGGCGCCTGCCCTATAACTGGGGCAACTCCGGAGCAGGAGGGCAGTTGTATCCTGGAGTCGAGAGACACCGAGAGAACTCAGCCTTGACGGACTACTGGCGCTGCCGTAGCCCGCTCTTGTGAACCATCGTCCTGCCTGCTGGCGCTGCCGCGGCCTTCTGCAACATCCATCCTCGTCGGGACCTGCTGGCACTGCCGCGGCCCGTTGTAACGACCATCCTCACCGGGACCTGCTGGCGCTGCCGCGGACCGTACATCGACCATCTTTCCGGGACCTGCTGGCGCTGCCGCGGACCGTGTACCGACCGTCTCGACCGGGACCTGCTGGCGCTGCCGCGGCCCGTACCAACTAAACCACCAAGCTCGAGGATTGTGAGCTAGTCATCATCTCATCCGAACTACCTGACTGGTAAACAGACTGTCCCGCTACCCCTTACCCTGCTTTGAGAGACTTGAATCGAGGGGACCCCTGAGTCCAGACCTCCTTGTACCGTTCAACCGTACCTTAAGAAGTGCTTATAAAGAACACTGAACCTTATCCGTGTGTGGTATCTGTCTGTGGGGGGGGGGAAGTTACTTGTCTGTACGATCGCTGGAGACGGCTCTCCCCGGAGACCTCTCCTCCTGACCCCGGCCGACCCTCCCGGTCCGTCTACCCTTTCTAACAGTCAGCTGTTGCGCTTTAGAAATCTATTGTTTATTTATTCATCCACTAGTTCATTCAATCATTCATTCATTCATATTTGTATATTCTCTACTCTTTCTTTACTAACACTGATAAGAAGACAATTGTTGAGAATCATGAGACGAACGAAATATGAACTCATGTTCGCCTGTGGAAATGAACTCATATTTACCTATGGAAAGATGTGTAATGTTTATTAGACTGTTGGATATTGAGATGTTTGGTGAAGAAGTAATAGGGCGTCTCCCTTTTTTCTGTTTCCCTTTTTGCTTCCTTTTCCTTCTATGTTCATATTATCATTTGTCAAGCTTAATAAAGCTGCCTGGACTCCGCGAAGCACGAGTTGGCAGAGAACTCATTCAAAAAAACTGTGTAATCTTATTTAAGTTATTTAAGGAAAAATTAGGCGTGCAATCAATGTGGCAAATCTCTTTAAGAACACGAAATTGTGTTTTAGGGTGTAATTATTACAATCCACAAATGCATTTTTTATGGGATCCAGGAAAGCTGTAATCATCACAGCTCATACTAAAAAACCGTAGTGTTCACCCAGTGATAACGACATCATTGATAGCATATTTTCTACTTTATTTGTCCAAAAAGTGAGTGCTTCATAACTTCGCCAGGAGGGCACTGGGGTCCCCTTGCATGTAGGTGCAGTGAGTGACTGCTCTGGCCAATAGGAGATGCCCGGGGCGTGACACCACTCTACACTCTCCTACCTCCTACAGGGAGCCTTGGGGGGCACAGTAATCGTGCACCACATCATATGTTGCACACAAGCAGTGCTCCAACTGACGCCTTCTTTGCCTTTACGCCCATGTCTGTAATATGGTGCAGGACCAAGGGCCTGGGACCGTGTCATTAACGAGAAAGCGCTCCCTTAATGTCACGACAGTGCACATTTTGAACCAGTGCAATTCACATTGCATACAGGCTGATACATCTGTGGACCCTTTTATATACCAAAGTATCCTGGGGTGTAGGATCAGACACAAATGCCCACTGTGCCCCTGAAGGCACTTTGCGTAATGCGGTCCCAGGTCTGCAAATGTGCTACCCTTCTTCAGTGCGAGTGTCGTAGACTTAGACAACATAGTGTGTCTGCTTATACCACTGTCCACAACTTAATGCACATAAAAAGTGACATTTATTTGAAATAAACCCATTACATGTATGTTCTGCTCTTCATGCTGTCTGACTACATGTTTTTTCATAAAATGGGCCATGGCCTATGAAGCAAACCATGGATGTTTTCTTTGAAACTCTGCAGAACTGTCCCTAACAAACTAGAAAAAAATCACAACACACGCTGGGCACTTCTAGCTTGACTACAGACTATTGACTGCATTGTGGGGGTAATGTCTCCTGTACCCTCCCTGAGGGGTTGCATTTCCAGTACCACAGCAATTCCACCCAGAGACGTTTTAAGGCATGGGCAAAGTGGACCCTGGCCCAGGGCCCCAGCCTTTCAGAGGGTCCCCTGTAGATAGTCTTGTCCTGATGCTCTTGAATAATTCTCAAACAGATTGTTTTGTAAATGTAATTGTAATTCGCATTCTTAGAGCGCATTATCACCTTCAGGTCTCTAAGCGCTATGAGAGAGATCCATACCCTTGCACGTGAGGAGATGTAATTGATTAGATTGCGCCCCAGGCTTCTGAAAAAAGAACTGTTTTTAACTTCTTCCTGAACGGGAGAAGGGCGTGTTCCTACATTTTTCATTTAATTTTTGTTTAGTGTGAGTGGTGTATGGGAGTCTGTTGCTGACATTTTGCAGAGAAATGTTTGTTTTTCAAAACCATGCAACATCTCTATAAAAAAGTTTGTTTTAGATCAAAAAGGACCTCACATATGAGAAATAGGAGGAGTGGGGTCACAAAGATTAATTACAATAATATGAGTGAACTGTTGCTGCATTATAATGCAGAAAAAACACGTCACTATCCCTGAATATTAGATGTAAACAGATTTACAAGTTGGACCAGTGTGCCTGTGCATTGGGCAAGGACGCTTGACTGGATGAAAAGGAGTTACGATTCATTAAATGTGGATGAAAATAAACAAAACTTTATGAGAAGATTGGATGAATTGGTGGCATTTTTGATGTGCCCATTTGAACGCTGTGCGTCCGAAGTGGGGTGGAGTTCCGCCCCACATATCTTTACTTGTTTCCCACGTGGCTGGGCAGTCCACGATTTCGGGCCAGCACGCATTTAACAATTTAAGGAAATCAATCAAGGAAAAACTTGTGAATACGAGGTGTGCACTCTGTCATTGTCTTTGATATTGCATACGGAACTGCTCGCCGACGAGTTGCACCCATGGATGAAAGATCTGAAAACAAAGGAACGCTGGATCGTTAAAATATTTTTCCTTTAATTTACATTCATTGACTACGCTTTGAAGCCATGAGGAACTTCTGTTTTATATATTGTCTATTTTGTGTAATGTTATCAATTTACAACGCTCATACATACAGTTTAATTCACGTTGAATATGGGATTGGACTAAGGGTAGAATTTCATTGACAAACAAATACTTACGGTGTATCATGGTCTCTGTAGTTTTGTAAACACATGGAAGCAGTTTGATAAAATCATATGAGCCTATTGGATGAACAAAAATAGGTGGGGTTTGTACGCAGGTGTTTTAAATAGCACAACATTGTGAGGCGTTTACAACGTCTTGAAACACGAACGAAAGCGGTAAATGAAATCTTGAAGGTATGGATTTGTGTTAAACAGCTTATGTAGATGTAATGAGGTGGTTTTCCCATTAGTAGTATGTGTTCAGGGGGTTTCAGGATAAAAACGGAAGCTATAGGAGCAAGATTAGGTATTTACAGAATTTTGTGGATATCATGTTAATCACGGGGTGATTCGTTGTCATGAACAATGTATTTTTTACCTTTTGCAAGTATGAAACGTGACAAATTAGAGATGTTTAAAAACAGTGGTTAATCGATTTGTTTTAATTTGTAGACTACCCCTGACGAAGGGCCAGACCAGGCCCGAAATGCATTGGGTAAAGGAAATATGCTTGTTAAGGGGGACCTATGTATTATTCCATGCTGCAGATCAAGGCCTGTATTGGCATGTCAACAAGCATTAAGGATCAAATGTATTACATAGCGTCAGACGCTTGACTGGATGAAAAGGAGTTACGATTCATTAAATGTGGATGAAAATAAACAAAACTTTATGAGAAGATTGGATGAATTGGTGGCATTTTTGATGTGCCCATTTGAACGCTGTGCGTCCGAAGTGGGGTGGAGTTCCGCCCCACATATCTTTACATTGGGCAAAGAAGGCATGAAAGAGCTGAAACTGGATCATCATAAATTCAAAGCTGGTTCGAACAGGTGCCCCACAAATACGTTTGGCCCAGGGTCCCCGAAATCCTTACACACCAACAGGTATAATAGAGCTACGACAGAAGTTTTTCCACTGAAGCAGGTATGGCCATGGAGGAGAAGCCCCACCTCTCTAGCGGGGAGTCATTTATCCGATCATCCTTCCTCAGCCATGCTGAGACAGGAGGACCCCCGGCGTGCCCCCCAATGAAGCAGGTTACTTCTTGCTACGTCGGTGCTAGGATACCTTTCCAAAGTCATAATTGTGAGGTCTGTTGTGTAAATGAACACATCACAGTGAAGTACTTCTGGCACGCAAGCACTAGATCAAAGACACTTCACAGAACAATAAAATAAAACACAGTGCAATTTGGACGTCATTTGGGAGTAGTCAGAGGTTGCAGCTTTGACCTCTAGCTTGCACACCGCTTCTCCTGGCACTTCATGTGCAACCCCTGGCCTAGCTTGCTCCTTGTTTCTCCTGGTGCTTCCTTTGCCACTCCTGGCCAGGGCCGGATTGGCCGTAGCAGGCACCGGGCATTTCCCCGGTGGGCCGCCAGGACGGGGGCCGGTTTTGTTACAGGGTGCTTTTGCGGCATTGCTACAATATCGGCCTCTGTAACAAAATCGGCCGAAAGTGTCCCTGGGAAACAGCTCGGCCGCACCCCCAACCCGGGGGACCGGCCGAGCACTTTGCCAGGGCCGGTTTTGGTTTCCTGTCCGGTCCTGCCCCTGGCCACAGAGGAGGCAAAGATCTTGCCCCCTCAGAGACCAGGGGTTGGAAAGGAAGTGCCAGGAGTAGCAGGGAGCAAGCTACAGGTCACAGCTGCGACCCCTGAGTGAGCGCACTTTGCAATTTGTAGCAAACATCTACTGGAGTGAGACCCCTTCAGATCAGTTTCAGTCATTTAGAAGCCCTGCTCTCACGCACTGCACTCCAGCAGCGCACAGAGCAGAGGACGCGCCATAAATGTCTCTTTATCACCTAATGACTGAATTGTCACGAAATATGACGCGCTAACCATGGCTTAATTACCTTTTTAATTGGCAGCTACGGTTCTGCTGAGGGGGCAGATCGCGGCGCTGCTTGCTTGTGCTGGCGATAGGCATTACTAGCTACTACTCAGGTGTGATAAGTTATTACACTAGCATAGTGTGCAGAGGCGATGGGTGGTCAACCTTGGTTGTCTGGTCTGCTGCAAAGCAGGGTGAGTGCAAAATAAATAAAAAAAAGATAAGGGAGGGGCACAAGGAGGGGGCCTGACAGCAGGGAGGAAGACTGGCAGAGGAGAGGTAGAAATAGTGTCTGTGGGAGGAATAAGAGACAAGCTGACAGGAAGAAGCTGGTAAAGATCATGGCTGCAAATACGAGTGACCCTTTAATGGCTGTGAGGTGCACGTTAGTTGTTTCAGTTAACTATAACTGATGAATGACAGTATTTTTCAAAATGTTACATTAAAACCGACTTTTCACCTAACTATCATCTCACTTACGTCACTTCGTCAAGTTATGTTTTGTATTTTCAGTGAAGACATGTATATACACACACACACATACACACACACATACAAACAGGCTAATATCACCATTGAGAGGGGTGGTGACCTCGTAAACAATATAACATGTTTGTTTTGGGGTGCCTAGTTTGGAAAAGCCATTTTCTTCAAAGTGCAGCTGATTGGAATTTAAATTTTTGGGTTTTATTTATCTTTCATGCATATATTGTTGCTAAAATAAGGACAATGGCGAAGGCAAGTCCATTTTAGTGAGCCTGTGGCTTCCACAGCATACTTAAGCATTTAATGCATTTGCTACACAATTTGCGATGTAGTTTTCGGACTTCACAAAAAATTGTGACGCTTATTTACAAGCGCCTTACACCACTTTTGCGTCGTTTTTAACATGGGAAAAGTGACGTACAGGTGGCTCAAGGGGCTTGGAAATAAGCCTTGGCATTTCTAGCTGAAACTGATGAAAATAATAGTGTCAGTAAAATGTGCATTTTTGTTGCATAGTTTAGATACCCTCACAGCATAATTTGGTCTTCTATGCCGCATAATCGACACCCAAATGGAGCAATATTTTTGTAAACAATAGGACACAATATTTATTTTGCATGATATCCCGACACTGGTTTCATACTTTTGTGATTACTATCAGCGGCGTTACAACAGCCCCCTCTTCCCCCACGAACCAGGGGCCCCCCTCAGGCACTGTGCACTAGTGGCAGCCGAGAGCTCCTGACTGGGTCCGGAGTGGGGAGGGTTCCCTCCATGCACTTTGCAGGGGGCCCCCTCGAGTTTCCTTACGCCACTGGTTACTATACTGTCAACCTGTTTACCATCATCATAATGTTGTAATTTTTGTAATAAAGAGCTCCCCATTTACGTCAAATGGGGGGTGGTGAATGTAGTTGCTTCTGGTGGCGCAGTGGACTTACGCATCCGCTGCATGGATCTGTCTCTGATTTTGATCCCATGGTCGCAGGTTCGAACCTTAGTTCATTGTTCACAAGTCACTTAGGGGCATATTTACAAGGGCTTTATCTCCGCTTTCTTGGCTTACAAAGCCAAAAAAGCGGAGATAAAACCAGCGCCCTATTTACAAGAGGGTACTAACACGCATTATCACATGTTGGACCCTTTTTCCCAACGCCTCACTTTGCATCTCCAATGAGATCCAAAGTGGGCGTTACTGGGCATACCCAAGATAGACTACCTTGCAAATATTGCTGATGTTTACATCGCAATATTTACAATGATTTTAGCACACATTAGATATTAGCAAAAACGGCAGTTTTCACCAAAACCTAACATCTTCTAAAATCCTGATTTAGCCATCCCTAACATAGGGGGTGGATTATGCTGATACGACCCTGTGGGTCGTATCAGCAAGGTTATCGCTGTTTTGCAGGGAACATTGCTGGAAAACCAGCGATGTTCCCTGCAAAAGGGCGATAACCTCGCTATCTCAGAAATTTTTATCGCCCTGGAGTAACGCATTGTTAATAACGCGCTACCAGGGCGATAAATACGAGAGATAGCCTGCGATAATATAATTATCGCTAAGCACGGCCAGCGATGATTATCGCTGGCCGTTGTTAATATGCCCCTAAAATGTCTACCATTGACCCAGTTGACAATAAACATAGGTTCTCTACTAGGCTTGGGCAGAATTTAATTTTCGCCAGAGTAATCGGTGTAATTTGGGTAATTCTGCACTTACACTTTGATACAGAATCACCAATTATTACGTGATTGCTTCTGCTCGCAGATTTAAGAGTATTTTGGGGGGAACAATCCAATCGTAAGAGCGCATTTAGCAAGCACGAGTGGCCACTCCCACTCGCTACTCCGCTTCTGTTGCATTTAGCGCCATTTGTTAGAGCAAAATGCATCCGTGCGTCCATTTTGAAATAGCACTGAACCCTGAATTACTCTTCTTGCTCAATCGTGCTGATTAGGCACCATGAAACTACATGAGTTATGCCCATCTCTATTTTCGACCAATAGCTACAGGAAACCCTTTTGGGTGCAGTGAAGCACACATAAGTAGCACTGTACTGTTCACCACACACACTTCCTTAAATTGGCTTGTAGATTATATTTATTAATACCACAAATATTAAATGAAAACAGAAAATATTCATTAACCTAGCAGAAGGAACATGATCATGTCACAGGCCAGATTTCTTTGTACAGTTCCACTCTGACAGCCACAAACCCTATCAGACAATATTATCGTACCATCTGGGCCAGCTCCTCCAGTGGAGTGGAGGGGCGTCACCTCACTTAAAATCCCCCCAAAACCCAGAAAAATAAAAAGGTAATATATTTACCATTTTATTTTTCATCCCTGTCCCGAGGCGAGCGTAAGGACGGGGGTAGGGCCGCTGCTAAGTTACAGCAGCACGGTGGAAGGTGGGCTGTCGAATGCACTTGTCTAAAGTGGGCATGTCTTTTTGGCCGGCCGTCTTCCAACGGCCAGCCACACACGTGCACTTTAAACAAGGACAGCTGGGTTAGAGAAAGCAAAAGCTTCCAGAGCACTGTGGAGCGCAGAGTGAGGCTGCTCCCTCCAATCAGGGCACTACTCTCATGCTGCATGAGAGCAACGCCATGATTGGTCAAGGGAGTTGCTGTATCCAGTTCCGATGGTGAGAAGAGGATGTTCCGCTCAGGTAAGTTTTTATTCATTTATATTTTATTTTGCACCCGGCGCCCCCCCTTCTCTGTAGGTGCCAGCCACCACTGCGTACCATGCAAAAGATAGGAGGACATGTAGTCTTCTGATTAGATATCTTGTTTGCAATGAAACCTTGAGAACTGGGACAAACTTTTGCCTGGCTTGCCAACTGCAAAAAATAAATATTTAGTTTCTGACTTGTACAAAATGACATTTTGCTTCAGTAGGTCCAAATATCGTTGCCAAAATGCACCAGTGTGTTGAGCATGTAATCTGCCAGCCTGGGCTCTAATCCAGACTTACCGCTTAACTGTGCGATCCTGGGCAAATTGCAGTGCTCCATAGTTCCAAGGGCGGAGTTACAGGATAGTATGCGTAGGACCCTGAGGGTTGCCCCAAAAATGAGGAAAGACAGGTGCAATTGATGTCTCCAGTCCTGATTCTCCTGGTTATTATTATTTTCACATGGTATTTCACATGGAGACTCCACAGGCTTCTTCACATAGATTCTCCGGGGAAAAAAAAACACCAGTAGGCAGATTTTCAAAGAAGTCACACAACGCAGCACAGCAGTCAAAAATGCTGCTCTGCGCTGCATGACAGGGAGGGAGCAGGAGAGAGCCATATCTACAGAGATATGGCTCTCTACTCCCCTCTCCCTGGCGACGGTGCTGATTTCAGCTGCCCTGTGCTAGGGCTACGGTGGCTGCCTGAGTTTAGCATAGGTTTTGCACAGGAAGGGTACCCTTCCTGTGCAAAACACTATGCCTAGATAAGTTCAAACACTTTTCCCACTTTGTATGTGTGCTGCACAGTGCAGAACACAGGCAAAGTACAAAAAGAAAGGAGAAATAAAAACACTTCTCCTCCTTTCAGATTAACTTTTGGCATTAGACCCTGTCTTCAATTGCTTGTAAAAATGGTTTTGCGTCAAAAGGCATGGCTGGTTGCATGAGAACACCCATGTACCACCCATGTAACGCCCCTTGGTGGTAAGTAATGCAAAGCAATGCTTCGTTCTGCTTTTGCGTTACTTGTAGGGTACTTTCCAACGCAGAACAAGTTTTGCGCTGGAAAGTAAATTTGTAAAAAAACTTTTTGTGTTGGTTAGCATCACTTTTGTGACTCTAACCCAGCTCAAAATGTTTGGAAATCTTCATCCAGATTTTGTACTTCCATGGAGACCGGCAACTCCTGTTTTCCAGGACCTCGTGATGAGGGCCTTAAATGACAAAAAAGAGCAAGAACACGATTGATTGTCAGTGTAAATCAAAGGAGGCAGAAGATGAGCTTGAGAAAGAAAGCAGGCAGCGAAAGTGACAAGGCAAACCAAAAAACAGATTCAAGTGCACCGAATGTGCTAGAAAGAATCACAGAGAATGTTCATGGATGCATACCTTATTTTTAGGACTCCCCGGGGGTTTGCTTTTTCCCAGATGAAGAGAGCAAGCATGCATACCCAGTAAAGATGCCACAGGGCTGTTTACACAAAGTCTGGGTCCCTGCATGTGTGACTTGCACAGAGGTGCGACATAGCTGAAGGAGATACTAGAAAAAAAATCACCATCTCTAATGTGGGCACGATATCAAGTCATGCTGAAAATAAAATGCCATCTCTCTCTCTCTCTCTCTCTCTCTCTTTGCGACTTGCCCCTGAGTGTTAAAATAATACACAAGGCTCCTGCTTCCGAATACAGCAAGCATTTCCAAATGTTAGGTCACGTTAAAGTATGTAGACAATTTCTGGTGATTGCTGCCAACGGTCCAGTGTTTCTCAGTCCCAATAATGCGTGGACTGTGATGAATCTGTGGGTGAAATTCTGTGGATTAGTGATTACTTACTTATACGGATTGGTTTAAACAAGAGATGCTATATTCAAATTGAGTACTGTCAAATAATGTATTTTATAAATGTAGCTGTTGTTGCACCAACAGCAGCGATTTTAAAGTACATTTCTCATAGGAAAATATCTGTGTTTTTGTTAGATTAAAACAGTATGTTTTAATTTGCATTTTCACCTAACTATAACGTCCAATTAACCTCTGTGTTTTTTCAGTAAATATATATAATACATATATAATATATATACCAACCAGAGTTTCCTGCAAGTGAGGGAGCCCACAGAGGTAAATTCAATTTGCCATCTTTAATGGAGAAATACATGCAGGAACAGCAGACTGCCTCGAGCAATATGAAAGTCCTTTCCGACGCGCTTCATACTTTGCAGCACTTCTTCCAGGGTTGAACTTCACTTCAGAATGATTTCTTCTGGCACCTGAATTAAATCTCCATGCACACCGCCCAGGTGAGCGTGGCCACCGCGTGGCCTGCTGGTTCTCGTAGTGCCGTCATTCTCCTCTAGTAAGTTGCCATGACTTCATCCCTAATGCCGATTAAACACCAAGTGGGCTGCAGTAAGCAGAACTGCTGCCCTGCCTGTCCGTGAATTCCGCACAGGGTCAAGACTGATTTGCATGTGACCATGTCTGAACTGGGGTGGCGCTGTGAGCAAAATAACGATAGATTAAACCCAGATCTGTGACTGGGGGTGAATGCTTTGCCAATCTGCAACATTCCATCCATTATCTTGTGTGTTTAGCTGTCCGTGACTTCCCCCGTCAGCATATCTCTCCTTAAACTGACACGTAGTTTGACGCATCAGCAGGACTGCACACCGTGCAGCGGGGCTCTCCTCGTGTCCCAGGCAGTGCCGCTCACAAACCAACCAGAGTTGCCTGCAAGTGAGGGAGCCCACAGAGGTAAGTTCAATTTGCTATCGAGCTTCCCGTTGGTGGGTGTGCAATATGAATAAAGGCGAAATGGGTTCAGCGTTTGCACACACCGTCTCTGTTCAAGCCTCTGAAGAGAAGCATATGGAGCTTCGAAACAGGTCAGGCAATTCCAATACGGAGCGGCTTCTACAAGCGGATTCTCGTCTCTGCCTATCATAAATAAAGCTGCTGATCGAGTGCTACTCACCAGGTGGACAACCTTTGGAGCAGAATGTAATACGCGGCCATCCTGCCGCGGAGTGTGCACCACCCCACAAAGTTATGGGGGCCACCCGACATGGTACCGATCATGTTGGCAATGTGGGCCAGCAGCGGCAAACAGGATTGAGGACGAGTCTACTTGCAGGGTCCATACAGGACAAGATTTGTGTGCTATCATTCGAGCTTCCCATTGGTGGGTGTGCAATATGAAAATGGCGAAGTGGGTTCAGCGTTTGCACACACCGTCTCTGTTGAAGCCTCTGAAGAGAAGCATATGGAGCTTCGAAACGCGTCAGGCAATTCCAATATGAAGCAGTTTCTACAAGTGGATTCTCGTCCCTGCCTATCATAAATAAAGCTGCTGATCGAGTGCTACTCACCAGGTGGACAACCTTTGGAGCAGAATATATATATATATATATATATATATATATATA
Organism: Triturus cristatus; assembly: GCF_964204655.1. Lineage (NCBI taxonomy): Eukaryota > Metazoa > Chordata > Amphibia > Caudata > Salamandridae > Triturus > Triturus cristatus. Next base: position 104,666,574 of record NC_140593.1, on the reverse strand, counting down.
TATATATATATATATATATATATATATATATATCCAACATCGCAGGTTAGCCCCAAGGAGTGAACCGCCAGAAGATCGTAGTTCACAGCATTTATTGAAAACTTGCAAGCAGGCAGTCAACAGCACACAGGCATCGATAAGATCATAGCGCCAGACGCGTTTCAGGAGTCTCATTATTCCTTTCATCAGTGGCAGCATGACGGAAAAGGAGCAGTCTTTTCTCGCGCACTTTTATTCCTAAATTACCTGTCCCAGTGGGCGTGGCTTAGATCTAAGCCTTCTGGTAACTGTAGTGCGCTGAGGTAATCCCAAGTGGGTGCGCTCTAGTCCCTCATGAATAAAATACAAAAATGTTCCCCAAGTGGGTTCGTGCTCTGGTCCGTCGACATGCCTGCCCCGCTTTGTAGAAAACATGAACATATGCTGACACCTGTCCTGCACAGGCGCCAACTCCTTCATCCCGTATAGTGTAGCACCGGATGGCGCCAACACGGACCTGCTCGGAAGCGGTGGGTTCAACTCCACGGCTGGGCAACAGCCGAAAAATATCCAACATCGCAGGTTAGCCCCAAGGAGTGAACCGCCAGAAGATCGTAGTTCACAGCATTTATTGAAAACTTGCAAGCAGGCAGTCAACAGCACACAGGCATCGATAAGATCATAGCGCCAGACGCGTTTCAGGAGTCTCATTATTCCTTTCATCAGTGGCAGCATGACGGAAAAGGAGCAGTCTTTTCTCGCGCACTTTTATTCCTAAATTACCTGTCCCAGTGGGCGTGGCTTAGATCTAAGCCTTCTGGTAACTGTAGTGCGCTGAGGTAATCCCAAGTGGGTGCGCTCTAGTCCCTCATGAATAAAATACAAAAATGTTCCCCAAGTGGGTTCGTGCTCTGGTCCGTCGACATGCCTGCCCCGCTTTGTAGAAATCAACATGAACATATGCTGACACCTGTCCTGCACAGGCGCCAACTCCTTCATCCCGTATAGTGTAGCACCGGATGGCACCAACACGGACCTGCTCGGAAGCGGTGGGTTCAACTCCACGGCTGGGCAACGGCCGAAAAATATCCAACATCGCAGGTTAGCCCCAAGGAGTGAACCGCCAGAAGATCGTAGTTCACAGCATTTATTGAAAACTTGCAAGCAGGCAGTCAACAGCACACAGGCATCGATAAGATCATAGCGCCAGACGCGTTTCAGGAGTCTCATTATTCCTTTCATCAGTGGCAGCATGACGGAAAAGGAGCAGTCTTTTCTCGCGCACTTTTATTCCTAAATTACCTGTCCCAGTGGGCGTGGCTTAGATCTAAGCCTTCTGGTAACTGTAGTGCGCTGAGGTAATCCCAAGTGGGTGCGCTCTAGTCCCTCATGAATAAAATACAAAAATGTTCCCCAAGTGGGTTCGTGCTCTGGTCCGTCGACATGCCTGCCCCGCTTTGTAGAAATCAACATGATATATATGTATATATATATATATCATTTGAGATGTCATGAGTGATGTCATGAGTGATGTCACTGACCATGCCATGAGTGATGTAATATGTGACGTCATCAACAGTGCATTGCGGGCGCGCGAGTTATAGTTAGCTGAACTAACTATAACGGGGGAATTTCAATGGTTTTGTACGAGTGAAAAGTCCAGCTAACTATAACGCCCTATAAACCTATGGTTTTTTCAGTGAATTTCTAAGGTTTTTTAAATGCTAATTCCTAACTAAAACGTGCCTGAAACCTATGTTTTTTTCAGTGAATTTCAAAGGTTTTTTAAATGCTAATTTCTAACTATGCCTACAGAGATAGGACATGTGAAGAAAGAAGAAAAATCGCACAGAAAGAAAAAAAAGAAATGCAGAAAGAAGCAACAGAAGTCCTCAAAGACGAAGAAAAGTGCCGGAAGAAGGATAACGTGCAGAAACAACAAACAGAAGAGCAGAAAGAAGCCTTGTTGCAAAATCATCCTGTACCCTCAACTTTTTCAGACGGATACTGGTGGTAACTGAGTCTGACTAACCAGTCCTAGAGCCAGTGCTATGTTAAAAGACACTCAGAATACAGTGAAAACACCTACATACACTAGGGAACACTATGCGTTGGGGTCCCCTGTGATTAGCATGACCTCCTCTGTAAGCCCCTAGTATATAATAGGGCAGGGGATTAAAACTACCTCTTAAAACGCGCCACAGGGCGTGTTTGCACACGTCACCTCAGGCCCAATCCCCTCCCTTCCCCACTGTGTAAACACGCCCTGTGGCGGTTTTAAGTTGGGTGATTAAGTCTCCTTGAATCCTGAGGGTCCCTAGGGTCCAACTAGACCACAAGGTACCTCCAGTAAGTGCCACAGAGCTGCGTTGCAGAGAGGTGTAAAAAGTGGCACGGCCTGGACTATCTCTCTACAACACAGCTCAGGGGCGCTTACTGGAAGCACCTGGTGGGCTAGTTAGCCCCCAGGGGCCCTCAGGATTGAAGGGGAATTATTTTCCCAACTTGAAACGCGCCATAGGGCGTGTTTGCACACGTCACCTCAGGCCCCGTCCCCTCCCTTCCCCACTGTGTAAACGCGCCCTGTGGCCATTCTAAGTTGAGAGATTAAGTCCCCTTGAATCCTAAGGATCCCTAGGGGCAAAAAAGCCCACTAAGTACGTCCAGTACGCGCCATTGCATAGAGGTGTAAAAAGGGGCACGGCCTGCACCACCTCTCTGCAACGTAGAGCAGTGGCGCTTGCTGGAAGCACCTGGTGGGCTGGTTGGCCCCCAGGGTCCCTCAGGATTGAAAGGGAATTATTTCCCCAACTGAAAACGCAAGATTAAGTCCCCTTGAATCCTAAGGGTCCCTAGGGTCAAACTAGCGCCACAGAGCTGCGTTGCGTAGAGGTGTAAAAAGGGGCATGGCCTCAGAACACCTGTCTGCAACGCAGCTCCCTGGCGCATACTGGAGATACCTGTTGGGCAAGTTGGCCCTCAGGGACCCTCTGTATTAAAGGAGTATTAATTCCCCAACTTACAACTGGCCAGGGGGCGCGTTTACAGAGTGCTGCAAGGAGGGGGCGTGGCCTCCGGCGCGATGCCTGTCTTTTATTTATTTTATTTTTTTAAGAAGGAGGTCTGTGTGGCCCCCTTCTTTTTCTAATGTATTGGCCCTGGGGACCCCATCCCCCAGAGCCTGCACCCTAATTTTTTTGTTGTTGAAAAAAAATGTATTTGGAAGGGGGCTGCGTGGACCACCTCCCAAGGCCTTAATCGGCCCCGGGGACCCCAACCCCCGGGTCATGGCCTGTTTTATTTTGAATTCTTTAGGAGGGGGGCTGCGTTGCCCCCCTCCTCAGGCCACTGATGGCCCCGGGGACCCCATCCTCCGGGCCGGCCTTTGTTTTTTATTATTTTAAAAAAATATATATTTATAGAAACACCTAGGATATGCTGGACAAACCGTATGTACCTATCACCATGACGATTTGCGTGATATTCATTAAAAGGTGACTATGCATACAATGAATCCACGTGGAATGTATTTACACTGCTAGTGAAGCTCTGACGTGTCTGACGCCCTACCGTGCCTAATCCCGGCGCCCCCACCGGTGGGTACTCTCCAAGTAGACACCCTTGTTGTTTATTTATACAAACATGGGTAGCTATTGACGGGCACATTTAATACACACGCACACCAAGCCCTTCAAAGGGGATTCGACATAAATTCGACCAAACTATGCAAGAAACCCCCCTCACGGTTAATAAAACACACCTCCACCGCCAGATGTGTAATACTTTTTATTTTACTCTCTGGAAAGGAGACGAACATCACTTGAGAGTCACAGCGTGCTCCTGGCTGAGCCCAATGCTGTGTTACACCCACCAGGGCCCGCCGAGTGCCACACACCTCTGTGTTGTATTCCACCAGCTAGTGCGTATGCTGTGACACTCTCTAGCCCATGTGTACTGTAACACCACCCCGTGAATATATCAAGCCACACTTGCCTTCGCACGGGTTATATTGCCCCATCTAACATGCCTTCCTCGATGCCTATGTTATAACGCACAGCGCTATGCCATACATATTACAATCTGGGATCCATATCTTTGTCACAGTGCATATGCAACGTTACACTCCCCAGCACATATTTTATATTACAACTTTAGAGACTAGTTATGTTACACAACACTGCCCTGTGCATATTACACTCCAAGGCGCATATCGCATAGCACGCGCTAGTGCCTGTGCTATCTCGCGCTCTCCAATGAATCTGTCATTGCGCACAATGTATTGCATATTATATTTCACGCCCCGGTTCATCTTATATCACACTTTTTGGTGCATAGTTTATACCATATACTATATCTAGTTTTCATTTTCAATCCTGCTCTCAGGACTATGTTCTATATAACACTGCATCCACCTACCCTTTTCACGGGCATTCCATTTGGCGATGGGGGTGGAGGGTCAGGGGGTGTTTCTGCCAAGTGAGTCCGGAGTCACAGTCACAAACGTCCTCTTCTTCCTGAATAAAAGTGTGATTATGCTGCATACTTGTTCATATTTTTAGTAGTTCGTACAGACACATTTAAAAAACAATAAAGTTCCTAATACCCACCTTCTCTGAACAGTTAGCGTGCTGCCCCATCCACCTCCTCGCTATCCTCTGTTGTCTGAATCCATGGACTAGCCTCCTCCCTCCTGCCATGCATGGTTTGATGTGCTGCCACTGCCCTCCATTTAGCATGATGTACCAGTCCACTCCTCCTGCCCTCCATTGCCCAATTCTATGGCCCATCATTGACCTCCTACTTAGCCTCTGTGCTTAGCTTGCTGCCCCTATTCTCCTTCCCCCTGCCCTCCGATGTCTTTGGGCATGCCCCTGCTCCATCCTTTTTGCCCACCATGTTCCATGGACCTGCCACTCCTATCTACTCTGAGTGTTCTGTTGAGCTGCCACTCCCCTCCCACCTGCCTAGCATTGTCAGATGACTGTAACCTGTCCCTGCCACCTCCACCCTGCCTGTCCACATGCCATGCCCCTATCCCCTTCCTTCTGTCCTCCATGGTCCATTTTACTGCCACACCCTTCTGCTCTCCCTAGTCTGTTGTGCTGCAACTGCTCCTTCTGCCTGCCCCGTGCAGTCTGTTATGAGGCCCCTTCCCCTGAACTCTCTTTGTGCCCAGGTCCTGACCCTCCCTTCTATCCTCCATGGTCCTTTGTGCATGCCCCTGCACCCTTCTTCTTGCCCATCATAGCCATTGTGCTGCCACTAACCCTCCCGCTTGCCATGCATGGTCGTCTGTGCTGCCATGGCCCCTCCCACCTTCCCTGTGTGGTCAGCTAGCTGCCCCTGACCCCCTCCCACCTTCCCTCCATGGTCTGTGTGTATGCCATCATAGTCTCACTGTTGCTCTCCATGGTGTGTCTTGTTTCTAGTGCCCATCCTGCCTGAACTCCATGGTCATCTTGCTGCTCCTGCCCTGCCCCTTGCCCCAGCCCCCTGTTTCCATGTGCAGACCCCTATTCCCTCCCTCCTGGCTTGTCTGTTCCATTGTAATGCCCCTGATCCATCCCTCCTGCCCTTTATGGTCTGTTATGCTGCAGCTTTCTCTCCTGTCTATCCATTATGGTCAGCTAGCTACCATTGCCTCTTTCCCCTCTGTTCTCTGTTGTCCATGTGCATGGTCCTGTCCCCTCCCTATTGCTTTCTATGGATTGTTGTGCTGCACTCCCGTCCCGCATGCCCTGTGTGGTGTATTGTGCTGCTGCAAACCCTGATGCCTGCCCTGTAGGGTCAGTTTGGTGCACCTCTCCATGTCCCTCCTGTCATCTGTTATCCGAGTCCATGTCCCTACCCCAATTCCTCCTGCCTACCATGATCCAATGTACCATAGTTGCGAACATTTTGAACTTGGTAAGAGGGAGATTTTGAAAAAAAAACTGGGGTATTGATTTTCCCCTTTGAGTTACATTGAAAAAGAGGAGATTGTAGACAGGAGAGAGATCAAATAAAGCCCATTTGAGCTAAAAAAAATCATTGGACGTTTCCTGGCTGAATCGGGTTTGTTGGCATGTATGGTTGTACTACCACTGCCTCTTCCTTCTGCCCACAATGGTCTATTATATTGCCACAGCCTCTCTTGCCAGTCCTGTATTGTCGGTTTGTTGCCCCTGCCCCCTTTCCACTGCCCTCCATCATCTGTTGTGCTGTAACTGCCCTTCCTGCCTGCCCAGTGTGGTCAAATTGTTTCCTCTGCACTCTCCTACCTGCCTTCAATTTTCAGAGTCCGTGCCCCTGGCCTCTGCCTCTCAACAGTATCCCAATGAACAACTAGATTGCTAACATTCTATATTTATTACAAAAGTGTGGAACGCCTGACGTCATCTTGATGTAATCAAAACTGTAATTCCTAGAGCATTTCCTTTAGAAATTACATATATGAGAGGGTCTAATTTGCATCAAAATTATGGTTAGTGCTCTAAAAAACTAAAATGAGGACATATTTTCTGAGTTTTCAAATAGCGACAAAGAACTTTTAAATTATTTGTAATCTTTATGTTTTTTTATCCAGTTGACCACTTGATTAAATGTTGCACTAGGGGAGAGGATGTGGTGTTACTTCCAGAGCTGCAGACTTTCCAACTGGGGAACCAGGTTGGAGTTTCTGCTTCAGCTCAACATTCTGTGATTCAGGTCAAATCACTTAATCTCCCCATGTCTACAACCAAAATGAATTTGATCTTGTGTGATGTAACCAATGCTCATGTAAAGCACTTCAATACCTGACAAGTCTGCACTATATACAACTGCAAATACACAAACAATATGTGTTTTGCACACTTCTGTCATTGGGCTACATGTGGGCTACATCTGGGTGATATTTGTGCTGCATTTGGGCTCTTTTGTCTCTGGTGGCCATCTTGGGAGATTTATTTGTTATGAAGTTTCCTAATTTCCTCATTTACTGCAGTCTCCTCAGGAAGAAATGATTTCAGTTTTTTACTTTGATTCCATCAAGAAGGTATTCAGATATGTCACACATTTGCCATAAATTCTGAATGTTAGCACTCTAGTTGCTCATTAGATCACTGTAGTAAACCTACTGCTCACCACTGAAGTCTGCTGCAGGTATTAAAAGTGCATGTTTCAGTCTGCATATCAGAATTTGTTAATGAAATAGAAGAGGATTTGAGAAGTCACTCAAAATGTGCCCTAATTTTTCTTCAGCACTAATCATAATTTCTATGGCAAAATGAACCCCCTCATTGTGTTCCTTTTTACATTTAATGTTTTAAGTGTTACCAGTTTATTCCAATCAAGATGGCTTCAGGTGTGCCATACTTTTGTCATAAGTAAGACAGTAAGCGCTCTAGTTGTTCTTAAGAACACTCTGGGACATTCTGTCATTGGGCTATACTTGGGCTACATCTGGGTGATATTTGGGCTACATTTGGGCTCTTTTGTCTCTGGTGGCCATCTTGGGAGATTTATTTGTTATGAAGTTTCCTAATTTCCTCATTTACTGAAGTCTCCTCAGTAAGAAATACTTTCAGTTTTTTACTTTGGGTCCATCAAGAAGGCATTCAGATGTGTCACACATTTGCCATAAATTCAGAATGTTAGCACTCTAGTTGCTCATCAGATCACTGTAGTAAAGCTACTGCTCACCAGGGAAGTCTGCTGCTGGTATTGAAACTGCATGTTTCAGTCTGCATGTCAGATTTTTTTAATGGAATAGAAGAGGATTTGAGAAGTCACTCAAAATGTGCCCTAATGTTTCTTTCTGCAGCACTAATCATATTTTCTATGGCAAAATGAAGCCCCTCATTTTGTTCCTTTTTAAATTAGATGTTTTAAGAGTTACCACTTTATTCCAATCAAGATGGCTTCAGGTGTGGAATACGTTTGTCATAAGTAGGACAGTGAGCGCTCTAGTTGTTCTTTAGAACACTCTGGGAAGATGCAGTAGAACACAAAGGAATCAACTGACAGTCTCTGCCCTTGTTGGATGTACATGTTTTACTGAGAATGTCAGACTTCATTCTCACATTACTGAGAAAGATAATGTGAATTTACATAAAATATGCTCTCAGTTTAGCTTATAGATCACCTTCCAAACCTCTGTGGGAAAAGCATGAGAAAATAGATTTCTCTCAAACATGATTCATGATATCACAGCAGAAGGCTTTTTCACATGGTAAAATCACCTTAGAACACACCACGATTTCTAAAATGAGTATGGTACCATCAACAAATGATTTATAATGTAACTAAAGTCTTAAAACCTTCTATTAACTGCAATGCTTTTTAGTGAAGTGCTATCATGTATATTGGTTCCAAGATGGCTGCCAACACTTCTTGGATGAAGTACTGACAGCCAATCAGATCTCACGATGAGATGTGTGGTTAGGCTCCGCCCAGATATATCTATCTTTTTAACTCTAATTTTCTCGGGAACTACTGAACGGATTCACACCATTTCAGCAAAAGGCACGAGTCTGAACTGAGGACTACCTCTTTGCCAAATTTGGTGTAATTCCGTTCAGCAGTTCGGGCTGTAGCTGCGTCAACAGGTCCTACGGGAAAATGCATTGGGAAAACGCGTTTTGGGACCCCCTTTTTTCTCAGCCCCCGCTTGACGAATCACTGTGAAATTTTCAGGATAGGAGCGGACCGGAGCTGGCAAAAAGTTTGAAAAATTTCGCAAAGATTCGTCAATTGGCGCCAACGTTATTCCAAATAGAATGTTGCGGATTTCCTATGGAAAATAGGTCCTAACTATAACTACCTACTGGCGACTGCCAGTAGGTAATATATATATATATATATATATATATATATATATATATCACCAGATCCTCCGTTTGTGCACACTTCCCTTCCCACGGGAAAAACAACGAAGAGCAGACAACCAATGAGGTGCTTTAATCCAATTTTATTTGACCTTCTCTAATACCATGACGCGTTTCGGTCTCTCATATATATATATATATATTCATGAATGTAGTAATGCATCCCACTGCATGAGGAAACCCACAAACATTAGCCCGACCACATGTGTACTTTTCTCACTATCTATATTCAACTCTCCATAAGACACCTCTAACCACAAGCTCACATACACCTCCCACTCACCTAAGAAAGAATCTCACCCCATGCATCATCAAAGTGCAAAAACAATACCGTGCAAACACAGGCTCTTGAAATCAGCCACCTCACTGCCGAATTATGGGTGGCCATAAGGTTTCTGAAACTTGAAGGCCTCAAAACAGAGCATCTCTTTTTCAGCGCTAAATTCCCCACAGGCCACCCACCTATCCAAACTCCACTCTCATTGCAATTCAGATAATTACACCCTGCACCGATGAGAAAAGAGCAGATGTCACCCTAGACCAGCGGTTCCCAACCTTCTCTATTCCGCTCACCCCTAGGAAATGTTTGATTCATGTTCGCACCCCCTGCACCTATTCTCGCCGGATTCCTATTATGCATACAGTACATACCTTCCCTCTTTTTTCACACTCCCTGAAATGCCATCTCGCACCCCCTGAGGGTGCGGGCATCGCAGGTTGGGAACCCCTTACCTTAGACTAACAAACTGTGCTCGACACTCGGACCGGACTGATCGTCAGTGCACCCACCACTACATTCCCCCACCACAACCATCGATGTTGCCCCTCTTGAGTCCACCTAGTAGTAGCAGGGACCATGCTCTATAGTTCTTTAGATGAAGACATCAAATGCACAATCTCCAGGTTACCCCAAATGACCAGAAAACTGCAGCAAGTCCTGCAGCTTGCAATGCACCATGCAATTGTCTGGCACTGAAATCAATTCACTGGCTTCCAGTTAACCCAATGCACTTTCACATCCCTCTGCCTCAAACACACAAGCATTCAACCGAGAAACCCAAAATATCTCAGCTGCAACCACAAAACCACATTCCTGGGTGCGTCCTCTAGCCATTGAAACAGCACTCCTGCATGAAACTTTGTAAACAGTAAGCACAACTATACTAAAAAGAACAACAATAACATTATTATTGCTATTATTATTGGTATAATTTATAATGTTGTTGTTTATATTATTTAGTATTGTTTTACTACTACTAATATTGTTTAATATTAGTATTATTTTTATTGTCAGCATCATTTTTATTATCAGCATCATCTTATGATTATATTTTATTTACTGTTATTATATTTATGTGTTATATAATGTCAGAATGTAACTTTACATCCGGTACAGATTGGGTGGTTTGCAGTGTGGTAGATTGGAGTGTGGTAGATTGAAGTGGGGTAGATTGGTGTGGAGTTGGATAGATTGTGGTAAATTGGTCTGGTGTAGATTGGAGTTGAGTGGAGTGGAGTGGAGTAGATTTGAGTTGAGATTGGAGTGGAGTGGGGTAGATTAGAGTCAAGTTGGGCAGAGTGGAGTAGAGTAGATTGGAGTGGGTTAACTAGAGTGGGGTAGATTGGGGTTAAGTGGAGTGGGATAGCTTGAAGGGGACTGGAGAATGGAGTGGAGTATGTTAGTTTAGAGTTGAGTGGGGTAAAGTGGAGTAGAGTAGACTGGAGTGGGTTAATTGGAGAGGGGTAGATTGGGGTTGAGTGGGGTAGATTGGAGTGGAGTGGCCATTGGAGTGGAGTGGGGTAGATTGAAGTGTGGTGGGGTATATTGAAGTAGGGTCGACTGGAGTGGGGTAGAATGGGCTTGAGTAGGGTAGATTGGAGTGGAGTCAGGTAGATTGGAGAGGAGTGGGGTAGAGTGGGTTAGATTGTGGTGGAGTGGGGTAGATAGGGTTAGATTGGAGTGGGGCAATTTGGGTAGATTGAAATAGGGTTAAGTAGATTGTGGGAGGTTCGAGTGGATGAGATTTGAGTGGAGTGGTATAGCTTGGGTTAAAGTCGAGCGGGGTAGATTGAGTCAGATTGAGTGGAGTGGGGTAGATTGGAGTGGATGGGATTGGGGCAGATTAGGGTAGAGTGGAGTGAGGTAGACTGGACTGGAGTTGGGTAGATTGGGATATGTTGTAATGAAGTAGAGGATGTAGATTGGGGTAGATTTGACTGGAGTAGACTGGAGGGGGTTGATTGGAGTGGAGTGGCGTAGAATAGGAAAAGGGTGGAGTGGGGTAGAGTGGATTAGAGTCAAGTAGAAAGGAGTGGGGTAGATTGGAGTGGAGTGGGGTAGATTGGGATAGATTAAAGTAGGTTGGATAAATTGAGGTAAATTAGAGTGGAGTAGGGTAAGTGGTTTGGAGTGGAGGGACGTAGTGTGGAGCGGCTTAGAATAGAGTGGCATAGAATGGAGTGGCATACAGTGGAGTGGAGTGAGGTGGAGTGTCGGAGAATGGAGTGACATGTCACAGAGTGGAGTGGCATGTCATAGAGTTGAGTGTCATGTCATAGAATGGGGTGGTGTAACGGAGAGTGGAGGGGCATGGAGTGAAGTAAAGTGTTGTAGAATGGAATGGTGTAGAGTGAGTAGCGATGTGTGGGGTATGCATGTTATGGTATCGCACTGTCATTACAGACAACACATTTTCAATTGAATTGACTGCTTCATTTGCGCTGACATGTAGTTTTACTGCACACAAACTATAATGGAAGGAAATGTCATCACCAAGGGTATTGATGTGTTTTGAGCGTATTCAAATATTTGTTTCCACCCCACTAACAAATACAAAAAATAGACTTAAATTGTACTTTCATAATTCTGATATATTGTGTTGTGTCTAGAATAAAAGCCTTTCTGTTTTACAGCAAGATTCTCACATAAATTCTCTCAATTTCAAGTCAGAAAAAGCTGGTTTAAAAGGTGGACACTAACGAGCATTCATGATCTAAAGGCATTTGAAAAAGTTTGATTACGAAACGCGTCATGCCCTGAATAGCCGAATAAAGCTGCTGGACCTGCTGTGCGCGTGTGTGGCTCGTTCTTCTTCTTGCTGAAGGGAACTTGGTTTTGGATATTATGTGCGCGGCCACAGCGCACTTGAGCCCCCACCCTACAAGTTGTTCAGTGTCAACAGTGGTAAACATTTGGGAATACCTCGCGGACTGGGGAAACACTGAACCTCCACATTTTGCAGCAGTTACCTACCCGTTGGATGGACCGTGACTGCACGAGGGGGCATCTTGCACTGTTGGGATGTTCCGAGGTCTCGGCTGCGCTTTGCGGAAGGGTGAGCGTCCAGGCCAGCTGCTTTTTCCACAAAGCTAGATCCAGGTACATTGGGAGAAGAGGCAGTCACCGCCCACTTGGGTAGTACTTACGCCGTTTGACTGCCTTTGCGAAAACTCGGAGTGCTGAGTTTTGAGATACTCCCCAGTACCTGCCAGATGACTACAGCCAATTGCAGTGAGACAAGATGGTTTAAAAGGTGGACACTAACGAGCATTCATGATCTAAAGGCATTTGAAAAAGTTTGATTACGAAACGTGTCATGCCCTGAATAGCCGAATAAAGCTGCTGGACCTGCTGTGCGCGTGTGTGGCTCGTTCTTCTTCTTGCTGAAGGGAACTTGGTTTTGGATATTATGTGCGCGGCCACAGCGCACTTAAGCCCCCACCCTACAAGTTGTTCAGTGTCAACAGTGGTAAACATTTGGGAATACCTCGCGGACCGGGGAAACACTGAACCTCCGCATTTCGTAGCAGTTACCTACCCGTTGGATGGACCGTGACTGCACGAGGGGGCATCTTGCACTGTTGGGGTCGTCAGTAGATAGTTATAGTTAGGACCGAGTTTCCATAGGAAATCTGAAAATTCTATTTTGAATAACTTTAGCGCCGGTTGACGAATCCTCGAGAAATTTTCAAAACTAATGGGGCGCTCCGTTCAGCTCCTACCCTGAAAGTCTCGGGGTGATTCGTCAAGCGGGGGCCGAGAAAAAAGGGGGGTCCCAAAACGCGTTTTCCCCATGCATTTTTCCATAGGACCTTTAGTCGAAGGTACAGCCCGAACGGCTGAACAGAATTACTTGAAATTTGGCAGAGAGGTAGTCCTCGGGTCAGGGAAATGCCTTTTGCAGGTCTGGTGTCAATCTGTTCAGTAGTTCCTGAGAAAATAGCATTTAAAAGCATTTAAATATCTATAAGCGTGCACCGTGCGCGCACCGTGCACGCACCGTGCGAGCACCCTAACGTGCGCGAGCGTAATTCTGATTGGTGGTTACATGTTAGTCAACGTTCGAATCGGTCGAAATCAGGAAGTGTCGGCCGCCATTTTGTTTGTTTTCAGTGCGAGAGTGAAAAAGGAAGGTGGCGAACGTAAAAAGGGGGCAGGGTAGAGAGTTCCTGACCCCCTAGCCTTTGTCAGGGGGTCCCTGAAGGACCCTGAAGGCAGAAAAAAAAAAATTTTTTTTTTTTTTTTGTAAATCGCGGGGGTGCGCACACCGTGCGTGCACGGTGAAAAACCAAAAAAAAATATATATATAAAAAAAATAATAATACATAAATAAATTAGCATTTAAAAAAAACGTACAAATTCACTGAAAAAACCATAGGTTTCACACACGTTATGGTTAGGAATTAGCATTTAAAAAACCTTGCAAATTCACTTAAAAAAACATAGGTTTCACACATGTTATAGTTACTTGGATATTTCACTTGTAAAAAACCAATGAAATTCCCCCGTTATAGGTAGTTCAGATAACTATAACTCGCACGACCGCCACTCTATCACAAGGATGATGTCATGAGTGATGTCATGAGTGATGCCACTGACCATGTCATGAGTGATGTAATATGTGACGTGATGAGCAGTGGATTGCGGGCGCGCGAGTTATAGTTATCTGAACTAACTATAACGGGGAATTTCATTGGTTTTTTATGAGTGAAATATTCACCTAACTATAACATGTGTGAAACCTATGGTTTTTTAAGTGAATATATATATATATATATATATATATATATATAATCACCAAATCCTCCGTTTGTGTACACTTCCCTTCCCACGGGAAAAACAACGAAGCGCAGACAACCAATGAGGTGCTTTAATCCAATTTTATTTTGCCTTCTCTAACACCATGACCGCCATGACACGTTTCGGTCTCTCATATATATTCATGGATGTAGTAATGCATCCCACTGCATGAGGAAACCCACAAACATTAGCCCAACCACCTGTGTACTTTCCTCAATATCTATATTTAACTCTCCTTAAGACACCTCTTACCACAAGCTCACATACCCCTCCCACTCATCTGAGAAAGAATCTCACCCCATGCATCATCAAAGTGCAAAAACAATACCGTGCAAACACAGGCCCTTGAAATCAGCCACCTCACTGAGTTATGGGTGGCCACAAGGTTTCTGAAACTTGAAGGCCTCAAAACAGAGCAGCTCTTCAGCGCTAAATTCCCCACAGGTCGCCCACCTATCCAAACCCCACTCTCATTGCAATTCAGACAATTACAGCCTGCACCGATGAGAAAAGTGCAGATGTCACACTAGCCAGCGGTTCCCAACCTTCTCTATTCCGCTCACCCCTAGGAAATGTTTGATTCATGTTCGCACCCCCTGCACCTATTCTTGCCAGATTCCTATTATGCATACAGTACATATCTTCCCTCTTTTTTCGCACTCCCTGAAATGCCATCTCGCACCCTCTGAGGGTGCGGGCATCGCAGGTTGGGAACCCCTACCTTAGACTCAACACTCAGACCGGAATAATTGTCAGTGCACCCCACCACTACATTCCCCCGCCACAACCATCGATTTTGCCCCTCTTGAGTCCGCCTAGTAGTAGCAGGGACCATGCTCTATAGGTCTTTAGATGAAGACATCAAATGCACAATTTCCAGGTCACCCCAAATGACCAGAAAACTGCAGCAAGTCCTGCAGCTTGCAATGCACCATGCAATTGTCTGGCACTGAAATCAATTCACTGGCTTCCACTTAACCCAATGCACTTTCACATCCCTCTGCCTCAAACACACAAGCATTCAACCGAGAAACCCAAAATATCTCAGCTGCAACCACAAAACCACACTCCTGGGTGTGTCCTCTACTCATTGAAACAGCACTCCTGCATGAAACTTTATAAACAGTAAGCACAACTATACTAATAAGAACAACAATAACATTATTATTGCTATTATTATTAGTATAATATATAATGTTGTTGTTTATATTTTTTAGTATTGTTTTACTACTACTAATATTGTTTTATTATTAGTATTATTATTATCAGCATAATTTTATGATTATATTTTATTTACTGTTATTACATGTATGTGTTATATATTGTCAGAATGTCACTTTACATCCACTACAGATTGCAGTGGAGTAGATTGAAGTGGGGTAGATTGGAGTGGAGTGGGGTAGATTGTGGTAAATTGGGCTGGTATAGATTGGAGTTGAGTGAGGTGGAGTGGGGTAGATTTGAGTGGAGATTGGAGTGGAATGGGGTAGATTAGAGTCAAGTTGGGCAGAGTGGAGTAGAGTAGATTGGAGTGGGTTAATTAGAGTGGGGTAGATTGGGTTTGAGTGGAGTGGGATAGTTTGAAGGGGAGGGGAGAATGGAGTGGGGTAGGGTAGATTAGAGTAGAGTCGGGTAGAGTGTAGTAGAGTAGACTGGAGTGGGTTCATTGGAGTGGGGTAGATTGGGGTTGAGTGGGATATATTGAAGTAGGGTAGACTGGAGTGGGGTAGAATGGGGTTGAGTAGGTTAGATTGGAGTGGAATCAGGTAGATTGGAGTGGAGTGGGTTAGAGTGGATTAGATTGTGGTGGAGTGGGGTAGATAGGGTTAGATTGGAGTGGGGTGAATTTGGGTAGATGGGAATGGGGTTAGGTAGATTGTGGGCGATTGGAGTGGATTAGATTTGAGTGGAGTGGTATAGCTTGGGTTAAAGTCGAGCGGGGTAGATTGAGTCAGATTGAGTGGAGTGGGGTAGATTGGAGTGGATGGGAGAGGGGCAGATTAGGGTAGAGTGGAGTGAGGTAGACTGGGGTGGAGAGAGATAGATTGGCATATATTGTAATGAATGTAAAGGATGTTTTTTGGGGTAGATTTGACTGGAGTAGACTGGAGTGGGGTTTATTGGAGTGGAGTGGCGTAGAATAGGGTGGAGTGGGGAAAAGTGGATTAGAGTAGAGAAGAGTGGGGTAGATTGGAATGGAGTGGGGTAGATTAAAATAGGTTGGCTCAATTGGGGTAAATTAGAGTGGAGTAGGGTAAGTGATGTGGAGTGGAGGGACGTAGTGTGGAGCGGCTTAGACTAGAATAGCATAGAATGGAGTGGCATACAGTGGAGTGGAGTGAGGTGGAGTGTCGGAGAATGAAGTGACATGTCATAGAGTGGAGTGGCATGTCATAGAGTGGAGTGGCATGTCATAGAGTGGAGTGTCATGTCAAAGAATAGGGTGGTGTAACGAAGAGTGGAGGGGCATGGAGTGAAGTAAAATGTTGTAGAATGGAATGGTGTAGGGTGAGTAGCGACGTGTGGGGTATGCATGTTATGGTATCGCACTGTTATTACAGACAACACATTTTCAATTGGAATGACCACTATATTTGCGCTGACATGCAGTTTTACTGCACACAAACAATAATGTACGGAAATGTCAACACCAAGGGTATTGATGTGTTTTGAGCGTATTCAAATATTTGTTTCAACCCCATTCACAATAAAAAAAAATAGACTTCATTTGTACCTTCATAATTCTGATATATTGTGTTGTGTTCTAGAAAAAACGCCTTTCTGTTTTACAGCAAGATTGTCACATAAATTCTCTCAATTTCAAGTCAGAAAAAGAAAAGTAAACACCAGGCTCCTTGGGTGACAGAGCCTGGCATTTGACCTCTGTCTTTAAATGTACAGCAAATGAAACAAGATAAGAACACGATTTAGAGGCCTATTTACAAAAAAATGAGCACCGGGAAGTATACAGTGAACAAGTGTTGCTCTACCAGAGGAGGAACACAAGCAGGACAGACGACAGCAAATAAAGGCAGCAATTAGAAACCAAGCAGATGTGCCTTACAAACCAGAAAGCCAATGGTCAGCAATTCCCAGGGAAGCTTTCAGAATGCCCACAAGAAGTCACTAGCAAACCAGACAGAGGCTTCGACCTAAAAACAGCACAAAATAGTCATATTTTGTATTGAAAAGTAAAATGTTAGAAGCATGTGGAGCTCAGCTGTCTTGGAAAATTCCGGGGCACTGGAGTGATATTCAGTGACAACGTGAGCCGACCCCAGGGGGTTAAAATAAAACACTCATTATAATCTCAGTTTTTTCTTGAGCAAAGAAATTAAAAGTCCATGAAAATGCATTTCGTCAGCGGGGGAAAGATGCTCGTCTCTAAATATGCACAGACGCTATATTAAGGATCACGATTCTGTGCGCTGGTGAGGCAACCAACAACACTTCATTATCGACTCTGCAAGCAAATTAGGTGAGAAAATTACTTTTCTTTTTATATATATATTTTTTTTTCAAAAGAACTCAGAAAATACACTCCTTCCCACAGCTGCATAATGAACTAGGGTAAATTGGATGAACCTCTGAGTGTGTGCTGTTACCTTGTACCACTAATATAGCGATTAATGACAAGGTCTTGAACATAGAAGCACTGTCATTAACTATCCCAAGTCAGTGCTATGCTTTTTATCGATTTTGGCAGGGTGAAAGACTGAACTGGGGCTGCTGGAATCCAGCCCAGCAGCTTTGATGTTGCACTCACCCCAAGTGGTGGCTCCTCGGCTAAGGCGAGGAGCGTCACCCCACCGCTTATCAGCAGTGTAAACAAGATAAAAATAAAATGATAAGAACTCGATGTTTCCCCGCTGGGGCAGTTTTGCGGTGTGGGGCAGGGCTGGTTTGCTCACAGAGGACAAGGGTGAGGCGCGGTGGGCACTCTGTAGGTGCGCATAACAGTTTGACCGGCCGTCTTGGGCCGCCACACAGTCATGCGCACTTAGCATGTTCTCCACCAGGCTTTATTACGGCCTGAGTGGAGGACATGCCCAGGCCCATAGTCCCCGTCTGAGTGCCGAATGGCGGCATTCAAACCAACCACGGCGCTGCTATCAGCAGCATTGTGATTGCTAGGGGAGCCTGTGTGCTTCACTGCTTCCTGCTTCCGTTCCGGCCGTGGAGAGACAACAGAGGAGAGATGTGAGGGTGAGGTAAGTTTATTTTTATACACACCCAGCCCCCCGCCCTGCCACCCCTGATCTGTGCCTGCCACCACTGCTCAACCATCAGAAGGAAGCGCATTATCAACCTGAGTTCTCTTTGAGCACATTAACTCACAGGCACACCGGTTCTTTCTTATTTACACATGCAACGTTCTATTACCACCTGAACCTAAAAATCGCAAATCCGTCATAAAAGCATTTCTTGAAAATTCTCTACGTTTTAGTGTCTGGAAATTCTTTTGGAGTTTTTTTTCCTCTTTTTTTTGTCCTCATCTCACCAATACGCATCTGCAGATCTTGCATAATGCCATCATACCAAACTGTGTACCCTACGACGACTGCACTCGCTTAGGTCTTGCCAGACCAGCCCCTTTGATGTAGGCTTGGTGTAATCATTGGACCAGAATATATCAGGGGGGTTTTATATCAATCTTAAGTCCAGGCCCCAGATCACTAGCGCCTGCCAAATATTTACTTCGCTCTCCCCCGTTTCTCCCTGGTCCAAACGGGCCATAGTGAATGCGGCTTTAAGCCAGTCCTCACATCTCGGGGGTCGCGGCTCTTTCCATTTCAGGCAAATCTCTCTCCGGGCCAAAAGCACCAGATACAACAACAATCCTCTATGTAGCTGCGGTAGGTTTCTCCCAGACACGCCATCATCTCCAAATATTACCAGAGAGATGTTCACCCCATATTGACTTTAAAAATACAGCGCAATATACCCTCCACTTGCTTCCAAAACGCTCCTAGGACAGGGCATTCATAGAAAATGTGTATGTCGTTGGCGTTAAGGAGGTTACATCTTGGATATTTGGGGGAGGAGAGGGTGGCGAACTTGGCAATTTTTGCTGGTGTGCAATAGAGTCTATTGGTGACAAAAAAATGGTTCTTCTTTAAACTGACCGGTTTTAACATATTTATTAAGAAGTTTCAGAGAAGGTTCATAAAAGTATGCGATATTAGACTCTAGTGGTGACTGGTTCCAGACCTCATGTTGCGGGGGGTTTCCGTGTCATCAGCTTCCATGAGCTTCCCATACCAAATAGAAACTTCTTTCTTTCTGCCCAGCACCGCTTGCAATAACTGTTCCATTTCCCAATCTCCCCTTATATCTTCCTTTTCTGCTGTAACCCAGGAGGCGAATTGCAGATATTTAAACCTAGAAAGACTACCCCCCACCTTGGCCCTTAATACCTCCCATGGATGAAGTCCTTCTTCAGACACAAGCTCTGACCAGATGGTAATACCTGCTCTCTTTATTGGAATTGCAAGACTGTCCTTCAAACAGGGCGGGGTGCCCGGTGAAATCCCAGATAGGGGCAAGCTCTGAGTAATATCCAATCCCCCATCTGCATCTGACCATAAACCAAATATCCAAGGCAGACCTAAGAACCTTCAAACGCACCCGTTTAAAGAACCTTGGTGCCCCAAACTTGTATAGGAAACCTTCTTCTCCATGACCCCCCTCCATCGTAACCATCTAAACCCGTAACCTCCCCCATGATGACTCCTCAGGTTTTACAAACAGCATCCAGATGTTTTTAAACTGGAAGGTGATGGCATACCGACGAATATCTGGAAGGGCAAGCCCTCCCCTTATGAGCCTGCGTCTCAACTTTTTCCAAGACAGTCTAGCTCCCTTTTCAGCCCAAATAAAACTTCCAATTTTACTTTGGATTTTACTGATATCCTTACTGGGAAACCCTAAGGGAATCGTATTAAATAGGTATGTCAACTTGGGAAGGATGACCATCTTCACCAGGTGAACCCTACCAAATATTGTCAGTGGGAAGTTCTTCCATCTGGAAAATAGACGATCTATCTCTTTACTAATCCTATTTAAATTAATCTGGGGGATTTTATCCAACTCTTTAACAATAATTATACCCAGATATTTTAGCTCTTTACTCATGGGGCCCTCCCAGTCATTGATGTTCCAGCACATCACCTCAGTTTTGGATATATTGGCCAAATATCCAGAAAGGGAGCCCAATTCCTCCAACAGTGCTTCAACCCTTGGCACAACCACCCCGGGATTACTGGTACATAACAGCAAGTCGTCTGCGTAGAGAGCCAATTTACTACTATATTGCTGCGATTTAAAGGGGAGAATTAGATTGTCTAGCCTTATTGCTTGTGCCAATGGCTCAATATAGATGTCAAACAACAGGGGAGAGATGGGACAACCCTGCCTTGTTCCTCTTTGGATGTTAAAGAAGCTAGAGGTCACTAAGCCATTTAACAGGATCTTCACAGATGCTCCCTGACAACAATTTATCATAGTCTGAATAAAAATAGGGCCAAAGCCCATTGACCTTAAAACCTCCCAGAGATATGCCCAACATACTCTGTCAAAGGCCTTGGCCGCGTCAAGGGCTACCACGGCCAAGGGATCTAATCTCGCCATAGCCAAATCGATGTTACCTATCAGCTGTTGCGTCTGCTCCTGAATATGTCTCCTGGGTATAAACCCTTTTTGATCCACATTGATCAATTTGGGGATCAACTTGACCAAAATCCCTGCCAGAATACCCATAAAGATCTTATAATCAGCATTCAGCAGGGAGATCGGTCGGTAGGAGTCTGCCTTAAGAGGGTCCTTCCCGGGCTTCAATAAGAGGACTATGGTTGCTTCCTTCCAGGACTTAGGAACCTGTCTGGACAAGCTATATATTGAATTAAATAAGACACCCAGTATCGGAACCAACTCATCCGAAAGAAGTCTGTAGACCTCACTTGGTAGCGCATCTGTACCCGCAGCTTTATTATTTTTACATTTATTTATCTGCTCTTTGATCTCTCTTTCCGTGATTGTGGCATCTAAACATTCTCGGCTATCAACCGTCAAGGTCGGCAGAGATTTATCTCTCAACCAAGTTTGTATGGCTTCGGAACTAGGCACCGTTTCTTCTTTATAAAGCTCCGAAAAAAGGTAAAGAAGGCAGGTTTGCATATTCTTTTGGAGTTTTAACGGGTCACCTTTATTATTTTTATGAATCCTGTTTTACAGGCTCTGTAATCCTGTTGCAAAACTTTGAAAAGGTACTGTCTTCGAAGTTGGGGTGGTAATGGGAGAGTCCCCTTTGCAAATCTTGCAAAAAATTTGAGGAGTGTAGACTGTGGACCACGGAACATGGTGGTCTACCGCCTTTGCAGGTCGCCATCCTGTGGCCAATCACACAAGGCTGTAAATTGTGACCTGCCTAATGAATATTAATTAGTCAGGTCATACTGCAACCACTTGCAATTCAGTATTTGTACATAGGTCGGGTTCGCAAAATACTATTCTAGACACAAAACTTCAGTGCACAATTTGCTGCCACTTTTTGTGTATGGAAAAATAGTACATGAGACCCTTGGTCTGGAACAGGAAGCTGGCCGTCCACGTCTCATTGAGTCTTGTGGTAGCTTCGTCTAGTGGCCAAGCGTGGCTCTAGGCAGATAGCTGTGAAGGTTGAGAGTAGATAAAGTACAATTTAGGCTCTCGGTTTTCTGCTTATACAGATTTTTACATATAAACACAGATGGACTATAATATGTTTCCTTTCCTGCATTTACATTTAGAAACTGTAATATATGGAAAAATACAGAGCTGATCTCCTTAACATTTTCACAGTCTCTTAATGCCCAAAACCTGTTTGAGAAAACCCAGGAGGCAGCAGAGGAGATCCAGGGGTCTGTGCTGCTGATCCCAGGGGTAAGTCACTACAGATCCTGATACCAAATGACTTTGTGTCATCAGGACACAACTTTCAAACCCACTTGGGCTTGCCATAGAAACATGTTAATGATGTAACTGGATTCAGTACCAGAGAAAAACCTCAGGAGGTTAAGTCTCTTCTGCTACAATCTGTGTGGAAGGTGCATGGCAAAGGTTCCAATGACATGAAGATAGCTTGGTGGGTAAAGTCACACACTGTGTAAGTGTGTGTGTGTGTGCAAGCTCAATGTTGATTTTTTAAGTAGGACATTTGATACAGTATGATCTTAACTACAATGTGAAAATGTGTGTAGCACTCATCACCACACAAAAGATATTTTAGTATTGTTTGCCTGGGAGCCTGCTGGTCTCCAAGTAACACATCAAACATATACCAGTGAAAGCTGAGCTTATGGGGAGTGTGCAAATTCTGTCCAAATAAATGTGGAAACATATAATGTGTGGCTACCCCTTTTCCACTGAAAAAATACATGGCATAAATCAGTGAATGTTGGTGGCATACAAAAATGGTCGGGGTGATACGAGCATACATTACAAATAAACATTAAATAAAGAAAAATAAGCTCCACTTACCTTTTCCTACTGCACGTTATGTTATGTTATGTTATGTTGTGTTATGTTAGCCTCCATTTATAGCGCGCACGGCTACGCGGAAGTGTCCTGGCGCGAATGCCAAATGGTGGAGAAGGAAAAGGGTTTGTCTGACATAAGATTACTTAAATAGCAGGGTTTTTAACTGTTTTTTGTAGTTCAAAGGGCAGAGCATTCCAAGCCATAGCCGCTTTAACAGAAAGAGAGCTGCCGCCTAATCTAGTCAGGCGATACCTAGGAACAACAGCAAGGCATTGACCTGTAGATCAAAGATGACGAGGCGGCACATAGAACGAAAAACATCTCCAAAGATATTGAGGCCCTGTCTTATAAAGGGCACCATGAACTAGTGTGAGAGCCTTAAACAGTACCCGCTGTTCAACTGGGAGCCAATGTAGATCTCAAAGGTTCTACTAGCGCTGGATCTACTTGGCATACCCAAAAGAGCTCTCGCCGTCCCGTTCTGAACAATCTGCAGCTTTGTTAGCTGGTATGCCGGGGGACCAATGTACAAGGCGTAGGCTTAATCTAGCCTTGACAGGATGAGCACGCGGGTCACCATTTCCTTAGCCAGTTTGGGCAAGAGGGGCAGAGATTTCTTTAAGCGTTTAGTGTGCCAAAGCACACACCCACCAACTTATTAATCTGGGGGAGAAATTTCAAATCCTATCCAAACCAAACCCCCAGATTTTTCGCCGGACACCCGAAGGAGCTGGGCATGTGATAGCCCACAGGCCAAATGTCCTCTCTGAAATGCGGGGGGAAGGAACCATAGAGGAGCACCTCCGATTTCTCCTCACTGCATTTCAGTTGGGTCTTTGCTAGCCACTTAAAGACCTCAGCGAGACAATTTTTAGCAATGGTCGGAGAGGAGTCAGTTTTGTTTCACGTGAAGAGGAGCTGGGTATCGTCAGCATAAGCTATGATTTTAGCGCCCAGCTCCTCTGCCAAGTAGACCAGGGGTGTCATATAGACATTAAACAAAAGAGGGCTCAATGTAGAGCCCTGAGGGACTCCCGTATTCAGGTTTCTAGGAGTAGAAGAGAAAGGAGGCAGCTAAACTTGCTGTGATCTGTTGGCTAGAAAGGATTCGATCCACTTCCATACCTGCCCTGAGATGCCGATCTGAGACAGCTGTGCGAAAAGTTGTTGATGACTTGTTACAAAATTATGTGCCTGTGACTCGCATTATTTTGAAAGCTAAATTCTAAAGTCTTTGCTAAATAGCCAAACCCATACATACATAAAAATTTAGAAGCCCCACGGGAAGATCCATAGTTTCTGGGTGTGACTCTATCATAGAGCCAATTTTTAAATATATAGATCACTTCTTGAAGCCTTTTATCAAAGATGTCCCGTCATATTTGCGTGACACTACAGATTTTATAACTAAGATTGAGGGCACCCCATTCGATGACCAGATACAAATACTGCCGACATTCGATGACACATCACTCTACACGCTGATACCTCAGGATAAGGCGTTGCAAGTGATGGAGGTATATTTGGATAACAGAGAGCGCCCACATAGGCTTTCCACCTCGTTCATATTACAACTGTCAGAGGTCACCCTTAAAAAGAACTACTTCAGAATTGACGATCAGTTTTTTATGCAGGTAAAGGGCACCGCCATGGGATGTCCATACATACCGGAGATGGCGGTGGTCTTTATGGCCCAATATGAAAAAAGGTACATAGAACAAAATAATCCCTTTCAAGGAAACATACTGCAGTGGCAACGATACATCGACGACATCTGGGTCCTGTGGCAGGGGAGCCAGATGGAATTGAATTTGTTCCATGAATGGTTGAATGCCCGACATCAAGACACCTGGGGGCATATGTATCAAACGATTTTGTATTCGCAAACGCTGCGATTCGCATAAAAACAGCGTTTGCGAATTCAAAATCGCAAAATGAGATGTATGAGCCATTTTCCCATCGTATTATTAAGGAATCGCTAATTTTGCGATTCCTTAATTTTGCGAGAGCATTTAAGGAATCGCAAATTGCGATTCCTTAAATGCTATGTAACACGCACCAAAGTTGTGCGATTTCTCCTTAAGAAATCGCAAATTACCACCAACTTCAAGTTGGTGGTAATTTGCGATTTCTTTGAAAAATTCACTTTTTGGCATTTTTCAAAGTGCCATGTGGCGCACATACATGCCCTCAGGGCATGTATGTGCACCATATGCGCACACATGCGCACACATGCTAATTTCAGGGGTGCATCAGGGTGTCATCATGACACCCTTGCACCTTTGAAATTATTCTCAATTTGCGATTAGCAAATTGCGATTCACAATTTGGGAATGACTTCCCATTCATTGTTATGGGCCTCCTGCATCTCTAACAATCACCAACAATAGGCATTCTGGAATGTTCCTTTGTTTGATGATATTTGCTTGGGATGTGAGGCATATTGTGACATCATTCACTGGCGGCCCCTTTAAATTCTTTCGCTTGGTCCTGTCCACCAGCCGAGGCCAGCAACGCGCAAAGATCACTGCAGGGAACTGTGTGAAGTGATTCTTTCTGACTTCAGTCCTATCTGGGTACAGCTGTGAAGTCCACCCAACAGACTGTCCTCGCGGGCCGCGCGGAATTTGTCCGATTATATATCTCATGCCCTGGGAAGACAACGAACGCCTGCCTTAGATTTTTGTATCTTGGTAGATCAGTTTAAATGTCAGTAGGCTTGTCCCTTCTCGCTGTCTGACCCAGTGAACTTTAATGTTGCGGTGTCTGGAGTCCATGCCCGCCATCGCCTTGCTGATATGATAGTCACCAGGGAGCGCGCGGCCGCTGCCGGATCCAGGGTATAGGTGCCCGCCGCTGCAGGGGCTCTGTAATTTCACTGTCACATCTGGTCTGAGCGGAGGCGTGTGATGTGACAGTCAAGGTTTCAGCTGGAGTTGGCACCCTTTGCACTTTTAAGCCATGCTAGGCCCCCTGCACAAACTTCCCATAAATGCCCCTTGCACTTCCATGGCCATTAGCATCTCTTTCTGATTGAAAACCATTGTATTGAGTCCAGGGTTGATGCAGCCTGCATATTAATGAAGCTTTTAGATCTATGAGTATGTGTGCAAGATCCTAAAGAATATTTATGTTATTCCTTTTTGCAATTGTTTTTGATTCCCTTCCTTCTCTTGATCATTTTATGCTTCTTATTTATTTTGATTGCGTGCATCCTCTCCCTCAGCCTTCCTTCTTTTAAATCCTTCCATTTTGTTTCCTTCTCTCTTCAATTCATTTTTATTTTTAATTTCTTTCCTTTATTAGGAGCATCGGTTATTTAAGCACCCAGCTGCAATTTAGTTTGTGGTGCGTTCTGTATAAATAGCTGTTATTGTTGTTGTTCTTCTTTTAATTCCTTTTAATGTCAATAATGTCTTATGCAATAGCCTCAGGGATACCATTTAAGCTATTATGAGGGCCACTGGAATTATGTGATTGTGCAGCAGTGGGGTTTTTTGCATTATAGATTTGCCGCATTTGCCACATAATCCATCATCTGCCACATAATCTGCAAATTTTAACAACAACAAAAATGTTTTTAGCTCAAACTGTATAAACGTTCCTAAAAATTGAGTGAAAAGTGTGGCCGCACAGTTGAAGGTCTTTTGCAAAGCTGGATTTGTCACCTTTCTGTTGCTTATTGCTCTATTTGGGTATTAAAATGAGACTAATGAGGTCCAACCAATACCCACACAGGGTTACCAAGTTTAAAAATGACGAAATAATGAAGTAATATTATTATAAAATGTGCCGCATTATGTTGCATAATTTGGCTTTTCTTGCTTTATAATTACTCAAACCTGCCGCATAATTTGGCTGTCTCATGTCTCATAATTCCAGTGGCCCTGGCTATTATGTATGAGAAAAGAGAAAACCACTAGAGGAAAAGAAGGGGGAGTCAAGACCACGAAGCACAGTCCCCACAATTTCCACCAAACACAATAAATTCTAGTGGTTTTTAGTCAATGTCACGTTGCAGAATGTCGAGGCAAACAAATGTTTTGTGTGCCTATTGCCAGGTTATCCCATTAAAAGGAAAAAAAGTGTGCACGCACTCTAAGGTGGCATGCTTCATCTTAGGGCCCATCTTCGCACCACTATCAACGGAGACAGTGGCGTGGGCTACAACCCTCTGTAAGAAGGCGGAGAGCATTTAGAATGATGGTGTCATCAGGAGGGGATCAGAGAAGATCCTAGTTGTGGGTTTGCATAGGAAAGGAAGAAGAGAGACAAGAGTTGAGCTACCTCTTGCTGGACCTTAATCAGTATTTACTCTTGTCCCCAGAGGACAGGGGTTAAAAAAGAGGAGTGTTATTCAACCTAATTGTAAGAGATCAAACTGTTTCTGCCTTTGGTAACCCCCCATTTGTAAGGACCATGAGAAAATCACACTGACAATAAGGTTTCACAGTTGAAAATATAGAGATAAAGGAAAGATTGTCATTAATCGCGATCCCGCATTTTCTTGCCAACTAGATAGGTTGTGGACAAATACTCAAGATTTCTGGAAGAAATTTGGAGTCCATTAAACAATATTGCAAATAATCCCATTTAGTATTGGAAGGTTATGGTGCAACCACGAGGTGAAAGGCATCCTTCAATCTCGTTACTGCTGTGTTTGATCTTCACATAGAAAGATCTGAGCATCACAAGTATATGTACAAAAAAGCATTGGCAAAGCCAATAGGTTTGGCTTTCACAAGCTAGTGCAGTAACAATTTTTTATTGGAGGCATAAGTCACAAAAAGGGAAGATAAAAAACAAATGATGCCACTACCTAAACATGATGGTCAGAAATTTTCAATAAAAAATGTTTATTAACTGTTCCACATAATTTGAATATAATTACATATGTGCTTTCTTGCAGTCAGGTGTAATTAGAGTAGGAATAGAAACCCTTTTTAGTTTTAAGACGCAACAGAGAATAATAGGATTCTTATTGGAACAGTGCAAAAGATACTATTAACTTTGAAAAAATTGTTTCAAAAGAAAATCATGACTAAAAAAACGTTTTTAGAAAGATGTGTGCCACATAGCCAATGGCTACGGTGGACTGACTCATTGTCCTATGCTGTATTCTGTGGTGAGTAGAAGGAAAATGTAAATAACAGATGAACTGAAAATGGATGAAGGGGTTAACCAAAAACACCTCTGTGTATGCATCTATGTACGGATTTCTTATTTATTTCAATTATGTGAGCCTGGTAGACCAGCAAATACTGTTTCTCAGCCAGACTTAAAAATGAAATCTAGAGGTAGAGTGACAAGCATTCTGGTATAACCATTAAACAAGAGGAAGCTCAGAGCAAACCAATGATGTGCTAATACTTTCCAATGTCTGATTCATCTATGAATATTAGGCTGATTTACAAAGGTGTGCTCCGTGGTGTTAGACTTGTCAGCTTTAGGGTGGTCTTCCCACCAAACATTTTGCCTTACTCCTCCATTTTTGCTGATTTTATTTTTGTTGGCCTTAGGACACTGAGCACTTTACCACTTTGACCAGTGCTAAAACTATGTGCCCAATCTGTAATACATGGTGCCATTGGCTCCCACTCAATTGGTACATTTAATTTACTTGTAAGTCCTTAGTAAAGTGACACTGCCTGTACCCAGGGCCTGTAAATTAAACTTTCAATTGGGAGCAGGTAGGAATGTCGAGTTTGGTGCCTACAGAATGTAAAACCCCCTTTAATGGTAAAGTTGGATTTTAAGTCACAATTCTGAAAATGGCACTTTTTGAAAGGTGGCATTTTCTTCTCAAACCATGTGGTACCTGCTGCCTATATCCTGGGACACATGACTAGGTGTGGCTGGCAGTTGGCCTTTGTGTATTGCTCCCAGACAGTGAGACAAACGGGGAATAGGTGTTAGCAGGAGGGCCATCTCTGACTTGATAGGGTGAGAAGCTGTCACCTACCCCACTTTCATATCACAAAGACGCTGCCTCAGCACACTCACCAAGGGTTTCACACCAGTCTTTTGTGTCCCCAGACAAGCTGGGGCCAGGTCTAGTTGGCAGGACATTCCAAACACGTCTGTGGAGGAAACCTTCAGAACATTTTCCAGTTTCAAAGCTGGCACCAAGTATAAATATTGGACCATTAGACCCAACTCTAAAGCACACCTCTGGACATGTGGAAGACTCAGAAGGACTGCTGCTCTGCTGCCCTGCTGCTTGCTGACCTGCTGCCTGAATAAAAAGAACTGGACCGACATCTTGAACCCAGGACCTCCAAAGTGAATCCAAGGGCTAGTTGGCTGGCATCCTTATCAGAGCCTCAGGGACAGAAAAAGCTCCAACCATCTTAAACCCTGTACTTTGCTGCTGTGAGTCTTGCCCCCCCCCCCCACCCAGTGGTGCCAACCCAGTCATGGACTGTGGTAAGGGGGTCTGAAGGTGCTCTGCTACCCCAGCTGTAGTCTTTTGGACAGAACTGGCACAGCATGACTCATCTTCTAACAGCTCCGCATCAGAACCGCCACGGTGCAACGCATCCCCAAAGCAGGATCTCACATCGCAGCTTGCAGCTCCTCGGAACTGCACTACACGACGCATCCCTGACGCAGGACTTTTCATTGCAAGTCTCCCTCAACGGCCTCCTCAACAATGACACAGGACCTTGCATTGCAAGCCCCGTCAACTGCATCCTCGGAACTGCTGCTTCGCAATGCCTCCTTGACACGGAATCTCATAATGCTCCGTAAGCAGGATTTAAGGTATTTTCTTCAGCGGGGCTAGCCTGGTCCCTATATATGGCCAGTGATACGTTAACATGTGACTTTTTTCTGGTCCGGTGCGACCGGATAACCACAGTCGGCGCTTTTGTACTTCTAAGCACTATTTTCATCTAAATCTTTAAAATTGCATACCTCTGTTTCTACTGATTGAACTTTAGTCGTTTTGGTCTGAAAAGCTGTATAAATACTTTACACGTTGCCTCTAAGTTAAGCCTAGAAGCTTTCATGCAAGGTTGCCTGAAGGTTAAGCACAGGTTAATTTGGAGTTACTTGTGACTTCACCCTGACAGGAATTGTGGTATGCTGCTTGAGTAGGGCTTCACCCCCCTCAACCAGTAACTTTGTTTCCCACACAAGGTTTAAGAGTCTTAAAGAAGGAAACAGGGACTTTTTTTTTTTTTTTTAGAGTTTTATATAGTGGGAGCTAGACCCAAGACATTGGGTGTCAGAGCGCTTTACATGAGCACCAGTTTCGTTACAGATGGACACATTCATTTTTGTTAGGCACAGGGAGATTAAGTGATTTGCCCAGAATCACAGGATGTTGAGTGTCGTTACCGAGACTCTAACCCGGTTCCCCAGCTTCGAGGACGACCGCTCTAGTTGTAAGGCTACACCCTAAATTTTCAAATGTTTTGTGCTGGTTTAAGGTCATTTTAAGGAGATCTTTCCTGGCTGAATGCAAGTTGTGGAGGAAAGTCCCTGCAACCTTTCACACACTGCTCACCACTACACCTATGTTGAGACAAAATGACAAGTAGATTAGTAAGCCATTGTTGGTGGGCACGTGCCTCTGCCTCTAGTCCACATCTTTACTGAACTTGAGTTACGTCTTTCTCCTCTAGAGGTATCCAGTGTACATACAGCATGCCCAGATTACCAGGATATCCCAAAAGAAATACTGAGAAGAAATGGATCTAAATGAAATTAATTAATTCCTTTTCATAGCTGGGTCTGGTGACTTAGTAGTCTAATGCGCCCACTGTAGGGGCCTGTGTTTGACCTCATGGTCACAGGTTCAAATCATGGCAGGTTCAATCACCCTTACAACCTTCTGAGGTCGATAAAAGGAGTACCATTGAGTTGGGCAATAATTAACATCTGTTATTAAGAGCCAAGATGCCCACAGTTGAATGAGCGCTTCACAAATACACTTTGGGGCATATTCTCAAGCCTCTATCGCCACCACAACGTCACTTTCAGTGACGCTGTGATGGCGATAGGTGTTTAGCCCTATTCACAAGGCAGTGTTAAGCCACGTTAAGTCGCTTAACGCGGCTTAACGCTGCCTTGTGAATATGGCCCCCTTCTCACTGTTTTTAGCATGAAAGAGGCGTACAGTGGGTGTTGCGGTGGGTGGTCCACCGCAACACCCATTGAGTTTGACGCTGCCTCCTATTCTCAAGGGCAGCGCAAATAGGAGGCATAAATCTGGTCTTAAGGTGGCGAAATGAGGAGAAATGCTTTATTTCTCCTCGTTTTTGCTTTTCCCATGTGTGCTGCCTTGTGCAGCACACATGGAAAAAGCAACATGCCATGGTTTGTTTATGTACAAGGAAGGTGTTCCTTCCTGTACAAAAACAAACCTTTTAAAAAGTGCTGTTTTGTAACTTACATGTGTGCTGCATGAAGCAGCACACATGTAAGTTACAAACTAGCATTTTTGGTTTGTTTATGTGCAGGAAGGGACACCTTCCTGTACATAAACAAACCTCCCTGCACACAGACACCCTTGCACTCTGGTGCAAGGGTGCCTGTGTTGGCGCTAAGTTGTGAAACTTAGCGCCATCGCAGGGGGAAAAGGCTGCACCGTATCCTTGAGAATAGGGTGCAGCCTCGCGTTTCCGAAGTGGCGGAGAGAGGCGTTAAGCCAAGAAGGCTAATGCCTCTCTCCACCACTTCATTGAGAATATGGCCCTTTATGTTATCATGGAAATCTGGCATAGACCTGGACCTATAGTCAACCACTGGTCTACTCACAGCAGTTTAACTGCAGGGGACAGAGGGGCCCATCGAAGCTTAAAGAGTTTTCCCTGCCCCTTCTTGCCACATTATTCACTGGAAGGGTACAACACCCCTGCCCCCAAACACACACACACACACACAGTTTACACATAGTTAGGTGAGATGGCCTGACTTTCTTTTTGGATTGTTATGACAGGCCACTTCCAGCTCCATACCACCTTCCTGGTAACACATGACCATGGCTGGACCAGTCTGAGTGCAATTAGGTAGAGGGCAGAAACTACCCAGAACTGGTATTTGCACTGACTATTGGAATGAACAAACTCTGCCTGCTCTTTGCATAACGGTGGGACAAAAACATCCAGCTGGTGTGGTAAGAGTTCTCTCCCAGAAACTCGGTTGTGACAGAGAAACTGTCTGTGCTCCAGAGTTGGGGTGACCTTTGCATTTCTACTAAACCTGCCAGGAAAGGCTGTCTTGACCTTGCTTCGCCGACAGGTCCCAGAAGATCCCTGTCACCTGCAGAGTCCCATGAGGGTTCCATCTGTCCTCAGCATCTTTATCCTCCACATAGAGCCCCTTGGGGCTATACTCACTGATAACAGCATCAAAATGCACCAGGATGGCTGCAGTCCACAGCAATACTTGAAAGTCTGCTCCACTGTAGACATCCAACGCCTCAAAGACTTCCTACACCTCATCCAGACTTGGATGTCCCGAAACTACGGGAAGCTCAAACCAACCAAGACAGACGCACTGCTATTTGCTAAGAACAACAAGAGAGAAATAGGCTCGATCAAATCAAAAATCAAATCAGGGACATTTGTATGGCGCACATATCACTCGGAAGTCTCATGGCGCTTGCAGACGGCTCTGATAAGATACTTGCTTAGTTGTCAAATAGCCAAGATAAAAAAAAATTAGAAAACAGATATGATCTGAAATGGTGCGTAGGTTAAAAGGGAGTTTATTCCAGGACGCAGGGGCAAGATAGGAAAAAGACCTTCCTCCATATCTTGCCGTGGGTATTCTGAGGGGCGTTAGGAGGGACTCATTACTTGATCTGAGCAACCTGCCAGGCTGGTACCATCTTTGGGGCATATTAGCAAGGCGAGGCGATAGAATCATCGCCGCTTTTGCGGCCGTTTTCGGCCGAAAAGGGCGGCGATAATTTTATCACCTAATTAGCAAGCTCACGCTAACGTGTGATAACTTGCGTTAGCGTAGGAATTCCTAACGCCCACCTTTGCATCTCTAATGAGATGCATAGTGGGCGTTCCTGACTTGACCTGACATGACAGGAGAAATGTCGCTTAGCGACATTTCACCTATCATCAAGCCCCACACTATGAAGCATAGCGGCAAAAAAAGTAGCAATAACCCCTGTTATCGCTACTTTCCTTACGCCTGCTTCAGGACTGACTTAGCCATGATATCCTATGGAAGGTGGATATCATGGCTAAGTTTGTGGGGCCCTATCAGCAAGCTAAACCCACATTGTGTGAGATTATCGCTGGGTTTCCAGCAATAATCTCACGTTAGGCAGTTAGCGTGAGGATTTTTATCGCTTTTGAGATAAGCGTTGCTAATAGCACGCTATCTCAGCGATAAAAATCCACCCTAGCCGGCGATAATTATCCTAGCGCTAAGTGCGCTTAGCGATAATTATCGCCGGTTGTTGCTGATATGCCCCATAGTTTTTTGGACCAATAACCAGGGCCTTTTCCGTACATGTTTTTATGAGTCAGACAGAGGGTCTTAAACTGGACTCTCTGTCTAACAGGAAGCCAATGTAGAGACCTCAGGCGCCACCAGTCATGAGACCAATGCTCGCTGGCTTTTCCAATGAGCATGATCTCAGACTTACCTCCATTTAGTTGGAGATGATGTGTGCTCAACCTTGGCCCAGATCCATCAGAAACTAAACAGCGTTTTACAAAATGTATGTCCCACATTGACAGATGGATGAGCACACCATGACCTCAGGCCAAGGTTGACCAAGATCAGCGTGTCGTCAGCGTATGACACGACATCAAAACCATATGATCTGATCACCCCGGCCAGTGGAGTCATGTACAGATTAAAAAGAGTCGGACTCAGGATGGAGCCCTGTGGCACTCCCATCTTGACCGGCCTGCTACATGAGACAGTGTTTCCCACCTGGACCGTTGTAACACGGTCAGTTAGATAGCTTTGAAACCATTTTAAGGCGTTCCCCCTGACACCAATCTCCCAGAGATTACCCTAAAGTACTGTGGGAGAGGGTGTCAAAGGCCGCGGAGAGGTCAAGCAAAACAAGAATTGTTCACTTACCCCTATCCAGAGCTAATCTAATGTTGTCAGTTACCTCCACCAATGCTGTCTCTGTGCTACGGGCCGCCCTGAAACCCGACTGTGAGGGATCCAGTAGCGCATGGTTTTCTAAATAGGTGACAAGCTGTTGGTTTACTAATGATTCCAAAATGTTCATGAAATAGGAAAGCAGTGAGATAGGCCGATAATTCAGACAAGGTTTAGGATCAGCTGTGGGTTTTTTTAGGATAGGCCTAACCCTGGCAGCGTTCCATAAATTCGGAAATTCTGCTTCAGATAGTGATTTATTAAATAGGTTAGTTAAAATTTCCGTTTCTACCGGTGCGATGTTTGGAAACATTTGGGAGGCACAGTGTCGGTGGAAGAGCCAGATTTTATTTTCTGCATAGCTGTTTCCACTGACTCAACGCTGCAACTGGCAAGTTTGTCCAGGATGTGCGGGGGATCTCGAAGTGGGTTGGACACATGTTCTAATAGATCATCATTTGTATTTTGGAGCGGAAAAGAGAGTGGTGGATGAGGGAAATTGTTTCTTCAAAGAATTTAGAGAGAGAATCAGTCCAATATTGAGAGTTTGGGGTTTGTGATTGGGTGGGAGGGGATGTGAATTCTTTTAGGATTCTATAGAGCTCCTTACAGGAGTTTTCTGCCTTGTCTATTCGGTTTAAAAGAAATCGTTTTTTTGCTTGCTTGATGAGTTGGGACCCCAATTATCAATCAATGAAAAGTCACTTGACATCAAACTCTGCTGAGGGTGAGGGCCAGGAACCCTAAGGCCTCCCTGCAGCACGGGCTAAAACCTGTGACCAGAACCCAAGGTTGCCATGGAACTCGACACAGTATGGGTCCTGCGGAAGTGAGCGAGCGCCAAGCCGTTTCAAGGCACTATACACTTTGGTGCCTATTTACAAGCCCCTTGCGCCGCCAGTACGTCACTTTTCCCCATATTAAAAGTGACGCACTGGCGTCGCAAGGGGCTTGTAAATAAGCCCCTTTGAGTTCCCTGCTTATTGAGTCACACCAAGTGCAGCCTCACCAGTCCAATCACTGCGCAGGCGCAGACTGTGCGAATAAGACTTCACCATTAGGAAAAGGCTCCGATCATGTAGTCGGAGCCCAGTGAGTCCTTTACGACCTGGAAATCGTGAGAAAAGTTCTCAGAGAGGCCGTAGACTGGGGAAAGGGTTTGAAGGAGGCAGGTGAGGGCACATATGTGGAGGCATGATGAACCAGAAAACGTGTGAATGTGTGCGCATGTGTCTGTGTGTGTGTGTGTGTGGTGCCAGTGCATGTGTGTGTGTGTGTGGTGCGTGTGTGTGTGGTGCATGTGTGTGCAGCGTGTGTGTGTGTCTGTGTGGTGCATGAGTGTGTGTGTGTGTGTGGTGCATGTGTGTGTGTGCGAGTGTTAGAAGCAACTAAGTAATCAGTCATCTTTAATGTATAAAATGTTTCCTACAATCTTTCATAGTTTGCATAATTAAAAAAGTTGTTATTGAGAAGCCAACACATTCGGTTAATTTCTTTGGCATTTTAAGGAAGATAATTGCACCCATAATTTTGTTATTAACACCTCTTGACAAAAACTGCACCTCATCCTGAGACCCACCAAACTTCCAAAAATACAGATGTGGGATCATAGATTTCGCTCGAAACCGAGGTATGAGTTTTATTTCAAATAGAATATTTAACCGGCTTCTAGGGATAAATTCCTTTTCTCCTTGGCGAGTCCCATTCATTCCTTCTGGGTCGCCAGAGAGAGACTAGTTGTCTTAGTCACCTGCCCACAAACTCCCTGCAGAAATATTCAGGGAGAGGATTCAGATGAGAATGAAACTGGCCAAGCGAGCTGGGAACCAGGTATCAGAAACATGTTTGCTTTTCAGAGACTTTAGAAGGTCTGAATTTGAGGCTGGGATGGTAGTCCTCCCGGTGCATCTACCTCGAGTAGGGCGCACATGCAGTGGAGAGAATAGACACAGGCCCGGACTGAGGGTCAGATTTGCAAAAAAATTCAAATCTGTAGAGATGCGTCAGCTTCTCTGCGCCAGCCTGCAATACCCTGTGCCACCATGACGCAACTTGGCCGCATTTTTTACACCGTCACAAAAGTGGTTCAACAGTGGCGCAAAAGTGGCGCAAGGGGCTTGTAAATCTGCCCCTGGGAACTTAAAACAGCCCTGGCAAAAATGATAAATTCAGCCCCAATGTGCAGATGTGCTAATGCACGTTAGAATCTGAGCAGCTCTTTCAAGTTGTCACCGGGATCGCGTAACGTGCACCACCACTCCTGGAGGTCAAAACCGGCCTCCGAGTGTCAAAACCGGCCTCCAACCTCCCGTGGGATTGCCCCCTTGCCTGTCTCACCAGTCCGCCATGAATAGACAGGTGTCTCACTGGCCGACCTGGAAGCTCTTGCGCAGGAAGACTGGAGGCTACAGGGACCTGCTTGAGGTCCTACCACTGTTATATAATGGGGGCCGCCACTTAGGTCCTGCGAACTCAAGTACACAACAATATGGTATCTTCTGTAGCTGAGTGCAGATGCGATTTGTTCACAGTGGGTGTTATTTGCCCTTCATTGTAAAGAACACAGTGTGGTTCCGTGAATTCTGAACCCATTCAATGAAGGTTGTCGTATCGTGATGATTTTGATATCAGCGAACCGCGACTGACAAGTGCGGTATGCGTAAGCGTTTTCGTCATGCTACACCGATGGATTCACTGTATATTTGACGATCTAGTCTGCACCCTTGGGTTTCATTTTGTGCATAACCGCCATTTTGTGGTTGCCCTCACATAGGCTAATGACTACAGGATGACTGTGGCCAAGCGAGCCTCTAAGGACGCGTACACTTTAGCTTGAGTTCGTGTTGACTCCTGCTTGACCTGAGTCAACTGACCCTGTTGCCCGAGGCTAAACTTGTTGAGCCAGTACCTTGTTAAGCAGCTGGTCAGATAGAGATCAAAGAGCAGGACATTATTGATTCTATGGCACACGCACACACCCCTCTATTTTGCTTCTCATCTGTTTCTGCTCCTTCCTTTTATGGCCCTATGGCCTAATTATTGATTTGGGTTGAGGTCTTTTATGATGGGCCCGTCCGGCCTGTTCGAGCAAGAATGCTGGATTTTTGCCTTGTCATTGGCGATGGGTGGGATAACTGAAAGTGGGTTTGTCGTTATGTGATGTCTCTGTAAATATCATCCTCTGATTGGTCAGATTTGTGAGGAATTGATGCTAGCCAGGAACGTAGTTTTTGGCATAAAAGACGATGCTCCGCTCTATTATGTTGAGCAGACTCCTGAGAACATACACCGTGTTGTACTTCTAGGATCTCTGTTACTGGCTGCAGCTAATAAATTTGATCTTTGATGTCACCAGAAGAATCCCGTGTCTCTGTACTCTAAGACAGATGAACCCGAAGACTTCGGGCGTGTCCCCTGCGCCGCTGGGTTTAAATCCCGGTTCTTCAGTTGGCGCCCAACTCTGGGGCGACTTCAGCGGTACTGGTCCAAGCCTGAAGATCGTGAGGAGCTTCGTGTGAAAATTCTGGAGGGAGGCCTACCACTTCATCGAACCCTGTATGTCGTTGTGGTCCGAAAGTCTTTGCTGCGAAGTTCCCCGCATTCCGACGGCTACGAAGGACTGCTGCCCTGACTGTCGCCCTGTCTTGGAGCCCTTTGATGACTTGTAAAGCGAGACGATAGACGGGTCTTCTGGCGACGTCATCGATATTTCAGTTAAGTATGAGTGGAGCGTCTCCCAGTCCTTAGTTTGTTTTGGTATCCTTCGGGATCGCTTTGATTTGGTACCTGCAGGCCCCAAAGCCGAGGCTATCATTTTGATATTCCCTTGAAGTTTGAAGCTAGACTAGTGAGCAAAGATGCCTGGTCTTAGCAGACTTGGAAAGATATTTTGTTATGGTTGTAATAGGGATTCCCGATTGGAGGACTCGTGTCCGGTGCCTCCGATTGGAACTCCGACCTATGAGCTCTATTTAAAACACGGCGTGGGCCCCATCACGTATAATGACGTATGGATTAAGTATAATAGGAAGGATGGTGTCCTAAAATGGCCCCAATACGGTAGTTATGACACGGAGATTTTAGATAATTTAGAGGTTAGACTCTTCAAAAAGAAAGCCCGGCTGGCAATGTTTGACTCTTTCCGCCTTTGGCGAAAGGAAGCCAAACAAAAGGAAATTAAGTTAGCGAAACGAAATAAGGGTGCACGAGGTATGTCGATGGTGCAGGCTGCTATACAGTTTAAGGATAATGAGGAAGAGCAAGAATGCAAACAGATGTTTAGGCAACGTCAATTAGCGGTAGACAAATGTTATCCAGCTTTGCCGCCTCAACAGCAAGAAGAAAAGAAAGATCTTGCGAAAGATCCTTTAATGTTGCATCTATTAAGTTCGCCACCCCCTTATGCTCAGAGTGCTACCGCACCTCCGCCACTTGTAGTTGCGCAACCCCTGGTTGTTTTACCTGCAGTGGTTCCTCAACAGCCAGCTCTCCCTCTACTGGCTACTACTGCCTCGGCGCAGCCTTCTCAAGGGCCGCCGTCTTTGCTAACTCCTTCATCTGCTACTCCTATACCTGTGTTGTCTGTTCCCTCTGTCACTGTTCCGACTTTGGTTCCTTCTCATTCTGCTTTGTCTCCTGTTCTTTTGTCACCTTCTCCTTCTGCTCGACGGAGGATGACTGATGCAGTTGCTAGTATTTTTCTCCTCTAATGGGTTCATTGGGTATGTCTCCTGCTGTAGAGCGTAAGCAATTGCATAGTCAATTGCCTGGTCCTGATGAACGGACAGTGTTAGATCACTTGGCGCGTAAATGGGTTACCTTTCCTTCGCACTATGATCTTGAGGGTGTTAAGGATGTTTTCCATCAATGGGAAGCACCGAAACAGAGATACGTATTTGATATGATGTGTTCTTTCCTTCGTGAACAGTGCGAAGATAGTGAGGTAGGGCAGACTCCGCATGAGGTATTCCGTGTGCGGTCCGAGTTTGCGAAAGGAACTATAGTGGGTCTTGATGTTGAAAGAGCAGTCGCGACATTGTTGTCGTTTAGGAGTGAGTTTCCTTCTAGGTCATTATTTGAGCCTGATTCTTCAGTTAGCAGAAAGGCACGTCAATATCTGATGCGTGAGGTTCCTCCCGTTTGGAGACCTGGCGATGCGAATGCTAATCCACCTGTTCTGGCACATTTCCAGTGCGTTTGGGTACATGTTCCATGGAAACATGCCGAAGTCCTAGCTCTAAAGCAGACTCTGCCTGATCCACGTAAAAATCCTGCGGGGTTTTATAAGGAGCTATCTCAAACTGCGGGTTCATGTATTATGAATTTGGCTGATATAGATATGTTATTTGGGAATGTTGTTCCACAGCCTACATGGAGTAAGATTCGTCATACGGATCATGCGCAGGAATTAGGTGATACATGGAATAACCTTAGAACTGCAGATGAAAGACAAATAGGTGGTGCTAAACCCGAGAATGTGATTGCTGATCTCCCTAGTAGAATTATTGAGTATATGAAGACTTTGATGCCTGCTATGCGTGTCAATTGGGACAAGTTGTCTGCATGCAAGCAGAAGAAAGACGAAACTGTGTCTGACTTTTTCACTCGATTTGAAGAGACATTTTCAGACCACAGTGGTCAAGACATGAGTACAGAAGGTGGTCAAAGGTTGTTCGTTGACAAGTTTGTGCATAATTTGCTTCCCGAGTTGTGCAATAGGTTGAAGGATTCTGAAAGTGCCTGGGCTGTTTCTTCGTCAGCACAGATATTGGCTACTGCCCAGTACTATGAGAATAGAAATAAGGATGAGATAGAGAAAGCGGATAAAAAGACTAAAGTACTGAAGACTAAGGTTCTTTTGCAGCAAGCATACCCGCCTCGCAATACCCAGCATGATTATCAGCAACCCCAACAATATCAGAGAAACACGCAAAGGTTCGAGTCTTCTCAACAGCGTTTTTCTGTAGGCCCTAATCAGTGTGCGTATTGCAAAGAAGAGGGTCCCTTCAAGAATAGTTGCCCGATTTTATTACAGCGCACGAATGGTGTTTCTGGTATGAGAGGTCGAGGTGTTCAACAAGCTCCGCGAGGTCGAGTACGTGGTATGTCCCAGATTGTGCGTTCCTTGCCTCCGCAAAATTCGATGAATTGTTTTGATCAACAGAATGGCGCACCTGGGAGGACGGCTCAGTATTATGCGGACTATTATTACGTTGAAGGTGAGAATATGGAAGGTAATGATTGCTAGGACAGCCACAGACAAAGAGAGGGAGTCGTTTCAGTTCCAGTAGATCAGAGTGGACCTTATGTTGAAGTGATTGCATCAGGTGTGTCAGAGCCTTTTCTGTTGGATACTGGTGCTGCGAAGAGTTCTATCATGCACCCTGGCGCACCTTTGTCTGGCTCAACGAATGTTTCAGTAGGTTTTTCTGGCGCACCGGTTAGAAATCCGATTTCTAGTCCTTTGTCTCTTTCTGTCGGACCTTGTGACTTCGAAGCACCCCTCATTCTGACGACAGGTTGTGGTGAGAACTTGTTGGGATTGGACTTGTTGAAGAGATTGTATGCGACGCTTTATTGTTCTCCTTCAGGAGTACAGCTTACATTGGGAAAGAGAGTGATCTCTCCGATGTATTTGGCTAAAGACCAACTTCCAGCTGAATTGTCTTCTCTTCCTGATTCTCTTTGGGCTACTGGTCCTAATGATGTGTGTCTTTTGGAGATTCCGCCATATTTTGTGACATTGAAGGCA
Source organism: Triturus cristatus (assembly GCF_964204655.1). NCBI lineage: Eukaryota > Metazoa > Chordata > Amphibia > Caudata > Salamandridae > Triturus > Triturus cristatus. The sequence continues at coordinate 104,626,313 of NC_140593.1, read as the reverse complement.
AATGCTAGATTGCCACGCATTCCACAGTATCGTATCTCAAGTGATGGTGAAAGAGCACTCTTGGCGATCATCTCTGATCTGATTGAGAAAGGTGTGATTGAGGAAACGAGAGGTAATGTGTGCAATAGTCCGGTTTTGCCTGTTCTGAAGAGAACCGATTCTTCTCAGCCTCCTGTATATAGGTTTGTGATCGATCTTCGCGAGGTGAATAAGATCGTTGTTCCGCAATTCCGTGTCGTGCCTGATATCACCGCTTTACTGACTTTGATTCCGGCTACAGCCACGTGGTTTTCGGTGATTGATCTGAAGAATGCTTTCTTCAGCATCCCAATTGCCGTGGAGAGTAGAGATATTTTTGGCTTCTCTTTAGGAGGCCGAAGTTTCCGGTTTAAACGCACTCCTCAAGGCTATTGTGAGAGTCCATCGATCTATAGTCAAGCCTTGAAGACGCAACTTGATTTGTTGGTTTTACCTGATGGTGCTGCCCATATTCAGTATGTTGATGATCTTTTATTCGCTGCTGACAATGAAGAGACTTGTAGAGAGGCTACTCTGTCGTTGTTACGTCACTTGTCTGATTTCCATCGTAAGGTTTCTCTTTCAAAGTTGCAATATTGCCGACAAGAAGTTACCTACTTAGGTCACCTCTTATCGAAGGAGGGAAGAAGATTGACCCCAGAAAGAATTCAAGCGATTGCGAAAATGAGTGTGCCTACGACACAGAGAGAAGTGCGTGCGTTTCTAGGTATTACATCGTACTGTAGACAGTGGATTGCTAATTTTTCGTTGCTTGCAAAACCTTTGATAGCTCTTACTGTTAAGGATACTCCGAATCCTATTCCTTGGACTGACGAATGTCAGAAGAGTTTTTCAGAATTGCGTGTTGCGCTGTGTTCGGCTCCTGTGTTGGGTACTCCCGATTACAGTAAACCCTTGACATTGTATGTCCACGAGAGAGAGGGATGTGCATTGTCAGTTTTGACTCAACAGTTTGGCGATAAGCAAAGTCTATGTGCTTATTTTTCGTCGACTTTGGATCCGGTAGCTAGAGCGTTGCCGAGTTGCTTGAGAGCCACAGCGGCAGCGGCTGTTTCAATCCGACAGTCTGCTGGTTTGGTGATGGACAATACACTGATCGTGATGGTTCCACATGCAGTGGATACCTTGTTGAACCGTACCAAGACACAGCACTTAACTAGTGCTCGGTTGTCAGGTTACGAATTGACCTTGTTAGCAAGTCATGTACACATAAAGAGATGCAACACGTTGAATCCAGCCACGTTGTTGCCGATCTCAACTGAGACAGATGATACCGAACAGCATGATTGTTTTCTTAGGACTGAGGAAGAAACGAAAGGGAGAATAGACCTTAGGGACACTCCTCTTGCAGAATGTGATGGTACTTTATGGGTTGATGGTTCGTGCTACAAGCTTCCGAATGGTGATACGACTGCGGCATATGCGGTTACGACTTTGCATACGATTGTTGAAGCTGCTCGTATCCCACATAATTCAGCACAAGCGGCAGAGTTGATTGCATTGACAAGAGCGTGTGTGTTGTCGAAAGGGAAAAGAGTGACTGTGGACACTGACAGCCAGTATGCGTTCAGTGTTGCTCTTAGCTTTGGACGATTGTGGAGAGAACGTGGGTTTCTGACTTCGCATGGGACCAAGATCCAACATGGTAAATTGGTGAATGAACTTCTTGAATCTCTTACTCTACCGTTGCAAGTTGCGATCGTGAAATGCAGTGCGCATAAGAAAGTCACGGATGATGTTGGTCGTGGTAATGCGTTTGCAGATGAAGTCGCGAAAGAGACTGCGAGAGATGTGATGAGTCGAATGTATGTCGCGGGTTTGGCGAGATGGGTTCCAGATAGAAGTATGTGTGAAGATACGATTGAGAGTGTGAAATCCATCCAAGCTGAAGCTACAGAGAAAGAGTTGAATGAATGGAGAGAAAGCAAGGGTAAATTGGACTAGAATGGTTGTTGGGTTGAGTTGTCAGAGCATCAGCGATGGTTGTTACCTGATGCGTATGTACTTCCAGTGGTTACGATGGCACATGGAATGGCCCATATTAGTGTGAAAGGGATTTGTAAGTTGTTGGCCCCAGTATGGCAAAATGCTGGAATTCCTAAGTGTGCAGAGAATTTGGTCAAGAACTGTATGGTTTGTTTGATGTACAATCCTGGTAAGGGAACTCCAACTCCAGCTGGTCATTTTGCTCCTCCCACGTATCCGTTTGAGGCTTTGCAGCTAGATTTCATCCACATGGAGAGGAGCAACAACCTGAAGTATGTCTTAGTGGTTGTTTGCTCTTTTTCTAGATGGGTGGAAGCCTACCCTTTGAAGGACAATACTGCCTTGTCCACAGCTAAAGCCCTTATTAAGGAATTTTTCCCTAGGTATGGGTTGCCGAGAACGGTCTGGTGTGACAATGGGAGCGAATTTGTGGGTCAAGTGATGAAGAGAGTGTGTGATGGGTTAGGAATCCAGCAGAAGTTCCACGCTGCCAATTATCCCCAGTCAGCTGGTCTAGTTGAGTGCTACAATGGCACGTTAAAATTGAAATTGGCCAAAATTCAAGCGAGCTCTGGTCTACAATGGCCTGATGCTTTGCCGTTAGCCCTTCTGTCCACAAGAATGACTGTGCATTCGCGAATGGGTCTGAGTCCTTATGAGGTTGTGTTTGGTCGCCCGGCAAATATTTGGGGAGTGCCGCGGCCGACAAAATTTAGTGAGATAGAACACCCTGTATTGCTTGACTACCTGTACGAATTGACGGCTAAATTGCGTGTTCTGCATCAACAGGTTCATGATACTTTGCCACAGGTTTCTGAAGATCCAGGGCACACCATTGAACCTGGCGCGTGGGTGCTCATGAAGAATTTTCAGCGAACCAAGAACGAGCAGCCCCGCTGGACAGGACCTTACCTAGTGTTATTGTCCACCCGTTCTGCAGTTCGAGTGCATGGTAAAAAGAACTGGATTCACGGCGTACATTGTAAGAGGGCCCCTTTGCCTCTGCCGTACGACCGGTGGGTCCAAAAAGGACTTCCTGATTCTGAGACTGAGACCGTGCCTCGTTTTCTGCCTTTCAGCGATGCCCGTTTGAGTGGAACAAACACTGAGCCAGAAAGCGATATTCTTCTTAACCCCTTCAGTGCCCGCCCCTTTCCCCGCCCTGTGCCGGCCGTTGCATTAGCGGGCGGGGTCTATGACGAGCTGGACTCGTCATGGGCACAGCGCAACCGCGGCCCATGACGAGTCCAGCTCGTCATGGGCACTGAAGGGGTTAAAGAAGCTGTGCCTCCATCGAACCGTTTGAACACTGTTAAACCTGAGCTACTTTTCCGAGAACAGACATTGCCTGGCAAAGAGCATTATAATTTGCGACCAAGAGTCGCGGGACAAATAACAAATTAAGTTCCTTCTTTGCTATTTTTTTAAAGTTAGCTCCCCTCCGAGAAACTATTTTGATTTTTGTTTTTCGAACCACCATCCGGGTTCAGCTGTAGGGTCGCGGTGCCAAGTCCTTGGAGTGCAAGCCGAAGACGTTAGGTCGGCAGTTCTGGTTGGTCTAAGGGCGTTCCCTGGACCGACAGGCGCATTCCTTAGCACGGAACACCCATCCGCCGTGAGCAGCACGGTTAGAGGATGGAGTTTTTCGGGATGGAGAGACCTACTAAAAGAATGAGCTTCAAGAACGAAATGTGTATAATAATGAGTAGAAAACGTTTTTTAACCCCTTCGGTGCCACGCCCTTTCCCCCTCCTGTGCCGGGCGTTTCCCACGCGGGTGGGTTTCATGACGAGATAGTCTCGTCATGGGCACAGCGCGACCGTGCTCCATGACGAGACTATCTCGTCATGGGCACAGAAGAGCTTAATATTATGTCTGTTTATACTGTTTAGTTTAATGATGTTTTTAATTGGATATGTGACATTCTCTATTCAAGTAACATTCATGCCCACTGCACAACCCATGCCTCCTCCTCCTACTGTTTTTTCGCATTCTTTTCACCCTCTGCCCGAATATGAGTCCATTAGGAGAATGGAATTCGCTAATAATTCCTTTGTTCAGCTTCTGCACCAACACCAGCTAGTAGTGAACACAACCAATTGTTGGGTGTGTGGCCTTATGCCCCATACTACCGATAAAGGTATTCCTTACCTGGTCCTGCCATTTAGCTACAATGGTTCTGTGTGGGCATACAGAACAATGTTCATTTATGCTCGTGAAGTCAACCCCCTACGTTCTGTGAAGGATAATCCGAAGAATAGTGCTCTGGTCAAGGGAATAGTCGACATGATTAGAGGAATAGGTTCTTATGAGACTATCCCGAGAGATGAGACGCTAGCGTATATTGGATGGAACGTTACTGGATATGGAGCTAGTCTGAGTGGGAACCAGCGAGCGAAGAGATCCTCTCCGATTTGGATAGTACCCCATCAGGGTCATTACTGTCTGCAAGGTAATGGCAAGAATCCTAGAGCTCAGCTAGGGAAGAGTATTTGCATTGAGACATACGTTTTTGCATCCGAGACTTCCCTACCGTTTCTAGCAGCTAAGGGTACCTACTTCATTTGTCATGACAGAGCGTATACATGGTTGCCCCCTGATTTCTCGGGCACATGTTTTGTCTCGTTCTTGTTACCCCCTACATTTACAGCTGCGGCAGATTACCACAAGATGAGAGTCGTTAGAGGTGTCTTCAGAAAGGAAGATACCGCAGGACAAGAATTGGGAGATTTCTCGAAGGGTTTTCTTCCGTTTTGGGGACCTATGGTTAACAGCAGGAACATACGGCAATTGACGAGAGTAGTTGAGTCCACCATAGTCGAGACTGCCGGCGCCCTTAGTAACTTGACTGCTGAGCTCCAGTTGGATCGCTTTATGACTCTTCAGAACAGAGTTGCGTTAGATGTCATACTTGCAGATAGAGGAGGGGTCTGTAAATTGATCCAATCAAGCTGTTGTGTTTTCATTCCAGACAACGCTCCGACAGTTTTCCAAGCCATCTCCAAGCTACATAAGCTCTCCGAGTCCGTACATGTGGACGAAGGAGATTGGTCGTTAATGGGATGGTTTTGGGGATTGTTATCCACCTGGGGATGGAAGATTCTGATGGTCATTGGGATGGTATTAGCTATCCTTTTTCTGTTCTGTCTTTGTATACAGTGTGCTCCTGCTATCTGTGGCCTTTTTGCTACCTCGTGTTCGAGGAGACCTGTCCAGAGAGAGTTACTAAGTACCAGGATGATGCTACAGCAACATCTCAATGATCTGATGAATATAGACCTGGACTCAGATTGACGTGAGTTTAGGTTATTGCCTATGTAAGGGCAAAAGGAGGGTCTGTGGTTCCGTGAATTCTGAACCCATTCAATGAAGGTTGTCGTATCGTGATGATTTTGATATCAGCGAACCACGACTGACAAGTGCGGTAGGCGTAAGCGTTTTCGTCATGCTACACCGATGGATTCACTGTATATTTGACGATCTAGTCTGCACCCTTGGGTTTCATTTTGTGCATAACCGCCATTTTGTGGTTGCCCTCACATAGGCTAATGACTACAGGATGACTGTGGCCAAGCGAGCCTCTAAGGACGCGTACACTTTAGCTTGAGTTCGTGTTGACTCCTGTTTGACCTGAGTCAACTGACCCTGTTGCCCGAGGCTAAACTTGTTGAGCCAGTACCTTGTTAAGCAGCTGGTCAGATAGAGATCAAAGAGCAGGACATTATTGATTCTATGGCACACGCACACACCCCTCTATCTTGCTTCTCATCTGTTTCTGCTCCTTCCTTTTATGGCCCTATGGCCTAATTATTGATTTGGGTTGAGGTCTTTTATGATGGGCCCATCCGGCCTGTTCGAGCAAGAATGCTGGATTTTTGCCTTGTCATTGGCGATGGGTGGGATAACTGAAAGTGGGTTTGTCGTTATGTGATGCCTCTGTAAATATCATCCTCTGATTGGTCAGATTTGTGAGTAATTGATGCTAGCCAGGAACGTGGTTTTTGGCATAAAAGACGATGCTCCGCTCTATTATGTTGAGCAGTCTCCTGAGAACATACACCGTGTTGTACTTCTAGGATCTCTGTTACTGGCTGCAGCTAATAAATTTGATCTTTGATGTCACCAGAAGAATCCCGTGTCTCTGTACTCTAAGACAGGTGAACCCGAAGACTTTGGGCGTGTCCCCTGCGCCGCTGGGTTTAAATCCCGGTTCTTCAACAGATGTAGTGTGATGTATTGGAAACCATCAATATTGCTACATTTAGTATATTATGCATGGTTTGAACATATGTAGGGGCTGCTCTAGAGTCTGGCGGACGGTACACCGTCCACCAAACTTAGAGATCACCGTAGATCCATGTCAGGTCCGGTGAAGGTACATAAAGTTTCATGGAGTACCACTATTGGTTTTGAGGGCTGCGCAACAAACCATAACATTTTTTTTTGTTTTTCAATAACCAATTTCCAAAGTGGGAGTTTGTTATTGAAAATACAAAACCTACCGGCCCCCATATCCAGGGAGTTGTTTCCCTGGTTGGAGAGGACATTCTTTTTTTTTTTCCTACACCAGCAGAGTTTACCTGGCAACGAGGGACAGAAAAAAAGGACATCACACCATCCATCCTAATTTAAGCAGGCAGTATAATTCTCTCCCTTTTATGGACGCTATTCGGTCGGGCTGTCAGAGGAAACTTTCCATTGACAGAGCCTAATGGTGGCTCAATGGAAAGCTAGCAGTTCACCTGGCCCTAAACAGGGTGACCAAACTCAAAATCAGACCTTTAGTTTCTAGAAATTCTGCCTGTAATTCTTTTATTAATTTTCTGCAGTTTTCTGTTTGGTTTTGTGAAAATGTGGATGGCATTAGCTTGAACAACGTTTCAAACCCTCTCTCCATAATGGAGAAAATCAGTGGGCCCGATTCACAAAAGTAATCTGAGACAAAATCCTAACTTTACGACTTTCGGTATTCACAAAGGGCATTAAGGAGTAGTAAAGTTAGAATTTTGTCTCAGTTGAACTTAAGTTTTGGTCTAAAGTTAAACTTAAGACCAAAACTTAAGTTTAACTGAGACAAAATAATAACTTTATGACCTTCGGTATTCACAAAAGGCATTTAGGAGTAATAAAGTTAGGTTTTTGTCTCAGTTAAACAAAATCCTAACTTTACTATTCATAAATGCTCTTTGTGAATACCGAAAGTCATAAAGTTAGGATTTTGTCTCAGATTACTTTTGTGAATCGGGCCCAGTGTGGCCAAATCTGAGAAATACCTTTGGAGCTTACAATTCATTGAGTGCATTTGGAGTTTTAATGTAGCACATTTTGATTATATCAGATTAATTATTATATCAGGTGCTGGTGCTAACCTTTTATCAGACAACATATATCCCAAGAATCTGGCATATTTGGAATTTCTTGAATTTAATTGTATATCCTGCTTCTGCTAGAGGGGTCACTTTGTTTGTTACAGCTAAGTGTCTCAATAGAGGAGGTTACTATTAATTATATGTGAAGCTTACGTTAAATGTATTCTGTTTAAAGACATTAGACAGTTGTATGTCTATTTTTAATTGCATTGGTAATGTGTTTTTAATACATTTTACACAAATATTTTCGAAATACAGTGATTATTATGGTCTTTTGAAGCTGTGACGTTCTAACACATGGGCTCAAAATTTGGGGTGTGATTAGGACTGAACTCAATTGTTTAACGTATTATTATCACCAAGGGATAATACATTTTCACTACCTTTAGTAGTACCCTAATCCCCTGGTTGCAAAGGGGTCTCTCTCATTTCTTCTTTGACTATTATTCCCACTCCATGAGGATGCCCTCCTGAGTCATCATCGGAAACATGAAGTCACTTCTCTGTTTCCTTCAAGCAGTTGCGACCAGCATGGCTCGCGCGTGGGGGGGGTGAGTGCAAGAAGGGGGTCAAGTCGCCGGGGAAGGGGGGTCGCATGCGTTGGGAGTCATAATAAAAATAAAAATAATTACCTCGAAGCCGGGTCCCGTGTCTTCTCTGCTCTTGCTCTCCTGCCTCTGACAGGAACAGGAAGCAGGCAGCCAGGCTCCCTTTCCTAAGCCAATCACAACACAGTAATGCAGCGTTGTGATTGGTCTGAGCGCCGTGACACTCCGCTCAGCCAGGGGCTGGAGAGGTGGGCATGTTCTCCATGCAGGCTGCAATGCAGCCGGCATGGAGAAGGGGAAAGTGCATATGACTGGTTTAGGCGGCCCAAGAGGGCCGACCAAACGGTCATTGCACACTCAGGAGTGGGCAAACCACTCCTCCCCTGCCATGCTCCGTAAGCAGAGTAGCCCAGCCCACTCGCCCGCCGGCAAAGGAAACATAAAATGGTAATAACTAAAAGTTATTGCCATTTTATGTTTTTGCTTCTCACACTGCGAGAGAGAGGTGGGGCAACACTCCTATGCCATAGCGGAGGAGCCGCCACTGCCTTCAAGCTGTTCGTTCCATACTGCTGGGGAAGAACAACCCTCAACTGTTCTTATAGCAATGCTATGACCGGACAAACGTGAATTGAATTCTGCAAATGTAAAAGCAGTCACGTGTTGTGATTCTGAGGCTGTAGATTGCCACATCTAATGTTGATTTGCATTTTTGTAATGAACTAGACTAGTCATTAACCCTGTGCGGTTTGCGATCTGCACTGCCTGTGTTGTGGCACGACTGTTACGATTTCCATCATCCAAGACCAAATGGTGTGTCCTGCTCAGTGCTTAATTTGTAAAAAAAAGTGCCAAGGCCTGAGGTATTTCTTGGAAAACCATTGTGGTTGGCACAACCCACTGTCCCTGCCACCACTACCAATTGCTAGTCCAGGAACCTAACATCTTGTATATGACCTAGGCGCACATATTTTATATTTTTTTAAAGAATGTACTACATTTTTTATGAGGTGTGCCAATACATAGACAGACAGTGCCATCATGTGATAAACTGTCATAAATAAGTTCTGGTATTTAAAATAAGTAACAGTGCTAAGCACTGGCAAACACCGGTACAAATGAAGCACTGGTACCACTGGGCTTGAAAACGGAGAATATCATTGTGTTCGTAGAGCAGTGCCTGGGAACAGTCACCACTTTGATTCCTTGATATTGGAGCTCAATTAATGTTTTAAATTTCCTGCTTAGTCTGTTGCTCAAGAGGGCAGTGTGGCTAAACCTGAGGTCCATCTCAAAATGCTGCAATGTGTGAAATCCCCCTCTGTTCCCTCAGGTATGTGTTTTATAAAGAGCTAAGTCTGGTGTCTTTGCTCATTGACTAGCATACGGCTTGGTCTTGTGGGCACGTTTGGGTAGAATGCATCTGAGTGCATCTTTCTTGAATTGCTGTGGTCAGTGTCCCTCAACAGAGAGAACAGACAGGGTTCTCACCTGCCCACCTGTGGGATACTGCGGAAGAATGGTCAGCCATCCAACTGCACAGTCCTGCCACTAGCAGGGTCATTGCATCATGGGTCCAGCGATAATATTGAAGTGAGTGACATTGAAGGTGTTTGCTGCTCTTGTGTTGGCTTGCTGGGATATACCTCTAGCTTTTGGACATAGAACAATTGCATTTGAGTCACATGTAAGAGACCAATCTTTCTTCTTAACATAATTTGCAGATAGACAAGGGATCTGTAGAATGGGTATTGAGTAATAATTATGTGGCAACTTTTCAAGACTTGAGTGTGATGCATTTTAGATAGTGCCTTATGTAAATTCAACCTGCTGAAACACCATCTGACGTCACTATTTCCAGGATCAATCTCTGTGGACGGCAGTCACATGCTACATTAATGTTACAGTTTCGAAATAGCCCTGCTTACTTCACCACTCTTCAAGATGACACCATCTGTGAACTGGTAGCACTGGCTTTAAAATGATTGAATAACCTCAAAAACATGCTCCTCAGCAAGGAGTTTGTGCAAGCCTTTATTATTTTAATTTGGTACCTCTGACCCACTAGCTGATGGATGACATTAGCAGTGATATTTTCTTCGCCCAGGTGGTTGCATAAATGTGCATTATATAAGAGGGGCATTGCCATAGTGTAGAGCGACAACAACATTGCAGGGATCTACATGGGTATGGAAGCAGGACAAGTGGCATATACTTGCATAGACTGCCCGAGGAAGTTTGATAAGATACGGGGTAGGTGGAGAGAGTACCATGGTCTAGGATGGGAGGGTCAGGATTCATTACCGTGGGGCTTATTCTCCGTACACTAATCTGTCGGGGGCTGGACCCCACATGTTGCCATGTCTATCAGTGGTAGAACCAGGGGAAGTGGACAAGGGAAGGAAGGGAGATTTGGATGGACTGTGTTAAGAAATTGGGGGCCAGATTTACAAGATTACTTTTGTGATGCAGTGGGGGCGTAAACAATGCGGCCAATTCACAATGTGACGCATCTAGGGAGATACGTCACATTGTAAAGCCCTGCATCACATTATACCTGTGTCAGGTATAATGTATGCAGGGTGGGCGTTCCCACGCAGGAAAGCCTCTTAGAAGTGACACAGTGAAATCTACAAGATGTCCCTGAGACACTTCTAGGACACCACTTTATCAAAACCTTACGCCTGCTTGAAGCAGGGGTAAGGAGTGACGCAGTACAATAAGTATAGGCCTCAACATGCATTGCTGGAGTTGCATCGTGCTTGCGACATGACTCCAGCAATGGTTTACTTTTGAGCCAACAGATGCGTCAGAATTTCTGACGCACCCATCAGTCCTTTTGCCATGGTGCGCGTATTGTAAATATGGCGCATCCATGGTGGCGTAAGGGTATTGCAGGCTGGAGCAGGGAAACTGGCGCATCTCTACAGATGCGTCGGTTTCTTGCAAATCTGCCCCTGGGTTACTAGTTGACTGGGTGTGAGCCCTGGTCAAGCAGCAACTACAATCCAGGTCCGGGTAACGCCCAAGCAAACCCCAAATTAACCCGTGCTAGACCCTCTCGTAGCTTAGCACAGGCCAGTCAGGCTAAACTCAGAGGCAATGTGTAGAGTATTTGTGCAACACTTCAAACAGTATACCAGTGAAAGTACCACAATAAAGATGCCACACCAGGTTTAGAATAATAGAGCGTAATTTAATAAATAAAACAAGACCAATACAACACACATTCAAATAGAGGAACTGGAGATATTGAATTTTAAAGGTTTTAGAGAAACTCTTGTCAAAAAGCATAAAGCACCAACTGTGGTTATCTGGTGACCCCAGACCAGTGCACAGGCTAAAGTTTAGGCCGACTGAGATAGGACGTAGGTCGGGTTCAGGGACCCAGTCAGGCCTGCTGAACAAAAGTACCTTAAAACCTGCATTGTGGAGCATTGAAAGGATCTATGTTGAAGATGCGCCATGTAGTCCAAGCGTTTTGTTGGTTTCTAGATGCGGCAAGGCTTTGGTGCAAGGGCCTACATCATCGTTGGGGATCCTATCGACAGGGCTTTAAATGCAAAGTCCGGCGTCAAGGATGCAGCACACGGTCAAGGCGATGTTTCGGCTCCGGAAAAGCTGCGAGGTTGCGATACGGAGTCTGAGATCCTCGTGAGGCTGCCGTCGACAGGAGATGCAAGGGCCTACGCCGAGGATGCATCATGCTGTAGTGGTCCTGAAGGAATTACGGCGGCGATGAGGGTCTTTGTGACGGGTCCAATCCACGGAGCAGCAGAGATGCATTGGTTCTGCTCGGGCTTGTGGTGCGCAGCAGAGGAGAGGCCGTCAGTTCTACTGGATCCACAGAGGATGGTAAGGCACCTTTAGACAACTTCCAAGGGTCCAGTACTGGGATGTCACCACAAGCATGGTATACTCACAGATGGCAAAGTCCAGGTGGAGATACCACAAGATTGGAAGCATGTTATGTCACTTAAGGCTTCAGATCAGGAGGCCAGCCAACTAGTCCTTGGAGACACTCTGGGTTCAGGGTTCAAGAGATGCAAGAGTCCAGTCCTTCTCACCCAGGCATGAGGGCAGTAGGCAGCAGGTCAGCACAGCAAAGCAGGAGCTAAGCAGAGTGCAGTCAAGCAGAGTGGCAGTCCTTCAGCAGCACAGTAGTCCTTCTTCCTGGCAGAGTATCCACAGGTCCAGGAGTGTACTGAAGAGTTGGTGTCTGTGGTTCTTCGTTTATACAAAATTGTTACTTTGAAGTGGGACGAAGCTTCTAGAGGCATGCATTTGAAGTCCACAGATGACCTTCCTTCCTGGACCTGGATCCAGACTAACTACAGGCGGTATGAATCCCTTTATGTGGAGACAGAACACCACCAGTTCAAGTGTAAGCGGGGCATGGCCCAGCTCCTCCCACCCCCAGCCAATGATGGCCCATCTAGTGAAACCTAAGCTCCCATTGTGTGTGGCTGCCTAGGAGGAATACACAAAGCTCAACTGTCAGCTACACCTAGTTATGTGACCAGAGACAGGCTGCAGGCACCAAATGGCCAAGGCAAGAAAATGCCAACTTCATATAAGTGGCATTTTCAAAATTGCAATTTCAAATCCAAATTCACTGTAAGTTAGGATTATAAATTGTGATGCCAGAGACACCAAACATGACCTGGTTATGTCTTCCCATTTGGAAATTACACTCAAAGAAATGTAATGAGGCAACTCTAATGTTATCCTGGTAGTGAAAAATGAATTTAAGAGTTTTTGAATACCAGGATATATAAAACCTATTATACAATTACACTCATCGAAATGTAATGAGGCAACTCTGATGTTATCATAGTAGTGAAAACATAATTACAGAGTTTTTCACTACCAGGACATGTAAAACATAATGTACATGTCCCACTTTTTAAATACATTGCACTTTGTCCTCTGGGCTGGCCAGGATCTACCCTATGGGTGATTTATATGTGTTAAAAAGGAGAGCTTGGGCCTGGCAAAAGGTTTCTTTTGCCAGGTTGACAGGGCAGTTTAAACTTCACACATAGGGTCTGCAATGGCAGGCCTAAGACGGGTTAAAAGTGCCAGTTAAGTGGGTGGCACAATCAATGCTTTAGACCAACTAGTAACATTTAATTTACAGGCACTGGGCACATGTAGTTCCATTTTCGTAGGGACTTATAACTAATTTAAATATGCAATATAGGTATAAGCCAATTCCAAAACAAATTCAGCAAAAAGCAGGAGGAGGAAGGCAAAAGGTATGGTGGTGACCCTGCAAAAAGGGTCAAGTCCAAAAGACCTCTTAGCTGCTGGGTTTATCCCTCCTCCACCCCGTGCTGAGCGCTTTCTTGGCTATTGTGCATCGTTCGTGCTTAGGAACTAATAAATGTTTTTCACATAAGGTGTCTTTTTTTTCAGCATCCTGGGGATTCCAAAATTACCCAGGGTTTGTTGATTCCCCTGGAGAGGGACGTAGCAAATAGGCAAAATATAGCTAAATTTTGAGGTTTGGGGGAAAAAATAGTAAAAAAGTTCACTGGATAAAATTGTCAGTTTTTTTCATTAAAAAAATGGAACAAATCTTATGATCTCAATGCTAAGTCTCTCCACAAACCGAGCTTAGGTGCCTCTGCAAAAAATATCGCACTGCCATGAAAGGATAATTTGCGCATCAGATTAAGACAGCAGCTAATTCATACAAGGAGGTGTTTAAAATAGTGGGCTCTTTTGTTTCCCCTCAAGGGACCAAGACAGCTATCATCCCCTCTGTGGAACTCTGCGAAAAGCTGTCTGTCTTCTTTGATGAAAAGATCCAAAACTTATACTCCTTTTTCCCAAAGTCTCTGAGGGAAATATGCGATGTTACATCGCATGAACTACAACGCATGCGATTACAGCGTGGTTGTTACAACGACCACGTTGTTACAATGCAAGTGCTTTCTAGGACTTGCTGTAGGGGCGCACTGGATTTAGGAATAGTATAATTTAATAATCCAACTCCAGCGTGTGCAACAGTAGGGGAGGTGTTGGAGTAGTAAATTATACTATTCCTTAGTTTAGCGCGCCCCCTACAGCAAGTCGTAGAAATGACTTGTGATATAATGGTTTCCGTTGTAACAATGCGGTCGTTGTAACAACCGTGTTGTAATTGCATGCGTTGTAGCGCATGCGATGTATACGCTGCTTTCCCACAGAGGGAAGCTTCAGTCACGAGCCCAGCAGATACGGGGAAGACTGAAACCATCTCTGGTGCTTCCTCCTGCCGCAAACTATCTTTGGATGAGTTTGCCCCTACTTCTGAGCAATGTTTCTCAACGAGTTAAGAAAATGTAAGCCTGGCGCCGTGGATGGTGTTTGCGCCCGCATATCTTTAGACTTATGGCACATTATCTCAACTCTTCGCTTAATAAAATCAGGAATACCTTGTTAACATCTGGAGTATGTCCCTCATGTTGGAAACAGGCATATCTTCTGATGATCATAAAAAAGCCTAATGCCTACACTAGTGTGTTGAGTAACTAGGCCCATATCCCTCCTTCCAGCACTGGTAGAAATTTGGGAGAAAATGGTCAACCAACAACTGTCCACTTTTGTGGAGACCAATTAATTTCTCCACAATTCTCAGTCGGGCTTCTGCGCAGGTTTTATAACGGAGGCAGCTCTTTATTGAGGTGACCAAGTATGTCTGGAAGAATTTAGAGAAGAGTACACCAGTCATGACATGATGTTGCTTCATGATTTGTCGGCTGCTTTCGAATCTGTGTGACACACCATTCTGTTGAACAGACTCAGAAATCTAGGCATTCAGGCTCTTTTGTGGGTCAGATCCTTCCTTGAGGGCAGATTCCAAGGGGTGCATCTACACCCACATTTCTCTTCACATAAACCATTGGGTGTGCTACAGGCTTCTGCCTTTAGCCCGCTCTTATTTAATCTGCACCATTCCTCCTTGGTGGTTCTCATTGAATCGTGGGTGTTAAGGAAATGTCATACGCAGGTGACACCCAGTTGCTTTTCTCCTTTCAAGAGAACACTGAGGCAGATTTCTATAATTTTAAAGAGTGTCCCAGGTGGTTTGCGTCCTGGATGGATGAAAATTGCCTAAAATTAAATTCTGAAAAAACTGAAGTCTTGTTTTATAATCAGAGTGGTCCTCCACCGTCATTGGTGGCCTGCTGAACTTAATGCTACTCCTATTCCAACCTCTAAAAATCATGGCAACATTTTTGACTCCTCACTCTCCTTTGCCATTCAAATTAAGAAAATCTCGTTGGTCTATTTCTTGAAGTTGAAAATCTTTAAAAAGTTTATTTAACTGGTTCCTGGGAAGACAAGAAAAACAGTAGCCCGTGCTCTAGTCACCTCCTGCTCTGACTACTCGAACAGCCTTTACCTTGATCTCTGGCGTATTTGATATGCAGACTCCAGTTAATCCACAACGCTGCAACAAGATTACTTACGAGATTCCCGCATTGCCATCATATCTCTCCTCACCTGAGATATCTGCACTGGCTCCCAGTTGAACAGCACATTAACTTTAAGGCGCTAATCCTGGCCCTCAGAGCTTTCCGTGTTAAGGCTCCCTGCTACTTGTCAAACAGACTGTCCCCTTACACTCAAGAGGGTGTACTAAGATCCAACAACAGCTGCTTCCTATGGATCCCTAATTTCTTGAAGTCCTTTACTGTTCTCCCTGCTAAACTATGGAACTGTCTCCCTCCTAATCTGCGCCGGGTTAAGTCTCTGACATCCTTCAAAAAAACGCTCAAAACCTGGTTATTTGACAGTGTTTCTATTCTGTTTTAATCTGGTTGGCCAATACTGTCTGCTGGAGTGTGGGGACTCTTCTACCTGAAGCGGCTGTGCACTTTATCAAGTGGAGATTGATTGAGCCCCCAAACAGAGACCCAGTAAAGAGAGATATAATTGGAAATGCGAGATTCTCCCCTTTCCAATGATACCTTTCCCACCCTGATCAGTGCTCGGGGGCTGAAACATGCCCCACCGAGCACTGATGCAGTGAAAATAAAAAAAGCCTATCAGTCCGGATCCAATGGAGTTGGTGTGTGTTTCGACACATCTCTGGAAAGAACCCGACCAGTCAGCTACGCCAGAAGAAGATTCTGAGTGTCACAACAATGTTTCAAGTATGTTCTACAATTCATCAACAATTATCAAAGGTTAAAAAACAGGTCTGCAAAGCTGGAGGAGAGATTCCAGCAAGAGAATCGACATCATTCTCCGGTCCGTCTAATGCGCCATGCTCTAGTAAGTGCAATATAGCAAGAACCCCACAAGACTGCTCGCTTTAAACCATCTGGACTAAGATAAGGTTTTTATGAAACAGTAAATAGATATATAAATATATATATGTATATATACATTAACTGTAAAATGCTGCATGCCTGACCTTCTAGAAGATGAAGTGAAAATAGGGACGGCATCAAGATTTCCCATTTCAAGCTGTAACTCGGATCTTCAAGTCAGCGCATGAAATAAGATTATGCAGATGTTGTATACACCCATGGCTTAATTTACAGTGTTTTCATAAGATTGATTTCCTAATTAAGCAATTAAATGGGCCTTTTGACAAAAAGACTATTGCAAAAGGAATATTCAGTATGCAAAATACACCGCCGACTATACTTAGCTAGGGGAAAGGGATAACAGAGAAAACTGAGGCCTTATTTATGAGCCTCTGTGTCACTTTTGTGCCGCCGTTGTGTCATATTTTGTGACGCAGCGGGAGCGTAAATATGTGCCATGTTGCGCCATATTTTCGAAGTGACGCATGATGCGTCACTCCGTAAAGCCCTGCGCTACATTATACCTCAGTCAGGTATAATGTATGCAGGGTGGGCGTTCCCCTGCAACAAAGGGTCGTAGGAGTGGCGCAGGTAAATCTATAAGATTTCACTGAGCCACTTCTAGGACGTCAATGCGTCAAAACTTTACGCCTGCCTCATGGCAGGCATAAGGGTGATGCAGGCCCTTTCACATGGGGCTTGCCCCACGTGAAAGGACACATTGCTGGAGCTGTGTCTGTTATCAGACACACCCCAGCAATGCGCCTCTTTTGTGTCGACAAATACGTAAGTAATACTGACGTATTTGTCATTCCCTGCGACATGATGTGTCATACAGTAAATATGACGCAGCCCTGATGTCACAAGGAGGGCTCACTGAGAAGTGTTGCATCGCTGATTTCATGCAGCGATGCGACACCACTCATAAATGAGGCCCTGTGTATCACCATTCTGACTTGCCATTCAAGTGGGCACTCCCTCTCAACTGTTGAGTCTTGGTATCTAAGATAAAAAGAAGCTGTAAGAGAGAAAGAGATACTCTGGATAGTGTATGGAGGTCTAACTTGTGTTTAGTGCAAAAATAGGCACCAAGGATTCGAAATAGGCAAGAACTGGAGCTTCGCCTCCAATCAGCTGGAGCATGTAATGCCAAAATCACAAATGGGAAAGGGTCCACTTGGGATCCCTTCCCCTTTGTGAATGTAGAAAAAAAAGTTTTCTTAAAAGGAGTCAGTTGTCCAAGGGACCACTGTGTTTTCTTAACCAAACAAACAAAAATAAAACAAAGGAAGGTTTCTTTTAAAATGCAGTCCTGTTTCCTTTAAGGTAAATGGGCTACATTAAAAAAATATTGCTTTATTAAAAAGCGATTACAGCTATGGTGGTCTGCAGACCACAGCAGGCAACCATCCCTGTGATGGCTACAATTTACAGTGGGCTGCAATTTGCGACCTACAGGTTTCATGATATAGGTCAAATTGCGACCTACTGCGAATCAGTAATTTGTGAGCTGACCTATCAGTACATAGGTCAGTTTGCAAATTACCATACTGGTCGCAAAAATACTGTAAGCAAATTGCAACCAGTGTTTTGCGACCAGTTGTACATACATCTCGCCCCTGGTTTCTAATATTGCATATCTTATATCTTAAAACCATTACTGTTTACAACTCTCTAAAGCTTGAGAAAACTCTAGGGGCCACATGTATAAACCTATTTTGCATTCGCAAACAGTGCAAATCGCTAAATTTGACCATTTGCAATGGAAAATAGCCTTTCAAGATGTATGACAGTGAATGATGTTTGGCAGTGCATTTTAGGTAATCGCAATCTTTGTGATTACCTAGTATTGCGATTCCAAATCGGAATCACAATTTGCGATTCCCTAAGTACATGTACCAAGCATTTCCTAAATGCAAACTGGGCATTTAGGAAATGCTATTACCATCGACTCCAAGTCTATGGTAACTGTGTGTAATTTTTGAAACTGCACCAAAAAAGCCTTTTTTAAAGTGCCATGTAGAATACACATGCCCCTAGGGATGTGTGCGCTTTACTTGTCACATTTGTTTTGGAGGGTGATTGTTGGGGACCTTAGGCCCCCGGGCACCCTTGGTTTTGCATTTCCTAATATATGATTGCCAATTAGGAAAATGCAAATTAGGCAATGCAACATCGTTTGCACCTATGAGCCTTCGGGCCCATAGGAATGATTGGAGTAGAATTTCCTAATAGTGATTCCCTAATTGAGATTGCAACTCTGTAGGAATCGCTATTAGGGAATCGCTATTTTCTTACCTACCATTTTGCATTCTCTAATAGTGATTACCTAAAAATTGGCTATTTACAGAATGCAAAATGGAACTTTAATACATGTGGCCCTTAGAGATGCAGCACAATTATTAGCACTGAAATGAATGTCAAACGTATTCTGTGCTACTACGGGTTTCTCACTACAGACAATACCTTCTGCATTATAAAAATACACTTTGTGATTCAAATTATTATCAATGTGACAGGCTCATAAACTGCAATATAGTGAACACTCATAAGGATTATAAAGTTCCCCTGTCACAAGTCATCACATTTGCAACAATATAATAAAATATGTGTCAGAAATAAATATTTTCAAAGTCTGTGAAGGGATGAGGATCCATTTAGCTCATAGAATGTGATAACTGGGGTGCAAAAATACCTGTTCATAATGCTTAAAAGAATACAGGCCTTTACATCGCATGCCTTTACAACGCATGCGATTACAACGTGGTCGTTACAACGACCGTGTTGTTACATTGCAGTACCATTACAACGCAAGTCGTTACATCGACTTGCTGTGGGGGGGAGGCTGGATTTAGGAGTAGTATAATTTACGATTCCAACTCCAGTGTGCGCAACAGTAGGGAAGGTGTTGGAATAGTAAATTATACTATTCCTTAGGTTAGTGCGCCCCCTAGCGCAAGCCGATGTAAAGACATGCGTTGTAATGGTACTGCGATGTAACAACGCGGTTGTTGTAACGACCGCGTTGTAATCGCATGCGTTGTAACGCCTGCGACGTGATGGCTGTTTCCCCCTTAAAATATAGCTTCTGAAACAATACATGGAAATGCATTCTAAATCCTAGAATGTTTTCCTAGAATACTTCTCTGTATCTAGTTCGGTCTTTCATCGAGTTCAAAAGTAATTGCAAATAGCCTTCAAGGTTTCTATTAACTCAGGCAGCAATGTTCTAGCTGCAGTTAGTATGTGCCTCTATTGCCTAGTGAGGACTTACTGAACCACAAGAAACTTGCACTCTGTGACTTCAAAATGGCTGCAGCTGCTTCCAAACTTCGCAAGAGTCCCATGGCTTCATGAGAAATGTAGTTTCCTTGACTGAACTCATGCCTCCTGTGTACTGCATCCATTGTAGACATGAAGCCTCTTTCCAAGTGACACCAGCACTCCATGCATACTGCAAGCCTTTCCTGATTTTGATTGCACACATTTTGAGGCAGTTCAGAGCGTCATACATCCTCGCTAATCGAGTGCGAAGAGGTAAGTGCAAGCCACAGATCATGGCACTGTGTTTATGGCAGTGGTATCCAACGCAGGACCTTTGTCAGATTTTCAGGATATCGATGTAAAATAGATTTACAAAGAAAAACTTTAAATTCATCTTATTTCCAAAGTCAGTGGTTGGCCTAAAAAGATGGCCTTGATCTGGCTCTTGAGGACAAATGTTACACAAACCTTACATTACTTCAACTAATAAAAGCAGGATGCAGAAATAGGGGGGGGGGTTTACTCGAACCTCCTCTAAGAATTGTTCTCACATCAAATCATGAGTGCATATTGTGTGATGCTCCAGATGCCTTCTAGGCAGAGAGTACAGGTGTGCTGCTAAAAGTGTGACCTGGTTGAACACGTGCGAGTGCAATTTTCACTGCATGCAGATCCATTTAGGTCAATTGGATGTAAATGTATTTTATGACTATTCATGACACATGCTCAGGTAGGGCCCATCAACAACTCAGATCCCTCTTCTACTGTGAGTGGATCTACCTTTCCAGGGACGTCTCCAGGGAGCCGTAATGATCCACCCTGAGATGTCTGCAGTGCCCAGCGTGTTCGATGCCAGTCAGGGACGTAACAGAGGCCACCGCAGTCCCCACGGTGTGTGCGAGTCCCCAGGTTTACTCACTTGGTGGGTCCCTCAGTCCCCACTGCACTATGAGTGTAATAAACGGTAGCTTGGGGAAGCCACAGCAGCTCAGGGGCGTGGCTTGGTCAGCATGATGGGGGGATGTGAGCTTCAGATTTCCCAACCATCACACTGAGACATCTCGTTCAAGCACATTACATAAGAAGCAGGACATGAGGGGAGCTTAAGGGGCAGTGGAAAGAGAGAGAAGTCAGGATAGTTAGTGGTACTTATAATGCAATATTTTTTAAACTAATCAACATTGTTTGAGTCCTTCAAAACATAGACGAGAGAGTGTGTTAGTGTTTTTGTCAGTGTGTGCATGTAAACATCCAGGTGAAATCTCGCCATACCCGACTGAAAGCACTTGTACCCAACTATTTACTACAGAATACATTTTTTAGCGGGTGTAACACCCCAAACTCAGACAGCGGACAGGGGATTGGGAGAGGGTAAAAAAGAAAAAGGAGAGACAGGGTGAGAAAGAAAAAAGGGAGAAAGACAGAAAAAAGAAATAGAGAGGGGAAAAGATGAACAGGTAACAGGAAAGAAATCCAGATAGAAAAGACAGGCAGAAAGGACAGTATATAAAATAGGGCAGGAGAGATGAAGTAAGATAGAGTTGGGGAAATGAGGGAGGTGAGAGATGGAGCAACTGCAAGGTAGTGAAGAGACAGTACAGAGAGACGTGAAGAAAAGAGCAGGAGAGCATAGACACAAGAAGAGAAACAAGGGTGAGTTAAGAGATGTTTTCTCTTGAAACATTATTTCAACAAGCTGACACATTAAAACAAATGTTTATGTTTTCTTGCACTAAAGTAATAAACATTTTTGAATGTGACATGATATTATGGGCATGTATTATGTAGTGATAGCTATCTATAGGGTTTAATTCTGGCCTCTTTGGCTCAGGGGGGCCTCTAACCCCCATGAGGGTCCCATTCAGCCCAAAGTCAATGAATATCTGTGAGATCTGTGAGAACTGGGAGCCTCTCATCAGATTATGCGGTGGGGTCCCATCATTTATTTTCCAGACACTGATGCCAGTTTGCAACACATTTCATCTTAGGCATTCTCTCCATTGATTACCTCACTTTATTAACTATTATATTCATGCCTTATTTTCTCTGGAAGTTATGTATCTCTTAAATTAAGTTAGCAATAAAAATAAACCCAGTCCAGATCCACGAAAATGGGTGGGCCCCTCAATTTGGTTCTGTGATGTTATGGAAAGCTGAAATATAGAATCTACAAATCTCTTCCATCTTATGATCCCTTCTGTGAGTGGAGTAATCACCTATGTCCTAAGTCTGTAGGCTAAGAAATCTAGGGGCATATGTACTAAAAGATCACACAACACAGGGTAGCCAATAAAGTAGCTGTGCTGCATTGCATGAACGGGAGCGAAGTAAGACATGGCACTATTCAGCTCTCTACCTACGGTGGTGCGCAATGCCTGGCACCAATGCAGGTACTCTTGAACTGTGGTGCAGGGGTTCCTCTGTTAACGGCAGGATTGTTTTTGTGCAGAAAATTTAACCATTTTAGTGCAATCCCAGGTGTACTGATTTCAATATATCTGGAATTACATCAAATTCCATTGGTGGATGCAGGAGGGACGCCCTTGCTCCATCCATGGAACGCCTACCACCACGGAATGTAATACAACCCAGTGCAAGCCGCTGTGTGTGCTACAAGTGGAGCAATGGGACTTTGGGACCTGAAAGGGGTGAGGCCTATGGTTGACCTTAGTCAGCAAATAATACAGAGTTATCCTTCACCCCTATACTATTCAGATATGCAAACTGATTCTGGTGCACCAACTTCCCCTGGCAGGGTGGTGGAGGAAATTGGTGGGCAATGGAGTTGTTCTGCATTGGGGTATGGAAACCCATTGTTGGTAAGAGAGAGCACAGTGGGGCCCAAGAAGCCTTGGGCAGACATCATGCAAGACACCATTCTTCTTCCTTCCTACTAGCAGTGGAGTTCGGGCGGACCAAACATAAGAAGAGAGCGGGCCAACCATATACCAATCAACCACATAGAGAAGGTAGTCCAGAGGTGTGAGCAGCTAAGATAATTCACCAGCGTGAGTAAAGGGATGTGAAAGAGGTGGTCTCTCCAGAGCTCATGGGCTACATAAGGAGGCACTTCTCTGAAAGCTCAAGAGATGTTGAAGATCTGACAGGGAGTATCTTCACTAAGCCTTTCTCTTTACAGGCAGGATGAGTGGAGCCCTCTAATAAATCCAGAAGTGAATACATGTAAAACCCCTCACTTTTCCCACAACCCCAGGTCTAGTGATATAGCTCCAGATAGGTTCATGTACCTATTACAAGAGAATTATTATAGAGGAAATGACAACAGACACTGAGAACACACCCCACAACTATTTAAGAACAATTCTAGTATCATGCCTTATATGATCCATAGAATCTTGATTGTGATTTGGTGTTTGCAACACCTATTGCACCGTTTCAGTCTTTGATAGCTGCATACTACCCATTTTTACAATTTTGTGTAAGTTGATCTTCAAACTTCCATCTGTATATTTTGAGACCAGGGATTAGAAAGGGTGAAACTAAAACTAACTTTGTTAGTAGTTTTTTTATTGCAAAATGTTTTACTAAGGGTAGAAACCATGCTCAGGCATAAAGGAAGGGAAAGCAGGAAACACCACAAATGTGAAGCTCGATAATCGGGATTTACGCTGACTTACGCTTGTGGTATAAAAACTACGCACATCTCTAGAAAAAAATCTTGTCTATGGTCACTTTGGAGCTTGGAAGAGGTGTTACACATTCTCTTGACAAAGTTATGAGAAAACTGTCTTCTAACAGCTTTGTCTCCTCAGCCTCTACATCCATTGCTTTTGTCAGCAGTTTGCTTTGTGTTCCCACTTTCTAATGCACTGTGAACTAGAATCTATGCAGTCTGGCTGTCCCACCGTTACAATACAAAATGGAGGGAAGCACTTAGGGCCTCATTTATGAGAAGTGTCGCATCGCTGTGTTTCCTCTCTGCCAGGGTTTTCATGGAGGAGGAACCGCCATGAAATCCCTGGCAGGAGGAAACTCCTAACATGCTCGGAGGGACCGCGGCGGGAAAGCATATTGATGCCTTGCCAGGAAATGGGCGTTCCCCGGCGGCTGCGGCGGGCTGTGGTGGTCTTACCGCGCGACTCATAATAGGGCGGTCGGGAGACCGGCACCGACGCACCCCCACGAGTCTGGCGGTCTGTAGAGTATTCTGGCGATAGTGAGAATGCACCTCTCTAAAAGAAATCATCACATTACATATAATTGGCATATTCAATCTAGCATGCATGTGGACACGCTGTTAACACATATATAAAATTATAACCATCGCATTTGTTTTAGGGGTAGCCCTGTTCAGGGTGCTACTTATATTACGTCTTGGGTGCTGGCAATCAAGAAAGAAATCCCAGGGAAAGCACGCTCTAACTACACTTTATGGCATTTGGTAAATATGATGCTTTTAAAAACACTCCTAAAGTGCTTCATGTGAAACTTGATATTATTCCTTCTGCTGAATCTCACAACCATATATATATTACAATAAATGTAACAGTATGTATAAGTCAAACATTATACTTTATTTTTATTATATGGAAATTCATTTTAATATTACAGAGTTATATGTCAGAAAGTTGTCTGACATAAATATCTTAGCCTAAATATTGTTTACAGAAATATCACCTCATTAGGTAAAGTTTTTCGATTGTTAATTCCAATGGGACAGTATTTTTGTAAAATATATTTAGGACGAAGTAATTTTGTCAAATAATATTTTGCCCATCAAATTCTGGTACCAGACTTTCAGACGGTACGGGTAAAATTGTATGAATAAAATCTAGTATCAAAGCCATTGTGTAATCAAAGCATTAGGAGCAATCTTATCTGCAGCGATATCCAAGTGGACCCAAGGAGTACGCTGACATTGAAGCAGTGACACTCAGCGATACCGATTACTCCCATAGCTGAAGTCATGTTGGGGAAAAATAGGTTGCATGAGAACCAGGGATGTCTAGGTTTTCCATTATATTTAAATTAGATTACTTAGATTTAAAATTGCAAGTGGGGTAACTTTATATTTATGTGTCTTTATGCAGAGAGTGTCATAAACCATTAAGACAACTCAGGAAATGAAACTGTTCCTGCTGATGTTTGTAGGGATCAATGGGACATGATTGCAAATCAAAGCAAGGCCAACTCAGTTGCATTCCTTAAAAGGACAACAGAGTGAGTGCCATCAATATGGGTAATAGTAGCATCAGTTACTTAAAGACCTTATGAAGTGAAGTGCTGTACAAAATGTGTCATTGTTGTTACTATTATTATTATTATTATATTTGCATACCTCCCGTGCAGGCCTACTTTCCTTTTCCCTTATGTTAGCCTAAGAATCTGCTGCTCTCTGCTTTGCACACGTTACTATTCAAACGCATTTTGCTTCGTGCCATGCTGTACTTCCACACAGAACCTGCTGCTGTTTTTACATTCTGTTCATTCCTGGGATTTTGCCTGGACACGGTAGACTAGATCAAACAACAATGCCCTTTGTTATTCTGCACCTAGACACAACGCACAAATTGAGCTGTTGTTTGGGAACACGTACTCTTTGTCATATAGGTATGCACAGACTATGCAAAATACACACTAGAAGAGAGATTTTTCAGAGAAGAGATTGCGACTACACCTGAGATGTAGAACTTTCATCTGTGCATGCTAAGGTACAGGGTCCGCTGCAAACACCCAGAGATCTTTCGATATACATAATCACTTTGCTTCCCCGAATCCTGGTCCGGCGCTGAAATAATACCGGTCTTTAAAAAAGGAGACCGCGCTGCACCAGGAAATTACAGGCCAATTAGCCTTATTGACGCACTGCAAAAAATCATTGCTCGTGTCATTTTAGGTAGAATACATAGCTGGATTGATGATAACAAGATTTTATCTATTCTCCAAGTTGGGTTCCGGGCACGCATGGGGTCATTGGACCAGGTTTTTAAATTTGTTTTAATTTACTGGAAGGAGGTCCTGTTGGGCAAGGGCCTCATTTTTGCAGCTTTTGTGGACTTAAAATCCGCATTCGATCTAGTCCCAATACCAAAATTATGGGAAGTTTTATTGAGGTTAGGGATGCCCAGGGAGTTAGTTGACTTCGTGGTTAAGCTCCACAGTTCCAATTATGCCCAGGTCCGGTGGGGGAAACCAGGCGAAGTCACTAAAAGATTTAAGGTCGAGAAGGGAGTCCGACAGGGGTGTGTCCTGGCCCCTACACTGTTTTCATTGTTTATCAATGGGGTAGTACACTACTTTGAGGACCACCCCACTGACGCACCTAAATTGGATGGCCAAAGGGTACCTCTACTCATGTTCGCTGATGATACCCTGAAATTATCCAAAACTCGTCAGGGATTACAACGGGCGTTATCTCGTTTTGAGGCCTTTTGCAGCGAACATGAGTTAGAGATTAATGTGGACAAAACAAAATTTATGGTCCTCCATGGGGCAGGTGATGTTTCGGCTAAAGTCTCTATGGGGGGGAAGCCACTAGAACAAGCCAAGGTCTTTACATACTTGGGCATTACCATTGGCGAAAAAATGAGCTGGGCCCCCCAGATGAAGCTCTTGGCCTTGAAACACTCACAGCTGGCGGGAGCTCTATTAAGAGAACACAGGTTATCTCTCAGCAAACCTATAGCCCCAGTAATCAAGTTGTACTCAACGAAAATAGCTCCAGCCGTTCTTTACGGTGCAGAAATCTGGGGCAATTGTAACTTGTCCGACCTAATACTGGCCCAGAATAAATTCTTTAGATCACTAGTTGGCCTCCCACAATCAACCCCACGAATTCCCCTACTGTTTGATCTTGGCTGTAATCCCATTGAGGACGTTGTTAAGCTAAAAATGTTGTATTTCTGGAGAAGGTTGTGGTCTACCCAGGAATTAGTCCACTTTTCCAAGCCCTTCTTGAAGTAAGGGGGTTGGATTATTATAATAAGATTTCATGGCTAAAAACCATTAAAACCTCCTTATTGACATGGGCATGAGAGACCTCTGGTTTTCCCCGGAATCTACTGTTATTCCAACAAAAACAGATTTAAGAGTGGCTTTCTGGTGTTTGGTCAAATCAAGAAGGCATACCACACTACTGGACTCTCCTTTGACCAGAGCCTTTTTGGACTTCAAAGATGAACCTTCCCTTGAAGCTTACTGGGACTTGATCACCAAGCCTAGGGATCGTAAGCTGTTTCATCAGTTCAGGGTGGAAACGCTCCCTTTAAGGGATTTTACCAGAAAATGGAAAACAGGCTTGGGAGACAGGTGTCCGTTCTGCCCTGAACATACTGAAAATATAAGCCACCTCCTCTACGTTTGCCCAGCTTATCAATTACCTAGAAACACATGGCTTAAACCTTTGTGTTGCTCACTGGGTACAGCCTCTGCCCTGATTGCTAAAAGGTTGCTGAAAATGGGCGACAAAGATTTAACCATCATTGGAGTAGCCAAATTCCTTAGTCGGTCCTGGGCTATCAGGAAAAGGAGCGGAGGATCGTAGCTCAACATAGTCTCCTTCCATTTTACTTATAAGCTGATTTTATGGCCATTTTATCTTAATGAATTGTGTTTATTACATTGTAAATATGATGTTATTAATCTTGATCGTTCTATTTTATTTTATTTTAAATTGCCTTGTATAGCGTGTCTTTTAAGATGAATAATCATAAATAAAGACTTTCTGAAAGATGAAAGACTTTGCTTCTGTTGAAGGGGGGGGTAGCCTACCCTGTCTAAGTATAATGACAGCTCCTTTTATGATTTATGGATTGCTTACTATACTGACCGTATTTGTGTTAGGCGTCTTCTTACTTGTTGTGGCACGTATACTGCATACTGGAGCACAATAGTTGAAATAAATATTTTAGACTGTTCTCGTTTCTCTGTCAGATCTTATTGTGGACAAGTATAAGTATAAGAGTGAAAGGGTGTGTCCTGTCACAGCGATTCCTGAGAGAGTCAAGAGTGTTTTGTTCTGGGGTGTCTAATCACTTGTTCCTCTGTGAGTGAGTAGGTGGCAAGAGAGACACTATAGCTAGTCTGTCCCAGGCTAATGGGTACTAGAGTTGTGGGATAAATTAGTCCCTGCCTACTAAGGTTCTACGGTCCCAAGCACTGTTCTGTGTCTCTGCAGAATTCCTCCAACAAGATAAATGAAAGAGTCAACAAAACATACAGAAAGGAGCCATCATAATGAAGCAGTAGTTCAGGTAATAGTGATTTCTGTTCTCTAGTGACATACCCCTGATGGACTACTTCAATAGGAATCAATATTTCCACAGCCACCAATCATGTGAAGTACAGAAATGTTCAGTGTGCACACGATCTGTCTTTACAGTGAAATTGTTAGTATAAGAGGTCAGTCTATTATCTCCTTCAGTCCTCTTTCAACAGCTTTGCAAATATATATCCATTTCTGTTCTTAAAATGGTTGCCTCTTCAACACTTTTGCCCCCTGTACTGTTTTTATCACTTCTGTTGCACTCCACTTTATGTTATCTGTCAGGTGTGGGTACTCATCAAGTCTTTGACCAAAATTAATTCTCTGTTTTTTGCCAGATGCATCATGTATGTCAAATTAATCTTTGTCTGACATCTTGCACTGTCTTGCTATTGTGCAACATATCTCAATAAGGGATGAGTAGTTGGAGGATTTGATTGGACATGGCAGGGCGTATTGCTCAATTGCCACTGGACCAAAAGCCCTAGCCCCACAGGCCGCTCTCGCCTAGCCCCTCATGCTACTATCCAGTAGTAGCACTTCTCCTGTTGAAAGATGGCACCTTTTTACATTGATCACTAGAGAATACATACAGATTTAAGAATGTGGATCCAGATGTACTTATGTATGTTTTACCGAATCGTAAATTGCGGTTCTTAAGAAATCACGTTGTGGGATTTGGTAATTGATATGAGCTATTAAATTCATGTTAATTTCTTAGGAATCACTTCCTTAAAATACAGAATCTCTAAAAGCAATTCATATGTGTTTGCAAATTGTGAATGGTGCCCAGACACATACTGATGACATCACAATCAGGAAATACACTGGTGCACAGCCATTCTGAAGCTCAGGGGCTTGCAGTGAAGCCCTATTTAGACTGCCAGCTACAACTTTGTGCACAAATGTCAACTCAGGAAGGGCAGGCCGAGGATTCTTCAAGAAAACGCAATCAAACCTTCTCTGATGATGGCATTGCTATACTGATGAAGGAGTGTATAGCAAACCCTGACCAACACTTGGCTAAAGCCTCCCTAGCTCTCCTTACAGCCTCCAAAGATAAAGGATAAATGCTGGTGGATAACAGCACACAGTACTCCTGAAATTCAGAAGCAGTGGTACGACCTTCACTCATGCACAAAGGAAAAGCTGGCCAGTAGGAGGTGGGAGTTAATGGCACTGGAGGCGGACCTTCTAAGCAGCCACCAACAACATTAATGAACAAGGCCATAAACAGCACCGTCATTAGAGTGATTTTATGTGGCCTAACTAATATCGACATCTCATAACCTCCTCAGCAGAACAGCACACAGGTTAGTTAGTGATGATTTTTCCTTTTATTAAGACAATACAAATATTTGATCTTAAAACATTGTTATTATTACTGTCATATAATTCTGTATAAACAGATTACATTCGATTTAGGCTCATTTTACAAACCAATCCTTTAAAATTTCTTATGTTCAAGAAATTGCATGATGGGATTTGCAGTCCATTGAGAGTCTTTTAGATTTCAGGAGTAGGGATGATGCATGATTTACTATTGTTTTTATAAGAGAATTGAGTTTCTAATAAGAACAAATTAAATCTCTAGCACCAGGATCCTGGGAAAAATTATAAATTCATGCATCATAAATTTAAGAGACTTACACTTCAACCTAGGCTGTTATGTGTCAATCTACAGTAAATACTTATTAATTAAACATATTACATTTTATATTCAGAGATAGAAGACAGCATTATAGGGAAAAATGATGCTCACAACAGGGATGATGTACAGGATCAGGCGTCTTACAACAATGATGGGCTTCAAGCAGTGGGCATCACACCAACACCAACACTGTCTCAAACAACTTTGTCTACAACTTTGTCTACAAGAAGACCCACATCTAGATCTACTAGAAATGTACGGGCAACTACACGATGTAGAACAAACTTTTATATTCAGAGACTGTGAAGTCTCTGTCGACCACTGTTTCTAACCAGACCTGCTGATACAGGTGCCACACCGCTTAGATTAGACTTTGAGCAAATAGAAAAATCAATGTTAGACAGTCAAACAAAACAAAAGAATGCCATTAACGTGCTTGCAAGAAACGTTGATGAAGTCATGATTAATTATATAGACAATTTAAATGAAACAATGAAGTAATTAAATGATCCTATTGTTAAGGAGACACAGCAACAAAATGAAAGACATCAACAAGTTGCAGTTAAAATGCAAAATTTTTGGAAAAGTTATGAAAATATGGCCACTGCTACAGGGATGTTCATTGGTCGCACCATACATATCCAGCAAGAAATGTCCGCTGCTGCAAAGATGTAGCCAAAAGGTTTATAGCAGATTACATCATGACCAGAATTATTTCAAACTGCACGAGAATGTTCTAGTGGTCCAGCTACCCCTCCTCTAGAGAGAGTGAGGAGGCTTCTAGCCACAACAATATGTCTGTGTCTGATGTAATAAGATCTAGGCATACACACAGTCAGGATACTGATTTAGAAGCAAATATGTTGGCAAGTGATCTAGAGAGGTCCAATTCCAGCAATCAATGAAAGAGGCACTGAATATATGTTTTGTGAAATACAAAAGAGAAATTTATTTTTTCACATTAATGTGCATTTCGAAATGTTGTGGCAAAAAAGTTATATTATGCACTCCCAGTTGTGACTCTTCATATTTCCTGTGAATAAACATGGAAATAAACATTACTGCATTTTAACTGCGACTAGCTCATTATATATTGGATGGTTTATTCTGAATGCACTTACCTTAAAAATCATTGTTGATAATTGCAAGAAATTGGAGTATTAGTTGAGGGAGTGAGAACTAACCGCAAATAACATTCATAGTTGCTAGGGTGAAACACAGAGGTCTCTAAAGGAACATGTGGTTAACCCTCTGATAGCTTCACACTAAGCAGTCAGGTTTAACTTTGAGGCAGTGTGGAAAATATGTATGCAGTACCCAAACTGTGAAAAAACAACTTAAGAAAAATACCAAACCACTTTAGAAATTTATAGTAAATGTTAGTAAACAAAATAACATAAAAACAACAAAATCTAATACGTAGAACCCAAAATATGATTTTTTAAAGTTTGAATTAAAAGTAGTGCCAAAAAGCACAAAGCGCCAACTGCAGTTATCTGGCTACAATAGACCTGGTCAGAGACAAAAGTTTAGGCCAACCACAATGGAGTGCAAGTCGGATACAGGGACCCGGGTGGAAAGTTTTCCTTCTGACTTTATATGGAGAAAAAGTCATCGACTACGAGTTGGCGGCAGGGCAAACTGCAAGCTGGATCCGATGTGAGGCTCAACAACAGGGGTTCATTGAATAGCGGGGTCCTGTTGTGGTTGTCGATAAAGGTGGAAAAGCTCCCAGCAGGCAAAAACCGAAGTTTGTGCCCAGAAAGGTCTCAATGTCGGTCTTAGTGAAGCCCTCTATGTTTGAACTTAGAAACCTTTCTATTAGTCAGATCTCCGTCAGTAGGGAAAACCAACAAGCTGAGGTCAACCAGCGATTCAATGTCGATGGCCGCAGCTTAAATGGTGATCCCGTTCTGCGTTGGTTCTAGCAGGCAGAAAGTTGGCAGTTTTTGCAGTGTGGGCAGGACTAGTACACTCTAAAACCAGCCAAATGTCCACAATTTGGGAGCATGACTTGGGAGCTAGAACTCACTCTAACTGTGGCCAGCAGCAAGGTCAAGGGCAGGTCCATTTGGTACTGGTCAGCTGGGCAGTTGCCGGGAGAGAGACCTCTGGAAGCTTGTGTAGCTCAAACATGATGTCAGCCAATTGACCTTAGGAGTCACTGCCGAGGTTGCCGCAAGGCAAGCAGGTCTAGTCTGCCTTCAAGTTCTTCAGACAGCAGGGCAGTCATTCTTTTGATTTTCCACTGGTGCAGAAGTGTTCTGAGTAGGGTACCTGAGTGCCACATTTATGTCCAGTACCAGTCTTTCTTTGGGAGAAACTCCTGGACACTCCCTAAACAATGAGGTATAGGTTTCCAGGGATGAACCTACCTACTTTTATAGGTAGGTTCGTCCATGTGTGTTTACTGTTGCCATCCGACACTACCTCTCTCCCTAAAACCAACATGGCAGAAACCTTCTTAAGAGCTTCCTGTGCCCACTCTGAGGTGTGGCTATGGAAAGAGAACCACTCCCCCCTTGTGATCTCTCCAAACCAGTTGTGGTGTAACTTACCCTCCCATTGGGTTTGGAGCCAAGCTGGCTGGCAAGATAAAAGAGAAGCAGGCACTAGATGTGGGCTACATTTGCCAGTAATAGAGTATGCATCCTTTGAAGCCCAGGAAGAGTCTGGGCACATCCCCCCCAGGCCATCTTGCTCAAGGAAGAAAAACACCTCCCCACACCCCAAAGCCTGGGATCACTCCACATCTCATCACAGTGGAGCCATCAGCATTCAGGTGACACTGTACACTCGCAGAAAGGCCCTGTTTGGGTTAGGCAGGAATATAACAACTTTCTAAAAGTGTCATTTTCAAAATTGTAATAAAAAATCCAACTTTATCATTAAGTTGGATGTTATATTTCTTCTATAATGAGTCCTTGAACCATTTTTCTAGCGACTCCCAAACTGAAGTTAAGCATTATATGTTATTATAATGTAACCCAGTGTTTTCCTATGGGAGAGTCAGCCTTGACAGAGTGAAAAACACTACAGAGGTTTTCACTGCCAGGGCATGTGAAACATTAAATATACATGCCTTACTTTTTAAATACCATGCACCCTGCCGTTGGGCATTTAGAGCCTACCTTAGGGATGACTAGCAAGTATTAAAAAGGAAGGGTTGCCAAGTCAAAATGGCAATTTAAAACTGCCTGGCAAGGCTGTAGGGGCAGGCCTCGAGACATGTTTTATAGCATTGCATTAGCGTAAATGCAGAGCTAGGGACTTATAAGTGAATAAGAGGTGTCAGTCAATTCGACCAGGTTTTAAAGGGGGAACACACACACTTTACTACTGGTTAGCAGGGGTAAAGTGCGCAGAGTCCTATGGAATATATGATGTTACAATGCATGCAATTTTCATGCATGCTTTCACAACGCAGTCTGTACATAGCAACTATCATTTCATTGCATGATTTTACAACGCATGCCATTACAACGCATTTTTAAAAACTACCATCACAATGCATTCCATTACAACGCAAACCATTACAACGCATACTATTACAACGCATGATACTTTTAGGGCAACAGTAGGGTAAGTGTTGGATAGTGTAGGGGTAAAAATTACTATTCCCCCTCCAGTGAGTGCAACAGTAGGGAACGTTGTGGATAGTGTAGGGGTAAAAATTGCTATTCCCATGTACCTCAAAACCCATACCCACCCTAATACAAAAAAAACTCCATTGCTTACCTTATAATGCATTGTAATGGCATGCGTTGTGATGGTATGCGTTGTAATGGCATGCGTTGTAGTGACATGCTTTGTAATGGCAAGCATTTTAATGGCATGCGATGTAAAGGCAGTTGCGTTGTAAAGGTAGGTTGTTGTAATGACTGCGTTGTAATGGATGTTTCCCGTCCTATGGCCAGGAAATTGGGTTTAGCAACAGAAGGCAATCATCTGAGGAAATATCAAGTAAAAGATGGTCATTTCCAACAGCAATGTAACTCTGTCTCTCCCTTCCAACTGCTACTCTGGTGTCGGCTTATGATGTGTGGGGGGTGGGTGGCCATGTTCAGGCTGAGGGGGTGGGTGGCCATGTTCAGGCTGCATTGGAAGTCCTTCGTTGTAGCTATATTGTGCAGCATAGCACACGCTGCCACTATCTTGCATGCCACCGGAAGTGAATATTGTAGTGCTCCCCCGCTCTAGTGAGGACAGAGAAACCTCGCCTTAAGTAGCCCAAAAGTGTGCTTTATAAGAGACATGGTTCGCCGGTAGTTAATATTGTACGGGCGGTCTCTCCTTGTAGATGAATTGAGGTATGGAGTCATCATCCATGAGCGTATTGTAAAGCACTGTCATCTAACACAAAGGAAACATAAATTTAATATTGCTAACATATAGTATGGATTAGTAAATATAAATGTATACAATTGCAAATACCTAGAAGAAAATCATCTCCAAGGTCTCCTCTTGCAAGCTGGTTGTATAGGGCACAGCACCTGAATATACAGGGGCTATGACTTGAAACTGGACATTTTGTAACAATTATTCTAGAGCCAGAATTGCAAACTATCTGAATGTTTAAAGAGTGCTGGCTCTTCGGATTCATGTACATAAATTCAGCAGCACTAGGAGGGAAAATTAAGACACGTGTGCCATCAACACAGCCCATAATGTGTGGGAAATGTGCCACGGGAAACAAATCTAATTTTGTTTCCTGTAAGCCTGGGTGAGAACTTGGAAAATATATGTGAGTGTTTAGCAGCGTTGCATCTAGAAAATTCCTAAGAAAACGTGACAGGGAACTTTGCAAAACCCCTCCTCTCTGGTAGCTTCCTGGGGCTAAAAGGTGTAGTAGGCAGCAAAGTACCTGATAGTGGGTTAGACAGAAACACTTCTGTGTGTCCCTACACAACAAAGGGACTAATGCAGCTAAGAAATCCAAAATAACAGTGCTGCTGAGTGTATTCTTACTTTAAATCTCTTCCTCAGTCTGCTGAAATAAAGTCTCCCTCATTCTGAAAATACCCTCCTGCCTGTGCCTTCTTCGTTAGTGACGTGGAGCGAACGGACTCGGTTTCCTTGCCATACCATACAGAGCAGCCATTATGGAAAAACACAAATTCCCACCCCTTTTAAAGTTTGCACCTCATTACCACCTACTTCAACTTGATGGTAATTTACAAGTGCTAAAACCTGTTTTTGCGACTATCGCCAATTTGCATGCCAATAATCCATTCCAAAATAAGAAACGCAATTTGAGACTCGGTAATGTGTAATAGCTGATTCCAGTCACAAAAATAATGATTCGTTAACATTTGGTGTACATCGCTATTTTTGCACTTGAAGTTAAAAAAAATCGGAAACGGTTTGAACATATGACCCTGGTTTTACATCATTACCTGTATAAAGAAGAGAATCTTGTACATAAGAGCTTACGCCAAACAGAGCTGCCACCTTTACCACTCACAATGTACCCAAAAGTACTGTTTTAGTGGGTGGCATTAAACGATAGTACACTACTTTGTGCACTCAAAACAAGCAGCTCACAATAACATGCGATCAAAAATGTAAAGATTTACTAATTCACAAATCATTTTTCATCTACAGAATTTACAGTTTCTTCAAATACAAATTGTAATTTATATAATCAAGTGATAAAAGTGAAGTATTGAGTGACACTTTTTCAGAGGGCTGTGTATCAAAGTCTCGACTCCAGAAGCATCTGTGCTACCAAAATGTTGATGCAAAATGTCATGGACCAACATTTTGACAAGGTAAGATTTTAAAGGTAGGCATAGGTTGACTTTACTTAATTCAAATATATGTTCCTTGTCATATGTTTATATGTACCTTGATTAATGACATGTATATATGCACCTTGACATATGGCATGTGTATATGTACCTTGACATATGGTGTGTATTTGTATCTTGACAAATAACATATGTGTATATTTACCTTGACATATGACACATGCATATGTATCTTGACAAATAAAGTTTGTCAAGTTACATATATGAGGAGGTACATAAAGTAAACCTATTCTCATTTTGTCGCTATTTTGGTCTTCGATATTTTGCCCATGATATTCTGGTTGCATGGTGTTCTGCTTGCATGATATTCTGATTGCTGGATATTCTCGTTACATGATGTTCTGGTTGTATGATATTCTGGTTGCATGATATTCTGGTTGCTGATATTCGGGCTGCATGATGTTCTGGTTGCATAATATTCTGGTTGCATGATATTCTGGTTGCATGATATTCTTGTTGCATGATGTTCTGGTTGCACTATATTTTGGTTGCATGATGTTCTGGTTGCATGATATTCTGGTTGCATGATATTCTGGTTGCTGGATATTCTGGTTGCATGATTTCTGGTTGCATGATATTCTGGGTGCATGATGTTCTGGTTGCATGATATTCTAGTTGCTGGCTATTCTCGTTGCATGATGTTCTGGTTGCATGATATTCTGGTTGCATGATGTTCTGGTTGCATGATATTCTGGTTGCTTGATATTCTGGTTGCATGATGTTCTGGTTGCATGATATTCTGGTTGCTGGATATTCTGGTTGCATGATATTCTGGTTGCATGATATTCTGGTTACATGATGTTCTGGTTGCATGATATTCTGGTTGCTGGATATTCTCGTTGCATGATGTTCTGGTTGCATGATATTCTGGTTGCATGATATTCTGGTTGCATGATTTTCTGGTTGCATGATATTCTGGTTGCATGATATTCCTGTTGCATGATATTCTTGTTGCATGATGTTCTGGTTGCATGATATTCTGGTTGCTGGATATTCTGGTTGCATGATATTCTGGTTGCATGATGTTCTGGTTGCATGATATTCTGGTTGCATGATATTCTCGTTGCAGATGTTCTGGTTGCATGATATTCTGGTTGTGTGATATTCTGGCTGCTCGATATTCTCGTTGCATGATGTTCTGGCTGCATGATATTCTGGTTACATGATGTTGCATGATGTTCTGGTTGCATGATATTCTGGTTGCATGATGTTCTGGTTGCATGATATTCTGGTTGCATGATATTCTGGTTGCTGGATATTCTCGTTGTGTGATGTTCTGGTTGCATGATATTCTGGTTGCATGATGTTCCGGTTGCATGATATTCTGGCTACTCGATATTCTCGTTGCATGATGTTCTGGTTGCATGATATTCTGGTTGCATGATATTCTGGTTGCATGATATTCTTGTTGCATGATGTTCTGGTTGCACTATATTTTGGTTGCATGATGTTCTGGTTGCATGATATTCTGGTTGCATGATATTCTGGTTGCTGGATATTCTGGTTGCATGATTTCTGGTTGCATGATATTCTGGGTGCATGATGTTCTGGTTGCATGATATTCTAGTTGCTGGCTATTCTCGTTGCATGATGTTCTGGTTGCATGACATTCTGGTTGCATGATATTCTGGTTACATGATGTTCTGGTTGCATGATATTCTGGTTGCTGGATATTCTCGTTGCATGATGTTCTGGTTGCATGATATTCTGGTTGCATGATATTCTGGTTGCATGATTTATTTTCTGGTTGCATGATATTCTGGTTGCATGATATTCCTGTTGCATGATATTCTTGTTGCATGATGTTCTGGTTGCATGATATTCTGGTTGCTGGATATTCTGGTTGCATGATATTCTGGTTGCATGATGTTCTGGTTGCATGATATTCTGGTTGCATGATATTCTCGTTGCAGATGTTCTGGTTGCATGATATTCTGGTTGTGTGATATTCTGGCTGCTCGATATTCTCGTTGCATGATGTTCTGGCTGCATGATATTCTGGTTACATGATGTTGCATGATGTTCTGGTTGCATGATATTCTGGTTGCATGATGTTCTGGTTGCGTGATATTCTGGTTGCTGGATATTCTGGTTGCTGGATATTCTGGTTGCTGGATATTCTCGTTGTGTGATGTTCTGGTTGCATGATATTCTGGTTGCATGATGTTCCGGTTGCATGATATTCTGGCTACTCGATATTCTCGTTGCATGATGTTCTGGTTGCATGATATTCTGGTTGCATGATATTCTGGTTGCATGATATTCTTGTTGCATGATGTTCTGGTTGCACTATATTTTGGTTGCATGATGTTCTGGTTGCATGATATTCTGGTTGCATGATATTCTGGTTGCTGGATATTCTGGTTGCATGATTCCTGGTTGCATGATATTCTGGGTGCATGATGTTCTGGTTGCATGATATTCTAGTTGCTGGCTATTCTCGTTGCATGATGTTCTGGTTGCATGATATTCTGGTTGCATGATGTTCTGGTTGCATGATATTCTGGTTGCTTGATATTCTGGTTGCATGATGTTCTGGTTGCATGATATTCTGGTTGCTGGATATTCTGGTTGCATGATATTCTGGTTGCATGATATTCTGGTTACATGATGTTCTGGTTGCATGATATTCTGGTTGCTGGATATTCTCATTGCATGATGTTCTGGTTGCATGATATTCTGGTTGCATGATATTCTGGTTGCATGATTTTCTGGTTGCATGATATTCTGGTTGCATGATATTCCTGTTGCATGATATTCTTGTTGCATGATGTTCTGGTTGCATGATATTCTGGTTGCTGGATATTCTGGTTGCATGATATTCTGGTTGCATGATGTTCTGGTTGCATGATATTCTGGTTGCATGATATTCTCGTTGCAGATGTTCTGGTTGCATGATATTCTCGTTGTGTGATATTCTGGCTGCTCGATATTCTCGTTGCATGATGTTCTGGCTGCATGATATTCTGGTTACATGATGTTGCATGATGTTCTGGTTGCATGATATTCTGGTTGCATGATGTTCTGGTTGCATGATATTCTGGTTGCATGATATTCTGGTTGCTGGATATTCTCGTTGTGTGATGTTCTGGTTGCATGATATTCTGGTTGCATGATGTTCCGGTTGCATGATATTCTGGCTACTCGATATTCTTGTTGCATGATGTTCTGGTTGCATGATATTCTGGTTGCATGATATTCTGGTTGCATGATGTTCTGATTGCTGAATATTCTCGTTGCCTGATGTTCTGGTTGCATGATATTCTGGTTGCATGATATTCTGGTTGCTGGATATTCTCATTGCATGATGTTCTGGTTGCATGGTATTCTGGTTGCATGATATTCTGGTTGCTGGATATTCTCATTGCATGATGTTCTTAGTTGCATGATATTCTGGTTGCATGATATTCTGGTTGCATGATGTTCTGGTTGCATGGTATTATGGTTGCCTGATATTTTGGCTGCATGATATTCTGGTTGCATGATGTTCTGGTTGCATGATGTTCTGATTGCATGGTATTCTGGTTGCATGATATTTTGTCTTCTTGATTTTCTGGTTGCATGATATTCTGGAGTCACTATAAAGGTTGAATACCATGAGAGCAGAGCAGTCCGATTCAGTTTTAACAGTCAATGCATGTTTCGCTGTAGTCACATTCCGCCTCCTCAGAGATGATCCAACAATATCAGACGGAAGAAAAGGTTTCAGAAGTAGCCCCCATTACCCATTATTTTCAGATTTCAGATTTGAGAGCTAACAACATGTGCACGTCTTGAAAACTCCACTGCAGTTTATTTCACTTCACTTTGCACTTTGCATGCTGGTTCTTGCTGTTCCTCAAAATGGATTAAAGAAACTACATATCCCAGCAGGCAATGGACTTTGACTGACCAGTCAGAGATAGAACTAAAAACTGAGATCCTAGTATCAGGAGAACTCAATTTAAAAAATGCAGCTTTGACTGGCTCACAAATCTTCAAGCATTCCAAGGCAATTTAAAAAAACAATCTGGGAGTTATATTGAATACAATTTGCCATCAGGGGGGTAACCTGAGTGGCAAGTGGGCCCCCAAACCTCCAGCGGGTGCCTACCCTTCAAGCAGGCCCCAGTTATTCCACAGTTGATGATTATCTGTGAAGTAAGGAAGACTCAGGGGCCCCTCATCATATTTTGCAGGGGGCCACATCATTTTGCATCACGCCACTCTTCTCCTTTATTCTCTTTATTCTCTGTTATCACCTTGCGTAAAAGCTATTGCCATTGGCTCCAGACAATTCTCCCACACCTTCAAGTGACTCTTCAGATGGAGTGAATGGGGGCACTGGTAATCTAATGCAATCTAGATCGGGTTCCCCAAAACGCTCATTGTTCGGCTGCAAAGATTCCAGAATCAGGCACCCAGAATGTGCTTTGAACTATGGAAGAGTGACAAGGTGAAACTAGCCCTTCTCTGCCCTAAAAATGGTGAAGTCAGGCATCAAATCTAAAACACTCTTCATCAAGCCTGAGACCTATCTGAGCAATGGTCAATGGGCCAAGCAGACAATGTCCCTCCACCATAGACCAGTGCAGGAGCTACATTCACCTGCCTGACATCTGATCTGCCAAAGAGCTTTGAGATGACAAATCTATAGGGGTCAGGCTCCTGAACTCTAGCTGGCCACAAACCTTTGCTCTATATTTTGTGCTGTACACAGTCCTTTTTTTGTTAAAGAGAGTGCTGGTGCGCGAAGTTCTGCTCAGGAGCCACCAGCTGGTGCAATTAAATGGCGGCACTCTGAATACCAAGGCTGGTAGTCTTTAATCCACTATCAGGCACTTCCTCCAAGGGTTGGAGTGGCATCGAAAATATGCCCGGCCACCAAAATAATAGAGGCATCCGTTTGCGATTCAGATAGCTAAAAAAAAAGTGGGCCACCTGTCTTCATCCATTGATGTGTTGTTGTGTCATTTACATTTTACTTCCACCCACTACAGCATGTACCGTGGGGCAGTAAGCCAGCCTGCATTAGCCACTGGTTAGCTTCACTTGTGACTCCATTTTGCTCTCTCACAAGGAGCACATCCGCACACAAACCTGTACCCTTTAATGTCAGTGTTTTCACTTTATATTTACTTTAGTGTGGCAAATGTGTTTGGAGCCTGATGTGATATCGGGCCTCTTCTGATGCACATACATCTTTGTCAGATCTCATCTCCTGCTAATGTTATTGTAAATTCCTTTTGGAGTATTTAGCTTTTTCTGACTGCTGCTATTTCAAAGCATACCAGATTGTGCCCATTTGAAACTGTTCTGTATTAAGTTATCCTCTCTTTACTTTTTTCTTTCTTTAATTCTTTCCAATTTTATTTCCTTCCTTCTTTATTTCATTTGTTCTTTTTTCTTACTTGCTTTCCTTCTTTCTTTGTTTCTCTTTCCTTCTTGCCATCTTTCTTTCCTTTTCTCTTTGTCTTTCTTTCTTTCTTTTTCTTTTTTGTCTTCTTTCATTCTTTTTCCTTTGCTCTTTCTTTCTTTCTTTTTCACTTTCTTTCTCTCTTTATTTAATTCTTTCCTCTTTCTGCCCTTCCTTCCTCCTTTCTTTCTTTACTTCCCTTCCTTGTTTCCTTCTCTCTTTCCTTCTTTCTCAGGCATTGTCTCTCTTTCCTTTCTTTCTCTTTTGTTTTTTCGTGTCTTCTTAATTTCTCTTTCTTTCCTTTTCTTTAATTCTTTTTTCCTTCTCTTCTCTTCACTTTCCTTCTTTCTTTCTCTTCCTTCGTTTGCTTTCCTTCCTCCTTTTTTTATCACTCTACCCTTCTTTCTAGCCCTTTTTCTTGCCTTCTTTCTAACTTGCCTTCTTTCTAGCCTTGTCTTCTTGCTTTCCACCTTCTTTCTATCTTTGTTTCCTTACTACCTCCTCTCTTTCCTTCTGTTTCTCTCTCTCTTTCTTTGCCTCTTTCCGGCTTTCCTTTCCTTCTTTCCCTCACTTTCTTTCATTTCCTCTTTCTCGTCTTCGCTTTCTTTCTCTCTTTATTTCCTTCTCTTTCCTTCTTTCCTTCTCTCTTGCCTTCTCTTGCCTGCTTTACTTCCCCCTTTCCAGTTTTCCTTCTTTCCTTGTTCTTTCTTTTCTCCTCCTGTCTCGTTCTTTCCTTCTTTCTTTCCTTCTTTCTCTCCTTTCCCTTTCTTTTTTCTTTCCTTCCTTCCCTCTTTTCCCTTTTGACTTTCTTTTCTTCTCTCTTTTTCTGTTTCTTTCTTTCTTTCTTTGTCTTTCTAGCATTTTCTCTTGTATTTTCTCTTGTATTCTTTCCTTCTTTCTTTCTCCCTCTTCCTTTCATTCTCTCTATTCTTCTTTCCTGCCTTTTTTCTTACCTTCTTTCTTGTCTTGCCTCTTGCCTTCTTTCTTGCCTGCCTTCCTTCTTTCTTTTGCTTTCCTTCCTCCTTTCATTCTTTCTCTATCATTTTTTCTAGTCTTTTTTCTTGATCTCTTTCTTGCCTTGCCTACTTTCTTGCTTTTCCTTTTTTCTTGCCTGCCTCCTTTTGTGCCTTTCTTCTTCCTTTTGTTCTTCCTTTCTTCCTTTTTCTTTCTGTCTTTCCTTCTGTCTCTCTTTGTTTCTTTCTTTTTTTCTCAACGGCTATAGACTTGCAGCCAATGTCAGACAGATTGACTTTTTTACGTATGTGTGGTATGATCAGATAAATTACCATTTCATGGACTTCACCGTTACAAGGAAATGACCAGTGAAGACATTCAAATACATGGTCCATCAGTCCTTTGCTTGTTTTAGTTATTCAACTCCAGATTGTCATCGAGAGAAACTCAAAACTACATTTCCCAGAGGCCTC
Organism: Triturus cristatus; assembly: GCF_964204655.1. Classification (NCBI taxonomy): domain Eukaryota; kingdom Metazoa; phylum Chordata; class Amphibia; order Caudata; family Salamandridae; genus Triturus; species Triturus cristatus. The sequence goes on along the minus strand of NC_140593.1, from coordinate 104,584,294 downwards.
TGACCTGCCTGCAAGGTAAGCACCTGTGTTTAAAACAAGGCCGCGTCTGTGGCTTCCTGCTCAGTATTGAGAGGAAATTCTCTCATCGGAGGTGGTCCCTTTCTCATCCAGCAACATGTCAATCCAGTCTCCATTAACAGCCAGTTACAGAATCAGAGATTTTTTTTTCAGCAATATTGGTAGACTTTCATGGTCCAGGCAGACGCGTGGATTTGTCCTCTTTATTATTTAATCTATTAAGGCAGCCATATCTGCAGTTAATGCCTGACTTGTGATTCAGGTGAGCCATATCCTGGTGTGACTTTTTCTTATTCTTTGATTTTTGATCACAGCCATTACTCCTGCTGCTTAACAAACTGAAACATTTGAAGTTTGTTTCCAAGGGTGTTTGGTATTTGGACTTTGACTCTGTTGTGAGACTTTGGCATGATGGGAATGTCATCCAGATTAGTGAAGTACTAACCAGCAAACACCTACCAATCCGGTGATTATTTTGGCACACAGAAACTTCTGGGATATATATCTATCTATCTATATATATATATTTTGCCAAAGATGAGGTTCTTCCTGGAATCGAGCTCGTAGTCAGGTGGTGGGCGGCGTCGGCAGAACCACAGCCAGACAATAGTATCCAAATAACTTTAAATAAAACACACGCTCAAACAATATTCTGCAAGTGAACTCGAAATTGTCCCCTCAGTTGCAACGTGTTTCGACAGAGAAAATGTCTTGATCACATGCTGAGCATATGAAAAGACGTGCATACATAGAAAAGTGACATGGAAGATGGACTTGTTCTCAAACCCACATAAGATGGCAATGAAAAAGTGGCGGCCATTTTGTAACATGCTTTTCATAGGGAAATGTATACATGACATATAGAGACGTGGTTGGTAAATTAATATTCCACAGTTACAAGGTCAACATAAACATGATTGAGTTTATACGAGATGGACAGCGGGCCGCGCGCCGGGGGAAACGGTCACAGTCGCCGTGCCTACTCCCACCCCAATCCTACTTTGCATGCTACTCCCTGGGGCAGAGCCATTACGCGACAGGTCCCTCCAGATGATGGTGGCACGAGCTTGTCTGACACCCATACACCGTCTGACCCGTGCAGCGCCCATGTACTCCCCCTGGTGGGGTTTCCGAGAGGCCGGGCACACTACACTGCATGGGCGCTTCGCGACTGGACAGCGCACGAGGACAACGGAGTTAGGCACTCTATATGTGAATGAACAATTGTAGAAATTCACAGAGTTGGCACAGATATGGCAATTCCTAGGGGGCAATTTATTTTACATCAACAACTGCTAGAGGACTGCCGTAGAATGTGGCACACAATAGATCCTGAGCCCCCCACACACCCGGTGATACACACAAGACTAAGATGGGCCTGAGGTGTCATCTGGTCACTTGGATATACAAAGCGGTGCGAGCTCTAAAACCAGTCACCCTAGCTCCACTTCGGGAGAAATGGGAAGCAGAGTTTCAAAGGCCACTGCATGACAGGGAATGGGATCGTACATTAGAGTTCCCCAAAAAAGTGTTACACAACTATCGATTTAAAAGCATACAACTACACATACTACATCACGCCTATTTGACACCAGAGAAGCTCCAACAGTATTACCCAAATACGCCATTTACATGCCCCAGATGACCAATGCCCGCCGCATCTTTTCTCCACATGTTCTGGGATTGTCCAGCGCTTCGCACCTACTGTGCCGGAGTCCGCACTACCCTCCTTGCGGTCACAGGACTTACTGACTTGCACACCTGGGAGGCCTGCGCGCTGGGCATACACAAGCGTCGCAAGTCTTTGAAAGTAGAGACGCATTTCGCGTCTTTGGCGCTGCTCCTGGCCACACGGTGCATAGCAATGCACTGGAGGGCACCTGGGGGACCTCCGCTAGCAGCCTGGCGAGGGGCGGTCAACAAATGGGGTGCCGCAGAAGAGGAGGTGCTTCGCTCCGATGAGCTTAATGGTATCCGTAAGCACCCCATATCCATGTCCTGGGCTATCCTATTACACTCCTTCAAACAGGAAGTAGAGGAAGAGCCTACATCCCAGAGTGCCCGCTCCCTCGCAGCACAAGTGCACACTGGGGTTATCCACTGCAGTTCCTCCGCAGAATAGACACCTATTGGGCCGGGGGTAGTGGACAGGGAATAGGGGCCTTCGCCCCCCCCCCCCCTTCTTGGCACCGCGCAAGCAGAAGCTCAGTCATGGTGTATTAACTCGCTGGCCTCTAATATGCGATGTCACTATTGACACAGTGTACCCCAGTTCTCCCCCCAGTTTGAAGAGTTTAGTTTGTTTTCTAAGCAGACCAACATATCACCTACAGGGCTAGCGTTGAGAGCTCACGCCCGGTCTTCAGTAGGCCACAGACCTCCTCTCATGGACACATGCTGTATACCCGGATGCCTCCTCGCATCAGCGATATTACCCACTGCAATAATGGGTGGGTTATACACGGTAAAATTGCTACGAATAACACCATGTTGTAAAATTAGCATGAAGTCCTCCTTTGGAGATGACTGATGTGTATGTACTGTATCTTACTATGAAATGCTAATAAAAACTATTTTACAAAAAAAAAACATGATTGAGTTTATATTGAGCCCAAATAAATATTCGTTCAATCGATAAAAAATGAACATTGTCAAGAAATCATGCATAACAAATACAATTACATCTTTTCTGCATAATTTATAATATGCAATGGGCAGAGGAGGCACCGGGAAATCCCGCAAAAGTGGTAAGTATCAATTGCCCATAAGACCATGTGGAAAAAGATTGCTTTAAGTCCGCCTCCCACCACATACAGTAATCACAATTGTACACGCCAAGTGGCAGCATAACGTGGGAAGTTCCATGTCTCACAAGACAACATGTCATAAGATGTAAGATGGCCGTATACTAATTTAGCAGCCATATTATTATTAATTTGTCAAGTGGCAAAAGATAAAAGGTCAAGGGTGAAAGGTCCAGGTTTCTAAATTAGACTACTAATAACAGTGAGACAAATGAAAAAATAATAAAATTAGAAAATAATGATAAGTTCTAATTGTTAAAAAAGTGAATGAACATAATCTTATCTTATCCGAAGTGCACACCCGAGCCCGGGGGAGAAAAAGGGGGATGGGAAACCCGTGAAGTGTCCGTCTCAATGCGGTGGGTCCCCTCCTTTCCTCCTGTGAAACGATAACAGAAGAAAACAAGATATATCAACCTTCTATTCATAACCACTTCTAAAGTGAATATAAATAATACATCTCTTAATAAAACCAATTGTCTATTGTTCCTTGAACATTGACAAATACAAAAACAGAAACATGGAGGAAACATATTACATTGAAAAGACATCTCAGTTATCATGTAGATGTGTTGCTCCCTCCTCATCCAAGTTGTGACCCTCAGGAAATTTAGTTTCTAAGTCAAGTATCCACTTGGATTCTTTTTGCGCAATGCTAGTTCTCTATTGCCACCTCTGCGACCCATGTTGATCTGTTCAATGACATAGAAATATACAAGGGAGTTATTGGATTGGTGATAATCCTGGAAATACCTGGCTATAGGGTAATGCATATCTCGATTAGTAATTGCCCTGAGGTGTTCCAAAATGCTCCTTTTGACCATCAAGGTCGTGCTACCCGTGTACATTTTTCTACAGGGGCATTCCAGGACATATATAACAAAACTTGTACGGCATGTCAGAAATTGGGTAATGTTTCTATTCATGCTAGACCCTGGTATTTAGAATTCCTTTACCATATGGCTGTATCGGCAGGCCTTACAGTGCCCGCATGGGAAGAAACCCTTGAGATTATGTGTATTTTCCCTCGATGGTTCCGTGATGTCCCCATGTACAAGGGCGTTCCTAAGACTCCTTCCCTTTCTGTATGTAATCATGGGTCTCTCGCTGAGGGTGGGACCTACAATTGGATCGGTTTTGAGAATCTCCCAGTTGTCTACCAGAATTTTTTTAATTTTCTGGGATTTTCTGTTAAAGGTCATATTTACTCTAGTGTCACTGGAGTTCGTGTCGTTGTTGGATATTTCAAGGGTTTCTTGTCTACTGACCGTACTCATCTTAGAGATGGCACGTCTCAGTACCCATTCAGGGTGCCCTCGTGCTCTGAATCTGGAAAGCATGGTTTCTTTTTCTGTGAGGTAAGCTTGATCAGTACTACAGTTTCCTCTTGCCCTCAGCAGCTCCCCATATGGGATGCTCCATTTTAGGGCATCTGGGTGACTGCTGAGGGCATGAAGAAGACTCTTCCCTGCTGTGTCTTTGCGGTACAAACTAGTGGCTAGGGTACCCTGTTGCACTTCAATCCTGACATCCAGGAACTGAATACATTTTTTGCTCATGTTTTGACTGAGTACTATATTTTATGGGTTGATGTTAAGTTTGTCAATAAAGTTGGTCGCTTCTTGCTCGTCATCTTTCCAAATGATGAATAAATCATCGATGTACCTCAACCAGACTACCACTTTCTCAAAGTCAAGGCGTAGCAATTCCTCATTGTGTATTTTCTCTTCCCACATGCCCAAGAAGAGGTTTGCGAAGCACGATCCCATGGCTGTGCCAAGCACACGCCTGTAAAGCTCTCCTTTGAACATGATGATGTTGTTGGTCAGGCACAGTTCAATCATGTCAGCTAGCATAAGGGTGTGTTCCAAGTACCCTATGTGTTTGTCCCTAGGAAAGTGCAGGCAAGCTTTTATCCCTTGTTCATGTTCTGTGATTGTGTACAAGGAATTTACTTCTAGGGTGATGAGCATATACTCCTCATCCCAAACAATACCTTTTGGCTTACTTAAGAAATCTTTTGTATCCTCAACATGAGATGGCAACAATGTGACGTAACCGTTCTGTGACGCAGCAGCAGTGTAAAGCTAGCGCCATGCTGCGGGGGATTTAGAACGTGACGCATCTAGGGAGATGCGTCACGTTGTAAGGCCCTGTGCCACATGAAACCTGCGTCAGGTTTCATGTGGGAGTTCCGGCACAGGGTGGGCGTTCCGGCGCAGCAACGCCTCGGAAAAGTGCCTGAGTGAAATCTACAAGATTTCACTCAGTCACATTTCTGACCCCGCTGCATCAAAACCTTGTGCCTGCTTGAAGCAGGCGTAAGGTGTGACACACCATGTGGAATATAGGCCGGGTTGGCACAGTGCTGGAGTTGCGTCGCGCCCGCAACACAACTCCAGCACTGTGCCAATCTAACGCCGGCAGATGCGACACGCATCTGCCTATCCTTGCGCCATGGCGCGCCGCATTGTAAATGCGGCGCATCCGTGGTGGCGCAACAATGGCATTGCGTGTCGCACGTTTCTTGGCGCATCCCTGCTAATTTGCAGGGATGCGCCAGGAAACGTAAATCTGCCCCTAAATTTTTAGTGCACTTGCAGAATATCGTTTGACCGTGCGTTTTATTTGAAGTTATTTGGATACTGTATATGTTACCTACTTTTAGTCGCCAGTAGGTAGTTATAGTTAGGACCATGTTTCCATAGGAAAAGCATTTTTTGACTTGGCTATAACTTTGGCGTTGTTGGACCAATCGTCATGAAATTTTCCCAAACAAGTGTCAAGGTGTTGATGGACAAGCCTGAATTCCAGGAACACTTGTGCTTGAGGAATGTGTTGTGGTATATGAAAGATGCGTTTGAACAGAGCGGACTGTAATTGGTTTAGGGTGGTTGCGTCCTTACACTTTAGGAGTTTCGAGCCATAGGTCAGTGAGGGTAGAAACTTTGCCCGATTATTTGTAATAAATATGACTGAGACGAGCGCCCCATCTTTTTTTTTGAATAGGTTGAAAGCCAAATATAGCTTGTTGGCTAAAGCCATTCTTTGTGCTAAGTGATTTATAAAATGTATTCTTCAGTCCATTTCCACCCTAAGGTATTTGTAGGTGGTGACCAGATCAAGGATGTTCCCTGCTGCTTTCCATTTGAATTTTATATTATGCTGCCTGATTTTTTATGAGAAAACAGATGACTTTAGTTTTGCTGTAATTTAGCCTCAAGCCTGATGCACGCTGGTCTCTTTGCAAGTTTTGGTGGGTCACTCGATACTTCTGGTAGTCAAGCACTATACTTCTGCTGTATATATGTTGAAAAGACAAGCGACAAAGACACATCCTTGTTTTAGGCCGATGACTGTGAGGATCTTTCTAGTTGTTCTATCACCCCTACCTATTTTGACTCGTATCCAGGTATCTGTGGGCTGATTAATCATTGCCTCAAGCAGTTTCAGAGGTGCACCCAATCTGGCAATCTTTGCCCAAAGAAGGTCGCTTGGGACCGTGTCGAATGCTGCTTTTAAATCAACAAAGCAGGTGTATAAGTTGGAGTCTTTGCGATTTTCCTTTTCGATGAGAAGACTAAGGGCAATAATATTGGTGGCTGTGCTCATGCCGACCCTAAATCCTGTTTGTGTGGTCAGGGTGATGTTTTCGGCTGATACCCACGCTTCCAGGTCTATTAATAGTTTGGTGGCATAGAGTTTGGCTTCGACATCGATCAGGGCAATCAGTCTGTAGTTCACTGGGTGTGTCCGTGAACCAGATTTGAAGATTGGATGGAGGACACTTCCTCGCCACGATGCAGGAATTGTATTGGTGGAGAATGCCAGATTAAATAAAGGGGTACGGTACGAAGCCCAGAAAGCTTGAACTTGCTTAAATAGTGTGTTTGGGAGACCATTTGGTCCAGGTGCCCTATCTGATTTCTGTTTCCTCAAGGATTGCCTGACTTGCATTTCTTTCAGCCATTTACCCTCTGGCGGCTTCTTCATGGGCATGAATCCCGGAGTGTTTATGCCTTTCTGGATTACTCAGTTTCCTACCTGTCTTGGGTGGGCCGCTTTGAAGTAAGTTAATCCTGAAATGCCAGCTTTGTGATGCCAAAATTTGCTGTTTGTGAGTAAGTTGATTTCTGCCCAGAACTGTTTACTATTTTTTGTTTTGCTTGTGTGCAGCAATTTTAACCATGTATTTGCTTGATCTCTTTTTTTGGCTGTCCAAATTGCCTGTGCACCTCAGAGCTGCAATTTGATCCCTGGTGGAGTGGCCATGCTTTGGATCCTTCTTCCGCAGCTGCCTAATTTCCGTGTTTAGTTCTCGTTTTTTAGGTCTCGCCTGACCAGCGCTTTAGCGCTGCTCTGGCGAGACTTATAGTAAGCGCGTTTTGGAAGTGCAAACAGTGGCTTTGCAGGCCTCCAACTACAGTGCATGTGACCCGTCCGGGCGCGCGCACCATTTGGCAGCCTGAAAAGCACTGCCTGATCACTTCGCGGCCCCTTTGATGTCCGTCAGTGAGCCGCGCGGCCACTGAGGACATCAAAGGGCACACCATTTGCACTGTGCCCGCCCCCACTCCCCCCCTCCCACTCCCTCCTCGTCAACTTCAGTGCGCGCTTGTTTGCACTATACCAATTACCTCATCCTCCCATGTTTTAACAGGAAGAACGTATATAAAGTATCCATGAACAAGAAACGGTTTCCCTCCTGTATCCATGGCGGACTTTCTGATCAATGACGCTTCTGTCTAACCCTCACGAAAGCAGTTTGTTCCTTAAACTGCCTGGCAATTAAGATCGTTCGCGGGAATTACGTTTCTTTACAATGAGTTATTTGAGAGAATAAAGCTTTGCTTGCTGCAGAGGGGAGAGCCCGTGCGCCCTCGCACGAAAGAACAACACGCAATCAAGTACACAACTCCATTTACAGCACAGGAACATTTACCCTATGACGCTCGAATAAAGACTGCTCCTTCGAGGTGAACTCTCAGCGTTTAATGTCTATGTTTAATTTGACTGAGCGCTGCAGCCGCCTAAACACACACATTTAACGAACTCGATACATTTCACCATCCACATGGAATAGGCTGTTTTTAGTGTTATTGTCCTTTTTCGCTGTCAGTCACTGTACCAGTCACGATTCCACCGATCTCCTGCAAACCCCAGGATGACTCATAGCATATCTGACGTAAAAGCACGACCAACGTAGTGAACCAGGGCTTTGCTGAAAGTGTTGCAGGATTTAATTCAAAGCAACTGTGGGGCAAGGTTAGGCTGACACGTTTGTAGCAGGGGTGCGGATGCTGCTCGTGGCGGGTCAACTGCGTCATCAATCCATCGGTCAATGAATGAATCATATACCCAAGCACACCGGGGCGGGACACAAACATGTTTAACTGGCGCTCTGACGGGGGCGCTTGCTCTAAACACCTTCTGTCCGCTGTGTTATGAAAGCAAGATTCTGGGTGTGATGATTCTCGGATTATCAGGTGGGCCACTGGAATTATGCGGCAGGGGAGGGCTAAAATATGCGGCAGGGTTGATTAAATTATGGGGCACATGAAGGCAAATTTGTGATAGTATTACTTCATTATTTTGTAATTATTCTTCATGGTAACACTGCCTGGGCAAAGATTTCACCTCAGCAGTAATTGTATAGCAACCAGATTCAGCAATACGCAGCTAAAAGATGACCATCAACCTCCACGAAGGGCCTTCCCCTGTACCGGAACTGAGGTAACCATGTTTTTAGAAAGTTTCGAACCGTTTGAGATAGAAACAATATTTTTCCCTAAAATATGCAGAATACGCAAATGATGGATTATATGTTCAAGCAGCAACACCAGAATTATGCGGTAAACTGTAAGCGCAGAATGGTATAGTTCCAATGGTACTGCTTAGCAGTAATCTTCATTAGAAATAAACAATACAATCCTGCAGAAAGAACCTTTGAACGAAACATTTTAGATTTAGGCCCCTCCAACTGCAATTTGTAATGAGATACAAAAGTATTTTGGGAAACCCACGTGGCCGCTTTATAAATGTCTTTAGGAGCTACTCCCTTGTGTGCTTCCTAGGATTTAGATTCTCCTTTGTTGACCTGCCCTGCACTGATTCTTGTAAAACAGATGAGTCTAAATCAATATTCATAAGCCAAAAAAAGTGTCTTGTGTATCCATCTACTTAAAGTAGAGGAAGTTGTATGAAGCCCTTTATCCTGAGTGCCAAAAGTTACAAACTAGAATTGCAGATTCCTAAACTCTGAAGAGTGACAGTCATAGACAAACAAGACTGTTTGTAAGGAGGGAAAACTGACAAGGTAATATCTTCATCTAAATTAATATCATCATTAAATAAAAAGAGGATGCCACCTTAGGTAGAAAGGCCGGATCAGTTCTTAAAACTACCTTATCTGGAAATAATTTATGATTTATCAAACAACACGGCTCCAATTTCTCCAATCCATCTTCCTGAAGTAATAGTGACTACAAAAAAATACTTAAAAGTTAGGAATTTGAGGGAAAAATAATCCAACGGTTTATAAGGAGAACTCTTTAGAGCCCTGAAAACCAATGGTAAAACCCGAGAAGCGATGGGAGAACGGATACAGGTATCTCGTTTGAACATTTTTTTATCAGTCTAGAAACAAGTTTTTCTCATTTAAAAACATCCTTTACGCAGAAGGCCTAAGTGGAAGCCTACGGACTGTGTTAGGTGGAAAGCTTCAACCCTAGTAAAATCCCATCACCAATGAAATCCAAAATTAATATAGGGGAGTGAGAAGAAGGAAGAAAATCCTTTGCTTCACACCAATGATAAAAATCAATCCAATCGGTAAAATCATTTTTTGAGTGGACGGTCTTCTAGATTCCTAAACAGAATAAGCTACATCCTCTTCTAAACATCCCAAATTAAAATCAAATTCCTCTTTTCATCCTTCATTCACTCACTCTCAGGTTTAATAAGAAAGACTCTAGAAGAAGAACCCAAAGAGGAGAGGGACTGATTGGAGAAATTGAGGCTTCAGCCACTGCCAACCTGAACAAGCATTTGCAATGCAATAGGTCTTGCATTAACGCGAGTTTGAGCTATTGACATTGCAAATAACAATGCCTTTTATTTTTGTTTTCTTTTTAAAAACATAACAAGGCATTGTTATTTACAATGTCAATAGCTCAAACTCGCGTAACTGCGAGACCTATTGCATTGCAAATGCTTGTTTCTCCAAATGGCTAAGGAGATCAAGGGTGCCCCTTTAATGGGTGTGTTGAGAGGTTGCGGATGATTGGATGACCAGTTGGTGGCGAGTGCCACAATCAGATACTCCCAGTGAGTCCACTGCGCCTGTTGGGTGGCAGATGTTTGAGAAGTGAACGTGATTATGCAGTTCATTATTGCGGCAGCCATCTTTCCATTCCAATCTAGCCATTTTAGGTTGTAGGCACAAGGTTGAACCATCAAATCGTTGATTTGGGGTGCTCTTGAAGGATGGATTAAGAGCTCGACGTGCTGAGGAAAGTGGTCACTCTCTACTCTGGATGTTATACAATAACTCGAGAGCTTGTCAAATATCTCGGTATAAAGAAACGTGTAGTCAAGATAGAATTGGTTTTGTTTGAAGTTTCTAGTTAAAGCGGCTGGTGGATCTTGTGGGAAGCGGCCATTGACAGAGCACAGGCAGGTTTTCTCGTGGCGATCAGTTTTCTGATAGTTTTTCTTTTACTGGTTGTAATGTCATCATAGCTGTTGTTGATTGGGCCGGTAAATGTTTGTTTGTAATAAATGCATGTTAAAATCTCCTGAAAATATGATTTTATATTGGGGAAACATATTTTGCAGTGAATTTAAAATTGTTGCTAAAGAGGCGGTTGGTTTGACTTTGCTCTTCTGGGATGAATGTAGATGTTGCAGATTAGTAGGTTGGCGTCACTGGCGTTGCGTTGTGATCTTAATTCGGATGCAGTGAAAGTTTAATACACTGCGCCCATGCTAGGCCGAGGTCAAGCTTGGCCTTATTGTCACCGGAGGTGGGTTGCTCTACATATTGAGAGTCCACAGTTCTGCCCTCTTTTGATTTTTGTATTGCTTCCTGTTGGTACTCCTTAAAGCCTATGATTGGTGTTGGGTTCTCGGCCCAGGATTCTTGCAGGAGGAGAGGGATGAAGTCTGTCTCCCCCACTTTACTGCTAAGGCCGTTCACGTTCCAAGAGCACAGTTTGAAGAGGTGATGGGGGAACGTCACTAATGTGTTTATTTTGTGTCTCTCCTTGGCAGGTTGGGTTCCTGCCAGCTTTGCAGGGAGACCTGTCTCGTGTAGCGCGGCACTCCGGGGGCTGCTGTATGGGCACCATCATGGCGCCAAGGCAGTGCCAGCTGCATCCGCGCCTGGCGTCAAGGAAACCCACCGCATGTGTGATACTAAGCAGCTCCCCCTGTCTCCGCAGCCAGCTCTTCCTCCAGCACGCAGTCTGTTGGTGTCACAAAATGAAAATATGCTAATTACTCTCATTTGCAGTAACATTTGGCTGTTTGCTACTGAATTTTCATATTCTGGCACCAATTATGATTCTGTGAATTCAATGTTTTTGTTGTTGTTTTCATATATTTCTGCTCTGACAAATGTTTGTAGTGTTTTTTTTTATTCCGCTCTCGCGTGTTTTTCTAAATTGGCTTTGTCACGCGAGCGCTGTGTTTAACATAATAGCGACCGCAGTGCATTGGGGCCCGATCAGTAGAGCCGGGTGACCATGTTTAATTCAGATTATTAGATGCTATTGCAGGGTCATTCCAACACTCCTTTAATCAGAAGCAAGGACAGGTGTCAGACATATTGTTTTATAGCCATGTGCACACACGACTTGTGCTGCTTAGTGTTCCTATGTCATGTGGGACACTGTTCAGCTAGCCCTGACACAATGCCTTCTGGGAATTGTAGTTTTTCATTCCCTGTTATAATGATAGGTTTGTAAGCACAGGGTGACGTTGGGTATAAAAGCCAGGATTGGCTGGATTCGCTACACCTAAAAAGATGCCACATGGAATGTATTTATTTCTGCAATTTTAGGACAGAGAAAGTACCCCAACAAAAACATTGAACGTTGAAAACATTGAAAAAGCCATTGATTAATGTTGTCATAGATCCACATTTCACAGGGGCAGTAATGCAACGAAAAAAAGACTAAAAGGGTTTATTAAGAGTAGGCCTGGGCTAAATTTCCGTTCCGCTCGCGGAAATTGTGATAATTTGACATTTTCGTGTTCCGCGGAGAGCGCGAAAATGTCAAAATTTCCGCATTCCGCAGCTTAGCGATAATTTGTTTCTTGCTCGCGCTGTAAAATAATACATTCTTGTGCGCGCGCGGTCGCCTTACCTGAATCCCAGCGTCCGCCGACAATTTTTCCCGATCCGGTCGCGTTCTCCACGAGATGTTGGATTGTTGGTAGCCATTTGCGCTGTCTCGCGACAGTTCGCGCCCGCAGTAATGGCATTGGTCGCGCGATCACGTCTTTCTTCTCGCGATCATGCACCGCGAGAAGAGTGAAAACAAGATGGCCGCGCCCGCGAGCAACCGCATGGGTAAGTTGGCGAGCCGCGACCATGCAGAAAATACCGCGAACGGGCAGGAAAAAAACTTCCGCATCTTCGCAATATTTCCGCGTGTTTGCGGAGATTTTTAACATTTTCGCGATAATTTGCGAAAGTCACTTTCGCAAATTCCGCCCACCCCTAATTAAGAGTCAATGGGGAAGCCAGAAAAATGAACTAGCCCTCACTTTCAATGACAACCAAAATTGAAATGAGAGAGTGAGCCCAGAAGCCATTCTGCAGGTTGTTCCCTGTGAGTGACTTCTGAAATTCCTTCCCTCTCTCCATGCTTCTTTCCGTCTTTTGTCCTTCTTTCTTCCTCTCCATTACACTGCCTTTTCCATCTTACTTTCCTTTCTTCCTTATTTACTGCATTCTTTGTGTTGTTTTTTACCCTTCCATCCTTTGTATTCATATTTCCATTACTCAATATACTTTTCCTTTCTTTCCCATGCTCTCCATCCATATTTTTCTCCATCTAGCGTCCTGTCTTCATTCATTGATGTACCTTTCTATCCATCACCCAAACTCCCATCTACCCACCTCCTTATTGATCACTTCTCTACGCGTCATCTCTAAATTAATGGATCTTCCACCCATACCTGCATTCATCCATCCATCTCTCCATCCATCCTCTCTCCACCCTTCTCTCAATCTGTTCCCCTATCTTCCTTCCTCCCCTCTTTACTTTTGTGCACTCTTGTCCACGTGTTCCACCCCACAGCTACATCAGCTATTCTCTTGCAGAAGTCTATTTGAGCTTCTGTTTGGAGGTCAGTGTTCATGATCAAAGGAGTAGGAGCTAATGTGTTGTGTTACACAGAACTTTCCAGTGGCACTCACGCCTCCCCCAAACTCCTAAAGTGGGGGGTTCATGACACCCCTGTTAAGATGTCTGCATTTATAACTGCTGATGCCTCCACCCCGTGGGAGTCCCTGATTCTGGTGGCTTTGGTAACTCTGGCGGGTGGATCTTTTGGGGATTACAAATGGGACCCTCAGGGTTCCCTTAGAAATGAGAAATGACGGGAAAATCTGTAATTCTGGGTCGAATTCAACACGTAACTGGTATTATCACCCTCGTCCATATTTGAAAGAGTGTTGTGATCAGCCGCTAAAATGTTTTTTTCCTCATCCCAGAGAATGGCGCGGGGAGTGTGAGTCGCAATTTAAGCGAGAAATAGTCAAATAAGCTAACAAAAGAATAGTGCACATGTGGTACGTACCGCGAGGACACCTTGGACTTTGAGGTCCCCATTCTCCGCCTTCGAAGCCTACACTCCAGGAAAAAGCTTGCCTTTAAGGCAATGACAGTAGTTTGTGGGCAGTTGGGTTAAAATTCTTCCCTTCTGGTGGAACCCTGGACAAAGTCAGGCCCTTCGACTATCTGGAGGTTTGTTCCTTCTGAACCCTTATGTGGGTCAAACACATTGATAAGGCATCAACCACACTTAAACAAGCAGCGTACAGTGTGAGTTGCTTTAGTTTTACATATGGAAGGTATGTTGTAGCTAAGACCCTGGCAGTCTATCAGCATAAAAACATCACAAAGGCTGTCTATGCAGCAGAACTGTGTGGTGCTTTGCCTTGTGTACAAGATGGCGGAATACAAGTTTCTGAGCACTTTATGAATGCCCCTATGGATTTCTGCGTCAATGGTTATGGCTGAAGAACTTTATTCTTGGCACCTTTTACAGAAAAACAATGTGTAGGGTGCTCCAACTAGACATGAGCAACTTGACCCTGTGGTTTATCAATTTTAAATAACTTTTAATCCAATGCATTTTAACCTTATGACTTCTGTGGACCCCTAGTGAATTACCATTAGAAGCAAGGGACCCCAGCCTCAGCAATTTCTACAGTTTGAACCTCAGAGAAATACACAAAACTACAGAAACAAGTACACATCAAGCAAATACACAAATTATGGAATATTTTCTCTAATTCACAAACAAATGTGTAAAGTCAAAAATTTAATTTTAATTTGAAGGTTGAATCTTTTCTAAAAGTGGTTTTATTTTTACAAGCCAAGGTGATGTGTTTGAGATTTTGAACAAAATCTGTCTCATGCTGCGTTCCTAGCCATAACAATGGGTGCTGGGCAAGTCTCCTTTCCACACATTTGGAGCTAGTCACAAAGGTAACTTACATCTGTGAGTAATTTACACATGTAATTTACTCTTACACTTTTGAATAATGTAACTACTTTTGCCTATGCACAAAATCCAAGTGTAAAGTTAATCAGAAGTGTAGACGCATGTTTTCACCCCCTGAAAAAGGGAACGGAGGCAAGAGTGTAAGTCTATAATATCACCCTGACTCCTTAGCTTCTAATGCACACCCTCTTTCTGTTGGCGCACACTGGAGAACAGAAATGTCCAAACTACTATTTGTTGCACTTACGCTGCTACCACTAATCAAGCTAAGGATACCACCTTAATCTTCAGCCCACAATTTAATATTTCTTCACATTTGCAGAGCATTGTATTTTTTTCAGTGCTACATTTTGCTTTTTATGACTAGATACTTTTCTAATCTCTTGATATTATTTAATTTTGTAAACAGTCGTAGACCTTCTGAGTTGTTGTTTTTTGCTGCTTTGTGCTTTATTCCTGGTGGGAATACAAGAGTGAAGGATGCACTCACAGGATTCACCTTCAGCTAAGAAGGAAAGTGTGTCACTAGTAGTGTTCACACTCTTGGTTGCATAGCACGAAAGCCATGACCTGGTTGTGGAAGCCACCACTAATCCTCAACCTTTTGCCCATAGCTTTTACTCGGTCTCATCTAAGCCTCCATGGTGGTCATCACACATGACATGAAAACACTTCCCACCGAGGCTCAAAATAAAACATAGCCCTTCGAACCACACACCCTCCATGGTGTAACTTGCTATCCATGTGGGTAAGGGTTTCATCGCTCTACATAGTGGTGGTAAACGCTATAGAGTACAGTATAATATTGCAAGTGAGTAAAAGGCTCCTCTCCTAAATATCTGCTTAGTCCCGCGAACTGCAATAATTGACACGCCTGCTGCTAAGACATTTCTGGTCAAAGTTTGCAGTGTGCAAACTTATTAGAGGGGAGTTCTTGATGTATTTCAAATTCAAATGTTTATAACAGCCGGTTGTGAGTGGCGTCTCTAAAATGTTGAGAGTTAGCAGGATGCTCTGGACTCAACAAAGTTAGCCTGAGACATTGTCATCAGTCCAGAAGTGGAAGGAAGTAGTTGATTTTCCCATCAGGCTGGGCTCCACATACGTTCATCTTCTAACGTCGATAAATGCAGATTGTGGTTTACATCATTGCACTGGGAAGGGTCATCAGGATGGGGCAGTGCGCCTACAAGTCAGCAGGCTAGCCCAAGGTATTATGATCATCCTTAAAGTAGTAAGAGGAAGTTTGATTTGTCTCGGTTGGCAGCGCTTGGTGTACTTCCAATCACCTTCCAATACCAATAAAGGCAGATTTCATGACATACCTTCCAAAGCCAATAATGGGAAGGATCAGCAGAATGGTGCCAAGGAATCTGTAAGGCTAGCCCAAGACATCGTGACTACATTTAAAGTGGTAGGGGGTAGTTTGATTTTCCTGGCTGCCAGGGTTTGGTGTACTTTCATCTTCTAATGCTGATAAAGACATATCTTCACAATGTAAGGGACAGAAGCATGAGACCAAATGCACAGGAATCAACAAGGCTCGCTCAATAATTGTGATCAGACTTTATGCGGTAGGGGTTAGTTTGATTTCTACAAGAAGAAACGCTCAGCGTACTTTCACCTTCTAACCCCAATAAAGGCAGGTTATGAGTCATAGCTTTGCAATGGGAAGTGTCAGTGGGGTGGGTCCAATTGTCCAGGAATCATGAAGTCTAGTCCAAGACATTGTGACCAGTCTTGTAGATGAAAGGGATAATATTTTGGTTTATTTCTTAAAATTTGCCTACAAGGCCCATGGTCAGAGTTCTTGGATGAACAAGAAAGAAAAGGCTATGCGCTCCCAGAGCCGGCTTGCAATCTGCAGCAGACACGATCAACAAACTCTGCCCTGCTGCATGAGAGAAGTGTCTGGATTGGCTGGAGAAGACTGCCTGAGCGCTCCAAAGAGCCCTGAAGGCCTGTGCCTGCTCTCCAGCCCAGCTGTCTAAGACAGCTGGATTGGAGAGGTGGAATTGCGCATGTCGGTTTGGCTGTAGCAAGGTATCCGGCCAAACCCATATGTGCAATTCACACTGCAAGGGCCAGTCGTCATTGCTGCCAATCAGTAGCGATGAGGCACTGGCACTATCCTACCTTCTCCGTTCGGCAGAAAGCCTGAAAAATAAAATGGTAATAAAATTGTTTTATTGCCATTTTATCATTCCAGTTTTCTGTGTATCAGTGGGGGGGGGCAGCGCTTCTCCGCTCCCATGGAGGAACCACCGCTGTCATAGAGGCTGAATTAGTAGTTGTCTAAGACAGGAAATGACACTTATTGGCTTCAATGGTTTCAAATAAAGGGTTTCTTGCTATTAGTGAGAGCAGAGTTAATGGGAGACGGTGAGAATAGGAAGGAACCAGAGAGAGGTGATTGGAAAGAAAGTTAACTTGTGGAGATATATATAGAAGATGCTGTTCACAAGGCGCACAGGTCAGAGAAGAGCTGAACTAAGATTAAACAAAATCTGTGTCATGCTGCACTCCTAGCCATAACAGTGGGAGCAGGGAAAGTCTCCTTTCCACACATTTGGAGCTATTCACAGAGATAACTTGCACTTCGGGTAACTTACACATGTAACTTACTCTTACACTTTTGAGTAATTTTACTACTTTAGGCCATTCACAAAATTCAAGTGTAAAGTTAATCAAAAGTGGAGACTTAAACGTCTTTACCCCCTGAAAATGCGGACAGAGCCAAGAGTGTAAGTTACTACTTCCAAAATGAAACAGTAGTAAATCCAGCACCACACATGGCCAACCCCTGATATTGTAACACCCTCACATAGAAAATAATTGAGACAGGGGCTTAAAATAAATCTCCATGGGAAATAATGTTAAATTAAAAATGAAAATATACATTGTTATATTGTTATAGAAAAGAGAAAAGGTATTTATTATTTAATTATAAAAAATGTAAACAACCTTTTTTTCAAAATTATACTTAATGTAACATTAATTTTTATTAAAAGATAATTAAAATACGTTAAATGAATTTTAGACTTTGCTTCAAGCAATTATTAAAGCATATGCTTTTTTTTACTTTACATGGGAATTTCTTTTTTAATTTACATGTCAGAGGTTTTTTTTACAATTTTTAAATATATTTAAATTCATCAAAGATTTAACTCAAAATTAAGTTAATAGAAAGAAATGTATAAAATTAATTTACAATAACATTTGCCATTCAAATATTTTTGCATATTTCCTAGAGGCATAATCTCACTTTGGAACTAGACAAGTGAAAGCAGGTTGGTATTAGAAGAATAATGAGCCTAGTATTGTGTGTTTCTAGCACAAGCCATGGAAGAACAAATGTCCATAATTATTTTGCTGGGCTGCTTACTACTTTCCATTAAACACTAGTTGGTCTTTAGGCTTCTCAACGTGTTGTGTATTTATTTATTTATTTATTTTTTTTAATCTGTTTTTTATTGATTTTACACAACCATTCAAATAAACAACAAAACATGATACGATATCATATTCATACGTGGCATAATGACATACAGTCTCAGACAGCAGTGTTGTGTAGTTTTTTTAACAGTATGTTATAATTTATATCAATAAACATTATGATAAACTAGCACACAAACGCATCAGGGATAAAATGTGTGAAAGTGCATTAATGTAAAGAGGAAAATAATAAAAAGAGAAAGACTAGAAAAGGAATTTGTAAGAAATCGGTTCATTTGTTGAGAGGAGTGGAAGCCCCGTTCAAGTAATAAACACAATTCTTATCAGAGTGAACCACAAAAGTCATTAAATATACTTGTGCTGAAGCCTCTGGCAGTTTGGCACAGAAGCAATCAGGCTTAACATAGATGTGTAAAGTATTTGTGCAGCACTAAAACAGTAAAGAAATGAAACAACAATACAAGAAAAATCCCAAACCAATTTAGAAATATATAGTAAAATTCAATAAAATAACTACACCAAAACAACAAGAAACCAATCAGTAGAACCTGAGTTATGATTTATTTATGTTTTAGGTGAAAATAATGCCAAATTAGCACAACGCGCCACTTGTGGGATTTTTGGTCGCCTGGACTGGGTCAAAATCATAAGTTCAGGCAGACTGCAACAGAGTCTGCGTCTGATATAGGGACTAGGTTTGCACCTTCGGGACTTTACCTTTTCAGAGTCCAAATCGACGTGAGGAGCCTCAGCTGACGGTTCACATTGGCAGGGGCCTTAAGGAGGTTGTTGTCGGCGGGAGGATCAGGTTACTGCTGGAGCTTTGCATTGGCGGCTGACGTGGGTAGTCACAGTTTGGTGCGAAGAGCAGCACATCGCTGGAGCTTCACATTGGTGGGAGGTGTGGTGGTTGTAGCTGATGCACAGAGCATGTTGTCGCTGGAAGTTCATGGCAGGTGCAGTTGTCGATCATTTCTTGAAGAGTCCGCACGCAGTCGCAAGTACTCCAAAACATCAGGATTTTCACCTGCAGTTCAGAAAGAGTACCCTTTGGTGCTAGCCAAAGGTCAACGACCAGAAATCAGGACTCACTCAAGAAGAGGCCAGCAGCAGAGCTCAGTCATGTCCAGGTTGTGCTGGTCAGCTGGGCAGTTGCATGGACGCTTCTAATAGCTTGTTGTGTCCCTGTAGCTCAAACAAGATTTCTGACCATTGCGATCACTTCTGGGCACCCTGGGTTCAAGGCAAGCAGGTCCAGTTTTCCTTCTTGAGACAACATGGCAGTCCTTCTTCTGAATCTTTCACTGGTCCAGGAGTGTTTTGATGAGAGGATCTGAAGGTACTTTTCTTATATCTAGTGCCAGCCTCTGAGTGGGGGCTGCCCCCTTTGTCTACCCTTACCCATTTCCTGGGTTTGGCATCAATCTGTCTAGGGGACAAAGGCAGTCAGGTCTAGGTGTGAGATCCATCTGTCAGTGGCAGGGCAGGCAGCACGTGGAAGTCAGGAAGTGGGTGCGCATAGCCATGAAGCTACAGTTTGAAGCTCGGGAAGAACTAAACTCAACCCCCCAGGACATCCTGCTCAAGAGAGGAACATTCTGCCCAATACCAAAGCCCTTTTGTCCCCAAGTCTGCAAGGAATACACTACACACCACACAAGAGACATTCACAGTAATGTGACCCTGAGCACTGGACTTCACCATTAAAGAGGATTTAAAATTTCAATTCAAATGAGTAAGATGCATTTCTCTATCTGTTTCCAGACTAAAGTTACACTTATTCAGTGTAATAAGGTAACCCAGTGTTAGTCTATGGGAGGGATAGCCTTACAACAGTGAAAAGCAACTGTAGGATTTTTTCACTGCCAGGACATGTAAAACTTAAGTACACCTGATCTGCTGCTAAATACCATGTACCCTGCCCTAGGAGTGGCTAGGGCATATCTTAGGGGTGACTTAGAAGTACTGAAAAGGAATTTTCAGGCCTGGTAAAGGTTTATTTTGATGCGTTCAAAACTGCATAGAAGGCTGCAGGGACAGGCCTGAAACATGTTTTACTGTGCTACTTTAGTGGATGGCACAATGAGTGCTGCAGCCCACTAGTAGCATTCAATATACAGGCCCTGGGTACATGTAGTACCATTTACTCAGGACTTATAAGTAAATTAAATTTGCCAATTAGATGTATAGCCATTTTACCATATTTAAGGGAGCGAGCACAAGCACTCTATCACTGGTTAGCAGGGGTAAAGTGCGCAGAGTTCTAAAGCCATGAAAAACTAGTTCAGCAAAAACAGGGGAGTGAAGGCAAAAAGTGGGGGGGAATACCACACCAAGAAGATCAGATCTAATAGAAAAATCATGAGAGAGTGAATCCAGCTGAAGTAAGGAAATCCTGATAATGTCTACTGACATGAAATAGCTCGCAGTGGTCACTGGATGTATACTTGAGGATATTCAACAATCCCTTACATACAATAGGTTTTTGTGCACCTAGACAGGAAGCTAACAAGGGTCTGGGGGCCATGCCACTCCCCCTCACCACCTTGCTTAGTTCCCAAGGTGCTGTAGAGAGAAAATGTCATGAGAAATACACTGTTTACTGCATCACATATTGCATATTACAATTAGTTTACAACTGGAAAAACACTTCCAATTGGGAAAGACCTCCGAACATGATTTTACCAGACTGCACAAATGTAACCTCTTGCATTCTTGTTTGGTTAAATACCTTGAGTTAAAAGAAATGCCTTAAAAAAGGCCGTGTCAGAAACCATATAGGCAGATGTGTAGAGTGAATTACGTTTTTTATTAGCAATGTTGAGGCAAAAAAGGGGCTTCATAACATACTTGAGGCTTTACCTTTCATGAGTCATGCCCATCCCCACACTCAACAATGTTAATAAATAGCATACTGCACTCTGCGTATCTGCATATGTACTATATCACTTCGCCTATTTTTTTTATAAAGTACTGAAATGGTCAGAACTGGTAACTATGGCTCAGAAATCCTTTTTCCCTCTCAGGAACCATACTAGGCAATCGCTTTAGGTTTAAAGCAATAATAACTGATAAAAATCCCACCAAGATCGAAACAGCCTTCATCAGTGTAAACCCATAAACACTGATAAACAGCTATACAACCACACACTAAAATGCATTCAAAGAAAGCAAATTGGAGAGAAGTAATTTTTTTTCTTCCTGAAGTGGCCAACACTAAGTAACTTTGTTATACAAGGTAGGCGCAAGAGAGTCTTGTCTAAGATTATTCTGCATGAGTTCTGTTGTATAGGGATGTCACTAAAATATAGTTTTTTCTTCCTTTTTACTCCAGTTTAGTATGCTTGAATCAAAGGTGGAGGGTTTATAGGTATGTTTTAGATCTGGTCTAATTATTTTATACACTGTAGAGAACCTGCGAATATTACAATCACATTTGATTGTCTGACAGTGTTTAATTCTTTAATTGATAGGAGAAATGCCTGGCTCATAAAAATCTTGATCAATATGTACTATCACATTTACCCACAGACACAAAATAAGTAAAACTATTTGATGCACCAGCCTCCTTTTATAACAAGTCAGTATTTATAGCAGGTCGGCAGTTAAACAACCCAGGATTTCAACATTCAATGCAAGGTGTAGTGACAGGTACCTGTGAATAGAGTGCTGTCGCCATCCACATGTGATAGTGGTGAAAACATGACACAAGACTTTCTACATACCCACAAAATATTAGCTACATAGGGTCCGATTCCAATCCGGGTCGGAAAGCACTCTGACCGAGTCGGATCCAGAGTGTTTTCCGACCGAGCCGGACCCCTACAGTCCGACCGAGCGAGTACGATGCGCACCTATGCTGTCGGACTTGGTGCGGTCGGACTCGCTTAGAAGTCAATGGGAGTCAGTTGTACGACGCGTACATGCGCTCCCCTTGAGTGAATGGGTACGTCTCCAACAAGTGAGCCCCCTACAGTGGGTAGGCGTCGGTGCCATCCGCGCAGTACATGCCTGTGTGGGGGAGACCCATGGGTCTCCGCCTGTGTGCGAGTCGTACGGCTACGGGTGTCGGGGGGTCCGATGCGGATCCCCGAAGTCTGACTCCGGGACCTTTTGTGAGCCGGACGCTCCGACTCGGTCAAGCTGTCCAATTCGAGCATTGTACTCGTTTGGTCAAGAATCATCTCCATTGCGCGCGTCGGTTTGCGTGCGACCGACACGGGCAGATCGGGTCGGAGCTGGGAACGAGTCGGTCGGAGATTTCGCACATCTTCGCATCGTACTTCGTCACCTGGACCCATGTACGGATCGGTCGGAAAAGAAGCATCGGAATCGGATCCGCTACGGCCGAACCCGATTCAGTGCCCTTCCGACCGAGATTTGAATCGGCCCCAAAGCGTCCCATTGTTATGTGTAATACCTTCAACTAATCCAGGCTTTTTAACCAATCGCACTTTACTGTTGGGTTTTGCGAACCCATAGTTACAATGTAAAGAGCAAACTTTCCAGTCCTAGGATTGAATGTGATGTCTGTTAAAAGATCAGGACTGACTAAAAGTGAGACATTTGCCAAGGGGACACTTGGCAGAATTTCCACACAACAGCAGCACCACCTTAATGTAGTCAGGCCACAAGTGCAGAAAAGCTGTGACGAGCATGCTTAAAGCATCAAGTTTCAGGTGCCTTCAAATGGCTAAAAATGAATTGTGTAATAAAAAATTATAAAGGCTTCATAAGGGACTATGTTGTGGGCAAGGTTGCTCACCACTAAAATCTCATAATATAGAGTAAGATGTAGGTGAATGACTCCCGGCTGTGTCCAGAAATGTATTAAAACTCTTTTTTCATCCATTAATATTAATAGTCCTGTAAACCAGACAGAGTCCCGACAGAGTGAGTGCGACAGCTAATGAGATGTGAGTGAGGGTAATGAGATGTTAGTGAGAGCGCAATGCACAGACTTTCTATGCTTAAAACAGTCTAATATAAGTCCACTGGACATACTGTCAATAGGAAGACACGAGATACCCTGCTTTACTTCTCCTTTAAATTAAATATGTGCTTTATAACTATCACAGAAAAAAACTACGGGACAGATTTACAAGCCCGTTGTGACACTTTTGCACCACGGTTGTGTCACTTTTCGTGATGCAGCAGCAGCGTAAACAATGTGCTATGTTGCAGCCAATTTACAATGTGCCACATCAGGGAGATGCGTCACCTTGTAAAGCCCTGTGCCACGTTATACCTGCTTTTTAAATGTGACTCACCTATTTGTTGTGGCGCATTGCTGGAGTTGCGTCACTTTCATGAGCAACTCCAGCAATGTGTCACTTTTGTGCCAATAGATGCGTCCGAATTTCTGACACATCTGTCAATCCTTGCGCCATGGTGCGCCGTATTGCAAATACGGCGCATCCATGGTGGCGCAAGGGTTTCATATGGAGGTGCAGGGAAACCGAAGCATCTGTATAGATGCGTCAATTTCTTGTAAATATGCCCCTACATATTTTGTAAACACTGGAAAACTGTTTTATCTGGTTTTGGGGGGTAGGCAGCTGAATAACCACTGATAAGCATTGATTTAAAAAGGTTTGGAAAACACTGAGAAAACAACACCAATGTCCACAGAAGTGGATACTAAAAGCAGAACAGCCTAACCATGACCTACCTCTGCACGTAGAAGGTGTCGCAGCGTTGATCAAATACAAATCAATGTATTTTTATGCAGTTCACAAGAATGATGAGTAACCGCGAGTTCTCATGAAAGCCGCACTTGCAAACCCTCCAGTAAGCGTGACTGCTTGCAAAGATGCTTGAGCATTCACGAGAGCAAATAGACTGGTTTTTTTTTTATTTGTCTGGTGGTGTCCAGTCTCCGGTAAACATGTGCAACATACCCTGGAAACCCCTAGCAGGAAATCAGTACATGCTCCTCTGAATGCCCAAACCTGATGCCTTACTTAGCCAAGGCTTAGGATGCCTTGTTCTGACATGCTTCATAAACCTTTTGTTCTGAATTATTTTGCTTACATCGGCACAAAATTCGAAATGGTGCAGACTCTACCTCAAGCACTTGAACCACAAGCGTGCCTGCCTGACTCAGTTTAGAGGGTGACGTGATGGAAAAATACATGCCTCAACATCGCATGCCTTAACCAGGCGGTCTAAACCCTGACCGTGTCTTTACCACGCATGCCTTTAACATGCATGCCTTTACCATGCATGACTTTACCACAAAATGTTGTGGTAAAGACGTTTGGTAAATGGGCATGAGTGGTAAAGATCACACTTCTGCCCCCTGCCTTAAACCCTAAATACACCCCAAACCCATAATCCCTACCTCTCCCCTACCCCAGCCCAACTGCCCCCCCTCGACCTGAAAACTGCTACTTACCTGTCCCCTACCCTGAGCCCTACAACGCAGCCCCCTTAAAACTCCTCCAACCCCAGCCCCTCCCTGAGCCCTAAAACAAGCCCCCACCCCTAAAACCTAACCCCACATACCCCCGCCCCAGCCCAACTGTCCCCTCAGCCTTAAAATTGCCCCTTTCCTGTTTCCTGCCCTGAGTCCTAAAACTCCTAACCCCCAGTCCTGAAAACTACCCCGACCCCCCACTGCCAAAACTGCCCCCAACCCAAATAATCTACCCCCACCTCCGTCACCTGCCCTGAGCCCTAAAACGCCCAACTGCCCCCTCTACCTGAAAACTGCCCCTATCCTGTCCTCTGCCCTGAGCCCTACAACTCAGCCCCCTATAAACTACTCCGACCCCAGCCTCCTCCCTGAGTCCTAAAACAAGCCCCAACCCCTTAAAACCTAACCCCACCTACCCCCGCCCAGCTGTCCCCTCAGCCTTAAAACTGCCCCTTTCCTGTTTCCTGCCCTGAGTCCTAAAACTCCTGAACCCCCAGCCCTGTACACTACTCTGACCCTCCCATCCCCAAAACGACCCCAACCCAAATAATCTACCCCACCTCCATCCCCTGAGCCCTAAAACTCCCAACCCCAGTTGTACTTGTAAACTACCCTGAATCCCTCCCAGACCTGAAAACTACCCCACAACCCCTACAAAATACCCCCCACTCCCTAAAAACCCAACTTACCTCTCCGCCTTGTCCCAATCCGTCCTATTCCTGCTCTTCCGCCCGGCAGCAACTAGACCGCGCATATGCCTTAACCACTCATATGTGTGGTTAAGGCATATTCGTGTTTTAGACGGGAATGGTACTGCCTGCGTGGTTCAGTCCCACGTGGTTTACGCTGCGTGGTTAAGGCTGTTTCCAAGTTTAGATTGATAACATACACCTTACACTCTAAATGGTGTGTATCTTGTATGCTTTTGCCACAAAGTTAAACCATTTGACCATCTAGAATTGCCTGAAGCAGTTGACTGCCAGAGACCAGTGGAGTTAATTTCATCACCCCTGTTTGTGAAGCCCTGCCGGTGCCTTTGGTAGCTCGCATTTGACATCCAACTTCTTGATGAGATGGGAGAGCAGGATAAAGCTCGTCCAGGCAGGGAAAAAATCCCCTGTGTCAAAAACTGAAACTGGACTGAAGAGGGTCAAGTGTAGGCAAAATGAAGTCTGCCCGAATATAAAACTACATGTGATACGTCTGTGTATCTTGTATTCTGTCTTCCTCGGTGTTATCATTTTTTAGAACAGATTGGCTGCTACCGCCCGAATGGTGGATCAGGGTAGATTTCCTCAATCTTCGCTAAGGATTTATTCATTGAGTCCCACCATGACTTTCAGATATCACTAGAATTTCTGAATCTTTGTGGTATCTACAGACTTCTTGAGTCTTTGACTTTGAGATGCCTACAGATTGCTTTAGTATGTATGCACACAGCTGACTATCTGAAGCTTTGAATTCAAGATAGCCATTTCTTTCTTGACTCACTGACTTTTTATTGCCCTGTAGGTTTTTTAGCCTTTCATTGTCGGCTAGCTTCAGATTATATGAGTCATTGATGATTTTGAAACATCTACTGAAGCCTTGAGCCTTCAATTTTCAGATATTTACTGATTCTGTGAATCTTAGAGTTTGAAGTCACCTGATATTCATTGAGTCTAATGATTGCAAGAGCCTTTGATATAGTTTTAGATTCGCCAAGGCTTTGGCCTGGAGATTTTAATTGATTCTTTGATTCTGGGATATATACAGATTTGTTGACTTTGATACAACCATAGATTTCTTGAGTCTTTGACGGTGAGATTTCTGCAGCCTGAGTTTTTGATATATTAACCAACTGCAGTGATTCCTTGGGGCACTAGCTGATACCCGAAGCCTGTGAGACATCCACCCATTCGATGTATCACGCAAGAGCATTAGGTTCCTTGAGACACGTAAACAGTCAATGAGTCCTTCACATAAGAAAAGTGCCTTTCGGCCCTTCAGAAACCTACACTTTCCTAGAGTCCTTAAGACACCGCTGAGCTGCTTAGAGATGCTGAGAAAATCCTGAGATTCAATAGCGTATGTAATCACTCCATGACATGAACTATATTTTGGACTAACAAAACAACAAAATAATCCACTGTGGTAAAAGTGTCCGTATAATGTCCCAAACCTTCTGCTCAGGTTCAATTCAGATGATGGTCCTCACTCATGAAAAGAAGGCAAGACAGCCACGGCTCCTTGGATTTCTTGTTTTCTTCCTCTCTTTGCTGAAGCAGGGTTGGATTGGTAAGGCATGCACTCGGGCAATGGCTGAGGGGGCCAGTTTCGAAGTTCCAGCTGTGGGCTGCTTTTTTGGCAGCCAGGGGGGGTGATTTGGGCTGTGTCTGGTGTGTTCAGATGTTCCCAGGGACCCAGTGGGTGCCTGAGTGGCCTTTCTGGAGGCAGATGGGCATCCATTACCTCCCTTTTATCAACGGGCAGAGGCGTCACTCCCTTTCTCTCGCTGGGCCGGCCCATTAATGTGTGAATAGTGAACGAGGCAGGGGGCCTGAGCAGAAGTGGCCTCACTTGTTTTCAGGTGTTTATAAAACTTTCCCGAAGGAGTGTTTTGAGGAAAGGCAATATGCAAATGCGGGCCACTTTTTTTGTGTGCCGGGGCCCATTTCTAATCCCCATCCAACCCTGTGTGGGAGCCTCTTTCTTCATCACTTTGCTCCTGGGAGAGTCATCTGGTCTTCAGCTTGAAGACCTCTCTTTTCTCCTATTAGTTTCCCTGTAGATGAACTAGCTGTACTGACTAGCAACAACTATCCTTGTGGGAGGGGAGTCTGTGTATGTGTGTAAGGGTGGTGCATGTGTGTGCATGTTTCTTTTACGCATACCATCACATATTGGGTGTAGCCACACATGCATTCATGCACGAGATTCTGAAGCTAAACAGACTCATCAACGAATATGTGAAGCTTTGAACTATGTTGCCTTATTTTAGTTAGCTTTTATAAATGATATGATGATATGTTTCCAAGTTATATGTGATGGAGACAGACAGACAGACCACACTAGGATGCAATATTCTTCTATTCTGGCAGTTGTTTCATCGCCCTTGAACAAGAATCCAGTTGTAGTCGCTGAGTTGATTATATAAAGAATACAATGTTTGAAGAAGAACGGGTTCAGAGCAGACCTCCTGTCCCCTTGTGCATGGGCCGTGTTCCGCTGCTAGGTAGGAAGAAAGCACAAAAGACATCAAATTAGGAAAAAGTCTGTCCTCATCCCTCCCTCTGTTCTGATTGCAGAGCCTGCCCTGGACATGTCTTCCCCCTCCTAAGGAGTGCATGGTTCAAGTGTCCCTCCTGAGACCGTGAATTTTTTTTTTCCTTGAAGGGAAAGAATAGTCTTGCTAAATGAGGATTGTTGTCCATTCCTCTTTTGCTTGGGTTACCGTCTCCTTCATCCTTCTCAGCATACAGGCTCCTGGTTTCTCTTGCGCTGTACCCTAGTGAGCCTGCTGGTATATTTCCCAGCAATGGTTCTTTCATCACCTGGCCTCCCTGAATCCAGTTACATATTAGGGATTCAGTAAATCACTAACCTTTCTGAACCAACTAAGGAAACGCTTCAGGGGCACCGAGTACATGAATGCAGGTCCCCTTCTGCACACGCCATCTCACGGACCCCACACACAGACCACAGCGCCCTGGAGACGAGCACAGGAAGAAGAACCAGGACACAAGAGAGTATGAAGAACTGGCAGCCATCTTGGGACCAGGCCTGTCATGCCCCAATTTAGGACGCTATTTATCATGTAGTTGCAACACGCTTGCACCACGCAACAGGTGGATGCGCGACGCAACTACTAAGTGTTAGTCATCAAGCCGCGCAAGTCCACCTTGTGTAGCCCTGCGTGGCTTGATAAATCTGGAGTAACGCAACGCAGCGCAAATCGCTAACTCGTGTTACTCTGCCCAGGTAGGCGTTCCATGAGTGGAACGTGGGTGTTCCAACGCAACACCCATGAACGTTGACGCATCCCAGATTTACCATCACTGGTAGACCTGGGAATGCGCCAAAATGCTACGCCTCCCCAGGTGTGGCGTAACAAAGAGAAATATCTTTATTTATCCCCATTTCTTACTCTTTCTATGTGTGATGCATTCTGTTCTTGTGCAGTGAATTGTCCCTTCCTGCACAAAAATATTTTCCTGCTTACAACGCGGACACTCTTGCACCATGGTGCAAGGGTGCCTGCGTTGGCGCTAGGCAGCACATTGTACGCCAGCGCTGGGAAAAGACAAGCATGCGCTGTATCATGGTAAATAGATCGCATTCCTGCCCTTTCCCTGTCACGCAACGCAGCAAGGCGGCTTGCTGCATGACTTTTGATAAATAGACCCCTTGATTTGTACATGTAATTTGTAGATCTAGCTTTATGTTTTCATAAATATTCCAATATCAATGTGCTCTGGTTGTGGGTGAGGTCCTGTTACAGGTATACGTTGGCCAATGAGGGGGAAGCCATCTTGGGAAAGAGGTGGCCATTGTGAGAGGTCATGTACTGGAACAAGGGGCTCCTAGGCGGGTTGGGGGAATAACCTCACATTGAGAGCAAGTCATGTTGGGAGAGTAAGTTGACTATTGTGGGGTAAATTGGCAACTTGGTGAAATGAGTTGCTCATTGTGGGTGAAGGGGACAAGTCAGCCATTTTGTGGGACGTTGTGTATTGTGATGAGAAAAGGTAGCAGCGAGGACAGAGGGTCCCAGGGAACAGAGCGGCAGAGAGAACAAACAGTATAAGAAAGTGTCAGGAGACCGAGGAGATGGACTAAAAGAGGAGATGTCTACACGCAAAATCAATTCCTTCACTTGATGTGTTTTGAACGTGGCGGGGCGCGCGCTCCAGATGCTGAAGATGAGCACAGCGGCCCGGAAACCTCGGAGGTGTCGCTGGACCCGGCGGCTGGCGCGGAGATTACACGGACCGCGCGCAGATCTGCCAGTGATTTCATTTTTTTTTCTCTGGAACAAATGGACCCCGAGGCCTGCGGGGGAATAGAGCCGCGCGGCGAGCGCAGCGGAGGTGGAGCAGGGTAACTCAAAATCGATACTTGGCTTTTAAAGTCTTAAGGGGTGGCCCAGGAGGGCACGCGCGATTTTCCTGGCTCCTTTGCCCCTAAACGTCCTCCGAGGTTTGACGGCAAAGTGACAAGACAATTCCCGGCTGCAAGGGGGACATTCCTCGCGGACAAGCCACTTGTTCGCGGCGTCCACGGGGCTTCCAGGCGCGACGCTTTCATTTCCTCATGGCTGGGTAGGTCTCAAGGCGGACTTCTTCTCTCGGAGGCCCAGTGGTTAATTTTTCAAGTTTGGAAACGAGAGTCCAGAGTTTTAATCCTGTCTTCCCCACGTGACTGGATTGTGTGATCCTGGGCAAATCAATGTACCTCTCTCCAGTGAAACATTTAGAATTTCTTAGACCACATAGAGTGTTGCAATAAACATACACATTGACAAGAGACAATTTATTTTGCGGCCTTTTTTTATTCAAGAGTTTAATAGTCTAAAAAAAAACATTTATGGGGCGCCAGGCCACTTTACACAGAGAGGTCATGTTGTCTCATATCCTATGGAAGGGACTCCTCCATTGTTAACTTTGCATTTTGACTGGATAAGTTATTTACACCTGACCCAGACTGGGGTAACAGGAGATATATGTGTACAGCACATCAGAATAAATGCCCTTTTTTCCTGATATCTTTCTGCAACCCTCCATCTGCGTATCTCACACCTCATCTCTTTTCTCTTTCGCACAATCTATTCACTCTTTCCTGCATCTTCTTCCCTTCACCCTCTCAGACACACTAACGCACACGCTCAGCTGTAAGCAGTGCCTTTTCTTTATTCTTTACCCCGGCAATATTTCTACAGTCGTGCACCACCTTCACACACGTCCGCATTTAATCACATTTACAACTGGCACACCTCAACATTGCACTATGCTCTCTAAAGAGAGGCCAAGGATTGGATGAGCATGTATTCTGAACCCGTTTGTGGCCCACTGACAGGCACTGTGAGAGATTCGCTCTGCCTGCGGCCAGAACTTCACAGCTCTTACTTACAACCGTTTATAAACACCCACTCACATCCTGAACTCACACAGATATATACAGACAGCTCTATTCACAGTGCACACTTTACATGAGTATTACGTTGCATGAAGATAGGTACAGAAACACAAAGTCCTTTAAAAAAACTAATTCTCTGAGGGAATTGAAGAGTAAATAAAATGTAAAATGTAAATGGGAACAAGGTTGCTGCATCCAGGCTGATGGGCAGTGTCTGTTTTTGCGGGCTGTAGCTACCATCTGAGAGTGGGGCAGAGGGTGCGGGGGTAGGCAGGACACCCCCAGCTATATCACTGTCCCATCTATTGATTAAAAGGACATTTTACGGGTTGTTTGCAGTAATTGGGTGCAACTGCTAGGTGCCTCACCTGGCTTCATGAATTCACCAGGTTGGGAGACCTGCCAAGTAGAAGGGACCAAGCAAGGTAGTGCCTTATGTCCACTGGTATTAAACATTCATCATAAAGCGCTTTTACTAAGTTGAGTCGGAACTTTTAAACAACTCATGAAAGGGTATAAACGCATTAAGCATTTTGCTAGGCACAGTTAACAACATAGCATTTTTCTGTTGGACTTTAAGTAACCCCCCACCCCCTAAAAAAAAAACAGCGGTGCTGTCTAGGACCCCAAATAAAACACACAGATGGAATAAAGCATAAGGCAGTCAGTCAATAATACGATGAAAGGTCCTGTCATGTTTGACTGAATAATTAATTCCATCATGTATCCATCCTCACATTAAACAAATCTCTCGGAGACATACATTTGAAGCACTGCTTTGTGTGTTACCACTGTTGATGTTTTCAAAAAATTTAAATACAGCTTCTGGGGCCTGTGGTTTACGCCAAGGGGTCCCCCCTTGCTGGAACAGGTGCTTGGGTATTTTATCATTTGAATCGCTCTGCCGCTCTCAGGCAGCACCACCTTTCAACCTCAAAGTCCAGCTTAGCTTCCTCTGAGAGGCTTGAGGGCAGTGAAAGACATTTTGACATGGGAGCCATCTGGTTACCTAATCCCCTGAGTTTCTGCCTTCCAAGGAGTAACTGCTCAGCCATATGGATATCACCCTCATAACAATCTCAGCTGTAATGACAGTGTAGCTTGGACCTATTCCTATTGGCTGGAACCTTCAATATCAATGACAGTGGCATTTTAGACTGTTGCCAGCGCATGGTGTCCTGAAGAAGGCCTCTCTCCTGCAGCAAAATAAAACGATCCCCTGCACAATTTAGTATGTACAAGCACGCAACGTTGAGGGGTGAAGACCTCATCATAGCACCGGGGATGCAATGGCCTCCATACACTGCTTCTATGAAGGGGTCAGGGCCCCAGGACCACAGGCACACCTGGCTATCTGTTGTGGCCCCGACATCAGGTACAAGGTGAGGATACATTAAATAAATGTAGGTTGTCCTATACCATGGTCCTCTCAAAATGCTGCCTGCCACTGGTGATGCTTCAAGGTGCCTCCACCTTTGCTTGGAAGCAATCCCCTTACCTACAGGTGAAAGCCTTTCCACCATGTTTGCCAATAAGCGCGCCTAATTTGTGCTGGTGGTGAAGGTGGTGAGCATTTGTACTCCTTTTTGAGGACAGGAAATTATTTTTCATCACAAGGCTTTGACTGAGAGTGAAAGGCAGAAAAGGTGGAGAGAAAGAGGAAGAGAAAGATAGTAAAATAGTGGCAAAGGATGGAAGCAGGGATTTAATAAAAAAAAGGTCTTCAAGAGTGAGACAAAGCGACAGGAAGTGTACGGTGGTGAAAGTGAAGAGGCCGGAAGTGGAGTCAAGTCTAGGCACCTGTGGCACTCAGCAACCCCAGCATTCGACAGACTCGGCGGTGGTAGCTCCAAAGAAAATCTTTGAAACTATTCATTTTATTTTAAAAGTTAAGCAATGTCATTAAATATAGGTCTGAGTATGGAAAACTTTTGCTCATGCCCAACTTTGTGGCCTATTACGATGGCGGGCGGATTTTTTTTGCCTGTCACCGACCGGGAAACGGGACCGACCGCCATAGGTGCAGCGGTCCCGCTATGGAAATTAGGATGCCACCGTCATGGTGGCGGTGGCATCCCGCATATGTTGCAGTGTGGCGGGCGGTGAGTAAGCAGCACCCACCACAATGCAATATATGCATGTCGTGCATTTGCATGCACAACGTGGCAGCCACCGCACGGTGCCTGCCACATTGTGCATGGAAATGGAGGGTGTACCATGTGCACCCGCAACCCCGTGGTACCCGCAACCCCGGGGTGCCCGCAACGGGCCCCCGAAAGCAAACTCCGCCTGGCTTTCCATGGCGGAGTCTCCGCCATGGAAAGCCCTGCACCGCCACCCATCCTAATATGGATGGCGGTGTCTTGCAGAAACCGCCACCATATTGAAGCCCTTTTCCGCCCGGTTGCCTGTCTGACCGGCAGAAAACCGGCGGACTGTCTTTCCGTCCGCCGGGGTCCCCTCCGCCATCGTAATTTGGGGGGGGGAATGGTAGGCGGGCGGTGGGAAATGGCAGGCGGATCGCCACCGCCAGACGGGCCTGTGGCGATCCGCCCATTATCATAATGGACCCCTATGTGTCAAATCAAATCATTCTGATTAACTATGAATGGTACATTATAATTGTGGAATCAATGTTAGTTAGATGTGGGAGTGCGTCTGGCTTCCAAAAATGCTCTATTTTTCAATACTTGACTTCTTACTAGGTCCATAAGCCACCATCATCATGTATTGTGTTTATATCAACTGCCCTCTTCAGGTGACTGAGGGAGTTGCACCAGTCAACCCATGACCTATTCAACATGGCTGCCCATGCGCGAGACCCCATGTTAGAAGCGGCGGACAGGCGACCGGCCGGCAAGTCTCTTCGCTTCATTAAGGCTGGGATTTCTTTTCACGGGCTATCTCTTTTATCGCAAGCATATAATGAGCATGCTCGCTTTCTTTTGGGTATTTGTTTAGCGGGAGAAAGGTGAACGGTCTCTTCCAAGCTGAGATTGCTCAATGAGAAGCTTTCCATCTTGCGTGGAGAAGCAGGCACAATTATATTTTTCTTTTTATGCACATCTATAGCCAGCGGATTCCTTTCTTGCATGCTCGGCCAAGGTTATCTACAGCGACTTTCTGAAAACTTGTACTGAGGTAATTAAGTGGCGCCGGGGCTTCACAGTATGTTATTAATAATGATAATACCTTGGTTTTTTTATCTAGCATTTCTGCTGCAGTCTGGCGGATTTCGAGCTCTGTCCAAAGCAGACAGTGCAACATATCCTTGAGTATGACTGGGTGTGGTTACCTCATGGTGACAACTTTTAGATATAAATTAAAAGCTTGGTGCATACAAATACAGAAGCCACTGTCAGTGTTTCCAAGACATTTATTCAGAAATGAACGAATTTCCTTTAATTTGATGAAATTATTTCATCCTATTTTAAATGCTTCTTGGAAACTTCTACTCTGTACTGTGATGTGAGAGTTGACGTCACTGAGTTGCTTTAAAGTGCACCAAAGAATATTTAAGCAAAAAACCAAAGAAATCCCAGCTATGGCATCATCGTGCGGCTGTTGTCCTTGTTTTTCAAGTTCAACTATCCGGTGGCCCAGTTCTGCTAATATATACATATTCAAAATACCACTCGGTGTAAAGTCTAGAAATTTGTATATGTGTCATAAAGTTCCACTGACTTGATGAGATTTAGAGTATAGCGCCACAAATCTGTAAAGTGGGCACTAGAAATGTTAAAGTAGGAGATTGAGGCTCATAGGAGCCACTTCAAACTGTCAAGAAGGGGATATGATTGTCCTCTATGTGTGTTTGTGCAGCACCAAACATCGAAAGAGCGGCACATGTATGTATTATGCCCATGACACAGTCTGTCTGCTCCACGACCAAAGCCAAGAACTAACGGTTCAGCAGAAAACTCAAAATGTACCTGTTGATAGGAATTCCACTGATTCTTGTGTCTCTATGTC
This sequence comes from Triturus cristatus, assembly GCF_964204655.1. NCBI lineage: Eukaryota > Metazoa > Chordata > Amphibia > Caudata > Salamandridae > Triturus > Triturus cristatus. The sequence continues at coordinate 104,549,773 of NC_140593.1, read as the reverse complement.
CTCTCAGGGAGATTACACCTACAGTGAGCACTATATAAGCCAACAAAACCATATATCAACACCCAATAGTGATTGGTGAATACTGACAAAGGCTGAACCTTAATACTAATACGAACACAAGGCGTTTGGAAGAATGGTTGCCGCTCCACCCCAAGGACGCTTTGTAAAAGATTGAGTGATACGTGCAATTCCTTGCAAAGTCTTTCAAAGACATTGGGTAAAAAGCCATAGTTTCTACAGCCCATTGTGAGGAGTTACAACTCAGATATTCCATTACCACCTCACCTGGTCCTCCTCAATGTCATGTTGTGAGGAGGACACTAGGACCCTGCAGGACTCAATCCCACCAGGGACCTGAATAACACTTCCGGTTCTAGGGACTGGACAGGAAGTGTGGGAAGGAGTAGAGCATTGACGATTAGAGTAGTATGCAAATGGTGTTACTGGAGAAAAATCCCTCAAGAAGTAGAAAAAGAAATGTGTTCAGTGCTCATACCCTCTTCAAGCATAATGCCCGTCACAGTCCTAAACATGTGATGGCGAGTCCTCACCCAGGAGTGAAGCAATGTTATGGACCCTAATCTCCAGGGAGCCCTTTTCTATTTTCATTCACTTGCAACATGGATATTGTATTTCTTGCCCTGAAGCTCCTCCCCTTCGATCCAATTAAATCAGATCTTGCCTGAGGTACAGCTTCATTTTAACTATCTACAGCCCGTGTGGACTTCTTGTTCCTACAGGAACTCATGGACAGGAGTTCTTTAATTTTTTTATTTTTTTTCATTGGATCACTACCACTATGTTGAAAGCATGAGGCCATGCTGCCATGGGCCAAGCCATCTTGCATAGACCGCTGCTGTTTAACTCACCTTTATTCCGAAAGCCTCAACCAAAGATGACAACAAAACAAGGCGACCTCCTGGTAGTAGGTTCAACCTTAATGGAAAAAGGAGTGGTGGTCTGAGTCAGAAACAACAGCTGTGGTCCCTAGGGCACCCCTGCACCTCAAGCCCCTGGCCTGTCACCCCTGCACCTCAATTCCAATGACAATCCAGCCAGGGATTCAACGGTCTGTTGTTAATACCCGTCAGCTGAGGAAGTCTGTATCTCATTGGTAGACTTGAATCTGGTGTTCTGAGTGGGTTTGTCTCCAGCCATCAACAAGGTTGTCAGAATGGGTCGTTGCCATGGATTGTGGGGCAACATTTGATGGCCACACATTACAGGGGAGATGGCCCTCAAGCAAGGCTGTGCGTTAGTCCAATAGAAGGTAGTTGTCCCGCTTTCCTTGGCCCCGCAACCCTTTGTGATTCATCTCCGTGGTCATCAAGCCCCTTCGCTGCCACTTCAACAGGCTGTCCAAATTACGACAGTGCTTGTGGAGGTCACAATCCACACTAGGGGCTTGCCTGTTAAAGGATGCTGACGATGCTTCAAATGGGTCAGTATCAAGACTGCCTGCTTTGCTGGACTGTTCCCATGAGGCACAGGGTCAGACTGATTTGCATATGGCCATGTCTGAACTGGGGTGGCAGAGTGGGCTAAAGAACGGTGATGGATTAAACCCATATCAGTTGACTGGGGGTGAGTGCTTGCAATGTTCAATACTCCGTCCACCATCCTCTTTGGTTTTGCTTTGAATCTGGTTGCTTACATAGAGGAAGCCAACAGTCAGAGCCTGAACGGTCCCAAAGTTAAAGAGCCCACCTGAACTATCAGTCTTCCCTGCAGTTCCTCTGGGCTTCAGCATGTTGCACGTGAAGGCAAGTCACTGTGTTTAATACATTTTTTATTCTCCCTAAAACAAATTTTCTTCTATCTGGGTTCTGCTGCTTTTCATGTTGTGAACTGTATGGGACCGGTACATCCCATGCATGGTAAACTGGCGTATACCACAGCCTGACTGAGCCGACTCCATGTGTAAAAGGCATCCTGACTTTTGTTTTTATCGGCTGTCATGATAATCTAGCGTGTGCGCTGAGACCTAGAGCTGTCCATCGTGATTCCAAGGGACATGTTCTGTGACCTGAAGGGGGCACCAAGCATGTCCTCCATAGTGACATAAGATGGTTGTTGAGTCCTAAGTTGTTGACATAAAGTGGTGAAGGGGGATTGTGGCTTAATGGAACTGAACAGACCTTTTTCCTGTTTCAGAAGGAATGTGGTGTGTACCCGTCACACTGGTGTAAAGTTTAACTTAGATGTGGCACCCAATTCCATGCAGTGACATCCTCTGTGCATGTCAAGCCCACGTGTGTAAGGTATGGATGGCACAAGACTCCCTGATGAGGTGAGAGTATGATATTGTGGGGTGCTATTTGATAAAGGGTGGTAACAGCCTGACGCAGAGCCTCACGTGTGGTTGTGCTCATGTTCTGCGTACTCCTGCTTGGAGCCAACATCCTCACTACCTGCTGTGAGAGCCATCACCTTGCACAAGTTCTGTGTCTGCCCTGTAGTCAGAAAATAACATTTGAAAAGAAAGTGGAGTTTAGGCAGCTATTTAACATCCTCCGTCTGCAAGATGAGTATGAAAGTGAGTCCCAAACCATCCCACCTGGTTCCAGTTCCAGGTTCTTCGTGCCCAAGGAAAGGAGTGCCCTGCAGAGTGCACAAGGAGCTGCTGTGATCTAGTGCCATTGTCTATGAGACAGCAAGTCCCCCCCCAGATAAGAGGGGACCTTCCCTGAAGTCTGTGCAACATGCTGGAGAGTTTTTGGTCACCCTACCTACTAGTCTTCTGAGAGAGGCAAGGAGGGTGACTTACCAACAGGAAGAGAGGCTGTCCAGGAAGAGAAGCTCAGAAGTGGCGGTTCGCCCATAAGGGGCGCAGGGGCAGCGGACCACCAACAAATGGCCCAGGCCTGCCTCGTCTTCAATTACCTGCTGACATGATGTTCCGCTTTTGCAGGAAAACAAGTATCTGTTTACAAATGAAAGTGCAACAGCATGCCAGCAATGAAGGGGGCTCCACTGTCCCTTTTAAACTGCGCATTCTTTAGCCCACCGCACACCTTCACAGTCATAGCAGACATGAAGCTGATGCTTCGGGCAGTGCAGCATGTCTGCTAATGAGGCTTGGGTGGGGTTTGTCCATCTTCATCCCTGTATCCTGTCTGATGGCAGGTTAGGGCCTCCAGCCCCATCCTGGCATCTGATGGGGCAGGAGTAGTTTATGTACCACGCAAGGACAGACAAATGTTTCTTTATACTGTTGAGCAGATATCGAGGGAAGCAGAATGCTGGAGCAAGAATCAACGGTGAGGTTGAATTCAGAGTCCGAAGGAGGCCAAGGTAATATTGTTTTAATAGCTTTTGTCTGTGATCGTTTGTGTGTGTGTGTCTGTGTGTGTGCATGATTTTTTGTGTGTAGTTGTATGTATATATAAGTGCGTCCATGTATCTGAGTGTCTGTATGATGTTTATCTGTCTTCCGCCATGAACACGATTTGTTCTCTGTGCTGGCTCCGTCATTAAAATCGTCCAGTTTTTAAATAACTTGATACTTGTTCTGTTGTTTAGGAAATGCTACAGTTATTAATTTAAACAAGCAGTCTGTATGATTCTAACATCTATAAAGCACTGCAACGCCTGCACGGCCCTGGCCGTAATAGGGGGAGTTGTGGCGGTAATAGAAGTATGATGTGCATTTTGATATTAAAAAGGCTTTTTTCCCATACCTGCCACTTTATTCGTATTTCTAATTTTCTCTTTGCACAGTCAGCCTTTAACACTTTTTGTTGTTCCATATAAAGCTCCCAGGTTGCCCTGTGCCTTTTACACAGTGCAAATCTTCACAAAAAATGAATAACAAACACAGGTACAATTTGGGTACAATTTGTGAGACTATATCAAACCCTGGAGGGACTGGAAGTCTTCAAACTCCTAAAATCGATGCAATGCACCAGGGCACTGGGCAATGACCTCGGAAGCATGGGGCTGGGGCCTTGTCAGGGGCAGTGAGCGCCATAGAAATACAATTACGATTCTTTGAAAGGGAGATACGCGAGTACATGCAAGTTACAAACTTCGACCATGGTATCGAATGTGAATAACATCACATCACTTTCATTTTAAGTGCGCCACAGTCTAAACCTTTAATAGTTTCTGGATGTACCTAATCAGCCAAAATACAATGTTTTGAGTTCCTCACAACTGGGGGCCAACTAAAACATTGAGCGGTTAACAGAGGTCAACTCTATGCAATTACAAATCTTTACATGATATTCGGTGAAACAGGGGGGCAGCATAACAATTGCTTTAATTTATTACTTTATGCAGAGTTTTATTCTAAGTGCCATATTAACAGCGGGTGTTGTAGCTAGGCCTGGGCAAAAATTTCGTTCCGTTCGCGGAAATTGCGATAATTTGACATTTTTGCGTTCCGCGGAGAGCGCGAAAATGTCAAAAATTCAGGTTTCCGCAGCTTGGCGATAATTTGTTTCTTGCTCGCGCTGTAAAATGATACATTCTCGCGCGCGCGTGATCGCCTTACCTGAATCCCTGCGTTCGCCGACAAGTTTTCTTGATCCGGTCGCGTTCTCCATGAGATGTTGTATTGTTTTTAGCCATTTGCGCTGTCTCGCGACAGTTCGCGCCCGCAGTGACGTCATGCGTCGCGCGATCACGTCTTTCTTCTCGCAATCATGCACCGCGAGAACAACTCAAAACAAGATGGCCGCGCCCGCAAGCAACCACATGGGTAAGTTGGCGACCCGCAACCATGCAGAAAATCTCGCGAACATGCCGGAAAAAAACTTCCGCATCTTCGCGATATTTCTGCTTGTTTGCGATAATTTTAAACATTCTCGCGATAATTTGCAAAGGTTAATTCCGCAAATTCCGCCCACCCCTAGTTGTAGCCCAAATCAGAAGTTCTCGAAGAGGCGCAGAATACACAATGATTGCAGGACATTACTCGCATAAAGGTAGATAACTACTCAAATATGGCATTCAAAAGGAAATACTGCTAGAAGAGTGATGTGTCACACGGGGTTTGGAGGCAGGCAGTGTAAGGGTAAGTAAATACATATTTGGGGAAATACACAAGAGCAAAATGGGACTTAAAGTGCAGAGTCCGTTTCAGCTAAATAAGTAAGATGCTTCCGTGAATTAGCACATGGCTCTGATGCAATGATGCAGCGATCATGAGTTTGAAACCTGGAAAAACAGACTCCGAATTCCATCCTTCCATGTTCCTCAGAAATAGCAGGAAAGAGATATGGAGGGATCCACCTTTAGCGAACAGTATTCGTTTTGCTGCTATAGTGACCCGGCTTGTCTTCTTGTTGGCTGAAGGATGCGGTAAAGCATCAGAGATGCAGTGCATTTAAGAAATCAATTGTGTGTGAGTGTGTCTGTCTGTGCGCGGGGCTGTAAGGCAGTTTGGAAACAAACTATTATCTCTGGGATAGCTTTTGGCTTGTACATGTTTTGAAGTTTTAGCCCAAGCCCACTCTTTTCAGTTTTAGTTATATTAGCTCGAATGATACACCTCAGATTTTAAAGTCGCGCCCACCCACCACTTTTCATATCTACCAGTCGCCACTGTCACCCATGTTCCCAAAGTGAGGAGCACTCAAGAGATCAGGTGTGTACAGGGAGAGTAATGGATACCAACACACATTGTGAGGAGTCACTCTGCCTCCCTGCATGGTTCATATGGCAAACTGCATGGGGCCTCATCAAAGCTCAAGGTACAAAATGCTGTCTAGCATTACTGCATCCTGGCAAGAGGGACCTCTTCTGCTGCTGCCTTGATGCAATGCATGCTTTCTGAGGCCTAAAACATTGGTGTAGCAGGAGACCGCCCCCCCTCAGCAGCATGGAGGCTGCAAATAGCAAAGTCTACTGGCCGCTGCCAAGGCCTTCCATGCTGAATGTTCCTAGTCGCAAGATCTGAGAGGTGAGTCAACTCTGCCAAACCTGCACCACTGAAAGAGATGCTGACTGTGTCTGAAATGTGAAGTTCACTATGTCCCGAACCAGTGTATAGGTAGCACATGGCCTGCAATCAAACACTGACAGAAATAAACCTGAACAATATACAGAATTTCAATTGCCAGAGTAAACTCTTTTACACAAGATCTAAACAAACTTCCCTATGGGTTACCAAACCTGGTTGGTGCGTGAAAGGCCTCTTGGTGAGCTCCAAACCTGTGCCTGATTCTTACCTATCAACTTTTATTGCTGCTAGAACACTTTGGAAACAGAGTTAGACCTTGGTAGATGGCATCTGAGCAGTCATACTTGGCTGGAGCACATTGTAGAGCCCAGTAGCTCAACCCTCATCAGTGTGTGAAGTGTTTCATTTTGTTGTGATATAAAAATTATCTGCTTTTCACTAAGATAAGCACTGGGATGGACAGGAAGTTATTGACTCTATTGTTTCACCAATTGAGTTCCGAGTCTCTACCTCACGCTACCTCTTTAAGACGCCTTTCACTGGTCACCCATATACCCTGAGAGTCAAGTGCATTACGGGAACTACTTGTCCGGTTTCCAAAGCCATTGTAGGATGGATGTCAGAAATGGTGTTATTGGTTGAGGAGGGTGAAAACCCTACCCAAGCAACAACCGCAATGCTTGTCAGGGTGAACCACAAAAGTCACTAAATTAGCCTGTGCCTAATCCTCCAACAATTTTGCATAAAAGCTGCCAGGCATGACTTAGAGGCACTGTGCGAAGTATTTATGCAGCACACAAATAGTATTAAAGTGAAAGAAAAATCCCAAACCATTAAAAAAAAAGAATACATTTTAATGAATAAAATGACACCAAAATGAATTAAATCTAATCAGTAGAATCAAAGTTTGAAATTTTAAAGGTTTTAATGTGAAATGGCTCCTAAAAGACCAAAGCAGCAATCGAGGGTATCTAGTCCATAGCAAAGTCAAAAGTTAACCACGATGGAGCGTGAGTCAGATACACAAGGTGGATCAGGCCCGGTCTTGGCTTACTTTCAAACTTCGAAGAAAATTTGAAGAAAAGTTCCTGAGAAGGTAGAAGTTCAGATGAGCAAGGCTCCCGGCGCTGTCCGAGGAGGAGGCATTGTCTTTCGGGAGCAACTGGACAACGTCACAAGAAGATATCTACCTTCGGACTTTGTCACTGGAAGCCGAAAATCTCCAGCGGGACAAAGCTGCAGGCTGTAGCTGAAAAGGACTCCATGAGACTGGATATTTTCTCTGCGAGGCCCGCTGAAAAAGATTTGCTGTTGTGGTGTAGAATGTAGCGGGAGCTGCCGTGAAGTCAGCTGACCGCCGATGCACCTTAGGTGGATTTGCTGGAAGGTAGGTCCCGGTCTTGTATTTCAGGCCACTTTATGGTGAAAATATTTTTACGTCCCAGGGTCTTGGAGGAGTAGTACCAACACCACTTTAACAGGCATCACTTGGGGGGGGGGGGGGTAGGACTCACTCCAGTAGAGGCCAGGTGCAGGTTTCAGGGCCCCATGAGCTTGTTATGTCCTTGTAGCTCACACTGGAGGTCAGCCAACTAGCCCTTTGAGTTACTTCTGGTGGTCCTAGGTTCAAGGAGATGGTCAAGTTTTCCTTCAAGCAGCAAGGCAGGCCTTCTAGCAGCAAGGTGGTCCTCTGGAAGCAGCATGGCAGTCCTAAGTGAGTACAAGGCAGTTCATATGAAGTCTTCCACAGATCCAGGAGTGCACTGAACAGGTGTTCTGGGGGTCCAATATTTATACCTGGTGCTAGCCTTTGAAGTGGCGGGACATTCTGGGCTACCCTCACATCTAGTTCTGGGAAGTTCTTCCCTTCCCCTGCCAAGCCTCCAAGTTGTCTGGGGATGACAAAAGGCTTGTGTCAGGTTCATTGTGTGTGTGTGTGTGTGCTGGAGATAGCCCTTTGAGGTGCAAGTGGGGCAGGGTACAGCTCCACCCTCAGCCATCCTGGCAAGATGGCCCATCCTGCCTATACCCATTCCCTATTGTCTCACTGTATGGCAAAAAGCACAAACCCAAACAAGCAAAGAAATTTGCAGTCATGTGACATCAACCACTGTCTTGCATTCCATGTACCCACCAGAGACCTCTCCTCCACCCAAATGGCCCGGGCTACCATCCCATGTATCCGCAAGACCACAGCTGGAAGAAAATCCTTCTCCTACCTCGCAGCAAAGACCTGGAACATTCTGCCTCTCCACCTCAGGCAATTACATCACTGCCTCAATTCAGAAAGGACCTCAAGACCTGGCTCTTCGGCTGAACCTCAGCGCCCATCAGGACCTGCAGCTATACCACCCCCTGCCCCCCAGCACCTTGAGACCCTTATGGGTGAGTAGTCACGCTCTACAAAACACTTATTGATTGATTGATTGATTGATGTGACCCAAGACACTTGAGGAAGGCATCTAATGGTTAGGGCAAGAAAATGCCAAGTTTCTAAAAGTATTTTCAGAATTGTGACTTAAAATCCGACTTTACTATGAAAGATTATTTTAAGTTACAATTCAATTGAGTCAAATATTATATTTTCTCCTTTTCTCAATCAAAAGTTAGCATTTATTAAATGTAGTAGAGTAACCATTGTTATTAAATGGGAGAGATAGGCCTTACAGTGGAGAAAAATTAATTTTGGATGTAAAAGTTAAATCCACATGTCCTACTTTTTAATACAAGGCACCCTGCACTATGGTCTTTTAAGGCCTACCTTCGCTGTGACTTATTCTTATTAAATAGGAAGGTTTAGGCCTGACAAAAGGCTTTTTTTGCCAGGTTTAGGCATAGCAAAAGGCTTATTTTGCCAGGTTTAGGCATAGCAAAAGGCTTATTTTGCCATGTTTAATTGACAGTTGAAAACTGCTCAGCAGGCTGCAATGGCAGAGCAGAGATATGTTTTTTTAGGTGCTACTCTAGTGTGTAGCACAACGAGTGCTGCAGACCCACTAGTAGCGTTTAATGTACCGGCCATGGGACACGTAGTGCCACTTTATTAAGGACTTACAAGTAAATTACATGTGCCAATCAGGTGTAGGCCAATTTTCCCAATTTAACAGAGTGAGCACAAGATCTTTAGCACTGTTTGCAGTGGTAAAGTGCACAGAGCCCTAATGCAAACTAAAACAAAGTATGAAAACAGGAGGGGTGAAAGCAAAAAGTTTGGGAGAAGACCACACCAAGGATATCAGGTTTAACAACAGACCCAAGGACACCAGACGCAAAAGACTACCAACCCTGACGTTTGTAGGTGAGGAAGCCCTGCTTGCTTTGTGGCCCTCATCATGGTCTGCCATGGAGTATTCTACTCTGCTTTCATCTCATTTGCTGGGTATTTTAAACTTGGCTCTTCTCTTGTTTTTTCCTATCTCTAAGATCGTTCCTTTGCTGTGTCTTGGTAGGGCTGTATATTCTCTTCTGTGGCCCAGAAGTATGATTTATCTCAGGGGTAGGTACTAATTCTCTTTCTCTTCACTTTATATACTTTCTATAAAACATCAATTATCTCCTCTTTCTCATCTCTCCCACACATTTAATGAAACTCAAATTCATTTTTCTTTCCCATCATTTAGTAATGTATTTCATGCCATACTGTGGCTTGGATGCATTCCTACTTTCTTTCTTGAAAACTTTCAAAAACCAAAATTATTTTCTTTTCTGCATCAGAGTTCTAGCACTTCTTTCTTTTGCTCCTGCTGCTTTTACTTTCTCTCTTGTTGCCCATAGCCACAGCAACAATGTGAATATGCGGGCACTGCATTTTCCACATAATTAATGATTTGCTGCACTTGCCACACAATCTATCAATTTCTGATTAACTTGAAGATGTTAACAAAACAGATAGAAAATAATAAAAACACACCATGCGGATTGCTCCTCAATGGAAGACTCTTTGCAAAGTTTACCTGGTCACTGTTCAGTTGCTGATTGCCTAATTAGGTTAAGCTGATACTCATGAGGTGTAATGTTTGTCCACATAGTGTTACCGTGTGTACAAATGACACAATATTTAGGTAATACTGCCACAAAATGTGGCGCAGTACGCCACATAATTTTTTTTTTCTAGCTTCATAATTTAGTTAACTCTGTTGCATTATTTGGTCCTCCCTGCCACACATTTCCAGTGGCCGAGCCCAAAGCGTGCGCAACACCTTTGGATTGTGCTTAACTTTTGTTTACTGAATAAGATTAGGCATCAGTAAGCATTAGCGTAAGGGTTAGTGTTAGGTTTGAGGTGAAGATTAGTTTAGAGCTGGGGTATGGGTTAGGGCCAGGTTGAATCTTGCATTAGGTAATGTTAGTGTTTGGGTTCATAGTTTATGACAGAGAGCTAGAATCAGGCTTAATGTTACAGTTAGGGCCCAGGAGAAGATTCCAATCGTATAGGGGTCACTGTTAGGGCAGGCCCAAAGTTCAGATAAAAGCTAGGAATACCTTTGGAGTGATACTTAGTTTTAAGGTTAGATCAACTTGGTCCAGGGTTGGAGTTACAATTAGGGTTTCTGTCAGAGTTAAGGTTAACGTTAGTGTTAGCTTTCGTATGAGTGCTGGGGTCAGAGTTATGGTTAAGGCTAGGTTAAAGGTTGCCTTGGGATTAGGTTTTGGGATAGTTTTGGGTAAAGTTTTTAAAAGGAAGCTTTATGGTCAGGTTCGATTTAGACTGGAGCTTGTGTGGGGGTAAAGTCAGATTCAAGTTTAGAGTTAGGGTTAAAGGAAGCTTTACTCTTAGGCTTGGGGTTGGGTTAGGGTTAAAGTTAGATTCAGGTTTAGAGCTATGGTTTAAGGTAGATTTATTCTTAGTCTGGGTGTTGGGCTAGGAATAAAGTTAGGTTTAGGGTTAGAGTTTAAGGTAAATTTAATGTTAGGCTTGGGTTTAGGGTTGAAGTTAGATGAAGGGTTACAATCAGGGTATAAGGTAGCTTTATACTTAGGCTTGGGTTTGGTTAATGGAAAAGTTAGATTCAGGGTTAGAGTTAGGGTTTAAGATAGCTTTATACTTAGCCTTGAGGCTGGGGTAGGGATAAAGTTAAATCCAGAGTTAGAGTTAGAGTTTAAGGAAGATTTTTCTTAGGCTTGGTAGGGTTTAGCTTTAAAGTTAGATGAAGAGTTACAGTCAGGGTTTAAGGTAGCATATACTTCGGTTTGGGTTTGGGTTAGGGTTACAGTTAGTGTGAGAAGTTGGCCTGATGTATGATGTCACTAGTTCTAGTGTACACCTTATATCAGTCCAAATACCCTTATGGTGATTGGTTGTAAAGTCAACCTTATAGACCAGCTATCCTAGTGGTAGCATGGACAAGAGCAGTCTTAGGCTAAACTCTGAATGGCATGTGAAGCCAGCTGTGATACCATATATAATCCCTTGAATACCAAATGAAAGGACACCACAACAGATATATATATAAAATAAAGTGTATTTATTCTAGTCAAACCCTCAGCACTCTTTATGAGATTAGAGGTAAGTACAACACAGTCTTATTTAAGCATACATTAAGTCACACAGGTAAGTAATACAGTTAGGCCCTAGGGGCCACGCAAACCATATACTAAGTAAGTGGTATAAGAACCACTGTCACGGAAATAGAATAGGCCTAGGCCTAGGGAATCGCTGGGGCTACACTACACTAGCGTTAGTTAGGAAGTGGGAGGCCCACGGGATTCGTGTGCAGAGTGGAAACACTCACGCGTAATACGTAAAAGTCAATAGCAGTAGTACAGTTTAGAAAACGGTAGATTTAGGACACTTCCAGAGTAGCTAGGAAGTTGAGACTTGAAAACTAGACACTAGGATAGTCACTATCCTGATGGGCACCGGAGTACCCAAGTTACCTAGCCCACAGGCTGCGGGTGCATAGGGGTGAAGATGCGTCGTTTTCGTCGTCGACTCCTATGGATGCCTGAAGAAAGATGCTGACAGGCAGTCAGTGAAGAGTGTCCGGTGGATCCCAAGGCTGGGATCAAGAAGAGAAGAAACCTGCAAGCAGAAGGGACAGAGTCAAGGTCACTAGCCAGTGACCACGTGGAACCAGGAAGGAACCAGGCGATGTCGTGAAGATTGCAGGTGAAGGTGAAGCTTGTCGCTGCAGCCAGGAGGACCAGGAAGCGTCGAGGACGACCAGGACCAGGAGGCGAGCTGTCCCACGAAGGCTCTTGCTGTCGGCGGCGTCGAAGTTGGACTAGGACTCACCAAGCCTTGGCAAGCGGAACCCACGAAGAACGGAGGACTTGCTTCTGGTGCAGACCAGGAAGGTCTGGGGTGCTTCTTCTTTGCAGAGAAGCGGGAGCCAGTCTGGAGGAGCCAAACCAGTGCAGAAGATTTCAGGGTGCGTCGTCACAAAGGCCACTAGCCAGCAGGCAAGCAACCGGACAGACGCGGCAAGCAGGAAAATGCTGAAGGGCCCCACGCAGGACTCGTGGAGTGTGGGGGGCTGATCTTCGGTGCAGATGGTGCTTGGGGTTGGGGCTTCTCAATCCCCGGTGCACAACTTCGAGGGTACCTCAGAAGCTGCGCTTTAAGTTACTAGCCACTTTTCCCAGGTAGCCGGTCCCACGTCGCTCGTCGCCTCCACGGATCTCAGCTTTGCTGTGGATGTGGATCAGGGTCGGAGAAGTCTGGAAGTCAAGGCTCTGGTTGGGCTCTGCAGTCGGTTCCTCGTAGAACGTGGGCAAAGCAAAGGGTAGTCTCTTGATGGTGCCTGTTTGCACAGGGTAGCCACTCCTTGGCTACAAGGGAGATTCTTCAGTCTTCTTCTTTCGTCGAATGTCGAAGGTCCAGAGTTTCTGTTCAGTTTTGCAGGTTCAGGATAATCTAAAGTCTTGAGGCCCAACTCCCACTCTTATACTAATCTGGGGGGCTGGGATACCTGCTAGGTCACGCCTTATGGGTGGGACCTGGGAGGGGGTGGTTACACCCACTTCCCTTTGTCCAGTTTCGCGCCAGAGCTGGGGCTGGAGTGCCCCAGCGCCGGTTTGAACTGGACTATGCAAGGAACACCTTGTGTGCCCCAGGCATGTCTCATTCCTTTCAGCCCACCCTGCCCCAATACACTAAAGGCTGTCTGGGGAGGTGCTAGCACCTCCCCAAGCAGGAAACCTATTGTCCAGGCCTCCCTGGCTGGGATCACTCCCAGCTGCAGGAGGTCAGACTTGTGTCGTGGCAGCAGCATCCATTTTGTGATGCTGAGGCTTTGGTCAGAGGCTAACAGTTGAAGTATGATTTTAACATGTCTTTCCCTCTAGAAGGGGGGAATAATATTCTCATGTCCAGAAATGGCATGGGGGTATTATTCCACAGTGTTAGACACCTTACACGACATGCTTCGATAAAGCCAAACCATAGTTACCATAACCGTCTAAGATTATAAGGCACTTTAAGAGTATATGGTAGGCTATATCATAGAACAGCTACAAGGACAAGGTTCCGAAAGCTGCAGACAGGCTCAGCTCATGCTAGAGCACCATCTCACATGTTACCAAGCACTCTGCCTCCAGGATTGTCAAGGCCTGCCATAGGAGTGACTGATAGGTACACATGTGTCTATATGTAAGTTAGGTATAGGAATACTACACCTAAGCAAGGGGTGATTACACGACCTTGCCCCAGCTGAGTGATCAGCCAGTTGTGTCAAAATGGAAGGCCAGGCCAGGGGTGGCATAATACATGCTGCAGCCCCTGGTAGGCCTAGGGTACACCTATGCCCTGGGTACCTAGGGTACACTGTACAGGGGCCAATAAGGTGATCCTATCCAAATGGGTTATGCACCTAAAGTACATAGTATTAATTTAGAGAGAGAACAGCAGGGCTGTGGGTCTGATTAGCAGGCCCACAGCCATATCTAAGTCGAAAACCAGTAAAGCAAAAGCAAAAAGTGGGGGTGAACATAGAAAGCAGACCCTACTCTCCTACACAACCCCCCCCCCAAACTTAGGGACATTAAACTAACCTTGACCAGTTGAGTCTTCATGTTCTAAGTGGAAATATCTGGAGAGTCCATCTGCATTGGCATGGTCAGTCCCAGGTCTATGTTCCACTGTGAAGTCCATCCCCTGTAGGGAAATGGACCACCTAAGAAGTTTGGGATTTTCACCCTTCATCTGATTTAGCCACAAGAGGGGCTTATGGTCTGTCTGAATTTTGAAGTGGGTGCCAAACAAGTATGGCCTCAGCTTCTTCAGGGCCCAAACCACAGCAAAGGCCTCCCTCTCAATAGCTGACCAACGTTTCTCTCTAGGGGTCAGCCTTCTACTTATAAAAGCAATGGGCTGGTCTTGACCATCTACATTCAGTTGTGAAAGAACAGCTCCCACACCTAACTCAGAAGCATCTGTCTGGACAATGAACTCTTTGGAGTAGTCTGGACTTTTCAGAATAGGTGAACTGCACATGGCCTGCTTCAGGTCATCAAATGCTTTTTGACAGCTTACTGTCCACTGAACTTTCTTTGGCATCTTCTTGGAGGTCAAGTCATTAAGTGGTGTCACTATGGACCCATAGTTCTTAACAAACTTTCTGTAGTACCCAGTCAGGCCCAAGAAAGCTCTCACCTGAGTCTGGGTAGTTGGAGGAGCCCAGTCCTTTATGGTCTGGATCTTGCTCTCCAGTGGTTGAACCTGACCCCCACCAACTAGGTGGCCCAGGTATACAACCTTGCTCTGCCCTATCTGGCACTTAGTGGCCTTGATAGTGAGGCCTGCCTTTTGCAGGGCCTCTAAAACATTCCTCAGGTGGACCAGGTGATCCTCCCAGGTGGAGCTAAAGACAGCAATATCATCAAGATAAGCTGCACAATAATCATCCAACCCAGTAAGGACTTGATTCACCAACCTTTGGAAAGTGGCAGGTGCATTCTTCAAACCAAAGGGCATTACCACAAATTGATAATGTCCTCCTGGGGTCGAGAAAGCAGTTTTGGCCTTTGCACTCTCAGCTAGTCTGATTTGCCAGTAGCCTGCTGTTCAAATGTGCTCAAAAACTTAGCAGCTGCCAGTCTGTCAATGAGCTCATCTGCCCTAGGTATTGGGTGGGCATCTGTCCTAGTGACAGCATTGAGACCTCTGTAATCCACGCAAAACCTCATCTCTCTCTTACCATCTTGGGTGTGAGGTTTTGGCACAAGAACTACAGGACTAGCCCAAGGGCTCTCTGAAGGTTCAATGACTCCCAGCTCCAACATCTTTTGTACCTCAACTTTTATGCAGTCCCTGACATGGTCAGGTTGCCTGTAGATTTTACACTTCACAGGCAGACTGTCACCAGTGTCCACCTCATGGGTGCACCAGTTTGTCTGACTTGGGGTCAGAGAGAACATATGTCTGTAGGATTGCAGAACCTGTCTGCAGTCCTGTTGCTGATGGACAGTGAGGCTGTCAGAAAAGACCACACCATCAACTGAGCCATCATCAGGGTTCTGAGTCAACAGGTCTGGGAGAGGGTCACTCTCTTCCTCCTGCCCCTCATCTGTAGCCATGAGTAGCCCCATGTCTGCCCTGTCAACATATGCCTTCAATCTGTTGACATGAAGCACCCTGTGGGGGCTTCTGGGAGTCCCAAGGTCCACCAAGTAGGTGACTTCTCCCTTTTTCTCAACAATAGTGTGGGGTCCAGACCATTTGTCTTGGAGTGCTGCTGGGGCCACTGGCTCCAACACCCACACTTTCTGCCCTGGCTGGTAAACAGTCAGTACAGCCTTTTGGTCATGCCAAGCTTTTTGGAGTTCTTGGCTTGCCTCAAGGTTTTTAGAAGCCTTCTTCATATACTCTGCCATCCTGGAGCGGAGACCAAGTACATAATCCACTATGTCTAGTTTGGGTTGTCTGAGAGGTCTCTCCCATCCTTCCTTCACCAAACACAGGGGTCCTCTTACAGGATGCCCAAACAAAAGCTCAAAAGGGCTGTAGCCAACCCCCTTTTGTGGGACCTCTCTGTAAGCAAACAGAAGGCAGGGTAAAAGGATGTCCCATCTTCGCCTAAGCTTGTCTGGTAATCCTTTTATCATTCCCTTTAGGGTCTTGTTGAATCTCTCAACAAGCCCATTGCACTGTGGGTGATAGGGTGTGGTGAACTTATAGTTAACACCACACTCCTTCCACATTGCAGTCAAGTATCCTGACATGAAGTTGGTACCTCTGTCAGAAATGACCTCCTTTGGAAAGCCCACTCTGGAGAATACTCCAAGCAGGGCCCTTGCCACAACAGGAGCTGTTGTGGTCCTCAGGGGAATTGCTTCTGGGTACCTGGTGGCATGGTCCACTATCACCAGTATGAATCTGTGCCCAGATGCTGTTTGTGGGTCCATTGGTCCTACAATATCTATGCCCACTCTTTCAAAGGGGACCCCCACCACAGGTAGTGGTATGAGGGGGGCCTTTGTGGTGCCACCTGATTTGCCACTGGCTTGGCAGGTGACACAGGAGAGACAAAACTCCTTAGTATCTTCTGACATATGGGGCCAGTGAAAGTGAGGGACAAGCCTGTCCCAAGTCTTGTTCTGGCCTAGATGTCCTGCAAGGGGAATATCATGGGCCAAGGTTAGAAGGAAGCCTCTGAACTTCAGTGGTATGACCAACCTCCTGGATGCACCAGGCTTGGGGTCTCTAGCCTCTGAATACAGTAGCCCTTCATCCCAATACACTCTATGGGTACCTTGAGCATTCCCTGCAGCCTCAGCAGCAGCCAGCTGTCTGAGGGGTTCAAGAGAGGGGCAGTCTAATTGAGCCTGCCTCAGATCTGCCCTTGAAGGTCCCCCTGTCCCAAGAAACTCAACCTGATCAGGTTCAAGTTCTTCTAGGACAGTTCCTTCAGGGCTCTCAGAATCATCCTCCTGGGAGGGCTGATCCACCACCTGAGGCAGGGGGGGAGGCACAGCCTTAACCCTACTGCTCTTTCTCTTGGGTTATGACTGGTCCATAGTTTCAGGATCCAGCACTTGTTCAGTGGTGCACTTTTTGGCCTGTGACCTGGTCACAGCAAGGACATGTGCATCTATCCCCAGCATTTCTGCATGGGTCCTATACTCCACTTCAGACCAAACTGAAGTTTCAAGATCATTGCCCAGTAAACACTCTACAGGAAGGTCTGAACTAACAACAACTTTCTTGAGGCCAGTTACCCCTCCCCAGGAGAAGTTAACAATAGCCACACTATGGGAGGTAGTGGCATTGCTAGCGTTGGTCACTAGGTAATTCTCACCTAGTATGATCTGTCCAGGGTCCACAAAAGCAGGTGTCACCATTGTGACACTAGCTCCAGTGTCCCTGTAGGCCTGAGCCATTCTTTGGTTGATAAAAGGTGTCTGTCTGTACTTGCCCAGGTTACTGGGGCCTACAGTAGAGGACAAAGCTAAGTCCCCATCACAGATCAGAACAGCCTGAGTAGGTACTCTGACTAGGCCAGAATCCTCCTCAGTTCCCAGGGTTAACCCTACTACACCCTTTTGCTGGGAACCACCACTTACAGCTGAACTAGGGGGTACAGTTGCCTTAGGGGCAATGGTGGCTGGGGGCTTATCCTTTTTGGTGCACTCACTAAACCAATGTGAGTTGGACTTACAATAGTTGCACCATGGTTTCTTTTGGCCATCTTTCTTTTTATCCTTTTTGGGACCACCCTCCCCCTGAGCCTTTTGGGGGCCTGGTGAAGACTTCTGGTCTTTTTGTTTCTGCTCATTACCCTTCTGGTCTGCCTTTTTCTGATCACCCCCCTGGTTCTGGTTTTTCTGCTTAACTCTAGTCCTGACCCATCTATCTGCCTTCTTTCCCAATTCTTGGGGAGAAGTCAGATCAGAATCAATCAGGTGTTGATGCAATAGCTGGTTTTGACAGTTGTTAAGTATTTGCTCTCTCATGATCAAATTATACAATCCTGTATAGTCCTTAACCTTACTTCCCATTAGCCAGCCTTCCAGAGCCTTAGTGGCACAGTCTACAAAGTCAGTCCAGTCCTGAGTCTGTGTCTTCTGGGTATCCCTGAACAACAACCTGTATTGTTCAGTGGTTAGGCCAAACCCATCAATCAGAGCACTCTTCAGGACAGTGTAATTATCTGCATCCTCATCACTAACTGTGAGGAGCTTGTCTCTGCCTTTCTCAGAGAAGGAGAGCCACAAGATAGCTGCCCACTGACTTTGGGGTACCTGCTGTACTTTGCAAGCTCTCTCCAAAGCAGTTATCCATTTGTGGATGTCATCCCCACACTTGTAGGGAGGGACAATCTTGCTCAGGTTTCTATTATCATAGTGCCTGTCTCTATCCTTAGGGATATTGCTGCCACCAGTGGGTTCTGACCCACTCAACTTTTGTTCTCTAGCCAGAGCAAGCTTCTCTTTGGCAAGGGCAAGTTCTTCCCTCTGAATCCTCAGATTAGCTTCCCTCATTCTGGCTTCATGCTCCTTTCTCTCAGGGGAAGTCATTCCCCTGTGAGAGGAAGCATTAGAGATGTTAGAGACATGGGAGTGGATGGATTCCCTTGAAGGGGATCTGTCCCTCCTGCTTCTCTGTGTAAGCCTACTTGGGGGTCTGTAAGGGGGGACCCCATGCAAACTCCCATGTAAGCTTAGGTTAGCCTGGCTAAGTCTTCCTACTTGGCCCTGGCTGTCTACCTCTTCATCTGAAGTCTCCTCTGACTCCTCTGTGGTGGGTAGACCCTCCTCTGTACCTAGGGTACCTGCCTGAGATGCCCTAATAATGTCATACTCCTCTAGGAGTTGTCTTAACTGAAGGAGGGTAGGGTTTGCACCCTGTTTTATTCCTCTGGAGGTACACAAGTGTCTCATCTCCTGGAATGTTAAGGTATCATATCTAGAGGGGGTCTTTTGCAGACCTGATCCTCCTGAGGGAGCATCTACTTGATCTCCTCTCAGAGACATGATCTAGTGAGGGTGTGGTGTGTGCACCTACCTACACTAGTTGTATCTACTAAACCTCTCTAGTAGTTGTAGTCAGGGTGTGTTACTCCCTTCAACCTACAACTACAAAGTCCAGTAGGACTTAAGTATTATAATCTATGTTATATGTACCTAGACAATATCTGTGTGATCTTTCAATTTAGTATCTCAAGATTACAATGGTATTACAACAGCAAGCTCAGATCCCAACCGCTGCTCACCAATGTGAGAAGTTGGCCTGATGTATGATGTCACTAGTTCTAGTGTACACCTTATATCAGTCCAAATACCCTTATGGTGATTGGTTGTAAAGTCAACCTTATAGACCAGCTATCCTAGTGGTAGCATGGACAAGAGCAGTCTTAGGCTAAACTCTGAATGGCATGTGAAGCCAGCTGTGATACCATATATAATCCCTTGAATACCAAATGAAAGGACACCACAACAGATATATATATAAAATAAAGTGTATTTATTCTAGTCAAACCCTCAGCACTCTTTATGAGATTAGAGGTAAGTACAACACAGTCTTATTTAAGCATACATTCAGTCACACAGGTAAGTAATACAGTTAGGCCCTAGGGGCCACGCAAACCATATACTAAGTAAGTGGTATAAGAACCACTGTCACGGAAATAGAATAGGCCTAGGCCTAGGGAATCGCTGGGGCTACACTACACTAGCGTTAGTTAGGAAGTGGGAGGCCCACGGGATTCGTGTGCAGAGTGGAAACACTCACGCGTAATGCGTAAAAGTCAATAGCAGTAGTACAGTTTAGAAAACGGTAGATTTAGGACACTTCCGGAGTAGCTAGGAAGTTGAGACTTGAAAACTAGACACTAGGATAGTCACTATCCTGATGGGCACCGGAGTACCCAAGTTACCTAGCCCACAGGCTGCGGGTGCATAGGGGTGAAGATGCGTCGTTTTCGTCGTCGACTCCTATGGATGCCTGAAGAAAGATGCTGACAGGCAGTCAGTGAAGAGTGTCCGGTGGATCCCAAGGCTGGGATCAAGAAGAGAAGAAACCTGCAAGCAGAAGGGACAGAGTCAAGGTCACTAGCCAGTGACCACGTGGAACCAGGAAGGAACCAGGCGATGTCGTGAAGATTGCAGGTGAAGGTGAAGCTTGTCGCTGCAGCCAGGAGGACCAGGAAGCGTCGAGGACGACCAGGACCAGGAGGCGAGCTGTCCCACGAAGGCTCTTGCTGTCGGCGGCGTCGAAGTTGGACTAGGACTCACCAAGCCTTGGCAAGCGGAACCCACGAAGAACGGAGGACTTGCTTCTGGTGCAGACCAGGAAGGTCTGGGGTGCTTCTTCTTTGCAGAGAAGCGGGAGCCAGTCTGGAGGAGCCAAACCAGCGCAGAAGATTTCAGGGTGCGTCGTCACAAAGGCCACTAGCCAGCGGGCAAGCAACCGGACAGACGCGGCAAGCAGGAAAATGCTGAAGGGCCCCACGCAGGACTCGTGGAGTGTGGGGGGCTGATTTTTGGTGCAGATGGTGCTTGGGGTTGGGGCTTCTCAATCCCCGGTGCACAACTTCGAGGGTACCTCAGAAGCTGCGCTTTAAGTTACTAGCCACTTTTCCCAGGTAGCCGGTCCCACGTCGCTCGTCGCCTCCACGGATCTCAGCTTTGCTGTGGATGTGGATCAGGGTCGGAGAAGTCTGGAAGTCAAGGCTCTGGTCGGGCTCTGCAGTCGGTTCCTCGTAGAACGTGGGCAAAGCAAAGGGTAGTCTCTTGATGGTGCCTGTTTGCACAGGGTAGCCACTCCTTGGCTACAAGGGAGATTCTTCAGTCTTCTTCTTTCGTCGAATGTCGAAGGTCCAGAGTTTCTGTTCAGTTTTGCAGGTTCAGGATAATCTAAAGTCTTGAGGCCCAACTCCCACTCTTATACTAATCTGGGGGGCTGGGATACCTGCTAGGTCACGCCTTATGGGTGGGACCTGGGAGGGGGTGGTTACACCCACTTCCCTTTGTCCAGTTTCGCGCCAGAGCTGGGGCTGGAGTGCCCCAGCGCCGGTTTGAACTGGACTATGCAAGGAACACCTTGTGTGCCCCAGGCATGTCTCATTCCTTTCAGCCCACCCTGCCCCAATACACTAAAGGCTGTCTGGGGAGGTGCTAGCACCTCCCCAAGCAGGAAACCTATTGTCCAGGCCTCCCTGGCTGGGATCACTCCCAGCTGCAGGAGGTCAGACTTGTGTCGTGGCAGCAGCATCCATTTTGTGATGCTGAGGCTTTGGTCAGAGGCTAACAGTTGAAGTATGATTTTAACATGTCTTTCCCTCTAGAAGGGGGGAATAATATTCTCATGTCCAGAAATGGCATGGGGGTATTATTCCACAGTGTTAGACACCTTACACGACATGCTTCGATAAAGCCAAACCATAGTTACCATAACCGTCTAAGATTATAAGGCACTTTAAGAGTATATGGTAGGCTATATCATAGAACAGCTATAAGGACAAGGTTCCGAAAGCTGCAGACAGGCTCAGCTCATGCTAGAGCACCATCTCACATGTTACCAAGCACTCTGCCTCCAGGATTGTCAAGGCCTGCCATAGGAGTGACTGATAGGTACACATGTGTCTATATGTAAGTTAGGTATAGGAATACTACACCTAAGCAAGGGGTGATTACACGACCTTGCCCCAGCTGAGTGATCAGCCAGTTGTGTCAAAATGGAAGGCCAGGCCAGGGGTGGCATAATACATGCTGCAGCCCCTGGTAGGCCTAGGGTACACCTATGCCCTGGGTACCTAGGGTACACTGTACAGGGGCCAATAAGGTGATCCTATCCAAATGGGTTATGCACCTAAAGTACATAGTATTAATTTAGAGAGAGAACAGCAGGGCTGTGGGTCTGATTAGCAGGCCCACAGCCATATCTAAGTCGAAAACCAGTAAAGCAAAAGCAAAAAGTGGGGATGAACATAGAAAGCAGACCCTACTCTCCTACAGTTAGGTTTAGGGTTTGGGCTAGAGATAGGTTTAAATGTAGCTTTATGATTAGGTTTAGACAGACCTGCCAACTCACACGGTGCCACCGTGTGACACACAATATCGGCTCCCATCACACAGTCACTCGGAGAGGAGCCAATATCACACTGTGGCAGGGAAAATAAGCTGAAAACCACTGTAACTAGTGGATTTCCTGCTCGTTTTCCGGGACTTTGAACTGCTGACGTCCATTAAGGGGTGTGGAAATACCCCAGGACATTGGCACCAGCCTTAGCAAGCTTTTTTTTTTTTGAGGCGGGGACTTGGGGGCAGGGTGGGGGCAAGAGTGCCTCTTCGATACTTTTCAGCAGAAAGCCCACTGCCTCCAAAGTCCCGCCCCTCCTCACAAAGTGAGATTTTGTTTCCAGTTGGCTGGTATGGTTTAGATGTGTATTTGAGTTCTGGGTCATTGTTGGAACTGGCACTTTCTGGTTGGCTGAAGGGATGCCCCCAGCCAGGCAGAACCTACAGCTACCATCACGAGCTGGTGATTACACTCGCTGTATAACCTGTGCTCACCCTTAGGTAGTTTAGCACTGATCAGTCAGGCTTACTACAGAGACAATGTGTTGTTAGAAGGCGACCTCAGAGGGGCCCGGAGGGGCACTGACTAGCCTGAGGTCAACCCTCAAGGTATCGTAGCCGGGCACTGGCGGGAGACTCCTCAGGGGAGGGATCTCGTATCTAGGATCTTACCCTCGGCACCACACGACAAAGAGACACCACACCGGGAGTTCTTAAGAACAAATCTTTATCAGATCGGAGTTGTAGGATCTTTATGATCAGCAAGGCAAAATATATACAAGTGGAGCACAGGTTCACAGAGTCTCGGAGGGGGTAGGAGGTAGCGGGACAGTCTTTGGGGATATGGATCAAATGCAGGGGCGTACCCGGCGCACAGCTCACAATCCTCGAGCTGGGGGATACGCTTGTCGTCGTCGGGGTCCGGCGGGACCAAGAAAGTCTGTGGGAGCCGCGAGTCGCTCAGCAGGGCTCAAGCACACGTCGGAGGTCTTACGATCTTCAGGGAGCCGCGAGTCACTCAGCAGGGCTCAAGCACAAGTTCGGAGGTCTTACGATCTTCAGGGAGCCGCGAGTCACTCAGCAGGGCTCAAGCACAAGTTCGGAGGTCTTACGATCTTCAGGGAGCCGCGAGTCACTCAGCAGGGCTCAAGCACCAGTTCGGAGGTCTTACGATCTTCAGGGAGCCGCGAGTCACTCAGCAGGGCTCAGGTGTTTCCAAAGGCGAATCTGCCGGATAGTCCCAGAGCGCCCCTTGTTATAGGACGACTCCTCTTTTGATGTCCGGAGTCTATGCAGGCAGGGGTCTTGTCACCTGGGGGTCGCTTGTCGGGGTTTCCTGCCATTGTCTTTTGATCCTTTCAGGGCCGGGTCGGGAGGAGTCCCAGACACCCAGCAGGCGTGGTGCCAGCCCTCGGGGAGGCCGGAGGGCTGATTGAAACCCATCTTCCCAGGGGAGCTCAGAGGTGCGATGGAAACTGCTCCTCCCTCTCTCATCCCAATGGGAGCGCGATGTCCTCCCGCCGGAGTGGCGCCTCTAGGCCAGG
Organism: Triturus cristatus; assembly: GCF_964204655.1. NCBI lineage: Eukaryota > Metazoa > Chordata > Amphibia > Caudata > Salamandridae > Triturus > Triturus cristatus. The sequence continues at coordinate 104,526,367 of NC_140593.1, read as the reverse complement.
GTCGCGCTGGGGCCGGGCGGCCATCTTGGTGCATGAAGTGGGCACGCGGGCCCGGTGTGGCCGAAAGGCGGAAGGCCACGGACGGGGAAGTCTGGGTCGGGTGTGTGTGGGTTCTAGTGGGAAGGATCAGCTGGACCGTGGGCTCGGGGGCTACGTGAGGTGCATGGGTCAGGTTATGTGGTGCGGGGACAGGGATGGCTATGCTACGAGGCCGGGTCTAACACGTGTCCCCCCCAGCTGAAAGCCGGAGAGAACTACCCATCCTCTTGGGGGTTCTCTTCGCTGAGGCGGAAGAACCGGGAGAGGCCATCGGCATTGGCGTGGTCAGTACCAGGGTGATGTTCCACGGTGAAATCCATCCCCTGGAGGGAGATTGACCACCGCAGTAGTTTGGGGTTTTCTCCTCGCATCTGCATGAGCCATCGCAAGGGGCGATGGTCGGTTTGGACCTTGAAATGGGTGCCGTACAGATAGGGGAGTAACTTCTTGAGGGCCCAGACTACGGCAAACGCCTCGCGCTCGATGGTGCTCCATCTCTGTTCTCTGGGCAACAGCCTTCGGCTGAGGAAGGCTACGGGCTGGTCTAGGCCTTGGTCATTCACCTGGGACAGGACGGTCCCAATTCCATGCTCGGAGGCGTCCGTTTGTACCACAAACTCCTTGGAGTAGTCGGGGGCCTGAAGGACGGGGGCTGTACACATGGCCGTTTTTAGGGCATCGAACGCCTCTTGGCAGGCAGGGGTCCACTGCACTTTCTTGGGATGTTTCTTGGACGTGAGTCCCGTGAGGGGGCCGACTAGGCTGCCGTGCCCCCGGATGAATCTCCGATAGTAGCCTGTGAGGCCCAGAAAGGCTCGGACCTCCGTTTGGGTAGTGGGGGGTTCCCAGGCTAGGATGGCATCGATCTTGGGCTGTAGTGGGGCGACCTGGCCGCTTCCGACCTGGTGCCCCAGGTAGACTACCAAACCTTGCCCAATCTGGCACTTGCTGGCTTTCACGGTGAGGCCTGCCTGGCGCAGGGCGGTTAGCACCCTCCGGAGGTGCTGGAGGTGCTCACTCCATTCGGAACTGAAAACTGCGATATCGTCTAGATAGGCAGCGCTGAATTTTTCCAGCCCGGCCAGGACTCTATTTACCAGTCGCTGGAAGGTGGCCGGGGCATTTTTCATCCCGAAGGGCATCACGCGAAAGCGATAGTGCCCAACCGGGGTGGAGAAGGCGGACCGCTCCTTGGCTCCTTCTGTGAGCGCAATTTGCCAGTAGCCGCAGGTGAGATCGAAGGTGCTGAGGAACCGAGCAGCCCCGAGTCGGTCAATGAGTTCGTCGGCTCGGGGAATGGGGTGGGCATCGGCTCGGGTGACTTCATTGAGTCCCCGGTAGTCCACGCAGAAGCGGAGTTCTGGGGCGACACCGGGGGCAGCTGCTTTCGGGACCAGGACCACGGGGCTGGCCCAGGGACTGCCTGAGGGTTCGATCACTCCTAAGGTCAACATCTTTGAGACTTCAGCTTGAATGCAGGACCGGACCCGATCAGGGACTCGGTAGGCTCGGTGTTTCACCGGCGGGCTGTCTCCGGTGTCCACGTCATGGACACACCAGTCGGTGACTTAGGGGACCAGGGAGAAGAGGTCGGAAAACTGCCCTAGGAGCTGGCGGCAATCCTCACGTTGCTGGGAAGTGAGGGATGGGGAGAGGTTCACTCCCTCTACGGAGCCGTCCTTCTCTTTGGTGCACAGGAGATCAGGGAGGGGATCCGACTCCTCCTCGGCCCCGTCATCGGTGGCCAGCAGGAGGCTCAGCTCCGTCCGCACAAAGTGGGGCTTGAGGCGGTTCACGTGGAGGACCCGGAAGGGGTTCCGTGGTGACTGGCCCTCCACCAAGTACGTGACCTGGCTCTTCCGCTCAATCACTTTGAAGGGCCCGGTCCATTTATCCTGGAGGGCGCAGGGTTTCACGGGGGCCATGACCCATACCTGCTGGCCCGGCTGGAACTCAACCAGAGTGGCGTTCTGGTCATACCAGCGCTTCATCTCTTCCTGGCTCGCCTCCAGGTTGGCCTCGGCCAGCTCTCGGAACTTCCTAGTCTGGTTTCGGAGGGTTAGGACGTATTGGAACACATCGCGGGGGTGGCCTCGGTGCGCCGCCTCCCACCCTTCCTTGACCAGGCTGAGGGGCCCCCGGACGGGGTGCCCGTAGAGTAACTCAAAGGGGCTGAACCCCAAGGATTTCTGGGGAACTTCTCGGTAGGCGAACAGGAGGCAGGGGAGCAGGACGTCCCACTTACGCCGGAGGGGCTCTTCCAGGCCCGCGATCATTCCTTTCAGAGTCCTGTTAAACCGCTCTACCAGGCCGTTTCCTTGGGGGTGGTACGGGGTGGTGAACTTATAGGACACTCCGCATTGTTGCCACAAGGACGTCATGTATCTGGAGATGAAGTTCGTACCGCGATCGCTCACGACCTCGCGGGGAAAACCCATACGGGAAAAGATTCCCATCAACGCCCGGCCCACCACGGGGGCTGTGACGGTGCGCAGGGGTATGGCTTCAGGGTATCGGGTGGCATGATCCACCAGGATGAGGATAAAGCGGTGCCCTTGGGAGGTTGGGGGGTCCAGAGGCCCCACGATGTCGATCTCAACCCGTTCAAAAGGGGTACTGACGACAGGGAAAGGTTGGAGGGGAGCCTTGCGCTTTCCTCCGCTCTTCCCACTGGCCTGGCACGTGGGACAGGACTTGCAGTGGGCTTCTACATCTGCTTTCATTCTGGGCCAGTAGAAGTGAGTCACGAGGCGACTGTAGGTTTTGTCCTGGCCTAAGGGGCCTGCGAGGGGAACGTCGTGGGCCAAGCCCAGGAGGAGGTCTCGGAAGCGTAGGGGTACCACCAGCACCCGGGCGGATCCTAGCTCCACCGACTTCTGCTCGCTGTACAAAAGGTCATTCTCCCAATACACCCGGTGCGTTCCAGTTTGGTCGCCCGCGGCCTGGGCCTCTGCCTGTTGCCGGGGCCCGACCAGGGAAGGACAGGTAGCCTGCTCTCGGCAGAACTCCTCTCGGGAGGGGCCCCCCTCGTGGCGCCACTGGGCCAACTCGGGCAGATGGCCTAACTCGGTGACCTGTGCGGAGTCGAAAGGTGGGGGTTCGTCACTGGTGACCGACCCTCCTTGTGGGGGGTCGTGGGGTCCCTCGGCGGGGACCATCCTGTCCTCAGTGGTCGGGGCGTTGTTGACTTCCCCAAGGGGGGTCAGTCGGGCCGCCATGGATCGGGTGGTGGCGCACACCCACTCAGGAAGACCCATCATCCCTAGGTGGGTCTTGCGCTCGACTTGTTTCCAGGGGGAACTTTCCAGGTCGTTCCCCAGGAGACAGTCGACTGGCTGGGAGGTTCTCACTGCGACTTTCAGTTTCCCGACCACCCCTCCCCATTCAAAAGGCACCAGGGCTACCTTACACAGACTTTCCGTGTTGTCAGCGGAAATGACCGGGCAAAAGACGTTGGGGAGGACCTGGTCTTTGTTGACCAAATGACTGAGGACCCCGGTGATGCTGGCCCCGGTGTCACGAAGGGCTTCTACTTGGTGGCCATTGATTGTGACGAGCTGCCCATATTTCTTCGTGTTGGAGGGCAGGAGGCTTCCAGGGACCATTTCTCTATCTCCTAAGGATACTAGGGCCATGGCTGCGGGTTCCCACACTACGGTCTCCTCAACCTCCTCCCCCAGTGCTACATTGGCTATCTGTCTAGCGGGGGTGCTGCCTGGGTGATGTGTGGGGCCATGGGGCACTCAGGGTCGTTGGCGTAATGCCCGGGCTTCTGGCAACGGAAACAAGTGATGGTCACCCGGTGCCCCCGTCTCAGGGGGACCCCGGATACAGCTGGTGGGGGTGCCGGGAAAGGCAGAGGTTGGGTTTTTGGGGGACTGGACTGGGACTCTCTCTGCCCTCCCTGGTTTCCCCCCCCTCTCTGGCGGGGTGGTCCCTGACTGGCTCGGGGGTAATCTCCTACAGGGCCCCGGGAGACCCGGGTGTTGGTCCAGCGATCCGTCTCGACAGACAGCTTTCTCGGATCCGTGAGCTTGCTGTCGAGCAGATGCTGGCGCAGTTCCACAAAGCAGTTCGCAGCCAGGTGTTCCCACAACATAAGGTCCGTTAGTTCTTCTAGGGTGGTTACCTTGCTGCCCTTGATCCACCCATCGAATGCGCGGCTGAAGAAGTTTACATACTCCACCCAGGTGGTGCCCGGGATCTTCCTGCAGTCCCGGAACCGTTGGCGGTAAATCTCCGGGGTGAGGCCGTACCTTGTGAGGAGGGCCTCTTTCATGTGGTCGTAGGAGGTCTGCATGGAGGTTGGTAGGTCGAGCAGGGTGTCTCTCCCCTCGCTCAGGAATCGTCCCCACAACCCGGCCCCCCAATCCTTCTGCGGGACCCGGTGAGAGGTCATGGCGACCTCGTATGCCTTGAACCACTGTTGAATGTCATCGTTTTTGTAATATTCTTTGACCACATCCTTGGGGATGTGGACCTTTTGCTCCGCCGGGGAGGCCGCCTCTCGATTCCCCGGGGGCCGCGCTTCTTCGCTTTTTGCTTTTAGCTCCATTTCCTTCAAGCTGCGTTTGTGCTCCAGTTGAAGTCTCCTTCCTTCGTGTTCCCGTTGGAGTTTCTTCTCTTCTAGTTCTCCTTGCACTCGCATCTGTTCCACTGCTAGCTTTTTCTCGGCTAATTTCAACTCGCCCTCGATTTTGAGTTTGGCTAATTCGAGTTCGTGATGGCGACTTCTTTCTCTGTCTGCGAGTTCCTCCGGGGATAGGCCCCCGTCTGGTACAAAGCTTCGCACCTGGTTGCTGCTGCGTTCTCCTTGGGAGGGTCCAGCTTCGTCGTGGGGCTCCACCGCTCATTCTGGGCGGGGGGCTCCAGAATCCACCCAAGCTTTCAGAGCCTTCTGCATATCTTCTTTGGTGTTGAGACCAGTGGTAGCGATTTTGAGTTCTTTGCAGAATTGCTTCAGTTCTCTGTGTGTGTACTCCTCCAGTTGTTCCGCCTGGAACACGGTACTGGTGTCGTTTTCTGTGAGAACCACGGTGTTTCCTTCCGCCATCTTTGTCGGTAGTGCGTCAGCCGTTCATGGTACGATCTCTAGATTATGGGCCCGAATCCCGTCGCTTGCCACCAATGTTAGAAGGCGACCTCAGAGGGGCCCGAAGGGGCACTGACTAGCCTGAGGTCAACCCTCAAGGTATCGTAGCCGGGCACTGGCGGGAGACTCCTCAGGGGAGGGATCTCGTATCTAGGATCGTACCCTCGGCACCACACGACAAAGAGACACCACACCGGGAGTTCTTAAGAACAAATCCTTATCAGATCGGAGTTGTAGGATCTTTATGATCAGCAAGGCAAAATATATACAAGTGGAGCGCAGGTTCACAGAGTCTCGGAGGGAGTAGGAGGTAGCGGGACAGTCTTTGGGGATATGGATCAAATGCAGCCGGGTACCCGGCGCACAGCTCACAATCCTCGAGCTGGGGGATACGCTTGTCGTCGTCGGGGTCCGGCGGGACCAAGAGAGTCTGTGGGAGCCGCGAGTCGCTCAGCAGGGCTCAAGCACACGTCGGAGGTCTTACGATCTTCAGGGAGCCGCGAGTCACTCAGCAGGGCTCAAGCACAAGTTCGGAGGTCTTACGATCTTCAGGGAACCGCGAATCACTCAGCAGGGCTCAAGCACAAGTTCGGAGGTCTTACGATCTTCAGGGAGCCACGAGTCACTCAGCAGGGCTCAAGCACCAGTTCGGAGGTCTTACGATCTTCAGGGAGCCGCGAGTCACTCAGCAGGGCTCAGGTGTTTCCAAAGGCGAATCTGCCAGATAGTCCCAGAGCGCCCCTTGTTATAGGACGACTCCTCTTTTGATGTCCGGAGTCTATGCAGGCAGGGGTCTTGTCACCTGGGGGTCGTTTGTCGGGGTTTCCTGCCATTGTCTTTTGATCCTTTCAGGGCTGGGTCGGGAGGAGTCCCAGACACCCAGCAGGCGTGGAGCCAGCCCTCGGGGAGGCCGGAGGGCTGATCGAAACCCACCTTCCCAGGGGAGCTCAGAGGTGCGATGGAAACTGCTCCTCCCTCTCTCATCCCAATGGGAGCGTGATGTCCTCCCGCCGGAGTGGCGCCTCTAGGCCAGGGTCGCGCTGGGGCCGGGCGGCCATCTTGGTGCATGAAGTGGGCACGCGGGCCCGGTGTGGCCGAAAGGCGGAAGGCCACGGACGGGGAAGTCCGGATCGGGTGTGTGTGGGTTCTAGTGGGAAGGATCGGCTAGGCCGTGGGCTCGGGGGCTACGTGAGGTGCATGGGTCAGGTTATGTGGTGCGGGGACAGGGATGGCTATGCTACGAGGCCGGGTCTAACATGTGTAAAGCAAAGGCACAGCGGCCACCCACAATAAATACACAGGTTGTCACAAAAGAGACTTCGCACAGGATGTATGTAAATAAGTTTGTATTCAAAACACATATTCAATCATTATAGCATGAACATCAGGTACTTTTGGTCATAAAAAACACATTTGGAAATATTACTAGCAGTACTAGGCCCACTTGTATTGTTATGATATCAATAGTATGCACACTGGTGCCAATTCATAATCTAAACGCCTCCCCCCCTCCCCCATAGGGAGAGAGACCTCCCTTATGCGAGGCGACACGCTATCCACCACAGGCCCACCCTAGCAATCCTGATTATATAATCCCACACAGTTATAGGGTACACCCCGGGTCACATAGATATCAAAGATACGTACATACATGAATTAAGAACACTTTTTAGCAGCACCATGGGCCCGAACCACGCGGGTTAAACCAATGTCAAATGTATGGTATGAAATCAAGGTATGAAGCGACACCGCCAGCCTGTGTCGTGAATCACAAGTGGTCCGCTGACTATCACTCCCACTCACACACACTCACTACGCACCACTGCACGGTGCAACAGGTATCAGCTCAGTCCATACTGAACGCTCTTGCACACATACACACTCAGCACCCTTATGCGGTGCCACTGGTACCCAACAGGTCAACGGATAGCACCCTGCAGACTCCGGGCCCCAGCCTCACTCCACCCTCTAGTTCACCCAGACTGTCCTATACCCCCGGATAGAAGATAACCAGCCTCTTCCAGGCCGCACATGGCTGAAGTCACAATTAGTCTGGGTCCTCTGGAAGTAGGTGGGGGTATGTAGCATGTTTTAAAATAGGAAGTAAACGAAAACAAGGGGAGTTTAGCAGCTACTCGGGAAGTTTACCCACAGGTCTCAAAACACAATGGAGTCACACAGTCTCTTGACCCCCTTCCCAACTGTCTTGGAAGCATTCCTTCAACCCAGTCAACCTCAGTCACTATTACCTGGTGCCAAGCTGCCTTCGGGAGGGGCCAGGTGTGGAGAGGGCAGTTAGTCCGCTGCAATGAGGGTGGAAGAGGAACAACCGATGAATTGGGAGTAACACAGGGGAGCCTCTTGGTTGGAAGAGGCACCCTGACCAGTACAAATTGATCAGAGTCGTGCCCAGGCAATCCGTGCACAGTGTCTGGTGCACGTTGTTATGGGTCGCACCAGACACTTCGGGTCTCAAACATGAAGAGTTGCAATTTCCGTACCTCCCTGGAAATAAGGCACAGATGACTGGTGCACGTTGATATGGGTTGCACCAGACAATTCCAGTTACACACAACAGAGTTATAAATTCCGAACATCCCTGGAAGTGAGACACAAAGTCCTGTACACGATGATACAGGTTTCACCAGACCACTCCGGTCACAAACACAGGTGCAAGTTCAGCAGAGCCACATAAGGTAGAATGAGGCACTACTACGGGTACACCCCCACCTCCAAGGGTCATACCCTGTGAACCAGACACCGCGTGCATTGAGCATGCTGTCTCGGTGACGCACGAGAGAGATGCGGCATGATTGACAAAATGGGCCATGCAGAGTCCCGCAACTAGTGAATCCACTCACCACCAAAAAGACGCGAATGAGTGTCAGAGTCCCTGTGGTACAGGAATCACACGCCTTAGATGTAGCCAACATTTCTGGGGTTCCACACTAGACAATCCGGTCTCCAGGCACAAGTCTTAGCTCCACGCTCACACCGCACTACCTGTTGGGATTCAGTAGCCGATGTGGGCTCTTAAGAGGGCACCGCCCTCCAGATGTCACAGGTAGATGGTGTAGGTCCCTCGTGGGAGATCTTTGATGTCCCTGAGATCTCCGGGAGGAAAGGAAGCCAGCTGGTGGGCCCTTGAAGAGCACATTTCAGGGCGCCACACTTCAGCAGGTCTTCAGTCCAGGCCAGCCACTATTGTGCACAACAGAGTCCTCTGGCAGTGTGAACCCTGCAGTCTGGGTTCTCCTGTCCTGCATCCCCAGAAGTGTATCTCACCCTTTGCTGAAGGATGGCACCAGTAGTTACACTGTCATGTGTCTTTGAAGTTAGTGGTGGTTTAAGGGGTTTCCCTTTGAAACACAGATGTCTCCCCTAAATTGTAGGTCTGTCTGTCATGGGTCCATGGAATGTGGACCTTAATCTTTAGTGGGGCCATGATCCGGCCCTTAGAGGCCAAGTGTCAGAACCTCTCCCTCCTATTTATCCCAACCGGCCCTCCATTGGCAGAGGTCTGTCTTTCTATTGGTATGGCCATTGTTTATGGCTGTCGCCTTGGAATGCCCAGATGCAGAGGCGCAACTAGAGCCACATTTGGGGGGGGGGGCTACTAAACATTTCAGGGGCTGGCTAATTCTCCAGAGGTAGCCAGAGTGGAGATGCAGGGGCTCTGAGAAGGGGTGAAAATACAACAAAGCCTTGTTAGCAAGTAAATGGTCTTTTAAAGACCTGTGAAGTACTCAAGTGCAGCTGTGTGTGTGCCCGGGAAGCTTCTCTCAGCCTGGGCTGACCCACACGACAGTGGGGCTGAAGCCCTTTCAGCCCAATGAGCATTGCGCGCCTGCCCAGATGTGCCCCTGACTCCTGATGCCCACCAGTGCCAGGCACCATGGCACTTAATACTCTTAGAGCATAGAAATTCCCATATTCTATAAGAGACATTTATAAGCGAATTATGGCAAAACCCCCTTTACCACTGGAAAGGGTTTGGCATGGCAAGTCCAATGATTGGAAACATCATGCGGCTGCTCCACTGCAACCCACTATTGCAGCCCGAAGTGATGTCAACCACTTCCCCGGGTTAACCTATGGGAACAGCAAGCCTCACGGGTAGTGAAAACCCACACAGGTATTCATCACTACCTGGGCACATGTGTGCTAGTGCACGCACAGGCAGGTTGCACACGCAGTCACGGGCAACATATGTTCAGGTGCGCATACACCGTGGCCTGCAATGGTAGGCTGCTCGTTAGTTTAATCACGATAGATACCAGTGTGCACACAACGGTCTGCGATGGAAGACTGGCCCATGTTTCAGAACATCGAGTCAGCGCCACTTCCCAACACACATTTGAAGTGTGCATGCACTTTCACACTGCATTTACAGTGGGAAAGTGCCCGGAGGCCACAAAAGAGAATCAGCAAAACCCGGGCAAGAAAAGCAGAAAGGTTTAGGGAAGCAGTTATCTACAATACATGGGCAGTATTTCTTACTGCCGATTTCTTCCTAGGGGCACTGCCTGCTTGGTGTATGCTGTCTGTTTTATGTAAATGCTAGAATAAACCAGAAGCCACTGGTTTCTGTTCTAATAGAACAAGAAAGTAATTGTCTTTTGGGGCTGTAAGCATTAGCTGTTATTATTATATCAAACATGAGCTCTTGATAAGGATGAACTTCTAAGGGGCCCCGTTTGGACATGAATCCTCCAATGTTGATGAATGAGTCGCCATGAAGTGACCCTCAACTCCCATCAATTCCCGATCCAGTCAAAACTGGAGTTTCTACCCAAAGTGAGGAATGTGGTGTTACTTCACCCTGTAGTTCTGAGGGCACATTTCGCAAATATGTCAGCAGAAAACTGTGTGTGTTAATCACCTTTGGGACGCGCTTGAGGTAGTGGCTTTTAGCACTAGCTGTTGACGCTTGCTACTGCTGCTATTTTAGCTGTTTTTAAAACAATTGTCACTTATTACTGTTTGCACCTTGTTCTTTTAAAAAACATATCGCTCCTAAATCCTGAGAATACCTGATTCACGAGGGCTTCTCTTGAGGCACACCCCCGGTTGCTTTCCCGGTCCACCGCGGGTCCTCATCCCGATTGCGTGGAGGGAAGTCACTTCCGGTTAGAGGGTTGGCGGTCTAGTCCCCTTCCCCATTCCCCACATAAAAGCTGATGCAGAACAGAACGCACAGCGGACGCACTTGAGGTAGTGTTTTTTAGCGCTAGCTGTTGACGCTTGCTACTGCTGCTATTTTAGCTGTTTTTAAAACAATTGTCACTTATTACTGTTTGTACCTTGTTCTTTTAAAAAACATATCGCTCCTAAATCCTGAGAATACCTGATTCACGAGGGCTTCTCTTGAGGCACACCCCCGGTTGCTTTCCCGGTCCACCGGGGGTCCTCATCCCGATTGTGTGGAGGGAAGTCACTTCCGGTTAGAGGGTTGGCGGTCTAGTTCCCTTCCCCATTCCCCACATAAAAGCGGATGCAGAGCAGAACGCGCAGCGGACGCGCTTGAGGTAGTGGCTTTTAGCGCTAGCTGTTGACGCTTGCTACTGCTGCTATTTTAGCTGTTTTTAAAACAATTGTCACTTATTACTGTTTGCACCTTGTTCTTTTAAAAAACATATCAGTCCTAAATCCTGAGAATACCTGATTCACGAGGGCTTCTCTTGAGGCACACCCCCGGTTGCTTCCCCGGTCCACAGCAGGTCCTCATCCCGATTGTGTGGAGGGAAGTCACTTCCGGTTAGAGGGTTGGCGGTCTAGTCCCCTTCCCCATTCCCCACATAAAAGCTGATGCAGAGCAGAACGCGCGCAGCGGATGCGCACAGCGGGCGCGCCAAAGGCGCACCAAAGGCAAGTCCGTCTGCGGCCGGCAGGGGCCATGGGCCACGAACTCTGCCCATCTCTCAACCCGCAGAAGGTTCTATAGCTCCTCCACCCTCCTCAAACTTAGAGGAACAATCCCCGCCATATGCCATCTTCCCTGGAATCCTGCCGACCCGCACACATTGTGCCCACACTGCGGTTTCCAACTTCATCCGGCCCCTCCAACCAAAAAGACCCAGAAAAACATGTACCTCTTGAATTGCAGGTCATTGCAGGTCATAACCTAAACACTCCGCGGAAATCATCTTGCTATTAGAAGAGCTCCAGCCAGACTTCCTATACCTTACAGCAGGGCTTTCCAAACTATGTGTCGCGACACGGTACTGTGTCGCCTGACATGTGTGGGTGTGTCGTGCGACGGTGCTTTAATAAAGCATGTACATCTGTCTGTCTGTTTAAAACTTTAAGACTTAAAGATTTAAGACAGACGTACATTCTCGTGCATCAGTGACGCAGCACAGTACGCGGAGGCAGGAGAGGAGCATGTGCACGCGGCGGGTTCCTTTGCTGCGTGCATTGATTGGTGAATGCGCAGTGAGTATTTTTTTTAAACTGTAAAATACTTGAATCAAACGTGCATCACGACGTCTGCGCATGTCAGCGATGCAGTACGGTACGCGGAAGCAGGAGAGGAGTGTGTGCGCGTGGACGGTCCCCCCTGCTGCACGTGTTGTTCGTTTGTTGAGGGTGGAATGCGCAGTGAGTATTTTATTAGAATTTTATTAGGTACAGGTCCCCTACTGACCCTATGCCCACTGTGTTTTGCTTAGGCTCCTGTGTAACCGATATCGCTGGGTGATGGTCAGGATTACAACCCAGGCCAGTTGCGCTGTTGGGGAGCCATTGGATGCACGATTCATCTTCGTCGTCCCATTGCACGGACTAGATTCCTGGAGTACACCCTGTCTACGGACAGAGTACTCCTGAGCCGTGGGTGGATCTGGTTTCCCAGGCGCCCTTTGGCCGGGTTGTGTGCCTGGCCCTCTCCATCAAGTCTTCATCGAATCTGGTTTGATAAGGACGGGTCGGGGTGGGTTCATTCTTACGGGTGATTGATTGTCTTTTTTGCAAGTACATTCCTCCAAGATACAGCGATGCGTTTAAACAGTACTTGCATATTGCGGGTACATTTTGTCTTTTTCGTACCAAGTAGCTTCAAATCTACGGCCTTGTGCGGTTGCAGGGACATATCATTTTGCCATTTTGTTCGGTCATTGACCAAGCTTAGCTTCTCTGACATAAACCAGTGCATGCACAAGAGGGACCCGTTTTTAGAACCAAAGGAGTATCTTATGAATAGTAATGCACTTAAACCAGGGAGTCTGCTGTACTGTTGGTGGGGGGGGAGCTGCAGTGTGCCGTGCGAATGGGATACCCTTGGTGTACAATAGGCAGCGAATGCAGCTCCCTGCTCCAACTGCAAACAGTGTACATGTTGGGGGCGGGGCACGCGGGGATGGGTTGTAGTGAAACACCAGCTTGATGAAAGAAGGAAGAGGGTGACAGAGGGGTGATCTGCTGTCCCACACACTCTGTCCTTGAGCTGTTGGTGGTCAGCCATGCCTGATAGGTCTCAATAACACACCCGATGCACAGCCTGCCGGAGGGCAGACATGGCTGCTCTGAGCACAACCACTGCCTATCTGAGGCCACCCATGCCTGCTATGTGCTCAATAACACGCCCGATGCACAGCCTCTCTGAGGGCAGACATGCCTGCTAGGTGCTCAATAACACACCCTATGCACAGCCTGTCTGAGGTCAGACATGCCTCGTTCTTGAAAGATACTATCCATTATGGCAAAATGTGTCAATGTGTGCATGATCATATTCTTGTTTCAGGCACAAATCTAACCTTACACCCAGTTTTACTAGTCACTGTCTTTGTTAGAATAGATTCACAATTGCTTTAGTAACCTTCCTGTTTTCTCAAATTTGCTTGAAAATGCACCATTTGCCCCCTTTTTTTTCCAAAGCCCCCCGGACCCACCTTAGGTGATTTGGGCGCACTAGCTACGCTCGCACGCTACACTGCCTTACCGTGTCCCGAAAATGATGCATCTCCAAAAAGTGTGTCACCAACATGAAAAGTTTGGAAAGCCCTGCCTTACAGAGACCTGGCTCAACCCTGATTCAGAGCCCGACCTTGTTCAGGCTCTCCCGCAGGGATACCTAATTTCAGGGGAAGACCCGAAAATAGGAAAAGGAGGTGGCCTAGCGGTCATTTATAGAGACTGCTATAAATGCCGCAGCACCCCCAACCCAATACCTGATTGTGAAAGTCTTTCCTTTGCCATTGACTTTTCCCCCACCAGCACATTTTCTGGCATAGTCAAATACCGCCCACCCGGTACGTTAGGACAATTCAACAATAACCTTCACCCCATAATAGCCAGCCTAGTCTGTAGCCCATCTAATTTCACACTTTTAGGGGACTTCAACATCCATTTTGATAACATTTTGGATCACACCGCCTCAGAATTAACATCAAGTCTCTCCGCACCACAACTGAAACAACTAATATCAAAACCAACCCACATCAAGGGCCATATACTCGACCCCGTGTTTAGCAACAGTGCAGACTTTACTGCAGGAATCCCCTCTCCTTTTCCCTGGTCGGATCACTTCCTGAGCCCCCTTTTCTGGGCCACTGCTGACTCCCACCCTCCCACCAATACTGGCACACGTAGAGATCGTAACTGGTCTAAACTTCCCTTAGAGAACTGGCAGGCAGTCCTGGAAACTTCCAGACCTCCCTATAACTCCGACCCCACCATAGCCAACGAGGACTATAATAAGTGGATCTCGGGAACACTAGACTCTGTACTCCCCACGAAACGTACCAAAATGAAGCGCAGCACAAACACCGCTCCTTGGTACTCCCCCGGACTGCGGGATTTGAAACGCCTATGCAAAAAACTAGAAAGGCAAATGCGGCTGGACTATTCTCCGTCCAGGAAAACTGCCTACAGACAAGCGATCAGGACCTACAAAAACGAGATTAAAACTACACAATCAACCTTCTTTGAAGAAAAAATTAACGCAGCAGCTTCTCGACCCAAAGAAATCTATCACATTGCGAAAACCCTTCTCAAACTCCTGGACAAACCTTCAAATGCCATTAATACACAAACTCGTTGTAACGATCTGGCTGAGTTCTTTCACCAAAAAATTCAAACTATCTATACCTCCTTTTCCCCCACTCTGATCTGCCCAACCCTGACCAAACCTTCCAAGCTAGGAACCCAGTCCCGGCCCACTCTTGATTCCTTTCCCCCTCTTAATCTCACCACGCTAGAACCCATTTTGCGCCAGGTAAAATCTGGTTCCCCCAATGACCCAGCACCTCCGAGCACCTTGCTGACAGCTACTGGCAACGTCCTCCCCACCATACTTAACTTACTCAATGCTTCCCTATCCACTGGCTCCGTCCCGCTTCCCTGGAAGCGTGCTATGGTCAAGGCCCTCCTTAAAAAACCCAACCTAGATCAAGACAACCCTAGTAATTATCGCCTGACATCCCTGCTGCCATGGCTGAGTAAAATCTTGGAAAAATACGCCAACACAATACTGGCGAAATTCCTCGAGACTAAGCATCTACTCGACCCCTCCCAGACGGGATTCCGGCTCATGCACGGGACCGAAACCGCTCTGGTCGCAGTAACGGAGGAAGCCAGAAAGATCCTGGACCAGGGAGGATCGGCAGCAATGATCCTTCTCGACCTAAGTGCCGCCTTCGACACTGTTAACCATAATATCCCTTAGGGCGCTAGGTGGCGCACTGGTGAATCACGGCCTTCGAGTAGGGCTCCCGCTGTCCGGCGGTTATTATCCGCTCATTTATCCTTAATTGAGACACCTGGGGGCCGCAACTGAGAGAGGAGCAGTGGCGAGGTGTCCGGCGGGTACTGGCCGCGGCTGAAGAAAAACGGACGGCCGGTGCCTGAGAAAGACGCGCCGTTGTCAGCGGCGCGCGAGTGGCGTAGAAGAGCGGGGCTGCTCTGCCGGATCGCGCTGGTAGGAGAGACCGGGGCTGCGATAACGGCTGCAGGCCGTAGGCGCTGGGACCGGGACCGACCACCTGAGAGACACAGCGCCTTGGCGACGGCTACGGAGCGGGGCGGATTGGAAAGCTGCAGAAGGTGCTGAGGGTGCTCCTTGGCGGGGAGTCCCGCCCCCCCCCCTCCGTTTTTTTTTCTTTTTGGAAGAGCGCTGATTTAGTCGTTTCCTGGAGGTGCTTGGTGGCGAGGTGCTGTGGGGGAGCCAAGTGACATCAGGGCTCAGTAGGGGTGAGAGGTGTTAACCCCCCTGCCCCCCCCTCCCTGCCCCCTCTGTCTCAGGAATAGCGGCCGACTTGGAGCGGAGGCACCCCCTGGGCACCGCGTATGGCCGGACCGGAGTGCGATTGAGGGAGTGAGCAGTCACGGGGCTGCGACACTGGAACTGGAGGACCTGGACGCCCCCTGAGTACGGCTGCGAACCCAGGAGGGGCTGTGGAGTGCTACTTTGCGCATTGCCTTGCTGGTGGCCGCAGAGGTGATCGGGGGTGCTGTACTGGACGGTGGCACGGACCGCACGTGGTTAGCTTCTCTGGTGTGCTGACGTGGCCGCCGGCCGGCCGTGGAGACCGGTGGAAGAGCGTGGAGGGTGCTGCTGGTGTCGGCTGGCCTGCTGTACGGCGCTCGAGTATATTGTCAGCCTGGACTCGCGGAGTGCAGAGGGATAGGAGCTCCTGGGAAGCGCGGAGGGAGCGTCGACGCTGTTTCTGGCCCTAGGGGGTCGTCTGCTGCTGCTGACGGAGAGGACTGACTGGAGGCCAGCATGGGCAGGACAGATGCGAAACAGCCCAAACTCTCGTTTGAGGCTAGTAAGAAGCCGCCTAAGGCTGTGGATGAGACGCGTGGCCCGGCGGAGCCGCCGGTAACGGCGGGAGGACCGGCAGAAACGGCGCCCAATTTACAAGATGTCTTGCGAGAAATGCGTCAGGGATTTGCAACTATCGCTGATAAAGTGGATAGAATGTCGTCCCGAATGGACGCGGTAGTACAGAAGTTGGACGCCCAAGAAGAACGGATCACGGGGGCGGAACAGCGGATATCGGACACTGAAGATACGGTGACACGGCATACCTCACAGCTGTCCAGAATGGACAATCTGCTGTGCCTCATTGCTGCTAAGAATGAGGATTTGGGGGCTAACCGAGCAGCGAGATGGCCGCTCTCTGAGCGAGCTCCGCCGGCTGCACATGTATAAATCCTTTATTATCCTAAGCGACGCTACCGAGGGGCCCGGCTTCCGTGTGAAACTGATGCGGCAGCCCGGTGGCACGACCGACTAGATCCTTGCCGCTCGCGAGCGGCTGCGCGCCGAGACCTGGCGACCGTGATTGACGCCGGCCCGACTGCTGGAGCCCGCCTGCAGCTGCGGAACTCGAGGCGGCGGTGACACCTGGCTGGACCTCGGGGATTACTAGGCCCACGGAGATCGGCGGAGAGGAGGCCACTCAGGCGCCCTTGATGCGAGACTGGAGGCTGTCGGCGGCCACTACGCGGTGATAATTGTGCACGGAAGGAGGGAGCGGAGCGGCTATTCACCAGAGGTAACAGATCGGGGGAAGGGCTGAGGCAGAGGCGCGACGCCGCCATTTTGCGGTGCGTCCGGGTCGTTAGAAGAGAAGCTGCGGACCCGTGGCGCACTACAGCCCACACTGTGTATGCCCCTTGCTTGGCGTGCCCCGGAGCCCCTGCTGATCGCCGTTGGGTGTTCAGGTGTCGATCTTGCCCTGACACCAGGAGCTCCGCTCCCGGGCACGGCATAACGTGCGGACGGCCTCGGCCTGCTTCTGCCGGAGCCTCTCAGGAGCCTCTCACGTGCTTTGTCCTCCACTAGGAGATCGTGGGGGAAACTTGGTGGGGTCGCCGCAGGACACTGGGCAGCCCACTGTGATTTGGCGCTTCTGCCCCCGAGTTCCCTCTTGTGACGCCTCGCACTGTGCCAGTCAGCTCTAAGGGCCTGTGCGGCGCGCCGGAGAGCGCTTTCTGCCGCGGCCTGCGCTCCGCGCCCCGCGCGAGCCAGTGATGGGGGGCACGAAGGATGCCAAGCAGCCTAAATTGACTTTTGACCACAAGCAGAAGGCCAAGCAACAGGCAGTGGAAACGGGGGCCGCGTCGTCACCTCCTAAGAGCCCTGCGGCCGAAGTTGATTTTGGCGCTCTAATGATGGAGGTCAGATCTAGCCTGAAGAGTATCGACACAAAGCTGGATGCTATGGCTGCACAACTAGAGGCGGTAAAGTCCAAAGTGGACGTGCACGAAACGAGGCTGGACTGCCTAGAAACCAGACATGCCGAGTGTGCCGAGTTTCAGCAACAGGCGAAAAACCACATCACCAATATTGAGCGCGAACTGGAGGCCATGCGAGCAAAGGCGGACGATCTGGAAGCGCGTTCCCGGAGGTCCAACGTCCGAATCACGGGAATTCCGGAGACAGACAACACCGGAAAGATGGAGGTCTTTGTGTCTGATCTTTTACACGAGCTGTTCGACCCGGACCTGTCCCAGGTGTTCACGGTGGAGAGGGCGCACAGGACTCTGGGCAAGAGACCGCCACCAGGCGCCACCCCACGCCCTATATTAGTCAAGCTACTCAACTTTCAAGACAGGGACCGCATCCTGCAGATGGCCCGTGAAAAGGGCAAGATCATCCATAAAGGGAATCATATCTCATTTTACCCTGATTTCACCCCCCGTGTCCAGGCAGCCAGAAAGGAGTTCATACCTGCGAAGAAGCTCCTGATGCAGGCCGGAGTCCAATACTCCTTGTTATACCCAGCAAAATTGAAAATCTTCCATGAACGAACTGCTCACTTTTTCACCGACGCTAAGTCAGCCCTAAAGTTCGCTAAACACATCAGTGGCCCTGGTGCCAGACGCAAGTCGCCGAGGTTGGAGGAGGACGCGGCCTGCACGAGCGACAATGATTGAGGTACCGAGGGTAAAGTGATCTGTGTTGGCCCTTTCCACTAAAGCTGTCATTTGCTGGACTGTTTGGTCCCCTCTGGATGGGAACTGGGGGACGCTACTGGAACTGATGGAGCTGGCCCGCTCATGTTGGGAGGGTCTTGGTTGCTGATTGTGTCACAGGTCTGGGGCATATTGGACGGCAAACAGTTCCAGTACTGTTTGTTCCATGCTGCTGGGCACCTCTCGGGTGTCGCTTAGAACCTTAAGTGTGCAGCCACCCTGTGTATTCAGGGGTGTCAGCTGGGAGCGCCTCGCCCCATGGGGAATCTCCTGTTGTTTTTGTTCTCGGTTGACTCAAGTGCGATTCAGAGCACAAATGGGATTCTAGCGCAACCTGTTTGGGGGGTTGGCGTGGGTGGGGGGTGGGGGGGAATGTTGAGTGTTTGGTTACCGGTGCTGATGGAGCGTATTGCAATCTATCATCTCATGACTGTGCTGCGCGGGGGTAGGCGGCGGTCTGGGCCTGTTTGTGTGGGGTGGGGGGGCGGGGCGGCGGCCTGGTTGCCCTGGATGTGCCACAGACATGGGGGGAGTTAAACTGTGGACTTGGAACATTCGTGGCCTTGGGGACTATAAAAAAGCCAGATTGATGCATACTATGTTGACCAGACACAATGTAGACATTTGCTTGTTGCAGGAAACTCACATTAACTCGACCCCATCGCCCAGGCTGAAACACCACAGGTGGTCGCATGTATATTCAGCTATATACTCTAACTATGCCCGGGGGGTGGCTGTTCTTATACGGAAGGGGTTGGATTGGAGAGAACATCATTGTGTGCTGGATAAGGAGGGTCGTTATGTACTGGTGCATGGCTCATTGCAGGGTAGACCGCTAGTTCTGGCCGCTGTATATGGCCCCAATGTGGATGACCCTGAATTCTTTCGCAATGTTTGGGCGCAAATTGTGTTGCTTGATTGTAACCTGATAGTGGTGGGGGGGGGACTTCAACGTGGTGTTGGACGACGAATTGGACAGACGGGGTGCTAGTAGACCTACACATGCGAGGGCGAGACAGGCGTTGTTGGATGTGCTGGAGGAGGGGAGACTGACTGATGTGTGGAGACTTCGGCACCCTGGGGAGAGAATGGGGACCTGTATCACGTGCCGTCACGACGCTTGGTCCCGCCTAGACTTTTGGCTGCTGTCTCCTGAGGTGGCTACATGGGTGGGGGAGGTAGAAATTCAGGCTAGGTCGCTCTCGGACCACGCCCCCTGCATGCTAGAGCTACGGATACCTAACGTGGCCCCTAGGGCGTTTTCGTGGCGGCTGCCGCCCCACGCTCTTACAGATCAGGTGTTCACGGAAGAAATTAGAGATGACATTGTCAAGTACTTTGCGGACAACGAGGGTTCGGCCTCTTCTGAGGCCGTGGTGTGTGACGCCTTTAAGGCGGTAATACGGGGCCAATGTATAGCTCGACGGGCAGGGGTGCTACATTCCATACGTCAGACACTGGCTAAGCTAGAGCAAGAACTCAAAGAGCTGGACTCGGCCTTCTGCCGAGACCCGACGTTGGCTATTGCAGGTAGTCTTAAAGCAAAACTGTTGGAGTTCAACGAGGAGGCGCAGAGAGAGGTGAAGTTCTTAGGGAAACAGGCCGAAGCCCGCAGATACGGGGAGGGTGATAGACCGAGCAGGACACTAGCTAGGCTGATTGCTCCCCAGGCTCAGGCGCGCTATGTACACACTATCATGAACAGTGAGGGGACACAGGTCACGGGCCAGGAGGCGGTGCTGAAGGCCTTTGCCGATTTTTATACTTCCCTATACACGTCCAAACACTCTGCTGCCCCGACTTCCCTGGACGATTTTCTTGACTCTATCGCCCTTGTCTGGTTCAATGACAACCATAGAAAATACATGGACCTGCCTGTCTCGGCCCAGGACATAGCTCAGGTTATCAAAAGCATGCCGGCTAATAAAGCTCCCAGCCCAGATGGCCTCACCACAATGTTTTACAAGACATACGTTGAAGAACTGGCCCCGAAATTGCACTCTGTATTCGTGGAGGCGCTGGAGCTGAATGCTCTCCCAGACTCCATGCGCGAGGCACTCATTGTCACTCTATTAAAACCCGACAAAGACGAACTGTACCTGGACTCCTATCGTCCCCTTTCTCTCATAAATGTTGACGCTAAAATCTTTGCCAAGGTCATTGCGGACAAACTACAGCCGCTGCTGCCGATCATCGCTCTCCCGGACCAGTCAGGATTTATCCCTGGCCGTGCCACCTCGCACAACCTCAGAACACTTTTCTCCATCCTACATTATCTCCACCCCTCCGTCCAGGCCGCGGTCGTGTTTCTAGACGCGACCAAGGCCTTCGATTCGCTAGAGTGGCCGTACCTATTTCGTGTCTTGGGCAGGATGGGCTTTAGTCGTAACTTTATTACTCTCATCCAATTACTATATGACAGACCTCGCGCTCGGGTGCGAGTGAATGGCCTGGTGTCCGAGCCCTTTCCCATCTCCAGGGGGACTAGACAGGGATGCCCACTGTCGCCCCTCCTCTTCGCTATTGCGATGGAGCCACTGGCGGCCAGAATACGCCAACACCACACGGCGAGAGGGATAGGCTTCAGCTCTCGCAGTCTGCTGATCTCACTTTATGCAGATGACGTTACTCTGTATGTCTCCAGTCCCGCGGAGAATTTGAACCCATTGCTCCGAGAATTTGTACGTTTCGAGGGTCTGGCGGGCGTGTCTATAAACTGGTCCAAGTCAGTTGCGTTCCCTCTCACTGACGGGACAGCCCAACCTCCTTCGGACTACCCCCTACGTTGGGAAACTGACGCGGTCAAATATTTGGGTATTTGGATTAGTCGAGACACACAGGAACTATGGTCTCTTAACTTCGGCAGAGCGGTCGACTGGCTGGAGCGGAGGGTGGAGGTCTGGAATAAACTTCCCCTGTCCCTGGTCGCGAGGGTGGCACTGGCAAAGATGGTAGTTCTCCCGAAATTCCTATATCTGTTCGTTAATCTTCCGCTGCCCATGACTGCGTGCTTCCATGCACGAGTCCGCTCCCTGCTTGTGTCTCTGGTGTGGGCTGGGCGGCAGGCGCGGACCTCTTGGGCTTTGCTCACACTCCCGCTGAGACAGGGGGGCCTTGGAGCGCCTGACCTTAAGCTTTACTCGCTGTGCGCTCAGGCTCAATTTTTGCACTTCTGGGTGTTCCCCACCCCCTACCAGCCGCATGTGGCGGTGGAATTGGCCGCGGTTGCCCCGCTGCCACTTCGGGTGGCGTTGTATGGCAGGGTTTCCCGCCCCTCGAAGGAGGTGGACACCGTTGAGATGATCCGCTGGTCATGGAAGGAGCTACGCCGGAGGGCGGGCCTTCCCTTGCTCTATGCGCCGGCCATTCCGCTGCGTAGCAATCCGATGCTGCCTTGCCTTAGCGCTAGGGGAGATACCATCACGCTCCAGGGGAGACGGGTGGCCACTTTCGCTGACATCTACCCTGATGGGACGTTTGGTGAGTTGGGTGTCCGTGAGGACGGACGGCCTACCTCGTTCTCGGACGCGCTTCTGTATCACTCTCTCCAGGAGTCCTGCAAGAAGATGTGACCTCAATTCCCCGAGGAACCCCCACAACTGGATGCCCTCCAAAACTTGCTGTCACGACCCTCCCCCGCGAAACTAGTATCTAGACTATACAACTGCATGCAGGAGCAGGCCCCGCTCACCGTGCCTGGGGCCAAACAGGCTTGGGCCACAGATCTGGACGATACCCTGTCAGATGCTATGTGGGAATACTGCTGTACGCAACTCACAGCGCTGTCACCGAACTATAGACTTCGACTGGTCCATTTTAAATTCTTGCACCGGTACTATCGCACACCAGTGCTGCTCCACCGCATGGGGATCCGCACTGACGCTTCCTGTTGGAAGTGTGGTGGAGCTGACGCGTCCTTCATCCACGTGGCGTGGAGCTGCCCTAAGCTAGTTGAGTACTGGTCGAGCATCTTTGAGGCCATCAACCGCATTTTACACAGAGCAGATGAACCCACTCCGCTTTTGGGGCTCCTGGGATACGTTAAAGACACCGAACCCGCCGACAGGAAACTGCACGCGATGCTGCTACTTTACGCTAAACGCCAAGTGGCGCTACACTGGGGCCGTGGAGCCTTGCCTACGTTCGCCGCATGGGTTCGCGACGTTACATATGGTCAGACACAGCTCACGACCTACTGGGAGACGATGCCCACCGCATCTAGGCCCAACGACATCTGGGAACCCTTCCTGCAGTGGACAAGAGAGCGGGCGGGTTCGGCTGCCTCTGTGGACTCCCCCGGGACGGGTGTTTCGGATGACATGGGGTGAACCTTTGAGCCCTGTACGCATTGTGATGGAAGGATGGATGCTTGTTTGATGGGTGTGCCTGAGGGCTGTGGAGTGTGTTGCTCCTGCCGGATCCCGTGCCTGCTGCATGCCTGTAGGATTTGACGTGTTGCCCCCCTCCCCGTCCGGGCGTCTTGCTGCTTTGTCCTGCTGCGTCCCCCGCCCCCCGCCCCCGCCCTATAGCTGCTGCTTTGCGAACCTCCTGCAGCCACCAATGCTGCTTGTAGTCGTCCCTCTATAACGGACGGGTCCTGGTATGTTAGCCCCTGCGTAAGCGAGCTGAGATGTCTGTTGGTTTTCTGCAATAGCTCCGCACCGAAAGTTTGCTGTTTCCCTCCGATTGTTGCGGGGGGGTTGGGAGAAAAGGTGGTAGTGGAAGATTTACCTATAAGTTACCCTCTCCATGAGCTGCGGTCCTAATACTCGCCGGAGTGTCAGGACGGGACCGTGTGCCTAGGATTCGATTCCAGTTCACAAAACCCAGAAAATGTAAGACCCTCAACTCTTCACTGGTCGCGCCGTTGTACTCCTCACCAGGGCCGAGGGTGTGTCTCTCCCTGTATGTTAGGATGCTGATATTGTTTATGACTCCTGATATGATACACCTCCATTGGAAACATTTGTCGATATCGCGGCCTGCCTCCGGGTTGTTGGCGTGACGCAGTGTAACCATCCCTTTGCACAATAAAGGTCTTTAAAAAAAAAAAAAAAAAAAAAAGAATGAGGATATGGAAGCGCGGAGTAGGCGGAATGATGTACGCATCGTAGGTATTCCTGAGTCGACGAATGTGGGCAAAATGGAGGAATACGTGGAGAAGATGTTGGTGGCGGCGATTGGTTCGGACATTTTTTCTCCCCAATTTATTGTGGAAAGGGCGCATCGGGCTCTGGGCGCCAGACCTAAGCCGGGAGCGGCGCCCAGGCCGATCATCGCCAGGATGCTCAATTATCGTGACCGTGACGCCGCTTTGAGGGCCGCACGGAGCACACGTACGTTATCTTACGATGGCAACTCCTTCACGCTGTATCCAGATTTCACACCGATGGTGCAGGAGGAACGTCGAAAATTTGTGGCAGTCAAAGCGAAACTACGAGACTTGCAATTGGACTATGCACTGCTTTACCCGGCGCGCCTGCGGGTCACATATCAGGGGAGGCAGAAGTTCTTCACGAATCCTCAGCTGGTGGAGGATTTCATCAAACAGTACAAGCGTTCCCGCAGATCGGAGGCTGGAGCCGGGAACGATGAGGACCCTGGGCGTGAGGAGCTGGTGGACGGTGAACCGTGAGTGGGGTGACTGTAGCTGGCATATTGGACTACATGTGCAGATGAGGGGGTTCCCCGGGAACTGGAACTGGGGTAGCTGGCTGTGAGACATTGCGCTGGGGGATGGTTGGGCCTTGTGGCTGCGAGCATGGTGGGGTGTTGTTGGGTTGTGGGGCGCTGTCACCGCAGGAGAATCCTCTTAAGATTACACGGGGTGTGGCACAGTGTTGGCTGCGGTTAAAGGAGGCAGAGATTTGCTTGTTGTGGGACCCGGGTGGATCAAGTACTAGCGCCGGACACCTCCTCGTTTCGCCGCGCTGGACTGCACATTGTGTGGTCGGGCGGGAGTTTCTGAGGAGGGAACTGGTGGTGCCACCTAGATTCGTTTCCTGACGGGAAATACCCTAGTATATGTTCGGGGTTTGGGGAATGTACTTGCCTTGCTGTTTGGGGCAATTGTGGGCGGGAAGGGGGGGCTGCAGGACTGGCAGGTTGGGGTTTGCTTCAGTGGGAGGGGGGTGGGAACACGGCATGTTGTTATGGTTTGTATGATAGGAGTTCCAAAACGGGCGAGAGAGCGTAGCAGCGGGAGTGGGTTTGTGGTTTATGGAGGAGGGCATGGGCTGGAATCCGATACGCTACGGAAAGGACCACTTCTGAATATTCGATCTGATGGGGTGGAGGGGGGCTATTATTGGGCGGCACGTACCCGGGGTGTGCTTGGCGGGCAGACCTGGACGATTGCTTTGGTACTTGGGAGGTTAACGATGCATGGCAGACACGGCGAGTAAGTCACATGTCACTGTCGCCACCTGGAATGTCCGGGGGTTAAATGACGCCAGGAAATGTAGGAGGGTGGTGGCTTATCTGGAACAGCATAAGGTGCAAATTGCATTGCTACAGGAAACACATCTTAGTCCCCGGGCCACCTACACCTTTGCAAGCAAATGGGCGGCAGTCCGGAGCTTCTCCTCGTATTCAGGGTATGCCAGGGGCACGGCGATACTGATCAAGAAGGCGGTGCCGTTTGTGATGCTGGGTGACCTTACGGATAAGGAAGGGAGATTTGTCCTGTTGTGGGGCAGACTTGGTACTGATACGGTCACAATTGTAAACTGCTATGGGCCGAATGTGGATTCGCCTGCCTTCTTTGCCATGCTCTGGGGCAAGATACTGAACACTGGTTCCATGCATGTCATATGGGGAGGGGATTTCAATCTCACAATGACCTCAGGGCTCGACAGGTCGGATGGTAGCCCGCAATACCATAAGGGAGCGAGGGAAGTCATGGAAGGTATATTGGCAGAAGGGGGGCTTGTAGATAGCTGGAGGTTTGTGCATCCTGGGGTCCGGGAGGGGACGCACTTCACAACATATGCCAATTCTTGGGCCAGGCTAGATTACTGTTTTCTGTCTACGGGCTTGGCAGTGGATCTAGGTCGAGTGGCTCACTTACCGAGGACGTATTCGGATCATTGTCCGGTACTGGTGCAGGTGGCGATCCCAGGATTCTGTAGGGCAGCACCTAGGTGGCGTATGCAACCCACGGCATTGTTGGACCCGGTGTTTCAGGCGGAATTGGGGGACGAGATAGCGGAGTTTTTTCCCCGCAACAAGGGGTCAGTGGATAGTGTCGAGACCATTTGGGAGTCGTTTAAGGTGACGGTCAGGGGGTACTACATATCTAAGAGCTTCGGTGTCCTGAAAACAATACGAGGCTCGCTCACCAAATTAGAGGCTGAACTAGCGGAGCTGGAAACTAGGATGGCCCAGGAACCAATGGGTCCGGTCCATAAGGTATTCCGAGAACGGCTCATGCAGTACGAGCAGGAGGCAGATAGGGAGTCCAAATTCAGGGGCCGATATTGGCGTGCCCGCCGATATTGTTAAGGAGAAAGACCAGGGCGCGCCTTAGCGGAGATTACTAGGCATGCCCGGGGACCCACACACGTTCTAGAAATCAGAGGGCAGGGAGGGATCTTACAGCAAGATACGAAGGGAATATTAGCTCAATTTACTGCACATTATGAGGAATTATATGAAGCCCGCAGTGGTGGGGAGGCAGTGTTTGGGGACTTTCTGGATGATGTGGCGTTATGTTGGTTAAGCGATGACCATAGGGAATTTCTCGGGGCTCCATTTGAACTGGATGAAATACGGGAAGCGATTATGTCTTTGAGTAATGGTAAGGCGGCGGGGATTGATGGCTTACCGGCGGAATTCTATAAAAGCTATATTGATGTCATGGCACCGGTGCTCTGGGAGGTGTATGAGGAGTCACTGGAGGTGGGAGTGCTGCCGGGGACAATGAGGGAGGTACTGATCACCTCGCTGTTGAAGCCAGGAAAAGACCCAGCAGAGTGTGATTCATATAGGCCGCTCTCCCTGATTAATTGTGATGCAAAGATTCTGGCGAAGGTGCTGGCCACTAGGCTCTCCCTGCTTATGACAAAAATTGCTCTCCGAGATCAATCGGGGTTTGTCCCGGGTCGCTCGACTGCTAGCAACTTGCGTACGCTGTTCTCCTTGATAAATACGATAGCGCCGGAACTGCCTGTAGCGGCTGTGTTCCTTGATGCCACCAAGGCATTTGACTCGGTTGAGTGGAACTACCTGTTTGCCATCTTGTACAGGATGGGCTTTCCCAAAATATTTGTTGCATGGATCAAATTGCTCTATACTGACCCGAAAGCGAGAGTATTAATTAATGGTGAAGTGTCCGACTCGTTTCTGCTGACTAGGGGTACCAGGCAGGGGTGCCCGCTCTCCCCATTGCTATTCGCTATCGCGATCGAACCTCTGGCGTGCCGCATCCGACAATTGCATAAACAGAGTGCTTTTAAATGTTACCAACGGCAGATTGATGTATCTCTCTATGCTGACGACTTAACGTTGTACGTGGTGGATCCGCAGGTTAACCTTAATCCGTTGCTCCGAGAATTTTTGGTGTTTGGGCGTCTGTCGGGCATTCAAATAAACTGGAAGAAGTCGCAATTTTTTCCCCTGACGCCTGCAGTGGGCCGCTTTCCTCTGGACTACCCGCTAGAATGGTGTGAGTCGGATCTCAGATATTTGGGGGTCCAGATTTCAAAGGATCGAGAGGAGACGTTGCGGCTGAATTACGGTACAGCCATAACTAAGCTGGCAGAAGATGTTACTCGCTGGGTGTCTCTTCCGCTTACCATGGCGGGCAGGGCCTCGCTGATCAAGATGGTGGTATTACCTCGTTTTTTATATTTTTTCCAGAACATCCCGTACTATCCGGGGGCGTACTTCTTTCGAACGTTGCGTTCCGAATTATTGCGGCTGTTCTGGGCTGGTAAGCAGCCTCGACTGGCATGGTCGGTTATCACTCGGCCATACGAATCTGGTGGATTTGATGTTCCCGATTTTCTGGAGTATTATCTGAGTGCGCAGGCTCACTTTGCATACCATTGGTTTGCACCTGGGCCATTCCTGCCGCAACTGGCGGTGGAGGACTGGCTATCCCGGCCTCTGCCATTGACGGGTGTTCTTCAGGGTTCAATCCGTGCCTTTGATACGCCATTTACTACGGTGCCGTGCACGGTGGATGCGTGGCAGCGTATACTGCGTCGACTTGCGCTTAGCTTCATGTATGCTCCGACGCTGCCGCTGGTTTATCACCCGGACTTGTCGCTGTTGCAGGAAGGAGGGTTTCAGGGGCTGTGCGCTAGAATAAAACTACGGCACTGGGGTGACCTCTTCGCTAGTGGTCGGTTCAAGACGGAAGAGCAGTTGTTTGGTGGATATCAGCCTACTCCGCTGGATGTCTTTTACTATATCCGGCTGCGGCGGGGGCTGCGGAAGATATTACCGAGCTTCCCGGAGGAACCCGTCGTAGTGAGGCCTTTACAAGTCCTGCTTACGTCTACGGATGGTAGGCATTTAGTCTCTCAGTTATACAGCAGTATTCGGGCGCACAGTGGAAGTTTGGACTGTAGGGCACTCCAGCAGTGGAGAATCGAGCTAGGCAGGGATATAACAGAGAAGCAATGGACGTATTGTTGCGAGCTCACCTCCCAGATCTCCTCCAGTAGCCGACTGTGTATTATCCATTACAAGTTCTTACAGCAAATGTATTACACGCCAGTTAAAAAGCTTAGATTTCGCCTATCAGACAGCGACAGATGTGAGAGGTGCCAGGTGGAAGGAGCAGATTTCCTGCACTTGGCGTGGTTGTGTCCGAGAGTGGCTGATTACTGGCTGCAGGTGCATTCGGCATTGACGGCTATGTTGGGAGATACGGTGGAATTAGATCCGCTTGTGATGCTGTTAGGCTACACGGTATCAATACCTAAGCTGACGCGCAAATTGGGGAACATTGCTCTATTATTGGCGAAGCGGAGAGTTGCATGCCGATGGGGCAGAGGGCGTGCACCGAAATTTAAGGAATGGATAGGGGATCTCTTATACTGCCAGGAGCAGAGTGCTATCTACGCTGAGACGCAACCATTAACTAGCAGAGCCAGGGACATTTGGGACCCGTTTAAAGAGTATGTGGCGGCGTATACTGCCTCCGTGGAGGGGGAGAACCGGGTGTAGGCTGAGGGTTGACTCAGGAGCTGTTGAGGTTAACTAGGTGGGGTCTGAGTGCTTGCCCTTTAGGAGTGTGATGGTGGTGGTCTGCAGTGGGGGGTTATGCTCCGGGACGTCTGCACCTCCGAATTACAGGTAGCGCACATAGCGGTTGCGCCTAACGGATGTGGTGCTCCGCTACTTGCCCGGGGTTTATGGTACATTGTATAGTCCTACTGGTATGTTGGAACAACAGGTATTTGCCACCGGACCTCCGGGTTGTCAGCCACATGGCTGTGTACAGGGTGATGAAATGCAGTGGGAAATGTTATCTGGAGCCGGCCCGTGAGGTTGTAGGCGTATAATGTATGACTGTGTCAGAAGATAATAAAGGTTTTGGAACTTTAAAAAAAAAAAAAAAAAAAAAAAAGTTCATCCGAAGAACCATAATATCCTTCTACATCGACTCACCAGTGTAGGAGTCTCTGGAATAGCAATGGATTGGCTTGAATCCTTTCTTTCTGACCGCCCCTTCCAGGTCTTCGAGGGTGATTTTACCTCCCCTGATAAGCCCCTCGGCTGCGGTGTGCCACAAGGCTCCACCTTAAGCCCTACCCTATTCAATATATACATGAGCCCCCCAGCTGAGATCGTCCGCCCTTTTGGAATAAAAATCATTACCTACGCCGACGATACCCAGCTAGTGGTGGCTCTCAATCAATCTTCCACCCCACACAATAGCCTGAGGAACTGCCTCGAGGAGGTGACCAAATGGATGACCTTATCGTGTCTCAAACTCAATGGGGACAAAACCGAGTTGATGCTCTTAGGAAACCCCTCCACGCTCCCCATCAACCCATCATGGCCGACCTCTCTTGGCCCTGCCCCCATCCCTAAGGATACAATCAAGAGCCTGGACATCTGGCTGGACAAGTCCCTCAGTTTTAACCACCAAGCAGCAAAATTGTCAGCCACCTGCTTTGGCCTACTCAGGCTCCTGCTGAAGATTCTTCCCTTATTGCCGCCCCAAGCATGGTTCAGGGTCTTATTCTGTTCCGGCTAGATTTTGGGAACGCTCTCTATTTAGGGGCCCCTCAAACCACCCTGCGCAAGCTTAAGATCTTGCAAAACTGTGCCGCCCGAACATTGCTTCTAATACCCCGAAGACTCTCTGCCAAACCCGGCCTAAGGAACCTTCACTGGCTCCCGGTCAGGGAAAGGATCGAATTTAAGGCCCTATGCATCGCCCATCGAGCCTTCTGTAAAACCGGGGCTGTCATCAATCACCCACTGATCACCCCCTACAATCCCACTAGACAGCTTAGATCAGCCGCTTCTTTCCTTACCGCGGTATCCAGGAGTAAGAGGACCAGGTGTGGGGGCCGGTCCTTCTCTTATAACGCGGCCATACTATGGAACTCCCTTCCCCTTCGCTCTGAGCCCAACCTTTTGCTGTTTCATAAGCAACTAAAAACCCTGCTTTTCAATAGATCTGAATAAACCCCTAACTCCACTACCTACATGCTTTGTCCGTAGCGCTAGGACGCCTCAGGGTAGCTATCGCGCTCAATAAATGGTCTTTTCATTTCATTTCATTTCATAAGTGCGAAAACACTGATTTCAAGGGTAATTCCTGATTCCAACAGGGGGAAACTTTGAATGCTGTGGTAACTACCAATCCATCGTATTTGAATTTCCAGGTGTAGAATTTACAGCTGTGCTGCTCTCCCGCGATACAGAATGAGGTTCAATGTGCTCTTTAAGTGTTTTTTTTGTTTATCTTGAACAGAATCGCTGACACGTTTGGTTCCACTTCGCCATTCCCGTCTAAATTACACATATGTGCCTATGTTTTTTTATTGCATACTCTGCAGTGCAGGGTTGATATACGGAAGGAAGCATTTTTGACTTCCATGTTACTTAGAATATATTATATTTTGACACCATCCTTCTATGTAGATTACGGGCCGCGTTAATTATGCATTTTTATAATTGACCATGTCGGAGTCTCCTGAGTGTAATTAACATAAAACAAAAGTGAGAAATCTGAAGTGGGGGTGAGATTGAGCTGTTGATAATCAAGGAAACAAAAATTAAATATGAAAAGACCTTGTAGCATCTCCATCTCTCTCTCTCTCATAGAGACAAAGATAAAGAGAGATTGACATATATATATATATATATATATATATATATATGTGTGTGTGTGTATATATATGTCAATGAATAAGACATGAAACTACATATAAATGCTATCATGCTATTTATATATGTAAATTAATATTAAATGCCGACTTCCATATCAATACAGCATATCCCAACTAAACTGATAAGCACTGCTTACCGATGCACAATGTTCATGATCAGATTAATGTATTGGAAAACAACTGGCACTCACATGCCCTATTCAATATGAGTTTATGTCACAGGGTGGATTTAACCCCTTGTATGTTTGTGCTCCTTAAATAACTTTGTGCACAGCTACTGCATATGAAAAAACACAGAATGGCATAAAGCATACCTGTAGACCCGAGGAGTCGACTAGGCAGTATTATTACTGTGGTTAAGGGAAGGAGGGGGCATCAGGACACACATGAGGCTCTGCTTCTCCAGAGGCAGAGAAAGAGAGAGAGGGAGAGAGAGAGAGAGGCAGAGAGAGAGGGAGAGAGAGAGATAAAAAAGAGAGTGAAAGAGAGATTATGAGGAAAATGTTTTAGTGCCCTTCCCAAATTAAATACAAACATATTTACATTTTCGACACATAGGATTTTTGTATTTTTCGACAATTACTTTTCAAGCTGGATATTCAATTTATGGCTTTGCCATCGAATGATCTAGTATTCGCCTTGTATGTTACCCCATGAAACTAGCTTCTTTCTGCTCCAATGTATGATGCTGGGACAGACATGACAGTGGAACTTGGGCTCTGTGCACCTGTAAAACATGTTCCTAGGCCCTAGGGCATCCTCTCCCCCAGAGTTGTCTCGCCCCAGCCCCAGCCCCATCACATATTCCTTCCGACAGAACAATCACTGACTCCTGGCTTTGTTCTTGGAATGAGAGATCAGCTGGGGAGCTGCCATTTGCATCCATCTGCTGTGGATGCCGGGCTGGGAGGGGGTGGGTGGTTTCAGGTGCTAAGTTAGAAGGTAAGTCCTACTAGTGGTGGAAAGTAGCTGCGGGCTCGGGGGAGGGCACGAGGGGTGGTCAAAAAAGCTAGTCACTGAAGCAGAGGTGGACAAAGTTAGTCTACAAACGGCCCAAACAGGCCGGAATTTCAGGATGTCCACATGACATAGATTTCCATAAAATTATTGTAAATGGAGCTTATTTACATAGTCAGTGGTAATTCTGAATATCTGGCATGGATCTGGGACCCCTGCACTAAAGATATTTCATTCCATTAAATTATTCCTTTCTATCTGGAATCTTGTTTGGACGCTTCACTCTCTTCAGTGACCAGGTGAGTTTATTCTGCATCAGCAGTTCTCAAAATGGCGGGCAGGAATCAACAAAACCTTTAGCAGGCTCTGACCTCATATCACGTATGCAATTTCTATTTGCGTCACTGCCACTAGATCTATATTTAAATTGGTTGTGACCAATGTTGTTTTCAGAACATCGAGTCCCACAGGGACATGTGAAGTCCATTTTTACAGAAAGAGCGGTAAATGGATTGTACCACCTTCCAGTGCTGGGTGCATTATATGATATGTGTGGTAAAGGCATGCGTGGTAAACACGTGTGGTAACGCCATACATCTTATATAAAGAAACCGCCCCGGTGAAGCAATAAGATGAGATCATGAAACACAGGTTGACATCTATTATCCAATTCAGTAATAATTATAAACGTTTCCATAATCTCTTGTTGACTTAATATCTTAGATTTATTTGAAAGACATGTACGAAGAATTGAAGAATTAAAACACCGGTAAAAAGAGGCTTATCATCAGGCTAGATTTCTGTAACTTGCATAAACTGGATATTGACATTGCCAGACCTCTAGGAGCGCCAACATAGCTTTTTGAAGCGAAACCTAGGCATGATGTGAGCTGGACTGTGTCACTGAGACAGGAGTCACCAGGGTAAAGAAATGTGGGTAACAAGGTGCAGGAACCATTCATCTGGCAATATTCACCTCCCCATAAATGATCGACTGGGTTGGTCACAACCTCGTACTTACATCCCCCTTCTAGATAGAATTAAAAACAACATGGGGTCAATACATAATATGGCACATCACCAACACTTTAGGCATATCTAAGAATCGTTAAAAAATAATTTGCACAACTCATGCATCTAGGATCAATTTCAAAATACACATTATTTTCTTTGAATGTCTTTGGACTGTCGGCGAATGGTGGAAAACAGTGTTTCCTTAGCATGAGATAAGAAAGTTCTCATTGACTACTGGACTGATGGATGAAGTAGAGGAGGTAATGATGGGAAGTGTACCTGATAGTAACTAGTGTGAAGGAAAGGTTAATTGCATCCAAGAGACATGTGTATGTTAAGATCAGCCACTGAAATCTCAATCCCTCCCTCACAGCAACTCTGCTGTCACGTTCCACTGCAACTCCGTTGGTCTTGACCGAAGCACAAAGGGTTCCACCTCCAGACGTCCCCGACTCTGGATTTAAACCAACACAGAGTGCTAGGGCTATCAGGTGAGGGAAAAGGAATTAGGAAGGGAACAGCGGGGAAGAGGATACCTGTAACAAAAGATTACACAAAACATAATAGAATAAACAACATGACTACTCTCTTTAGGTCTCACTAAATACACCTCAATATGTGTGTCTCCGCAAGCACTCCACCTCACAAGCATCGACTTCCTGTAACGATACTTTCCACCTCTAAAAGGACCTCAAGCAGTCATTGAACGTTTATACCACTCCTCCCCGTCCCTGTTCCAAATGATAACCAACTTAGCTGTCTGAAAGCACTTTCCCAGGTTTTATAACCCACTAATCATCTCGCTCGTAATGATTAGCCTAACTAGCATTAGATCCATGCTAGCCCCAAAACCGGCTAAGAGTCCGTAAAGAAACCTTATATAAAGTCCCAGGCCTCCACAACTGTTGCAACCAAACTAAACAAAGTCTCGCTATGGAACGGTGTGCAGCCCCAGTCCGCCAGAAATCAAGCTGCCGAGTTAAACCCAGTCCCGTTCTGTGTCGTTTCCCTCCCTTTAGAGCCTGGCGACCTGACAGTGTTTTCCCTCCAGGGATCAGCGGTTACAGTACCTCTCTCTCTGAGGCATGCGGGGGGAATTCTCCTCCGTTTCGTGACGGACGCTTCCTCGGAGCTCCGGGAAGATACAGCGTCCGATGGTAATCTCCCTCCTGGCGGGAATTACGAACTGCCGGGACAAGGATGCACACGAACCCCGTCGGCTCCCCAGCGAAACCTTGGTAGTGTTCTCGGGTTGGTGTTGAGGCGCTACCTCAGCGCTCCTCCTCGAAGAAGCGGGAACCTCCAACTCCGGGCGGAATGTCGAACAGTCTCTGACAACGCGGAGTCCTCCGTCGCTGTCGATATCCAGATGGCAGAATAACGCGCGCCTTCCGGCTCGCGTCCTCGCTACTTGAGCCTTAGGCCCCACCTTCCAGTTGCCAGGTGTTGTGGGTCTCGTAGTCCCGGCTCCATCCGCAGTGTGGGTAGGCGCCCAAGCTCAGCGCCTGACATCTGCGACTCCCCCGCCGACCACTTACACTAAAAGATAGCAACCATCTACAGAAACTTCAATCCCCAATCCTACAACCCCTTCCTCAAACATACATCCTCAACCACCGACCACCGACCACCCACTCACCACATGGGAACAACTTAGCATACCAACAACTACCACGCTGATGAACTCCATCCACTCAGGAGCACCCACCGACTCTTCAACCTCAGAAACAACGAGATTAGCAAGCAGCTCACCACCATCCTCAACGCCTCCATACCGACAGCCACCTTTCCTGAAATATGGAAACATGCGGATGTCAAACCCCACCTCAAGAAACCTTCAGCAGACCCAAAAGGCCTCAAGAACTACTGTACCATCTCCCTCCTCATGTTCGTCATCAACCTCCAACTCACAGAACACCTGGAAAGAAACAAACTGCTGGATCCCTCCCTATTGGGCTTCAGAGCCAATCACAGCACAGAGACAGCACTGATGACAGCAACAGATGACATCCGAGCCCTACACAACCTCCTTGATGTCTCTGCAGCTTTCAACACTATCTCCCACCACACACTCATTGTTCGTCTACGTCATATTGGAATCATAGACAACGCGCTCAGATGGATGGCATCTTTCCTCCCTCCCTACACCTTGCAACCCAAGCACACCATGTGCAGAGAACCGCAAGGCTCATCCCTCAGTCCTAACCTCTTCAACATCGAAATGAAACCCCTGGCAGACATAGTCAGGTCCCACAATATCAAAATCATTTCCCCACACCCATGATACTCAGCTCGACCTCTCACTCACAGGTGACCCCACCTTGACGGAGACTAACTGCCACAACTGCATGAAGAACGCCCCAACATGGATGAGAGACAACTGCCTTTAACTCAACACTGACAAAACTGAAGTTTTGATGTACTGCAGATACTCCGCCCTGTGAAATGACTCCTGGTGGCCAGCAGATCACAGACGCCCCCCCCACGCCGAAAGACCACACATGCAACCTCTGCATCATACTGGACAGCGAACTCTCCATGAAATACAGGGCAACGCCATTGCCTCAGCCTGTTTCTACACAAACCACATGCTCTTCAGATGGCTCCCCATCAGCATAAGGAAAACTGTGACGCAGGCCCTCATCACTAGCCCGCTCGACCACGGCAATGCAGTCTATGCTGGCACCACCACCAAACTCATGCAAAGACTTCAGACCATCCAGAACGCAAAGGCCAGACTGATCAGCAAGCACCTGAAAGACCTCCACTGGCTCTCCATCCAGAAGAGATGCAAGTCAAAGCTCCTCACCCATGCCACAAAGTCCTCCACAACCAAGGAACCGACTTCATCAACTACCACCTGGTCTTTCACCAGCTGACCAGAAACCTCCGCTTCGCACACCTCACCCCTCAGCTGCTCCAGAGGATGCTCCTTCCCCCGCCTCACCATCAGAGCCTGGCACGCCCTCCATCTCCACCTCTGAACCTCACCCTCGCTGAACCACTTCAGAAAGGGACTCTAGACATGGCTCTTCAACTGACACCTGCAGCACAGCACCTGGATACCCCCTGGGATGATTAGCTGTGCTACACAAATACTACTGGAGTGATGGATGATCTAATAACGTCTTTACTGTATTAAAATCTTATGAATTGGCAGCAGAACTGGCAGAGTTCCTTCCAATGAAATGCAATAAACTTCATAGGGCATATGGAATCTGAGTCATCTCTATTGGTTCCAGTGAGCAAAGTATATGCAGTAATGTTGACTAGATGCTAAGTTCAAGCACTGGGATGAGAGGATGGGTATGGCTTTAACTCTCGTAAAACAGGAGCTGGAGGCGCTTGTTCTGGAAGATTGTGCCCATGCACCATCCTCATGGTAATTATCAGTAAAGTTATCTGCAACAGAAAAGATGTGACAGTCAAAGTGACCAAAATGAGGGATCTTGGCAGACAGAAGTACTTCCCAAAGTTCTGATGAACTTTAACAACCAACATGCATTACAGGATGGTGTCTGATGTTGAGCTATCAGGAACTGGAGTGATAAGGGGACCCTTGTTTCTTAAGGTGCATTTTTCTCTTTTGGTGATTAGGCGGGTGCACAGGGCACTAGCACCAAATCTGGATCAGGAGACAATAACTATGGAGGGTTGACTGTCTCCTCAATTGATCAGTCATCTCTAGGATCACAAACAAAACACTGCTTTACTGAATCCATCAGTAGATATGTTCTAGTTAGGCACAGACGTGTTTCTCTGCTTGTGGTGGCCCAATAAGGGCAGGGTCAACAGCTTCGTAAATTTCAAACACAGTGGGTGCTGCAGGGGGTGCAGTAATCCTCCACCCCTATTAATTATTTTTTCTAATAAAATACTTTATCTCCCAGGTATTAGGAAATCTGACATGGGGAGACTTTTTCATGATTTCTAAAGCATTCCTAAGGTTGGAATGTTTGTTCTACAGCCTGGGAGAGAAGACTCTAGTGGGTGGTTCTATGGCTGTATTCCATGTGGCCTAAATGAGTTAAGAAAGATTCAGATGTGAGACCGGCCTCGTGGCGTGGGCCCTCCCGACCAGCAAGTTACCACGCCGAACCTCGTGGACACGGCCTTCCGGCTCCCGTGGGCCAACATCCCGAGGGCCGACCAGATCCCCAACACGCATGCCCGGCCGAGGGAGAACGAAACCCCCACCCCAAACCAGACCGAGAGGCGCCGACCCTGTCACACCTCTGGTCTCTCCCCCGAGGGAGGTTTCGATCGACCACCAGGCCCCCGGTGAGCGGGCTCCTCGCCTGCTGGTTGTCTGGAGTCCCTCCCAGACACACCTGAACAGATCAAAGGGCCGAGCGACAGGAAACCCCGACACACCGCCCCCCAGGCACCAGACCCCTCTCCGCGAGGACTCCGGACTTCAAAGAGGAGGGGGAGTATAACAAGGGGTGCGGAAAGGACGGGAGCAGAGAAGACCTGGACTGACGAGAGCCTGCTGACCTGGTCGCGGCTCGATCGCTCACCGAACAGAAGAACGCTACCCGAACTCTGAACCACCTGAGCCCTGCGGACGCTGTCGCGGCTCCCCGAACTCTGAACCATCTGAGCCCTGCTGACGCTGTCGCGGCTCCCCGAACTCTGAACCATCTGAGCCCTGCTGACGCCGTCGCGGCTCCCCGAATTCGGAACCATCTGAGCCCTGCTGATGCCGTCGCGGCTCCCCGAATTCTGAACCATCTGAGCCCTGCTGACGCCGTCGCGGCTCACTGAACTACGACCTCCGGTGCCTGCTGAGTGACTCGCGGCCCGCTCCTCCAAGAGAATCGGCAGAGATTGCCGAGAGAAGCAACATCCCCTCAGCTCGAGGATTGAGAGCTGTGCGCCGGATACCTCGCAGAGACACTAATTCAAAGACTGTCCCGCTACCCCTTTCTCTCCTCACGAGATCGCTGCCGCTTGTGGCATTAATTCTGCACCTGCCTACCGGATCATAAAGATCCCTGACAACTACCGATAAAAGCATATTGTCTTGCAACGACTTACTGTGTGGTGTCCCTCTATCCGAAGAGAGAGTAAGCGCAGCGTGTGCGATCCTAGGTGCGAGACCCTTCCAGGAAGGGCCTCCCTGCTCTTGCTCGGCCTAACTCTGGGCAAGGTGGGCCTCCGGGTGGTCGGGAACGCATTCCGCAGCCTCCCCGGGGAACGCCTTCCAACATTTGGTGGCAGGTGACGGGATCCGAGCCAACACCTAGAGATCGTGCAGTAGACGGCTTACGCACTACCAAGAAGAAATGGAAGGAGAAACTTCCCTAGGTGCCGCAGGCACCAACCCGAGCACGGCATTTCAAAAGGACCAGTTAGAATCTTATACGCACCGAGAACTGAAACAATTTTGCAAAGACTTTGGAATCGCTACCACCGGACTAAGCACGAAAGAGGACTTCCAGGGGGCATTAAAAACCTGGATCGAGGCGGGAACTCCCCGGACACAAACAGAAGGAGAGCCTCCCAACGAACCACGAAGCACCCCGGGAAGGAACGGCGCCCCCGAGGGGGGCCTATCCCCAGAGGAACTAGCGGACCGAGAAAGAGGTCGCAACCACGAACTGGAACTAGCAAAATTAAAAATCGAAGGTGAGATAAAACTGTCTGAAAAAAAACTGGCGTTGGAACAGTTACGCCTACAAGGAGAACTAGAGGAAAAGAAACAACAGAGAGAACACGAAGAAAGAAAACTCCAACTAGAGCACGAACGTAGCCTAAAAGAAATCGAGCTCAAGGCTAAAAAGGCGGAGGCACGACCCTCGGAAACCCAACCAATTTCCTCCACCGCGGAACCAAAGGTCCACATCTCCAAAGATGTGGTGAAAGAATACTATAAGAACGACGACATTCAGCAATGGTTCAAGGCCTACGAAGTCACCATGACCTCCCACCGAGTCCCGCAGAATGACTGGGGGGCTGGGCTGTGGGGCCGGTTCCTGAGCGAGGGGAGAGATACCCTGCTGGACCTGCCCTCCACGGTGATGAACTCCTACAGTCACATGAAAGAGGCCCTGGTAGCCAGGTATGGGCTCACCCCTGAAATGTACCGGCAACGGTTTAGAGACTGCAAAAAGATACCCGGTACCACCTGGGTGGAGTACGTGAACTTTTACAGCCGGGCCTTGGACGGATGGATCAAGGGCAGTAAGGTCTCCACCTTTGAGGAGCTGTTCGACCTAATCGCATGGGAACACTTGTCCGCTAATTGCTTCGTAGAGCTGCGCCAGCACCTCCTGGACAGCAAACTCACAGACCCTCGAAAACTGGCCGTCGAGGCTGACCGGTGGGTGAACACCCGGGCCTCCCGGGGCCCCGTGGGAGACTACGGTCGCCACAGTCAGGGACCCCCCCGCCAGAGGGGCGGAGGGAATCAAGGCCGGCAAAGGGAGCTCCCGGGGGGATCCCCGCTCAGCCCTCCCAGAGGACAATCTCCGCCCTTTCCAGCTCCACCTCCGGCCAGCACCGGGCCACCAGGGAGGCCGGGGCCCCGAGTGAGGATCACCTGTTTCCGCTGCCAACAGACCGGACACTATGCCAGTGACCCTCAATGTCCCCTGTACCAGCGGACCGCCACAACAACCCCGCCGGCTCGACAGATGGCCTCCGTAGCCCTGGGGGAAGAGATGGAAGACTCCGAAGAATGGGAACCAGCCGCCATGGCCTTGGTCTCCCTAGGGGACCGGGAGATGGTCCCCGGAACGTCCCTGCCCGCCAACACGAAGAAGTACCGACGGCAGGTAACAGTCAGCGGTCACCGCATCGAGGGCCTCCGGCACACGGGGGCGAGTGTCACGGCGGTTCATTGTCACCTGATTTCCGAAGATCAGATCCTGCCTGGCGCCTTTTGCCCCGTCATATCATCAGACAATTCCGAGAGCCTCTGCCGGATGGCCCTAGTCCCCTTCGAATGGGGGGGAGTCACCGGCAAGTTAAAGGTGGCGGTCCGAACCTCCCAGCCCGTGGACTGCCTCCTGGGCAACGACCTTGAGAACTCCCCGTGGGGACAAGTGGAACGAAGAGCCCACCTCGAGATGATGGGCCTATCCGAGTGGGTATGCGCCACCACGCGCTCGATGACTCTCAGGGCGCCTTCCTCCGAGGGGGGAGAGGCCATGCCACTGAGCACCGCCACCATCCCCGAGATCCAGAATACACCACCAGAGGCCAACGACCCCCTTCTGGACGAACCAACCGCTCCCGACGAAGGATCAGTGCCTTCCGACCCCGAAACCCTGACCAAACTCGGGGACTTGCCAGAACTGGCCCCGTGGCCCTGCGAAGGGGGCCTCTCCCGTGAAAAGTTCTGCCAAGAACAATCCACCTGCCCGTCCCTCATGGGACCCCGACAACAGGTCGAGGCCCAAGCAGCAGGCGACCGGACTGGCACCCACTGGGTATACTGGGAGAACGGACTGCTGTACAGCGAACAGAAGTCGGCCGAGTTGGGATCGGCCCGAGTACTAGTGGTACCCCTACGCTTCCGAAGTCTTCTCCTGGGCCTGGCCCATGATATACCCCTGGCTGGACACTTAGGCCAAGATAAGACCTACCAACGACTCGTCACCCACATCTATTGGCCCAAGATGCGAGCAAATGTGGAGGCCCACTGCAAGTCCTGCCCCACGTGCCAGGCCAGCGGAAAGAGTGGGGGCAAGTGCAAGGCTCCGCTACAACCCTTCCCCGTCGTCAGTACCCCTTTTGAGCGGGTAGGAATCGACATTGTAGGACCGCTGGACCCCAAGACCGCCCAGGGCCACCGGTTCATCCTCGTCCTGGTGGATCATGCCACCCGTTACCCCGAAGCCATCCCTCTCCGCACCGTGATGGCTCCCGTGGTGGGCCGGGCCTTGATGGGGATCTTCTCCAGCATGGGGTTCCCCCGCGAAGTCGTGAGTGACCGGGGTACGAACTTTATCTCCCGATATATGAAGTCCCTCTGGCAGCAGTGCGGAGTATCGTACAAATTCACCACCCCGTACCACCCCCAAGGAAACGGCCTAGTCGAGCACTTTAACAAAACCCTGAAAGGGATGATCATGGGCCTTGAGGAACCCCTACGCCGGAGGTGGGACGTCCTCCTCCCCTGCCTCCTGTTCGCCTACCGGGAGGTTCCCCAAAAATCCCTGGGATTCAGCCCATTTGAACTACTATATGGACACCCCGTCCGGGGACCCCTGAGCCTGGTCAAGGAGGGGTGGGAAACAACCCCCCGGGGGACCCCTCCGGATGTGTTCCGATACATCTTGGCGCTCCGCAACCAGACCCGGAAATTCAGAGAACTTGCAGAAGCGAACCTCGAGGCCAGTCAGGAAGAAATTAAGCGCTGGTATGACCAGAATGCTACGCTGGTCGAGTTTCAGCCGGGCCAACAAGTCTGGGTCATGGCCCCGGTGAGACCCTGCGCCCTCCAAGATAAATGGACTGGACCCTTCAAGGTGGTCGAGCGGAAGAGCCAAGTCACCTATCCCGTCGATGTACAGTCCCCGCGGAACCCCCTCCGGGTCCTCCACGTGAACCGCCTCAAACCTCACTTTGTACGGACAGAATTGAGTTTACTCCTGGCCACCGACGATGGGGCCGAAGACGACACCGAGCCCCTTCCAGACCCCCTGGGGGCGAAAGAGACCGATGGGTCCGTGGAGGGAGTGAAACTGTCAACCGCCCTCACAGCCCAACAGTCCGACGACTGCCGCCAGCTACTAGGGCAGTTCGCGGACCTCTTCTCCCTGACCCCTGGGGTCACCAACTGGTGTGTCCACGACGTGAACACTGGCGACAGCCCACCAGTGAGACATCGGGCCTACCGGGTCCCTGATCGGGTCCGAACCTGCATCCAGGCCGAGGGGGCGAAGATGCTAGCCCTCGGGTGATTGAACCCTCCGACAGCCCCTGGGCCAGCCCGGTAGTCCTGGTTCCGAAAGCAACTACCCCGGGTGTTGCCCCCGAGCTGAGGTTTTGCGTGGACTACCGAGGACTAAATGCGGTCACCCGAGCGGACGCTCACCCTATCCCCCGGGCCGACGAGCTCATTAACCGCCTGGGGGCCGCTCGCTACCTCAGCACCTTCGACCTGACTAGTGGATACTGGCAGATTGCCCTCACCGAGGGAGCCAAGGAGCGCTCCGCCTTCTCCACCCCGGATGGGCACTACCGCTTTAGGGTGATGCCGTTCGGAATGAAGAATGCCCCGGCCACCTTCCAGCGGTTGGTGAACAGGGTCCTGTCCGGACTAGAGGGGTTCAGCGCAGCATACCTCGACGACATAGCAGTCTTCAGCTCCCAATGGACCGAGCACCTCCAGCACCTCCGTCAAGTCCTGCTGGCTCTGCGCCGGGCCGGCCTCACCATCAAAGCCAGCAGATGTCAAATTGGGCACGGCTCCGTAACCTATCTGGGGCACCAGGTGGGAAGTGGGCAGGTCGCCCCCCTCCAGCCGAAGATCGACGCCATCCTGTCCTGGGAACCCCCCGCAACCCAAACGGAAGTCCGGGCCTTCCTGGGCCTCACCGGCTACTACCGAATGTGAGAAGTTGGCCTGGTATATGATGTTCACTAGTTAAAGTGACCACCTTGTACCATGCCAAGCAACCCTTATG
This sequence comes from Triturus cristatus, assembly GCF_964204655.1. Taxonomy (NCBI): domain Eukaryota; kingdom Metazoa; phylum Chordata; class Amphibia; order Caudata; family Salamandridae; genus Triturus; species Triturus cristatus. The sequence goes on along the minus strand of NC_140593.1, from coordinate 104,484,350 downwards.
GTGTGGTTGTAAGTCAACCTTTTCGGACTAGCTGCCCTAGTGGTAGCGTAGGCTAAGCAGTCTTTGAGGCTAAACTCGTTAAAGCGTGTTAAGCAGGCTGTTTTACCAAATGTAACCCCCTTTTATACCAATGAAAGGACACCACACAGATATATATTGAAAATATATATGTATTTATTTCTCAAAGTATCCCCTAGACTCTTTATGAGCACAGGAGCACAAATCGTTAAACAAGAATACGTTAGAATACACAGAAGTTGCACTTTATATGGATAGGCCCTGGTGGCCACTCGAACCATATACTACAATAGTGGTATAAGTACCACAACCAGAAAAGGGAAAAGGCCTAGGGCCTCTAGAATCGCTGGGCCTACAAGGAGCTAACTTTAGTTAGTGACCAGGAGGTCCACGGGTTGCGTGTGCAGAGCAAATAGTCACACGCGAGCTCCCATAGGTTTTCAATGGGTGCGAAAAAGTTACAAAGTTACTGCAAAAAGGATCTTCCGGATGGACTATAAACTCAAGATTGGAAACACAGACACTAGAGATGATACTCTACACTTGGGCACCGGAGTGCCAGCTTTACCTCACCCACAGGAAGCGGGTGCATAGGTCTCGAAGTGCGTCGGGTTTCTTCTATATGTTCAATGGAGCCTGAAGACAAAGGTGCTGCAGGCGGTCGGTCCGGAAGAGATGCGGTGGATCCAAGAGTGGATCGGAGTTGTAGAAGACCTGTAAGCAGAGGGGACAGTGTTCACAGTCACTAGCCAGTGACCAGCGTGGCACCAGGTGGGTACCAGGCGATGTCGGGTGCAAACAGGAGGAAAGGTGCAGCTTGTCTCTGCAGCCACGTGGTCCCTGAAGGTCGACGACGTCCAGGAGTCGGTTCACGAGCTGTCCCACGCAGGCTCTCGCTGTCGGCGGTGTCGGCGACTTAATCGAAGCAAACAAGCCTTGGCAAAAGCAATTGTTGTGGAAAATGAAATAAGCTGATGGCTCTGACCAGCAAGATCAGAGGGACTGCTCCTTTGGAGGGGAGCAAGGGCCAGTCTGGAGCAACCAGACCAGCAGTGTAGTTCTTGAAGTTCGTCGCCAAGATGGCCACTAGCCAACGGGCCAGCAACCGGTTAGGCGCGTCGAGTGGCAAAATGCAGAGGGGCCCCACGCAGATCGTGGAGATGCTGGAGGGCTCACCTTTGGTGCAGATGCTGCTCGGGTGTTGGGCTTCTCAGGACCCAAAGCACAACTTGGAGGGAGCCTCGGTTGTCGCGCTTGCAGCTTGTCGTGGTCTTTTCAAGATGGCTGGCTCCACGTGTCTCGGTGCCTCCACGGGTTCCTTCTTTTCAGGGACTGTGGATCGGGCGGTGAGAGGTCTGGAGGTCCAGGTCTTGTCAGTCTCTGGGCTCGGGCTCCGGCGGGAGGCGACGGCAAAGCAGATGTTGATTCGCTGGATGGTGCTTGCGTTAGCAAGGTGGTCACTCCCTGACCGCAGGGGAGATTTCCTTCAGTCCTCTGTGCGGCAGAGCGTCGAAGTTCCCGTCTTCTTCTTGTAGTTAAGTTGATTCCAGAATGTCTGAAGTCTTAGGACACAGCTCCTACCTTTAAGCGGATTCTAGGGGCCGGACTACCTGCTAGGTCCCTCCCTAAGGGTGGGACCAGGAAGGGGGGTGGTTACACCCCCAATCCTTTGTCCAGCTTGCCCCAGGCCCGGGACTGGTGTGCCCCAGGACCGGATTGAACTGGCATATGCACCGAGGCTCCTTGTGAGCCTCAGGCATGTCTAGTTTCTTTCAAGCCCTACCTGACCAATACACAAAATCCTGTCTGGGGTGCTGCACGCACCTCCCCTGGCAGGAAACCCTTTTGTCCACACCTCCCAAGCTGGAAGGACTCCCAGCAGCAGGAGGGCAGACTTGTGTCTGTGGTGGCAGCATCCATCTTGTGGAGCTGAGGCTATGTCTGATTTTACCCGGGTTTCAGGTACTGTACATGTCGTGTCCCTCTAGAAGGGTGGAATGCTAACCCCGTCGCCAGAATTGGCGAGGGGTTAGTATTCCAATTCGTATGACACCTTACTCGACATGTTTTGATAAAGCCAAACCAAAGATAGCATTTAACCGCGAGGTTCATAATGCACTTAAGAGTATATGGTATGACGATATCTGGAAACAGTAGAAGGAAGTTGTTCCGACCACTGCAGACAGGCTCAGCTCATGCCAGAGCACCATCTCACATGGAACCAAGCACTCTGCCTTCAGGATTGTTAAGGCCTGCCATAGGAGTGACTTATAGGTTAACATGTGTCCCATTTAAGGTTAGGTATAGGTGTACTACACCTAAGTAAGAGGTGGTTACACCAACTTACCCCAGCTGAGTGATCAGCCAGATTTGTCAAATTTGTTAGGCCAAGCCTGGGGTGGCATAATACATGCTTCAGCCCCTGGCAGGCCTTAGATACACCAATGCCCTGGGTACCTAGTGTACACTGGTACAGGGGCTCACAGGGTGATCCACTTCCAATTGGTTATGCACCTAGGGTGCATAGTGTCAATTTAGTTAGAGAGAACAGCAGGCTGGGGGTCTGATTAGCAGGCCCACAGCCTCAATATGTCAAAAACCAGTGAAGCAAAAAGCAAAAATTTGGGGTGACCATAGGATAGCAGACCCTACTCTCCTACACAACCCCCCCCAAACGCAGGGACATTAAACTAGCCTTGACCAGTCTCGTCTTCATGTCCTAAGTGGAAGTACCTGGAGAGACCATCTGCATTCCCATGGTCAGTACCTGGCCGGTGCTCCACTGTAAAGTCCATACCCTGCAGGGAAATGGACCACCTAAGCAGTTTGGGGTTTTCACCCTTCATCTGATTTAGCCACAAGAGGGGCTTATGGTCGGTCTGAATCTTGAAGTGAGTGCCAAACAAGTATGGCCTCAGCTTCTTCAGGGCCCACACCACAGCAAAGGCCTCCCTCTCAATAGCTGACCAATTCTTCTCTCTGGGGGTCAACCTTCTGCTAATAAAAGCAATGGGTTGGTCTTGACCATCTACACTAAGTTATGACAGCACAGCTCCCACACCCAACTCAGAAGCATCTGTTTGGACAATAAACTCTTTGGAGTAGTCAGGACTTTTCAGGATAGGTGCAGAGCACATGGCCCTCTTCAGGTCATCAAATGCCTTTTGACAGCTTACTGTCCACTGAACCTTTTTGGGCATCTTCTTGGATGTCGGATCATTAAGAGGAGTCACAATGGACCCATAGTTCTTAACAAACTTCCTGTAGTACCCAGTCAAGCCCAAGAAAGCTCGAACTTGAGTCTGGGTGGTTGGAGGGGACCAGTCCTTGATGGATTGTATCTTACTCTCCAGTGGTTGAACTTGGCCTCCACCTACAAGGTGGCCCAAATACACAACCTTACTCTGCCCTATCTGGCACTTAGTAGCCTTGATAGTGAGGCCTGCCCTTTGCAGAGCCTCAAGAGCCTTCTTCAGGTGGATCAGGTGATCCTCCCAGGTGGAGCTAAAGACAGCAATGTCATCAAGATATGCTGCACAAAAGTCATCCAACCCAGTAAGGACTTGATTCACCAACCTTTGGAAGGTGGCAGGTGCATTCTTCAGACCAAAGGGCATCACCACAAATTGATAATGCCCACCTGGGGTTGAGAATGCTGTTTTGGCCTTAGACTCCTCAGCTAATCTGCTTTGCCAATAGCCAGCTGTCAAGTCAAATGTGCTCAAAAACTTAGCAGAAGCTAGTTTGTCTATGAGCTCATCTGCCCTTGGAATAGGATGTGCATCTGTCCTAGTGACAGCATTGAGTCCTCTGTAATCCACACAGAACCTCATCTCTCTCTTGCCATCTTTGGTGTGAGGTTTGGGGACCAGAACCACTGGGCTAGCCCAGGGGCTCTCTGAGGGTTCAATGACACCCAGTTCCAGCATTTTGTGTACCTCAGCCTTTATACAGTCCCTGACGTGGTCAGGTTGTCTGTAAAGCTTGTTCTTTACAGGCAGACTGTCACCAGTGTCCACCACATGGGTACACCAGTCAGTTTGGCTAGGTATCAAGGAAAACATGTGTTGAAATGATTGTAGAACTTGTCTACATTCAGTCTGCTGATGATCAGTGAGGTTGCCTCCAAGGGTCACTCCTTCAACTGAACCATCCTCAGGGTTCTGAGACAACAGGTCGGGGAGAGGGTCACTCTCTTCCTCCTGTCCCTCATCTGTAGCCGTGAGCAAGCCCATGTCTGCCCTGTCAACATATGCTTTTAACCTGTTAACATGGAGTACCCTGTGGGGACTCCTGGGAGTTCCTAGGTCTACCAAGTAGGTAACCTCTCCCTTCTTTTCCAGGATTGTATGGGGTCCAGATCATTTGTCTTAGAGTGCTGCTGGGGCCACTGGCTCCAACACCCATACCTTCTGTCCTGGCTGAAACTCAACCAAGACAGCCTTTTGGTCATGCCAAGCTTTCTGTAAGGCCTGGCTTGCCTCAAGGTTTTTGGATGCCTTCTCCATATACTCAGCCATCCTGGAGCGGAGACCAAGTACATAGTCCACTATGTCTTGTTTAGGCTTTTTGAGAGGTAACTCCCATCCTTCCTTCACTAAACACAGTGGGCCTCTTACAGGGTGCCCAAACAACAATTCAAAGGGGCTGTAGCCAACTCCTTTTTGTGGGACCTCTCTGTAAGCAAACAGAAGGCAGGGTAGAAGGATGTCCCATCTTCGCCTGAGCTTTTCAGGTAATCCTTTGATCATACCCTTTAGGGTCTTGTTGAATCTCTCAACAAGCCCATTGCATTGTGGGTGATAAGGAGTGGTGAACTTGTAGTTGACACCACATTCCTTCCACATAGCTGTCAAGTATCCTGACATGAAGCTGGTACCTCTGTCAGAAACCACCTCCTTAGGAAACCCCACTCTGGAGAATACTCCCAGCAGGGCCCTGGCCACAACAGGAGCTGTAGTGGTCCTAAGGGGAATTGCCTCTGGATACCTGGTGGCATGATCCACTACCACCAGTATAAATCTGTGCCCAGATGCAGTGGGAGGATCCATGGGACCCACTATATCTATTCCCACTCTTTCAAAGGGGACCCCCACCACAGGTAGTGGTATTAGGGGGGCCTTTGTTGTGCCACCTGATTTGCCACTGGCTTGGCAGGTGACACAGGAGCGACAAAACTCCTTTGTATCTTCATTCATGTGAGGCCAGTGAAAGTGAGGGACAAGCCTGTCCCAAGTCTTGTTCTGGCCTAAGTCTCCTGCTAGAGGAATATCATGGGCCAAGGTAAGAAGGAAGCCCCTAAATTGCAGAGGTATAACCAACCTCCTGGTTGCACCAGGTTTTGGGTCTCTAGCCTCTGAATAAAGGAGCCCTTCATCCCAATACACTTTATGGGTACCTTGAGCATTCCCAGCAGCCTCAGCAGCAGCCAGCTGTCTGAGGGGTTCAAGAGATGGACAGGTTAACTGAGCCTGCCCCAAGTCAGCCCTGGAAGGTCCCCCTGTCCCCAGAAACTCAACCTGATCAGGTTCAAGCTCTTCCGGGACAGTTCCTTCAGGGTCCTCTAGATCATCTTCCTGGGAAGGCTGATCATCACCTTGAGGCAAGGGGGAAGGCACAGCCTTTACCCTCCTGTTCTTCTTCTTGGTAGGTGCTTGGTCCATTGTTCCAGGATCCAAGACCTGTGGTTCAGTAAGGCACTTTTTGGCCTGTGACCTGGTCACAGCAAGGACATGTGGTGATATACCTAACATCTCTGCATGTGTCCTGTACTCCACTTCTGACCATAGAGAACTCTCTCGGTCATTGCCCAACAAACATTCTACTGGGAGGTCTGCACTAACCACAACCCTTTTGAGGCCAGTTACCCCCCCCCATGAGAAGTTAACAACTGCCACACTATGAGAAGTAGTGGCATTGCTGGCATTGGTCACCAGGTAATTCTCACCTGGTATGTACTGTCCAGGGTCCACAAAGCCTGGTGTCACCATGGTGACACTGGCACATGTGTCCCTGTAGGCTTGAGCCACTTTTTCATTAATTAAAGGAGTCTGTCTGTACTTGCCCAGGTTACTGGGGCTCACAGTCAGGGACAAATCCATGTCCCCATCACAGATCAAGACTGCCTGTGTCAGGGTTCTGTCTAAGTCAGAATCTCCTTCAGTTCCCATAGTGATTCCCACTACACCCTTTGTTTGGGTACCAACACTGCTAACAGTAGTACTGGGAGCAGGTGCCTTAGGGGCAACAGTGTTGGGGGCTCCACCCTTTTTACAATCACTAGTCCAGTGAGTTGTATTCTTGCAAGAGTTGCACCAGGGTTTCTTTTGACCTTCTTTCTTCTTCCCTTTAGACTGGGACCCATTCCCATTAGTACTAGTTTGGGGCCCTGTTGAAGACTTCTGGTCTTTAGATTTCTGATCTCCACCCTTTTGGTCTGTTTTCTTCTGATCGCCCCCTTGGCCCTGGTTCTGGTTCTTTTGCTTAACCCTGGTTCTGACCCATTTGCCTGCCTTCTTTCCCAATTCTTGGGGAGAGGTCAGATCTGAGTCAACCAAGTGTTGATGCAGTTGCTGGTTCTGACAGTTATTTAAAATCTGTTCTCTCATCATCAAATTGTACAATCCTGTATAATCAGATACCTTACTTCCCAGCAACCAACCCTCCAAAGCCTTAGTGGCACATTCAATGTATTCAGACCAGTCCTGAGTCTCTGTCTTCTGGGTGTCTCTGAACATTAACCTGTACTGTTCAGTGGTTAAGCCTAACCCATCAACTAGGACACTCTTCAGGACTCTGTAATTTCTGACATCCTCCTCTCTAACAGTGAGGAGTCTATCTCTGCCTCTTCCTTCAAAGGAGAGCCATAAGATTGCTGCCCACTGGTCTTCAGGAACCTGCTGTACTTTGCAGGCTCTCTCAAGAGCAGTCATCCATTTGTGGATGTCATCCCCACTTTTGTAGGGGGCACAACCTTGGACAGGTTCCTATTGTCAAAGACCCTATCTTTGTCCTTAGGGACAATGCTGCCACCAGTGGGTATAGACCCACTCTCTTTAGGTTGCCTAGCCTTGTTCAGTTTCTCTTCCATCAGGGCTACCTCTAGCTCCTGCTTCCTGATCCTCAGCTGGGCTTCCTGCATTCTGGCCTCATGCTCCCTCCTCTGAGGGGTGGTCATCCTTCTCCTGGAGTGACCTTGAGAGCCTCTAGAGGCATGAGAAGCATTAGATTCACCTGAGTGATTCCTTTGCCTCCCAAGCCCCTGGTAAAGTCCACTGGGGAGATCCAAATGTAAATGTAAATGTTGTAGACTTGTAAAGCGCACAGCTGCCCCAGCAACGGGGCGTCCCGGCGCTGTAGACCGCTGGGGAACCCGTCCTGGCTATCCCTGTGAGATGGTCCCTTTCTGGGTATCTCCAAGGTGAAACCAGGCATCCCCGGCGTCTGTAGGGGGCCGTTGTAGAGATGAGGCAAGCTTATTGCCCAGAGTTGCCGCGTGTGTTCCTGGTTAGAGTAGGTACCGAGGCGAGAATTATCGAGTCCGTTTTGACCCTGTCCATGACCCTGCCGCGTCGGGAATTGAACCCTGGTCCCTGGCCGATTCTCTGCTTACGGGTCTGCCGCCTCTAACCAGTGAGCCACACCTCTCCACCAATGGGATGATCCCATTGTCAGTCCCCAATAGCCTTAGGTTAGCTGGGCCACGTATAACACTTGGCACTGGGCTAGTTCTCCCTTCATCCTCACTACCTTCTGTATCAGTACCCTTCTCACTTTCATCCTCTGTAGTATGAATCTCATCTAAGGGGTGACTATTGGAAAGGGGTACCTCAGTAGCATCTTCAGAAGGGGGGCCTCCTGTTCCAGTCCCTAAGGGGCCTAACTGGGAGGCTTTCTTGAGAGCTCTCTGATCTTCATCAGCTTGTAAAAGCTCCCTGAGTTCAGCAGAAGTAGGATTCTTGGGCTGTTTAAGGCCTCTGATATTTGCCAACTGCCTGGGCTCATTCGGATTTAGGGTAGCAAAGAGAGTTGGTGCCCTCTGGGGGTCACTCTCGACAGAGATGGGTACATTGGACCCCTCTGCCCCCTCCATTGCTCTTAAGTGTGGGTGGATGTGTTGCAATCTACCTACACTTGGGTTTACCTACTAAACCTATCTAGTAGTTGTAGTCAGGGTGTGCTACTCCCTTTGCTCTACAACAACTAAGTTCAGTAGAACTTAAGTATATCTATCTTGTTTTATATGTACCTACAGGTACCTATGTGATCTTTCAATTGGTAACCAAGAGATTACAATGGTAAAACACAGCAAGCTCAAATCCCACCGCTACTCACCAATGTGAGAAGTTGGCCTGGTATATGATGTTCACTAGTTAAAGTGACCACCTTGTACCATGCCAAGCAACCCTTATGGTGTGGTTGTAAGTCAACCTTTTCGGACTAGCTGCCCTAATGGTAGCGTAGGCTAAGCAGTCTTTGAGGCTAAACTCGTTAAAGCGTGTTAAGCAGGCTGTTTTACCAAATGTAACCCCCCTTTATACCAATGAAAGGACACCACACAGATATATATTGAAAATATATATGTATTTATTTCTCAAAGTATCCCCTAGACTCTTTATGAGCACAGGAGCACAAATCGTTAAACAAGAATACGTTAGAATACACAGAAGTTGCACTTTATATGGATAGGCCCTGGTGGCCACTCGAACCATATACTAAAATAGTGGTATAAGTACCACGAACAGAAAAGGGAAAAGGCCTAGGGCCTCTAGAATCGCTGGGCCTACAAGGAGCTAACTTTAGTTAGTGACCAGGAGGTCCACGGGTTGCGTGTGCAGAGCAAATAGTTACACGCGAGCTCCCATAGGTTTTCAATGGGTGCGTAAAAGTTACAAAGTTACTGCAAAAAGGATCTTCCGGATGGACTATGAACTCAAGATTGGAAACACAGACACTAGAGATGATACTCTACACTTGGGCACCGGAGTGCCAGCTTTACCTCACCCACAGGAAGCGGGTGCATAGGTCTCGAAGTGCGTCGGGTTTCTTCTATATGTTCAATGGAGCCTGAAGACAAAGGTGCTGCAGGCGGTCGGTCCGGAAGAGATGCGGTGGATCCAAGAGTGGATCGGAGTTGTAGAAGACCTGTAAGCAGAGGGGACAGTGTTCACAGTCACTAGCCAGTGACCAGCGTGGCACCAGGTGGGTACCAGGCGATGTCGGGTGCAAACAGGAGGAAAGGTGCAGCTTGTCTCTGCAGCCACGTGGTCCCTGAAGGTTGACGACATCCAGGAGTCGGTTCACGAGCTGTCCCACGCAGGCTCTCACTGTCGGCGGTGTCGGCGACTTGATCGAAGCAAACAAGCCTTGGCAAAAGCAATTGTTGTGGAAAACGAAATAAGCTGATGGCTCTGACCAGCAAGGTCAGAGGGACTGCTCCTTTGGAGGGGAGCAAGGGCCAGTCTGGAGCAACCAGACCAGCAGTGTAGTTCTTGAAGTTCGTCGCCAAGATGGCCACTAGCCAACGGGCCAGCAACCGGTTAGGCGCGTCGAGTGGCAAAATGCAGAGGGGCCCCACGCAGATCGTGGAGATGCTGGAGGGCTCACCTTTGGTGCAGATGCTGCTCGGGTGTTGGGCTTCTCAGGACCCAAAGCACAACTTGGAGGGAGCCTCGGTTGTTGCGCTTGCAGCTTGTCATGGTCTTTTCAAGATGGCTGGCTCCACGTGTCTCGGTGCCTCCACGGGTTCCTTCTTTTCAGAGACTGTGGATCGGGCGGTGAGAGGTCTGGAGGTCCAGGTCTTGTCAGTCTCTGGGCTCGGGCTCTGGCGGGAGGCGGCGGCAAAGCAGACGTTGATTCGCTGGATGGTGCTTGCGTTAGCAAGGTGGTCACTCCCTGACCACAGGGGAGATTTCCTTCAGTCCTCTGTGCGGCAGAGCGTCGAAGTTCCCGTCTTCTTCTTGTAGTTAAGTTGATTCCAGGATGTCTGAAGTCTTAGGACACAGCTCCTACCTTTAAGCGGATTCTAGGGACTGGACTACCTGCTAGGTCCCTCCCTAAGGGTGGGACCAGGAAGGGGGGTGGTTACACCCCCAATCCTTTGTCCAGCTCGCCCCAGGCCCGGGACTGGTGTGCCCCAGGACCGGATTGAACTGGCATATGCACCGAGGCTCCTTGTGAGCCTCAGGCATGTCTGGTTTCTTTCAAGCCCTACCTGACCAATACACAAAATCCTGTCTGGGGTGGTGTACGCACCTCCCCTGGCAGGAAACCCTTTGTCCACACCTCCCAAGCTGGAAGGACTCCCAGCAGCAGGAGGGCAGACTTGTGTCTGTGGTGGCAGCATCCATCTTGTGGAGCTGAGGCTATGTCTGATTTTACCCGGGTTTCAGGTACTGTATTGCTTTCTGCCCTTCATTAGAGATCTTGTACTGGGGAATACGTGGCAGTCTGACATTAGCCTTTAAAGTCACCACATATGGCGGTATCTCCAAGAGGCCCACATCATTGGGACCAGTAGCCCAAAGGGCATCCGGAAGGGATGACAATTCAGGCGGCATTGTGTTTTTAGACAAGTACATTGGGGAAATCACTTTCTTGCCTAATGTAAGTTGTACTCCTGAAGGCGAACAATACAGTGTAGCGTGCAATCTTTTCAACAAATCTAATCCCAGTAAATTCTCACCACAACCTGTTGTTAGGATCAGGGGTGCTTTCAGCTCGCAAGGTCCAACAGAAAGTGACATGGGACTAGAAATCGGGTTCCTAACTGGGGCGCCAGAAAAACCTACTGAAACATTTATATCGCCAGACAAAGGTGCGCCAGGGAGTTTTGAATGCATGATTGAACTCTTTGCAGCACCAGTGTCTAGCAGAAAAGGCTCCGTTACATTTGCTGTAGTCACCTCAACATACGGTCCACTCTGATCCACTGGCACTGAAACAACTCCCTCTCTCTGTCTATGGCTGTCCTAGTAATCATTACTTTCTGCATCACCATCCTCTGCATAATAATCATTATTATAATACTGGGCCGTATTACTAGTCGCGTTAGCTTGCTGATCAAAGCTATTGATGGTATTTTGAGGCGGCAGAGGACGCGCGTTCTGGGGAGCATTTCCACGCCCTCTGCCTCTAGGAGCTTGCTGACCACCCCTACCTCTTGCGCCATACGCATTACCGTTCCGCTGCATTAATTTAGGGCAACTATATTTATAATGACCTTCCTCTTTGCAGTATGAACATTGGTTGGGACCTACAGGGACACGTGGTTGATAATACCCGTTCATTTGCTGATTGTTCTGAAATTGTTGGGGTTGGTGATAGACACCTTGGGGCTGCCTATAATTATTCTGACCTCCACGTGGCGGATAGGCCTGCTGTAAAAGGACCTTTGTCTTTAATTCCTTCGTTTTCTTCTCTGTTCTATCTTTCTCGTCTTTATCTCTATTTTCATAATACTGTGCAGTAGCCAGTATTTGCGCTGAAGAAGAAACAGCCCAAGAACTTTCTGAATCTTTTAACTTTTTACACAGGTCAGGGAGTAGATTCTGCACAAACTTATCCACAAATAACCGTTGGCCACCCTCAGTACTCATATCCTGCCCACTGTGATCAATAAACGTTTCTTCAAACCTAGTAAAGAAGTCTGACACTGTCTCATCTTTCTTCTGCTTACATGCAGATAACTTGTCCCAATTTACGCGCATCGCGGGCATTATTGTCTTCATATACGTGATGATTCTACCAGGCAGTTCAGCTACTAAAGGTTCTGGTTTCGCGCCACCAGTTTGTCTAGCATCAGCAGCAACGATGTTAGCCCATGTGTCCCCTAGTTCTGCATCGTGATCTACATTACGAATTGATCCCCATAGAGGCTGTGGAACAACATTACCAAACAACATGTCTATGTCGGCCAGATTCATAACGCATGACCCTGCCGTCTGTGACAACTCTTTATAATAACCTGCTGGGTTTTTACGGGGATCAGGTAAGGACTGCTTAAGTGCTAACACCTCAGAGCGCTTCCATGGAACATGTACCCAAACACGCTGGAAATGCGCTGGCACAGCGGCGATACCGGCACCAGCTGCAACTGCTTCCTTCCATACCGGGGGAACTTCTCTCATGGGGTATTGTCGCGCTTTTACCTTTTTCCCCACAAGGACATCTTGTTCAAACAATGACTGTTGACAATCATCATTCCTGAAGGACAATACAACCGCAACTGCTTTATCTACTTCGCGGTCCACAATTATACCAGTTCCAAAATCAAACCTCACTCTACACAATTCCTGCGGGCTCGGATTTTTACCACTATCCTCCAATTCTTCACAGAGAATTTCGCACATTTTCTCGAACACATATCTCTGTTTTGGGGCATCCCATTGATGGAAAACGTTGACAACTGATTCCACATCATACAATGAATGGAAAACAATCCATCTACGCGCCATGCTGTCTATTACCTTTTTCTCATCAGGGTTAGGCAATTGGCTACGCAGTTGCTTACGCTGTAAACCAGGAGTCGCACCAGATGACTCAAAGAGAGGCGACATTAATGTAGTAACCACATTAGCTAAGCGCTGTCGTGCTGAAGGAGAAGTTGAGGCGGAAACAGGGGGAAAAACAGAGGGAAGAAAAGAGGATGTAGAAACAGGTACTGGAGTGGTGCAAGGAAGAATGTCAGGGGAGGCAGTTGCTGAATTAGGCAAAGTCGCAGGAAGCGCGGGGGCAGTTGGAAGCACAACTGGCGGCCCTTGAGAGGGCTGCGCTACATGGATAAGAGCCGGCTGCAAAGCAGCTGGCGGTTGCGGCAAGGCTTGCAGTATATTCACTGGAGGTGGCATATTCACAAGCTGGGGAGGTGCCGAGGCATTTTGAGCATACGGGGGTGGCGAACTCAACAAATGTGACATCAGGGGATCTTTCTCCTTTTCTTCTAACTCATTCTGCTTAGAGTGTGGTAAAGCTGGGTAACATTTGTCGATCCCTAACTTACGCTGCCTGTGCAATTGCTCATTCATTTGCTCCTCCTCATTGTCTTTAAATTGTACAGCTGCTTGCATTACTGTCATACCTCTCTCTTTTTTATTCTTTTTCGCTAGCTTAATTTCCTTCTGTTTGGCTTCCTTTCGCCATAAGCGGAAAGAGTCAAACATCGCCGGCCGGGCTTTCTTTTTGAACAATTTAATTTCCAAATTATCTAAAATATCGGTATCGAAACTACCATTTTGGGGCCATTTTAAAACACCGTCTTTCCTGGTGTAGTGGATCCATACTTCGTTATATGCAATGGGGCCTACGCCATGTTTTACATAGAGCTCATAAGTTGGAGTTCCAACCGGAGGAACCGGACATGATTCCTCCAGCTGGAAATCTTTTCTACAACCCAAACAGAATAATCTACCAAATAGTCCAGAACCAGGCATCTTTGCTCACTAGTCTAGATCCAAACGTCAAAGGATTATCGATTACGATATTCTCGTGAATACACGAGTCCTCTGGCTTTGGCGTTTGCAAACTCCAAATTACCAAATTACCAAATCAAACGATCCCGAAGGATACCAAAAACAAATGGGAGACGCTCCACTTATACTTAACTGAATATTGCTGATCGATGGCGTCACCAGAAGACTCTCTCAATTGTTTCGCTCTCTCAAACTCATCAAGGGTCCAAAACAGGTCGATTAATCAGGGCAGCAGTCCTTCGTAGCCGTCGGGACGCGGAGAACCTCGCAGAAAAGACTTTCGGACCACGTCGACATGCAGGGGTCGATGAAGTGGCGGCCTTCCTCCGGAATTTCCACACGAAGCTCCTCACGAACCTCTGGCTTGGACTGGTACTGCTGAAATCGTCCCGAGTTGGGCGCCAAACTGAAGTACTGGGTATTTTAGACCCAGCGGTGCAGGGGCACACACCCTATGACTTCTGGGTTCACCCTGTTCCAGACCTACAGAAACACAGAGTCTTCTGGGTGAAGTCAAAGATTTGTTTATTGGCTGCAGACCAATTACAGGTATCCTAGAAGTACAACAGCGTGTATGTTCTCAGGAGACTGCTGAAAATCATAGGAACGGACTTCATCTTAAATACCCTTTTGCTTGCCTCAAGCATACATTCCTAGGTTTATGATATGGCCATATACAAGTGTACATTACAAAGAAAAGGCAGAGTCATGATGACCATCCCACATTCCAGTTCGGCCAGCCCACAATAATTTACACAGTAAGGTTCAGATCCCACATCGGATGTCAATAGACCCCCCAATAAACATGAGCATCTCCTGTTTTGGGAAACAAGTCATAAAGCAGGAACAAGCAGGTGTGAAAGAGATTAGCCAGAGGATTGTGTAGAATGAAAGGGTTTTATGACGGGTCAAGCCCTGATGCTAATCACAGGTGGACGGAGGAAGGGGAGCTCGTGAGACCAGTTTGACCTGGGGCAGCAGAGCCAGCTGCCCAGGTCACAGAGAAGTCAGAGGAGAAGCCCATGTACTGTGAGGCCCGTATTTACTCCATTATAGCCTATGTGAGGGCAATGACAAGATGGCCACTGCTTCCAAAATGGAACCCGCGTAGTGAAGCAGAATAACGTGTACACAGTGCATTCATAGCTAGAACGATATATAAAGCACTCGTACATGCCGCATTTACCATTTGCGGTTTGCTAATACCAAGATAGACAGGGGTAGGGCCCTGTTCCCTACGCGATCCCGAATATTAAAGTACGACAGTACATGTTGTGTCCCTCTAGAAGGGTGGAATGCTAACCCCGTCGCCAGAATTGGCGAGGGGTTAGTATTCCAATTCGTATGACACCTTACTCGACATGTTTTGATAAAGCCAAACCAAAGATAGCATTTAACCGCGAGGTTCATAATGCACTTAGAGTATATGGTATGACGATATCTGGAAACAGTAGAAGGAAGTTGTTCCGACCACTGCAGACAGGCTCAGCTCATGCCAGAGCACCATCTCACATGGAACCAAGCACTCTGCCTTCAGGATTGTTAAGGCCTGCCATAGGAGTGACTTATAGGTTAACATGTGTCCCATTTAAGGTTAGGTATAGGTATACTACACCTAAGTAAGAGGTGGTTACACCAACTTACCCCAGCTGCGTGATCAGCCAGTTGTGTCAAATTTGTTAGGCCAAGCCTGGGGTGGCATAATACATGCTTCAGCCCCTGGCAGGCCTTAGATACACCAATGCCCTGGGTACCTAGTGTACACTGGTACAGGGGCTCACAGGGTGATCCACTTCCAATTGGTTATGCACCTAGGGTGCATAGTGTCAATTTAGTTAGAGAGAACAGCAGGCTGGGGGTCTGATTAGCAGGCCCACAGCCTCAATATGTCAAAAACCAGTGAAGCAAAAAGCAAAAATTTGGGGTGACCATAGGATAGCAGACCCTACTCTCCTACACCGAAGGTTTATCAAGAACTATGGCAGCATCGCAGGCCCCCTCACAGAACTAACCTCCAAAAAACACCCCAAGAAAGTACACTGGACTCCCTCCTGCCAGAAGGCGTTCGACACCCTCAAGGCCGCCATGTGCGCAGCTCCAGTGCTCAAAGCACCCGACTACGCCCAGGAGTTTGTGGTCCAGACGGATGCCTCGGAACACGGCATCGGGGCAGTCCTCTCCCAGTTCGACGACAAGGGCATAGATCGGCCCATAGCCTTCATCAGCCGAAGGTTGCTGCCCCGGGAACAGCGGTGGAGCACCATTGAGAGAGAGACCTTCGCAGTAGTCTGGGCCCTCAAAAAGCTACGACCCTACCTGTTTGGAACCCACTTCCGAGTACAAACGGATCACCGCCCCTTGCGGTGGCTGATGCAGATGCGGGGGGAAAACCCCAAGTTGCTACGCTGGTCCATCTCCCTCCAAAGGATGGATTTCACAGTGGAACATCGCCCCGGGACGGACCACGCCAACGCGGACGGCCTGTCCCGATTCTTCCGCTTCAGCGAGGAGAACCCCCAAGTGGATGGGTAGTTCTCCCCGCCTTTCAGCTGGGGGGGGCACGTGTGAGACCGGCCTCGTGGCGTGGGCCCTCCCGACCAGCAAGTTACCACGCCGAACCTCGTGGACACGGCCTTCCGGCTCCCGTGGGCCAACATCCCGAGGGCCGACCAGATCCCCAACACGCATGCCCGGCCGAGGGAGAACGAAACCCCCACCCCAAACCAGACCGAGAGGCGCCGACCCTGTCACACCTCTGGTCTCTCCCCGAGGGAGGTTTCGATCGACCACCAGGCCCCCGGTGAGCGGGCGCCTCGCCTGCTGGTTGTCTGGAGTCCCTCCCAGACCCACCTGAACAGATCAAAGGGCCGAGCGACAGGAAACCCCGACACACCGCCCCCCAGGCACCAGACCCCTCTCCGCGAGGACTCCGGACTTCAAAGAGGAGGGGGGGTATAACAAGGGGTGCGGAAAGGACGGGAGCAGAGAAGACCTGGACTGACGAGAGCCTGCTGACCTGGTCGCGGCTCAATCGCTCACCGAACAGAAGAACGCTACCCGAACTCTGAACCACCTGAGCCCTGCGGACGCTGTCGCGGCTCCCCGAACTCTGAACCATCTGAGCCCTGCTGACGCTGTCGCGGCTCCCCGAACTCTGAACCATCTGAGCCCTGCTGACGCCGTCGCGGCTCCCCGAATTCTGAACCATCTGAGCCCTGCTGACGCCGTCGCGGCTCCCCGAATTCTGAACCATCTGAGCCCTGCTGACGCCGTCGCGGCTCACTGAACTACGACCTCCGGTGCCTGCTGAGTGACTCGCGGCCCGCTCCTCCAAGAGAATCGGCAGAGATTGCCGAGAGAAGCAACATCCCCTCAGCTCGAGGATTGAGAGCTGTGCGCCGGATACCTCGCAGAGACACTAATTCAAAGACTGTCCCGCTACCCCTTTCCCTCCTCACGAGATTGCTGCCGCTTGTGGAATTAATTCTGCACCTGCCTACCGGATCATAAAGATCCCTGACAACTACCGATAAAAGCATATTGTCTTGCAACGACTTACTGTGTGGTGTCCCTCTATCCGAAGAGAGAGTAAGCGCAGCGTGTGCGATCCTAGGTGCGAGACCCTTCCAGGAAGGGCCTCCCTGCTCTTGCTCGGCCTAACTCTGGGCATGGTGGGCCTCCGGGTGGTCGGGAACGCATTCCGCAGCCTCCCCGGGGAACGCCTTCCAACATCAGACATATGTTATGTTGACTTTCAATTACTTGCGCAGGCCTCACATTCGGCACAACTAATAACCCAATTTCTTACACCCAGCCATCCTCCCCTGACTCAATTCTTTTCCCAACTTCTCCCTCTCT
Source organism: Triturus cristatus (assembly GCF_964204655.1). Classification (NCBI taxonomy): domain Eukaryota; kingdom Metazoa; phylum Chordata; class Amphibia; order Caudata; family Salamandridae; genus Triturus; species Triturus cristatus. The sequence continues at coordinate 104,467,005 of NC_140593.1, read as the reverse complement.
GTGTCCTCCATGTCTTTGCGGGACTTCAGGTTGTCTGCCTGCCGACCCACCTGAGGACCCATGTAAGGTGTGCAAAAACCAAAAGGAATGCTCTCCTACAAGAAAGTTGCCATTGCACTGTCAGGATATCTGTTCAACCACGGTAGCAGTACCCCGGTTTAACCAGAGTATTTGCCCTGTGTCACCACTCCATTGCCAACCCTCCTGCCCAGTGCCATCGGGGGCAGGTTGCCCCCTGCTGTGTAGGTAGTGCCTGCTGCGGCACTTGGAACAGTCATGGCAAAATCTCAGGGGTATCCATCAGCTGCCCGGGGGGCAGCATACCTGTTCCTCTCACCCACTCTGGGTGAGTCGACTCGGAATGGACTGGTGGGGAATAGGCAGCCCACTGGCAGTATGGGTTGTTTGCAATGGTCTTATAGGTGTCATGTATCATAGCCAAAGCTCCAAGTCAATATCCCCCCATGATTTTGATAGCGTGGCTCTTTTCTGCACCCTGAACTGCTCGTCACACCGTAACCACACTAGGTACCCCTAATGACGCCCAAATACATATTATGCTCCAGGGCCTTTTCACAGACAATGCTGTCCAATATTGTGAATACAACCGTCCAGGTATCAATGTTGATTGGCACCTTATGCCTCTTAGCTAGCACCCTGCCCTCGGCTTCAGCCTTCTTTGCTCACTGTTTCCCTATGCAGTAATTTCATCAAATCAATATACTCATGTTATCCTTGGTCGTCTGCATCAAGTGGCCTCCCAAGGGGTCCCCAGCGCTCAGATACGGCAATACCACATCACTCCCCTTTGCCGCTGATGCAGCCTGCTACCCCCCCCCCTTCTGCTCCACCAGTGTGGCAGTCGAGCAGTCGAGCCTGTCCTCCCGGTTGCACTGACTGTGGTAGACTGAACAACATTCATCACCACTGTTGCTCCCTGCCCTGGCACCTCATCACCAATGAATCCTGCATTCACTCCTTAGTTTTCCACTTCCCCCATACCACTGTGCCACCAAAAACGGTCCCACGATTTCCACCATACCTGCTGCAACTTCTATGATTTGAACCCACAAACAATACACAAAAATACAAAAACAAGTATACACCACACAAATGCTCAAATATTGATATATTTAATTTACTTCACAATCTAATATAGAAAACATATTTGTGTATACTTTATTCTGTTTAACATGTTCTTTTAATATTATTTAATTTTGTAACCCAGTCGCCCAACCCTTGAGTAGGCCTCACAGAACCCCATGGGGCCGATGGACCACAGCGTAAGAGCCACTGTCCTAGATTGATCTGGAGCCACTGATCGGGAATGGTCCCATGGTGTTTCTTGATGTGAGCAATTCATACCTACAAGTTCTTCCAGACTCTGGGCAGCAGGTCACTATGACAGCACACGTACCTCGTACCTTATGGACTGGGACAGATGGCTGAAAATATGGCCCAAATGGCTCCTTGTTTTGAATTATTTCTGTGGCTAGATCTCTCAGTTCTGGGAGCCACACATCGCCAATTTTGGTTTCAGGGAGCGTCTGGAGTGCCTTTCTTGTAGCTAGTTTCACTCTCTTTTCTTGGAGGGTCTGCTATAGGTCATCACTTGAAGTAGGGTGTGAATATGCGTCCATTTATATCACATTTAGCTTCCGGTTTCAGTGGTTAAACGGTGATAAAGCCGGATTCTTATTTATCTTACCATCACCAAGAATCCTCTCAGGTCGCCAGGATCTTTCCATCTGCTAAATAGTGTAAAGGGGAGAAAATCCAATTTTTATCACCTTATCAACAAATCAAATTTGGACTCCAAAAGATTACTGACTCCGAATCTCAATTCTTGGGATTTATTACAAAGCCAAAAATAATTGCACATACAAGCACCTCAGCACGAGGTTAAGAAAATAAATGGGCACTAATACAAAGAAGATTCTACGCAAGAGTCTCATCCGACACAGAATAAGAAGAATAGTCTGCTCCAGAAGCATTAGGCAACCAATAACTGCTAAAAGGGTTTATCTCCCTAACAAGCTAAGTGTTCTTGCACCCGCAACAGAAACATGAGAACGAGAAACTTTCCACTTCTCTGAGATTTTCTAGCATCTCTGAAACCCAGAGCCTTTCCAAGGGAAACAACTTTCAGCCTACAGTATTCAGCTAACATAAGAAACTAATACGCCTTTCTCTCGAAAGTAGATGCGGTCAGGCTTTTTCACATTTTAAACACAAATTTCCAAAATCATTCTATAAGCATTGATTTCCTTACACTTCATATATGAGTAAGCAAAACTACACGTGCAGAGTTTAATATGGTGCACGTTTAAACCTAATGCATCACATTATACGGGAACCAATTCATAATGCGTTGTTTAAAATACATTTTCGATTAAACACTACATTGAACTTCATAAATGACATGATTACATTTCTATTCGCACTATTATATGCTAATTTTAGTACTACATCTCTAGGCCGCACATTAATAAAATGCCACTAAATATATGGGTGCGGACTATCAGTGATTATGGTGCACCCCTACAAATCTCAGAACAACATGGCGCTCTATCAAGGGCTTGAGTCAGTGGCTCACTCGTACGAGGATGCACATGTGGTTTTGTGTCCTTATGCAGCCCTGTTTGAAATGCAGGTCTTGTCTCAGACCCCCTTCCTGTTCATATTTACTCGAAGAGCTTTGGGCAGGTGAGGGCAAAATCCTTCAATTGCAACTTTGTTCCCATGGATCAAGTCACTGTGTCATCTTCAGTCAGGATGACCTCAGAACATTGGAGAGATTTAACCAGAAAATCTCTAGGTGTGTGTAATGTGCAACATTTCACAGTCTATTTGGAAGTCTACATAATATATATTTGGTTAGGGGATTCAAATGGCTATCAGGTGCCTCCATCTAAATGAAGTAAACCACTGCTGTAGCCACCACAAATATCACCCCCAAACCACCAACACGAATACCATGAATACTTCCGCCAAAACCACAAAAAATATCACTAGCACCACCAATACCACCAATAAGACTACAATATCACCAACATAATACAATGCAACCACCACTACCACCAAAAACACACAACTCCCACCAATACAACTACTACTAATACCAACACAAATACCACCTCAACCAATATCAACACATCCCCCAATACCACCTATCACACAGCAATAACCATCATCAGTCCCACCGATACCTTAACCACGAACACCTCAAATTCGATCAACACCACCACCTATACTACAATCGCCAACACCACCCCACCACAACTACTAATACTAAAACTGCTGCCACCATCTATACCACAAAATCCACCACCACCAGTATCACACCACTACTACCACTAACATGAATACAACAATATCACCACAACACAACATCACCCCTATTACTTCCACCACCACCAAGGCAGCACCTGCTTTTGTGGGCAGTGTTGGAGGATGGTGTTTGTCACTGATATGTTAGTTTTGTGTATGATGGCTAAGGCGCCGCTTGTGTTTTTTGTGGACCTCGTTAGTGGATGCTGCTGTGGTGGATCCGCTGGGTTTCTGTATGATGGCATGTGGGTGGTAGTGTAACTCACAGGTTGGTTTTCTATACTATGGTGAAGACACGGCTTGCTTTGTGTGGGCTCTGTCAGGCGGTGGTGTGAAACCAGCTCAGATGTGATCATCAGAGACAGTGGAGGAGGCAGGGATGATCGAGTTTCAGTGAGGAGGAGAGCGTCAAAGCAGTGGTTTGTGCGGGGGTCGCTCTTTCCAGATGTGGGGAGCAGGTGATGAGCTTAAATAAAATCACAGCTTCGTCTTTGAAGTTTTTCTCGTCATTTGAGCAGCCCACTTTTGCTTCGCTGTTGTGACATTCATTCTTTGCCCGATGAATTTGTACTACGTCCTGCTCCTTTTAGTACAATCTGTAAAATAAGTTGTTTTTTCCTATAATGCTTGCTACCAAAGTCTTGCAGCTTCACAGCTCGTTAAAATAAGGTGCTGTAATGTATTCAGTGACATCAATTTAATTGCCCTCAGAAAGATAACATGCTTGAGCAACCCACCAAGCCCCAAAGCTGTGATTTGTAGGTTGTAGTAGGCAGATCTCTGCAACACGTGCATGGACCCACCGAACTGTCCCATAAGCTTAAAGCTAGATATTATTGTTGTGACAAGTCTAACTCGCATTTAATGTAGCTATGTTTTATAGTCTCCCTTCTTTCTTGTTACATCTTTCGTCTTTTAACCTCAGATGGTGTACCACTTTCCTAGTCACATTTCCCCTTCTTTAAATACTACTAAATCAACCCTCGATTTAGTTTCTGCAAGCTTCCCTCTGTCCCTGGTTTTCCATAGATATAGTTTTCTCTAGTGTCAAAAACAGGGCTGTAATCCTGCCTTCCCCACCAAACAAGGTTGTGTGATGTTAGGCAAATCAAGGTACCCCCACATTATTCAGTATCTTCCGCTCTCAAAACTAGGAACTAGGGCAATATATAATAACAGGATGGATACATTCTCACATTTAGGCCACTTCCAGTATTGGGCACTTTGAAATAAAATGAATAATAAAAATAAATAGCAGATTCCTTAGAAGGTGTGAGGATCTGACCTCTAGTGGCAGGAAACTGAATTAAAAGGCCCCATTCCTTGCCCAATTTGCTCGCCCATTTCTTAATTTAATCAGAAATGGAAGTGTAGTTCCAAGTCATTAGAAACCAAAAGAGGGTATTCACAACTTGGTAGTAGATTTAGTAGTACTAAACATACCACAAAATAGTATTCACAAACCACAAAATGCTATTCACAAACCTACAAGTGTTGATCTCGACCTCCCCCTTTCCCATCTTTTCCATCGGGCGATCCTTACACGTGAATTTACTACTTACTAGTAAATATGGGAGAGACGGAGAGAGTGGCTATCTGAGAGGGGATGTAGGGAGGACTAGAGAGGGCTTTAGAGAGAGACATGTGTCCATCCACAAAAGACCAACTCTGTTGCTATTCACAAACTGCACTTATAAAGTTACAACAGCCAAAGATGGACCTAAAATAGTAGTAAATTATTTCAACTTCGAGCTGGAGTAAGTCCAGCTCCACACATGGCTCACCACTGGTATTGCAACACCATCCCACAGAAAATGATGGCGGGAGGGACTTAAAATAAAACCACATCAGAAAAATTGTTAAATTCAATTAAGTAATTTAAAATAGTTAAAAGAAAAAAATAAATATGAGCTGAGATGCATTACTAAATAAAAATTGCGCAAAATGGTGCTTTTTGATATAGTGCTTAGACGCTTTTATGACATAGTGCTAATGGTCGTTTTAAAAAAAAACAAATAGGGGAGTCGGTCACGGGAGGGAAGCAGGCGGGGACGAAGCACTTGGAGAGAGCAGGAGAGATGGAAACTGGTAGGTGAGTGAAGGACAAGCAAAAGGTAACAATGGGGAAGCACATGGACAACGGAGGGTGGGGAATGAGGCAGCAGACTGATAACCTGACCTGAACTGACCTCAAAATTCACCGTAAAACAGCCAACATACTCACAATCTTCACTAGACCACCCCAGCTTCCTGTGCTGTTTGAGTGGAGGGAAGTATTGTGGTTTTGGTCTCCTCACTTCCGGTGGGCAAGCAGTGGTCGCCATTTTGGGAAGGAAACAGTCTAGTCTCCTCCCTGTGCACCTTCCTTCCGGTATTTTAACCAGGGGTGGTGCCAGCACGTAGTGGGCGCACCACTGGTGTGCCAAAAGCAAGCCCGTCTGCGCCCGGAACGTGTCCAGCACCAGAAATGCTGCCCAAATTATGCAAAGGGCATGCTTCACACGAGAAACCCTCCTGAAACCTAATCGCAGCACCCACAACTGCAAAGACTCCATCGATGTGGCCAAATGGAGTGGCCCGATCAGCTGCAGAATCTGCAGTACCACTCTTGAAACTGCTTAAACCACACCGATAAGAGACAATTCTAAAGCCGCCTATCTGCGAGGTGGGCTGATTAATGTCCGATCGCTTTGTAAACATGCTCAACACATTAATGATCTCATTCTTAATGGCAACCAAGTCTGTCTTTTCATAACAGAAACCTGGTTAAAATCCTGGTGGTATCCAGACATTGTTTGCCCCCGCCCCTCGGACTACCTTATTCATAGGCTGGACAGACCTGAACAGTGAGGTGGAGGTCTGGTTATTATCTTCAACAGTTCATTGAGATGTCCGGCTTTTGAAATATCCGACCTTAAAGGAGCAGAGAGCATTGGTTTTTCTTTACAATTGGAGGAAACCTTTGCCTTCTCAGGATCCTTGGTCTATCGCCCACCTGGCCCCAGTAATATCTTTTTAGAAAGCATAGAGGAGGTCGTGAGTGCACTCGCCCTTAGATTTGCGAATTACACTCTTCTAGGAGACTTAAACATTCACCTAGATGTCCAAAGTGACCCTAGGACAATTCAATTCCGAGAAACCCAGGCCACGCATGGCCTAAAGCAGCAGCTACCCCTACCCATGATGCAGGTCACATTTAAGATGACATCTGCTCAAACCTTACAATGCTTACGGATAAAGAGCCAGTAGGCCTCACCTGGTCTGATCACAAGCTCATACACTTGGAAATCAGGCATCAGCCCGTGACAAAACACACAGGGCACGCATACTCCAGCCTGATCCCAAAGCCTAGATGGAAGGATATGGCTACCCATCCTGATCTCAATCTAGTAGCCGCAGTAGGTCAGCCTACACTAACAGGAGACCCAACGGAAGACAACAAATGTTTTACATCATGGCTAACTAAGTTGAAGGATCACGTTGCGACAGCCAGTCCAGAGAAACGCCGCCTGTTAAAGAAGCCCTCAGCCGCTTGGTATACCAAAGAGTTAAACGCAGAGGCACTGCAGAAAATTGGACCACAGATGGCGACTCAATTACACTCAGACAGAGCGGACCAGCTTCAAGGCCGCTCTTAAAAATTACCATCAAAACATAAAAATCACCAAGAAATCATACGAATTTGCTTGAGCAGGCCAACTCTAATCCAAAAATTATTTTTAATATTGTGAGCTTCTTTTTAAATCCCACGTCACTCAAACAAGAAATCCCCCCCTTCACAGGCTCTCTGTGACCGCATTGTGGATTTCTTCAAAGGAAAAAGTCCAGCTGTTGAAAAAAAGACTTCCCCTCTCCCCCTTTCTCCCCCACTCACGCCAAGATTGCACCGGACAGCAACCAACTCTTCCTCCAAGTATTTCGAAATATCAGCCTAGATCAAACACGTCAAGCAATCTTGGCTGTCAAATCTGGGTCTCCTTTTGATCCCTGCCCCCCTCTGATCTTACACGCCCTGATTGATACGGTCAACCTAGCTATCCACAACATAATAAACACATCACTGTCTACTGGGGAGGTTCCTAAAGAGTGAAACCTGCAGCAGTTAGACCCCTGCAAAAGAAACAGCTTGCTGATCCTACCATCCTCTCTAAAATCCGCCCCATTTCCCTCCTTCCTTGCCTAAGGAAGATCGCGAAAAAACTGGTCAATTCACAACTTACGACCTACTTGGAAGGAGCAAACATTCTACACCCAAACCAATCAGGTTTCAGATTGCAACACTCAACTGAATCCGCCCACTGTTCACGGCTGAATCCCTAAAAGCTGCCCTGGACCAGGGAAAACACGCTGTGTTGGACCTCTTGGACCTATCAGCGGCTTTTAACGCGGTCTCACATAACATTCTCCTAGACCGTCTCCAAACCTATGGCATTTCCCTTCATGCACTTGCCTGGCTAAAATCTTTTCTCCAAAATTGAAGGCAAGTCATCACCCTTGGGCAATATCAGTCAGTAGAAAAAACTCTGCTCTTCGGGGTCCCACAAGGTTCCATCCTCAGTCCAGTTCTTTTCAATGCATATATGGCCCCGCTTATCAGGTTAATTTCGTCGTCCAACATCGAGACCATATCATATGCTGACAACACTCAGTTGGTATTGGTCCTAGACAAAAATACTACAGTGGCAGAGGAAACCCTCTGCCAATGCCTCACAGCTGTCTTCCACTGGATGAAGACCAACCACCTGAGATGCAACTCTGAAAAGACAGAAATCATGCTGATAGGGAAGGGAAACAACTGCTGCCCCAGCCAATGGTGCCCGGCTGACACCCCTCCTCCCCCTAACATTGTAACTTTCGCCAGAAATCTGGGGGTCAGATTTGATTCTGCTCTGTCTTTCCATCAACAGGCGCTATCTGTAGCTGCCACCTGCTTTCACTGAATCAAATCACTAAAAAAGTTTTTTGACCTAATTCCCTTTTCGACCAGGCAGACGGTTGCTACAGCCTTGATTACTTCCAGACTGGACTATTGCAACAGCCTTCATGCAGGTACTAATAAATCAGTCGTTCATAAACTTCAGATGGTTGTTTTACTCGCTGCAGCAAGATTAGCACTCAAATGGCCCAGGAAATCCTCAGCATCGGCATCCCTTAAAACACTGCACTGGCTACCTGTCCACAAAAGAATACTGTTCAAACGTCTGATAATTACTTCCAGAAGCTTTCATTCCTCTGGCCCCTGTATATTTGATCTAGGTTTACCCACTACGTACCTTGCCGCATACTTAGATCTTCCAACTCAAATCTTTTAAAATCCCCAACCTTCAAATGTATTTCCAAAGGAGGTAAATCCATTGCAGTGTTAGGCACAAAGGCGTGGCACCAACTCCCTTGTAACTTCCGCTTCATTCAGTCAGAAACCCTTTTTAGGAAGTCCCTAAAAACGTGGATCTTCAACTCTTCGGGTGCTTTATGCAGAGCACTGATCTAACTCTTTCAATCCTGTTTCTCAGTAGCTGTTAATCCTTACCCGCAACTCAATCAACTATAGCGCCATGATGCTCCTCGGAGCGACATATGCGCTCTATAAATACTACCTAACATAACATAACAGAGTGCGAGTGGGGAAGCACATAGACAACGGCGGGCAGGCAGAAAAGCACACTGAGCACTCATGGTGGGTAAGCACACAGACAATGGAGATTGGTGGGGCAGGGGAAGAACACAGACAACGGAGGGTGGGCAGGGATGGAGAAGGAGACAGTCAATGGAAGGTGGGCGGTCGGTGCTGGATAAGGAAATGGGCAACAGAGAGTTGGCAGGAGGGGATGGGGAACAGAAGGTAGGCGGGTGGGGAGGAAGCAAGAACAGTAACTGAGGGAGGGAGTGGGAGGGGAGACACGCAGGCAAGAAAGGAACTTGAAGTGCTCAAGGGGACAGCTGGGAAAACACATGCACTCTCATAGAGTGCTTAGCAAAAAAAATTAGCAACTGAAAAGGGAGAAGTTGAAGTGGTAATGAGCCCATGCTGTAGGGGAGGGACAAACATCAGAGGACGAAGGAAAGCTGAATAAGAAGCAAATTAGTGTGACAATAAAGTTGACCAATGGCAATCAAAGGATGGGCTCTAAGCCCACGGTCAGCTAACAATATGTCTTGCAACAGACAGTGCATGTGCTGTCTTAGGAGAGATCTAAACAACAGCGGCCAGTGGGCCGGAAGCAGTGTCACTGTAGGAAGATCCCGTACTTGATCACCTGTGGAAGCTCTGACACACATGATAAAGCCGGATTCTTATCTGTCTTACCATCGCCAAGAATACTCTCAGGTCGCCAGGATCTTTTTATCTGCTAAATAGTGCAGAGGGGAGGAAATCCAAATTTCAACACATAATCAATCAAATCAAATTTGAACTCTAAAGGACCACTGACTCCGAATCTTAAAATTAAGGATTTATTACAAAGCCAAAAATAATTGCACGTACAAGCACCTCAGCATGAGGTTAAGAAAATAAATGGGCACTAATACAAAAAAGAGTCTACGCAGGAGTCTCATCCGACTCAGAATAAGAAGAAGAGTCAGTTCAAGAATCATTAGACAAGCAATGTGAGAAGTTGGCCTGGTATATGATATTCACTAGTTAAAGTGACCACCTTGTACCATGCCAAGCAATCCTTATGGTGTGGTTGTAAGTCAACCTTTTCGGACCAGCTGCCCTAGTGGTAGCGTAGGCTAAGCAGTCTTTGAGGCTAAACTCGTTAAAGCGTGTTAAGCAGGCTGTTTTACCAAATGTAACCCCCCTTTATACCAATGAAAGGACACCACACAGATATATATTCAAAATATATATGTATTTATTACTCAAAGTATCCCCTAGACTCTTTATGAGCACAGGAGCACAAATCGTTAAACAAGAAAGTATTATAATATACAGAAGTTGCACTTTATATGGATGGGCCCTGGTGGCCACTCAAACCATATACTAAAATAGTGGTATAAGTACCACGAACAGGAAAGGGAAAAGGCCTAGGGCCTCTAGAATCGCTGGGCCTACAAGGAGCTAACTTCAGTTAGTGACCAGGAGGTCCACGGGTCGCGTGTGCAGTGAGGAAAGTTACACGCTTGCTCCCATAGGTTTTCAATGGGTGCGTAAAAGTTCAAAAGTTACTGCTAGAAGGGTCTTCTGGATGGACTACGAACTTAAGACTTAAAACACAGACACTAGAGATGTTTCTCTACACTTGGGCACCGGAGTGCCAGCTTTACCTCACCCACAGGAAGCGGGTGCATAGGTCTCGAAGTGCGTCGGGTTTTGTCTATCGATTCAATGGAGCCTGATGACAAAGATGCTGCAGGCGGTCGGTCCAGAAGAGATGCGGTGGATCCAAGAGTGTATCGGAGTTGTAGAAGACCTGAAAGCAGAGGGGACAGTGTTCACAGTCACTAGCCAGTGACCGGCGTGGCACCAGGTAGGTACCAGGCGATGTCGGGTGCAAACAGGTGATGAGGTGTAGCTTGTCTCCGCAGCCACGTGGTCCCTGAAGGTTGACGACATCCAGGAGTCAAGTCACAAGCTGTCCCAAGCAGGCTCTCGCTGGTGGCGGTGTTGGCGACTCGAAAGAGGCAAACAAGCCTTGGCAAAGGCAGGAGTTGTGGAAAATAAAGAAAGCTGATTGTTCTGACCAGCAAGGTCAGAGGGGCTGCTCTTTTGGAGAGCAGCTGGGGTCAGTCTGGAGCAACCAGACCAGCATCGTTGATTTCAAGTTAGGTCGCCAAAATGGCCACTAGCCAACGGGCCAGGGACCGGGCAGGCGCGTCGAGATGCAAAGTGCAGAGGGGCCCCACGCAGATCATGGAGATGCTGGAGGGCTCACCTTTGGTGCAGATGCTGCTCGGATGTTGGGCTTCTCAGGACCCAAAGCACAACTTGGAGGGAGCCTCTGTTGTTGCGCTTGCAGCTTGTCGTGGGTCTTTCAAGATGGCTGGCTCCACGTGTCTCGGTGCCTCCACGGGTTCTTTCTTTTCAGGGACTGTGGATCGGGCGGTGAGAGGTCTGGAGGTCCAGGTCTTGTCGGGCTCTGGGCTTGGGCTCCGGCAGGAGGCGGCAGCAAAGCAGACGTTGAATAGCTGGTTGGTGCTTGCGTTAGCAAGATGGTCACTCCCTGACCATAGGGGAGATTTCCTTCTGTCCTCTGTGCAGCAGAGCGTCGCAGTTCCCGTCTTCTTCTTGTAGTTAAGTTGATTCCAGGATGTCTGAAGTCTTAGGACACAGCTCCTACCTTTAAGCGGATTCTAGGGGCCGGACTACCTGCTAGGTCCCTCCCTAAGGGTGGGACCAGGAAGGGGGGTGGTTACACCCCCAATCCTTTGTCCAGCTCGCCCCAGGTCCGGGGCTGGTGTGCCCCAGGACCGGTTTGAACTGGCATATGCACCGAGGCTCCTTGTGAGCCTCAGGCATGTCTGATTCCATTCAAGCCCTACCTGACCAATACACAAAATCCTGTCTGGGGTGGTGCACGCACCTCCCCTGGCAGGAAACCCTTTGTCCACGTCTCCCAAGCTGGAAGGACTCCCAGCAGCAGGAGGGCAGACTTGTGTCTGTGGTGGCAGCATCCATTTTGTGGAGCTGAGGCTATGTCTGATTTTACCCGGGTTTCAGGTACTGTACATGTCGTGTCCCTCTAGAAGGGTGGAATGCTAACCCCGTCGCCAGAATTGGCGAGGGGTTAGTATTCCAATTCGTATGACACCTTACTCGACATGTTTTGATAAAGCCAAACCAAAGATAGCATTTAACCGCGAGGTTCATAATGCACTTAAGAGTATATGGTATGACGATATCTGGAAACGGTAGAAGGAAGTTGTTCCGACCACTGCAGACAGGCTCAGCTCATGCCAGAGCACCATCTCACATGGAACCAAGCACTCTGCCTTCAGGATTGTTAAGGCCTGCCATAGGAGTGACTTATAGGTTAACATGTGTCCCATTTAAGGTTAGGTATAGGTATACTACACTTAAGTAAGAGGTGGTTACACCAACTTACCCCAGCTGAGTGATCAGCCAGTTGTGTCAAATTTGTTAGGCCAGTCCAGGGGTGGCACAATACATGCTTCAGCCCCTGGTAGGCCTTAGATACATCAATGCCCTGGGTACCTAGTGTACACTGGTACAGGGGCTCACAGGGTGATCTAGTTCCAATGGGGTATGCACCTAGGGTACATGGAGTCCATTTTAAAGAGAGAGCAGACAGGCTGAGACCCTGAATCGTAGGATCTTAGGCCTACTAAGTCGAAAAACCAGCTAGACACTAGGCAAACAATTGTGGGTAACCATAGTCAGATATCCACCTTCCTACAAGCAATAACTGCTCCAATCTCTATATTAGAAGTAATTAACGTACAAAGAAAATCAGGTTGTCTATCCCTACTCTATCTCTAAAGTGACATCCCTACTTAGCATTTTCCCAGGCAAGAGGATAAAAAGGTGTCAGAAGTGAAGACTTCCTTAGAAGTGCATTCACTTAGTCAGAGCTCGTTCTAAGATGCTCCTTCTAGCTCTCCATCTAAACCTCAACAGCTCAACCCACGGGCACTGTCCCTAATTCAAGATCCCAAAAGCGTAGAACACGCCCTCCGGCACACCTCTCCAGCCAGGTCTTCTCCCAGTAGTTTTCCACTAACACTTGTCTCTCATCCAACAACGGTTTACTCGTCCTTGGGTTTCAGGTACCTTCTCCGCCGAAAGTATCATCCCTGCATTCCAGTGTACTCCCATATTGGCTTCTCATGCCATCCTAACTCCTAAAACAAAAGGGTTTATCTCCCTAACGAGCTAGGTGTCCTTGCACCTGCAACAGAAACATGGGAACAAGAAACTTTCCACTTCTCTGAGATTTTCTAACATCCCTGAAACCCAAAGCCTTACCAAGGGAAACCATTTTCGGCCTACAATATTTAGCTAACATTAGACACGAACAGGCCTTTCTCTTAACGTATATGCGATCAGGCCTTTACACAATTTAAACACACATTTCTAATTCCACACTAGAAACATTGATTTCATTATACTTCATGTATGAGTAAGCAAACTACACGTGCAGACTTCGTATGGTGCACGTTTAAACCTAATGCATCACATTACACGAAACCCAATCATTATACATTAACTAAAATACATTTTCAATTAACTACGACATTGCTCTTCATAAATGACATGGTTACATTTCTAATTCGTTCTACTAGGTGCTGCTTTAGTATTACAATTCTAAGTCACACGTTAATATGGCTCCACTAAATATGTGGGTGCGGACTAACAGTGATTATAATGCACCCCTACAAATTTCAGAAATACATAGCGCTCTATCACACATCAAGGGCAGGAAGTCAACAGAGAGGCACGAGTCAGGAGCCCCGGGGTTTAGCAGTGAGTAGAAGAAGTAACCACCCATCTCGCAACAACTTGTCAAGATGGTCCAAATTTACCTTCGGGTAGAATCAAAAACGTGTTAACCAGTCACTTGTCAGCCAGTCACGTGTCAACGGACGGTGACTGATTCGATTGCAGCCCTACCCATCTTTCAGAGGCACAAAACATGTCTTTCCTGATTTTCCTATGTGCCAGTCTGTTTGGGGTCATCAACAAGAGTAGTTTAATGGCAGGAGTTACAGGTCAGTCATATGACTGATTCCATCCCAGCTCTATCGAGGGTTCTGGGGCGCAGGCCTCTCAAGGGGATCGATACTGCGACAGCTCTACCATCACCTATTTCACAAGGAATTCACCTGGACTTGTAACTTTTCTAAAACATTTCATTCATTCAGAAAGCTTTATTTCGGTTGCAAACCATAAAAGCACAAATATATAATACATATTGCACATTAATAAAAATTCATGGTTCATATTATACCATAATACATTAAAAGGAGATAAAATATACTAAAAAGATAGCACAGTAAAACAATCAATGGCCAAATTGGGAACAATAATCTCAAGTAAAACATCATAATGCTAGACGTCATTCGCCTTAATTATTGCATTCCGTACATACCACATAGAGAGGAGGAATCTCGAAGTGGCAAATACAAACACAGGGGTCGTATCATATTTTAAGAGTCTGAAAACTTCCCTATAGTCCCTAAGACCTCTTAATTTGAAAAGAGAAATGATCCATTTAGATCGTGCCCTGGTGTAAGAGGGACAAAAAAACAAAACATGCAAGTCAGTGTCCTCCACAAGAACACAACCAGGGCAGGGGCACCACCTAGAAGAAGAGGGCAACCATTTATTTGACAGAGCCCGCAGTGGTAGAGATCCGTGTCTGAATTGGAGATAACGTTTTTTTGCTAGCGAGGGCTGGATGTCATCCAGGAATTTTTCAAAAAGATAATGGTCTTTCACCTCCAAAAAGAGGAGAGACAGCCTGCCCAAGCTAGAATTCAGATCACGGAGATTCAGATGGTGTTGTTTAAGAATAACCCCCAACGCCCTCTTACTAATCAGAGGACAAGATGTTTCAGGTGAAGTCCACAAATCTTCCCTGTGTATATCGTAGCAGAGTTGTTTGACGTGTTTAAGCCACAAGATGTTACCCGAACCCCTAATAGACAATAAATCGGCTAACTCCTCCTTGTAGCTTATCAGCTCTGGTGTAGACCAGAGTCTCCTCCAATATAACAGGGGTCGATGAAAAATGGTCTCCTGGATGGGTCCCAATCCCAAATCCAGTCTTAGAGGGATCAAAGGAGTGCTCTTAGGGAGATTAAGAAGACGCCTATTGAAATTATTTTCAGTGACGGACATAAGGCTGGCGTTAGCATGACCCCAAAGCTCTACGCCGTATAATGCCGCTCCCCTAGCCTGAGCCCTGTATATTTCCACTGGGGGGCCCGGGGATTTGTAAGAACATTCATTAAAAACCTTTAAAATTTCACCTGTTGATTGAATCAACTTAAGGTTAGCCTTGACCATATGAGAGTCCCACTCCATTCTATCATTCAAAGTGACTCCCAAATATTCAAAAGTAGAAACTCTTTCAAGAAAACATCCCTCCAAGTGTGGGTGGGGGTAAGTTGATGGTTTAGAATTAAAAATCATAAATTTAGTTTTAGAGAGATTTATCTCCAAATTTCTAGAGCGGTAGAACGAGCAAAAGGCCTCCAAAGTACACTGAGCACCCATTGGGGATTTTGAAAGCAAAAGGGTGTCGTCAGCGAACATTAGGGCTGGTATTCTGCGTGCTGCTAGAATCGGAGAATCAAGATCCTTTACCCCCAAGAGGTGTGAAATCAAACCGTTGATAAATAGGGTAAATAGGGTGGGGGCCAACACACACCCCTGTCTGACACCCCTATCTACCGGAAAGGGGGCAGAAAGCTCACCATTCTTACCGTAACGAACCCTCGCAAACGTTCCTGAATGGAGACGCCTGAAGAGGTCACAAAGGTATGGGGGAGCGCCTATCTCAAGCAAAATTAACCAGAGCTTATCCCTCTGTACCAGATCAAAGGCGGATCTAAGATCCACAAAGATCAGGTAGAGAGAGCCCTTCCCCAAAAACACCGTCTTCCAGTGTACCAGCTGTAGCCTAAACAGTTGATCGGTTGTGGAAACCCTAGGGCGAAAGCCTGCTTGAAAGGGCGATAGGATGTGAAATTCTTCCATCCAGCTTTCAAGCCTAGTTAATAAAATTCGGGCGAACACTTTTTGAAGAACATCAATAAGACTGATAGGCCGATAATTTGCTGGATCCAATGGAGAGGCTTTCTTGTGGATAGGTATAATTTCTGCACCCTTCCAAGTGTGTGGAATAGCCATACCGGAGAGGATTGCGTTAAAATATATCAGTAGGTATGGTACCCAGACCAGCGGTTCACTAGTAAATAGGTCCCCGGGGATCCTATCTAAGCCAGGGGCTTTACCAGAAGAAAGACTCATTAGGGCAGCCTGAATTTCATGTGAAGTGCAAAGTGGTAAATCAGGCACCCTTACTTCGTTAATCATTTGGGGAAATATCCTAGTCAGAATTGGTGATGGTTCGACCACATTATCGCTTATTGGAACGCTAAAAAGAGGTTTAAAATGCCTCAGCCAGACCTCTTCACTTAAGCCAGGTGTTATAGCTGAAGATCCCTCGTGTCTACCACACCTGACTAAATTCCAAAAAGTCCTGGAATCATGGATATCCAGGGCGTCCTTAATACTGGCCCATCTGGCAACCTCCCAATCTTTTTTAGATTCAGATGGAATAGATTTGTACAGGGATCTGGCTCCTCTGATACTATGTGGGGTACCATTTTTCACCTCCCATAGGAGTGCCCGTTTAGCATCCCTGCAACTAGAGTTGAACCAGTTGACTTGAGTCCTCACCCCATTTTGCTTTGGTTTTACCGCAGCATAAAAGAAACTAGCGGCTATAGAAAAGAGTTTAGTGTGGATAGTCTCTAGCTCTTGAAAATAAGATAAGTCCTGACTACCCTCCATAAGGACAAATGCTTCAGCTAAATAAATGGCCACACGGGAATATAATGCAGCAATTGTATTTGGGGTTGTCAAAAACTTGGCCCACCTGATACGTCGACCACCTGCCACCACTGTTAAATTGGGTACAATAGATTGGACCGGTACCCCTGGAGCTCGTGCTGGATCCAAATGGTGCAACAATTCCAAAGAAAGGAGATTGTGATCGCTGTCAGCCCTAACCACTATGGTAAAAGACTTAAGATGGGACCAAAATTCCACATTTACCAAGATGTAATCAATGGTTGAGCTTTTACCCTGTCTATTATAAGTATGCATCCCCGGGGCATCAGGAGCAAGTCTGCCATTGCAGGCTCGAAGAGAGTGAAAGACAAGGAGCTTGTTAATCTCAATAGCTAAAGGTGTAAGACGTGGAGCAGGATACATAAAACAGTCCTGGATGTTCCAGGTTGAATCTTCCTCGAGAGTAATAAAGGGGATGCCAGCCAGGGGTTCGAAATGGCAGTTGAAGTCACCCCCGATAATCTTATAGGGAAAGGAAGAAAACAGGGTCAGAAGGTCGTTGAGGGCATTGAGAATGGTGAGTTCCAATCGTAAGGGAGTGGGGTGTAAATAGATATTAGTTACCAGTATCGAGGTACCGTCCCCAAACTTCAAAATAATACAAAGAATATCTAGAGAGTGGGAATTGATGACTCTAACTGTACACCCCAGATGGGTAGCCACCCAAATACATAGACCCCCCGAGGGTCGCCCCCTAAGATCCTGCACCTCCGGGACACTTTAAGAAGCAAAACCAGCCCTAATCGGAGAAGTCGTCATCCAGGTCTCTTGAAAAAGGCAAAGGTCGTAATCATCTATCAGTGCCTCCCAGTCGGGATTGAGGAGTTTATTACCTAACCCTGCTACATTCCATGACCCGATTAAGGAGCCAGAATTAGCAACCCTGAAAGAGGTACGAGGTTCAATCTCAGGACTTGGGAGATGGTCTTGGTAAAGGACCGAAGTTAAATCTACGTCGTCGACAGGTATACCAGTACTAGAGCCAGGGGAAGTCGCAAGTGTATTGAGATAACATACAGTACGATGATCAGCCTCAGCACTCTCCCCCTCCAACTTGAATGCGTTGGCCCTACCAAGTGGTAAACCAGAAACCCCCACACAAGGAACTAGTCAGGCCTCGCTATCCAAACAGCCAAAAGAGTTGGCAACTGGAATATTATAGGCAGCAGTTTGCGGATCAAAATAGAAATTCCTTGAGGCAGATGTTGCCAAAGTGGCCGGCCGTTGATAAAAATAACCCAAAGGTAGAGGTAGAATTGAGCTCTGGGAAGGCGATCCTTGCCATTCGAGAATGAAATTAGCCACTATAGGGTCCCTAAAGTTAATAATAACACAATCCCCTCCCTTGTCTTTTTGGTTCACCCCCAGCCAACTTACCCTTCGCACAAACAAAATTTCCCCATTACCCCCTCTTGGTAAGGATCTAAAAGTATTCAGCCAGTGAGTAACCTTGTTCTTCAGCTCGGGGAAGGATTCCTGGCGAGCACCAGGCAAAGGGGGAACACCTGTGAGAACCACCACATATGGCGAGGCCTCCGGGGGCAGCTGAGCAATGGGTGCTAATGGCAATTGCCCAGTACTATGGTCATTCCCATCTTTAGAATGGGATATCAAAGCACTGTCCGCTCTCTTCTTAGCAGATGTTATAGTAGCAAATGAGGAAAGAGGTGGAGGCACATTAAATTTGGGCACAAAAGACCTAGGGAGTGAGGGAAAATTAGGTGCATTAGAGCTAATGGGCCATATGTAGGTAGCTAAACACCGGTCGGTAACGGACGAAATTCGGTAAATATCCCGTTACCGACCGGTATTTAGTAAAGTGAGATGTAGGAGGCCAAAAACCAGTTTTCGGTAAATATGAAGCGGTAAATACCGATTCATATTTACCGATTACTAAAATACCGATTCATATTTACCGAGGTACAGAGGTGGAAGTAACAGATTTTGAGGACAATGAGGATGAGTCAGGTCAGCCAGAGGCCAACGCAGCTGGAGTGCCAACAGCAACAGATGGGAGAGAGAGACGGGCAGAGATCACATGCAACTATTTCTGAGTAAGTAAGGGGACACAGCCAGTTGTTGGATGTCATGAAGTAGTTTAATAATGCGGCACTACGCCACAACACCAAGATAAAGCCATTCTGGCAACATTGCGTAATTACAAGTAGTAAGTCCAGGGTTACGTCACCCAATAGTCTTTGGCTATGCCGTGCTGCATTAATGTTTGCGGCCACGCGCTACAGTGTGGGTTGGCACGGATTGAGCCTCCTCACTAGTGCCAGCCCCAAGCCGCCTGCTGCTCCTGCGTGTATCTGGGACCGGGGGTGTTATGCTGCTCCTGCTGCTGGTTTCGATGCTTTCCACAGCATCCCCAGCTCCAGTTGTGGCCGCCTGACTTGTCAATAGCACCTCAAGTGCACTTGTGACCTGCACCATCCCCCGAGACACATCGCTGCTGCAGTGTGTCAGGCCCTCCTGCATAGACACAGAGCGCCGGCAGAGTAGTGAAGTGGCAGTTGCCAGCCGGTTGAGTGCCCTGGTGTGACTGTCTCTCCTCTGCCGTTCCCGGCGCCGTGCAGCTCTGTCTGCATCATATTTGCTGCACAACAGCTGGATGGACTGGGACATGTCCCGAATGCCCGCTGCCATGTCACCCATCCCCACCGCCATTGCGCTGATGTTCCTGTCCATGTTGACAAACGTGGTTTTCAGTCCCCGCATATGCCGCTGAACTGACATAACTGCCTTTGTTTGCAGGCGCTGTTGCTTCAACATGTTGCCCTCGAGCCCCGAGAAGACCCCATGGCTGTCTACGTCTGCTGGTGGACTCTGCACCCGCGACCTGCGGCGCCGTCTTGCACCCGTGTGTTCTCCCTGTGAGGTGGAGGGCACAGTGGCATGGCTCCCATCCTGGGGCATAGTGTTTGGCTCCGGGCCCCTGCTGTCGTCAGATGAGGTCTCTAACGCTCGCAACCTGGCAGCAGCACGCCTCCTCGACCTCACAATTGCAGGCGGTGATGTGGCCGGTGACTCAAACATGAGTGGCGATGCTGGCTGTGGTAGAGGTGATGCTGGCTCTGGTTGAGGTGATGCTGGCTGTGGTTGAGGTGATGCTGGCTGTGGTAGTGGTGATGCGGGCTGTGGTGGTGGTGATGGTGGCTGTGGCAATGCTCCCTGGGCAGAACTTGTGCTGGCCAGAGCTGACCTGTCTTGCCGGTGTGCCCTCTCTCCTGTAGCATGTGCAGTCCTGCGCGATGTTACATCTGTGGACAGAAATGCAACATCAGCTCAGTGTACCTGAAGCCCTGCATTGCTAGCATCACAATAAATTTATGTAACACTCTCACATTGTCCTCTGCCTGCTTTTGGCTAATGTGTGTACCATGCATTGTTGTTCTGTGCTATTCAGTTCATGGTTGGGGTTTCCCTGACTACATCTCCCATAATGCATTGCCTGTCTGCAATAACACATGGACTGGAGTGGGATACTCATTTCACAATGGGGGATGTGGGATAGGGGGCATCCCCAAGGCCCACGACGCTCTCGTGCTCTATTGTGGCCTCCACCAGCTCCTCCAGTTCGGTGAGGGCAGGTGCCCTGTTAATTCCACCTCCTGTCCGGCTGGCCTCCTTCTGTATTTCCCCCATCTTCCTCTTTGTGACGATCCTCAGGTCGTACCAGCGCTTTTTAAGTACCTCAATGTCCCTGGGGGTCACTCCAACAGCATTGACCTGCGCCTGGATTCCCAGCCATATATTGCGCTTCTCTGACTCTGGCACTTGCAGGGACTGCCTCCCAAACAGCTTCTGGTGCTGCTTCACCACCTCCTCCACTAGCACCTGGAGTTCCCTGGGGCTGAATTTCTGCTTCCTCCTCCTTTCCCCTCCATCTCTCTGTGTCCTCTGGCTGGACATAGTGATTCTGAGCTGCACAATCAGGCACTGGCTCCCTGCCTCTCCTCTGCACTCCCAGCCTCTCCAGGGTCTGTTGATTGTGTGCACCTGCCTGGGTGTGGCCACTTCCTGGTTGGGTGGGGTGTGGTTGCACAGGATTGGCTGTTTCATCCAGTCATGTGTTTTCGTTTTTCCGATTCGGTAAATACCGATTCGGTATTTACCGATTCGGTAAATACCAATTCGGAATTTACCGATTCAGTAAATACCACCTCGGTATTTACCGAATCGGAAAATTCCGATTCTTGAATACCGAATGTTACCGATTCGGTAATTATTACCGAATTATTACCTACATATAACTTACAGATTCTTAAATACCGATTCGGTAAAGTTCGGTATTTAAGAATCGGTAAATTAGATTTACCTACATGAGGCCCTAAGATAGGAAAAAGAGCATTCGTAGTGGTAGGTGCCCGTGCCTCAATATCATTAAAACCAGATACGGATGCAGTAGGACAGGAGCCTTGATGACTGAGTACGGAGGTCGCAGGAGCCTTGTCAGTAATCCCACTCCCGGAAGGGAATGCCCAGATGATTTACTATTGATTAAAGATACGACTCTATCAATTTTACTCATAAGGCTTTTAAATTGGGAAGTGATGAGTAGTTCCAATTGTGTTTGTAAGTCAATCAATAGATGGGTAGCCCATACTGGAGGTGCTGGGGAAGCTGAGAAATGAGTTAAACCTAGGTCAGGAGAAGTTCTAGATGCAGGGTTGTTTATTGGAGGCTTAGATAGATTGCTTTACATTTTTGTTTTTACCGCGAGATTTTTGATTCCTAGATTTGTGATTCCAGCCTGGTCTGTGGTTGCCTTCTTCTCTTCTGCCAAAGGCCTCTGTTTGCTGCAAGAGATGCATTATTCCATTCATGCGCTATGTTATCTCTGCACGACGATGATGAACTCTGGCCTCCCTTGTCTTCAGTGCCCTGTCTTTTAACTCAGCTTGGCTTGTGCTTTGTCAGCTTTATGTTATTGTGAGACCGGCCTCACGGCGTATGTTGGACAGGCCACATGAAGGGCTTGCTCCCTCCCCGCATGACAGGGCCCAGGCCCCGGACCCCCAGGTGTTACCCACAAAAGCAACCCGCACCCCGTCTCCCGACGGAACTCCTGCCCCCGGACATCCATGTATCATGGGGCCGAACCACTACCGGCTCCCCCGGCCGGATCAGCCGCCATCTTGGACACTGCACCACGAGGCCGCGTGGCCTCAGCTCGACCCTAACCCTGGGCCTGGCCAGGCCCCGACATCCCGGCACCACCATCCACCCAGGAGGTGAACGGACCACTTGGCAGGTCAATGGGAGAAAGAACTGTCGATGGCTCTCCCCCGCCAGGTGCCGATCGCCCTCCAGCTCCCCCGGGCGCTGGCTCCACCCCCCTGCTGGGTGTCTGGACTCCCTCATCCCGGACCTTCCGACCTCCAAGCGCGAGGGTCCGGACATCAAAGGGCGCCAGACCTATAACTAGGGCAGCTCCAGAGCAGGAAGGCAGTTGTATCCTGGAGTCGAGAGACACCGAGAGAACTCACCCTTGACGGACTACCGGCGCTGCCGTAGCCCTGCCTTGTGAACTACCGTCCTGCCTGCTGGCGCTGCCGCGGCCTTCTACATCCTCCATCCTCGTCGGGACCTGCTGGCGCTGCCGCGGACCGTGTAACGACCACCTTCATCGGGACCTGCTGGCGCTGCCGCGGACCGTGTAACGACCACCTTCATCGGGACCTGCTGGCGCTGCCGCGGACCGTGTAACGACCACCTTCACCGGGACCTGCTGGCGCTGCCGCGGCCCGTCCAAAGCTAGAACATCGAGCTCGAGGATTGTGAGCTATCCATCAGACCATCTCAGCTACCAGATTGGTAACCAGACTGTCCCGCTACCCCCCTTTCCCAAACCAAGAGACTAGAATCGAGGGGACCCCTGAGTCCATACCTCCTTGTACCATTCCATCGTACCTTAAGAAATCGCTTATAAAGAACGTTAAATCCTATCCTTGTGTGGTGTATATCTGTGGGGGGGAAGTTACGCATCTGTACGATCGCTGGAGACGGCTCTCCCCGGAGACCTCTCCCCTTGTCCTCGGCCGACCCTCCCGGTCCGTCTAACATTGGTGGCCAGCGGCGCGATCCGAATCAACGCGTAATCGTACAGAGAGTAGCTCACCCCACGACAAAACCACGATGTCAACCAAAGAGAGCGGATCCACCGAGAAATTCCAGATGGATAAATTGGAAGAGTACAGCCATCGTGAATTGAAACAATTCTGCATGGAACTAGGCATTGCTACCACCGGCTTGAGTACCAAAGACGATTTTAAGCACGCCATTGAGTCGTGGGCAGAAACCGGGGTCGCCAGATCCCCAGACCGAAACGGTGCAGCATCGGAGAGGAACGCCACGGCTCCCGAGGAGCGAGGAACGGGCCTCTCGCAGGAAGAGATCCAAGAAAGAGAAAAAAACAGACTACATGAGTTAGAAATGGCACGACTCAAAATGGACGGTGAACTAAAATTAGCCGAGCAAAAACTGAACCTAGAACATCTGCGGCTCCGAGAAGAACGGGAAGAAAAACAGAGGCAGAGAGAGCTCGAAGAAAAAAGATTAACATACGAACACGAGCGCAAACTGGCAGAAATAGAACTACGGAAGCAGAACAAAGAACCGGAGGTGCCCGAGCGACCGCGCACCCCGGGAGCGACAGAAAAGAAAGTCCACATCCCCAAGGATGTCGTCCGAGAGTATGTCCGAGAGGACGACATACAACAGTGGTTCAAGGCCTACGAGATCGCCATGACCTCCCACCGGATCGATCGAAGTGACTGGGGAGCCGGCCTATGGGGGAGGTTCGTCAACGAAGGCCGCGATGCCCTGCTACAGCTCCCAGACCATCAGATGTCATCCTATGACCACATGAAGGCTGCCCTCCTCACCCGATATGGGCTCACACCCGAAATGTACCGCCAGAGGTTTCGGGACTGCACCCGGATCCCGGGTACAACTTGGGTGGAATATGTCAACTATTTCAGCCGAGCCTTCGAGGGTTGGATCAAGGGAAGCCACGTAACGACCTACGAGCAACTTTTTAATCTCATGGTGTGGGAGCACCTATCTAACAACTGCTTCGTCGAGCTCAGGCAGCACCTCCTCGACAGTAAATTGACTGACCCACGGCAACTCGCCGCCGAAGCTGACCGGTGGGAAAGCACCCGAGTGGGCCGAAGAGGGCCACACGAGCAGAACCGGAACAACCATGGTCAGCACCGTCCCCGAGGAGGAGGAGGAGGCCAGGGGCGAGGGAGAGACACCGTCCCGACCGCTCCCACTGCCAGCAGCCCGCCCCCGGCCAGCCAGGGGAACCCCCCGATGCGCCCGGGGTTCCGAGCCAACGTCACGTGTCACCGATGCCAGCGAGTCGGCCACTACGCCAATGACCCGAACTGTCCACAGAACCAAACTCCAAAACCCCGCCAGGTAGCGGCCGCCGCCCTGGGGGGAGAACAAATCTCCGAAGAACAAGAAGAATACGAGCAGGCACAACAAGAGTGGGAACCGGCCGCCATGGTTCTAGCGTGCCTAGGGGGAAAAGACATGGTCCCGCGGGCCCCCCTACCCGCCAACACCAGAAAATATAGCCAGTGGGTGAACATTAATGGGCGCCGGGCCGAAGCCCTACGTGACACAGGGGCCAGTGTGACGGCCGTCCGCTGTCACCTGGTAAAACCAGAGCAGATCCTGCCGAACATTCTCTGCCCCGTCCGCTCAGCCGACAATTCCGAGAGTCTATGTCGGATGGCCTGCGTCCCCTTCGAATGGGGAGGGGTCTCCGGCATGTTGAAGGTGACGGTCCGGGATGATGCCCCCGTGGACTGTCTCCTGGGGAATGATCTTGAGAGTTCCCCGTGGGCCGCCGTCGAAAGAAGAGAGCACCTGGGGATGCTGGGCCTCCCGGACTGGGCGTGCGTGACCACCCGGTCCATGGCCGCCCGTGCCATCCCCCAACCAGAAGAACCAGAATGGCCTGCACCTCCTCCCCCGATCGCTCCAGTAGAGGGCACCGACTATACCGACCCCCCAGAGCAAACCCCCGAAGGGGTCGCCCAGCCCCAGGACCTTCCCGGCCTGGCGCAGTGGCGTCAAGAGGGGGGGCCCACCCAGGAACAGTTCCGCCAAGAGCAGAAGACCTGTCCCTCCCTCGAGGGACTCCGCCAGCAAGCCGTCGCCCAGAGCGCAGGGGACACCACCGGAGCCCATTGGGTCTATTGGGATAACGACCTGCTATACAGTGAACAGAGAATCGCGGAGTTAGGGGCCAGTCGAGTGCTGGTGGTGCCCCTCCGTTTCAGAGACTTCCTGTTGAATTTGGCCCACGATGTCCCTCTGGCTGGACACCTGGGCCAGGACAAAACCTACAGTCGCCTGGTGACCCACTTTTTCTGGCCGAGGATGCGAAACGACGTCCTCAACCACTGCCGGTCCTGCCCCACGTGCCAGGCCAGCGGGAAGAGCGGCCGCAAGCTCAAAGCACCTCTGCAACCCTTCCCAGTTGTCACCACCCCGTTCGAGAGGGTGGGGATAGACATTGTGGGGCCCCTGGACCCCCGCACAGCACAAGGACATTGGTTCATCCTGGTGGACCACGCCACCCGCTACCCCGAGGCTGTGCCCCTGCGAACTGTAACAGCTCCGGTGGTCGGCTGGGCCTTAATGGGGATCTTCTCCCGGGTGGGCTTCCCCCGAGAAGTCGTCAGCGACCGAGGCACAAACTTTATTTCGAAATATATGAAGTCCCTTTGGCAACAGTGCGGGGTCACATACCGATTCACGACCCCCTATCATCCTCAAGGAAACGGACTAGTTGAGCGATTCAACCGCACGCTCAAGGGAATGATTGGGGGATTGGAAGAGCCCCTCCGTCGCCAGTGGGATGTACTACTTCCGTGCCTCCTCTTCGCCTATCGAGAAGTTCCCCAGAAGTCCCTCGGTTTTAGCCCTTTCGAACTCTTGTACGGGCACCCTGTGCGAGGGCCCCTCAGCCTAGTCAAAGAAGGTTGGGAGATGGCCCCCCTAAAGACCCCTCCAGACGTCTTCAAGTACCTCCTGGCACTACGCAATCAGACCCGGCGATTCAGGGAAATGGCAAAAGCGAATCTTGAGGCCAGTCAGGAGGACATGAAAAAATGGTACGATCAAAATGCCTCGTCCGTCGAATTCGAACCTGGTCAACAAGTGTGGGTGATGTCCCCCACCGAACCATGTGCCTTGCAGGACAAGTGGACGGGGCCCTTCAAAGTGGTCGAACGCAAGAGCCCCGTCACCTATCTCATCGATATGGAGTCTCCCCGAAACCCCCTCCGGGTCCTCCACACCAACAGACTCAAACCCCACTTTTTGCGCTCGGAACTCAGCCTCCTGATGGCTACAGACAGTGGGGCGGAAGAAGACTCCGAGCCTCTCCCTGATCTCCTGAAGA
The DNA here is from genome assembly GCF_964204655.1 of Triturus cristatus. Classification (NCBI taxonomy): domain Eukaryota; kingdom Metazoa; phylum Chordata; class Amphibia; order Caudata; family Salamandridae; genus Triturus; species Triturus cristatus. The sequence continues at coordinate 104,440,705 of NC_140593.1, read as the reverse complement.
CTCAGGAGAAAGATGGTTCCGTGGACGGGGTCCGGCTCTCCGAGGCCCTCACCCCAGAGCAGCGCCAAGGCTGCCGGGACCTCCTGCTGCAGTTTGCTACTTTGTTTTCCCTCACCCCAGGGGTCACCCCCTGGTGCTTGCACGACGTGGACACTGGGGACAGTCACCGGGCATACCGCGTACCAGATCGGGTGCGGGCCTGCATCCAAGAGGAAGTGTCCAAGATGCTCACGCTCGGGGTCATCGAGCCCTCGGACAGCCCCTGGGCCAGCCCGGTCGTGCTGGTCCCCAAAGCTGCTGCCCCCGGCACCACTCCTGAACTCCGATTCTGCGTCGACTATCGGGGCTTGAATGCTGTCACCAGGACCGATGCTCATCCCATCCCCCGAGCGGATGAATTGATCGACCGCATGGGGGCTGCCCGCTACCTCAGCATCTTCGACCTGACAGCGGGCTACTGGCAGATCGGTCTCACACCCCGAGCCCAAGAACGGTCCGCCTTTTCTACCCCCGATGGCCACTACCACTTCAAAGTCATGCCCTTCGGCATGAAGAATGCCCCAGCTACTTTTCAGCGACTAGTGAACCAGGTCTTGGCGGGACTCGAAGAGTTCAGCGCCGCCTACCTGGACGATATCGCTGTGTACAGCCGCCACTGGTCCGACCACCTCCACCACCTCCGAGAGGTCCTGCAGGCCCTCCAGCAGGCCGGCCTCACAATCAAGGCCGGCAAGTGCCAAATTGGTCAAGGGTCCGTGACCTACCTCGGACACCAGGTGGGAAGCGGTCTGGTGGCCCCTCTGCAACTCAAAATCGCTGCCATCCAGTCCTGGCAACCCCCAGTCACGCAGACCGAGGTCCGAGCCTTCTTGGGACTCACCGGCTACTACCGGCGGTTCGTGAGGGACTATGGCAGCATTGTGGGGCCCCTCACGGGTCTCACGTCCAAAAACCACCCGAAGAGGATTAACTGGACCCCCGACTGTCAAGCGGCCTTCGAGAAGCTGAAAGCCGCCCTGTGCACTGCCCCTGTGCTCCAGGCCCCCGATTACAGTCGGGAATTCATTGTGCAAACGGACGCCTCCGACCACGGCATCGGGGCGGTTCTCTCCCAGCTGAACCCCGAGGGTCTTGACCAGCCGGTGGCCTTCATCAGCAGACGCCTCCTGGCCCGAGAACAGCGCTGGAGCACAATCGAGAGGGAGGCCTTCGCAGTGGTGTGGGCCCTCAAAAAGCTCCGGCCCTATCTCTTCGGTACCCACTTCCGGGTGCAAACCGATCATCGACCCCTGCAGTGGCTAATGCAGATGCGGGGGGAAAACCCAAAACTATTGCGCTGGTCCATCTCCCTGCAGGGGATGGACTTCACTGTGGAACATCGACCGGGCCAAGACCACGCCAACGCAGATGGCCTGTCACGCTTTTTCCGCCTCGACGAGGAGAGTCCCCAAGAGGATGGGTGACTCTCCCCGCCTTCAGCTCGGGGGGACGCATGTTGGACAGGCCACATGAAGGGCTTGCTCCCTCCCCGCATGACAGGGCCCAGGCCCCGGACCCCCAGGTGTTACCCACAAAAGCAACCTGCACCCCGTCTCCCGACGGAACTCCTGGCCCCGGACATCCATGTATCATGGGGCCGAACCACTACCGGCTCCCCCGGCCGGATCAGCCGCCATCTTGGACACTGCACCACGAGGCCGCGTGGCCTCAGCTCGACCCTAACCCTGGGCCTGGCCAGGCCCCGACATCCCGGCACCACCATCCACCCAGGAGGTGAACGGACCACTTGGCAGGTCAATGGGAGAAAGAACTGTCGATGGCTCTCCCCCGCCAGGTGCCGATCGCCCTCCAGCTCCCCCGGGCGCTGGCTCCACCCCCCTGCTGGGTGTCTGGACTCCCTCATCCCAGACCTTCCGACCTCCAAGCGCGAGGGTCCGGACATCAAAGGGCGCCAGACCTATAACTAGGGCAGCTCCAGAGCAGGAAGGCAGTTGTATCCTGGAGTCGAGAGACACCGAGAGAACTCACCCTTGACGGACTACCGGCGCTGCCGTAGCCCTGCCTTGTGAACTACCGTCCTGCCTGCTGGCGCTGCCGCGGCCTTCTACATCCTCCATCCTCGTCAGGACCTGCTGGCGCTGCCGCGGACCGTGTAACGACCACCTTCATCGGGACCTGCTGGCGCTGCCGCGGACCGTGTAACGACCACCTTCATCGGGACCTGCTGGCGCTGCCGCGGACCGTGTAACGACCACCTTCACCGGGACCTGCTGGCGCTGCCGCGGCCCGTCCAAAGCTAGAACATCGAGCTCGAGGATTGTGAGCTATCCATCAGACCATCTCAGCTACCAGATTGGTAACCAGACTGTCCCGCTACCCCCCTTTCCCAAACCAAGAGACTAGAATCGAGGGGACCCCTGAGTCCAGACCTCCTTGTACCATTCCATCGTACCTTAAGAAATCGCTTATAAAGAACGTTAAATCCTATCCTTGTGTGGTGTATATCTGTGGGGGGGAAGTTACGCATCTGTACGATCGCTGGAGACGGCTCTCCCCGGAGACCTCTCCCCTTGTCCTCGGCTGACCCTCCCGGTCCGTCTAACAGCGTATGCCCTCCCGATCATTCAGCCAACCTGCAACCACCCCCAAGACATGGCATCTCCGACTCCGGCCGCCCCAGCCACACAGACCCAAGGGCCGGCCAGAGCCCCCGACAGACTCGACACCCTATCACGCATGTCCGACCGAGGGAGCGGGAACCCCCGAGCCAGACCCAGAGGCGCCAGCCCAGTCACACCTCGGGTCGCCTTCCACCGGGAGGACTCGATCGGCCACCAGGCCCCTGGGGAGCAGGCGCCTCGCCTGCCGAGCGTCTGGGGTCCCTCCCAGACCCACCTGAAAAGACCAAAGAAACGAGCGGCAGGAAATCCCGCCGAACCCCCTCAGTCTCCCAAGGCCCCTCTCTGCGAGGACTCCGGACTTCAAAGGGCAGGGGGAGTATAATAAGGGGTGCCGGAGGAACGAATGGCAGAGAAGACCTGGAACCATCGAAGCCTGCTGACGTTGTCGCGGCTCCCGAACACCGAACCACCTGGGCCTGCTGAGTGACTCGCGGCCCCCAGCCATTGAACCATCTGAGCCCTGCTGACGAGATCGCGGCTCCCGAACTCTGAACCACCTGGGCCTGCTGAGTGACTCGCGGCCCCCAGCCATTGAACCATCTGAGCCCTGCTGACAAGATCGCGGCTCCCGAACTCCGACTACCTGTGCCTGCTGAGTGACTCGCGGCTCTCCCCTCGAGGACAAATTGGCAAGAGATCGCCCAGAGAAACAACACCCTCCAGCTCGAGGATTGTGAGCTATCTGCAGGGTACTTCGCAGAGACACTACCACCAAAGACTGTCCCGCTACCCCCATTCCCCTACCACCGATTTGTAGACTCTTGTGCCGCTGATGTACTCCTTACGCTTTGGATCATAAAGATCCCTTGAAACCTTCGATAAAAGAACCTATCGTCCTACAAAGAATACGTGTGGTGTCACTCTGTTCGTAGTGTAAGCTCAGGGTGTGCGCGCCTGGTTCGGCCTACTTGGGAGAGGTGGGTCAAAGGGGTGGGCAAGACGTGCATCGAACCACCTCCGGCGAACGCCTTTCCAACAGTTATGTAGGGATTAGCTTGAATTCAGGGCACTTGCAGCATGCCCAGGTATTTCTGTAGTATCTCAGTTCATGTGTGCAGTTCATTTCACCCCCTGCTCTAAATACTCTGTGACTTTCAGATTTTCTGGTGACATGTGAATTATTCCTGGAGAAGCTGCCATGCTCTAGACCAATTGCAGGTTTTTGTAAATGTGCTTTAAAAGGGCGAGCACACTTTAAACCCTTGATTGATTGTTTCTGGGACGGTTCCCGATGTGCCATGTTGGGTTTTCTGTTGCTGACCAGCATCAACAAAAAGCATTGGCAAAGCCAAAAGGTGAGATCTATTATCTTTGACAATGCTTATTTTAAATCCTGCCAACAATTAATGCAAGGCAGGGGGCTCGCTCTCATGGACCACATCAGGCAACATTGGGATCTTCTAGCTTTCTGGAAAGAATTAAAAACACACCTTTTCAGAACTAAACTCTCTGTCTAATCCCTTTGAGTGTTCTTTACCTAACCTGTACCTATGTACAGGTACCAGTCCCCTCGCATGTTTACAAAGCGTTTATTAGGTCTCGCCTGGCTATAGCGAGACTTATGTACGGGGTTCAGAAAATGCTCCCAAACCAGGCGGATCGGGTGGCGGTTATGCGCACAACCACGCGCATTCCATTTGCCACTAGCTACTTCCTGCGCGTGCGCCGCCTCACGCATTCAGAGAGATTTAGTAAGGGGCACAAGACCTTAGGAATGCGGTTTATGGCCAGTGCATGTGAGGCATTCAAGCACGAAGCTGGCATCTGGCATCGGACTTGAAAGCAGCAGACCTCACTTCCTGCATCCCCTCTCACAACAATTAACTTTCGTTATAACTCACAACCCATATGCTCGTTCCCTCCCACCCTTCCTTTGATGTCCGCTTTTCTTGTTGTGTACAAACCACGCCACACACTGCTGCACGCCACACACTGCTGCACGCAACACACTGCTGCACGCCGCACACTGCTGCACGCCTCACACTGCTGCACGCCGCACACTGCTGCATGCCACACACTGCTGCACGCCGCACACTGCTGCACGCCACACGCTACCGCAAGCCACACACTGCTGCACACACTACTGCATTACACACTGCTGATTACACACTGCTGCACACCGCACACTGCTGAACGCCGCACACTGCTGCACGCCTCACACTGCTACACGAAACACTGCTGCACGCCTCACACTGCTGCACGCCTCAACCTGCTGCACGCCTCACACTGCTGCATGCCACACACTGCTGCGCACCGCACACTGCTACACGCCACACACTGCTGCACGCCACACACTGCTGCACGCCACACACTGCTGCACGCCGCACACTGCTGCATGCCGCACACTGCTGCATGCCACACACTGCTGCACGCCACACACTGCTGAATGCCTCACAATGCTGCACGCCACACACTGCTGCATGCCACACACTGCTGCATGCCGCACACTGCTGCACGCCGCACACTACCACACGCCACACACTGCTGCATTACACACTGCTGCATTACACACTGCTGCACGCCGCACACTGCTGCATGCCTCACACTGCTACACGAAACACTGCTGCACGAAACACTGTTGCACGCCTCACACTGCTGCACGCCGCACACTGCTGCACGCCACACACTGCTGCACGCCACACACTGCTGCACGCCGCACACTGCTGCCCACCGCACACTGCTGCACGCCACACACTGCTGCACGCAGCACACTGCTGCACGCAGCACACTGCTGCACACCACACACAGCTGCACGCCGCACACTGCTGCACGCCTCACACTGCTGCACGCCGCACACTGCTGCACGCCACACACTGCTGCACGCCGCTGCACGCCACACACTGCTGCACGCCACACACTGCACGCCTCACACTGCACACCTCACACTGCTGTACGCCGCACACTGCTGCATGCCACACACTGCTGCATGCCGCTGCATGCCACACACTGCTGCACGCCACACACTGCATGCCTCACACTGCACGCCTCTTACTGCTGCACGCCACACACTGCTGCACGCCTCACACTGCTGCACGCCGCACACTGCTGCACGCCACACACTGCTGCATGCCGAAACACTGCTGCACGCCACACACTGCTGCACGAAACACTGCTGCACACCTCACACTGCTGCACGCCTCACACTGCTGCACGCCACACACTGCTGCACGCCACACACTGCTGCACGCCTCACACTGCTGGACACCACACACTTCCGCACGCCACACACTGCCGCACACCACACACTGCTGCATGCCGCACACTGCTGCACGCCACACACTGCTGCACGCCGCACGCCGCACAATGCTACACGAAACACTGCTGCACGCCACACACTGCTGCACGCCACACACTGCTGCACACTGCTGCATTACTCACTGCTGTATGCTGCATGACACTGCTGCACGCAGCACACTGCTGCATGCCGCACACTGCTGGACGCCGCACACTGCTGCACGCCACACACTGCTGCGCACACTGCTGCATTACACACTGCTGCATTACACACTGCTGCACGCCGCACACTGCTGCATGCCACACACTGCTGCATGCCACACACTGCTGCACGCCACACACTGCTGCACGCCTCACACTGCTGCACGACGCACACTGCTGCACGCCGCACACTGCTGCACGCCACACACTGCTGCACGCCACACACTGCTGCACGCCACACACTGCTGCACGCTGCACAATGCTACACGAAACACTGCTGCACGCCACACACTGCTGCATGCCACACATTGCTGCACGCCACACACTGCTGCACACTGCTGCATTACTCACTGCTGCATGCTGCACGACACTGCTGCACGCAGCACACTGCTGCACGCCGCACACTGCTGCACGCCGCTGCACGCCACACAGTGCTGCATGCCTCACACTGCTGAACGCCACACACTGCTGCACGCCACACACGGCTGCACGCCACACACTGCTGCACGCCGCACACTGCTGCACGCCTCCCACTGCTACACAAAACACTGCTGCACGCTTCACACTGCTGCACACCTCACACTGCTGCACGCCACACACTGCTGCATGCCACACTCTGCTGCTCGCCTCACATTACTGCACGCCGCACACTGCTGTACGCCTCACACTGCTGCATGCTGCATGACACTGCTGCACGCCGCACACTGCTGCACGCCGCACACTGCTGCACGCCGCACACTGCTGCATGCCGCTGCACGCCACACACTGCTGCACGGCACACACTGCTGCACACTGCTGCATTTCTCACTGCTGCATGCTGCACGACACTGCTGCATGCTGCACACTGCTGCATGCCACACACTGCTGCACGCCACACACTGCTGCACGACGCACACTGCTGCACGCCGCACACTACCGCACGCCACACACTGCTGCGCACACTGCTGCATTACACACTGCTGCACGCCGCACACTGCTGCACGCCGCACACTGCTGCATGCCTCACACTGCTGCACGCCACACACTGCTGCAAGCCACACACTGCTGCACGCCACACACTGCTGCACGCCTCACACTGCAGCACGCCGCACACTGCTGCACGCCTCACACTGCTGCACGCCGCACACTGCTGCACGCCACATACTGCTGCACGCCACACACTGCTGCACGCCACACACTGCTGCATGCCGCACACTGCTGCATGCCGCTGCACGCCACACACTGCTGCACGGCACACACTGCTGCACACTGCTGCATTGCTCACTGCTGCATGCTGCACGACACTGCTGCATGCTGCACACTGCTGCATGCCGCACACTGCTGCACGCCACACACTGCTGCACGACGCACACTGCTGCATGCCGCACACTACCGCACGCCACACACTGCTGCGCACACTGCTGCATTACACACTGCTGCATGCCGCACACTGCTGCACACCGCACACTGCTGCATGCCTCACACTGCTGCACGCCACACACTGCTGCAAGCCACACACTGCTGCATGCCACACACTGCTGCACGCCTCACACTGCTGCACGCCTCACACTGCTGCACGCCGCACACTGCTGCACGCCACATACTGCTGCACACCACACACTGCTGCATGCCGCTGCATGCCGAACACTGCTGCACGCCGCACACGGCTGCATGCCGCACACTGCTGCACGCCACACACTGCTGCACGCCGCACAATGCTACACAAAACACTGCTGCACACCACACACTGCTGCACGCTGCACACTGCTGCACGCCACACACTGCTGCACACTGCTGTATTACTCACTGCTGCATGCTGCACGACACTGCTGCATGCAGCACACTGCTGCACGCCACACACTGCTGCACGCCGCACACTGTTGCACGCCGCACACTGCTGCACGCCGCACACTGCTGCACGCCGCTGCACGCCACACAGTGCTGCATGCCTCACACTGCTACATGAAACACTGCTGCACGCCGCACACTGCTGCACACCACACACTGCTGCACGCCTCACACTGCTACATGAAACACTGCTGCACGCCTCACACTGCTGCACGCCTCACACTGCTGCACGCCACACTGCTGCACACCACACACTGCTGCACCCCTCACACTGCTGCATGCCTCACACTGCTGCATGCCGCACACTGCTGCATGCCGCACACTGCTGCAAGCCGCACACTGCTGCATGCTGCTGCATGCCACACACTGCTGCAAGCCACACAGTGCTGCACGCCGCACACTGCTGCACGCAGCACACTGCTGCATGCCGCACTCTGCTGCATGCCGCACACTGCTGCATGCCGCACACTGCTGCACGCCGCACACTGCTGCATGCCGCAGACTGCTGCACACTGCTGCATTACTCACTGCTGCATGCTGCACAACACTGCTGCACGCAGCACACTGCTGCACACCACACACTGCTGCACGCCTCACACTGCTACACAAAACACTGCTGCACGCCTCACACTGCTGCACGCCTCACACTGCTGCACACCACACTGCTGCACACCACACACTGCTGCACCCCTCACACTGCTGCATGCCTCACACTGCTGCACGCCGCACACTGCTGCATGCCGCACACTGCTGCACACCGCACACTGCTGCACGCCGCACACTGCTGCACGCCGCACACTGCTGCATGCCGCACACTGCTGCACGCCACACACTGCTACACGAAACACTGCTGCATGCCACACACTGCTGCACGCCACACACTGCTGCATGCCACACACTGCTGCACGCCGCACAATGCTACACGAAACACTGCTGCACACCACACACTGCTGCACGCCGCACACTGCTGCACGCCACACACTGCTGCACACTGCTGCATTACTCACTGCTGCATGCTGCACGACACTGCTGCACGCCACACACTGCTGCACGCCGCACACTGCTGCACACCACACACTGCTGCACGCCTCACACTGCTACACGAAACACTGCTGCACGCCTCACACTGCTGCACGCCTCACACTGCTGCACACCACACTGCTGCACACCACACACTGCTGCACCCCTCACACTGCTGCATGCCTCACACTGCTGCACGCCGCACACTGCTGCATGCCGCACACTGCTGCACACCGCACACTGCTGCACGCCGCACACTGCTGCATGCCGCACACTGCTGCACGCCACACACTGCTACACGAAACACTGCTGCATGCCACACACTGCTGCACGCCACACACTGCTGCATGCCACACACTGCTGCACGCCGCACAATGCTACACGAAACACTGCTGCACACCACACACTGCTGCACGCCGCACACTGCTGCACGCCACACACTGCTGCACACACTGCTGCATTACACACTGCTGCACGCCGCACACTGCTGCACACCGCACACTGCTGCATGCCTCACACTGCTGCACGCCACACACTGCTGCAAGCCACACACTGCTGCATGCCTCACACTGCTGCACGCCTCACACTGCTGCACGCCTCACACTGCTGCACGCCGCACACTGCTGCACGCCACATACTGCTGCACACCACACACTGCTGCATGCCGCTGCATGCCGAACACTGCTGCACGCCGCACACGGCTGCATGCCGCACACTGCTGCACGCCACACACTGCTGCACGCCGCACAATGCTACACAAAACACTGCTGCACACCACACACTGCTGCACGCTGCACACTGCTGCACGCCACACACTGCTGCACACTGCTGTATTACTCACTGCTGCATGCTGCACGACACTGCTGCATGCAGCACACTGCTGCACGCCACACACTGCTGCACGCCGCACACTGTTGCACGCCGCACACTGCTGCACGCCGCACACTGCTGCACGCCGCTGCACGCCACACAGTGCTGCATGCCTCACACTGCTACATGAAACACTGCTGCACGCCGCACACTGCTGCACACCACACACTGCTGCACGCCTCACACTGCTACACGAAACACTGCTGCACGCCTCACACTGCTGCACGCCTCACACTGCTGCACGCCACACTGCTGCACACCACACACTGCTGCACCCCTCACACTGCTGCATGCCTCACACTGCTGCATGCCGCACACTGCTGCACGCCACACACTGCTGCACACTGCTGCATTACTCACTGCTGCATGCTGCACGACACTGCTGCACGCCACACACTGCTGCACGCCGCACACTGCTGCACACCACACACTGCTGCACGCCTCACACTGCTACACGAAACACTGCTGCACGCCTCACACTGCTGCACGCCTCACACTGCTGCACACCACACTGCTGCACACCACACACTGCTGCACCCCTCACACTGCTGCATGCCTCACACTGCTGCACGCCGCACACTGCTGCATGCCGCACACTGCTGCACACCGCACACTGCTGCACGCCGCACACTGCTGCATGCCGCACACTGCTGCACGCCACACACTGCTACACGAAACACTGCTGCACGCCACACACTGCTGCACGCCACACACTGCTGCATGCCACACACTGCTGCACGCCGCACAATGCTACACGAAACACTGCTGCACACCACACACTGCTGCACGCCGCACACTGCTGCACGCCACACACTGCTGCACACACTGCTGCATTACACACTGCTGCACGCCGCACACTGCTGCACACCGCACACTGCTGCATGCCTCACACTGCTGCACGCCACACACTGCTGCAAGCCACACACTGCTGCATGCCACACACTGCTGCACGCCTCACACTGCTGCACGCCTCACACTGCTGCACCCCGCACGACAGGGCCCAAGCTCCGGCCCACCAGGCATACCCCACGAAAAGCACCTGTACCCCGTCTCCCGACGGATCTTCTGCCCTCGGACCTCTACTCATCACGGGGGCCAGCCCCACCGGCTCCCCCGGCCGGGTCAAGCCGCCATCTTGGGCCCTGCACCACGAGGCCGCGTGGCCTCACCCCGACCCTAACCCCGGGCCTGGCCGGCCCCGACATCCCGGCACCACCATCCACCCAGGAGGTGAACGGACCACTTGGCAGGTCAATGGGAGAACGAAGTGTCAAGGGCTCTCCCCCGCCAGGTGCCGATCGCCTCCAGCTCCCCCAGGCACTGGCTCCACCCCCTGCTGGGTGTCTGGACACCTTCATCCCGGACCCTCCGACCTCCAAGTGCGGGGGTCCGGACATCAAAGGGCACCAGCCCTATAACTGGGGCAGCTCCGGAGCAGGAAGTAGTTGTATCCTGGAGTCGAGAGACACCTAGAGAACTCAGCCTTGACGGACTACTGGCGCTGCCGTAGCCGCTCTTGTGAACCATCGTCCTGCCTGCTGGCGCTGCCGCGGCCTTCTGCAACCTCCATCCTCGTCGGGACCTGCTGGCGCTGCCGCGGCCCGTTGTAACGACCATCCTCGTCGGGACCTGCTGGCGCTGCCGCGGCCCGTTGTAACGACCATCCTCGTCGGGACCTGCTGGCGCTGCCGCGGCCCGTTGTAGCGACCATCCTCGTCGGGACCTGCTGGCGCTGCCGCGGCCCGTACATCGACCATCTTTCCGGGACCTGCTGGCGCTGCCGCGGACCGTGTACCGACCATCTCAACCGGGACCTGCTGGCGCTGCCGCGGCCCGTACCACCTAAACCACCAAGCTCGAGGATTGTGAGCTAGTCATCATCTCACCCGAACTACCTGACTGGTAGACAGACTGTCCCGCTACCCCTTACCCTGCTTTGAGAGACTTGAATCGAGGGGACCCCTGAGTCCAGACCTCCTTGTACCATTCAACCGTACCTTAAGAAGTGCTTATAAAGAACACTGAACCTTGTCCGTGTGTGGTATCTGTCTGTGGGGGGGAAGTTACTTATCTGTACGATCGTTGGAGACGGCTCTCCCCGGAGACCTCTCCTCCTGTCCCCGGCCGACCCTCCCGGTCCGTCTACCCTTTCTAACATTGGTGGCCAGCGGCGCGATCCGAATCAACGCGTAATCGTACAGAGAGTAGCTCACCCCACGACAAAAACACGATGTCAGCCAAAGATAGCAGCTCCACCGAGAATTTCCAAATGGATAAATTAGAAGAATACAACCACCGCGAACTGAGACAATTCTGCATAGAACTTGGCAGTGCTACCACCGGCCTGAGTACCAAGAATGATCTAAAGCACGCCCTAGAGTCGTGGACAGAAACTGGGGTCGCCGGACCCTCCGACCAAAGCAGCATCACACCAGAGGGGAACGCCACGGCTCCCGAGGAGCGGGGAACGGGCCTCTCGCAGGAGGAGATCCGAGAAAGAGAAAGAACCCGATTGCACGAGTTGGAAATGGCACGACTCAAGATGGATGGGGAACTCAAGTTAGCTGAACAGAAACTCAACCTCGAGCATATGCGGCTCCGAGATGAACGAGAAGAGAAGCAGAGACAGAGAGAGCTGGAGGAGAAAAAAATAACGCTCGAGCACGAGCGCCAACTAGCGGAGATAGAACTTCGGAAACAAAATAAAGAACTGGGGGTGCCTGAGCGACCACATACCCCGGGGCCAATCGAGAAAAAAGTCCACATCCCCAAGGATGTTGTCCGCGAGTATGTCCGAGAAGACGACATACAACAGTGGTTTAAAGCCTACGAGATCGCCATGACCTCCCACCGGATCGACCGGAGTGATTGGGGAGCCGGACTTTGGGGGAGGTTTATCAACGAGGGTCGCGATGCCCTACTGCAGCTCCCAGATCACCAAATGTCGTCCTACGACCACATGAAGGCTGCCCTCCTCACCCGCTACGGCCTCACACCCGAGATGTACCGCCAGAGGTTCAGAGATTGCACCCGGATCCCAGGTACAACTTGGGTAGAATACGTGAACTATTTCAGCCGTGCCTTCGAGGGTTGGATAAGGGGGAGCCATATCACCACTTACGAACAACTCTTTAACCTTATGGTATGGGAGCACCTGTCGAACAACTGTTTCGTCGAGCTCAGGCAGCACCTCCTCGACAGTAAGCTGACTGACCCCCGGCAGCTCGCCGCCGAAGCTGACCGATGGGAAAGCACCCGAGTGGGCCGGAGGGGGCCACACGAACAGAACAGAAGCAACCCAGGCCAGCACCGTCCTCGGGGAGGAGGAGGGGGCCAGGGGCGAGGAAGAGACGCCTTGCCAACAACACCCGTGGCCAGCACCCCGCCTCCGGCCGGCCGGGGCAACCCCCCGTGGCGTCCTGGGGCCCGAGCCAACGTCACGTGCCACCGATGCCAGCGAGTCGGCCACTACGCCAATGACCCGAGCTGCCCGCAGAACCAAGCACCCAAGCCCCGCCAGGTAGCTGCCGCCGCCCTGGGGGAGGAGCGATCGTCGGAGGAACCAGAAGAGTATGAGCCGGCCCAGCAAGAGTGGGAGCCGGCCGCCATGGTCCTGGCGTGCTTAGGGGGAAGAGACATGGTCCCGCGGGCCCCCCTACCCGCTAACACCAGGAAATACGGTCAGTGGGTGACCATTAATGGACAGCGAGCCGAGGCCTTGCGTGACACAGGCGCCAGTGTGACGGCCGTCCGCTGTCACCTGGTGAAGCCCGAGCAGATACTGCCGAACATTCTCTGCCCCGTCCGCTCGGCAGACAACTCTGAGAGTATGTGTCAAATGGCCTGCGTCCCATTCGAATGGGGAGGGGTCTCCGGCCTGTTGAAGGTGACGGTCCGGGACGATGCCCCCGTGGACTGCCTCCTGGGGAATGACCTCGAGAGTTCCCCGTGGGCCACCGTTGAGAGAAGAGAGCACCTGGGGATGCTGGGCCTCCCGGACTGGGCCTGCATAACCACCCGGTCCATGGCCGCCCGTGCCGTCCCTCGATCAGAAGAACCGGAATGGCCGGCACCTCCGCCCCCGGTCGCCCCAGTAGAAGACAACGACAAGGCCAGCCCCCCAGACCCGACGACCGAAGGGGACGCGCAACCCCAGGACCTTCCTGACCTGGCTCAGTGGCGTCAAGAAGGGGGGCCCACCCAAGAACAGTTCCGCCAGGAACAAAAGACCTGTCCCTCCCTCGAGGGACTCCGCCAACAAGCCAGCGCCCAGAATGCAGGGGACGCCACCGGAACTCACTGGGTCTACTGGGATAACGACCTGCTATACAACGAGCAAAGAATCGCCGAGCTGGGGGCCGGTCGAGTACTGGTGGTACCTCTCCGCTTCAGAGACTTTCTGCTCAACCTGGCACACGATGTCCCCCTGGCTGGACACCTGGGCCAGGACAAAACGTACAGCCGCCTAGTAACCCACTTTTTCTGGCCGAAAATGAGGAACGACGTCCTGAACCACTGCCGATCTTGCCCCACATGCCAAGCCAGCGGGAAGAGTGGTCGGAAGCTGAAAGCCCCTCTGCAACCCTTCCCTGTGGTCACCACCCCGTTCGAGAGGGTGGGGATAGACATTGTGGGGCCTCTGGACCCCCGCACGGCACAAGGACACAGGTTCATCTTAGTACTGGTGGACCATGCCACCCGCTACCCCGAGGCGGTGCCCCTACGGACCGTGACAGCTCCGGTGGTTGGCCGGGCCCTAATGGGGATCTTCTCCCGGGTAGGCTTCCCCCGAGAAATCGTCAGCGACCGAGGCACGAACTTTATATCCAAATACATGAAGTCCCTCTGGCAACAATGCGGGGTCACCTACAGATTCACGACCCCCTATCACCCCCAAGGGAACGGACTAGTGGAGCGTTTTAACCGCACTCTCAAGGGGATGATTGGGGGATTGGAAGAGCCCCTCCGTCGCCTGTGGGATGTACTACTCCCGTGCCTCCTCTTCGCTTACCGAGAAGTTCCCCAGAAGTCCCTCGGTTTTAGCCCTTTCGAACTCCTGTACGGGCACCCTGTGCGAGGGCCCCTCAGCCTAGTAAAGGAAGGTTGGGAGATGGCCCCCCTAAAGACCCCTCCAGACGTCTTCAAATACATCCTGGCCCTACGCAATCAGACCCGGCGCTTCAGACAGATGGCCAAGGCGAACCTCGAGGCCAGCCAGGAGGACATGAAGAGGTGGTATGATCACCATGCCTCCTCTGTTGAGTTCGAGCCCGGACAACAAGTATGGGTGATGTCCCCCACCGAACCATGTGCCTTGCAAGATAAGTGGACGGGGCCCTTCAAAGTGGTCGAGCGCAAAAGCCCCGTCACTTACCTCATCGACATGGGGACCTCCCGGAACCCCCTTCGGGTCCTCCACACCAACCGACTCAAACCACACTTTGTGCGCTCAGAACTTAGCCTCCTGATGGCTACGGACAGTGGTGCAGAAGAAGACTCCGAACCCCTCCCGGATCTCCTGAAGACTCAGGAGAATGACGGCTCCGTGGACGGGGTCCGGCTCTCTGACGCCCTCACTTCGGAGCAACGCCAGGACTGCCGGAACCTCCTGCTGCAGTTCGCTGCCCTGTTCTCCCTCACCCCCGGGGTCACCCCTTGGTGTTTGCACGACGTAGACACCGGGGACAGTCCCCCTGTCCGACACCGGGCCTACCGCGTACCAGATCGGGTACGGGCCTGCATACAGGAGGAAGTGGCCAAGATGCTCACGATCGGGGTCATCGAGCCCTCGGACAGTCCCTGGGCCAGTCCGGTTGTATTGGTTCCCAAAGCCGCTGCCCCCGGCACCGCACCCGAACTGAGATTCTGCGTCGACTACCGGGGCTTGAACGCTGTCACCCGGACCGACGCTCATCCTATCCCCCGAGCAGACGAGCTGATCGACCGGCTGGGGGCCGCCCGCTACCTTAGTATCTTCGACCTAACAGCGGGCTACTGGCAGATCGGCCTCACACCCAGGGCTCAGGAACGGTCAGCCTTCTCTACCCCCGATGGCCACTATCAATTCAAGGTCATGCCCTTTGGCATGAAGAATGCCCCCGCCACGTTTCAACGCCTTGTGAACCAGGCCTTGGCGGGGCTCGAAGAGTTCAGCGCTGCCTACCTGGACGATATCGCTGTATACAGCCGCCACTGGTCCGACCACCTCCGTCACCTCCAAGAGGTCCTACAAGCCCTCCAGCGGGCCGGCCTCACCATTAAGGCCGGCAAGTGCCAAATTGGCCAAGGGTCTGTGACCTACCTTGGGCACCAAGTGGGAAGCGGGCTGGTGGCCCCGCTACAACTTAAGATTGCTGCCATCCAGTCCTGGCAGCCCCCCGTCACCCAGACCGAGGTCCGAGCCTTCTTGGGGCTCACCGGCTACTACCGGCGGTTCGTGAAGGACTACGGCAGCATCGTGGGGCCCCTCACGGGTCTCACGTCTAAGAACCAACCGAAGCGGATTAACTGGACTCCTGATTGTCAAGCGGCCTTCGAGAAGCTGAAGGCCGCCCTGTGCACCGCCCCTGTGCTCCAGGCCCCCGATTACAGTCGGGAATTTGTGGTGCAGACCGACGCCTCCGACCACGGCATCGGAGCCGTCCTTTCTCAGTTAAACCCCGAAGGTCATGACCAGCCGGTGGCCTTCATCAGTCGACGTCTCCTGGCCCGAGAACAGCGTTGGAGCACCATCGAGAGGGAGGCATTCGCAGTAGTGTGGGCCCTCAAAAAGCTCCGACCCTATCTCTTCGGTACCCACTTCCGGGTACAAACCGACCATCGCCCCCTGCAGTGGCTGATGCAGATGCGGGGGGAGAACCCAAAACTCTTGCGCTGGTCCATTTCCCTGCAGGGAATGGACTTCACCGTGGAGCACCGACCAGGCCAAGACCACGCCAACGCGGATGGCCTGTCCCGCTTTTTCCGCCTCGACGAAGAGAGTCCCCAAGGAGATGGGTGACTCTCCCCGCCTTCAGCTGGGGGGGACGCATGTTGGACAGGCCACACAGAGGGCTTGCTCCCTCCCCGCACGACAGGGCCCAAGCTCCGGCCCACCAGGCATACCCCACGAAAAGCACCTGTACCCCGTCTCCCGACGGATCTTCTGCCCTCGGACCTCTACTCATCACGGGGGCCAGCCCCACCGGCTCCCCCGGCCGGGTCAAGCCGCCATCTTGGGCCCTGCACCACGAGGCCGCGTGGCCTCACCCCGACCCTAACCCCGGGCCTGGCCGGCCCCGACATCCCGGCACCACCATCCACCCAGGAGGTGAACGGACCACTTGGCAGGTCAATGGGAGAACGAAGTGTCAAGGGCTCTCCCCCGCCAGGTGCCGATCGCCTCCAGCTCCCCCAGGCACTGGCTCCACCCCCTGCTGGGTGTCTGGACACCTTCATCCCGGACCCTCCGACCTCCAAGTGCGGGGGTCCGGACATCAAAGGGCACCAGCCCTATAACTGGGGCAGCTCCGGAGCAGGAAGTAGTTGTATCCTGGAGTCGAGAGACACCTAGAGAACTCAGCCTTGACGGACTACTGGCGCTGCCGTAGCCGCTCTTGTGAACCATCGTCCTGCCTGCTGGCGCTGCCGCGGCCTTCTGCAACCTCCATCCTCGTCGGGACCTGCTGGCGCTGCCGCGGCCCGTTGTAACGACCATCCTCGTCGGGACCTGCTGGCGCTGCCGCGGCCCGTTGTAACGACCATCCTCGTCGGGACCTGCTGGCGCTGCCGCGGCCCGTTGTAGCGACCATCCTCGTCGGGACCTGCTGGCGCTGCCGCGGCCCGTACATCGACCATCTTTCCGGGACCTGCTGGCGCTGCCGCGGACCGTGTACCGACCATCTCAACCGGGACCTGCTGGCGCTGCCGCGGCCCATACCACCTAAACCACCAAGCTCGAGGATTGTGAGCTAGTCATCATCTCACCCGAACTACCTGACTGGTAGACAGACTGTCCCGCTACCCCTTACCCTGCTTTGAGAGACTTGAATCGAGGGGACCCCTGAGTCCAGACCTCCTTGTACCATTCAACCGTACCTTAAGAAGTGCTTATAAAGAACACTGAACCTTGTCCGTGTGTGGTATCTGTCTGTGGGGGGGAAGTTACTTATCTGTACGATCGTTGGAGACGGCTCTCCCCGGAGACCTCTCCTCCTGTCCCCGGCCGACCCTCCCGGTCCGTCTACCCTTTCTAACATGCATGCTGCACGACACTGCTGCACGCCACACACTGCTGCACGCCGCACACTGCTGCACACCACACACTGCTGCACGCCTCACACTGCTACACGAAACACTGCTGCACGCCTCACACTGCTGCACGCCTCACACTGCTGCACGCCTCACTGCTGCACACCACACACTGCTACACCCCTCACACTGCTGCATGCCTCACACTGCTGCACGCCGCACACTGCTGCATGCCGCACACTGCTGCACGCCGCACACTGCTGCATGCTGCTGCATGCCACACACTGCTGCAAGCCACACAGTGCTGCACGCCACATACTGCTGCATGCAGCACACTGCTGCACGCCGCACACTGCTGCATGCCGCACACTGCTACATGAAACACTGCTGCACGCCACACACTGCTGCACGCCACACACTGCTGCACGCCACACACTGCTGCACGCCACACACTGCTACACGAAACACTGCTGCACGCCACACACTGCTGCACGCCGCACACTGCTGCACGCCGCACACTGCTGCATGCCGCACACTGCTGCACACTGCTGCATTACTCACTGCTGCATGGTGCACAACACTGCTGCACGCAGCACACTGCTGCACGCCACTGCAGGCCACACAGTACTGCATGCCTCACACTGCTACACGAAACACTGCTGCACGCCACACACTGCTGCATGCCGCACACTGCTGCATGCCACACACTGCTGCACGCCGCACACTGCTGCTTGCCTCATACTGCTGCACACCTCACACTCCTGCACGCCACACACTGCTGCATGCTGCACACTGCTGCACGCCGCACACTGCTGCACGCCGCACACTGCTGCACTCCACACATTGCTTTTATGCAAGTTTATGCTACTGACATTGTAAATGACAATGCCTTTTATTTGTTTTAAAACCAAAACATAAATAAAAGGCATTGTAATTTTACAATGCCAATAGCTCAAACTCTTATAAATGCGAGACCTATTGCATTGCAAATGCTTGTTTCATTTTGATACTTGCAGATTTCAGTTTCCTAGTTCTAATTCTTGGCAAGCAGCACCAAAATGCAACCGGAGAGCTTTACCAACCGATTCAACAGTTTAGAGAAGTTCCTTTTATTGTAATTATCTGGATACCGCCTCCCCAGTCCCATCAAACTTCAAATACATGCTCATTGCCCCATCTTTGAAACTCTATACACCGTATAGTCTTTCTGGTGAAGACTTGAGACATCTCTCGATTAAAACAAGCATTTGCAATGCAATAGGTCTCGCAATTACGCGAGTTTGAGCTGTTGGCATTGTTAATGATAATGCCTTTTATTTTTGTTCTGGTTTTAAAAACATAAATAAAAGGCTTTGTCATTTACAATGCCAATAGCTTAAACTCGCGTAAATGCGAGACCTATTGCATTGCAAATGCTTGTTGAGTATAGTTCTTATGGGGCGTTTCCAGATATGACCACCCTTTTGCATAGGTAGGCAAAACATTGTCTTTTGGGACAGAGCTCTATATCAGTTAGATTTTTAACAATTCCATCCTCCTCTTTTGCTTTGTCTGAAGCACCCATCTGGCTTTAGCCTGCTTTAAATCACTGTAGTGCATGAAACCCCGTACACTTTAAACCACCGTCTTGTCTGAACAGAAGTGAGTTGCTAAGAGGTGTCCTGATCTAGACTGTTTTTAGGTCTCGCCTAGCGTTGAGCGCGCATTCGTTGCTCGCGTAGTGAGACATATTGGGGTAGAGGGATTTTACGAGAAGGACTTTCGCTCCCGCCCATGCTTTGTATTGGGCAATGTCAATATTTATTTAAAACCCTGGCTTCTGATTGCTCTTCAGGGTTTTTGGTTACCGCCCTGTGGCTTTTCTGTGCACGCCCTTGAGACACTGAGTCTACGGCTTCCTTCAGTTTTATTGCTTTTCTCTTATCTGATGGGGCGTGTTCAGGGAGAGTTCAGCACGGCATCTGCTTTCCAGGCCGTCACGCGCGTCCTCTGTTTCCTCCCTCCCCTCGCTACTCTACCCCCACCCCACTCTCTCTGCTGTTCCTCCCCCTCCCTCCAGTGCTGTGTGGGGCGCAACGGCAACAGCTTGTTGTTTATTGACACAGGTTGGAACTTAAGCTTCTTATGTTCAGCTGGGCGAACACCGACGGAGGGCGTGTGCAGAGCCGAGAAGCCTAGCCGGCAGCACACAACCAGGACACAGGGCCCTGTTCGCAAATTGTTTGCGTGGTAAATTCAACCACAAACTTCATTTGGGACAGCATAGTACAGAGTCACGA
The DNA here is from genome assembly GCF_964204655.1 of Triturus cristatus. Classification (NCBI taxonomy): domain Eukaryota; kingdom Metazoa; phylum Chordata; class Amphibia; order Caudata; family Salamandridae; genus Triturus; species Triturus cristatus. The sequence continues at coordinate 104,420,364 of NC_140593.1, read as the reverse complement.
AACAAGGTTAAAATTAGTGAACATGCAGTAAACGGAGGGGATAGGTTTATGCGTGACACTATTCTACATTCAAACATTACATAATGTTTTTTTTTTTCAAGTTCGACCGCGCAGTACTGTAAACAGTCTGCGCACAGAGTACGGGGTACTCTTGTTTCCGACTTTCCGTACATGAAGGAGCGGGGTGGTCCTGCAGGCGGCCGGGCTCCATCCGCTGCGAGGCGGACTCGGCTGGGTGTTCCCCGGGCTGGGGGGGCGGGCCCAACCTGATCTCTCCTCGCTCCCAGCAGCCTCCCGCGCACAGGCTGAGGCTCCCGATGGGGTGCATCCTAGCAGGTCGGACTTGGGAGCTTCCCGCAGGTAGTGAGAGCTTCTGGGCCTGGGGAGGAGGGTGGGGGGTCACAGGAGGAGGCTCCAGGGAGCAGCCGAAACCTCCAGATGCCCGCAGCACTTATTCCTATTCTTACTCATATTATTTATCACTATAGCGCCTGAAAGTGTGAGTGTTGTGGCTAGCGCAGTCTCAGTGCTTGTACTCCAGCAGCCGACCACCTCCATCCTTCTGACTGGATATTTCCTCGTGGTGCACATGTCTTACACTGTACATCTGTGCATTGTATTGCAATATTTATATAGTGCTTACTATCCGTATGTGGGGTTCCTAAGCACTTGCCAACATGGGTAGCACGCTATACCGTCTATGGTTGGAAGGGCCGAGTCTTTGTTGTGATCCTGTGTGGGAAGTGTTTCCTTCTCATGTGTGGGTGAAGGCCACCGAGGTGCGGTTGTCATGTTGTGGGACACATAGTTTAGCAGAGTGCGAGATGAAAAAGTGTGAGACTGGTGCATCGGTTTCATAAACCTGGGAGCCTTGGGCAGCTCTGCAGCTGCCTTTATGGCAGAACTCTTTAAACTGTGCTTTCAAAGAATGCCTTTTAGTAATGGGTAATCAGACTGTACCTAGTGCAAACATTTGAATAAGTCCAGTAAAAGGACACGTTCCCATTAGTGAAACAAACAAAAGTGTGAATGGCCGACTGCATCACAATTATGACTCTTATTTTACAAAAGATGTATGTGGGCTCGTTTTTGTTGCTCGCATTAGGTCTGATGGCACCCGTATTTCAGCGATGCTGCAGCGTGAGGGAGATTCTTTAGGTCGAGCCTGAGGCATGCAGTAGTGGAGTACGGAATAGAAGCCCTGCCCAATCTCCGCCCATATTTGTAATTGACTTGCATCATTGTCCTTCGGAAAAGCTGGCTTCCGATTCATTATTAGGCTTATTAGCCCCTGCTTGTTACCGCCTTGTCTGTATTTGTAACCTCCCTAACGGCTGGACCTTTTACTGGTGTTGTTACATTCTCTGCTTTATAAGTTGGTGAGCACTATTTTATTTAATGCTCTTCCCCTATTGCACCCACTACCTCGCAGCACACCGCCCACTTTTATTTTAATGTTTACTAAAGGCGGTCCACTTTAACTGTAGCGGCCGCTTTCCTTCTTTCTTTTAGCAGCGCAGTTCGCATTTATCGGGCATACTTTTTTATTTATGCAGTGCAGTCTGCATTTAGCGACCACGCTTATTTGTTTATTTTAGCAGCGCGGTCCGCATTTAGCGTCCGCACTTATTTATTTAATTTGTTTACTGACACCCATGCAGCGCTTACACATTCATAGAGGCTGCGCCCCTTTCTTTACAGAAACTGCTTCTAAAGAAAGGTACGCGGCCGACATTAAAGAGAAAGCGCGGCTTGGGAGCTTTTACCCTGCAAAAAAATCTGTTTATCAACTTGACATGCTTTTTTTGTGAAAGCCCCCATTCCGCAGTTTCACTTTACTGTAGGACACGCCCTTCATGAATGTGTAAGCGCCGCATGGGCGCTAGTAAATAAAAAAAATTAAAATATTTACAATGCAATAGGTCTCGCATTTTCGAGAGTTTAAGCTATTGCATTGCCAATAGCTTAAAATCCTGTTTAAAGCGAGACCTATTGCATTGCAAATGCTTGTTTGTCATATAGCCTTGTCCTTGCTATAAAAATATTCTAAAGTAAAATTAAATAAATAAGAAGATAGGTACGAGGCAGGGGGTTGTATCAGCCCAAAGAGTACAGCGGGGCATCGGGGAAGTCTCTCTTCCCACTCACTGAACCCTTTGACTTAGTACTGGTTTCAACCCCGCCCTCATCGCCCACCTTCAATTCTCTCTGAAGCTGCTTCTGAGCAGCTGAGACCCAGCACCACGGAAGTGGTTTCGTGGGCAATAGAGTGTGTATCATTCTGTTACTGCACCCGTAGAGCACCAAAGGACTGCCAGCCCAGCGCCCTCTGTTCACAAATGCTGCTGCGGGTAGCTCTGCGGAAGCTGCGGCCGGCTAAAACCCAATGTGACCGAGCTTTCCTTGGGGTACAGGGTCCACCTGGCTCTCCTTGCTGCCTGTGGCCCGGCAGCACCCCATTAATGAAGACAGCCAGGCAGGCACCTACTAAAGATTCAGCCTCTCTGTTCCGCCACCCCTCAACGGAGGAGGAACAGGAGAGCTTAATCCTGCCAGGCCAATCCCAGGTTTCCCCAACCAACCCAAGGTCACCACCCTTTACCGCCTAGATTGGAATATTCTTGCCACTACCATCTGCAGGCAAGTAGCCATAGCTAGGGGACAGAAATTGTCCCCTGAAAACTATTAACTCATTTTAGGTGCAAGTTGCCCTCTGCCCATGGATATTTTGGACAGGTGTTTTGTGTGTTTGTACACAACTCACTCCAGTGGTTATCCTGGCACGGAGTGTGCTCACCCTAATACCACGCCTCAACCATCACCTCAACTTCTACCAGCCCACCAGACACCTTCAATCTGCATCCCAGGCAGTAGCACACCTTCCTCGCATCGAGAAGGCCAGAAGCGGAGGACGCTCCTTCTCATGCCTCGCAGCGAAGACATGGAAGGACCTCCCGAAACACCTCGAAGCCTCCCCTTCCACCATGGACTTCAGAAGGAACCTCAAGACATGGCTCTTCCAGGCGAAACATGCATGATCTCCTCCTCCCCCCTCAGGCCCACCTTACCCAGGGCCTAACATAACATAACATACCATGGAACAGAGACAATAGTGACGTCAGTTCCTGCCACTTGCGTGGATGATGGCTGTCATACTTGAGACTTTCATGGCTACTACCCCATAGTGCTACAAGGCGACATTTGAATCCAGTAGGATGAATCTGCCTGCAAAATATTTGTTTACTGAACGATACACCTAAATAGTTTTTACCAACTGGCACTCAGGTGCCACAACACAAAAATGTAAACAAGCATTGGAAAAAACAATAGGTATTGCTTTAATCTGGAAATGTATACAAACGCAGGCAAGCTTAAATGATGTGTAAATGCAACTGCATGTTGAAGGAAGACCTACTGGTTTCAATAGATTCCTGTGTGGATGATGTCGCTTGCTCTACATACACAGTACAGGTACTTTTTCTCCCTCCCTAAAAATGTAATGGGGAATTTCCAAAGGACTGTGGGTATGCAGATATGTAGAAATGAATAATTCTTCAGTGCATGATGTATGCATACACACAGTCCTTTACTAACTCTATTCTTGTGGTGTAAGAAAAAGCACCTGCATTGTATGTAACGCAAGGTAAAAAAATTAAAAAACACTTTTCTGTTACAAATTATCCAAAATGTCTTGTGGACACGTCCCAGTGAGGAGCTAAGCAGGGAGGAGGAAGCAGCAGAGGAGGGGGAGAAAGAGCTGCAGGGGGAGAGATGGGGAGCAGAGGTTGGCAGTGCCAGGTTTAGCGCTGGTGGTGCCCAGTGCAAGAATCTTTGTTGCCACCACGAAATTACCTCCTTATCCATGGGGTCCCTCACTATTGCCCTTCCGCAGTGCCCTCCATAGCCCCTCTCTCGCATATATTTAATTTCTTATATAGCGCCACTCATGCCAAGGTAGAGTGCCAGTGCACTTTACATCTCACACACATTATACAGCAACAATGAATCATACATGTGTAAATCAGTTTGTAGGAAATGTTACATAAGACAATGAGGAGATAAGAAGGTGTAGAAGACATGCCCCACAAAGGTGGACGGCATATTTTGAGCGTGCTTGGCCTGAAGAAGCACAAACTCAGGATTTAAAATGTAACACGGTGGTTGGGGTTGGCTTTACTAATATGAATTCATGTCTACTCGATGAACCCTTTTTAGTAATATTATAATAAAAAAAGACTGGGAAAACATAAGGTTCTCACCCTATGTCTTGCAGTTTGCATGTAGCTCTTTGATGCAAGTTGATAGCTCACTGTGCTATATTAGAAGGATTGTAATTTATGAGCTGCAACTAACAAAAGGATCTCTGTTACAACAGTAGTAACCCACTGAGCTATCTACATAAAATTCATCAATGCATGTTACCCATACTTTGCAGCAGCTGCATTAACCACCGGCTCTACTTTATGGTGGGTCTAAACTGGAATGGCATGGTGAGCAAAAACACGATGGATTTAGGCCCAGATCTCTGTACTGGGGTGAATGTATGACATTGTTCTGCATTCTGTCCATCAACTGTTGTTTTTGCTTTTGTCACCCCGAGGGGGAAGGGTATGCACAGACGTGAGTCCCGTGCTCTCCATGCCACTGGAATCAAGCTAGCCTGGCTGAAGAGGGGTGAAACCCTGAAACCGGTCCTAGGATGCTTGTTTCTAGTCCAGGGAGGACCTGGCCTGGCAGTTCGGGCTGGACTGTTCCCATTGGGCAGAGGGTCAAGACTGATTTGCATGTGGCTGGGTCCAAACTGGAATGGCATGGTGAGCAAAAAAACGACGGATTTAGGCCCAGATCTCTGTACTGGGGTGAATGTATGACATTGTTCTGCATTATGTCCATCAACTGTTGTTTTTGCATTTGTCACCCCGAGTGAGAAGGGTATGCCCAGACATGAGTCCGGTGCTCTCCATGCCACTGGAATCAAGCTATCCTGGCTGAAGAGGGGTGAAACCCTGAAACCGGTCCTAGGATGCTTGTTTCTAGTCCAGGGAGGACCTGGCCTGGCAGTTCGGGCTGGACTGTTCCCATTGGGCAGAGGGTCAAGACTGATTTGCATGTGGCTGGGTCCAAACTGGAATGGCATGGTGAGCAAAAAAACGACGGATTTAGGCCCAGATCTCTGTACTGGGGTGAATGTATGACATTGTTCTGCAGTCTGTCCATCAACTGTTGTTTTTGCATTTGTCACCCCGAGTGGGAAGGGTATGCCCAGACGTGAGTCCCGTGCTCTCCATGCCACTGGAATCAAGCTATCCTGGCTGAAGAGGGGTGAAACCCCAAAACCGGTCCTAAGATGCTTGTTTCTAGTCCAGGGAGGACCTGGCCTGGCAGTTCGGGCTGGACTGTTCCCATTGGGCACAGGGTCAAGACTGATTTGCATATGACTGGGTCCAAACTGGAAAGGCATGGTGAGCAAAAAAACGATGGATTTAGGCCCAGATCTCTGTACTGGGGTGAATGTACGACATTGTTCTGCATTCTGTCCATCAACTGTTGTTTTTAAACTGCAACTGGGCAGAGCTCAGATCTTTCCAGCAGGTATATTAATCACCAGAGTTAACTTGACATTTTTATTACTCTCTGCTTTTAACCCCATAAGATATTTAAAAACGCAGCGACGCCGAGCTCAGCGCCCAGTGCGGTAGCACTGGTCACAGCGCCCCAAAGCCGGCACTAACCGATGGAAGGGGAGAGGAGACAGGAGAGGTGGTAGAGCAGATCCAGAGGCAGGAGGCCATCAGCGTGGTAGAGGAGAAAGGAGCAGAGGGAGGAGGAGCAAGAGATGAGAAACAAGAACGTGAGGATGGGATGAAGGGACATCTTCAGACATTCACCCCGAGGTGGCTTCCCGAAGTCTTGGACTCAAGCATCTCAATCTGCTAAGTGAATATGTAGTGTGGCCATCATAAAGGTTGTGCACCTACTCGTCTCTTGAGAGAAGTGTTTTAAGAAACAAAAAAAGGAATGCTTTATGTACACACTGAATATACAGCATAAATATTTATATGTTTGACAACGGAGTGTACTTTCTGGATGTAAAATAGTCACTGCTGTAATGCAAAGCACGCTCTCCATAGAAGGTGAAATGATTTAACCTGCATCCTGGTATGCCTGTTATGGGGACATTCACTGTCAAACTTGCCTGCTTAGTTCCTAAACCCATCCACAAGGATCAATCGCACCACCTGACATTCTGCAGTGGCTCGCGTCAACTCCACGGTATGGACTCGCTCTTACGCGAAACTCCAGCTTTCATGAAAAAAACATGGCTTCTCTGGCTGTGCACGCAAAGTATGGAAATAGAGACCTAACCTCCTTACTAGACTTACAAAAACAGCTTACAGACATTTTCCTCATCACAGTAATTCTCAAGTCCATACCCCACTTATAACGGACTTATATTGGGACCCTCCTTGGAGACCGACCACTACACTTGAGCTCCCATTTGCACGCAGTGGAATTGTTTGATGGGTCTGTATTACTAGCATCATCGTTGAGCGAAAGCAGTAGTGCTGCATTGAGGACAGTTAGTCATGATATCAAATCTGTTGAAACTTAACATTAGTAGTTGATTAATTGTAATAATTTATTTCATGAACTACTTGTAGTCTTCCTAGGGTCGAAGCGTCCCTTGCTCTTGAGATCTTGGTTCACGTATGGATGCACGAGCCTGGGACATCAGCTCTGGGATAGCAGTGGGTGGGGTTTATTTGTTGGCTGTTAGTTATTTGAAGTTCTGAATGTTGGTGCTACCTAGGGCTTTCAGTGGGCCGGTTCCTGTTGGGTCTGAGTACTCGCAGTAATTAACAAACATTGGCAAAGCCAATAAGTCTCGCCTACAGGAGATCTCTTGGCTTTTTCAATGTCTTTTAGCTAAAGTATACAGTTTCATCCCTGCTGTGCAGTAAGGTGGAAAGATAGGGAAAAATGCACTTTGACGAAGCCAGTGCTGTGCATGAACTACAGAGAAACAAATATAGAAATTATGTGTCCGAGTCAGTCCGTTATGGAAGCAAGAGGTTTAAGATGAAAGATACTTCCAACTGCAAAAATAATAGACATGCTCCTGTTAAGCCAGCATACAATGATTTTTGTTTACAATAGGTTTATTCATTTGAACGCATCTGAAGAATGCTGGCAAAAAAATACTTGGTACTTTAGGTCTCGACTAGCCAGCGCTTGCGCTGTCTCTTTGAGACATGCTGTATTCAGAATTTGGGCATTAAGCTCTGTCCATGTTCCACCCATCTTTACAATTGGCTCTTCTTCCTGTCCTTTGTAAATGATGACTTTTGATTCGTCAATACGCATAGTAGTCCCTCCTTAGTGCCTCCCTCTCTCCTGTTGTTACTTCCCACAAGGACAGCCCCTCCTACATGTGTCTTTACTCTCTAGCTTTTATTACCAGTTACGGAGAACGATTTACTTAATTAATTTCTAGCTGAAGGCAGGAGATACTGTCTGAGCGCAGAGCAATGGGGGCTGCATAGCTCGCCGCTCTATTTTTTCATTATTCTGTTTTTTCATTGTTCTAATTTTTTTTAAGCAGCGCGGCAGCCACTCCTAATCACCAACAAGAGTGAGCACAGCTTTTTTTTTTCTTGTTTACATTTGCGTTGAATTGTCTCCCTACACGTAGTGGCCATTTCCGTCGAAAGCGTTTCATTTCTGTGGTACAAACATACGGGCAGGCTTCTCCCACAACACGACTGCTTCACGCCACTGCTTTATTTTTTGTTTGCATTGGCAGCTCACCTTGGAGCTGTAAAGTCAGCTGCTCTCATGCTATGCCCTCGCAATTTACTTTCAGCCCTCCCCCAACCGTCTGAGTTCAAATGCAGCATTTCTCTCCCCCCACCCTTTCCCTAGGCATTGAGTAAGGCACAATCCACATCGTTCTCTGGAAGGGAATATTTAGGCCCTTTTTACAGGCCACTAGCCTGCTTTTGAAGAACGTCATGGGATCCCTGAGGTAAGTCTGGAGGCAAGAAGGAAATACGAATGGGAGAGGAGCAGTTGTTTGAGGACTTTTGAAAGCTAGGATTCCAGACTTGCTTTGCACTGTTTTGTTGCAATGAAAACCTTGCATGCATTATTTTCAAAAAAAGTTTTTGCTAAATATTTTCATTAGCTAACACCACCTTTGACTTACTTCTTCGGAGTAATTGCCTAGCCATCAGAAAACGTGAAAATCCTAATACTTTCCACCAAACTAAAACTTAACCACACCAGTATTCATTGACTTTACAAAGTTAAGCAGTGTACTTTATCCACTTGTTAAACCCTGGGCTACATTAATGCCAAGCTCTCTGAAAGTTACCCCACAGTAGTGCCAGTTCTTTTCCTGCTCACTTTTTTCTCTCTTTACATACTCTCCCTATTCGCTTCTCGTTCCTTAACTCGCTTCTCCTCCCTCTGATGCCACCTTGCTGTCACAGCAACTGCACTGTTCTACCCTGTCACAGTTGCTAATACACACATACACCAGTTGTTTATTAAGTGCATATGCAGAAGCCTTAGTGCCAATAAACACAACACCAATGTATTGTATTTACATTGTATAAACCTCATAAACACCAGTGCAAGCAGCGCATTTTTAGTATCCTGTGATTTCTGTGGACACTGCCCACAGATGGCGCATGTGGGACTGTGCTCTCCTATCACAGGAAACTCCTTTTCATTGTGCGGCACTTTGAAATACATAAAATAAACATTGTCATTTACAACGCCAATAGCTCTAACTCTCGCAGATACAAGAGCATTTGCATTGCAAATGCTTGTTTTAATGATGGCATTCAGATGAGCATACAATCCTTAACATAAAGGAGGGAGCAGTTTCAGATGCCTCCGAAGGCATGGCAGACGAGTAAGCTCATAGCACTAGTGTTCAGATAATATTCAAGCAGAATATTTCACAGGCACATCTGTTAGGAAATGAAATCCTCTTTGACACAAAGGAACTGTGTAACCATTCTAGATCTTGCATGTCTTTTCTAAGGCAGCAATCCTCAGCCGTTCAAGAAAATGCACTTCCTGTGCATTTTACATGCTCAGCCTCTGCAATGCAAAACAGGAAGAAAGCAGGGCAGCTGAAAGAAGTGTCGTTTTCTAGCAGAGAGTTTGTCTGAAGAGGTGTTAAATCTTCACCAACAACGCCTGAAGAAGATAAATTCAGCAGCAACCACTGCAGTTCCTAATTGCACTAGAAACCTGCTATGAAGAAGCCAGTAAAGAAGACTGTGTCTTTAACAAAATGTAAAGGATGCCCAAATTAAAATCTACTTTTAATTTAGTTGCTAAACACAATATGCTTACTACACACGGTAAAAGGAAAGTTATTGAGGTGAAGCTTTGTAAACAAAGGGGGAATTCGTAAGACTCACCTCAAACAAGCAGTCTAAAACATCAAGACCAAACCAACACTATGCATCACCCTACTCGTGTGTATTTTAACGACTGAACGCATCTCAGACCCACACGGCGTGGCTTGCGTATTTAAGTCAGTGCTTAGGTTTGCATTTAAAGCTAGACTCTTCAAGTTAATCCATTTAAATGAAGTAATAACCTGTAACTTAAAAAAAAAATCACACCATACAACTAATCCACAGTGCTGAACAAAATAGCATCAGCGTAATCACCATAGATACATTTGCAGCAACCCAGGTAGAGTGCAGCGTTCAGAAGTGAGGGCGGTCTGGCTGGGGTTGGGATGGGGCGGGTAGGGAAGAGGCTACAGAAGACAGAGGAGTGAGCGAGTGAAAACAAGGGCACTCGTGCGAAGTGCTTAAAGACATAGAAAAAAGTAGCTCCTAAACGGTGCAGCGGATGGACACAAGTACTTGTTCCATGATCTTTGGGAGGGCTAAACACATGAAGAGGCATGACGTATGCATGCCATGGACAAACAGGGAGAAAGGATATGACAGCGATGAAGGAACAAGCAAATGGTAACCCTATGGGCAGGGCCACTGGAATTATGTGATTGTGCGGCCACTGTGATTTTTCGCATAATTATAGATTTGCCACATAATCCATCATCTGCCACATCATTTTCACATTTTAACAAAAGCTATGTTTCTAGCTCAAACGGTTCAAAAGTTACTAAAAATGCAATAACGTGTTGCCACACAGTGGGAGGCCCTTTCCAAAGCTGGGCTAGTCACCTTTATTTCGCTTATTGATATATTTAGGTGTTAAACTGGTATTAATGAGGTGCAACCAATACCCAGAGAGTGTTACCAAGTTTAAAAATGATGAAATAATGAAGTAGTACAAATTGTGCTGCATCATGCTGCATAATTTCCCTTTTCATGCAGCATCATTTACTCAACCCTGCAGCATAATTCGGCCCTCTTCCGCAGCATAATGCCTGTGGCCCTGCCTATGGGCGTGCTGAGGCCCACAGATTGAAAAGAGCATGTCTCTTCGAGACAGGTCATGAGCTTTCTAGCCGAGACCTAAAAAGAGAGATTGAAATGGGTCATCTTTGACCTCTATCCTCATCCTCTTCACTGATGAGCTGAAAAAAACAGCAGCAGCAGCTCCAGCAAACAAAACCTTTGATTGACCGGCAGGGAGGCGGTAACCTGTCTCCTCAATAGTATCACCCCAGCCTGCACCAGGAGAGGAACAACAACTGGTAGGGAGCGGGAGAGCTTCTCTGTCACCTTCAGAGCCCAGTAACTTCTACACACAGAAGAAATAGTGGCAGCTAGGTGGAATTAACCACTGCACCACCCTATGTAGATAAACCATGCATACACTGTGTCAATGTGCAACTATAATTTTACATCTTTAGCTGGAATTTTACTTTGCATTTTATCTTACGCTGGGTGGGTTCAAACCATGTGTTAGAACCATGGTTACTCTTTCATTGTAGCTATGTTTTTGCTGGATTGCCATACTATTTTGGTGAACTATGGGTACTCTGTGGTGGTGTGCAACTATAATTTCACACCCCTAGCTGGAACTTTACTCTGGATTTTATCTTACGCTGCCCCATAGACCATGACCACCTTCCATTGAGGTGCGTCGCACTGTATCTCAATGAGGAACTAAAGTATGGAGGGTTGACACTGTTATAGCAGTTTAATAACGCGTAATAGGATACTTCCTCATACTGGTGTTGAAGCACACAAGTTGGCGCAATGCATACGCATTCAAGTAGTAGAGTTGCAGTCTGGTGCTGTAACATGGTCATGACCGCCCCCTATTTAGATGACTTACGGGCTTAGAGCAGGTTGGTTGGCCTGGACAGAGATGCTGCAGGCCGGACGGCGTTGCCGAATAATGGTATATCTCATAGTTTGGAGGGTGTCTTAATGTGCTCCCTGCTTTGTAGTTATGCCTTCTTTGAGTCTCTGTGTGGCGCGTTATATTACATTATGTGGAGATTGAATGGACTGCTCGTTCACGTTTTAACTATGATGATACATTTTTATTGAGTTTTCCTCAACTTTCCAATGTACCATTACATGCGTAACTGTTGCACTGGACGACACATGTCGGAACTCAAAAGGTGTGGCGATTTGATAAGCATTAAGGTAGTGCGTTTCTTTGTCACATGTTGCGGTTCATTTCTCGACTCTTCAAGAGTGCTGTGTTCTTGGCCACAGTCAGGTCATGTAGCGCATGACGGATACTTACAGTAAATTAGGTTTATGAAGCATTGAGCAAAAGGTGGTAATAGCTATGGAATCAACAACGTGGGTCTCTGAACTTCGTAGGACAGCTTGCTCGGAACAGAAGTCACGCAGAGCTCATAAGTATGTCAGTTCTGTACATTGTTGCTCTTCGTAGTACTCCTCTTTTTGGGACTACGGTTTTGTACTCGTGTATGTACAGGAAAAACACATGACTTGGTTGACGATACAAGATCGCCCAAACGTTTCGATTTGATTACCTACAGGTATTTTATGTTTGTTCTCTTGCTCCTGATCCAGCGCGAGACTGGGGGGGGGGGCAAAATTTACAGATCCTCCCTACGTCGCAGACCCGTCGTCACGCTAACTCATTCATACACGCATTCATTGGTGGGGCCCATAACACCAACACTCATACGTTCTTTCACGAGTCTGCACACAGGGGGAATGATGCGCTGGACATGTGGGGGGTACCTTATTACCTATAGGGAAGAAAAGTTATTTACAGAATATACATTTGCATCACCACCTATAGGATCCTAACGTTAACATCAAGGCACTCCACCACTTGGTCGACGGACCAATTAGTTGGACTGGTTGATGGTGATTTAGAACCAGCTAAAACACATTTAAGCTTCAGAATCCTCTAATCTCTTATTGGAAAAGTCACAAACTCATAATTTCTTTCAATCAAATTTTGTTTATCTAAATCTCGTTTGCAATTATATAATTAGCATTTCGGTCAATCAAAGTTGAAATTTAGTCAAACAAGACAATCGCATGACATTTTATATATACCTATTCTTGCTATCGGTGCTTTTCTAATTCAATTGGCTCTGCATAAACCGATTTTTCTGCTCAATTGTCCCAATAAAGCAGGCCAAGACTCGAAATCCGGAAAAGTTCTTTGCTCAGCACGACACAGTCCCAAAGATCTCCAAAGGACCAGGTATTGTGCAAGCATCTAGCTCATCTGTCATCGCCTGTGGGGTCGGTAGGGGTGTGCGGAAATGGGAGATCTAACTCCTCCCTATTCTACTACCCTTTTTATAATAAAATTTGGGATAACATGAAACATTTCTTTGACAATGCTATAATCCGATTGGTCCATTTGAACAAAATTTTAACATCGTCCTACTTTCCCATCCTTTTGGTTCCCAAAGAAGTGTTAAGTCAGTTCCTCGGTCCAGGACATGTCCATGAAACATTGTTATTTCTCCTGGTTGTGGATATACATTGTTCTGGCATTGGTTTTCACTAACTGGAGTTTGGCAGTCCTCCATGTTCCTATCCTTGACCAGGAACACTGTGCTCTGACTTGAGGTTGCCTGGAGGTCTGCGGAGCCATCCGAGTCTGCACAATAGACATCGCGCTCGCGAGACGGTGGCCACATCTGAACTCCATTTTGGATGTCATGATTTGGTAGGCCCAAATGCCAACTTAAGCAAAACAAACACAAAAGAATAATTAATACACCGAAATGAAGATTCTAATGTTAAACCCACACAAATCCTTTTTTGTATTAGTATTTACCTAGCTTATAGCGACATTTAAAGCGATAAAAACTCACCATTCGGTCCAAACGGGAATGCAAACGTCACCAAAGCAACATAAATCATGCAATATTCTATCACCACACTTACTACTGTTAATAGGCGTACCACAGTTAGTTATTAGAGTTATTCTGCCATGCGATAGCAATGAGTCCCGCGTGTAATTTGTGTTTACCAAAAATTGCAAAAGATTGGTTAGTATAACACAGCAAACAGTTAATTCAAATTATAATATAAGTTGATTAAATGATTAGTATTTTCATGCAAAATAGAGGAGGTATACAAAATTTTGCTTTACCTGCTCCATCACAACGTGCATGGACATGGGTTAACACTGGCACTCACCATTGGACTAGCTCTAATCGGAGATATCTCTACCCACGGATTGTAACTTTCAAAATACTACATATGCACCGCTATTTCATAATGTCACTGGATACTCTACTAGGTGACTTGCTCTGGCATGAATCACTTATATTTCATCAATTGATTAAGGAGAAGACGGGCTCTGTATACTACACGGTATCTACTAGGTGACTTGCTCTGGCATGAATCACTTATATTTCATCAATTGATTAAGGACAAGATGGGCTCTGTATACTAGACGTTACCTCCCTTTTTATACATTGGATAAGTAGAATTGATGCTATACATGGTTGAAGGTGTATTTTGACCTGGAATTCTTTGGTCGTTAGTTGCTGGACGTTCCACTGAAGCAGGCAGCTAAGAACTTGGGACTCTGGTAGAACTTCTGCTGCCCTTTGCCTCTTTCATCGCCTGCACAAGATTTGTTGCGGTAAGCACTTTTCTGTGACCTCTGGAGTGCACTTTTGCTTCTTGAAATGCGCAGGTGCATTCAATAAAAAGGTGATGTGAATCGATAGGTAGAATACCACTCACATATAATGTCATGTTGTTGTGGGCACGAGATATTGAGTCTACGGTCCAGTGTCACCCTAGTTGCCACTACTTGCTGGTATTTTCCTATTCCCTTTAGAGCTATCTTACTCTGTTTCTATGCTGTTATACTTTCAAAAGAAGGGGACCACAGATCATGGATGGACGTTGCTTATTTCAATTGGGTGTTTTTATAAAGAATTTTTTACAAAACACTTGTAGTTCTAGACTTGTTGGGCACCAGAATTTTTATGTTAAGGGGTTATTAGCAGCATCCGGATGTTACTGTTGGGTTAATTATGTCACTGTTTGGGGTCATTGTGGGTGTTTATGCACCACTGCCTCTATTTTAGTTTGTTTCTTCAACTACTCTCTCTGGTCCAAGTACTATACTAAACTGTATTAATGCTGTTATGTCTTTTGTATATGAAACCTTGTCTTAGTCTACGTATATATATTTGTCTTTTTAAATGTGTTCGCAGCCCTGAAGAAGCCCTTGTCTATGTCGAAACGTGTTGGTTGCGTGTTTTTGTATTAAGCTTCAAGATTGGAAAGAAAAAAACGAAAAAGAACATTCAAGCAAAACTGGAGTTTATGGATAGATTTGCCAACTATACTGAAAGTTGATTTAATGTTGAACGGATCTATTTTGATGATATGTTGCCTCTCATCTCTTGTGTTCTAACTTTTTCAAACAAGACTGGACTCTCCAGAGGAATACACCTTATGGGAACAGGCAAACAGTGCCTTTTGTCACTGCTTCTCTGTGGCGTGGTCATCGCACCTTAAATGATGGCCATGGGGCCTATGGGCAATCGGAATGTTGTTGTTGTTGTTTACAGCGGTAGGAGGCAGGTAGGCCTGGCCCGTTCTGAGCTCCTCAATTAAATGGGAAGCAAAATAATCTATTGGTGAACAAATTATTCTGGCCTGATCAATAAATCAGCAATGTTTGGAGCAACAGAAAACTGCAGTAATGAAAGTGGGGTGTAGTTTGCATGACTTCTTCCACGCTTTGGAGAGGGACTGGACCTCTAATGCCTGGCCGTATGTTATTGCAGCCTTAAAGCTGCTTTGAGCAGCATTTCAACTTTGGTGAAATTCTTTGCTGCTTTATCCGGAGTACAGCTCCGAAAGTGTACTGTATTGTAGGTCCTCAAAATAAATATAATGACATATGTTACCTCGCACATATGTGTATGCACTACTTGTAAAGTGTTTAACTGCTTATGATAAATACATCTGTTTGTGCTGTTAATTCCAGTTACTGTCTCTTGAGTAAGCCTTCATGATTTTGTGACAAATAGAGTTCTAGACTCACTTGATTTATGTCACTCCTTTCTTTAACATAGGCCACACCCCTTAAAAAGCACTCTTGGTAACACTGTATTGGCCACGCCCATCTTAAAGACTCTTCCCCTCATACCCCCTACCCCCCAACACACACACACTTTTTTTTATCCCACTGAAAGCCCTGGTGCTTCCCTTCCTGCCGTTTGTAAATATTCAACCTTTGCACTATTTTGCAGACTGTTCTACACCTCTGCAGACTCGTTTGTAAAGCGCTGTAATGTTACAGGGCCTAGGGCACCCGCAGAAAACCCTCGACAAATAAATAAAAATACCACACAGCAGGGTGTGAGAGAGCACTAGTCCTGTGGGTGGGACCGGTAAATATATTTTTAAGAATTAGTAGTAACATTTTTGCCAACATCTATAGCTGTCTGTAGCCAGACCTAAAACACAGAAAACTTGTTAATAAATATATCATGCGAATAGTACCTAAGTGCTAAACAGCCCCTTAAAGGTAAATCACGTGGTTTCAGAATTTGCTTCATCCAAAATGTCCAGCAGACGTATGATCCAAAATTAGTGAGACAGATAGATAGATAGATAGATAGATAGATAGATAGATAGATAGATAGATAGATAGATAGATAGATAGATAGATAGATAGATAGATAGATAGATAGATAGATAGATAGATAGATAGATAGATAGATAGATAGATTTTCCCATAACCAAAGAAGCTCCCAAGATGCCCCACGACTCACCAGCGTAAGGTGCGTTTGTAATGTGATTTTGGTGACAGTTTCATCATCAAAACGTTCCTTTTGGTTAATATCGAAAACTGTTGTTCGTGTTGTAAATTTTGACCTCCACTCTCCACAAAGAATATAGTGCCCAATCATACATTGGGCGACATGGTCACGGCGCGCCCCAACCCACACCGGTGAGCTGAGTCACCTCTTTCCACTCGCAAGCCTTGTGCCCAGCACGGCTCTAGAGGCGCCCACGGGGAGCTGGCAGTGCACACAGCCGCGCTTTACCCTTTTAGTCACCTCGCCCACCAAAACCACAATCTTCGAGTTCTCCCTGCATATAAACACTGATGAATATAAAAAAAAGTACAACATAAAACACTTGTGGCTGAGTAACACGGAGAGCTCTGCACCAACGCAGGCCTTCCAGGTTTCACAAGCCCACTCAGACCCCCAGGTCTCCCCCGTGTGCCTACACGCTGGATAATTGAACGGTTTACAAGAAACCAGTGAGCTACGCTTTCGTAGAAGCGCCCCTTTGGAGGCGGCCACATTATTCTGGGCCCCCCACCTACTAAAAATGTAGGGGTTCATTTACAAGTGGCCTGCACCACGCTTGGGTGGTGAAGCGACGCAAAGCCACCCTACTTGGCTTTGCACGGCCTCATAGATATGGAGTAAGGTAAGGCAGCGCAAGTCGCTGCGTCACCTTACTCTCCGCCAGGGAGGCGCTCCATGGGCGCTGCGGTGGGTGTTCTCACGCAACATCCATGGTTTTTGACGCTGCCCCAGATTTGCAAAACCATGTATATCTGGGGCAGCGCCAAAACCTTATGCCTCCCCAGAGCAGGCGTAACGAGGAGAAATGTTTTAATTTCTCCTCGTTCTTGCCTCTTTCCTGTATGCTGCATTCTGCAGCACACCTCGAACGAGGACAGCTCCTCCATGGATTGCTTTTGTGCCGTAAGGTGCCCCCTCCTGCACAAAAACAATCCTTACAACAACGGAGACACCCTTCTACCACGGTGCAAGGGTGCCTGCGTTGGCACGCTGGATAAAAGAACAGGAATGCTTTCCTGCCTTTTCAAATTGGCATAGGGCAGCGCAGTAAAATGACTTACAGCTCTTCCGTACGCTAGTCCTTTCTAAATGACGCCCATCATCTCCAGAGATCGATAAAAACATCCTCAGGACATTGTAAGCTCTTGTATTTAACAAGGTTAAAAGGAATCAGGAAGAAAGTGTGATTTGCTCAGGATCACGGCATTTGATAAAGTGGTGAAGTTCGTTTAAGACCCCTTGGTTTCACAGTGACCAGTATAGACCCCACTGAAGTCACACTGCCCAGCCATACCTGGCCACCAGTAAAACCTCACCCATGCTTCCTTATTGCTCCCTGTGGGAAGTTAGGCCTGTGTAGGGTTTCACAAGGGTTGCTGTGCCACTGTGGAGATTGGTGCCCACAACAATTTCATGTTATCCGCAGGGGTGGAAGAACCAGAACAAGGCAGAGGTGTTTTCCAAAAAAAATCCCTGCACTTGGTGATAAGTCAAGCTGATAAGAAATAAAATGGCTGTTGCAGCTGACTGATGTGGGAACCAGTTTGAGGGGTCCAAAGGCAATCAGCGGTGGAGGTAGGTTAGGTGTGGTAGGTAGGATAGCAATGGTATAACATCTAGGTATGTTAGGTACAAATGGCAGTTTAGTTATTGTATTTGTATTTATGAAGCGCTTACTACCGCCGGCAAGGCGTTGAAGCACTAGTAGTATGGTAGGTAAGTAAGTATGGCACTTATGGTAGTCAAGTATGTTAGGTAGTTTTGGTAGGTAAGTGGGTACGCAAGGTAAGAAGGTCAGGGAGGTATGAGAATTAGGTATGGTAGATAGGTGTGTTAGGCTAGGTTAGGTGTGTTAGATAGGTTAGACATGTAGACTAGGTATGGTTGGTAGGTTAGGTATGTTAGGCTAGATTAGGTGTGGTAGATAGGTTATACATGGAGACTAGGTATGGTTGGTAGCTTAGATATGTTAGGCTAGGTTAGGTGTGGTAGATAGGTTAGACATGGAGACTATGTATGGTTGGTAGGTTAGGCATGTTAGGCTAGGTTAGGTGTAGTAGATAGGTTAGACATGGAGACTAGGTATGGTTGGTAGGTTAGGTATGTTAGGCTAGGTTAGGTGTGGTAGATAGCTTAGACATGGGGACTAGGTATGGTTGGTAGGTATGCTATGTATAGAAGTTATGGTTGGTCAGCTATGGTACGAATGTTCGGTTAGGTTTAGGCATAGACTGTAGGCATGGTATGTATGAAGGGTATAGTCTGCTAGTTATGGTAGGTATGTAAGATTAGGGAAAGTAAGTGTAGGTTTGGTGGGTAAGAGAGGCCTTATAGGTTAGATATGATAGGTTAGGTGTGGTTGGTTCCTGTGGTAACTTAGGTATGGTAGGTATAGCAGGTTAGATATGGCATCCGTGTATGATAGGCAGGTAAGTATGTTATGTTAGATGTAGTGGATACTGCTCGTAAATATGGAAGGTAAGGTGGAATTGGTCAAGTAGGTTACGGATGGGATGGGATGGTAGGATAGGGCATGGTAGGGGACGGTAGGGGGTGGTATGGAATGGGATGGAATGGGATGGGATAGTATGGGATGGTAGCATAGGGTAGGGTAGGATAAGGGATGGGATGGTTTGGACCCGTCAGCCCTAGGGTGGTATTTCCCCCAACGTTTTGCCTTCCTCCCCCACTTTTTCTGACCTTGTTTTTGCTGGTATTAGGACTCTGCACACTTTACCAGGGCCGGGCTGGCCATACCGGGCATCAGGCGTTTTCCTTGGAGGCTGGAAGTTTGGGGGAGGGTTTTGCAGTTGTGGAGGCTAGTTATGTTACTGGGGGCCAATTTTGTTATTGGGGGCCGGTGTTACAGCAGTGCTGCAATATCGGTCCCCAGTAACAAAAGCAGCTAGCTAGCATAAACCCCTCACTTTTGTTGCCAGTCTCCCGGGGCCAGCCATTTCTTCACACTTGCACATTGCCCCCACCCACAAACTCCCCTTGTATTGGTCAGGCTCGCTCACTACACACCATGTGGGGGCTAGTCCAACAAAATTGCCAGGGCGGCTTTGCGTTCCCAGTCCGGCCCTTCACTTTACCCCTGCTAACCAGTGCTAATGTGCTTGTGCTCCCTCCTCTAAACATACTAGTATTGGCTTACCCCCAATTGGCAAATTTAATAGACATATAAGTCCCTAGTAAATTTAATTACATGTGCCCTGGGCTTGTAAATTCAATGCTAATATTGGACATGCAACACTGATTGTTCCACCCACTTAAGTAGCCCTTTAAACATGTCCCAGGTCTGCCATTGTAGAGCCTGTCTGTGCAGGTTAAACTGCCATTTCTACTAGGCTCAAACCTTCCTTTTTATAATGTCACCCCTATGGCAGGCCCTGGACAGCCCAGAGGTCAGGGTGCAATGTATTTAAAAAGGTGGACACATACTTTTAAGTTTCACATATCCTGCTAATGAAAAATTCTTATACTGATTTTTCCTCTACTGCATGGTCTATTTGTTCCATAGGATAACATTGGACTTGCCCTATTACATTTCATAAGTGTAATTTCCAAATGTGACGAGAGAAACCCTACAAGTTTGTTGTCTCTGGAATCTTGCCTTAGCAATTTGGGGCCAGATGTATAACAATTTCATTTTGCGAGTATCTAATTACGATTTTTTTATGACTCGCAATTAGGAACTCGCAAAATGAAATGTACTAAAGTGTCTCAGACAGGGAATTCCTTGCACTTCAATGCCACTGTCTCCCGTCTTCCAGAACCAGGGCACCAGGATATAAAAGATGGATCTCAGACTCCACCACTTTAGTACACTTCTGGACCTGTGGATACTCTGCCAGGAAGAAGGACTGCTGTGCTGCAGAAGGGCTGTCACTCTGCAGGACTATATTCTACTGGGCTCCTGCTTTGCTGTGCTGAACTGCTGCCTGTGGCCCTCTTGCCTGGTTGAGAATGACTAGACCTGCATCGCTTGAACCCAGAACCCAGAGGGACTCCAAGGGCTAGTTGGCTAGCCTCCTGATCTGAAGCTCCAGGGACATAGCAGGCTTCCAATAACCTTGCACCTGGACTCTGCCACCTGCGAGTCTACCCTGCCAAGTAATATAAATAATAATATTAATAATAATAATAATTACCCTGCCAAGTGGTGCCACTCTAGTCCTGCACACTTGGAAGTGGGTCTAAGGTGCCTGCTAGAAGAACCGACGCATCTTCCCTGCTGTGCGGCGCATACTAGAGCAGAATCGCTGCATCACCGCTACTGTGTGGATTGGGTCCCTCACAAAGACTCGCAGGGCCTCCTCGGTCCTCAGAACTGACACATCACTCCGATAGCTTGGCGCATCCACAACCCAGGTCCTGGCATCTCTAGTTAATGTAAACACAAATGGGGCTGCCCCTAGTTGGGATTACTACAGGACTTTTAGAGATGCACGTCAAGTGGGGGCATCTCGCAAAAAGTGAAGGACTGGCCTCAGACACCACCTGGTGTCATGCTTCATCTTAGGTCGCCCTCTAAAACTCGGTTTGATAGAGGGCGTGCATACACCTGAAGACAGGGATGCAGATCATTTCGTGTTGGAGGCTGGCTAGCCCCTAGGCCCTGTGCCTCTAGTTCCCATCCCTGGCTAAAAACTAGGGCTAGTGTGTTCGATCTCTCGTTGATGGCCAACTCGGTGACAACGCCGGACTAAACATTGCAGCCTCACAGCTCATTGAAACCAACGCATTGCTCACTGCATGCAGCATCCTAGATGCCAGACTTCGCATCGCAAGCCCTGTCAACAGGATCATCAAAGACGATGCAACAGGACCTCGCATCGCAGCCTCGCCCCATCTTGGAACCAACACATCGCTTCAACTGCGCGGTGCATCTTCAATGTGGATCCACGCAACTCTCTACAACCAGGATTACAGCTACTTTGTTCAGCGGGCTTAACCGGGTCTCTGTAGTCGACCCGTGCTCCATCGCGGTTGAACTGAACTTGGGAATCCCCAGTTAGGGCTTTGTGATATTTTCACAAAAAACTTTCAAATTCAATATCTCTGAAGCTATTAATTGGATTTTTGTTGTTCCGCTATATTTTTCAATTATTAAAAACTAGACAATTTTTATAAAACTGTTGTGGTGTGTTTTTGCTGATTTACTGTTTGAAGTGTTCCACAAATACTTTACTCATTGCCTCTGAGTTAAGTCTCACTGCTCCGTGCCAAGCTTATTTTTTTATTTTACAGAGTTTTATATAGCGCAAACCTGACCAGAATCGGGTATCAGAGCGCTTTACATAGCACCAGTTGCATTACATGAGGACACATTCATTATTTTTGTTAGGCACGGAGAGATTAAGTGATTTGCCCAGAATCACAGGATGTTCAGCGTCATTGGCAAGACTCGAACCCAGTTCCCCAGATTCGAGGTCGACCACCCTAGCCGTTAGGCCAACTCCTCTTCCCAAAGCTTCCGTGTGGGTGAGCACAAGTTAATTTGGGGTTGGCCTGTGCCTTTCCCTAACCATGATTGTAGTTGCTGCTTGACCGGGGCTTACAGCCCAGTCGGCCAACTACCCAATTTCAGATGTGATGGGGTGTGGTGGTATGAAAAGTATGGTAGGGTAGGGTAGTGTATAGTAGAGTAAGATAGGTGGTAGGGTAGGGTAAGTATGGTACAGTACAGGATGGGATGGAACAGAATGAGAGTGAAAGGGATGGTAATGGTTTTGGATAGTTTGGGGGTGTATTGTATAATACTGTACTGTGCAATACCTATGTCAGATATGAAACACTGGGATTTGGTAGAGTATGGTATGGTATAGTACAGTGTGTGTATGGAATGCTATGGTTTGGTCTCGTATGGTATGCTATTGTATGCTATGGTATGCTAACACCATTTTTACCTGCCCCCTCTGCCTGTCTCAAGCCCAGGCCCATGTTGTCAAGTATGCTTCAACGCACAGTCGGACCCAAATCGACAACAGATTCCACCCGGGTCTCCCCAGTAAAGAGTCCAGACTAGACATGGCCAAAAGTGGCCATGCTCTGTAATCCTTAGTCCACTGCATGAAACCGAAAATAAGCAAAATATTTGTGAATCCGAGAAAATGCCGATAGGATCCTTAATGCCACTGCACTTAAAAGAGCCACCCTTCTGAAACTGCTAACTATGGTTTACTATTACTCATGTCAGGGACATCCATGGGCCCAGTGTTCAGAGTGCATTATCTCTTTAGATTTGCATATGGTTTGAGGGGTTGGGTTCAGTGAAGTCTTAACTAAGAACTCCATAAATCATCTCCAGGCCAGTCGCAAGGACCGAGTAATCTTGATATCTTGTTGAGCGCTGATAAGAGTACACGGGGATCCTCGCAGAGCTGAACCTCCCACTGGCCACACAAAGCATTGCCATTAGATTCTGCTGTTTCCCCATTGCACAACTCCTTAGTCACTCAGCAATGTGTCTAGGGGTGGGGCTTATTCCTGGGAGCTTCCTTCTACAGGGAGTCCCACCAACATACCCTTACACAATAAAATGAAGATTCTTCCTTCAAGCTAGTCAGTGCTTAATTTGAGCCAGTGGTTTCCGATGCTTGGCGCCAGCACTTAATTGTCAACACCAGTGTTTGTGACAGTCTGCCACAAGGTGGCACTGTCTGGCTAATTTAGAAATGACCTCAACAACAGGTAATTATTAGTTCAATATACGTTGAAAATGGTTATTACTTGCCACCCTCCCCCCGCCTTTCTCATAGCTTTGGAGGCCTAAAATAGTCTGATTTCCTACACTTGTAGAAGTGTGATGATTAGTAGTTGTGTTATTACTATCATTGTCAGCATAGCAGGGTCACTGTTTGGTGCAAGCTACAGTGGCCTCCTGACAAGAGCCTTGGCACTTATTATCTTTTTTTTTTACAAATTAAGCACTGAAGCTAGTTACAGGAATCTCTTTCAAGAAGGTACAGGACTCTTGACTCCCTGGTACATATCCCAGTCTCTTCGGTCCAGAGACAGGCAATCCTTTGTGGGGCTGCAGTCCTTCCAACAAGGGTCACCCCTTACTCCAGGCTTTCTAGAGCTCTCCTTTCAGCAGCCTTGGTCCAGGTTTGGTGCCAACTTCAAAGAGAACTGGTAATTACACATTCCTCCCCTCGAGCTCAGTCATTTTTAATGCACACTGGTGTGATTCCCAAGCTTGGTGAAGGAATTGACTCATGGAAGGTCAGGAGCTTAATTTGAGCTGGTCACAAACATGTTTGTGTGAATGTTAACCTCTCCTTATTTGAACCGCTAACCCCAGCTGTCTTGTAAGGTTGTATGACACAACCACGCATTCCTTTTCCATGCGATCCTTAACAACGCGGGCAGAACCATGAATACATCTGAACCATGCATTCCATTTACAACGCAAGTCCTCACAACAACTTGTCTTAGGGAGGCGCTGGACTTGGGAATAGTATAATTTACTATTCCAACTCCAGTTTCAGCAATAGTAGGGAAGGTGTTGAACTTTAAAGTACAACTCCACCTCACCTAGCGAATGTCGTTGTAACCAGGGCACAAGTCCTAAAAAAATAAGTGGGGGGACTAACCAAGTTAGGTATTATGCAAGTGAAAGCATGGCACGCGCCATCACAGCGCTTGATGTCACAACGCGTGATAGTGCACTTGACATCACAGGAAGTGCTATAACAAGAAGTGACATCAGATATTAAGTCCTCACACATGTGTTTATCAGGGATATCATGAGTACATTTAAACGCATTATGAGATTTAACGAATGAGACTTTGCGTTGGAGTTGACGCAATCCTGATGCAAAATCTGGGCCTCAACTAATACATTTATGTTTTAAACCCTGCCACAAAGATTATGGCAGCAAGGAGAAGCAGGGCAGTAGGTATGTTCTGCTTAATTGGTTGCCAAGGCAGCATTTTAAAATATGTGATTGAGTTAAGACATCTGCTGTAAAGGTGGCCAGTAAATCTCAGGGAAAAGTAGTAATGGTGATAACTCTGGAGGTGAACGCATTTGTGGGCGAGATCTGTGTTTTGGGAAGTCCCAGATTTGAATCAAAGTAGTATAGAAGGTTAATGTGTCCCTGGCTAAGCATCTCATGTAACATGCAGATGACAGATATTTATTTTAGGTAGATAGGTAATCGGGTTACTGCTTTTAACACAGAGATCCTTTTGTTACCTGCAGTTCATAAATTGTTATCCTTCTAAAATAAAGCACAGTGAGATATGGACATGTGACTCCTACACCTTGTAACCCTGCCTCAAGTCACTCATATTGTACATTGATTTACACAATTACATGATTTATTGTCAATGTATAATGTGTATGTTTTGTAAAGAGCTCTGGCACCCTGCATTGGGATGCGTAGCCCTATAAAAGAAATAAAACAGCGCTATTGAAATTGTTATTTTGTGTAAATACTAGGACAGACCAACACATCTGACATTCTGGAAAGTGCATGCACTTATATACAGGGACTGAACAAAGTCAAAAGCAGGCCTCTCTGAAGTACCTGTGAAGAGATAACAAGCTGTGTGCCTTTGTTTCCCCTCCTTTAAGTGTGAGGTTCCAGGCCGGTTCCAGTCAGCATATTCAAACAAAAGGAGGCCTGATGGACCCTTAACTCCGGCTGGTCCCAGCTTTACGAGATGGAGAGCGGCCTTCATCAAATGGGCGGATAGTGAGGGCACACTTCGGCTGCAGCTAGCGCTGCGGGGAAACGATGAAAAGGCGCTGGC
The DNA here is from genome assembly GCF_964204655.1 of Triturus cristatus. Classification (NCBI taxonomy): domain Eukaryota; kingdom Metazoa; phylum Chordata; class Amphibia; order Caudata; family Salamandridae; genus Triturus; species Triturus cristatus. The sequence continues at coordinate 104,395,349 of NC_140593.1, read as the reverse complement.
CATGGCACATGCATGGGAAGCACTAGTGGTTGAACTCCGAGGGTGGGGAGCAGATGTGGAGGAGGGCACTGAAGCGCAGGAGCAGCCTGTAGAAGCGTAATCGTAGAGAGGTACTCGATAGACCACGCGGGAGGGCGGGAGGGCTTTCCTTCTCCTTACTGCTTTGAGCCTGACTATGGAGGTGGGGAGTGGCCTGCAGCCACTAACACGGCTACTTCAAAAGAGAGACTTCTCCTGGTACCTGGTGTTATGGCACACTGACATGTGGGTGGGGGGAGGGTGTAATTGCATATGTGAGTGCTGGGGGACAGTGACTTACTAGCTGGAAGTGGTTTAGGCTGTATTATGCACTGGTTCCTACATGCTGGATATGGCCAGGGGTGTGACGATGTTTGATGATGGCAATTGTAATCGGGTAAAGCAATAAAAATTGTTTTTGCAAAAAAAAAACTTCGGCCTTCATCTTCGGCCCACCTGGAGGTGGAAAAAAAAGCCCCATCACCGTCCACACATTGCTTCTGGGAATGGATAGCAGACAACATACAGGTGCTGCTGAACGTGTCCAGATATCTGAGAATGACACTGGGACAAGTTCAACATACTTCTGTGGGGCTCAACTTCTTGAGAGGGTGGACAGCGCCCACCCCCTGAAAAAATAGTGGGTGGACGCCGAGTACCTGTGTACACCCTCGACTTGCGCCTTGGTTTTAACGAACTGTGTTGGAAATGGAATGCATAGTTAAGACGCGTTCATTGTTCCGCCCGTGTTACAAAAGCAACGCGTTGATTGGCGGTTGTGGTATTTGCTGTTCCCTCTCTGGTAACCCCTAAATTCTGTTCGCTTCCCCAGTAGGATTGCACTCCCTTCTTACTTTCACTGCTGCCAACTACTCCCTAACCCCTGCAGCGCTGTTCCGCTGCCTCTATTATTTTACACCGCTCCCCTTGTCCCATAGTTACTCCTGGGGTGTACTCACACAACAACCATCCGTGTCCTCGCCATCCCTGAGTCGTGTCACTGACCTCTCCTCCCTCACCTGTGCTTTACTGCTTCCTCTGGTGACTGCATTTCCTACTTCTAGGTTCGTTTAATAACCTTTTAGTCTAAGACTTCTCATCTGTTACTTCTTATTTTTTTTTTACAAATCGGATTTTTGCTCAGATAATTTACCAATGCTACAAAATTAAAGTGTTATAGGTTTTTGTGTTCACACAGCATCACGATTTTGCCCTCCCGTGCCTTCCTAGGGCAGTCATGCTTCTGTTGCATTAGATTACTCCAATGATGACTTTTGCAAAACGAAAAAGCTCAGGTAGAACTGCAGAAAATGTTGTTCAGAAGAATTGGGTACCACAATTGTAAGAAGTATGAGATGCCTTTATCCACTCAAAAATCAATGCAACCCTATGACTACAACTATATTTTAGAACAAAAGAGACACCGCTCTCCTTTTCAGCTAGATTTTTAAATTTCTTTACATTTGCCTTTTCTTACAATAACACTGGCTGGTACAGTGTATTCTAGAGCAGAATAATTCACCTCTCTTTGCTCAGACATTAGAGGCAAAATTGTTAAATCCAGGACAAGGCACCTTGGGTTGTCACCTTTGCCAACTTAGCCAAAATCATGTGGTACTAGGCAAATCACTCAAAGCACAATTAGCAAAGAGTTAATACAGGAGTAGGTGTGGTTTACCTCTGGGAAATGAGTAGAACTTCAGGAGTAAGTCAAGAGTCTGATGTAGAAAAACACCTGTAAACTGTGCCTTTCATGTCCCTGGTCCTCATTTCTCATATTTGAAAACATTTGGATGTCTTAAAAGAGGTTTATCATCATTAGCTCCCGCCCCACTTACAATCCCCATCTTTACTTCTGAGGTAGAACGCCTTCCAGACAGGGACACTGCCCGCTTTATATTCCCTATGGTCCGGATTCCACCCATCCTAAGGTGGGGTCCTCCGTGACGCCCTCTATTTTTATTGACCTACCTTGCAGGAGCAGAAGTGGTGTATGCCCCTGCAAGGTTGAAGCCGGGAGATGCCTCTTGGACCCAGCCTTCTGCAGGGTGATGGAGGCAATTTGGATAGTTGACAAGCCATTAGATAGATGCCAATCAGTACCTGCATGTGTGCCAGGGTCCTGTTCGATTAGGACGCCGATGACTAGGTGAAGATACATATCATATGCGCATGGATACCTTTGCAGGGGATTAGCCGTGCTCTACAAATCCGAGTTGATTGATATGTTGCAGGATAACTAGCAGACAAGGCCTTGGCCGAACTATAGATTCTCTTGTGGCAAAGGTGGTGAGGCTTCCCACGAAGCGGCGGCAATGGTAGAACTGTGGCTGCCAGAGAAAGTGATGTTTGATTATGGAAGCCGGCAAAGGAAGAAAGAGCTGGTGCCCAGTGGGTTGGATAGTGCAAACCTCAGCGTTTGTGGAGATGTAGGTAGGTGACTTCAACCATCTAGCGATGCTATATTTCTCAGCAGCATGAGGACATCCCGGCCAGAAAGAGGAAAGTGAATCTATTGTACTGTGGGAGAGACCTGACTCCCCTCACAGTCTTCTTCTTCTCCCAGATCAGGGATAAAAGAAATATTAGGAAGTACTTTGAGGGCTCACAAGAAGGATTAGGTCTGCATAAGTCTGGGGAGTAAGTAAAATTGGGAGAGTTTAAGAGATCCCAATCAAAATACAGGGTTTGGGTTCATGTCCAAGCTTTACCCATGAACAGAATCAAAAGATTCCAAGGCAGATTTAATCCAGATTCTTTTTATACTGTCTCGTCTGGTGAGAAGATCATCACTGGCTACACATGATGTTACTACACTGTTATAAATATGTTTATTTCCCTTTTATGTATCCTCCTTATTGCATTATACGTTAGTTATTTAGATGTGACCGTTAAATGATATAGAATACATTTATTAATATCATTTTCCTTATAACCTGATAATCACGTCTGCTTGAATATATACATGTTACTCTGAATGAATCAAATTCTCTACTCTGGTGACTTTTTAATATGATGAACAAGGTTTCATGGAAGCTGATAACTCCACTTCTCGTTTTTTGCTTATTAAGCAACGGGCAGGGTTCCGCAGGACATAAGAAAGTAAAAGGATGCCTGTTCATTGTTTATTTTGAACCATTGAAGAAAGCGAAGAAAATAGTGTGAAACGACAGAAAGGAACTTTGTACCAGAGGAACAGGACAGAGACTGTACAGAATCATATCATCTTCTCTTGCTGAACGCTACAGTGAGACGATGAGCCTTCGCTTGGGGGATTCTCCTTCTGCCTGGCTCTGCAGACAGGAGTATCAGATGCTACTATTTCATTTGAACACTGAGATAATTATTCAACCAAGGTATGGGGTGTGGTCCATCTTTGAATTTCAAAATAGGCATTTTCTGTGGTCCTAAGGTCAGTTTATTTCACCAAAGAAGTGAGGGTGGGGTTGTAAATACTAATGTAAAGTAGAACATATGATTTTACCAATATGTTACAACATTATCTGCTACTCACACTACTAGGGAATTTTATCACTACTATATTGTTTGTTTTCTTGCTATTCATGTTGTGTGCACTAGGATAGGGTTTGATTTCTCGAGTATGTCTTTCCTTAATGAAAAGGTTTTGAGTTCCACTATTTATCCCTGTGATATCTCATGCGATTGATCATCACCTGAAAAGCATCACACTCAGATACTGCCCAGTGGGTTCAGTAATGGTTGCATTCCAATTGGCTTTCTGCACATTGACAAAGTCCTTAGTGCCCGGAGGTCTAGAAAGCCTATTCCCAGGCTGTGCTCTGGAGAAAATCCCCAAAACATCTCATTCTAAATTCAGTGGATAAACGTTTGAATTCAGCCATCTTCAAAAAGTCTTTTGAAGGGTCATATTTGGTGCTAAGGACTAGTAGGTTTGCTTCTTATACAGAACAGTTTACCTTGTCCAACTTCTAGGCTGTATTTTCAACAGCTGATCGAGGCACAGAGTATTGGGCATCTGGAAGGAGTTACACCATAGTCTAGTTCATGTTGGTCTTGGCTTTCGGTAGAGTGAGAGCAGTCAAGAATATAGCAGCTCGCAGACACATCCATCTATGGTCTTGCAGATGGATGCAGGACAGAGAAGCTTCATCAAAGATTTAATTCTCAGGGTTATGAATGGGAAATCCAAGAGGTTGGAAAGATTGTCCAGATCATTAACCTTTCACGAGCTATATAGCAGCAAAAGATCTTCAGGCAGAAGGCATCAGATGAAGACTTGTGCCTGATGTTAGAACTCTTCTATCTCTACAAAGTTTCTGGCTCCATCATCGCAGAAACCTCATTCAAGACTGTGCCAAGTTGAGGGGACCAGAGCTATGAACCCTGGATCTCCGGAACCCCGCCGATACAACTCCGTGGCACTCCACGCACTCAACCCCGGAAGACACACTGACTGCGAAAGATCCTCGCCCATCACCACCCATGGACAGTTCTCGTGCAGACTCTGCCGCAGATCCTTTACCGTCGACAAAACCACCTCAACCGCCGAAGGCCCGCATGATGCGCGCACCGCTGAAACCCTAACCTGCATTCTCTTCAACGTGCACTCCCTCCACTGACATGCCGTAGAGATCTGGGACTTGAGCGACTCCCTCTCGCTGACGTCGCCTTCTTCACGGAAACCTGGACCAACGCCACCTCCGGCCCTGACATCGCCACTGCCATCCCTGATGGCTACAAGATCCAGAGAAAGAACCGGCCTCACAGCCCAGGAGGAGGACTCGCCATCGCACACAAGACCCCCCTCTGACTTTCCGCATCCAGCACAAGTGACCCCCAATCCAACACAGAACACCTCCACTTCCAGATCCAGACCAGCCCCAGGACCACGCTACGTGGCACTCTCATCTACAAACCACCGGGACCTCGCACCCAGGTCGCAACCGCCATCGCCAAACTCGACGCACCCCACGCCATCACCTCCACAGACTACATCCTACTTGGGGACCTGAACTTCCACCTCGACAACCGCGACGACCCCGACTCAACCACCCTCCTCGCCAACCTCGGACTGAAGCAGCTGGTCAACACGCCCACACACAAAACTGGACACACCCTCGAGCCAATCTTCGTGGGTGGGACTAACATCCACTTCAGCCACACCACCCAGCCGCTCTGGACGGACCACCACTGTGTCCCTTCACCTTCAACACCACCACTGTACCCAAGCCTCCCCCACGCCCGCCACGAAGGAACTGGAGCAAGGTCTCAGAGGAACTCCTCAACACCATGCTCCACCAAACCACCCCCAGTGCCTCGACAGACTCCAACTCCACAGCAAGGGAATTCCACCACTGGATCTCCTACAGCGCCGACAAACTCGGACCCCTCTGCCGCACTGCCAAACAACGCCCCTTGAAGGCCGCCTGGTTCACCACAGAACTACAAGAAGCCAGACGCTCCTGCAGACGCCTAGAGAAAACCTGGCGAAACCAGAAAACCACAGAAGCACAGAACAATCACAGGAGTGCCCTGGAGGAATACCACCAGCGCATAAGAGACACCAAATGGACCTTCATAAGAGACAAAGTCCAGACCAACGCAACCAACGCCAAGGAACTGTTCATCGTCACACAGCAGTTCGCAAATCCCCCACACCTTCCCAAGAACTCTGTGACAAGCTCAGCTCCTACTTCCATCTGAAGATCAAGGTCCTCTACAACAACTCAATGAACAGATGCCGGACCCCCTCCACCCCCCCCCCGCCGCACCACCGATAAGCCATCCATCAAGACCTGGAATCCCACCACTATAGAACACATCACCGCGACCATGAAGAAAACCAACTCAGTAGCCCCAATGGACCCCTGCCCACCGCACATATTCCACAGGGCCGCTGCTGCCATCGCACCCGAACTAGGTCGGACAATCAACACCTCCTTCAGGTCCGGCATCATCCCAGACTGGAAGCAGGCGGAGATTAAACCCCTCCTCAAGAAACCAACGGCCGACCCAACGGACCTGAAAAACTACCGGCCCATCTCTCTCCTTCCCTTCGCGGCCAAAGTCACCGATAGACTCGTAAACGCCCAACTGACCACCTTCATCAAAGTGAACTCCATCCTGGACGTCTCCCAACCTGGATTCCGCTGCAACCACAGCACCGAGACTGCCCTCCTCGCCGCCACTGACGACATCTGCATGCTACTCGACCAGGGACACACCATGGCCCTCATCCTTCTGGACCTCTCCACAGCCTTCGACACCGTTTCACATCGCACACTCTCAGCCAGACTTCATGACCAAGGGATACAAGGAACCACACTCGACTGGATACAATCCTTCCTCTCCGGCCGAACCCAGAGGATCAGACTCCCTCCCTTCCTCTCCAAACCCACTGATATCAACTGCGGAGTACCCCAAGGATCATCGCTCAGCCCCACGCTCTTCAACATCTACATGCCCCCCTCACCACCATCGTCAGACAGCATGGGCTCAGCATTGTATACAATGCCGACAACACCCAGCTCATCCTCTCACTCACAAAGAACCCCGAAGACACCAGACTCTGTTTCCAGGAAGGAATGAAGAATGTGGCAGCCTGGATGAAAGACAGCTGTTTGAATCTCAACTCTGAGAAGACCGAGGTCCTCGTCCTCAGACCCTGCACCTCCGCCTGGGACAACACCTGGTGGCGCGCCGCCCGCGGGACCCCGCCCACCTCCACAGACCACGCACGAAACCTCAGCATCATCCTCGACTCCTCCCTCTCCATGAACCGCCAGATCAACGCCGTCGCCTCCACCAGCTTCAACTGCCTACGTATCCTCCACAAAATTTTAAAATGGATCCCCCCGACTTCAGAAGAACTGTCACCCACGCACTCATAACCAGCAGACTGAACTACGGCAACGCCCTATACACCGGTATCAACAGAACCCTTCTACACAAACTCCAAACCATCCAGAATGCCGCAGCCAGACTCATCTTTGGGACATCACGTCACGAACATGACCCAACACCTATGAGACCTCCACTGGCTCCCCGTCGAGAAGAGGGTCACCTTCAAACTCCTCACCCACGCCTACAAATCACTCAACAACATCGGACCCAAATACCTCAACAACAGATTATCCTTCCACGCACCCAAGAGGAACCTCTGATCCGCCGTCCTCGCCCTGGCAGAGGCCCCCTGCATCCGCAGAAACAGAACAGGCGGGAGAGCCTTCTCCCACATCGCAGCCAAGACCTGGAACGAGCTCCCTGTAAACATCGGACGCTCCCCAACCCTGCACACGTTCACGAAGGACCTCAAGACCTGGTCCTTCCACTGATCCAAAGCTGCCCCCTCCCCTCCCCAACGCATTGAGACCCTCACAGGTGAGTAGCGCGCTATATAAAACCCTGATTGATTGATTGAGGGGAAGCAGGTTGGGTGGAGATGGGTGGTGATCGCCTTTGCTTCTTCCCACAGGTTTGGCAAGATTCCATTTCAGACTTTGTCAAGCAGGGTCACCTAATTGACTCTGTTGAGCTCCCAAAATAAACTGGAGTGATTTGTAGGCTCTAGAGTTAGTCTAACTCTTCCTCCTGTATACACTAGCCTCAGGAAGAGGCTGCGAGTGAAAAAAGATGCTGGTCACAGAGGTTGAGAAAGATTGAGGAACATACTCCATGAAATGCCCTATGTCTTCGGTGGTATTTTTTTACACAATATCAAAAAATATAAGCTGAGCTGGAAAATCAAAAGAGTCCACTTTAAGACAGAAACTCTTTATGTCTTGCGTCATTGGCCATAATGAATGGATATTTGCATATTCAAATTTGGGATCAGCACAGTGGAGAGGTTAGGCTTTCATTATCAAGTAAGGAATCTACCTTTCACATTCAAGTTCTTTTCCAAAGTATTTGTGCATTTGCTTTCCACAATATTCTAGTTGTACATCTGCAAGTGATTTCGGTTTTCTCCTTCCTGGACACTACCCTGGTATGTACTTTGTCTTCCTTCCTGCGCCGGCTCCCTCGATTAAACATCATGCAACAGACTTTCACTGTATGTGCAGTTCTATCATGGTTGCTGCTTCTGGGGGAAGCTGAAACACCAACTACACTTCAGTCAAGGCCTTATCTCTTCATCCTGCATAATGTAGTATGTATCCTCACCTGGTCACCAGGACTGTCAGTATTCTAATCAAACTGAGTTCCTTGCCCACAGACAGGTTCATTGGCATCAATCTACTGCCTTGTCACCAATCCAAATTATCTCCATTGCCCTGCAGGAGGCTGGGTCCAGGAGGCATCTCCAGGCGTAAGCCCTGCAGGGGCATACACAACTTCTGCTTCTGACTTGCTGGGCAAGAAATATATGTTATTGTGGGAGAAAGCAAGAGACTCTGTCCCACCTTAGGGTGGATGGGCCTGGGAAATTGGAAATTATCAAGCAGGCAGTGCTCCTGTCGGGGAGGTGTTCCACCTCAAAAGTAAAGATATGGAAGAGAAAGGGTGGGTGAGGCAATGATGTTGAACCTGTTTTAAGATTTCCAAATATTGTCAAATATGGGAACTGAGAAACAGAGACATGAAGGGCACAGTTCACCAAGATTTTCCTACAACTTACTTTTGACTTGCTCTTGACTCACTACTCAATAACCTGGAGTGAACCATGTCAACTCCTGGAATAAAGTTGTGTGAAATGGTTTCCAGCATCACATACTTTTGGCTCAGAGGACAAGTGTGGAGCCCCAGGTGCACTGTCCTGGATTCAACAATTTGACCTCCAAACTATTAAAAAAGAGAGGGGGGTGATTCTGCTGTGGAAAACATTATTACAGTCAGTGCCATTTTAAGAAAAGGCAAATGCCAAGGAAAGTTAAAAAAAATCCAGTTAAAAAGGGAAGTACTTACATTTTCTCTCTAAAAAGCAGTTCCCAGTCATAGAGCTGCATTCAGCGTTTGGGCAGATAAAGGCATCCTGTAACTCTTGAAAGTCCTGCTGCTCGATTCTTCTGAACATTATATTCTGCAATTGTGCCTGAGCTTTCAATTTTCCCAAAGTCATCCTGGGGTTAGACTGATGCATCAGAAGTGGGAGAGCGCCAGGAACAGGAGACTGCAAAGTCCCGAATGAACAAATAAAACTATAAACCTTGAATTCTGAAGTACTGGTAAATCAAATGAGGGAAAAAAGGATTTGTAAAATAGGAGAAAGAGAAAAAGAGGGATGGAGAGCTAAGAAGTAGCTAGTTTACTTTCTTTAACCTTCAGCCTTGAGCTGTAGTTGAATAGCAATAAGATCAGCCGATCATAAAATAAATAAATATTAAATACTCTGATTTGTAGAGTGCGGCTAATTACCCGTGAGGGTATCCAGGCGCTGTTCATAGGCACAGAGAGATTAAGTGATTTGACCACGAAGTTGAGCCGACGCTGAGACTCGAACCTGGATGCCCAGCTCCAAAGTTGGCAGCTCTGGTCGTTACGCCACATCCTCTCTGGAGGATGTGGAGAACAGGAAGGAATATCGAGGAAGAACAAAGTGGAAGCCATTGCCCAAGTCAAAATGATCAGACTGTGGCTCAGGATAGTGTAGGACGTAGATGATAATTGTGTGGATCAAGGGGAGCTGTAAAGTCACCAGAGGGACCAGTGAAACCCAGGTGAGGGAGTAGAGGATAGAGGTGTCAGTAAAAAAGAGCTACAAAAACACCTGAACGACGTGCACAATTCAGGAGTGGTGAGCACAGAGGGTCGTGGTGTGAGAAAAAAGGAACCCTGAAGCAGCCAGAAGGAGTGAGACAAGAACAAGGGGTGCAGGGATAATGGATGGATGCTGGCTGGTGCTTCACTTTTAGTTACACCAGCTGATTCAACATCTGGAGGGAAAATGCTGGAAGTCATTCAGGGAATTAACAGCGCCCTAAACATAGAGAGAAGTACGGGCTTTAAAGGCCTTGTCTGCAGCCAGTCTCCCTCTTTTTGTGCTCGCTGATTCTGTCCGCCTTGACTACTCCCATGCAGCCCTGTCAAGTGCCACGCATCAGGGGTTAGACTAACACAATTTCATTTAATCCCCGCATTGGTACAATGTAACATATTTATGACGCATATGAGCTGGTGTAAACTGATAGCTTGTTCATTATTTACTCCAGTCTTCCCTGCCATGATATCCTGGAGGAGATATACAGGTCTTGCAGACTTTGGTTGCCACAGCTGGATTAGCTGAAGGTAAGCATCCTAGGCAAAGCTAAGACGCTTGATGTTTTTTATTTACACGGTTTAAGTGATGGCCTTGAACCTGCTCAGCATTTGTTACTTGCTATACCTCCATTTAGCCTAAAGAAGGAGGGCTTTGAGGCAGCCTCGTAGAGGCTCTTCTCAAGGACACCAGTGATACCTACTCATTCAACGTTGCAGCCACCTCTCAGAGCGGTGGCCGGGCTCTGCAGCCCTCCAGCTCGTGGTGCTGTCTCCCTACAGCCCCAGGCTCTAGCTCAAGGCAGGTGCTGGCCCCAACACTGTCCTAAGGAGTCAAGAACTTGCGCTGGCCTCTCTTAGTGGATGGCTCACCAGCATTGCTAAATTAGCTGAAAGAACAGACAGAAGCTGTGGAGTACAGGAGAACTCACCCAAGGCTGCTATCACAAGTTACATGAGATAGTTGAAAAACCTTTAGTAGTATGAAGTACAGGCCTTGTCGGAAAGGGAAAGCGTGAGACAGTGCGAAAAGCCTTGGGAACAGGAGGACATGGAATAAGTTTCATTTAAGTTGGTCTTGTCAAAGTTCATCCACAATCATCCTGCTGTTTGATATACTTCTAAAGTGTCAAATGTTGTAGGGGAATAACAAGGAGGATTTGGGCCTGGAGGTCAAAGTGTGTGGCCACAAACTTCTGCAATTGTAAGTGCACTCAAGCAGGGCAAAGCAGCCAGAATGGTGGGTGAGTTCCAGATATTCATAACAACAAAGTCAGTGTGATGTAACCAAGGCACTTTGTATCAAAAGAGCATGGGTCTACAGGCTCAGAACAAGCATGTATGTTGTTAAGAGGAACATAGACCTACAAAGATAATACAAGTTATGTATAAAGCCCTCACTCACCAACCTGGTTGGTGACATGCTTCATCATCGGGCCCCACTGGGTATGGCCGAATGCCATCCCAGTGTGCTGCAACGCCAGGTTACTGCGGAGCGGGGTTCATGTGAGGTGACAGTGAATTTAAAAACTTCCAATTGAGTCAAAAAGTTAATTTATTAATTTTGCTAATCGGAAATATTAAAAATGAGTGAGGGTCAAAAAATAGAAGACCTGTTTCACTCAATGGCGGTCAACATGTTTCTGCCTAAATGAATGTTCAACAGGCTTTCGTCAGGACCAGAGTGGGGGTGCAGAGTCCCGGTGGTGTGAGCGCGCTAAGGTTCACCCTGCCGTGGACTACTGTGTGAAAAATATATACAGTGAAAAATACCGCCATATATTATTGTGGTGGAGAGAAACGAGTTTATTTAAGAGGCATATCCATTTGAAGCCTCAGGGATCCCGGGAGGGGGGTGGGAGCAATATGGCACACCGCCCTCGCTGCTCGGCACCCGTTCAGAACCTAAAGCGCCTCTTGCAACCGGGTCCAGGGTGTGAAGAGTTCCAGAGCCTCAAGCAGAGCTCGGCAGCCAGAATGGTGGGTGAGCTCCAGAGCCTTAAGCAGAGCTCGGCAGCCAGAATGGTGGGTGAGCGCCAGAGCCTCAAGCAGAGCTCGGCAGCCAGAATGGTGGGTGAGCGCCAGAGCCTCAAGCAGAGCTCAGCAGTCAGAATGGTGGGTGAGCTCCAGAGCCTCAAGCAGAGCTCGGCAGCCAGAATGGTGGGTGAGCACCGGAGCCTCAAGCAGAGCTCGGCAGCCAGAATGGTGGGTGAGCGCCAGAGCCTCAAGCAGAGCTCGGCAGCCAGAATGGTGGGTGAGCTCCGGAGCCTCAAGCAGAGCTCGGCAGCCAGAATGGTGGGTGAGCGCCAGAGCCTCAAGCAGAGCTCGGCAGCCAGAATGGTGGGTGAGCGCCAGAGCCTCAAGCAGAGCTCTGCAGCCAGAATGATGGGTGAGCGCCAGAACCTCAAGCAGAGCCCGGCAGCCAGAATGGTGGGTGAGCTCCGGAGCCTCAAGCAGAGCTCAGCAGCCAGAATGATGGGTGAGCTCCGGAGCCTCAAGCAGAGCTCGGCAGCCAGAATGGTGGGTGAGCTCCAGAGTCTCAAGCAGAGCTCAGCAGCCAGAATGGTGGGTGATCTCCGGAATGGTGGGTGAGCTCCGGTGCCTCAAGCAGAGCTGCCAGCTTATTAATAAGCATAATGTTGAGCAAATCATGTTTTAGCCAAAGGCACTAAGAACTCTGGGACTTGGAGTTTTACTTTATAAGCCACCTTATGCATAGTAACATGGCCTACAAATAATACTAGTTGAAATCTGCTTTATAAAATGGGGTAATTCGACTGCTATAATGAGCCAAGAGAGAGGGGCATTCTGTATGGCTACTGGTGTAAAGAAAGCTGCAAGCACCCTAAGGGAGTGAGTGCTGCGACATCCCAAAGGGAGTGAAATGTAAGAGCAGAATTAAAGAAGGGTGTGAGAGTATGGAGGAAGTGGGAGTTTCAGGAGCCTGGAAGTAGGCCGTGCTGCAGCACGCTGGAGGGAGAAAGGCAGGGAGCCTTGGAAAGAGGACCTTCTGGAGTGTAGCTTGTGGCATCAGTTTGATGGAAGGCTGGGCAGTGTAACCAGCTGGTCTGAAATGATGGCATGCTGGCATAGGTCTCCTTGTGCCAGAATTGCTCCATGTAGGAAAGTAGGATCTTTCTTTTATGGTGACCCCAACTTTTTACCTGGTGTCAATATGTTTTGACTGTAGGTGGCTGGGATCCTGCTAACCAGGGCCCCAGAATCTGTGCTCTCTCTCCCAAATTGGCTTTGGTAAGTGTTGCAAAGTCATCCTGGCCCTGGGCACCCCCTAACTTTTCTGCTTAGTGGTACTGGTGGTATCTGACTCTGACTGACCCCGGGCTCTGCCTAACCAGGCCCAGTGCCAGCGCAATGCTAAAAGAGACACTTAGAATATAGTGAAACACCTACATACACTAGGGTACACTATGGAGTAGGGTACCCCTATGATTGGAATGGCCTCCCCTATAAGGCCCTAATACATAATAGGGAAGGGGGATTGAAACTACCTTTAAGCCCCTAGTGTATACTGGTTGAATTAAAGAAGGAATGAGAAGGTGCAAGGGGGAGAGACTATGGAGATTAACCATCCTGGAGGTGTGTTTAGCCAGCTGTTCTCTCCCTGCTCGAAAATCAGCCATGATGGATTTTGGAGAAATGGTGCTCTCTGGGAGAAAACAGTGCCACACTTTGGAGGATGTGGTCATACCCTGGGGTGTTGCCCTGCACCTCATTGGACAGGAGTGCCCTCTTGCTTGACACAGAGAACTTTGAATTTGTATCTGAGAGGGGCAGAGCCTCTCAGATCTGCTGCTTGAATCTCAAGGATGAAGATGGGTCCATGCTGAGAAGTTTTTATTTTAATCCTCAGCCTGGAGTACTACCAGTGGATTTGTAAGGATTTTGTCCAAGTGGATTGCGTGAACAGAAGTCCCAAACTTTCAAAGACTATCTTGGAGCTTTCAGATCCTTTGAGTAAGTTTTGGACACTTTGGGACCCTTTGGGGAACTTCAGGAAGAAGTTCCAGAAGTTTGGGGCACTTTGGAGAAACTTTTAAGAAAAGCTCCATAAGGGGACCAACTCAAACTGGCCAGCCACACCGGCGACCCTCAACCGCGAGCCGGCCTGCCGTCCAAGTTTGTCCCGCTGAAAAGTTCCAGATGGTCCGACTTCCAGAGTTTGATCGGGAGTATGCTGAAACCCAAGTCAGCGAACCCTCATGGAAGCCGGACTGGTGAAGAGTATTGAGGGGCCCCTGATGAAAAAGCTCCGTAAAAGTTTCTAAGTACGAACGTAGGAGACATGACCAGGATCAACGCGAGAGTCGAGCCACCCACCTTCAACCACGTGCTGGCCTGGATCTCTGGTTCGTCCTGCTGGAAAGCTCCAGAGGTCTGACTTCCACAAGTTTGACCAGAAGCTCGTCGGCAGGCAAGCCGGCAAACCTTCACTGAATCCTGATTGTCTGAGAGCTTCTACGGACCCTGGGAATAAAAGCTCCAGAAATGTTTCCACGTCCGAAGGTAAAAACTTTGACAGAGACCTACCACGAGGGGTACCCTTGCAGGGCTCCGGGGCAGGCTTTGTACCGGTCCAGCGTAACCAGATGTCCCAATAGGAGTTACAGGTTTCTATGTGCTGTGTAGTGCTAAATCTTTAAATATTCATAATTCTGGTTCCTTATATTGGATTTTCTTTTGTTTTGGTGTCATTTTAAAGATAGAAATATTTCCTTTTTATATAAACTAGTGTTGGATTTTTATTGTGTGTTGTGTCTTAAATATTTACTGAATTGGTGTTTATAAATGCTTTACATACCTGTCTTTGAAGTTAAGGTTGGCTGCTTGCAGCCAAGCTACCAAGGGTTGAACATGGGAATCATTTTCCAAGAGCTATACTGAGCCCTTTATGGTGTTAGTGGCCTTATTGCCTGTGGTAGATATATATATTTACCACTACTAATGATCCACTTTCCAACAGTAAGTACTTTGGTACCTCCACAATTAGCTATTGGTGTACACTTAAAAGCCCCTAGGATATGGTACTAGGCAGGGCCGGCTTCAGCACTGGCGGTGCCCAGTGCGACAATGTTTTTGGGCGCCCCCAATCACCACCTCCACCACGGATTGCCTCCCTACCACCCTTTAACAGTCTCTATAACCACTCTCTCTCAGATGCATTTAATTTGTTTTATAGTGTCACGCATAAAAGTGAAGGGTGTCACAGCACTTTACATAACACACACATTACACAGAGACAATCAATCACAGATGTGTAAATCAGTGTATAGGAAATGTTACAAAAGACAGAGGACAACAAGGGGTAGATTCACATGTCATCCATACAGGTAGGCAGGATAGTTTAAGAGTACTTGGTCTGGAGAAGC
Organism: Triturus cristatus; assembly: GCF_964204655.1. Classification (NCBI taxonomy): domain Eukaryota; kingdom Metazoa; phylum Chordata; class Amphibia; order Caudata; family Salamandridae; genus Triturus; species Triturus cristatus. The sequence goes on along the minus strand of NC_140593.1, from coordinate 104,380,269 downwards.
CCAAACTCTGAATTTAAAATGTAACACAATGGATTGGGGCTCTCTTTAATAACTGATTAATACCCAAATGAGCCCTTTTTGCAGCATTAGAATAATGAAAGTCTGGGGAAAAAACCCATACTTTCTAATCTATATCTTGAAGTCCCAAGACAAAACTCCGATCTCACCAGTAAGAACATTAATCACCAGAGTTTTCTTGACATTTTAATTGTTGCCTGAAAATTGCCGGAGGCAAGGAACGCGTCAGCAGGTGCTTTTAAGCACAATATAAACTAGCAAACAGGCGCCCGAATGCGAAGTCAACGCCCGGTGCGGGGGCACCGGACGCACCGCCCTAGAGCCGCCCCTGGTACTAGGTACTCAGGGCATAGGTACAGCAGGGGTCTCCCATGAGCTGCAGCATGTATTGTGCCACCCATGGGAGTCCACTTATACTCTGACTACAGTTCTGCCATTGTAGCCTATGTGAGATAGTGCTTGCACCTCTCATGACAGATATAAGTTATCTTATATCTGAGGCCACTGCACTTAAAGCCTGTAAGTCACCCCTATGGTAGGCCCTGCAGTCCTAAGAGCAGGGTGCTTGGTTATAAGTGTGAGGGTGCCCCTGCATGAGCAGCACACCCCTACAAACCTGGGAGTCAATGTTCCAGGCTTTGTAAGTGTGGTCAGCCATTTTAAGATATATAGTGGACATCAGTCATTACAAGATGTCTAACTATATAATGGCTGTGCCAAACCTGGTCTTGTTTGGTATCAAACATGTCGGAATCATACCCCAACATCAATTCCGGTGTTGGAGGTATGATCCCATGTACTGGTGGACTCTTTAGAGGAGCCCCATATACTCCGGGATTTCAGCCTATCAGGGTCTGCCAGCAAGCTAGTGCTGCTGCTGACCACAGGTACGATTCTGTCCTCCTGCTGCTGAGCAGAGCTCGAGCAGAGGAAGGCAGAACAATAGTTTTCCTGTCACAGGGAGGTGAGACCACCTCCCAGACAGGACTTAGTGTATTGAGCTGGGGGCGTTTTCCAGCGCCACCAGACTGCATTGAAGGGCATATTTGGTGCCTTCCTTGCATACTCCGGTTTGAGCCAGTTCAGGAACCCTTGGCTCACGCTCTGGCGTGAACCTGGACAAAGGACAGAGGAGTATCCTCCCCTCTGTCCGGCACCTCCTCTGGGAGGGATCCATGAGTCATTCCAACCCTTTCCTTGGGAATTTAAGGGTTCCCCCGTGGGTGGCTCCTCAGATTTGTTGTGGAACAAGACTCACCTCTAAAACCAAGACACTCTTCGACTGTCCGGACACTTGGACTTCGCTGGACTTCACCTGGAACAGAGACTGCATCAAGGAAGACTTCTGCTGCTCCTGGTCTCACTTTTCTGCAAGTATTCTGCCTCGTCTGTGTCTGTTCTTCTCTTAGGATCTCCAGGGACCTGTGGGCATCAAGGACATCTGAAGTAATCTCCCTTGGAGTGATGTGGCCCCTCCCCTGCATCTGCAGGCACCGCATCAAAGCTGACTGGTCTGCAGCTCCCTTTGGTCCTATGGACTTCCCAAAACTCAGCAACACAGGTGGTGGATCTGTGACTCCCCAGAGGCCTGACCTGTCTTCCCTGCAATTTGGAGGGCAGTATCCCTCGTCAGAGCCGTTGGGTCCAAACCCCTGTGCACTGTGTCAACTTGCTGCTGCAAGGGCTTGTTGGCTCTGCACTACAGAGGTCTTCAGGCTACAAGAACCTTCTGCCTCCAGCATCTCATCCCTTGAAGATCAGCATCCTACCTGCATCCCTGCATCATGGACTTCCATCTTCTTTGAGCTGCCTGAAGTCCTCCTGTGACTCCTGTGCCTTCGGCCTGTAGGTCCTCTCGAGGGTCTTCTTCTGCTTTTGTGGGCTCACCTGCCTGCTCGGAGCCTGCTCTGATGCTCCTGCATGTTGTGAGTCCCTTGGACCTTGCTGGTCCCAACAGTTTCATCTTTTTATCTTTCACGTCTGTTGCGGCTACCAAGGCATGTTGGTGCTCCCACCGGATATCGATCACCTGGACACCGACATCTGATGTGGGACAGCTCGTGTACAGCGCTTGGTCTTCCGCAGCATCACTGGGTCCCCACAGCTGCAGCAACAAGATCCTTGTGAACTCTTCTGAACTTCCTGCCGAGGGTGGGCATTTTGCTTCCGTGCCTCCTGGTCACCTCCGAGTGGCATAGACTCTGTCCCCTCTGTCTGCAGGTTCTCCTTTTCAAGAATCCACCCTTGGATTCCACCAGACTTCTTCACGGACTACTCCAGAGGTCTTTCTGCCGGAGTCGCCCATTGTCATTCTTGAGAGGTTTCGATGTCACTTCACCCCTATGCACCCGGCTTCCCTGGTGCAGGTATCCTGGTTCCTGGGGCATTCACAGGTGTGGTGGCTCTCCGACCTTCCGTCCTTCAAAGGGTTTCTTCGGGGTCCTCTGGGAAAGGGTCATTGTAGGAGAGTAGGGTCTGCTATCCTATGGTCACCCCAAATTTTTGCTTTTTGCTTCACTGGTTTTTGACATATTGAGGCTGTGGGCCTGCTAATCAGACCCCCAGCCTGCTGTTCTCTCTAACTAAATTGACACTATGCACCCTAGGTGCATAACCAATTGGATTTGGATCACCCTGTGAGCCCCTGTACCAGTGTACACTAGGTACCCAGGGCATTGGTGTATCTAAGGCCTACCAGGGGCTGAAGCATGTATTGTGCCACCCCTGGCCTGGCCTAACAAATTTGACATAACTAGCTGATCACTCAGCTGGGGTAAGTTGGTGTAACCACCTCTTACTTAGGTGTAGTATACCTATACCTAACCTTAAATGGGACACATGTTAACCTATAAGTCACTCCTATGGCATGCCTTGACAATCCTGAAGGCAGAGTGCTTGGTTCCATGTGAGATGGTGCTCTGGCATGAGCTGAGCCTGTCTGCAGTGGTCGGAACAACTTCCTTCTACCGTTTCCAGATATCGTCATACCATATACTCTTAAGTGCATTATAAACCTCGCGGTTAAATGCTATCTTTGGTTTGGCTTTATCAAAACATGTCGAGGAAGGTGTCATACGAATTGGAATACTAACCCCTCGCCAATTCTGGCGACGGGGTTAGCATTCCACCCTTCTAGAGGGACACGACATGTACAGTACCTGAAACCCGGGTAAAATCAGACATAGCCTCAGCTCCACAAAATGGATGCTGCCACCACAGACACAAGTCTGCCCTCCTGCTGCTGGGAGTCCTTCCAGCTTGGGAGACGTGGACAAAGGGTTTCCTGCCAGGGGAGGTGCGAGCACCACCCCAGACAGGATTTTGTGTATTGGTCAGGTAGGGCTTGAAAGGAAACAGACATGTCTCGGTGCATATGCCAGTTCAAACCGGTCCTGGGGCACACCAGCCCCGGACCTGGGGCAAGCTGGACAAAGGATTGGGGTTGTAACCACCCCCCTTCCTGGTCCCACCCTTAGGGAGGGACCTAGCAGGTAGTCCGGCCCCTAGAATCCGCTTAAAGGTAGGAGCTGTGTCCTAAGACTTCAGACATCCTGGAATCAACTTAACCACAAGAAGAAGACGGGAACTTCGACGCTCTGCTGCACAGAGGACAGAAGGAAATCTCCCCTATGGTCAGGGAGTGACCATCTTGCTAACGCAAGCACCAACCAGCTATTCGACGTCTGCTTTGCCGCCGCCTCCTGCCGGAGCCCGAGCCTAGAGCCCGACAAGACCTGGACCTCCAGACCTCTCACAGCCCGATCCACAGTCCCTGCAAAGAAGGAACCCGTGGAGGCACCGAGACACGTGGAGCCAGCCATCTTGAAAGACCAACGACAAGCTGCAAGCGCGACAACAGAGGCTCCCTCCAAGTTGTGCTTTGGGTCCCGAGAAGCCCAACACCCGAGCAGCATCTGCACCAAAGGTGAGCCCTCCAGCATCTCCATGATCTGCGTGGGGCCCCTCTGCACTTTGCATCTTGACGCGCCTGCCCGGTCCCTGGCCCGGTGGCTAGTGGCCATTTTGGCGACCTAACTTGAAATCAACAATGCTGGTCTGGTTGCTCCAGACTGGCCCCAGCTGCTCTCCAAAAGAGCAGCCCCTCTGACCTTGCTGGTCAGAACAATCAGCTTTCTTTACTTTCCATGACTCCTGCCTTTGCCAAGGCTTGTTTGCTTCTTTCGAGTTGCCGACACCGCCGACAGCGAGAGCCTGCATGGGACAGCTCGTGACTTGACTTCTGGACGTCGTCGACCTTCAGGGACCACGTGGCTGCGGAGACAAGCTACACCTCATCACCTGTTTGCACCCGACATCGCCTGATACCTACCTGGTGCCACGCCGGTCACTGGCTAGTGACTGTCAACACTGTCCCCTCTGCTTTCAGGTCTTCTACAACTCCGATCCCCCCTTGGATCCAACGCAGCTCTTCTGGAGCGACCGCCTGCAGCATCTTTGTCATCAGGCTCCATTGAATCGATAGACGAAACCCGACGCACTTCGAGACCTATGCACACGCTTCCTGTGGGTGAGGTAAAGCTGGCACTCCGGTGCCCAAGTGTAGAGAAACATCTCTAGTGTCTGTGTTTTAAGTCTTAAGTTCGTAGTCCATCCAGAAGACCCTTTCTGCAGTAACTTGTAAACTTTTACGCACCCACTGAAAACCTATGGGAGCCCGCGTGTAACTTTCCTCACTGCACACGCGACCTGTGGACCTCCTGGTCACTAACTGAAGTTAGCTCCTTGTAGGCCCAGCGATTCTAGAGGCCCTAGGCCTTTTCCCTTTCCTGTTCATGGTACTTATACCACTATTTTAGTATGTGGTTTTAGTGGCCACCAGGGCCCATCCATATAAAGTGCAACTTCTGTATATTGTAATACTTTCTTGTTTAACGATTTGTGCTCCTGTGCTCATAAAGAGTCTAGGGGATACTTTGAGTAATAAATACATATATATTTTGAATATATATCTGTGTGGTGTCCTTTCATTGGTATAAAGGGGGGTTACATATGGTAAAACAGCCTGCTTAAGACGCTTTAACGAGTTTAGCCTCAAAGACTGCTTAGCCTACGCTACCACTAGGGCAGCTAGTCCGAAAAGGTTGACTTACAACCACACCATAAGGGTTGTTTGAGATGGTACAAGGTGGTCACTTTAACTAGTGAACATCATATACCAGGCCAACTTCTCACATTGGTGAGCAGCGGTTGGATTTGAGCTTGCTGTGTTTTACCATTGTAATCTCTTGGTTACCAATTGAAAGATCACATAGGTACCTGTAGGTACATATAAAACAAGATTAGATATACTTAAGTTCTACTGAACTTAGTTGTTGTAGAGCAAAGGGAGTAGCACACCCTGACTACAACTACTAGATAGGTTTAGTAGGAAAACCCAAGTGTAGGTAGTTGCAACACATCCACCCACACTTAAGAGCAATGGCTGGGGCAGAGGGGTCCAATGTACCCATCTCTGTTGAGAGTGACCCCCAGAGGGCACCATCCATCTTTGCTACCCTAAATCAAAATGAGCTCAGGCAGTTGGCAAATATCAGGGGCCTTAAACAGCCCAAGAACCATACCGCTGCTGAACTCAGAGAGCTTTTACAAGCTGATGAAGATCAGAAAGCTCTCAAGAAAGCCTCCCAGATAGGCCCCTTAGGGACTGGAACAGGAGGCCCCCCTTCTGAAGATGCTACTGAGGTACCCCTTTCCAATAGTCACCCCTTAGATGAGAATCATACTACAGAGGATGAGAGTGATAAGGGTACTGATACAGAAGGTAGTGGGGATGAAGGGAGAACTAGCCCAGTGCCAAGTGTTATACGTGGCCCAGCTAACTTAAGGCTACTGGGGACTGACAATGGGATCATCCCATTGGATCTCCCTAGTGGACTTAACCAGGGGTTTTGGAGGCAAAGGAATCACTCAGGTGAATCTAATGCTTCTCATGCCTCGAGAGACTCTCAAGGTCGCTCCAGAAGGGGGATGACCAGCCCTCAGAGGAGGGAGCATGAGGCCAGAATGAAGGAAGCTCAGCTGAGAATCAGGAGACAGGAGCTAGAAGTAGCTCTGATGGAAGAGAAACTGAGTAAGGCTAGGCAACCTAGAGAGAGTGGGTCTATACCCACTGGTGGCAGCATTGTCCCTAAGGACAAAGATAGGGTCTTTGATAATAGGAACCTGTCCAAGGTTGTGCCCCCTACAAAAGTGGGGATGACATCCACAAATGGATGACTGCTCTTGAGAGAGCCTGCAAAGTACAGCAGGTTCCTGAAGACCAGTGGGCAGCAATCTTATGGCTCTCCTTTGAAGGAAGAGGCAGAGATAGACTCCTCACTGTTAGAGAGGAGGATGTCAGAAATTACAGCGTCCTGAAGAGTGTCCTAGTTGATGGGTTAGGCTTAACCACTGAACAGTACAGGTTAATGTTCAGAGACACCCAGAAGACACAGACTCAGGACTGATCTGAATACATTGAATGTGCCACTAAGGCTTTGGAGGGTTGGTTGCTGGGAAGTAAGGTATCTGATTATACAGGATTGTACAATTTGATGATGAGAGAACAGATTTTAAATAACTGTCAGAACCAGCAACTGCATCTACACTTGGTTGACTCAGATCTGACCTCTCCCCAAGAATTGGGAAAGAAGGCAGACAAATGGGTCAGAACCAGGGTTAAGCAAAAGAACCAGAACCAGGGCCAAGGGGGTGATCAGAAGAAAACAGACCAAAAGGGTGGAGATCAGAAATCTAAAGACCAGAAGTCTTCAACAGGGCCCCAAACTAGTACTAACGAGGGTGGGTCCCAGCCTAAAGGGAAGAAGAAAGAAGGTCCAAAGAAACCCTGGTGCAAATCTTGCAAGAATACAACTCACTGGACTAGTGATTGTAAGAAGGGTGGAGCCCCCAACACTGTTGCCCCTAAGGCACCTGCTCCCAGTACTACTGTTAGCAGTGTTGGTCCCCAGACAAAGGGTGTAGTGGGAATCACTATGGGAACTGAAGGAGATTCTGACTTAGACAGAACCCTGACACAGGCAGTCTTGATCTGTAATGGGGACATGGATTTGTCCCTGACTGTGAGCCCCAGTAACCTGGGCAAGTACAGACAGACTCCTTTAATAAATGAAAAAGTGGCTCAAGCCTACAGGGACACATGTGCCAGTGTCACTATGGTGACACCAGGCTTTGTGGACCCTGGACAGTACATACCAGGTGAGAACTACCTGGTGACCAATGCCAGCAATGCCACTACTTCACATAGTGTGGCAGTTGTTACCTTCTCATGGGGAGGGGTAACTGGCCTCAAAAGGGTTGTGGTTAGTGCAGACCTCCCAGTAGAATGTTTGTTGGGCAATGACCTAGAGAGTTCTCTATGGTCAGAAGTGGAGTACAGGACACATGCAGAGATGTTAGGTATATCACCACATGTCCTTGCTGTGACCAGGTCACAGGCCAAAAAGTGCCTTACTGAACCACAGGTCTTGGATCCTGGAACAATGGACCAAGCACCTACCAAGAAGAAGAACAGGAGGGTTAAGGCTGTGCCTTCCCCCCTGCCTCCAAGTGATGATCAGCCTTCCCAGGAAGATGATCTAGAGAACCCTGAAGGAACTGTCCCTGAAGAGCTTGAACCTGATCAGGTTGAGTTTCTGGGGACAGGGGGACCTTCCAGGGCTGACTTGGGGCAGGCTCAGTTAACCTGTCCATCTCTTGAACCCCTCAGACAGCTGGCTGCTGCTGAGGCTGCTGGGAATGCTCAAGGTACCCATAAAGTGTATTGGGATGATGGGCTCCTTTATTCAGAGGCTAGAGACCCAAAACCTGGTGCAACCAGGAGGTTGGTTATACCTCTGCAATTTAGGGGCTTCCTTCTTACCTTGGCCCGTGATATTCCTCTAGCAGGACACTTAGGCCAGAAAAAGACTTGGGACAAGCTTGTCCCTCACTTTCACTGGCCTCACATGAATGAAGATACCAAGGAGTTTTGTCGCTCCTGTGTGACCTGCCAAGCCAGTGGCAAATCAGGTGGCACAACAAAGGCCCCCCTAATACCACTACCTGTGGTGGGGGTCCCCTTTGAAAGAGTGGGAATAGATATAGTGGGTCCCATGGATCCTCCCACTGCATCTGGGCACAGATTTATACTGGTGGTAGTGGATCATGCCACCAGGTATCCAAAGGCAATTCCCCTTAGGACCACTACAGCTCCTGTTGTGGCCAGGGCCCTGCTGGGAGTATTCTCCAGAGTGGGGTTTCCTAAGGAGGTGGTTTCTGACAGAGGTACCAACTTCATGTCAGGATACTTGACAGCTATGTGGAAGGAATGTGGTGTCAACTACAAGTTCACCACTCCTTATCACCCACAATTCAATGGGCTTGTTGAGAGATTCAACAAGACCCTAAAGGGTATGATCAAAGGATTACCTGAAAAGCTCAGGCGAAGATGGGACATCCTTCTACCCTGCCTTCTGTTTGCTTACAGAGAGGTCCCAAAAAAAGGAGTTGGCTACAGCCCCTTTGAATTGTTGTTTGGGCACCCTGTAAGAGTCCCACTGTGTTTAGTGAAGGAAGGATGGGAGTTACCTCTCAAAAAGCCTAAACAAGACATAGTGGACTATGTACTTGGTCTCCGCTCCAGGATGGCTGAGTATATGGAGAAGGCATCCAAAAACCCCGAGGCAAGCCAGGCCTTACAGAAAGCTTGGCATGACCAAAAGGCTGTCTTGGTTGAGTTTCAGCCAGGACAGAAGGTATGGGTGTTGGAGCCAGTGGCCCCAGCAGCACTCCAAGACAAATGGTCTGGACCCCATACAATCCTGGAAAAGAAGGGAGAGGTTACCTACTTGGTGGACCTAGGAACTCCCAGGAGTCCCCACAGGGTACTCCATGTTAACAGGTTAAAAGCATATGTTGACAGGGCAGACATGGGCTTGCTCATGGCTAAAGATGAGGGACAGGAGGAAGAGAGTGACCCTCTCCCAGACCTGTTGTCTCAGAACCCTGAGGATGGTTCAGTTGAAGGAGTGACCCTTGGAAGCAACCTCACTGATCATCAGCAGATTGAATGTAGACAAGTTCTACAATCATTTCAACACATGTTTTCATTGATACCTAGTCAAACTGACTGGTGTACCCATGTGGTGGACACTGGTGACAGTCTGCCTGTGAAGAACAAACTTTACAGACAACCTGACCACGTCAGGGACTGTATAAAGGCCGAGGTACACAAAATGCTGGAATTGGGTGTCATTGAACCCTCAGAGAGCCCCTGGGCTAGCCCAGTGGTTCTGGTCCCCAAACCTCACACCAAAGATGGCAAGAGAGAGATGAGGTTCTGTGTGGATTACAGAGGACTCAATGCTGTCACTAGGACAGATGCACATCCTATTCCAAGGGCAGATGAGCTCATAGATAAACTGGCTTCTGCTAAGTTTTTGAGCACATTTGATTTGACAGCTGGCTATTGGCAAATCAGGTTAGCTGAGGAGTCCAAGGCCAAAACAGCATTCTCAACCCCAGGTGGGCACTATCAATTTTTGGTGATGCCCTTTGGTCTGAAGAATGCACCTGCCACCTTCCAAAGGTTGGTGAATCAAGTCCTTACTGGGTTGGATGACTTTTGTGCAGCATATCTTGATGACATTGCTGTCTTTAGCTCCACCTGGGAGGATCACCTGATCCACCTGAAGAAGGTACTTGAGGCTCTGAAAAAGGCAGGCCTCACTATCAAGGCTACTAAGTGCCAGATAGGGCAGAGTAAGGTTGTGTATTTGGGCCACCTTGTAGGTGGAGGCCAAGTTCAACCACTGGAGAGTAAGATACAATCCATCAAGGACTGGTCTCCTCCAACCACCCAGACTCAAGTTCGAGCTTTCTTGGGCTTGACTGGGTACTACAGGAAGTTTGTTAAGAACTATGGGTCCATTGTGACTCCTCTTAATGATCTGACATCCAAGAAGATGCCCAAAAAGGTTCAGTGGACAGTAAGCTGTCAAAAGGCATTTGATGACCTGAAGAAGGCCATGTGCTCTGCACCTATCCTGAAAAGTCCTGACTACTCCAAAGAGTTTATTGTCCAAACAGATGCTTCTGAGTTGGGTGTGGGAGCTGTGCTGTCACAACTTAATGTAGATGGTCAAGACCAACCCATTGCTTTTATTAGCAGAAGGTTGACCCCCAGAGAGAAGAATTGGTCAGCTATTGAGAGGGAGGCCTTTGCTGTGGTGTGGGCCCTGAAGAAGCTGAGGCCATACTTGTTTGGCACTCACTTCAAGATTCAGACCGACCATAAGCCCCTCTTGTGGCTAAATCAGATGAAGGGTGAAAACCCCAAACTGCTTAGGTGGTCCATTTCCCTACAGGGGATGGACTTTACAGTGGAGCACCGGCCAGGTACAGACCATGGGAATGCAGATGGTCTCTCCAGGTACTTCCACTTAGGACATGAAGACGAGACTGGTCAAGGCTAGTTTAATGTCCCTGCGTTTGGGGGGGGTTGTGTAGGAGAGTAGGGTCTGCTATCCTATGGTCACCCCAAATTTTTGCTTTTTGCTTCACTGGTTTTTGACATATTGAGGCTGTGGGCCTGCTAATCAGACCCCCAGCCTGCTGTTCTCTCTAACTAAATTGACACTATGCACCCTAGGTGCATAACCAATTGGAATTGGATCACCCTGTGAGCCCCTGTACCAGTGTACACTAGGTACCCAGGGCATTGGTGTATCTAAGGCCTACCAGGGGCTGAAGCATGTATTGTGCCACCCCTGGCCTGGCCTAACAAATTTGACACAACTGGCTGATCACTCAGCTGGGGTAAGTTGGTGTAACCACCTCTTACTTAGGTGTAGTATACCTATACCTAACCTTAAATGGGACACATGTTAACCTATAAGTCACTCCTGTGGCAGGCCTTGACAATCCTGAAGGCAGAGTGCTTGGTTCCATGTGAGATGGTGCTCTGGCATGAGCTGAGCCTGTCTGCAGTGGTCGGAACAACTTCCTTCTACCGTTTCCAGATATCGTCATACCATATACTCTTAAGTGCATTATGAACCTCGCGGTTAAATGCTATCTTTGGTTTGGCTTTATCAAAACATGTAGAGTAATTCCTGAATTGGCCGCGCCCCACTAACGGAGGAGTTGCGCACTGTTGCTTCGCGCACCATCAGTTGAGGCGTGGTTGGGGGTGTAGGCGGAGCGGAGCGTGGAGCGGGGACGCCGGCCGCTGGTTGGGCTGAGCTGAGCAGAGCAGAGCAGCTACTGAGCAGTTACCGCTACCGCTGCGCCGCACGTAGGCAGGAGCGGGAGCGGGAGAGCGAGTGAGCCGGTTCCTCCTTCTGGGTCTCTGCGGTTTTCCGGCGGACCTGGAGGTGCAGGCACAGGTAGCAGGTACCTTTGAGGGACGCGGGCAGCGGCATCGGCAGCGCGTCTGAGGAGCTGGTAAGTCGGCAAAAAACGGGTGTACGGGAGAGGAGGCTTGAGGGCCCTCTCTACTGAAGGTGGGGTGTGTGTGGGGGCTTTTTGGCAGGTCAGCTGGTCAGCTGGTGTGGCGAAAGCCTTGGGCCTGAGCCTTGACCCCCCCCTCCCTGAGCCGCACGCTCGCACGCTCTCACAGTGACGCTCAATGCTGCTTGCTAGCCATTGCTAGACATTGCCCAGTCCTCCCTCTATATTCCTGGTCCTGCTTCCCCGGGGCCTGTTCACCTCCGCTCACCCTTCGCTCTCACAGCTCTTGCTTTCGCTGCCCTCAGTGCCTCCGCCCTGCCCATTCTCCATCTCCTGTCCCTCTCTACCGGCCTGGCTGCGGGCGTGCAGGGGTTCGGGGCAGCTTTGTCCAGCTCTGGGGCTGCTCCCCCCGCTCTCCCCTCCCCTCCCCTGGTGCCCTACGCCCCACGCTTAGCTGTCTCATAGCGGGCACTGACCGGAGAGCCCCACTCCCAGTCTCATTACCTGTGCGACCCCCCTTAAGGGGGATAGCACAGAAGTGAGGTGAGGTGAGGCCTGGCTTGGACTCCCGGTCTCTTGCCTGTGTGGCACGGCAGGAGGTGGCGCGGGCTGGCTAGGGGCAGGGGTTGGGTTGCACATATGAGCGGGGGTGGTGCCACGACAAAGGCGCCAAAGGTGACAAAGGTGAAAAAGGTCCCAACTAAAGCTGACGTAGATCGGGCGTAGATCTTACTGAAAAATTGAAAAATCGAAAAAAGACATTTGTCAATACTTTTGACAAATCAAATTAAATCTGTAAGACAGCACAGCTCATAACATAAATACAGGATAAAATTCACACCATCCATACTACCCGGCTGTCGGAGACAGCACAGTTGGAATCACTGGACTATCAGTCCTCCGGCGTTTCAACGGTTTAGAGGAGCGACGCTGGTGTTTTCCCGGTGGATCCCTGACAAGAGCACTTGTTCCAGCCCACCTCTAATAAGTATTCAACCTATAAGCTATGAGATCTGGGAAAATTAGGAAATCTGCAGTGGCTCCCAAAAGGAGGAAACCAAAACAGATGTCCTCCGACGAGGAGCCGGATCAAGGTAGCCATGGGTCCTCAATGGCTTCTAACGTTACAGCAAAGGTGGCAATACAGAGGCCAAATGGTAACGACAATAACAGTCTTGGTCGTAACGGCAAGGGCAAGGGCAAGGACACACCAAACACTTTGAAAACCTTGAAGCTGCTTGACTATTTCAAAAAAATTCCACCCATGGCGAAAACTTCTACATATTCGCAACCGCTGGAGGATACCAATCTTGGAGCATCGGACCAAACGGCCGAAATAATTACGCTCTCTTTACAACCTCCGCCCCCACAACAGCTGCAGAAGAACACTCCCAGTAAAATCTTGGCTCAACTTCCGGAAGTCTTTATTTTTGGATCCACACAAAAAGAAGTAACCTCAACTCAGCCAGAGGGGATAACTTTAAAACAAAACCTCCAACACGATGACCCTCCACAAACGCAATCAGGTAATTCCCCCTCATTAACGAACATGAGCAAGCAAGAAGTACCTTTGTTGCATATCCTTCCGCAGAGCCAATTACAAAACTCAAGCACCCTTACTGACCAAGCTCAGAATACAGAATCATTAGTACTACAACCATGCCAAGATCTTGTCGTATTAAAGGATCCCACAATGGCTCTTCATAGTCACCTAGTTTTTCCTCAAATTCATGTGCAAAATACCCTCCATAGCAATATCAATCTACGATCAGTTGAACTGCTTCATTCCATAAGCACACCAAAGGACCATTTCGAAGCGCCAAGCCCTCAGCACACCACATTTACACCTAAAATAGAATTAATGACACCTCCACCACAATCGCCTAAAAAATCAGTACCAGATGACCAGTTTTTAGCGGACTTGTCATTGTTCTTTAAAAATACTCAAAATTCTCCTAATCATACTTCAAACGCAAAACTTAAGGCAGAGGACCCTACAGCAATTGGTATCTGGCCCCAACTTCTCCAAACTTTCCAACAAACAGTTAATGCACTAAATTATCACTCCGACAAATTGGATGTGCAGATAGACCTTTTGAATACCCTAGCACTGTTCACAGCTGGCATTGACAATAAATTGGACAAACTGAACAACTTAATAATAGGAGCGCAATCTTCTGCAAAGCTTGTCCAGGCGGTCTGTTGCTGTTCCCCAATTATAGACTCACTTTCGTCGCTTCCAGCCTTCTTATCAAAGGTCATAGATGAAGTCAAGTTGTTGAAGGGAGGCAATTCATCAACAACTTTTTGCCCACAACCGCAAACATTGCCAAACACGTCCCAAAAACAAGCTAACCCTCGGAGAATAACAAAACAAGGCTCCCAGCTGAGGGAGGAAATAGTTCTCCTCCCAAAACAGCCAAATGAGCAGTCAACATCTGACCAACTCCAAATAGGTACAACGGGCGCCGACCTGACAGAAGCAACGATCAAAAAAGCTTGGCCTCCCAGTGGCAGCCCAGATTGCGCAGCCCACATTGAGCACGAGACAGTGGCTAGCCCGGCAGCTCAGATATCCTTGACCTCGGAAGTACAGCCAGCTCCTTTATTACTCTGCAGCAAGAGAGAGCGCAAACGCCAGCGCAAAAACAGAAATAAAACTAGGACTAAAACTACAGCAGCTACGACAAACTTTTTTCCTCTCTTCGCAATAGCTTCTAACAAAAAAGTTCTTAGTGAACATGACGCGCCATCACCCTCAGCAAACCCAAACATAACTGAACAAAAAGGGGACCTATCCGAAACCGCCGCCCAACGGATTCTGAGCAGTAACCAAGACTCAACTAAGTTAGTTACGGGAATAGTGACTGATGATTTTAATGCTGCTAAAGAAAAGCTAAGGGTGAAAATCAACGATCCAAGCGCATCAGATCCCACACCTGTGGGAATAACAATAGAAGATCTTAGCATAGCTAAAGAAAAGCTAAGGGCGAAAAGCAACGATCTAAGCTTGTCAGAACTTACCGCGACCACAACTAATCCTAAATCAGTGCCTGCCTCAATTTTACCCTGGTCAGACAATGCAATGACTAGTTCAAATCTAACAAAAACTATCTACAACCATAATCCACCTCTGCCTACTAATAGCCAGTCCTTGAGGAAGGACCCTCAATACCAGCCGCAACATGAGCCGGATCTCGATGCAGGCCCGACCCTTAACAACACAAATAAGTCAACTCAAAGCTCATGCAGCAAAAAGGACAAATGCGACCCCAAACTTTCTCATATTATACTAGCCCCAGACTATAAATCAAAAGGCAGGCAAGACATCCTCAATAGATCTAATATAATTAAATTAGTGGATGGAACTCCGGGGTTTGCAGGCATGGCTTCGGATGACATAGAATCCATTGAATTCCTTCCACCAAGAGGCACTCAACCATCTGAGGTTACACTGGTAGCTTTTAAGTCGGCCTACTGGGCAGGGGTATTTCTGGATCACAAGGCTATCCTGCGGGGTTGGGGCATTCGTGTGTATCCATATTCCACCCCAGGGTATCCCCCAGCCTTATTAAACCAGCAAACGCCACCAAAAAGAGCAGGAACCTTACAATCCGAGCCCCGTCTCAGACCATTCTCGATTCTAAAAAATGCGTCAGGACCTGAAGCACGTGACAAACTGACATTAAATGCGATCTCTAACGACGATTCTCATCAAGGCTGGAGTTGGCTCCCTGCCATCTTATCATCAAAAAGAGCAGAATGACCTCAAGGCGCAAAGCCTACGGGTCAAACTCTCACACCTTTGGAAAATATAACCACTCAAGCATCCCTATCGGCAATGGGGCACAACCCGCAAGTAGATCCCATCTTCTTAATTTGCTCCTGGAACATCAGTGGACTGCAACAGAAAATTAGGAACCCAGAAACTTATTCTTTCATTTGTAAGCACGCTGTAATAGCTCTGCAGGAAACTTGGGCCTCACAAGGCTACCCCGTCACAGGTTATATCGAGCTATGGAAACCAGCACTGAGGGACAGCAGGTACGGTCACTCAAAAGGTGGTATGTCAATATATATATCAATTAATCTAAAAGGCCCAATAACACAATTAAAATTGGATGAAGACTGGCTGCTTGGGGTTAAAATCAATTCTTGGCGGGAACAACGCTCACTCATCCTCTTAAACGTGTATATCAACCCAAATACACGCACAAAAAAATCACACCTGGTACAACTAACGGAAATTATGAGCGACCTAGCTGTGGAGCACCCTCACTCGGACTGTATTGTAACTGGGGATTTTAACACCAATCTATTTCAGGGGCAATTAGCAGAAATTGAGGGGCCCTTTCTATTCTCCCTGAACGAGGCAGAGTCACAAATCAAACCGGCAAATCAAGCCTATTGTGGCTTGGGACATCTCTGTGCGATGCGTTTTTACAGCGCAGGCTACCTGGTTATAAACGGAAGATCAGAGAGTGATACGCCCCCCAACTGGACCTGGACAAATGGAAATAAATGTTCCTATCTGGATTATTCCATCTGCAATTCAGCTCTGCTCCAATGTTTGGTCAGCTTTTGCATTCACCCACGAACTGAAAGCGATCATCGACCTCAGGTCATAACCTTCAAAACAAATCCGGTGAAGCATAAACCTGCACCTTCAACTAGCAGGGGAATATACTCCGAAAACCTTAAGCGCCTCAGATGGAGCGAAGACATCAGCCCGCAGATCCTTCAAGTAAGCATGGAGCTGATAAGAGGCGGATGTGACCAGGAAGCCTCCCCGATAGTGACATGGTCGAAGCTCTGCGTTCATCTGATTAACCTTTTTCCAAAAAAACATCAATCCTCAAGGAGATCTCTCCCGCGCCAGTTCGTGCTTTCACATCAGTCGAAGCAACTTAAGAAAGCTAGAAATAAAGCCTTACGACTGCTGGCAAAAGCTCCAGGGAACAGCGAATGCTTAAAACAGTACCAAGTAGCTCAAAAGTCATTTAGGTTGGCGACCACAAAAGATAAACGGACACATGACAACCAATTTTGGTGTAAGTTAGTGTATGAAAGCAAGAGCCGAAACTCACGAAAATTTTGGGCCCTAATCAACCAGTCCAATTCAAGTATATTGGGTTTTGGATCTGCCAACATTCAAGAATCAGACTGGGTCACCTTCCTTACTGACCATTTTAGTCACCCAGAATGCTCGGGAGCAACAGGAGAAAGTCCCGCAAGAGAGAAAGCAACAGATTACAACATAAAGCAGAGCAACCTCATAGATAACGAGGATCTCCAGTTGTCACAAGAAAGGGTCGCCACGGCTGTGTCAAAAGCCAGATCAGATGGAGCTCCGGGCCCAAATGGCCTCCCACAGAATTTGTTTAAATCAGACGTGGCTTTCTGGTCAGGCCCATTGTCAAATCTCTTTAACTTTGCCCTGAGAACTGCAACAATCCCAGACTCATGGCGGGGCGCAATAATTCAACCTATCTATAAATCTGGTTCCCGTGCCTCCCCCAGCAATTATAGACTTATTGCACTCCTGGACATAGATGCGAAACATTATGCGGGTCTCCTGCTGGAGGAGTTGAGGATATGGGCAAAGGCACACAAATTGATACCAATTAGCCAAACAGGCTTCATCGCCAATTCTGGGACAATGACCAACCTATTAGCACTGTCAACTATTGTCGATAAAGCACTCTTCACATCTAGATCGGTGTTCTGTTGCTTTGTCGACTTTAAAGCAGCGTTTGATAGGGTTCCGAGGGCTGCTTTATGGGAAAAGCTGAGGAAATGGGGGATCCCGGACAAACTTCTGGAGGCTATCATACAACTTTACTCCAGAACCTGGGTTAGGGTGAAGTTGGGGTCCGGCACGCATCTCTCTCTGAAAATCTGGACATCAAGAGGTGTGAAGCAGGGATGCGTGCTGGCCCCCATGCTTTTCAATCTGTTTATAGCGGATTTGTCAACCTCACTGGACGATACTAATAGCCACCCCCCAAAGGTAGGAGGAATGGCATTAAGTAATCTCTTATATGCCGACGACCTGGTTCTCTTTAGCCTCACTAGGGTCGGGCTGCAAAGGCTCCTTGACAAACTGTACACCTATACGACCATGAACCAACTAGAGGTCAATTTAAAGAAAACACAAGTAGTTCCATTTGGTCGGAAACGGCGCATTGTTGGAGGGTGGTCATACAATAATACAAGCCTCGTCATAGGTCATTCATATAAGTACCTAGGTGTCCACTTGGACTCTAGGGGTAATCTTACTAAACACCGCAACGAGCTCACAGTAAAAGCCATAACCCTTGCTGTATCACTAGCAAAACTCTCAAAAAATATCTCTGGTCCAACTCTTTTACCACTTTTAGAAGTTTTGAGAGCAAAAATCGGCCCCACCCTATCATATGGCATAGAGATATTCAGGGGCAAGCTGAACACTGTCCTAAATCAACATACAACCAAAATTTACAAAAAGGTACTCCACTTGCCAAACTCCGCATCTCCAGCTCAGGTAAGACTTGAGCTGGGGATATTGAATTATAATGTTTCTAACATTGGCACATATCTAAATCTTTGCCACAAACTGAGACAAGCGGACTCAGGCACGCTAGAATCTTTGGTCTGGCTGGAAATCAGCCAGAAAAACCCTGGAGGTACGTTTGGCTGTCTCTTCAAGGACTATATACATCAAATGTCGGCGAGTGAGCTATGGGCCCTCAACCCCAGCCGAGCAGCATTCAAAACTGCCATCAAAAAATGTGTGAGAATGAGCTCCCTCACAATGGATAAGGCACTCTTTACCAAACGTAGTCATGCTTGGGCTCTTGTAAATTCTTACAGACGGCTAGCCCCTGCAACTTATCTGTCTTGCACATACTCACTGTATTTAAAACGTAGCTTCATGGCAATCAGGATGGGTGACTGGCGCTTTTTGCAAGATCTGCCCCCCTGGCGGCGTATGGCGGAAAATGTAATTTGCAGAGGGTGCGGCAAGACAGCCAAAACCCTGCTACATGTAGTTTGTCTTTGCCCAGCTTTTAATCCCCAACGCAAGTGCAAACTTAAAGTAGAGTGGAATAGGATGGGTGTTCGGACATGTAGGCAAGCCATTATAGAGGCCCTGAACCCTGAAAATAAAGACTTAAATTTGGGTCTAATAACTTTTATTCAACAAGCATATCGTTATTTTATGCAAAACAGGACTTGTTAATAAAAATTTTAGAGAAGAAATGAAATGTTTACCATGCTCTGCAAATTGATAGTTCAATACTCCCAATCCCATTCCACAGAACACTGCCTTATTTTTAATATGCATGTTGTACTTTTACAGTTAGCGTAATATATAACAGTGTATCGTATTTTAAACTAGTAGGTGCTCTTTTTAACTGTGAATTTTGTAAATGCTTTTAAAGATATCTGTGTTATATCTAAATAAAGATTATTATTATTATTATGTCGAGTAAGGTGTCATACGAATTGGAATACTAACCCCTCACCAATTCTGCCAACGGGGTTAGCATTCCACCCTTCTAGAGGGACACGACATGTACAGTACCTGAAACCCGGGTAAAATCAGACATAGCCTCAGCTCCACAAAATGGATGCTGCCACCACAGACACAAGTCTGCCCTCCTGCTGCTGGGAGTCCTTCCAGCTTGGGAGACGTGGACAAAGGGTTTCCTGCCAGGGGAGGTGCGAGCACCACCCCAGACAGGATTTTGTGTATTGGTCAGGTAGGGCTTGAAAGGAAAGAGACATGCCTGAGGCTCACAAGGAGCCTCGGTGCATATGCCAGTTCAAACCGGTCCTGGGGCACACCAGCCCCAGACCTGGGGCGAGCTGGACAAAGGATTGGGGTTGTAACCACCCCCCTTCCTGTTCCCACCCTTAGGGAGGGACCTAGCAGGTAGTCCGGCCCCTAGAATCCGCTTAAAGGTAGGAGCTGTGTCCTAAGACTTCAGACATCCTGGAATCAACTTAACCACAAGAAGAAGACGGGAACTTCGACGCTCTGCTGCACAGAGGACAGAAGGAAATCTCCCCTATGGTCAGGGAGTGACCATCTTGCTAACGCAAGCACCAACCAGCTATTCGATGTCTGCTTTGCCGCCGCCTCCCGCCGGAGCCCAAGCCCAGAGCCCAGAGCCCGACAAGACCTGGACCTCCAGACCTCTCACAGCCCGATCCACAGTCCCTGCAAAGAAGGAACCCGTGGAGGCATCGAGACACGTGGAGCCAGCCATCTTGAAAGACCGACAACAAGCTGCAAGCGCGACAACAGAGGCTCCCTCCAAGTTGTGCTTTGGGTCCTAAAAAGCCCAACACCCAAGCAGCATCTGCACCAAAGGTGAGCCCTCCAGCATCTCCACGATCTGCGTGGGGCCCCTCTGCACTTTGCATCTCGACGCGCCTGCCCGGTCCCTGGCCCGGTGGCTAGTGGCCATTTTGGCGACCTAACTTGAAATCAACGATGCTGGTCTGGTTGCTCCAGACTGGCCCCAGCTGCTCTCCAAAAGAGCAGCCCCTCTGACCTTGCTGGTCAGAACAATCAGCTTTCTTTACTTTCCACAACTCCTGCCTTTGCCAAGGCTTGTTTGCTTCTTTCGAGTCACCGATACCGCCGACAGCGAGAGCCTGCGTGGGACAGCTCGTGACTCGACTCCTGGACGTCGTCGACCTTCAGGGACCACGTGGCTGCGGAGACAAGCTACACCTCATCACCTGTTTGCACCCGACATCGCCTGGTACCTACCTGGTGCCACGCCGGTCACTGGCTAGTGACTGTGAACACTGTCCCCTCTGCTTTCAGGTCTTCTACAACTCCGACCCACCCTTGGATCCAACGCAGCTCTTCTGGACCGACCGCCTGCAGCATCTTTGTCATCAGGCTCCATTGAATCGATAGACGAAACCCGACGCACTTCGAGACCTATGCACACGCTTCCTGTGGGTGAGGTAAAGCTGGCACTCCGGTGCCCAAGTGTAGAGAAACATCTCTAGTGTCTGTGTTTTAAGTCTTAAGTTCGTAGTCCATCCAGAAGACCCTTTCTGCAGTAACTTTTAAACTTTTACGCACCCATTGAAAACCTATGGGAGCCCGCGTGTAACTTTCCTCACTGCACACGCGACCCGTGGACCTCCTGGTCACTAACTGAAGTTAGCTCCTTGTAGGCCCAGCGATTCTAGAGGCCCTAGGCCTTTTCCCTTTCCTGTTCGTGGTACTTATACCACTATTTTAGTATATGGTTTGAGTGGCCACCAGGGCCCATCCATATAAAGTGCAACTTCTGTATATTGTAATACTTTCTTGTTTAACGATTTTTGCTCCTGTGCTCATAAAGAGTCTAGGGGATACTTTGAGTAATAAATACATATATATTTTGAATATATATCTGTGTGATGTCCTTTCATTGGTATAAAGGGGGGTTACATATGGTAAAACAGCCTGCTTAACACGCTTTAACGAGTTTAGCCTCAAAGACTGCTTAGCCTACGCTACCACTAGGGCAGCTAGTCCGAAAAGGTTGACTTACAACCACACCATAAGGGTTGCTTGGCATGGTACAAGGTGGTCACTTTAACTAGTGAACATCATATACCAGGCCAACTTCTCACAGTCATTTTTCTTTAAAACTGCAACCGCAACTTCTCTGTTGACTCTTATTGGACATGCAACTGTGTTTCCACTCTGCACACAGCCTCCTTGGGTTTCTGGGGTACTTACCTTGGGTGGTTCCTGGTTCTCCAACGCTTCTAAATCCTTTAGTCCAAGTTCCATTCTTGTTTGTAGTTCTCATTCCACTTGTTTAGTATATGGTTTGGTCTCCTCCTGGAGACCAGTTTATATTCGCTCTACTTACCTGATTTCTTTGAAATATTCTTATGTGTATAGTTGATATGGCCGGATAGGGGATATACCAAGTGATAGTGATTGTGTTGTGTTAATAAATAAACTTTTTTTCATAAACACCGTGTGTCTCTTTCTCATCTAATCTACACTCTTAAATGTGATAAAACAAGCTGCTTTACACTCCTGCGAGATAACCCTGAAGGCTGCGCTCCACAGCTACCACTTTGAGACATTTCTATGGTTATCAAAGACCACTAAAACCACCATAAGGGTAGCTTGGATTAGTGCAAGGGGCATCACTTGAATAAGTGTGCACCATATACTAAGCCAACCTCCTACATAGCACCCAAGTTATTTACAATCGGGACAGTTCCACAGCAGTAGAGCTTTGAACGTTCCCTCTTCCATGTTACTGTATCCATTCCAGGGTTTTTATTTGCTTTTTGGTCCCTGTAGTCATTTTAGGTCTCGCCTGGCGTTAGCCGAGCGCATGCGCTGCTCTCGCCATGCGAAGGCCTTTTGGAATCAATACGGATTCCTAAGCGTGCACGCGGACGGACAGAAGATGTACAGGCGCGGCGTGGGATTACACGCGACATCAGATAGGTGCCGCTGCAGATTTACTGCCAAAATGTTCCTGCGGACTTATAGAAGATGTGCACACATGGCGTTTCTGCACAACATGCGCATTGCAGCCTCCTTCTCGATGTGTCCCTCGTTTCCACTGTTTTCGTCTTCTCCCATTTCCGTGTTCACCTCTTATTCGCTCAGATTTTCCTACACCCCCATACACATAACTGTACTCTTCTATATACAGTTACATCTTGCACGCTCTCCATCTATAGTAGCCTTTTATTAAACAAATGCGGTGCAGTGGATTTTCCTTGTTTTCTCTTGCTGTGGTGATCGCTGCCTGTGCTCAGACTCAGTGCCTAGAAGCCCTCGATGTTATTGGCTGGGAGAGGATGGGTCATTACAGAGCTGCTGACTTTGGAACTAGGCAATCAGACTCCAGTCCCGGCGTCGGCTCAGCACCCTGTGATTCCAGGCAAATCGCCTCACCTTCCCTTGTTTCACAATATGAATGCGTCCCTGTGATATGTAACTGGTGCTCGTGTAAAGCGCTCTCTCGGGTCGGTTTCGCATTAAATAAAACTGCTCTGATGGGAACTAAACGAGATCTGAGCCCAGCCCGTCCCAGACCTTCAAGGCTGAGAGGGAACCCACCAATCAGAAGGCAGAACAGCAGCGCATCATCACTCACCAGGTAGATCCTGGCTTCTGTCCTTTTGTGTTACCATCTGATCCTTTTCACAGTGCTTAGAAGCCCCCGGTCACATGTCCTGGCTGCAGACCCCAACGAGGTGTCTGCACAAGGGTGTCACCCCAATCCCAGTTGCTTTTTTGTTTTAAAAGCCCCTTTATATGTACTGTATCAGCCTGTCACACCTCTGTGGCATAAGAACCTGCCTGTGAGAAATGTCTTATTGTTTGAGAACGCACCAGGCCTTCACAAGACTGTGAATAAACAGGACGTTTTCCTTTTGATAAAGATAAAGACAACCGACCCATGCCTCTCTTGTGTCTAAATAGCCTGTTTTGACTCTCACTCAAACATCTCGCCGTGTGTTCAGTTCACAAAACAATCATAGTGCTTTACGTCTGTACGTTTTTTAAATGACAACTACATTTTGGGGCATTTCGGAAAACACTTGATTTTTGTAGCTTAACATCTCGGTGGTGTCGGTAAATCGGTTTCAAAGTTTTCATTTAGCTGAAAGGTGTGTTTCTTTTTTTACGTGCAATACTTACCAGACTTACGTACATGTCAATTCAATCCCCATTCATCGCAGTCCCATCATATTTTGTGCTGGTTATATGATCTGCTCACACCTTCAGCTTTAGCATACCAAATAATCCCATATTAAGAAGTATATAACAAGCATTTGCAATGCAATAGGTCTGGCATTAACGCGAGTTTGAGCTATTGGCATTGTAAATGACAACGCGTTTTATTTATGCTTCAAAAACCAAAACATAAATGTAGGAAGGTGGATATCTGACTATGGTTACCCCCAAATTTTTGCCTAGTGTCTAGCTGGTTTTTCGACTTAGTTGGCCTGAGATCCTGCTATTCAGGATCTCAGCCTGGCTGTTCTCTCTTTAAAATGGACTCCATGTACCCTAGGCACATACCCAATTGGTTGGGTCACCCTGTCAGCCCCTGTACCAGTGTACACTAGGTACCCAGGGCATTGGTGTACCCAAGGCCTGCCAGGGGCTGAAGCATGTATTATGCCACCCCAGGCTTGGCCTAACAATTTGACACAACTGGCTGATCACTCAGCTGGGGTAAGTTGGTGTAATCACCTCTTACTTAGGTGTAGTATACCTATACCTAACCTTAAATGGGACACCTGGTAACCTATAAGTCACTCCTATGGCAGGCCTTAACAATCCTGAAGGCAGAGTGCTTGGTTCCATGTGAGATGGTGCTCTGGCATGAGCTGAGCCTGTCTGCAGTGGTCGGAACAACTTCCTTCTACTGTTTCCAGATATCGTCATACCATATACTCTTAAGTGCATTATGAACCTTGCGGTAAAATGCTAACTTTGGTTTGGCTTTATCAAAACATGTCGAGTAAGGTGTCATACGAATTGGAATACTAACCCCTCGCCAATTCTGGCGACGGGGTTAGCATTCCACCCTTCTAGAGGGACACGACATGTACAGTACCTGAAACCCGGGTAAAATCAGACATAGCCTCAGCTCCACAAAATGGATGCTGCCACCACAGACACAAGTCTGCCCTCCTGCTGCTGGGAGTCCTTCCAGCTTGGGAGGTGTGGACAAAGGGTTTCCTGCCAGGGGAGGTGCATGCACCACCCCAGACAGGATTTTGTGTATTGGTCAGGTAGGGCTTGAAAGAAACCAGACATGCCTGTGGCTCACAAGGAGCCTCGGTGCATATGCCAGTTCAAACCGGTCCTGGGGCACACCAGTCCCGGGCCTGGTGCGAGCTGGACAAAGGATTGGGGGTGTAACCACCCCCCTTCCTGGTCCCACCCATAGGGAGGGACCTAGCAGGTAGTCCGGCCCCTAGAATCCGCTTAAAGGTAGGAGCTGTGTCCTAAGACTTCAGACATCCTGGAATCAACTTGAAACTAAGAAGAAGACGGGAACTTCGACATTCTGCTGCACAGAAGACTGAAGGAAATCTCCCCTGTGGTCAGGGAGGGACCACCTTGCTAACGCAAGCACCATCCAGCGAATCAACGTCTGCTTTGCCGCCGCCTCCCGCCGGAGCCCGAGCCCAGAGACTGACAAGACCTGGACCTCCAGACCTCTCACCGCCCGATCCACAGTCCCTGAAAAGAGGAGACCCGTGGAGGCACCGAGACACGTGGAGCCAGCCATCTTGAAACAACCACGACAAGCTGACAAGTGCAACAACCGAGGCTTCCTCCAAGTTGTGCTTTGGGATCTGAGAAGCCCAACCCTCGAGCAGCATCTGCACCAAAGGTGAGCCCTCCAGCATTTCCACGATCTGCGTGGGGCCCTTCTGCATTTTGCCACTCGACGCGCCTAACCGGTTGCTGGCCCACTGGCTAGTAGCCATCTTGGCGACGAACTTTATGAAATACACCACTGGTCTGGTTGCTCCAGACTGGCCCTTGCTCCCCTCCAAAGGAGCAGTCCTTCTGACCTTGCTGGTCAGAACCATCAGCTTATTTCATCTCCTACAACAATTGCTTTTGCCAAGGCTTGTTTGCTTCGATCAAGTCGCCAATACCGCCGACAGCGAGAGCCTGCATGGGACAGCTCGTGAACCGACTCCTGGACGTCGTCGACCTCCAGGGACCACGTGGCTGCAGAGACAAGCTACACCTTCCTTCCTGTTTGCACCCGACATTGCCTGGTACCCACCTGGTGCCACGCTGGTCACTGGCTAGTGACTGTGAACACTGTCCCCTCTGCTTACAGGTCTTCAACATCTCCGATCCACTCTTGGATCCACTGCATCTCTCCCGGACCGACCGCCTGCAGCATCTTTGCCTTCAAGCTCCACGGAACAGATAGAAGAAACCCGACGCACTTCGAGGCCTATGCACCCGCTTCCTGTGGGTGAGGTAAAGCTGGCACACCTGTGCCCAAGTGTAGTATTACATCTCTAGTGCCTGTGTTCCAAATCTTGAGTTCCTAGTCCATCCGGAAGATCCTCTTTGCAGTAACTTTGTACTTTTTACGCACCCATTGAAACCTATGGGAGCACGCGTGTGACTATTTGCTCTGCACACGCCACCCGTGGACCTCCTGGTCACTAACTGAAGTTAGCTCCTTGTAGGCCCAGCGATTCTAGAGGCCCTAGGCCTTTTCCCTTTTCTGTTCGTGGTACTTATACCACTATTTTAGTATATGGTTCGAGCGGCCACCAGGGCCTATCCATATAAAGTGCAACTTCTGTGTATTCTACTGTAATCTTGTTTGACGATTTGTGCTCCTGTGCTCATAAAGAGACTAGGGGTTACTTTGAGAAATAAATACATATATATTTTGAATATATATCTGTGTGGTGTCCTTTCATTGGTATAAAAGGGGGTTGCATTTGGTAAAACAGCTGGCTTAACACGCTTCACGAGTTTAGCCTCTAAGACTGCTTAGCCTACGCTACCACTAGGGCAGCTAGTCCGAAAAGGTTGACTTACAACCACACCATAAGGGTTGCTTGGCATGGTACAAGGTGATCACTTTAACTAGTGAGCATCATATACCAGGCCAACCTCTCACAATAAATAAAAGGCATTATCATTTACAATGCCAATAGCTCAAACTTGCGTAAATGTGAGACTTGTTGCATTGCAAATGCTTGTTTGTTTCATTAATAATTCAGTGCTCCGGATGGGCCAGTGAAAAGAGTCACCCCGGCATAAATGAGAGTCTCACGCATGAAATTGGTAAATTGGTAAAGTGAAGTGCTTTGGAGCGGAGAACGACCTGTACAACGCGGTTGTTACACCGCGGTATGTTTACATCGCGGGCTTTACAATGCAAGCCGTTACAACGACTTGCGCTGGATGGCGCTCTAAGCTAAGGAATAGTATGATTTACTATTCCAACACCTTCCCTACTGTTACGTAGGCTGGAGTTGGAA
The DNA here is from genome assembly GCF_964204655.1 of Triturus cristatus. NCBI lineage: Eukaryota > Metazoa > Chordata > Amphibia > Caudata > Salamandridae > Triturus > Triturus cristatus. Next base: position 104,353,785 of record NC_140593.1, on the reverse strand, counting down.
TAGTACATCATACTAGTCCAGCGCAAGTCGTTGTAACGAACGCGATGTAAAATACCGCGTTGTGAATGTATGCATTGTAACGTCATACATTCTCTATGCATTGTAACATCATACATTCCTTTGAAGCAGTCAGCTAGCTTCATGTCCCCCTTCCAGGTGCCATTTCACTGCTGTGCATGCTGCTGGGCCTGCTCGAAGCAATTACACTGCTTGGATGTAATTTATTGTGCTGCTGAGGCCATATTTTACACTACTACGATTGATTCTCTGCTTCAGGCCACTAAGTACATTTGTGATGACGTGTCACTCCAAGTGTCACACAAAAGACATCATTATGTCACACACAATGCAAACATGGAAATGTCACACGTAAGGAGGCTGAAAACGTGGAAGCATTGCTCAAGAATTCTACCCAGTACTGCCCCCAAAAAGTGGTGCTAAGAGCGATGTGGCGACGGCCACAAATGCACAAATGTTACATGCAGCTGCTGTCTTCAATATTACCAAGCTGTTTCATGACGCATCTTGAGTATTTTTAAAACTTCTGTGGCATGTCAATGCGGACTATGAATTGTTGATTTCTGCAAATACTTTCCAATTTACCTTGTAAATAAAGATGGCCCTATTCTGTGTACATGCACATATGAGTTGTCTGGGCAACCTTCAGGACAGAAGGGGCAAGAAGACTCGCCAAACCGGCTACGCAATCTAAAGCTCTCTTTTTTGCAGAAAGCCATCCAGCCTGACCTGATCTGGAAGGTGATTGGTTGTTTGGAGAGATTTGAGGGAGGTTAAAAGGGGTGTGTATGGCCAAAGTTCATACACTGGTCCAGGAATGGGAGAGCACATAAAGGAGTTCTGGTCAACTAACGTTCGATGTAAATTTACGAGACATCTGATACTTTCCTGATGGACTCCATGTAGGATGAATGGAATTCCGGTCTTTTATTTATGAAGCCAATGCATTCTGGTTGTTGTAGTCTCGCTCTGCTTCAGGGGCGCCAATTGAACTAACAGAAATATTAAGAATGAATTAATAAAATAAAGCTCGGAACTAGGCAATGTAGCCCTGATTGGGGTCGGTGCTGTTCGTCCCCTGCGTAAACCCCTGTTTGCACAGGGTCGGAACTTTGAGTTGCTTCGTATTTACCAGACCTGGTAATTACCGGGTACTCTATCTCACCCTGTGTTACATTTCTGCAGGTGAAACCTGACAGAATTTACATGGGGAGAGGTGCACAGTGTTTCCCGTACTGCGGATTTTGGTGTGATATGCACCAAAGTCTGCATGTTCGTCCCCAGAAACTCGTAGTAGGTTCTATTTACTGCAAATGATAAACAACACACCCCAGGGTGTCATTATAAGCGCCTGGAATCAGACAAACTCAGAATTAGGCCCTACATCTTCCAATCAGAAGGCGCGACGGGTAACCTTGATTGACAGGACACATGGGGTCTCTCTTGTTGTGATCCCAGTGGCAGTAACTAGCTGCCTTCTAATGCCACAGGACTGTGTGTTTCCGGATTCCATGTCTGAGTAGTTTATGGTGGCCAGATTTTATTTTTTATTTTATTTTTTGCAGTTTGGTACGTAGAGTCCTATTTATCGGTAATTACTTCAGGACTAAAAGTCCCAGAATGCAAAGAAATAGACCGGCCTGGATAAACTTCTCACACGTGGGATTAGGAGATTTGGGAGTTTTGGTGTCACTGAGAGTAGAGCGCACGTCCAGCGCTGCCTGTCAGGGCATAGAACGCGTCCCTTAAATCCCCACTGTCACAGTCTTCTCAAATTTTCCACATGCCTCTGGCTTTCTGGGACTCGTAGTCTGGTTTATTTTGTTATAAAATCTGGGCTACATATAGCTGAGTGCAAATAAAACAAATGGTCTGGAATAACCAGTCATAAACAGACATAAGAACATTGCGCATGCGCAACTGTTTGTACTTAACACATTTAGGAAAAGTGTTCAAATATCCGCTCAAGATTTCTAATAAACCTTTACTTTTGAAACTCTTAGGTTGCAAACTGGTTCGTTCTGCTATCAGTGTAACCCAGAGAGGCGTGTAGCAGTTCTTACAACAGAGCTCTGAGGTTTACACGGACCATGCGTGAGTAATTTACACCAACCAGTTTTTTCTTGGCATTCTGCCATTTGTTGTCCTGTTCATCCCGATATAAAATTAAAACTGCAACTCCCAGCATGCAAAGTAAAGAATCTGGACGTGATAATCTACTCCATCCTGGATTTGGGAAACTGCAGAGCGCTATATAAAGATGTGACTTCAAATGTTTAATTCTGTTGGCAGAAGAGGTGTGAGGCCCCAGGCCCCTTTGAAGGCCGAGTCTGGTGAAGGCTGAATATGTGCGAAGTGGAAAATCGCTGGGGCGGGCAGTGTCCCGGCTTAACTCTAGAGAAGGATGTGTTTGACGTCATCGTTGTTACAATCTCCCCTTTTTGTTTAATCCAGAGGTTTGCACTAATCCCGTCTCAGCAGCCCCATTGAGGGAATGGGCGGGTCGGGCGGATACCACTGCGAGGCCGAGGCTTTCAGGGGTCGAAGACCTCAAATCGGCGAGGCCCATTAGGCGGTCGTTAACGCCACTTTAGCGCCGATTAACGCAAAACTGACGTTTTGTCTCAGATGCATAACTCGCCAAGCTTTGACCTGGAGCTGCTGTCTGATGACCTTTCACCGTGCTGGAAAAACACGCCTTTTCACCTCATTAGGCCACACAAGCCGGCTGCAGCCACCGCTCCCCGGCCATTGAAACCGCTTATTTATGCGGCACGACCAGAAAAAACGGTAGTATTTTCACTTCTGCTTTCACAGGTTCAGAAGTGCCAGAGGAGTGTGGAGCGCACTTCGGGGAAGTGTCTTGATTTCCTTTTAACGCGAACAGGAGGGATGCCGGTGTTTTTTAAAACTAGGAGAAAATGACTAGTCCTCGAATTTGGGTAAAAAGTATATGTGTGACGCCCACCCCCTGCAAGTGCGCAGTTGGAAATAAAAATTCCGAATTAAAGATCTCCGTATATACGTTTTCAACGCTTTAGGAAGAGTATTTTGTTAACTTTGAAGCAAAAATATTAAAAACTAAAAATAGCAGTACCTCGCATGACATACAGAAACGTGAAACAAACTGTTCGAAACTATAAACCCCACGCAGTACAGGTTGTAGGTTTCGGATCCGCCACACGCTGGTGTTTTCTAAGAGGAGTCGAGGCGACGATGATGGATTTAAGCGTAAAAGCGAATGTGAGATGGTTTGAAGTGCTCAGCCTCAGGGGTCTTGCGGCGTGGTAGATGTAACGAGGGAGCAAAACTCGCAATTTACATAAGCATATTTACAAAGTGACATGCATACAAATATAACAATACACCTACAAGTGTAAATGAAAACCTACAATGTCAAATATTACGTAAAAGCTAAATAAAGTAACATTTCTTAACCGATCTTCGAAAAGACAACATGACACATTAAGTGTGAAACAACTTCCGACATGATGGCCCCTTATCACATACTGCGCCTGATTTTATGTCTGGCTTAAAACCAGCTGTTAATGTATTTTGTGTACCAGCGCTCGCGGGGGGGAGGGGGGGCTGGGTCAACCCGTTGCTTATCTTTTGTGTGCGGTTGTAGCCAGCAACGACCCGTTATAGGTCAGGGTGGTCTCCCAGCTCCATGCACATATAGGCCGGCTAGGTTACTTTTCTTCGCTGTGCATTCTGGTACCTGTAGTACTATTATTCATGACTGCAGATTCCAGAGTGCACAGAAAAAACACTGAACGAGGTGATTCTAATCTGGCATGGAATCGGAAGGCATTAGAGCTGTGGGACCACCGCAAGGATGTTTGCTGTTCAGTCACAATCCTCAAAGAGCGCACTGAATACAAAAGATTCCCTTCCATTGTAGGCGTCACAGGTCCACAACAGCGCTGGTAGTGGCGCACATGTGATGTGGTTCTCACGGAGGTAATCGAATGCGAAGTAGCCTCAGGTCACGTCACTCCTTGCACCGCCACCCAGCCCTGCATGTTCAGCCGTCAACACATTGCATTCTGGGAATTGTAGTTTAGAAAAAAACCTGCGCGTGGCTGTTTGGCCTAGAAGGCAAAGTGCTTTTGGTAAATAAAGAAAAAAAACAGTCTGTCTGAAAGTGTCATCCCTGGAGTGGGGTCACTTGACAGCTTATTGCGGATGGTTGACAATTAACACTGACGCGTGATGACTGTCGAAGCAGATCGAACACGCTGTCATTCTTGTGAATGAGGTGGAACCGTACATTCTTGGAATCCATTGATTAATATGTGCGTGTCTACCTAAGGCCCACGGGTAGCAGCAGAGGGGCGGGGGGGGGGGAGTGAGGGAAATGCATCAGTTGCTGGATATGTTTGGTGTCATGGGTGGGGGTGGGGGGGGGGGGGGCACACAGAAGCGTAGCAAAGGCCCCTGCAGCGCAAGGGGGTCCCCAATCCTTCAGGGGCATCCAACCATTTGGGGGGCATTTGGTTCAAGGTCAATGAATTTGCGTGTGGTGTCTGAGACTCGGGCCCCTCATCACATTCTACCGGGGGCCCCATCATTTTGTATTGAGCCACTGGGGACACCTCCGGTTAGATTTGGACAAGGCAACAATTTACAAGGGAGAGCCGGGCCAAATGAAGCCTCTGTGGTCCTGATTACAAGTGGGTCGGTTAATTCCAAACTGAGCGTAACCCCCTATTTACGTACAGGTCGGAATTACGAGATTGGCTGTGTTTAAGGCATCCAATAATTATCAGCTGCATTAAATACCTCAACCTTTGTTAACTTTTTGCAGCTCAAACCTGCCAAAATGTAACCGGGACAATTGTTCAGTATTTACTGTACCATGCAGATTTTGGGGTGTTAAACAGCAAATTCCACAAGTTATCCCCTAAAATCTCGTAATGGGTGTAATTTATTGCATACAATAAATAACGTCCCCCGTGGTTTCATTATTTACATTTGCCATAAATAACACCTCGACTTGTGATCAGGCCCTATGAGTCCATGCGAGGGAAGAGCCTTGGAACTATTTAGACAGAGCAACATTATAGACCGGGAGCTCTTCACCTGTGGTCGGGGGACCCCTGGGGGTCCTCAATGCCGACTCAGATGATCCGAACAAACCACAGAACCGAGACAGCTCTAGTTGCAGCCACAGATGACATTCGAATGCTGCTAGACCAGGGATAAACAGTGGACCTCGTCCTCCTCGACCAATCAGCAGTTTTCGAAACCGCATCCCAGCACACACTGATCAACAGGCTCCACCAGATCGGAATCCAAGAAGCACCGCTCAAGTAGATCGCATCCTACCTCACAGGAAGAACACAGAAAGTCTCCCTACTCCTATCTCCCCAAGAACATCACCTGTGGGGTTCCTCATGGCTCATCCTTCAGCCTATCCCTCTTCAACACATACATGACCCCCCTGGCCAACATCCTCAAAAGCGGCGAACTCAACATCATCTCCAATGGCAACGACACCCAACTCATCCTCTCTCTGACTAACAATCCAAGAACCATCATAGTCAAGTTCCAAAGATGCATGAAAGATGTTGCCGACTAGATTAATAACACTTGTCTTAAACTCAGCATCAACAAGACAGAAGTAATCATCTTCAGGAAAGGCAAGGAGACACACTGGAATAAAGAATAGTGGCTCCCGGAGCTGGGCCTAACCCGATACCCACCTGACACACCCGCAACCTCAGCATTATCCTCGACAGCCAGCTATCCATGAAGAAGCAAGTCAGCGCCGTCTCCACCGCCTGCTTCCTCATGCTCCGTATGCCTAGGAAGGTTTTCAGATGGCTCCTGACCCTCACCTGGCAAACTGTCACACAGGCTCTCGTCACAAGCAGACTAACCCCGGGCGGGTAACTCCCCTCTGCCAATGGAGTTTGCGGATTTTTGCCTACCCTGCGCTCCGTTCCAAATGTGGAGTTTAGGCAAAAACTCCCCTCCGTGGCGGAGCGAAGTTAGCCAGCCCCTCCACCCTCCCAAATTAATTAAAAAAGAAGGCACTTACCTGCGTGGCTGCCTCCTCCTCTGCCTGGCTGCTCTCCTTCCTGCTCCTCGCCGTCCTTCTCCTATGAAAAAAAAATAAGTTGTGTGTCTTGCTCGTGCGCATCACGCGCAAGACGCACAACATAGTGTTTTTAATAGGAGAAGGATGGCGAGGAGCAGGAAGGAGAGCGGCCAGGCAGACGAGGAGGCAGCCACGCAGGTAAGTGCCTACTTTTTACATTTTTAATTAATTTGGGAGGGGGGAGGAAGCGTAGCATATTTCCGCAGAGTTTTTTCAAACTCTGTGGAAATACGCATAGAGGCACTACGCCTGCTATGCCAAGGCTTACAGCAGACTCGACTACGGCAACTTCCTCTGTGTAGGAATAACAGCCCAACTCATGCAGAAACTCCAGACAATCCAGAACACAGTGGCCAGGCTCATCCTCAACCTCCCCAGATGGACACACATAACCCCTCACCTCAGGAAACTTCACTGGCTACCAGTCATGAAGCGATGCCAGTACAAGCTACACACCCATGCATACACAGCATAACACAATGAAGAACCTGTGTACCTTAAGCAATACATGACCTTTCAACTACCCACCAGGAAAATCAGATCTGGATCCCTCGCCCTAGCTGCCAACCGTCACATCCGCCAGACAAACAGCAGAGGCCGCTCCTTCTCCCACCTGGCGGCTAAGACCTGGAACAACCTCCCCCTGCACCTCCGATCCTCACCATCACTCCAGCAATTCAGGAAGGACCTCAAGACAAGGATGTTCAACTGATAAGAGAACAGGCAGAATTATCCGACAGCGCCTTTAGACCCTCGTGGGTGTAGCAGCCGTGCTCTACAAATTCTGAAGAATGACTAGAAAATGAAATAATATTAACAGATTAATAAAGTGGATATAAATAAGGAGGAACATGTAAAATTTAAAGATGTTCTGTAGATGTGAAGGAATTTGAAATTGGAGGCTAAAAATTAAGTCAGTATCCTCAGATTGATTCGTGGGAGCGGTGCAGGCGAATCAAACAGAATATAGCATGGACCATGGCTGACCTCAATAGAATTTATGAAAGCTCCAACCTTCTCTTTAAATGTTGAATTTTTTAATATTTGTTTGTAGATTATATACAATATTTCAGCATATGTGTGATGAATGCTAGCTTTCGTATTTTTGTGTGCTGTCTGTATTTGGTAATCATCGTAATGCTTAGGCAGGGCCACTGGTTTCCAATAATGACTCAGATTCCATTCCAGATTCCATTACTAATGCACTGGGGGTCCCGTATTCCAGTAATGATTGAGTGGTGGTCCATAGAAGTCAAAAGGTTAAGAACCACTAGTATAAACGATTAGATTAAAAACAAGAGAAGTTTTAATACACAACACATCCTGAACTCACCTATTTGAAGCATCTCTCATACGTGATAATGAACATAAAGGTAGCTAAATGAAATAAAGTAATTGCATAGGGTCACATAATTTGGTCAAGCAGTGAAGCTGGGATTAAGCCCAGATTTTCTAGTTTCATACTATACAATCCAGCTGCTGGCGGAATATCGAGCTCGCATCAAAGGTTTGTGTTTTATCCCTAATTCTTGGAGGATGAGATTAGACAGGCAGAACCCTCATTCTATTTTTGGTCGTTTTACATAACGCAAACCTTGCCCAAGGATTTAAGAGCACTCCACCATAGACTATGTTGCAAATTTTTTTCTACGCAGGGATTCAACCCAGGTTCAATTTACATGGTCGGCATCTATAGCAACTAAACCACATGGCCTCCTGTGAAAGCTCGTCTCGTTTCGGTCTTGGATTTTCCAGAGGACATCGAGCAGAACCAGGCATCTGGCTCGAGCATTCAGTGGCTCCCTCACCTCTACCTCCAGTGCTTAATTTGAGCTGGTGTTTGCAGGCGCCCTCACCTCTACACGTTCCCTAATAGCAGGCATTGTGACATCACCACTTAACTGTAATGAGTTAACAATACATGGAAGCCAGCAATCCCAATATAAAAATATGTCTCTAATTTCATGATTACAGTCGAGTTGTGATATCTCTTGTCACCTGGAATAAGAAATTGGCATTGATGCTCAACTCTAATCGTGCCATTTTGATCCAGTTGAGCCATGTTTTAATATCTTGAGTATTTGCATTTCCCTCACATTTATATAAGCCCTGAAAGTACTGCCTAAAATGTTTTGGAATCTCGGACTCCTCTTCAGTACAAGCATCCACACCCACTTTTCCTAGCTTCTCTTGCCCTCTCGGATGTAGCCCTCCATGCCAGTATAGCCACTGCTTTTTCATAATAGTCAAAAACCTGATGCCAACTTGTTTTCCACCTCTTCAAAATACTTTCTTCCAATTTCACTTGCAGTTCACCATTAAACGCTGCCAACAACTGACTTTTGTGAGTTCTCTACTAGCTTCCTTTTTGTAGCGCTGATATATCATATTCTAGTGCTAGAATATTTTCTAAAGTTTTTATTAAACTCCTCCACCAGTCATTGCTCTTGGGGCACTAAAGGCTACTATTAACCCTTTCCTATATCCCTAATAGGGGGTCCCAAACCATTTCAAGACTAGATGTTCTATAGCTAAGCTCCAGAAATTCATTTATTTGCATATTTTATGCCCACTGTTGGATTTCTTGTTCTTATAATAAGGCAGCCTCAAATGTCCAGTGCCGCTGTGCACTACTACAGTCTTGGCCCAAATGAGCGACCATCTGACTGACCGCTAAGTTTCAAAGTGTTCTTGAAAAGACATTGATTGAGATCCTAACGTGCCAATTCTTGAGGGCGAGGGACTAAGGCATGTTTGTGTCCACCCTTGAAATAAGGCTGGCCTTCCAATAATTGTAGTAATTCTTGGCATAGTAGGAGATCCGTTGAAGCATGGCATCCAATGCCAGCATAATGGTTGCACTGACATGATGGAACTTCTTGCCTAATGTTGACATCTGAAACAGTTGGGTGGCTAATCCCTGATATAATAGGACCCGGGCCCCCTATGTTGATCACCACCCGGCTCCCAAGTTACCCACAAACACTTTAATACTTTCCAAGTGTGGGTATAAAAGGCGATGTTTAATATTACATAACACTCATAAACATGACAAATTAAAGATGCATATTCATAACACATATCACATACATTTTAAATTTCATATTGGCAATTTTAATATCAACAATCGAATCATAGTCATATCAGATATTTTCTATTACTTGTCCCAGCACCGAGGGGCCCTCTGGTTCGGCTCTCCCAGATAGAGAAACCACGCAAGGCGCGACCCACCTGCATCCTTGAGAGGTAGGTCCCAGCCCTCTGGACCTTGTCTGCCATTACCTGGGGCTCACCCCCCTACTACCAGGCTGCGAGGAGGCTTGAAGGGGATAATCAGGGGCCGCTTCCCCTGCCCCAAATCGTGACCTGGTGCCCTTGCCTCCCCAGCCGGTGTCCCCATTCTCCCCGCAGAGAGCTTACCGTCCATCCCCCCAGTGCTGGCCTAGGGAGTATGTAAGGAGGACTCCCTTTAAACGTCTGGAGTCAATGCTCTATGTCCTCTTTACCGCCACAAGGGTGACCAGGGCCCACAGGTCCTTCACCCTCCCCCCCATCGAATAAGTTCTGCACAAAAGACCAAAGTCCTCTGATCCATACGTCTGTTACCATATCCGATAAATGCACGCCATCGTGATGAAACATCGGCTCTCCTGATATCAGTCTGTGTGGAATGTGGCACAAGCGGCCCTTGCCTGGGCACAACCGTGCCAGCTCACCGTTGAGGCGTCTTACCGAAACGTTCAATGCTCGTGATCGCGCCTTCGGGCCCCAGGTCCGGCGCAGAATCATGGATGACCAGGCTATCCGTGCTCGTGGAAATGTACGTCCTAACCAGGCAAACTCGGTCAGTAGTGGTTCCCTGACTGCCTGCCGTCCAAGATCCAGCATGTCGTTGCCCCCCAAATGCAAAATGATCCACTTGTTTCTTCTACCAGCTGCCGCAGTTGCCGGATACGTAGGCCCCCGACTCTTCGCCACAGAAAAGCCACCCCTTTCAAGCCCGGTGGCTTCAACACTCGCTGCTGTTGTAACCGGATGATGGTGCGCCGCACAAATGAGTGTCCCAACACCCACACCACCTTTCGTGGCATACTAATGACGGAGAGAAATAGAAAAGTTAGCATTATCTGGTCAGTTCACTGATGTTTCAATCTATAATAATTCGGGACGCACATAGCGTTGGAAGCAAGCTGAAGACCAGCGCCCCACCCTTTTCACTGTCTCTACTGGTAAACCTGCGCCTGCCGCAAGGGTTGCTGCACCGATCCTGAAAGAGTGGGAGGAGTAGCCCCAGTTTCCATTCCCAACCTTGACATGGCTTGCCTGAACACAGCCCTGAACTGGTACTGTGTTAGGCAATCACCTTGCTCATGCAAGAAAAGAGCCTTGCCCTTTCCTGCTGGGCGAATTTTTAAGTATGCAACCATCCTAGTCACCGGGCATACCGGAGACCCAGGTGCCGGGTTAAGCTGAATGGAGCACCCCTTTCCTAGAGGATCTGTTTTGGACTTGCGCAGGACCACTACTAGAGCTCCTTGCACTAATACTGTGTCCCGCCACTGTAACCCTCCAGATTGGTCAGACTTGGAAGACCCCGCTAACTCCCCTAGGCGGAAAGCCCCGTAAAAGGCTAAGGAGAAGGCGGCCCCAAATAAAGTGCTCTCGTACTCTGAGCAGCATACTGCTCGCAAGGTCCCTATTATCCTTCCCAAGCTGCTAACATCCGGTGGCCGCCTATGGTCCTTTTTAACCCCTTCGAGTCTGGCCCAACCAGCGAGCGCTTTCCTGACCAAAAAGGTTGCCCCGGGATTGTGTTCGCCTGCCACTTTTGCAAAGAACCCCAGCGCCGTAATGTGTGCTCGAGCATATGAGGCTGGCCTGCCCTGGTTCCGTAAGACCTGTAAGAAGCTGCATATGGTTTCTGGACTAAATAGGACTCCCTGCCCTGCGCGCTGCACAAACAGTCTATATGTCTTGAAATGCTGCTGGTAAGTCTTGCGGGTGCGCTCGCTCAATGATGCCCCTACCAGCCCCGCTAATGCGGGGCACCAATCCTCCACAGAAATGTCAGGAACACTGTCATCTGTTCTTCTGCCTGTGGGTGGAATCTCCGGAAATCCTGTATCTTGGAGCGAGATAAAGCGTCAGCAGCCTGATTCTCGACACCTGGTATATGCGCAGCCCTAACAGCAAATTTAAATTTAGGCACGCTAACACTAAGTGTTTCAACAGTCTTAGTACATGTTTACATGTCGCCCCCTGCCTGTTAATGGCCTCCACCACTGCCATATTATCGGACCAAAAAACTACTGATTTGTTTTCAAAGAATTGTGCCCAGAATGTTACTGCCACTACAATAGGAAAAAGCTCTAAAAAGGCTATGCTTTTGGTTAGGCCGCTCTCATGCCATGATGCCGGCCAATCCTCTCTACACCAATGAGGCCCCAACACGGCTCCAAAACCCACAATCCCAGCTGAGTCTGTGAGTAAACCCAGCTCCTTGCTGGAAATGATCGGTGCTGGCCACACCACTTTACCGTTGAACTCACTCAAGAAGCTGCGCCAAACGTTTAGGTCTTCCCTCACCTCTGCCTGTAGTCGCACATGATGGTGCTTCTGTGTCAAACCGGACAATGCCCTCGCTATTGATCTTGAGAAGGGGTGCCCCACGGGATGATACGTAATGCAAAATTCAGCTGCCCCACTAGCACTTGAAGCTGATGCAATGTCACTTTTTTACTAGCCAGGGCTGCAATTATTGCTCCCGAAAAAGCCCGAACCTTGTCTAGCGGTAATCTGCATTCCCCCAACACTGTGTCTATCTCAATACCAAGGAAGGACATGCACCTAGCAGGGCCTACAGTCTTACCAGGGGCCAATGGCACCCCCAATTCCTGCAACGTCGCCACTAGTACCCCCAGTGCTTGGTAACATTCGTCCGATGACGAGGGACCCATCACCATGAAGTCATCCAAGTAGTGCACAATGTCCTTGCAACCAGTCCTAACAGTAAAGAGCCATTGAAGCATGGAGCTGAACATTTCAAAGTACCTGCATGACACTGCGCAACCCATTGGCATACATTTATCATAGTAAAACTGTTGCCCAAGCTGAAAACCCAGTAAATGATAGTCGTCAGGGTGAACGGGCATGAGCCGGAAGGCTGACTCAATGTCAGTTTTTGCCATGAAGGCATTGGACTCTAAATCCCGGAGCTTCTGTAATGCTGCATCAAAAGACAAATAAGTCACTGAGCACAGTGACGGATCTATGGCGTCATTCACTGATGCCCCCCTTGGTGCTGACAAATTATGAATCATCCTGAACTGGCCGGGCTCCTTTTTGGGGACCACTCCCAGCGGTAAACAAACATAACCTGGCAACGGAGGGGCGGGGAATGGGCCTGCTATCCGCCCCAGTGCTCTTTCCTTACTGACCTTTTGCGACACCACTGAAGCATGCATGCGTGCTGACACTAAATTTTTACAATATACTACGGGGGCACCCCTTCAGCTGGAATGCGAAAACCTGTTGAAATACCTTGGAAAATTGTTCTGGCTGCGTTCCTGTCGGGGTACTGACTCAGCCAAAAAATCAGCTTCCCTATCTTCACCAGGGTGGGTAACTTATTGCTGTGGTGGCTTGTGCTCCCTGCCCCTATCTTTAGATTTTTTGTTACACTTAAATTCGGGGTGAGAAGAATGGCCGCAGAATGCACACGTGTGTTTGAATTTACATGTTCCTGGTGCCCATGTACACACCTTCCTATTAAAGGCCCAACACGTCCCTTTTTTCTCGCCTGCCCCTCCCTGTGAAGTCCGAAAGGGCTGCTTCATTGGTGCCTTATTGTTTATACTTTCCAACCATACATTGACTTCAGTTTGATCCCACTCCATGTCGGGGTCCTCAACCTTTGCCCATCTGAAATCCCTATCATAGTCCATCCATGCAGTCCACCCGTATGTTGTATGAGCCTTCAGGATCTTGTTAGCATAGCATATCAATGGGATAGCCAACTCAGGCTTTTCTTATAATATCACTGAAGCAAAAACATTAAACCCGAACTGCCAATTTGTGATAGACTCGTCCACCCTAGGTCTCCTATCTCTGAAAGATCCTTCTTTACCCTCCTTCTCTTTGGGCTCAGCTTCCTGTCTTTTTGGTCTAATCAATGAATACATATCAATAAATTCACCCTTGCAGATCTTCTCCCTCATATCTTGTGAAACGTGTGCCGCCAATTTACCTCCTTTGGATAACACTGTATCCTGACCCCCAATGGCTGTTAACTTGCTCTCTGTAGTTTTATCAGCATTATCCACCACCTTACATTTTGCGGTCTCTGTTGTTGCCGCCGATTGGGCGGGGGCCGCTTGACCCACTGCTGGGGCAGCCCCACTCACTGCCTTGCCCTGCGCTTTGCCTAAGATCGCCACCTGTTTATTAATTTCTTGGAGGGCAGTCTCGGCGGCCGACTGTGCATCCCCAAGGTGAAAGCCAGGCATCCCGCCGCGGGGGGCCGTTGTGTGTCATGCTTCATCATTGGCTCCCTTCATCCCACCCTGGTACCAAGGCGGACTAGACCCCAATTAATGGGGAAGTTCTTGGAAGATCCACCTAACTGGTCAGGGACATTCCTCAGGGTAAAAAGGATCCCTCACTCTTATTCTATGAGTGTATGTTAGTATATATAGGTATATATTAGAGAGACCAGAATTTCCTACCTGACCTTATTTGAATTTCAAGACCCTATTTAGGGCTACTCTTTAGTTTATGGTCTGACATGAGTGGTTCACTTCTGTCCCCACACATTCATCTAGGAGAACAGGCCAGCGTAAATACCTATTATCTCCCCTCATGCCAGCCAACCTCTCTCATGCATGGATCTTAGAGCGGGCAGAAACATGTTGGCACTATAAAGTATAATAGGTCTGTGATACCCCTAAATGTCCAGTAATTTGTTTATTCACATTTTAATCATACCTGAGGTACAGCATATTAAAGGCTATACCTGTGGTGTACCTTAAGGTATTTTTATTATAAACTGGATCCCTGTATTATCCAGGAATATATCTTAAGAACTCCACCATTCATATGGGTTGAGTCCACCCTGGTAGTACCAGCTTACCAAGGTGGGACGAGGTGGCCAGTGATAAAGGATGCCTTTTTGTGGGTTATACCACCTCATCCAAAGCCTTTTTATCATTTTTTCCCAAAAAGGGTCCAATAACTTGGGGACAAGGAGTTAGGAAGAGTAATTACCCGTTCTGTAAATAGATTGATAGATTGTGATTTATTTTGTGCACAATGGGACCGACTTGTGATTCCTCAAGCATATTGGTTGTATTTTGTGTATAGTGTGCCCACCCCTGTTATAACGGTGTAGTGGAGACGGAGGTCCAGGTACACACATTGCTATGTTAGCATAAGCGTCTTAGAAGTTAAAACGCCATCTTGCCGCTTTTGCTGCTTTTGCACACGACACTGCAGATAGATGTTATAATATGAAAACTGCTTGCTTGCCTTTTCTTCACATGGGAACGGTCTGTTCACATCCCTAGATGTGCATCGCGACCTTGGTCTGAACATTGTGTGCAGACACAGTCAGGGCCAACAAACAATGTATGCTTTTGAATACAGGTTGATCGGCCCATGTTCTAGCCATAACACGCACACAGCTGCAAATATCTGAAATTCGAGCGCCTTTAAAATTGCAGTTTGCATGCATGAGACACTCACTTTGGAGAAGATTTTTTCCAGACACAGAGCAAAGCTGATCCTGTGATGTGATTCACCTAAGCTGATATTTATGGTATGGGGTTCCCCATTCAAACCTAGAGACCTTCTCTTAGTTTAATAATACTAGCTTACTAGCGAATAGGGGTTCTGGGTACTGAGGTGAGTTTTTGGCACACCGCAATTCACTGAGGTCCTGGTTTCCTGCGCATAGTTCTGTGCATGAGCAGAATCCCTGTAACATGGCGCACCTAACGTTTGGTCTTATTTGAGATGCCCAGTAGTGCTTATATTAGTCCACGACGCCCTCACTCTTGTTTCCGGATAGCGGGAGTGACGGTTTTAACCTACCTAATGGTTTCTCTATAGGTTCAATCAAGCTTGTCAATTAAAAAGGTTTTTATAATTTTGAACCCTTTGTGTGCTACTGTTATAATAGATTGTTTTTCTTCGTTGTGTCCTTATGACTGCGGTGCCTATTGCGGCGCATAGCCGAGCACCTCTCCGGCGTCATTTGACGCAGTTCGGTGTGCCGGACGATGGGATGGCGATTATCTTTGCGGTGAGTGCCGATGCGTCATATCCCTACGAGTTGTTTTACTCTTGGGTTACTATGCCGGCGGTGAATGCGGACGATAGTACGTTTCACTCTTATACTCCCACGCAAGTCCCAGCGAATTATACGCCATATAGGACGCAGGAGATTCCTATTTCGGCTTGGCAGCATCGTATTTGATTTAATGGCGCCCTTCCCCACACGGTTACACCGGTTCGTTTGGGCCCTTTGTCCATTCCAGGGGCCACTTGGCCATACTGGCTGGATTTACACCTCATCCTCGTTATTTAAACGCTACGGTGGATGAGTTACGTGTACTCCTTACAGCCCTGATTACAGTACATCGGGCTTTAGTGCAATACGTTTCACGCAATGTGCAGATGGGGGCACCTGTTGTTGCGGGGCAGCCAGCTGGCCCGGCCGGGATTGTTATTAGTCCCGTCATGGTCAATTCGGTAATGGGCAAGCAACCCCAGAATAAGGACGATTTGCCTTATTGGCTTGCTGAGAAATTTCGCACTCTATTCCTGTGCAGAAACACAGGATACTCACCATTAGTTTGCAGAAAGACTTAGTCCCAGAAGTGGCCGATTGTGACAACTGGGGTAAAGTTTTTGCAGCGGTCTACTCGAAGTGCTTCGGCACCCAATCTATGGCCGTACTTCCCTCCGTGATCAAACGTGTTCAAGATCAACACGGTCCGGAGGCAGCGGTCGAGTTGGGAATGAGACTTGTCGGTGTGTTCGACGTAGTTGCCTCTCTCATCCTTGGTAACCTCAAGGGAGATGCGGTACACTTTCAAGTGGCGAATGGTTTAGCCCTCGTAGACGACGTCGATAAACCCCGAGAGTTGCCTAAAGTTATTGTGGAGGCTTATAAAACTATAGGCCGCAGTAGTTTGGGGATTAAGCCTAATATTATAATTGCAGATGTGCAACAGCAAACTAAGGCGGGTTCGTCTGTCAAAGACGATCGTCCAGCTTTTCCTAAACAAAATTGGCGGAGTAAGAAACAAGGAAAGCAGCACAGAAACAGGGATCTCGCCCGGCGTCACCGGTACAGGCGTCTAGTGAACGCACATATTATTTGCGCGATCACACTAGAATAAAGTCACCTGATAGATTTCAGGTTACTGAACAACGTTCTCCTCGTTCTTCACAGGAAACATCGGCCCCGCAGTCCGGTGGCAGAGAACGTGGCAAGAGTTGGGGTGCCCAACAAGGACGTGAACAACCCCATCAGCCTAACGGTAAAGGCAAGCAGGCCGAGTTTGCACGTCAACGTCCCCGTTTCAGAAGAAGAAGGTTACTGCACTAACAGCGGAGTATGCCACAGATAGGGAGAATGCAGCTTCGGAACCTGACATGGGCACTAACACTGCTCGACAGCGCAGCGGAGGTTACAGTAGTGCGGCAAGCACTGCGTCCATATCTGGAGGCGACAGCAACTGACATGTTCATTACTGTAGAAACTGCGGATACTAGAGTGGCCCCCCTGACAGACTATATGACATCGTCCTTTTAATTGAGGGTGACATAACACAAGGGATTTTTTGGGATAATCTGACCTCTACATATGATATTCTATTAGCAGAGGCGGACTGGCCCCCAGCTTTCGTTTTGGCTGCTCCTACAGGGGAGGAGGTAATCCTCCCATCTTTCGCGCACACTGTGCCAAAGGTTCACGCTCAGAAATTTGCTGAAGAGTGGGCCCAGGCGCTTGCTCCGGCTTTGTACCATACTCAGGTTGGGTGGGATAAGTTGTCGCCAAGCCATAAGATTCCTTTACGGTCTCTGCCCCAGCCGCAACCCCAATATCCCATGTGCCGCGAACCTAGATCTCACGTCGCGGAAATCCTTGAACAATTGGAATATCAAGGTGTTATTGAAACCTGTGTGTCACCGATGAATAATCCTCTATTCACTGTAACTAAACCTGATGGGTCATACCACCTAGTTTTGAATTACCGCATTTAAACTCTCATTGTCGGACTTGTGCTGTACAGAATACCCCAGTTCTGCCCTCGTTGATAGTCTCGTGCGGAAAAGGTTTAAGACCACACTTGACATATCTAATGGCTTTTTCAGCCATAATCTGTCCTCTATTAGTAGTCAGTGGACAGCCTTTACTTCTGGCGGCAAACAAAAACAGTTTAAGAGATTAGCCATGGGCTACAAAAACAGCCCTAGCGTCTTTGCCGCACGTGTAGTCTCTCTGTTAGAGAGCATTGACTCTGATGCGTACTCGTATGTTGATGATATCTATCTCACAGACGAATTATGGCCGCATCTGTGTCGCGTTGACCGCATCATTTTTATGTTTGCGGACTTCGGTTATAAATTCAAATTTGCGAAGTCTCACATTGCAGAGTATACAGTGTTGTTTTTGGGCTACGAGCTCAATAATGAAGGTCGAGGATTAGCTCCTCACTTCCTGGAGAAGTGCGCATGTTTGCGTGCTCCGACAACGCTGAAGAAACTACAATCTCTGCTGGGTTTTCTGAATTTCGGGCGTACTTACATTCCCGATTATGCCCAGCGTATCAAGCCTCTATACGCCTTGGTACAACCTAATTTTTCCAAATCGAGCTGGCTGCCAGAGCATTCAGCTATCTTGCAATATTTGCAGGCTGACCTTCTTGCTTCTAAATACTTACTGACACGTGATAACCACACTAACCTGCTAATAAGAATTGTGCCTGGCACAGTAGGTTTCACGTACTTAACGTTCAATGAGGGCGATACAGTCCCCATTGCTTACAAATCACACTTGTACACTTCGGCTGAAATGCGCTCTTCCACGGTCAAAAAAGTTTTGACTGCGGTGCAGATGGCGATTCTTAAAGAGAGAGCACTGTCATAAGGGAAATGCATGTTGGTTGTCACACCGTATCTTGCTCTTGAGGCAGTGACGAAAGCCAGTGTACCTAATTCTAAAGCTTTGCATCCCCGTTGGATACAATGGGCCACTTCCTTGACATCACAAGATGTCACATACATCTTTGATGCCTCATTGCAGACTCAGGAGTACTTGCAGTATAAATTTGTTCATCCTGCTCCTCTGTCTTTGCGCCCACTTGAGGATTACCATTGTGTCATATACACAGACAATCCTGCGCATCCGGCTACGGCATCAAAGCATGCTTATTCAGCGGCCTGTGCAATTGTGGCTGGTACCTTCGTGAATGGTGAATTCAAGTCTGATGTCATGCATACGCAGTCATTGGGTGATTGTACCGCGCAGTTGGCAGAGCTACGTGCTCTTGTGCTTGCGCTGGAGTTTGCTCATCCACGGGTTACAACTCTTATAGTGAGTGACTCGTTTAACTGTGTTCAGTCTTTTAATGACAGATTATTCTTTTGGTCTCAAAATGAATATCATGATTCCAAGGGTAGCACAATTAAGCATAAAATGCTTTGGGTTTGAGTGGCAAAACTTAAACAGAATCTGCCTCTTGTGAATGTGATTCACACTCTTGGGCACCAGCAAGTTGGTGTCCAAGCTGTCGGGAACAGCTTAGCTGACAAAGCAGCAAAAACTGCAGTGGCAACATATCTAGTAGCAGCAGTTACAAGATCCAAAAGTAAGATTGATGATGACATCTTGGCAGCTATTGCTGCAACGGAGAAGGGAAGTAATTACCCTAGAGTACGGGTACTCATAGTACGGCCCGCGGGCAGCCAGCGGCCCGGCAAGCCTTCCTTGGCGGCCCGCAGACCTTGCAGACATCATACCTGTGTTTTTTTGGATCGAAGGTTGCAGCAGCGCAGAACTATGGGGGCCGGGCGATTCTTTTAAAGCATATTCACTTGTTAATGAGGCTTTATTGTATTTCACCTCTTCTTATCGCCCCTGCATCTCCACTCTGATTGAGTGGAGATGCAGGGGCGCTAAGAAGAGGTGAAATACAACAAAGCCTCATTAACAAGTGAATGGTCTTTAATATACCTGTGAAGTACTCAGGTGCGGCGGCTCCCAGGAAGCAGTCTCAGCTCGGGGTGAGGGGACAGCGGTTGACAGGACAGCAGGGTGAGGTGACGGAGGGCAGCAGGGAGATAGAGCAGCAGGTGAGGTGACAGCGGGAGGAAGACAGAGTGCAACAGAGGGAGGAAGACGGAAGGGGGGGAGACAGAGAGGGAGGGAGAAAGAGAGGGAGGGAGACAGAGGGAGAGAGAGAGATAGAGAGGGAGGGAGACAGAGAGAGAGGGAAGGAGAGAGAGGGAGAGGGAGGGAGACAGAGAGAGGGAGGGAGACAGAGAGAGAGGGAGGGAGACAAAGGGAGGGAGACAGAGGGAGGGAGACAAAGGGAGGGAGACAGAGGGAGACGGAGGGAGACGGAGAGAGAGGGAGGGATAGGGAGGGAGGGAGACAGACAGAGGGAGAGGGAGGGAGACAGAGAGAGGGAGGGAGGGAGACAGAGAGAGGGAGGGAGACAGAGAGAGAGGGAGGGAGACAAAGGGAGAGAGACAGAGGGAGGGAGACAAAGGGAGGGAAACAAAGGGAGACTGGGAGAGAGAGGGAGGGATAGGGAGGGAGGGAGACAGAGACAGAGGGAGAGGGAGGGAGACAGAGAGAGAGGGAGGGAGACAGAGAGAGACAGAGGGAGGGAGACAGATAGGGAGGGAGACAGAGAGGGAGGGAGACAGAGAGGGAGGGAGACAGAGAGGGAGGGAGACAGAGAGGGAGGGAGACAGGGAGGGAGACAGAGAGAGGGAGACAGAGAGAGGGAGAGAGAGAGGGAGGGAGAAAAACACAGTGAGTGAGACAGAGGGAGAGAGAGATAGAGAGCGGGAGGGAGACGGAGAGAGAGGTAGAGTGATAGAGAGAGGGAGGGAGACAGAGAGCGGGAGGGAGACAGAGAGCGGGAGGGAGAGAGAGAGAGATAGATAGAGAGAGAGAGATGTGTGTATGCAGGGGTCTGTGTTCAACCTCACTGTCATAGTTTTTTTTTGCTCTAGCCCCGCCCCCTTCCCCACTGCCCCCGCCCCCATCGGTGCGGCCCTCAGCCACAAACCACACTGTAAATTTGGCCCCCAAGAGAAAGTTTGTGAGTACCCATGCCCTAGAGGTTTCCCGTCTCGGTACTCTTATCATTTAAGTCCTGATAAAGTTCCCTATGTGAGAATTAACGACGTTGGTGACAGGTTGATTCCCAACGCGGACAGCAGACTTTCCTTGATAACAGTGGCTCACGAAGGTATGGCCTCTGCCCATGCCGGCGTTTCAGCGACTGTTACTCTTTTACAACAACGTTACTGGTGGCGCGGATTATATAAACAAACTCGTGCTTATGTTCTTAATTGTGACATTTGCCAGCAGATTAAACCTTCGACTGCTACGCGCCCGCCACAAACGCAGTTGAACATATCTAATAAACCACTTGGGTGTGTTTATTTAGATCACTGCGGTCCTTTTTCCTCTGATACTGCGTATAAGTACAGCTTAGTTGCAGTAGATTCATGGACACGTTTTCTGTGGGTATGGCCACAAAGGAGTGCTGATGCTCGAACTGTCATCAGGGATTTGCGTGTCTTTTTGGGAATCTTTGCAGGTGGAACCCTTCATTCTGACCAAGGTCCTGCGTTCGCCTCTAAGGTGTACAAAGAAACCATGAGATATTTGGGGTCCAAGTCAAATTTTCGTCTCCATACCGGCCTGAGGGCAATAGTGTTGTGGAACGGATGAACCGTGACTTAAAGCAATCCCTGACAGCTAGGGTTTTAGGCACTGGCAGGAACTGATTAGCCCATCTGTATAACGTACAACGTGCACTTAATAATCTCCCTAGAAGATCTCTGGGTGGGCGGACCCCATACAAAATGCTCTTTGGCATAAAGATGTTTGTCCCGGACCTTGATGGTCTAGACATGGCGGCGTCAGCCGCACTCTTTAACGTAGATGATCACTGTGCTGTATTACAGAATCTACAAGAGACCAGGGGCAGTCTTGCAAAGGAATACTTGCCCTCCACAACTGATGCTGCGCTTCAGATTCCGGTAGTCGGCTGGCTATCTCGAGTTGGTGACCTGGTCCGTGAGAAGGTGGAGAACAAGAAGGAGTTCGGCCCCTCTTATCGTGGACCAGTACCAGTGCTTGGCGTGCAGGGTGCAAGAACAGTCATTTTACCTCCACTTCCTGGTCGCAAGGATAACAGGTACATCTCCATTGACAATGTCAAGCTACAGTGAGTGGCCGATACTTCTTAGTATGACTCCAGCGGTCTCTTGTCCAGCGATGCTGAGAAATTCTGTTTTGGCTCCGGCAAATACCAACAGGCCTGACATTGCCATCGAGATGCATACAGTTACTAGTCCTTTGTTGCCTCCACCGGCTGGTGGTCGATCTGAAGATACTGAGTATGCTTATCCCACAGATGTATCGTTGCCTGGTTTACAATCAACTGCAGTTGACCAGTCACGATTTTCATTTGATACTAACTCGATGACTTCCAATCCCCCATCGAAAGTTACTATTTTTGCTGCTTGGTTTAAAAGACATTTTTTAATTCCCCCCTGGACCTACATTTGGCTGTTGCTCATAAGTATCTTTTTGTTTATGTCCATTGGATTTGTGGTGGTATTCTTTTGTCTTGTAAATGGACACTATCTCACCGAAAGATCTGCAATTAGACTAATTGATGGAACTTTGACCCCCAACTCCTCATCGCACATCATGAAAAGGGACCAGACTTTTGTGAATATTACTGCCTGGCCTGTGTTGGTTGGGATTGTGTGGGATGCTGTTAAATTTCAAATTCATGGTCCTACAGAGGTGATTAATGTCCCAAATGTTCTTCGTGTTTCTATGGGAGATGTTGTGAAACAAAACATCCGCTCTGATGATTGGGACGTCCAAGCCATAGAGGCACTGTTTTCTGATTTGAAATATTATGCTGCCTTTGATGCTGAAGATTTGTATTTAGACACGGCTAATTATGGGGAGCTGTTTTGCTACCAACACTATGGTAATCACTCCCTACATAAAGCCAATACATTTAGAACTTTTGTTAATTATACGCAATGGGAACATTGTCCGGCGCCAATTGAAGGTAGCTCTAAAACTTTAGTGATAAAATTTACATATTTTACGGATTTCAGTGTGTCTGACCCTGAAGCATTTTACTTTAAATTAGCTGCAGAGCCAGCTTCTAAAGTTAGACTGACTTCTGCTAAATTGTTATATTCCAAATCCTTTATGGATGATTTGACTATAAGGGGTTATGAGCTGTGGAAAGATACCATTGATGTTAAATCACTTTGGGGTTCTAAACCATGGCAGGTACAAGGAACGGAGGATCTGCATCGTGCTTGCCTTATCCCAAACCACATGTTATTTTTGAATTCTACCATTTTTCAAACTACCTGCTTTGGATTGGCGACTTCTAAAAAGATTAATTCCCCCTCTATTCCTGATCCGGGTGCTTACCCAAGATGGGATAATCACATAGATCTGTACCTTGAGGTGTTGCAGTCATATATTACTAACACATCCTTCAACATTTCCAATTTAAATCGTGAGGGATGGTTGATATGGCAGAAGATCTCGGATTCCTGTCAACATCGTTTTCTGGGTCTATACCCTGGATATACACAGGTTAGAGTGGACCCACGTTTTGAATCTTCCGATTCGGTTACTACCTATTCTGTAGGGAGGTTATGTCAGAACTGGCTGCAACATTCCACCTTGACATCTGTTAAACTTCATTTATCAAAATTGCATGACAAAATAGATTTGAATGATTTTGTTAAGGGTCCAGTGGGTGGCAGGTCCAAAAGATGGGTATATGCTATTTATAACGAAGTTTGGAAATTATCGCAAATTGATGCGGCCTCCAGATTGAGAGCTATTGATCAAGCGAATTTGGAAAAAGTGCTAGCTGTTATCGATAATAGCATTAACACCCTTTCTTCCAGAATTTACACATTAGATAATATTGTTTCATCTGTTGTGGATATTGTACAGGATGATATGTCTGTTTTATATCATGGCCAAAATCAATTGCGTTCGATAATGCAGTTTGCATGGACTTTGCAAACGTTGAAGGCTGGGAAAGTTCCCTGGGACTACATGAATACATCTTCTTTATTCCTGCCGTTTAATCTGACTGCAAAACAACAGTTCATGTCCATGAAGAATGTAACATACTCATTACGGCATATTGAAAAGTTGGAAGCTTTGCCTTTCTCTGTGGCCGAATTGAACTCCGCTGTGTGGCTTATCCACGGGTTAATCACCTTGCCATTTCCTTTGTTTAAGTTCAGTTCCTGTATGAAACATTATGCCCTAGGCAGATATGAACCATTGGGTACTGCTTTTCTGCATGAAGTTTGGTCACTCCCATTTACATACAGATGCATGAGAGAAGGTAAAGAGGTTTATTTGAAAGTGAGGAATGCACTTCCACACCTGATCACTCAGTAGTCTGTAGGCACATCTAATTGCATGGTGCATGCAACGTTCAGGCACCGAATTTAGCTTGCGTTCTGAAAGGGATTCCAGTGCCAGCTATTACGCCCACTTTTACATTGTTAGCTAATGGTAGTTATTTGCTTTTAAATAATGAGGCTTGCTGCGGGATGCTAGTGGGAATTCCTTACATTGTGACTGTTTCACAACGAGTAGTCTGCTGTAAAAATGTCCTTTTTCCGACCCCGCATGGAAGGCTGGATGTATCCATCTGGCCTTCCATCCCAACCTTGAAAGCAGAGTTCAACAAGATGAGCAGAATAAGGGCTCTATTGTCTCAAAAAGAAGTTACTCTGACTTCCTCCCATGAAACATTTGTCCTTCACGTAACAAACACCCACACCGTGGTGCTTGCGCTTTTGAATACTGATCTCCCCCTTCACTTCGGTGCTCTGATTAACACTATATTCAATGCCTCATCAACAACTGGCTTGGCGCATTTTTTCAAAGTTGTGGGCTCCGGCCTCGTGACCTCTTTCCAAACAATCTTTGGTGTGATAACAGCATTTTTTCATTCTATTTTTTCCAGCGTCTTCGGCGGGCTCCCGTTGATTCTTGCCCTCACGGCTGGTGTGCTCCTGTTGGTCTGCTTGCTGCGCAATGGCTGCACAATATGTGTCACACGACGGCCTGCCCCGGCTGCTCCATCTTCGTAACCGGATGCTTGAATATTATGAAACATTGCCACTGGCCACTTTAGGCATAGCCTATGGATTGTCCTTCCGGTTTTCTTACTTTACTTGCGAGCAACCTGTTTTTCATTGCCTAGATTGTCCCTTCGAATGGGCTCTGGATTTGTGCCTGTCGAACTCAGTGTCTCCTGCCCCGGATTATGATCGACTGATGAGTCCCTTAGTGGCTCATGAGTTGGACTGTTCTGGTAATAGGATTATGGCCTGTGGAGCAGCACATGGAGTCCCAGGGAATTGGGACATCGATACGGCAGCGTATGACTTCTTGGCGAGAATTTACATTGAGGAACACACAAATTGCCCTCTGATTGTGCTCGAGGCTCCAATTATCGAGGAACATGTATGTTCATTTACTTTGTTAGACTGAATAGCGGACACTTTTACCGAACATTATAATGACTTCCTCTTGGAGGCTGTCGCTACTTATTGTGCTTACACGTTGATGAATTAACTTGGAATTCGACCCACTTCCGTTATTTAAACTGCACTTTTTGAGGTTTTTTTTTCTTTTCTTTCTCTTTTTTGACTCGCTGTTTAGGCTGTGCTGAGCCTTTGCGAGATATTACATCACTCGTTTTTTCCTTTATTCTTTTTTCCATTTTTACGCTGATTTTTCAAATTTTCACTGCCATTTATATGGATTTACAATACAGGCACTTGGTTCTGTCACTGTCGAACTTGAACTCTGTGTTCCTAAATTATATCCTTATTTGTTCGTGGTCCGATCAAGGGGGGGTGTAGTGGAGACGGAGGTCCAGGTACACACAT
Organism: Triturus cristatus; assembly: GCF_964204655.1. Lineage (NCBI taxonomy): Eukaryota > Metazoa > Chordata > Amphibia > Caudata > Salamandridae > Triturus > Triturus cristatus. Next base: position 104,328,443 of record NC_140593.1, on the reverse strand, counting down.
TGCTATGTTAGCATAAGCGTCTTAGAAGTTAAAACGCCATCTTGCCGCCTTTGCTGCTTTTGCACACGACACTGCAGATAGATGTTATAATATGAAAACTGCTTGCTTGCCTTTCATGCCACTGGAGTCAAGCTATCCTGGCTGACGAGGGCTGAAAGCCCGAAACCGGTCCTAGGATGCTTGTTTCCAGTCCAGGGAGGACCTGGCTTGGCAGTTCGGGCTGGACTGTTCCCATGGGGCACAGGGTCAAGACTGATTTGCATATGGCTGGGTTCAAACTGGAATGGCATGGTGAGCAAAAAAACGATGGATTTAGGCCCAGATCTCTGTACTGGGGTGAATGTATGACATTGTTCTGCATTCTGTCCATCAATTGTTATTTTTGCATTTGTCACCCCGAGTGGGAAGGGTATGCTCAGACGTGAGTCCCTTGCTCTCCATGCCACTGGAGTCAAGCTATCCTGGCTGACGAGGGCTGAAAGCCCGAAACCGGTCCTAGGATGCTTGTTTCCAGTCCAGGGAGGACCTGGCTTGGCAGTTCGGGCTGGACTGTTCCCATGGGGCACAGGGTCAAGACTGATTTGCATATGGCTGGGTTCAAACTGGAATGGCATGGTGAGCAAAAAAACGATGGATTTAGGCCCAGATCTCTGTACTGGGGTGAATGTATGACATTGTTCTGCATTCTGTCCATCAATTGTTATTTTTGCTTTTGCACACGACACTGCAGATTGATGTTATGATATGAAAACTGCTTGCTTGCCTTTTCTTCACATGGGAACGGTCTATTGTTCACATCCCTAGATGTGCACCGCGACATTGGTCTGAACATTGTGTGCAGACACAGTCAGGGCCAACAAACAATGTATGCTTTTGAATTCAGGTTGATCGGCCCACGTTCTAGGCATAACACGCACACAGATGCAAATATCTGAAATTCGAGCGCCTTGAATAATGCAGTTTGTATGCATGAGACACTCACTTTGGAGAAGATTTTTTCCAGACACAGAGCAAAGCTGATCCTGTGATGTGATTCACCTAAGCTGATATTTATGGTATGGGGTTCCCCATTCAAACCTAGAGACCTTCTATTAGTTTAATAATACTAGCTTACTAGCGAAGGGAGGGTGGTTGTATTCCACTATCATTTGTAACATGATTTCTCCCTTCATTTTCTGTGGTATTGTAACAATGCTGATGGTTTTATTTTCAATCATTTGTCTGCTTATGTTAGCCAAAGTACTGCATCTTAGGACACGTAGTTTATAAAATAAGCATTTTAAACTTTACTGTGTCTCTGATTACTCTTGTTGTGGACTGATATGAGAATAATAACGAACAGGTATTTCTGATTCCCACCATTCCTGAGAGTACTCTAAGTCGCATGTTCTGGGTTGTCTTATCATTGGTAGCTTCGAGATGATACGGAGCGTGAATGAGACACTGATGCTAGTCGGATAGGGGTTCTGGGTACTGAGGTGAGTTTTTGGTACACCGCAATTCACTGAGGTCCTGGTTTCCTGCGCATAGTTCTGTGCATGAGCAGAATCCCTGCAACAATGGTGGTGGAAATAATTGGCATTTTTTAAACGTTCCTTTCATATGATAGCGATAGCTATTCAAGACAGAATCTGTCTATGTGTGAAATATTAATATTTTGGGATCAAGTTTTTATTTAGAAAATAAAAAAACAGTCTTTCAGAGCAAAATAGTGTTTTTCCATAAAAATGGCATGCTGTTTTAGATATGTGAGTTTATTCATTCCAAATACAAACTTACATTGATAGCCAGGTGTACGCACTTCCAGAAACAGACAAGCTGATGATTGAGGGCAAAAATATTTCAATGTATTTCTGAGTGTTGGGTACTAAGTTCTGATGTTATTTCCTCCATGTTATCCCTTTTATTTCATGGATTGTGGAAGTATTTGTTTAAATATGGTGGTTACGTTTTAATAGTATTATGACTATTGCTGCTCGAGTCCGGAGCCTGTCTGATTTGTGCTGCTAGCTCTTCTATGTGACTCTTCAAGACCAGTCTATGTTTGCTATCTTTTCTGTAACTTTTAATTTTTCCACACCGTCATTACAATGCTGATTGTTCGTCACAGTATTTGACTGACTAACTGCTTCTATGGTGCAGGATAAAAACATTTGAAGGAAGCGGAATTTAGAACTACAAGAGCCTTTTGCCTCTTTACTTCTGTGTATAAAACATGACACTTAATAGATAGGCTTCCCTAACGCCCTGAAGAAAGCTGATGACCTGTATGAGCAAAGAAGACAGCCGAAACATGTCGACAAGAGATTAATGGATAGGAGCAAACAATGGGGAATAGAGCACCCAACTATTAATGAGTCCGTAATCATGAATATCTTGAGATTTTATTTTATTGAATTCTTTATTTCATCAGAACAGCCAGACAACACGTTTCGTTCAAAACACCTGAACTTCCTCAGGGCTCTTTGTGATAACATGTAAGTATTTTTATATAATAATTTAATGCAACGATCCAATTGTCTCGTAAGTCATGATCAGGTGGTATAATCTTCCCAAATTCCAAAGGAGGGGATTCTACCCCATTAGAGACATGTAAATTCGTGTCAATCACCACCAGTTGTACGAAAGGTAAAGGTAAAGATCAAAAAAGATGTATGAAAAATGATTGCTCACCAAACAACCTAGATTGTATGTATTTTAATGATATCCAGGGTACCTCTTCAACAATAGAGACATCTTAGTGGCATACCCTGAGGTATTTTACCTAACTGTATCCCTGTTTCTATTCAAATGGCAATATTTTATAGCAAACATCCAGTATTGGTTTAGACTATCCTTGTGGTATTTCCTCCTCTCATGTGGCAAGGTCACCAGTTATGGAGCACACCACTGTGAAATCGTGGGTGAGTGTCTTCTCCGATATCTTTTGATATCTGTGATGCACTAGGAGTCCTGGGAAAAGTTAGAACCTTTTATCCAAACCCATGCACGTCTTTGTAGATGTGACTGTGTGTTTTATCCCATATATATTTCCTAATCAATATGTACTTATTTTTATGTACTTTGAACAGGTGAAATGCGAAGTCAGCTTAGTGTATTTGAACTTGGATCTCAATGAAGGGACACAGAGACTCAATTAGCTATTTCATCAGCAGTATGTCAGAAAATGATGTTGCTTTTCACTGGATGCTATAGTTGAACTGCACTCATTTAAGTAAATGCCATCCCCGAATAATGTGAGAGATTACAATTTATGGGGGGAAATTGGAAAACATTACTTTTTGTATTTTTTGTATTAAACATCCAGTTTAAGATGAATATTTTAAAAATAACTCCTTTTAATTTAGCTAATTTGCATGAGTAATTTGTTAGGAACGTAATATAGTGCATACTGCGCCTATGACCAGCGCGAACCTCGGTGAGCGCGCCCTTAGGGCCCGGCCCCCCAGGCCCCAAGCCACAACCCCCCCCTTTGTCCGCGCCAGTAGACCGATGGGCTACTGCACGAAGGAAGTACTTCCGGATCAGGCCGTGACGAATGTCCAGCGGGTGCCTGGCCCGGAAGGGGTGGAGCCGGGGTGGGGGCTATTTAGGCCCCGGGCTCTCCTTAGAGCCTTCTCTTTCACCTGCAACCTTGGGATCTCGGACGTCTTCTATCTCCCACCCACCCGTCCCTAAGATTAGTGGTTTAGGGACAGGATAGGGGAAGGGCTTGGCGGAAAAGAGACCACACAACATTGATTTCCAGAGTTAACGGGAGGCCTGCTTACATACTCCCGAGGCCAGCACTGAGGGCAGAGACGGTAAGCTACCCACAGAGAGAATGGGGACACCGGCTGGGGAGGCAAAGGCGCCAGGTCACAAGCGCCTCCTTGGCAGCCTGGTGATAGAGGGGTGGGCCCCGGAAAGGACGGACAAGGACCGAGGGCTGGGGGCTCACCGCTCAAGGACGCAGGTGGATTGCGCCTTGCGTGGTTCTCAGATAGGAGGGGCGAGCCAGAGGGCCCCTTGGTGCTGGAGTAAGTAGATAGTTCATAACCGGTGGTTATGATCAATGATAACACTTGTAAATATTAAAAATGTAAATATTGAACTTATAAATGTGAATTTAAAATGTTTTGTCATGTTTATGAATATGTGATAGTTATTAAACATGGCCAATTTTCTACCTACACCCATGGACTGTCAAATATTGATTGTGGGAGTACATGGGTTGGGGGCGGGGGACTACTTGGGGGGTCCGGGCTCTAAACGCCTCTATGGACTTGGACTTGGTAAATATTAATTGTTGTTAATCACTAGCTCAATGGCACTCCATTTAGTGCCCTCAGAAGGATGGGTGGCTGGCTGGCCCCTCCTGGCCTTTGAGCCTGTGGCGTGCATGTTACACATATGCATAGATCTCTGCAGCAGGCGCTCAACCCCCTGATTTGTAATAGCTTATTTGTGCTCGTAAACATTATGTATGTAACTGACTACATTCTCATATCCGTTACAATTACAGATTACAATCAGGGGGTCTGTATTTTTCAGAGTAGTGCATTTACTTTCTCAAAGTAAACTCGAACATTCTGCCAGGCTTCACAGTGAGGGGGTCTCAAGAATGCACACTTTTCTCTCACACAGCTGCGTCTGGTTCAAATGTGTAGGTCACTTAATTTGTGCTGTTTCCAAGGCCAGTCTGCAGTGGTCGTGGAACATGTCTGCTTCCTCCTTCACATTGCAGGTGCTTGTGTATTGGGAACACGTGAAGTACATCTCGTTTCAGAAAACATTTGTACGGGGCGGGGTATCAGATTTATTTCCCAAAATGAGGTGTAAAGGGACTCCGCATGAGGTGTGAAGTTGTGAACTCTATGTGTAGCCCTTACACGGGGAAACTCCGCAGGTCTTGAAATTCATTTTCAATGTGCGTTGAGTTTCCTCACAGTCACTTTCACTCTCTGCCTCTGCACCGCCCAAGGGGCGCCTGCTGTGAGGAAGGGCGGCCCCTAGCGGGCATTAGGTGTCATTGCAGTGCGCAAAGACTGCTGAAAAAACATTAAAACAAACTGCTGGGGTCCCCTCCCCCTCCTCCTCCCCCCCCCCCCCCCCCCGCACACACACACATGCCAGCTGATCCCCAGAGCGGTGCACTAGTTAGTAGTGAATGTGATATCTTCACGAGTGTTCGAGAACAGGTCTGTAGATGCGCGCGTCTATTCTGGGATAGGCGGCGTGTCCTATTAATATCTGGATTGTGACCACGTGGTTGTAAAGGGAAGTTTGCGCGCTCCCCTCTTCCTGTCCACGTCATCTTCCAGTTATCTCTCAAATGAGTAGAACGAGCGAGAAAACTTAGAATATGTGTTTTTTTCACCTCCTGGGTTGCTCTCTGAGCGGGAAGTTGTGCTGTTAGTGTACCTGTGGATGCCTGCTGTGTCTCGAGCCTGTCCATAGGACACATGTAGGGTACCCTGGAGGGTTTCCCCCTTTCCCAGAGAAAAATACCGCCATCGGTCCACATTTTAAAGATTCTGCAAAGGCCCAGGGACCTGCTTCCTAGGTACGGCTTTATATGAAATCATCTGTATTCATTTTTAACATGTCTTTTCTCGGTTTACTTTCATTATCACCCAGGGGTCACGAAGGTGGCTGTAGATCACACTTAAAGTGTTTTGTGTAACATTTACTGTTCAAAGTATGTCCTGATAAGTGGAAACAAAATACTAGATTTAAGTGACATTTCTCATTTTCGTACCGGTAGGGACATTAAAATACTGGTTGTGGTGGTATATAATATAACTGGCCAGGTAGCTCGCTAACACCGGGTAAGGGAGGGGAAGCCCAAAGGGCAGCGCTTTTTTTTTCAACATCTACCACCCGTCTGGCCCCCCAAAAATCAGCCCAAATCTGGTGGATTTGAGAATAACAGATCTCAGGCCCTATTTAAGAACATTCTGCATATACATATCATTTTCATCATTAGGCAAAGTCAATTACAAAATCTAGACTAGCTGTTCTTGACCTGTGGTCCTTGGACCCCCGAGGGACTGCAAATCCTACTCAGGGGGTCTACATCTGCTTAGAAAATGAACTAATATTAACAGAAAAATAAAGTGCATGTAAATAGAGAAGCAAAATGTAAAATCGAAAAATGTAAACGTTCTGTAAATATGAAGGAATTGAAAAATGAATTTGGACTCCTCCGGGTGGTCTGTGGGACTGTCCAAGACTCTCAAACGGCATCTGCTGTGGACCATGAGCTGCTTCAGTGGGATTTAGAAAAACTCCAAACTTCCCATTGAAATCAAATTTGTGATTTCAAAAAAAGAAATCGTGAGAAAAATACTATATTTCATCATGTATGTTTTGTTTTGTAGTTCAACTCATCGAAATTGCTTAGGCCGGATTCCCCAGCTTCCAGTAATGACTCAGTGGGGGTCCACGGATTCCAATAATTATTCATTGGGGGTCGCTGAATTCTAGTAATTATTAAGTGTGGGTACACCGAAGTTAGGAACCGCTGATCTAGACATTGTATCTCCAAACCACCAGTTTCCTAGAGTCTTGGGCGACCTTCCCGCTGGCCCTCTAGCTTTAGATAATTGAATTGGGACCACCAAGACAGGGCCAGACTGGCCGTACCTGGCAGCCGGCATTTCCCTGGGAGGCTGGAAGGGTGGGGGCCGGTTTTGCAGCGGTGTTGCAATAATGGGCCCCGTAAAAAAAGCAGCAAGCAAGCATTTCCAGCCTCCCGGAGCCATGCCGTGCTTCCCCAGGAGCTGGCCCACGGAAATTGCCGAAGCTGCTTTGGGTTCCCAGTCGGACACTGCACTAGGCCTTCTCTTGAGGCCCCTGGGGGTGTCTTCTCATATAACAAGCTCACCTGCTTCCTAATACCAAGAGAGCCTGGGCTCTCTGGCAGGCTAGGTCCTCCATAAAACCATGCCAGAGCCATCCAAAAGAGGGATCCTCACTGGCGCCATTTGGGCTGTGAGCCTAGTCAATCGGGCATAACCTGCTCTACCAGTGCAGTCACCATCTCCCCAGCTTCCCCATGGCAGTGTTTTTGAGCACCCACAAAGGGCTAGGGGCAGTTGTTGTGGTGTCCACTCTCACCCCTTGTTTGTGGTGCCCTTGCTTGGAGTAAAATTTCCTACCCACCCGCAAAACTTTTCAAACAATAATGAGGACAGCGGCCGCTGAGAATCCCCCTCTCCCCCATGTTGTCCAAAGTGATGTATAATCTGTAGCACGCGTGGGACGGGTATGCCCAGATGTGGGTCCTGGTCTCACCGTGCCACTGGAATCAAGCTATCCTGGCTGAAGAGGAGTGAAACCCTGAAACCGGTCGTAGGATGCTTGTTTCCAGTCCAGAGAGGACCTGGCCTGGCAGTTCGGGCTGCACTGTTCCCATTGGGCACAGGGTCAAGACTGATTTGCATGTGGCTGGGTTCAAACTGGAATGGCATGGGGGCAAAAAAACGATGGATTTAGGCCCAGATCTCTGTACTGGTGTGAATGTTTGACATTGTTCTGCATTCTGTCCATCACCTGTTGTTTTTGCATTAATCTGCAGCAAGAGCATAAGATATCTGCAGAAAAAAACAGTGAAAAATCATATTAATGTGTCTCAGATCAGTGGCAAAAAATTACAAGAATAGCTGTTCACACTACACTCACCCCATTTATTTCAGCTTTCATTGACAGTTTGGAAAAACTAGATCATTTAAATATGTTGTGCATCTGTCCTTCCAGCACGGGGGGCCACGCGCTCATGGCAGGCAGTGCCGGCATCAACGGCGGCCATTGCTCTGGGGGTCACAGGGTTTGCAACCCAAAGCAGAGGCCATTTTGGCTTCCCTGATCCTCACCTTCCCCAGCCACCACTGCCATTGGGCACCTTGGAAGCGCCCTCTCTCTCTCCCTTGTGGGGTTCTACTCACAGCGGGCAAGCTGCTTTTTCCACCCGCCCTTCCCAGTTTTAGATAGTAAAGATTGGGCATATTTTTAAGATTAGGTTGATTCAGTGGTGTCGTAACCATAGCAGCTTAAGCGGGGGTGCTGTTGACATTAGAAGCATGGATTAGGTACTTATGAGCTTGTTCTGTTTGCACCTCTGCAGGTAAGGTCTTAAAAACAGAGTAAGATGCAAGGGTAAAGTGTTTGATGGATGGAAGGGTAAGACAGAATTTGCATGGCTGGGTGAAAGCGGGAACGTATGGAATGATGAAAGGCTGAATGAGTGGGTGGAAGGATGAATTGAAACCTGGACTGAAGAGTCAAAGGATGGATTGATGTACTGATAAACAGAAGGTGAAATGCTGGGTGGATGAAACAGAATGGAAGGAAGGTTGGAAGAATGGGTGGAGGACTGCAATGATGAAAGGTTGGGCATATAGACTGGTAGAAGAAGGATGCAATGGTGAAAGGATGTTTGGAAGTGTGAAAAATGGATGAATGGATGGATAAAAGGCTTAAATGATAAAGAGGGGTATGGACAGAAGGATGAATGAATGGAGCTCTTCTAGGGTGGGTCGGGCTTACTCGCTCTTTCTCACCTGATGACATTTGAGGTGTAGATCAAAGTGGGGGCGGTATTTTAATATTCTGGCTACTCCCCTCGGTTGCTTTGTGTCCATAGTTGCGGGTGTTTCTAGTTTACTCTTGTAGCTGGTGTTATCTGTTTCCCACACAGGTTAGACAGTTCTCGGTCTAGTTTTGGTCACACCATGCATTGGCACAGTGTAGGCTCATGATTGGCACTGGTCCGGATGTCTATCGCCACTTGCATTCTGATTCACACTCGCTTCATTGTCTTCCCTGGGTTGGAGAGGGGGGATGAATGCAGTTGGTCACAAGCTACACACAATGTTCCATCCACAGCCATCAGGGCTGGGGGAGATGGGTCTGGGCCAGAGGTCAGACACTGGCCCATTTGCCCAGGTTCATGCCCAAGTTCATCGCCCAAAAGGTTGGCAGGAAGTGGGACTCCCGTGGGCACCTGTGCCACCGTTTGATGGCCCATGGTTATCCGCGGACTGTGTGTCCCAGTTTTGGATTGCAATATTATAGATTTGGTTGTTTCTCCTAAACGAAATTTGATTTGGGTAGTTCCAGTGGCATTATAGGTGATGGCGAGGCAGTCCAAATGAGTGTGAAATAATGCCTCATTTTGACTCAAAAGTTATTATATAATTTTACAGTGAAAGCTCACAATGTTTCTGTTGACAACTGTATTCAAATTAAAAAATGTTTTTATAATGAATCTGACCCTGTGATGTTTATCTGGTTGTGTGCTGGGACAGTTCGTGCTTGCACTGTCCTCTTGTGCTCGGGTCTGCTCCTAAGGGTGAGTCAGATATGGCCAAGGTGGCTGGAGAGGCCGGTCATTGAGGCCAAGAGGATGGAGGAGGGAGGGACCCCACACATTCTCAGCCATTGGCAGCATTATCACCCATGGTCATCACTGCCGCCCACTGCTTTGGTCTGCAGTCTTGCATGTGTTGTCGCCTCGTGCTAGCACCGTCTTCCAGTAGTAGCATTGCCATTCGTTGCCTCTGGCCCACATTAACATCTATTGCCAGCATAATCCCTCATTGCCAGGGTTGCTACCTGCACTTTTGCGCCTGCATTTTCAAGTATTTGCAGTACGGACATTGTTGCTTTTTAGGCTTCACCTCCACAGCGCTTGCGCTGTGCTTATGAAATATTTTGTTGTTAACATAAACTTAAAAGGGGCTTACATCCCGCCTCCTCTCTCTCCAGGCTTTTCATTGGTTCCTGTGCATGCCACATACTTTTTCTCCATTTCAACTGGCTGTAGCATACTTTCCTGCATTTACCAATGCTTGTTCCTCATCTGCTTCTCTTATCAGTATTCCGTAGCCAAAATACTGTTAATATCCGCTTTGATGGAACTATTTTTAATAAAGTTTTGCCTGTTTTTGCTTTAGCGTCTTGCAGCAGATTTATATAACAATTTATGGCGAGATTAAGTGATTTGCTCAGAATCACAAGATGTTGCACCACCGAGACTCAAACCAGGCTCCTCAGTGCTTGAGTCAGCAGCTCTGGCCACTGCACCACACCCTCTTATTTATTTATTTATTTTATAGTTTTATAGAGCGCGAACCAGACCCGTGAGGGTATCAGAGCGCTTTACCGGATTGAGGGGGAGGAATATAAGGCGTAAGGATGGGAGGGATCAAATTGGGAGAGATAGGGATACATTATACGAGAGGAGCACGCAGTCCAAAGTCTAAGCTACATGTGGGATAGAAATGAAGGCAGGTAGATATAATATACAAAAAAGCTACATTATACAGGAGGAGCACGCCGCCTGAGGTCCAAGCTACTACATGTGGGATAAAAATTAAAAGCAGGTAGGTATAATATACAAGAAGGCACGCAGTCTCAGCTCTTGGGGGGTGCCCAGGAGTGCAGAAAAATGTATCATCCGTGGAGGCCGTGGATAATGCCGCGGTGTCGATGAGGTGATTGTAAAGTATTCATTAGATTTGGTATTTTCCCATTAAGAACGTTTTGGTCTCCTTCTTAAAGTGTGCCAAGGATGGAAGTCTTCTGATGGAGGGTGGGAGAGAGTTCCAGATTCTTGGTGCGGCCCCAGAGAAGGCCCGATTGTAGTTTTTTTTCTTCCGGAAGCGTGCTGGTTGCAGCAGCAGGTCTTTAGCAGATCGGGAGTTTCTGGCTCCTCCGGATATCACGAGTTTTTGTGCGAGAAATGTAGGGGAATTCGAGTACAGAGCTTTGTGAGTAATGCAGGCCAGTTTAAATTGTATTCTGGCCTCTAGGGGAAGCCAGTTCAGAGCTTTGAGGTGGGGAGAGATGTGGTCAAATTTGTTTGAACCCGTTAGGAGTCTGGCGGCGGTGTTGAGGCAGGCTTTCAATGGGGCCAGAGAGTTCTTGGGTAGCCCTGCAAGAGTAGAGCATCCATATTCAAGTCTGGAGATGACTAGAGCTTGGGTTGCCGTTTTAAGGATGGACACATCGAGGAAGGGTTTTAGGTTTCTTAGGTAGCTCAGGTGGAAGCTAGCCATTTTGGCTATCGAGTTTATATGGCCACGCATATTCAGGCTGCCGTCAAGGGTTATTCCAAGGGATTTCGCAGAGTCAACAACGGTAGGAGGGCAGTTTAGTGCAGTGATGGTCTTGATCCATTCCTGGATGTCTGGATTGGGTTTGGGTGGGGAGATCAGAAGAAATTCAGTTTTATTTGCGTTGAGTTTAAGCTGGTTGGCGGTGAGCCAATGGACTGTCAGCTTCAGGGCCTCGTTTAAGGAGAGAATGTCCTCGGGGGAAGAGATTTTTATGTAGACCTGTGTATCTTCGGCGTACATAAGGTAGGAGATTTTGGCGGCACGAAGCACCTCGGTGAGAGGTTCGAGGTAAAGGTTGAAGAGGGTGGGCGAGAGGGTTGATCCTTGGGGGACTCCAATAGAGACCAGAGAGGGGGCGGATAGATCACCGTTGATGAGGACTCTCTGTGAGCGGTTTTGGAGGAAGGATCTAAACCATTCAAGGACGGCGCCATCCAACCCCATCCTGAGTTTGAGACGTTCTAGGAGAATTTCGTGGTTAACCGTATCAAAGACGGAGGAAAGGTCTAGAAGGATTAGGAGACAGGTTTTGCCTAGCTCTAGGGCTTGGAGGGTGTCATCCACAATGTAGAGAAGGGTGGTTTCCGTGCTGTGTCCAGGTCTGAAATCTGATTGGAAGTCATCTAGCAGGTGAAAGTTGTTGATGTGTAGGCTTAGCTGCTGTTGCACACATTTTTCCAGAACTTTGGCAAGGAGTGGGATGTTGGATAAGGGTCTATAGTTCTCAGCGGAGGCAGGGTCTAGCGTGTTTTTTTTTAGGATGGGGACAACTGGCCAGCCTTGAGCGAATCGGGAATTAAGCCCTGTAGGAGGGAGGCGTTGGTTATTGAGGTCCAGGAAGGGATGATAGCCTGAGAGGCCGCAGCTAGGCAGTTAGAGGGGAGAGGATCATTAAAGTGATTGTTCGGTTTTAAGGAGGCATGAATTCTCGAGATAGAGTGATCGTCATAGATTTTAAAGTTGGACCAGTGCGCTAGGTTCTTGGGTGAGGTTTGGGAGGACAACGCGGAGAGAAGAGGTGGAGCTGGCTGATTTTGATTTTGGTGGTGGGTTGCAACCCTTCTGATTGGCACAGAAAATGAATATCAGTGACTTGGGTAGAACCAACAGGGGTGATATAAGTGCCATTTAAATGCTCAAGCTGGTTGTTCTGATCACTTCTCACTTGGCAAGCTCCTACCTCTTCGCCGAAGTGCTGGAAACCCTTTTTGGGTAGATATGCGCTATGGAAGATCTTATAATAATAAGCTGTGAGTCACGCTGCTTAATGCAATTATTGCTGTGAATGTGTCCATTTCCTCATTTTACACCTATAATACACCCACCACGGAGTTGAGATTGTGGGGAGCCCTATACAATTGATCAATAGCATTAAAGCATTATTTTTGATGCCAATGTGTTTAGTCATTTCACTTTTCTAGCAGCCACAGGCATGTTTTGTCAAATCAAATCAATTGTGATTTGTATATTGTGGCTAATCATCAGTGGGGGTATCCAGGAGCTGGAAATCCTGCTTCGGTCAGTTGAAAAGCCAAGCCTTGAGTCCCTTTCTGAATTCCGTGAGAGAGGAAGCTGTTCGGAGGTGGATGGGAAGGTCGTTCCAAGACTTGGCGGCGACGTAGGAGAAGGAGTGACCTCCGATTTATCTTCAACGGTTGTGGAGAGTGTGTGCATGGGGGAGGTGGAGTGCACTTGTCTGGGGGGTTAGTGGTGGTTCAGAAGGCGGTTGAGGTATGCAGATCCTATGTTGTGGAGGGTTTTGTAGGCATGTATCAGCCTCTTGAATTGGCATCTTTTCTGGACAGGGAGCCAGTGGAGGCTGCTGAGTTGGGGGGTGATGTGGGTCCATTTGGAAAGGTTATGGATGAGTCTGGCCACTGAGTTCTGAACCATCTGGAGTCTCTACAGAAGTTGGGTAGTGATTCTTACATAAAGTGTGTTGCCGTAGTCGAGTCAGCTGGTGACTAGGGCTCGGGTGACAGTTTTCCTGGTGCCGATTGGGAGCCATCTGAAGATCTTTTTAGAACATGCGAAGGGTGTGGAAGCGGGTGGAGATGACTGTGTTGATCTGGCGTTTCATGATGAGTGTGCTGTCCAGGAAGATGCCATGGTTGTGGGTGTGGTATGTCGATATGGGTGTGGGTCAGAGTACGGAGGGCCAGCAGGTGTCGCTCCATGGGGAGGTGTTGTTTCCGAAGATCAGCACTTCAGTCTTGTCCATGTTGAACTTTAAACAGTTGGTCTTCATCCAGTCGACGATGCTCATCCTGCAGTTGTGGAAGTTGGTCCTGGTGGTGGAGGGGGTCTTCTGAGAGCAAGTGGATGAGCTGGGTGTCGTTTGCATAGGAAATGATGTTGATGCCGTGGGTTCGGACAATTTTGGCCAGGGGAATCATGTAGGTGTTGAACAGGTTAGGGCTGAGGGATGAACCTTACGCAATGCTGCAGATGATGGTCTTGGGTTCCGACGTGAAGGGAGGTAGGCTTATTCTCTGGGTACATCTCGTGAGTAAAGATGAAATCCATTTGAGGGCATCTCCCTGGATCCCTGGATGTGGCGAAGTCTTGTGATGAGGGTGAGGTGGGATACCATGTCAAACGCTGCGGAGAAGTCAAGGAGCATCAGGGCCACTGTATCTCCCCGGTCAAGGAGGGTTATTATGTCATCAGTTGCAGTGATCAGGGAAGTCACGGTGCTGTGGTCAGCGTAGAAGCCAGTCTGGAAGGTGGCAAGCAGGTTGTTGTCTCCAGGTGTTCGGTAAGTTGTCGGTTGATAGCTTTCTTGAGGACTTTGGCAGGGAAGGGGAGAAGAGAGATGAGTCAGTAGTTCTTGAGGTCACTGGGGTCGGCAGGGGGTTTCTTGAGGAGGGATCTGACCTCTGTGTGTTGCCATTGATTGGGGAAGGTTGCCGGATGATGGATGCTTTGAGGATGGAAGTGAGTTGAATGCTGATTTCCTTGCTCCCGAGGTTGAAGAAGTGGTGGGGGCAGGGGTCCGTGGGTGCTCCAGACTGGATGGAGTTCATGATGACTGCGGTGCTCTGTGAGGTGAGCTATTCCCATGCGGTGAGTGAAGTGTTGTGGATGGCCTCAGTAGGTGTGAGGAGGCCTGTAGAGGTCTGTGGGTTTGAAGTTACGGTAGATGGTGGATATCTTGTGGTAGAAGTAGTCTGCCAGGGTATTTCAGACTTGACTTCCTGGGATGGGAGGGATGTGTTTTCGGTGGCTGATGAGAAGGCGAACTCTCCAACCATGTTGAAGAGTTCCTTGCTGTAGTTGGAGCTGGCTTCGATGTGGTCTGCCACGATCTGCATTTCAAGGTGACTGAATGCACGACAATGCTTTATGTTTCTAGCTTCTGGCATGCCGCGTTTTATGTTGCGTTGCGATATGTCTTGTCCAGGGCCACCAGAATTATACAGCAAGAGAGGACCAAGTTGTATGATGGAACGACTAAACTATGCAGCAATAATAAACTCATTGTGAGGCAAAGTTTGCCACATTAAGTGGCAGAATTATTTCACTGTTTTTTTGTTTTAACGCACATTAATTCTTTCTGGGCAAAGGCTTCACCTCGTTAATACCAATTGTGCAGAATACACCATCGTCACAGAATTTCATAATACCAGAAGCCCTGACTAGGCTGTGCTATGTTCATTTTAGGTCATTGCTATGTTATGCTTTTTGTAGAAAGGACAGCAGACCAAATGTACTATAACCTATTTTGCCGTTGCTAACGCTCCGATTCACAAAACCTAAGCTTTAAAACCACAAAATAGTATTTTTCTATCTACAAATCCAATTTTTGTAGTTGGTAATCTTTAACTGACTCCAAAATAGAATTAGTATTATATTTATCAATAGCTTGCAATCAGAATTCCACCCACAAACCATTCAAAAGGTGCCAACTCATTTGCAAAAGAAAAGGAGTCCCCTTTGGAGCCCTCCTCCTTTGTGAATCAGGAAAAATAAAATTTCAGGGTAGGAGGCAGTTCTCCAGGCACCACCGCCAATTCTCAAAGAAACTTTTAAAGAAAGAACACAAAAAAAGGCCCAGTTTGCTTTATGGTAAACTTGCTGCTTTAAAAACCATAATGTTTCTTTATTTAAAAACAATCACAGACATGGTGGTCTGCTGACCATTGCATGCTACCATCCTTGTGTTGTGGGCAATTGGATGGAGTCTCAACTTTCAACCCACCCAATGAATATTAATTTGGGAGGTTGGATTGTGACTGAATTGGATTCTGAATTTTGTTTATCTACCTATTGGTGCATAGGTTGGCACACTAAATTCCATAGGACCCGGACCCCCCAGGTTGCTCCTGGCTCCGCCCCCATCCGAACCCTCAAATTAATACTTGACGACCAGAGTTGTGGGTAAAAGAGGCCATGTTTATTACAAACCATCACACAAACATGACAATATATAGTTAATACAATTCAAATTCAATACAATATGGATTTATCAATTTCAATATCTAAACGATATTTACATTTAAGTTGATTATAAAATCATAATCCATCAGCAAATATGACAGAACTCAATTTATATACAAAGAATGTTCTCTATCACTCCAGCACTAAGGGGCCTTCCGGCTCGCGCCCCTTAACTGAGAACCACGCAAGGCGCAAGGCGCAACCCACCTGCATCCTTGAGAGGTGAGCCCCTGACATCTGGACCTTGTCCGCCACCCTAGGGGCCCACCCCTCCACCACCAGGCTGCCAAAGGGGGCTCGTAGGGAATAACCAGGGGCTGCTGCCCCATGCCCTAGTTTGTAAACTGGCGCCCTTGCCCCCAGCCGGTGTCTCCATTCTCTCTGGGGTGAGCTTACCGTCTCTCCCCCTCAGTGCTGGCCTAGGGAGTATGCAGGAGGACTCCCCTTAGCAATGTAAGTCACTTTATGTGGCCTCCTTGCTGCCACTCTTAGTTCACAATCCTACACCTCCCAAGCTCTAACTTCAAGAGCTGGGTGGGTGGGAGATTCACACGAGTCCCCTGACCACGGGTCGGCGCCATAAGGAAGAGAGGACGAGGACCTGGGCAAGGTGCCCTAAATAGGCCCCCGCCCTCTCCTCCCCCCCTCATTGCCTGCCCCGGCCGGAAGTGACATCACGTCGTTGCCCCAGAAGTAATTCTTAACTTATTCTCGCCCAATCCCTCGATGAGGAGCCACGCGAGCGTGGCCGGGTTCCCGGGGGGCCGTGTCCTAATGGCGCGCTTCCCTATAGCACGCGCTTTTCCATACTGATTCAAATTGCGACCATTTTTTGCGAGCAGTATATTAGTACATATGACCCTGTATGAGGACTGTGTTGTTACCGCATCACTCAATGCGTGCGCTGATATCACGACCTGGCAGTTTCTAAGGCCCCGTCGCTGTGTCAGTGTCACTTTGGAAGGTGGCTTGTCAGCGTCCCAGGGTTATGCTGAGTCATGCTCACCTGTGTTGTATTACTTTGGGCGACCTTTATTGTGATCCCACTGATCGCTGTCAGTGTGTTCTGGTGTCATTGTCACTGGACAGAGACCTTCTGCCTGTCCAGTGTGTTCTTCAGCAGAGGTTCACATGTGAAACTGGCCAAAGGGATATAGCATGTCATGCATTTGGACCTTTGTGCCACAGAAAGGGCTATACATCCTTGAATGGGCCTGGGTGGGGTGATGGACAGGCCTCTGCTCAGCTTGAGGACGATGTCCCGTTGAGAGGCACACTGTGCTATAGGCAGAGCCACTGGAATTATGCGGTTGTGCGGCAGTGACGATTTTTGCATGATCATACATTTGCCACATAATCCATCCACTGCTGTATAAGATGCAGATTTTGAACACAAAAAAAAGAATTTAGTTTCTAGCTCAAACGGTTCAAAAGTTACTAAAAACACTGCAACACAACACATCTTGCTGGGCAGTGGAAGGCATTCTGCAAACTTTTACTGGCTACCTATCTGTAGCTTATTGCTATATTTGGGTGTTAAACTGATACTAAAGGGATGCAACTAATGCCCAGACAGTGTTAAAAAGTTTAACAATTACAAAATAATGAAGTTCTAGTATCAAAAAAACAGGCTGCATAATGCCGCATAACTTCCATTTTCTTGCAACAAATGTACTCTGCTGCATAATTTTGCCCTCTCCTGTCGCATAATTCCAGTGCCCCTGGCTATAGGACTGGGGGTTGTGTAGCGCCCACCTCCCTGGGGTATGCTTCTTAGCACTGCAGGCTGCCTCGATGGCGCGCTGTGGGCGTGAATGGCTATGTATTTAAGATGTATGAGCACAAACCGCACGTGAATGTGCGCTGGGATCGCGCGCTGGTGTCCCCTTCCGCTCTGTGTTGGTGTTTCGGTTTCCTCTGTGTGTTGCTGCTCCTGTTCTGATTGGCAGGCGGCTGGCAGCTCCTCCGGAGCACTCACTCGAAGCACCTCTGTCTGTGATGGGCCGGGGGTAGCTCGGACGGAAGTGATGACGTGACGCTGTATCCGCTCGCAGTGCTTTACCAGTCTCCCCACCCGCCGCCTTCGCCCACAGAGCCCTTGGGCGCACTGGCTGAAACCTCAGTACAGCAATTTGGTCCCGGTGCCCTTCCCATAAAGACAAGCTCAGCAGCGCAGCCTGCAGCTCCGTGTCACCCTGGGCACGTCTCATTTCAAAGCTCAGCTCTGCCAGCCTGCACTCGTCATGCCAGTATGTATCCTGCCCACTGTGTGTTGTTGGGCGGTGCCTGGTGGATGAATGAGTAAAATGGTGGCCCTTGCTGAAAGCCCAGGGACCAACGGCAGGGCCGGCTTTAGGGCGATGGGACAAGTGCACCCGCCCAGGGCGCTGAGCTGGGGAGGGGTGTGATTAGAAATAATTTACGATTCAAACACACGTTCTGCAGAGTTCCTTGTGGGCCCAGCAGTAATAAGTCAAGAAAACTCGTGATTAATGTTCCTGTGGGAGTGAAACCAGAGTTGTGCCTAGGGGCAGTTTTGATTCATCGAGTAGCACAGAGGGTTAATGTGCCTGCTGCAAAGTACGTACACTATGCAGATTACAGAACTGGATTCCCGCTTTTGTGGCAGAGGCCCTTGTTTTACCTGTAGTCCATAAATTACAATCATAATCAGGCTCAGTGACCTTTGAACTGCCATCAAAGAACTGCATGCCCTAAAGAAAGAGGTCATGGGGGGTGGGGGGGGGGGGGGGGGTGTTGGAGAGGAGGGCAAAGAGACTGTGGCACCAGGTCCGCCAGCGCTAAATCCGCCCCTGGCCATCGGTTCGCCTCTGCATGGCACTGGAAACGACACCAGGGATGATTTGAAGTCAACCCACCCACCGAATTTAAATCTGGTGTGAAGGCTTCGACCTACACAGAGGTGTCACACCAACCACAGAAAATACAAGCAAGCGTAAGCACAACATGAAGTACAGCGAAATATTCTTAGTGAAGCGCCTACAGGCTATGAGGTTGGCACTATTTGTTGTATATATTGGTTTGTAGATATAAGGCAGTGGTGAGATGTGGAAGAAAGCGCTGTACAACGACAGAGGAAGTTTAGGCGCAAAGTGCCAAAATGGTGATTTTTAACCTGTTTTTTTCTGCGTGCATAGAGATGCTTAAAGCTCTTCGAAGCAGCATGTTGACGCTCTGCAGGACACCCATTATTGCTATATGTGCGCAAATGGATCCTGCCGCACAGTTTGTTCAGTAAGATAGCTTTCAGGGCTGAGCGCTCACTGCAGAGATCTGCGAGTCCGAAACGTATACAGTTTGGGGCCTGATAAAAGGAGTACCGCTGAGTTAGGCAATAATGACGGGTGTGGTGTAAAGCGCCAAGATACACTTCTGCTTGAAGACTGAGATATGCTCGAAGCAGAAGGGGTGGATGCATTTTAAGAGAGGATGCAAGCCCTGCTTGTGGGGGTGAAAGGAGAGAGCCTCCTTCTGTTTGTGTTGGGCGGAGGGGAGTGCAGGCAGGTCCGGACTGGCGATAGCGGGCACCGGGCGTTTCCCCGGTAGGCCGCTATCCTTTCTCCTTGCACTTTGGCTCGTAATGTTGCAGACGTGACACCACTACGGCCTCTGTGAATAGGGTGCACAGCCTTACACCACAACAACACACTGGGACGCTTGGTCAACTTGACACCTATGGATAGAGTGAATCTGAGTTCTAATCCCAGCTTCCATCCCATCTATCACCTCGTGTGATCGTGGGCAAATCACCCAATCTGCCTAATAGCGTCTTCGTATGCCAGAAGTTAAAATGTTTCGAACATCACCTATGCTGATGTTCCGCTATAAAGACATCGCATTATCACCGATGCCAACTGAAAGATGGCTTCAGCTGCTGTTCATGGCAGCTGTGCCAGCCTGGCGGAAGTCAGTGGGCACTTACTGGCAAGGACGGGAAGTACATAGGATGCTTGCTCATATGTACAAGATCCCTTGCATGCCGAGGAGAGCTAAGCATGGCTGCTAGGATCGGCACCCATGCTGGAGTGACTTTTATTGCACGTTTTTAGGGTGACTGGCACGTGCACACGGGGGTGGGTGGGGAGTACCCGGGCATGCCGTATACCGCACCCAGCTCCTTCAGAGCACCCCCTCCACTTGCCTCCCCAGCACCGAGAGTCGCAGGTGAACTGCCCCAATTAGGACATGTCTAATTAAATTAGAGTCAGATGCTGCAGTCAATGGGGGCCGGGAGAGGAGGGGGCTCGCTTTGGTCTGCTTTCCTCCATCTCTCGCCAAGACAGGCAGCCCCAGCGCCCCTCCCCGGCCCCATTAGCCCCGCGCGAGGTGTGAATGAGGCGATGCTATATAAGGGTGCAGCGCGGCTGCGCGCCTGACACTTCGTGTGAGCTGCGCTTGAGGGGGCACGCGGAGCCGGTCGCTGCTGGTCCTGGGGGCGCTTTCTTTTCATCCCCTCTTTTTCTCTCCCGGTAGGCAAGGGAAAGGCGAACACTTATTTTTAAGGCACATTGATTGATAGTGTTAGGTTACGGATTTTGGTTTTTCTCACCGAGTTCTGCACGGTGCTATCGAGGTGGTGGGTAATTCGATGTTCATGGTTTTTAACAGTAGATCTAGGAAGGAACGAGCCTGTGTTTTTATAAATGGCTCTCTGAAAGTAGTTTAGATTCTCCCTCCTTTTTTTTTTGTTTCTTCTACCCGTTCCCCAAGCCCTTTGCACCCACTTGGCCGGAGGAGGGGTCGGTCGGTTTGTGTTTCATTTTGTTTCCTTTGCACTTTGCCCACCTCCTCTGCATGTTGCTGTTATTTGTAACTTTGTAGCCTTTCCCTTGAAGGATGCAGTTGGGGGAGCAGATGCTGGCCGGTGCGGCCCCCAGTTTACCCAGTCCTTTCTACCCGCTGCATGTACCCTCTGAGGGAGGAAGCAGCCCCGGTATGGGGGCCCCCCAGCACCAGCAGTTTGGGGCTCAGGACAAGGGGCTCACGCTGAAGAAGTACCCCAGGAACGCCCCTCTGAGCGGCGAGGCCGGCCCTGGTTCGGGAAGGGAAGGCGCCCCACTGGCACCCCCCGAGGAGGGCTTCCCAGGCACCCCCAACGGCAAGACACTACAGGACACTGGGCGCAAGGGGTCCCCCTCAGGGGATGAGAGCCTGGGCTCCCCCACCGGAGCCCCCCGCTACGCCCTGGACGGCCTCAGCGGGGCCGACAGATACTACCTGCCCCAGGCGGCGGGGCAGCAGCAGCAGGCCGGGGGCGACCCTCCATGCTCCCTCTTCTATGGGCCGGGCACACAGCAGGTCTACCCCGGGGCCCCCGCCTCCAGGTACCCCCACTACGGCAGCATGCTGCCCCCCACTGCTTTCTCGCCCTCCGTCTGCCCCGCCCGGGGGCAGTTCAGTCCCAGCTACCAGTATGGGCAGGGCCCGGCGGCGCTCTACAGCCCTTACCCCGGGATGGGCTCCACCACAGGCGGACTGGGGGGCTCCGGACAGGGGCTGCGGGCTCAGGTCTTCCTCTGCAACCGGCCCCTGTGGCTGAAGTTTCACCGGCACCAGACGGAGATGATCATCACGAAGCAGGGCAGGTAAGGAGCCGCTCTCATTTTGAGGGGCATCATTTTGAATGCAAGGATTAAAATTAATGTAAGACCGTCAAAATACGGTTCAAACTTTAGTTCATGCGCCTAATGCCATTTAAAATCACCCTTTAATTGGAGTAAACGAACGGGCCGTTATTTGTTACTAATGCACGTGCAGATGGTTATTGACGGCTGTTAGTAACTTTGTCTACGAGATAGCCTTTTAACAACCTCGGGTAGCAGCTTAATTTGGTTTTCGTGACCCTCCAGAGTTCTCTACAACCTATTAATTAATCTATAATTCTCCTTCTCTTAGTTGCCCCCCCCCCCTTGCCCTGTATGCCAGCATGGTTGAATAAGCAAGCTATTGCCCAGAGTTACATCGTGTTGGGCTCACCTGCCGCCGGGGCTCGCACCGTGATGCCCAGAGTCAGTCGCCCTGGCCGCGGCGCAACACCTCTTCCTCCGTGCCGTGTACCCCCCCCCCCCCCCCCCCCATAACTCAATTAAGATCTCAATCTGTTACTTCGTATTAATGCCCTAGTGTCGTACATCGCACCCACATGACCAGTTCTGACTTGTATCTCAGTACGTTTGTGTATATCTGCTATATGGCAGTGGGACGGTGTGCGCTAATAGCGCCTCGAATCCGAAAAAAAAACGTTAGTGGTGTGGAGCGCTGTAATTCAATGTAAAAGAACCCTTCTTTTTGCCACGCGTTCTATGTAAACGTCCGTCCTCGGTCTGTGTGCCTGCTATGCTGTCCTCTCTGTGTGCCTGCTATGCTGTCCTCTCTGTGTGCCTGCTATGGTGTCCTCTCTGTGTGCCTGCTATGGTGTCCGGTCTGTGTGCCTGCTATGGTGTCCGGTCTGTGTGCCTGCTATGGTGTCCGGTCTGTGTGCCTGCTATGGTGTCCGGTCTGTGTGCCTGCTATGGTGTCCGGTCTGTGTGCCTGCTATGGTGTCCGGTCTGTGTGCCTGCTATGGTGTCCGGTCTGTGTGCCTGCTATGGTGTCCGGTCTGTGTGCCTGCTATGGTGTCCGGTCTGTGTGCCTGCTATGGTGTCCGGTCTGTGTGCCTGCTATGGTGTCCGGTCTGTGTGCCTGCTATGGTGTCCGGTCTGTGTGCCTGCTATGGTGTCCTCTCTGTGTGCCTGCTATGGTGTCCTCTCTGTGTGCCTGCTATGGTGTCCTCTCTGTGTGCCTGCTATGGTGTCCTCTCTGTGTGCCTGCTATGGTGTCCTCTCTGTGTGCCTGCTATGGTGTCCTCTGTGTGCCTGCTATGGTGCAGCTCTCCACTGACGAACAGTAACAAACCGTGACTGCCACTTAACCCCAGCGGTCCCTTCGTGTTTACCTGTGCCGGCGGTGAGGTCACTAATTAATAAAGCAATTCAGTTGCGAAAGAAGTTTCAAATGTAGCTTGAAATCTAAAATCGCTTAAAACTGACACAAACTCTATATTATAAACGAACGTATTTAAAGTAATAACTCTAAAAATGCTGATTAAACTGAACCATTATACGGGGCTCCGTAACTTGGAAGGTAATACTGGCGAATAATATATTTTCCAAACGCCCCGTTACGTTTACCTGTGTAAAGTGTTTTCTTTGACCCCTCACAAGTTGTTTAAGTTTGCAGACAATCACCATCCCGGCTTTCCGTCTTTGGTGGCGCTAACGCGCGCGGGGTGTTTACCTCGCTCGTGGGCGGCTTCCTGTTTGTTCGTTGTCTCGCTGCTCGTGTTTGACAAACCATGTGTGACAAATGGTTTGGTTTGTCAAACTCGAGCCCCACCTTTTTTATTCGTTGTACTATAAATTGTCGCATGTGAACGTGTTCTCGTCCCTGACCAAGAAAACCATTCTTTCAGCCTTTAAGGTCGTTTTGTTTAGATACCACCCTTTGAGTCGTTTTTTCATTGCAAACTTTGCATGCCCCTTTAGTTTTATAAACCACCACAAAACAGGGTCTCCGACCCAGCTCGGCCGTTTTTCGAGCTTTTATTTGTCACCTTGCTGAGTTTAGAACTCGAAATCGTTTGTTAATCGGAGCATTAATCGAATATATTTAGCACTGAAAATATATCCAGTGTCTCGGCGCTTCACTGTGATTTTTACAACCAGTTTTTCACATGACTCGGATTTAATTTATTCGTCTTTTTTATATATCTATCAGAATCGCCAATGTAAAAGGGGCTTGCAAACTTCTATGGGAAAAGCAAAAAAACTGCAAAAACTTTTCTTTTCTAGTTCCCAATTTATAAACCGAGTATAAGAGTAACAAATTCCACCGCCCATATTTAAGCCCTTAATCTGTCATTTTAAAATAGCAACGGGGGGTTAAAAAACGGAATAATTTGACTCAAAAGCAAATATTAGTGCGCAGCGAGATGCACGCTGGGCGACGCATGCTGTTAACAAGCGCCCGCTTGGATTCGATTAAAAATCGATATCCTCGCGGCAGGGGGTATACCGGGGTAAAATGTGTGCGCACCTCCAGGACTAAAGCGGATTATAAACCGCTTCATCACCGGGCTAACCCACCCCAGGTGTTCACAGTGGGCCCCCGCAAACATGACCTCCCGACACCTTAAAAGGTGCGCGGCAGCAGAGGGCGCCGCATAAACCGTTTAAAGGAGAGCGCTTTAAGACCTAACTTTATAACTCCCGGTGCCTTTTATTCTCTACTATTCAAAGTTAGTCCGCCGTCTGTGTTTTTCCCCCCACTATTCATTGGATCACACAAATCTTGCACACTAGTTTGAAAAAGAACCGCTGCAGAGAGTGGCTCTTACAAAACTAACTTTCGTATTTGGGGTGTACGCCCTTTAAAGTGCCAGTCCGCTCTTTCAAGCAGTGGCGTGTTTACACACGCGGCGGCGGGCGCTTCCGTGTTTGAAAGTTTACAAATTGTTAAAATGGGTTTAAAATTAGATGTAGCTGTCAAAACTGATGCATCTTTAATCTTAACATTGTAAAATGTTGACTGTTTGGGGCGGGTGTTTGAGTGTCACATTGAAAGTGATCTAAACTAGCGCCTTTCTCCCCTTCCAGGCGCATGTTTCCCTTCCTGAGCTTCAACATGACGGGCCTGAACCCCACTTCCCACTACAACGTGTTCGTGGAGGTGGTGCTGGCGGACCCCAACCACTGGCGCTTCCAGGGGGGCAAGTGGGTGACGTGCGGCAAGGCCGACAACAACATGCAGGGTGAGTGCGGGGCGCCGGGTCACGGGAGAGGTTCACAGCAGGGTCTGGGGGAGGGTGAAGACGGGGCATATCTGCAAGGGTATGTGCTTGGGGGTAACAAGTGCTCAGGGCGGTGGGCAGCAGGGCAGGTGTATGTTGCGGGGTATGTGCGTGTGGGCAGTTGCCGGGATACATGTGCGAGTGTCATGAGGGTATATGTTTGGGGTAACCATGTAGGTGCACATGGGGGGTGTGAAGGTGGGGTGAGCGGCAGGGATAGGGGCGCAAAGGGAGCAGTAGGATGTATGCCTGGGGCTAACTACATTGCTGCTCATGAGGGTGGGCAGGTGCGTGTGAACGGCTGCAGGGATGTGCGCGAGATACAGCAGGCTGTGGGTTTATGGGGTACATACATTGGGCTCGTGGAGGGGGCAGGTGCGTGAGCGGAGCTGCAGGGATGGGTGTGCGAGGGGACAGCGGGTGTGTGCTTGGGGCTTAAATACATTGGGCTCAAGCAGCGCACCTGCGCGCGTGGGGGGGCAGCGGGGTGAACATGTGCGGGTAGCAACGGACGTGTATGGGGTGAGCATGGTGAGGCGGAAGTGCTGATGAGCGGCACCAGCTGTAACTGCCTGACGTGCACATGTAAGATTTGAACCCGCCGCAGAATGTAACTCTGCCCCTCTGCCCGCAGGTAACAAGGTGTACGTGCACCCCGAGTCCCCCAACACCGGGGCCCACTGGATGCGGCAGGAGATCTCCTTCGGGAAACTGAAACTCACCAACAACAAGGGGGCCAACAACAACAGCACTCAGGTGAGCCTCCGTGCACGAACCCGACAGGCCGTGCGTCATCAGGGGCAAAGGTCACACGGGGGACACCTTGGGGCAGATTTATGTTGCCTGGCGCATCCCTGCAAATCAGCAAGGATGCGCCAGGAATGATGCGTCACGCAAGTTTACCCTTGCGCCACACATGATGCACCGCATTTATAATGCGGCGCATCATGGCGCAGGAATAAACAGATGCGTGACGCATCCAATGGCGTAAGGTTGGCGCAGTGCTTCAAGCGCGACGCAACTCCAGCACTGTTCCAACCAACCCTATCCCTAACATGGTGCGTCAAGCCTTACGCCTGCTTCAAGCAGGCGCAGGGTTTTGGCGCATCAGCGTTGGGAAAGTGACTCAGTCAAATCTTATAGATTTGACTGAGTCCCTTTTCAGGGGCGTTCCTGCAACGGAACGCCCCCCCCCCCCCTATGTCGACACGCCCACGTGAAACCTGACGCAGGTTTTGCGTGGCGCAGGGCTTTACATCGTGACGCATCTCCATAGATGCGTCACGATGTAAATATGGCGCAACGTGGCGCAGGGTTTACACCGCCGCTGCATCACAAAAGTGACGCAACGGCGGCGTAAAAGTGGCGCATCTCCGACATAGATCTGCCCCCTTGTATTTAAGTGAACTTCTAGCCGTGCTCCCTGAATCCACCAGTCTTTTCTGTCACTTCCAATTCTTGGCCGACACCGTAGTAGAGATTGAAGGGTTTGCAGAAGATCAGTGTAGTCAAGTGATTTGTTCCTAAATTCCCAACTATCGGTGTATTGGTATGTTCCAGTCCACGCGGCCGGTGATGTGCTCCGACAGTCTTAGGGTGGGTGGAAAGGCGGGCGAGTTTAAGGGGTGTCTATAGAAACCCTGGTTGTAGGCGAGGGCCACGCTTCAATAGTGGCATATATTGCCTTTCTATGATGTCGACTCAGCCCAATCTTACACCACTTTGAGTTACTGACCTGCCGAGGGGGGGAGGGCGTCAACCGACCCGTGGAGTGAGTGACTTTCAACCAGTAACTGTGCTTTCAGTCAGCAGCGCAAAGGATGATGGGACACGCAGTGGGCTTCGCATCCCAGCTTGACACAACTGGCTACAAATCGCCTTCATGAAACTGTGCTAGTTGGCGCTATGTATATAGCGCTGCGTCCCCCTCTCACCTCCCAGCGCTACCAAGCTCATTGGAGGTACTAAGGGGCAGATTTACACTCCCCTTGCGCCATTTTGCGTCACGTTTAACATGGGGAAAAGACGCACATGTGGCGCAAGGGGCTTGTAAATCTGCCCCCAAGTGTCCCTGCTAAGAAGAGGAAGCGGGTCTGCGTAATGTTTCGGGAATGCCCCGACCCACTCGGGTTCCTGCTATTCGGCCACAGACCCACACATTGAGCACTTCACACGAGGTGGGCCGTCGTAAACAACTGTTGCACGGTCTGCGCGTGGGAGGCTGGAGGGAGGGGGCAGATGAAGTATGCTGGAGGGGAGTGGCACATAGCTGGTCTGTGTGAATAGACGTGCACGTGGGCTGGATATCCTGCTGTGGGTGGTGATGGGGGCTGTGGGTGGTGAATGATTCAGGGTGGATACAGAGGCGCGCGTGTGAAGGTAGTCCGTTAACAGAGGTGCGCCGATGATCCGGGTACGTGTCCCTAAACTGCAGTGTGCACCTCCATATATCGGCAGATTCATCCATCTGTACCCCCAATTATTAATGACATAAGTGGAGCGAACTGTACCCCTTGTGGCCTACAGATCTCTTCAAAGATGAGCGGTGACCCCAAAGTAGGCAATGGTGGTCTGTACTTGTGGGTGGGGCGGAAGCACGGGCTGGCTCACCCCAATCTGGCCAAGACCAGTAGGGGCTGGACACAGCGGGGGCCTTGGCCGGCCCAAGAAACCGTCGGAACTCGCACTTGTTACAGCTGACGGCTAGAAGTTCCGAAATATAGGACAGTGGCGTTTCAAACACTTGTTAAAGGCTATTTACAGAAACCTAGAAGTAAATACTGCAGTGTCCTAATTAATGCGCAGCCGTCAGGGCTACGGCTACCTGTCCAGCACACTGATACCTGTTGGTTGAAAACCAAAGTAGATATTTGTGACTGTGGGTCGTCAAGGCCTTAGACATGCACCAGGGGCCTTCCCCTGGAACAATCCGACTCCACCTTGTGGGCTTTCTGTGGGGTTCCCTAGCTGGACCCCCAACTACTGCGGGCGCGCCTGGGTAGTAGTTTTGGTACCGTCATTGGCAATGGTGGCAGGGGCAATGGGGGGTGCAAGCTGCAGTGGCCTCCTGACCAGGGCCCTGGCACTTCTTATTTTACAAAGGAAGGCAAGCTCTGGTTGACGGTTGTGGATTCGTCAGGTGAAAGCGGCCCTTGCTCGTTGTATTTATTTTTGTGATGTGTGTAGCATGCCCTGATCTGTGGCACCCCTCCTTGCAGATGATCGTGCTCCAGTCCTTGCACAAGTACCAGCCCCGCCTGCACATCGTGGAGGTCAGCGAAGATGGCGTCGAGGACCTCCAGGACTCCACCAAGACGCAGACCTTCGTCTTCCCGGAGAACCAGTTCATCGCGGTGACTGCCTACCAGAACACTGACGTAAGTGCTCGACCGGAAGCGCCGCTTGCAGCTTCCGGTCTGAGGGGGCGAGCTGTCGCCAGGGTCCACCAGGTCGCTCTCCAGTATCTGCTGGGACCGCGGGCATTGGGGTGAAGGGAACTGATGGAAATGGTGGTTTGGCATCAAAGTAGCTGGTAAAATGGCGGTTGCCCTTTAGCTAGCCATTATTGGGCTAGACCTCCGTCCTAAAATCCATAGGGATGTGGCACGTCTGGTTTGATTCGTGTATTTTTTTTTTAGCTGATTCACCCCCACGTTTGTCTTTTCCTTAGCACAGTGTTTGGCGAGACCCCTGTCCAAGCGCTTTATTAAACAGATCTTTACATTTAAACAAGTTAAACATGATTACTAGGCTTACTGCATGAGTCCGTTGTTTCGTGACCTGTTCAGACCCTCTAGGGTGGGGTTAGGCGGAGTGTTCAGAATGTCTAGTGGGGGTAGGTGGTGGGGTACCCCGGTAGTACTGTTTGTTGCAGGAGGGTCTTAGTAACTGTGAGGTCTTTCCAGCTGTGGGTGGAATGCTACATATCCTGAAGTGGGGGTGAGGGGTCAGCCTGATGGGGTACCTAGCTTGCAGGTTGCTTCCCCAGACCGATTGGCAGTCTGTTATGCCAGCGTTGGGTTTGTGGACATTGGTGGTCGGTGGATTGAATTTAGGAAGGCAATAGGGTCAGTAGAGTTCAGTGTCGCTGGGATAGTCACATTGCACTACTGGGCTCTCATTGAACAAAGTGACGTGTTAACCAATGAGGAGTCTTGGCTCATGTCAGTTGGTTTGAAGTGCTTTGACAGCTGTGAACTAACTCTGAACTGGTGACATGGGGTCCTCGGGTCCCCATAGAGGGTTGCCATATCAACAAGTATTGGTGTTAAAAGATGGGGCGGGGCTGGGCTATCGTCATGGGTGTAGTACACTAGTCGTATTACAAAGAGGAAGTCACTGGTGTAGTACACCAGTATTGATATCACAAGGGGACAGGAGTGACGTCATGGGTATAGTACACCAGTATTGATATCACAAGGGGACAGGAGTGACGTCATGGGTATAGTACACCAGTATTGAGATCACAAGGGGACAGGAGTGACGTCATGGGTGTAGTACACCAGTATTGATATCACAAGGGGACAGGAGTGACGTCATGGGTATAGTACACCAGTATTGAGATCACAAGGGGACAGGAGTGACGTCATGGGTGTAGTACACCAGTATTGATATCACAAGGGGACAGGAGTGACGTCATGGGTATAGTACACCAGTATTGAGCTCACAAGGGGACAGGAGTGACGTCATGGGTGTAGTACACCAGTATTGAGGGGACAGGAGTGACGTCATGGGTATAGTACACCAATACTGAGATCACAAGGACAGGAGTGAAGTCATGGGTGTAGTACACCAGTACGGAGATGTCGAGGGTACGCAAGTTAAGTTGTGCATGTAGTACACTTGTATTGAGATCACAAGGTGGAACGGGAGGGAAGTCGTGGGTGTAGTACACCAGTATTGAGATCTCAAGTGGACGGCAGTGATGTTACGGGTGTGTAATACACCAGTATTGAGATCTCAAGTGGACGGCAGTGATGTTACGGGTGTGTAATACACCAGTATTGAGATCTCAAGTGGACGGCAGTGATGTTACGGGTGTGTAATGCACCAGTATTGAGATCTCAAGTGGACGGCAGTGATGTTACGGGCATAGTACACCTGTACTAGGATTGCAGGGGATGGAAGAGGGTAGCCGACCAGAAGCAGTGATGGCTGTTAACCTAGACTTGGTGACATCCTTAAATGTCTTGTATGGATCCAACTCCGTGCTTAATTTGAGCTGGGAGGGGCCACCGGTTCTTATTTTTCTGCAGCAGACATTTACCAAGAGCAAGATGGGGGGGGGGTCAAAGGGGAAAGGAGGGAGTGCGAGAACGCCACAAAATGAGAAAGCAGGAACCTACAAGAGATAAAGGGGGATTAAAGAGGCCTCGGGTGGATTCAAGATTACGTAGCTTTGATATGGGGCGCGCTGACGTGCTAGCTCTGGTCGCGAGCTCTTGAGCAGAGCTTTGGGCACCAGCACTTGTTACAATGTGAGCTCTGATGCAACTGATGCTGTTTACGTAGCATCTGGTGCCGCAGCTTCCATTCCTTGCGCCTGCAGGTTAGTGCCAGGGATGGCATCCATGGACCAATCATCTAAGACCCTCTGTGTTCATAAGAAATGTAGTGTTGTGCAGCAGCGCTGCATAGCAATGTATGTAAATGTGTGGGGATGATTATTAATCAGTGGCGTGAAACTGCACTCGTACGTTTTTATGCCAGAGAATGGCTTTCGCCTCGGTGACTTCATTCACTCCTTTCTGCACTGACATTGACTTTACTCCACTGACATTGACTTGACTCCAGTGTTGCTGTTCTTTCTTGTAGATCACACAGCTGAAAATTGACCACAATCCCTTTGCCAAAGGATTCCGAGACAACTATGACTCGTAAGTAACAGTTTCTCTCTGCCCTGCAGCTCCTGGTTGGGCAGGGAGCCCCCCCCCCCCCCATTTTGGCAACACGGTTTCCAGTCTTGGGTTTACTTTTCCAAATATTTTAGTCTAATTGCCTCGATTTTAAGTGGATTAAGACTACAACTCTAGCGTTCAGGCCATTGTGATAATCCCCTATTTAACCGTGCTCAGCCGAGATGGAAAGGGGCTCTTTCTCTGCAGAATTACCTTTCCCTGTGTTTTCTTTGCCCAATGGTAAGCTAATTCACCATATAAATGGTTGCAAAAGTCACAAATTTCATGGACATTGAAAAATGTTCCAAAGACTTTGCATATCCTTATAGGTTGTTCGTGAGTGTACAGCTTGAGATAGAGGCCGGGGCTGGAAAAGTGTTTCGACCTGCATAAATCGATCCAGCAAAATTGTGGTGTAAACCCAGCTGGGGATGTGATTGGTTAAAAATGGCGAAATGCATCCCTGTGCCACCCTAGAGGGAGGTGTCTAGCGCTGCTTTCAATCGATGAGGCTTCTACTGGCTGTGGTCGAGCCACCGTAAGGAGGTTGAAAGCAGTTTATAAAAACAAATAAAATATAACCTTTTGATGACCTTTTGAAATTGGGTGCGTCTCCCCTGCTCTAATTCTGAGCCGATGTTTTGAACTCCTTAAAATCTGTAGTTTCTTTGCAAATAATTCAACCTAAAAAACGTTTTTGTCTATTGGGCTTCCCTTAGTTTCCGAGTTACCCCTGAGGCAGATGGTGACCTGGCACAAATGTTATTTTTAGTTGGGACTACTTGAATATGTGGTGGAGAAATCACATGGGGAAATGGTTAAATACTTGTATTTATGGTCCAATGCCTCTGTTGGCTCACCCTAGGATCCTTTGAGCACGCTGGGTCTACATATTTTGGGTAAATGTATTTTTCAGCAGAACATTTTGATTAATTTACCCGAGTTACATAAAGTCGGAGTTGAGAGCATTTCAGCCGCCATTTAAGTAGCTACTGTCCATATGGCGTATCCATCCTGGCACGTGTGTACTTGGGTGTTCAGAATTAGCGGGTGGCTGCTTCAGGGGTTGGTTATGCTGCTCTGGACTTGCTTAGCGGGGGTGGTGTATATGATTCCAGGTATGTCTAGGTGGGTTTTTAATTTCAACATAATGGAAGGTAAACTGGGGGAAAGGATTAAGGCAATGCAGGTGTGAATCTGGGGCAATCCTTGGTGTTGAGTTTGCACTAGGGTGGGAGACTTCAAGCTGCAGTGGAATTTGGGCCATGTTTTTGTGCGGTTCAGATGTTCGCCAGTGTCGGTGTTCACAGCGCAATCACTCAGCTTTCTTTTCCATTGTAGCATGTACACGGCCTCAGAGAGTGACCGACTAACTCCATCTCCTGCGGATTCCCCTAGATCCCACCAGATCGTGCCCGGCGCCAGGTACAGCGTGCAGCCATTCTTCCAAGAACAGTTTGTCAACAACCTTCCTCCAGCCCGCTTCTACAACGGGGAGCGGACTGTACCACAGGCCAGTGGCCTCCTGTCCCCGCAGCAGGGTGAGGAGATGGTCAACCCTTCACCCCAGCGGTGGTTTGTCACACCTGTCCAGCAGGCTGCAGCAGCGGCGGCCGCGGCGGCCAACAAGCTGGACCTTGGCTCCTACGAGTCGGACTACTCCACCAACCCTCTGCTGACCTACGGCCTCAAGTCTTTACCTCTGCAGACGCCTTTGGGCTACTACCCAGACTCCGCCTTTGCGTCCATGGCTAGCTGGGGTGGCAGAGGCTCGCCCTACCAGAGGAAGATGCTCGCGGGCTCTCCGTGGCCTCCAAGGAGCAGCCCTCCCAGCTTCGGGGATGACCAGCACGCCCCCAAGGAGAAACTGAAGGACGACCTCGCCTCTTCCTGGGTGGAGACTCCACCCTCCATCAAATCCATGGACTCCAATGACTCTGGGGTCTACACAGGGGCGTGCAAGAGGCGACGCCTCTCCCCTAGCACTTCGAGCAACGAGAACTCTCCAACCATAAAATGCGAAGACCTGGGCTCCCCAGAAGACTACAAAGACGCCTCCAAGGCCATGGGCTACTACTCTTTCTACACTGGCTCCTAAGTTATTTGCTGCCTGGACTCTTGCAGGCTGCAGCACCATCCTACACTCCTGATGAGTGGCTGAATGAACTTCAAGACTTGTATAAGCTCAGCGCCTTGAACTCATGGCTTCTAGGCTCTTCTGGTTGACATGGTCGCACCCAGGTGGGAAGAGGTGCTCCTCCAGTCTTCCAGGATTTGGGAAATGTGGCAATCCAATTGCCCAAAAAACTTTACCATTCCTCGTCAGACTCTTGTGCAATGTAAGGTGCCAAAGGTGGGGTGGCAGTGCCAAATTCCTTATACTCGGTTCTCCTTTTTGGAAGGGTCGTTCAGGGGGCTTGAAGTAAAGCCCTTTTACAAATGCTATCTATTTATTGAAATCTGTGTACATATTTTGTATAGGTTCCCGGTGAAGCATATTGTACAAAAAAAATCGTCTGTATATGTAGTCTAGAACAATGTAAAAGTTGGTGCTTTTTTGGGCGTTGTAAATGTTCTAAATTGTCAAAATGCAAGGTTCGTGATGCACTAGGCCGGGCCCTGGGTGGCACATGGAACTTTCGAAGTTTACATTTCCGGTTCAGTTGTGCCTCCCCCACCCCTATATTCTGCCAACTTTGAAAGTTTCATTTTTATCTTGCTCTGTGTAAATACTCGCTAAAATGTAAAAATGTAAATCTGAGTCGATGTGGTGCACACGAACTTTTTTGTACAGGCTGCAATAATTTTTAATAAATGTGGTGCCCCTGGGTAAAATGTGAAAGACGGACCTTCGGTGTTTTTCCCTGATGGCTTTTGGGATCAGCTGAGTTTGGCGCGTGCGCACTCGGCCCTTGCAGCTTCCCAGCTCATTGGCAGACATGCTGCGAACTCAAGGTCGAGGCGCTATGAAATCTCGCGAATGGAACTTGCTTGCGGGCTTAATGTGTCCCCAGTTTGTGTGGTATTATCTTCCAACTTGTGGTTCAAGCTTGGCATTGCTTGTAAGTGCTGCAGCCCATGAACAGATGTCAGCGGTATTTTAATATAATGGCGTTAAAAGCTTTAGTCGTTCATTTAATTGTGGTACGTTTTTGATGCACTACTGGCAACAATGAAATGTACATTGTGGGGAAAATGTGCACTGCCGTTTTGGGATGACCAGTTAAAGCGCAGATGAATTTACTGCTAACATTCAAATCCCACTAGCGCCTCGCCGGTGTTCTAACTACCTACATTGATATAGCGCCTGACATCTGCAAAAAGGCATGTCGTCAATGAACCAGAAGCGTTCACTGGGTCCTGCAGTGGTGTGAAATCCTTTTCGGACGATGTTTGTGAACCCCTCTAGCGACAAGAAGCTTAATCCATAAACGTATTTCAAAAATGCCGTTGGAAGGTCCCAGGGGCCGCTTCGTAGCACCTCCTCGCCATTGGTAACTATGACGTATATGGACAACATGAGGCAAACGTGTGATGACATTGACTCGGGAGAGGGGGGTTGAATCCCTGCTGTTTTCTAGCTGTGTGGTCTTGGTAGCATATAGGAATTGACCTTAGTGTAAAGAAATCAATGCCTCTCGGCGTCTGTTAGGGCGTCCACTAAAACCGGAAGTGCTTTAGAAACGTTACGCCCTTGTAGTAGGCGCTAGAAGTGGCATTGACGAGTGACATGAGTGGCAGCTGATCACGACAATATTCAGACAAATCATTGGTCGTGTGCTTGATGTAAACGCGCGATTACCCGTTTTGGTAATTAAGGTTCCGTGTAGTAGACATTTGGAACGTCCCTGGAAACGTTTCAATTCATAATGCATGGTGCCACGATTGCGGCGCTTAGCGCTGTACGGGTTTTGCTAGCGCCGCCATGGGGTTCGTGGTATGACGCCATTGAATGCGTCTGCACCCCGTTAGTTTCCAGCCGCATCCTTTAACATGTAGTACAATTTAATGGAATCTGCGTTTTTATTGTCTGTTGTGAGTAGTTCAACAGCGGCCAGAGGCGCGGCCCCTCCAGATATAGAACCTCTGCAAAATAAAGGGCATGGAAAATTCTGGGACATGGGAGGGCAGTAGGAGGGTGGTGGTCTTATGCAGTGACCCTGAAACTGCCCTTTAGTTTATTTTTAGCTGAGAATTTACGTGCCATACTTGTGTTTAAAAAACAAAATAAAAGTTGCACAGAGAACCAGCTCAGTCGGTTAAATCTTATACCGAATTGTGCTCCTCAATTGTGTCTTTTGAATTGTGCTCCTCAATTGTGTCTTTTGAATTGTGCTCCTCGGCAAGTTTCTCATCCCCCCCCCCCCCCACACCCCCCTATTTATTTCCTTTAACTGCGAAAACCTGAAGCGCTCAGACGCATAAAGAACTATATTAAAGCTGCAAACTTGAACCCAATGACTGGATTAGCTCAAAAGTGAAGACCGATCTCCAAAAAGTTACAATTTTAGAATCGAGTCTCTTGAAATAGAGCCCCCCTCCCCCCCCCCCCCCCCCCCCCCCCACGTTCGAGTCCAAAGGAGGGACAAAATAGGATTATAGGATTTACTCTAGAGGGCAAACAGACCGCAGTCCCACTCAGGGCTTCCGGCCAAGGCCAAAGCCCTGTGCGCCCCCCCCCCCCACACACACTCCTGATGGTCGGAGCTGAATCCACGCTTTTCGTCAGACCTGCCCATTTTATCCCAATAGGGCGGGGGCGGGGGGCGGTTTGTTTTCCAAGACTCCTAAGGTTTCAGGAAACCGAATGTGCTGCTGAAACGGGGCTGCACGATTGGGTTTCCAAAGTAGGACCTGCCCCCACCCGGGGAAAAAATCTAAACGACTATGCCCCCACCCGGGGAAAAAATCTAAACGACTATGCCTGATCGGGGAGAATGGTAGCCTCCTAAAACTTCGGGGGGCGGCTACTTGGGCAGAAAAAAAGTTAAAATATGACCCTTAACTTTGACCTGGGTATGGGGGCACAGAAGCCAAACGAGGCGACGGAGATTAAGACGACAATGGAAAACGGTTATTGACAAATTGAGCGAGGGTGCAAAGGAGGGAAAGGCGTGCAGGGGGGGGGGGGGGGGGCATGAAATACAGAAAAGAAGGAAGCCGAAGGAAAGAGGACACCATGAGATGGGGACACATTGACGGTACAGTGACAAGGACTTCCAGAAAAAATAATGGAAGAAGGGGAAGAGAAGGAAGCGTTCATACATCAGTGCGTCTCCGTGGGAACTCGGGATCGGTCACTCGCGCAGTGGAAGTTCAAACTGGGGGCGGACTATCTGTCGGGGCGCAATGAATTAAAGATTGCATCCCTTCTAGTTTATGAAACACTGGGGGGGGGGGGGGGGCTGGAAAGATCTATTGAAAGCTTGTAATCGCTTATGTGACGGTTACTGCTAAAGATTTACTCGTCCACCTTGGAAGCGCCTGGTCTCCTCCAAGCGCTATGAAGAATGCCAGCACATGGATTGCGGTTTACTTTCGCGTCCGATTCCAATCACGCCAGCGCAATACGTGTTTAATGTACACACTGCCCGCCACCTACCTCGTTCGCACTCCCCTAAAGCGAATACTAAACCAATCTACCGGAAGAGTGTTAAAGTGCACGAAAACCCTTACAAAGAGTCTATCTCCAACGCAATGTGTTAAAGTGGTACGCCCCCCCCCTTTGCTTTCAGTGGTTGGTTGGTTGGTGGGGGGGGGGGGGGGGATGAGCTTACAAATTGTGGCGTGCACCAAAAGCAGGACATGGCTCTTAAAGGACCCGTTTTTTTTGGTTTTTTTTGGAGGAGCTGCATTTTTCCACGAACAAGAGTCATCAAAACCATGTTGAACACTCGGTGAAAATACTGGCTGTGTTTAGTCTTTTTATGCCACATTTGTCAAAATCTAATTATACAACATGACCCCTCGTTAGCCATTCGGTTTCCTGACAAAAACGCGTGAAATGTGTATTTCTTTGTCAGTTTCTGACAAGGTGCACCCCTCCTGCACATCTTCCGCGGACCCCCCCCCCCATAACTGTTATTTATCTGTCTTTAAACCCCCACAACCTGCTCCCTGCAGAAAGTGCTGGCGGTGTTTAATGGAAAGCCAAGTGTCTGGCTGGCCCCAATTAACACCCTGTGATTAGCTGGCATTCCTCCGCAGCGTGTCAGACACCGAAAAGAGAATAAATTGCATTTAATTAATGCTTCTCGGTGACACTGATCGGGGGCTGGGTTTGACGGCCGTGTGGAAGGGGGCGCCCTCCCCCCAATGTTTGTTTTTTCCATTTCGATTGCAGGACTACCGTGATGGGATTGCGGGGCGGGGCGGGGCGGGGGTGCTCGGTGAGGGATCGGCTGTGCCTAATTCATCACCACAGAATTTAATTTCAAGTGAGCCGTCCTGTGCCGCTATTACCTAAAAGTGGTTTCGGTATCGGATGCATGTACCTGAGCTGGTTTAATTTGAAGCTGTACACAGCTCCGCTTTCCCAGGTGAGGGCATCCAGGCGCTGTAGATGGGCAGGAGGCGGTTAAGTGATTTGCCCAGATTCTCGGGATGTTGCGAGATTCGAACCGGGCCCCCGGGCTCCCTAGTCAGCAGCTCTGGCCGCTGCGCCACAGCCTTTCCTTTCTGCAGTACTACCCGAAATATATTTGTTTTAAAGTTGAGCGAAATGCCCTATCTTAAAGGGTGCGAGCGTCGGTCCAGGGTTTGGAAAAGCCACTGCGCATAAAATGCATAATTTGCGGGTACCGTTTAATGTTTGTTTTGGGGGGTGCGCTACAAACACTTTCTTCTTTAAATCACTTATCTTTTTTTTTTTTAATATGCACAATGTCTTTCCGTTCATTTTTCTACCGATTTCGCGATAATAATGCTCTGCACTGGCTGGGAAGAGTGCTCAGTGGAAAGGCGCTTTCTTTTTCAAAAACCCAACTGCCTCATCTGATGGTTTTACTTTTAGCAGAAATGCCAATTTGACACGAAACTATAGATATTTTCAATCTGCTGTGGTACGCCTTTCTTCAACCCCTAGCAGGATGAATAGCGGCGTCGGCCCTGCTGGGCCACGATTCTGTGCTGAGGGTTGACCTCCGTAGCACGTTCTCAACCCACTGAGCCTCTGTAGGGGACCACACTTGGTGGAAAATCGGGTCACATCGTCTTTTTGCTGCTACGACCCGTTCTCCAGGGATTATGCACGAGTTGTGAAGTGTAATGAAAGGTAAACGATAATCCGTTACCTGATAGACTCAAAGAACTAATGTTTTATTCACAGACTGGGTGGAAAATTAAGATTAAATTATATTGAGTGCAATTTACCAAATTTGAACCTCTGACCGCAGTTGGTGATATTAAGCAGACCTTTTGCTGATCGACGACGCAGAGAGAATATTGTGCGCTATACATCGAGGATGACCATAATTTTAAAGCCAAAACCCGGGACTTTCCCCTAAAATAAGAATACAATTTTAATTCAACCCAGCACTCGGAATGACTGCTCCTGAGCAGAGAATTCCAGAAGAGGCAGACCGGAAGAACCCATAAATGCCTTTTATAAAGCCAGTCGCATGCATGTTCATTAAATTGCTTTCTTATAACAACTGCGAACTATACCTGTTTTGCAAAACCTGAAAAAGATACCTCACTAAAAACCGGGGCAGGAGCTTGATTTCCTGAAATCGGCCGGATAGCTGGCGAAAAACCGGGACTGTCCGGGCAAACCCAGGACGCCAGGTCACCCGATGAATGCACCGCACCTGCGAGGGGCCGAAAACAGGACCCTTGTGCGGAATCGGACGGCGGCTTGTGGAGCCGGAGTACCGCACGGCAGAAAGGAACAAAATCAAGCCATACTCTTGCTAAAATCACAGTGGCACACACTCTAAAATGTGTTTTCTTCGTTACAAACATAATAAATTCGAAAGATAACCCTCCGTTGGTAAGGAAGAGTCACCTCAACGTTTTTTTTTCTGCTGTAAAAACATTTGAAAAAATATTGTTTTCCTCCCACGACACTTGAGATGCCACCCACGCCTTCAAAAGGCTCCTCAGTGTGCGCGACCACCTTGTTTTTTTATGGGGGGGGGGGGGGGGGGGCGTGTCCTAGGGCTTCCGGGGTTCGAACTGGTGGTTTAAACACCATTGCAGCAGGCACCGGAGCCGTGGAGCTATCCAGCCGCCGTTTGAACCCTGAAGTGTCCCCGTGCGTGATGCTAGGAAGGGGGCGGGGCTGTGAGGGGCAGTGTCGGCGGTGCTAGGTAATCCACTTCTACTTTTCATTCTGTTATTTGCTTCCCACGTTATAAATCGTGGCTTACACGTTTTCCAATACAAATAAAACCAAACCTTGTCAAAGCCAGTTGGTCTCGCCTATGCCAGCGCTATTAGCTTTGTGCTTTACTCTTTTCATCCTGTTGGACAGCAGTGTGGCTAAAAGTAAAGTTAGAAAAAAAGGGCTATGACGCGGCCAGCTTCTGTTATGGCAGGTGGAGGAGGGGCAACACAAGGGAAGGGACTAATGCAGCAGCACAATGGCTCCCGGGTGGGGGGGGGGGGGGTCCGAGGGTGAAGAAGCAAAAAGAGCAGGGGGGGTGGAGGAGTAGAAGCAACAGGACAACTGGGGTGGACAGGGAGGAAGCAACCCAGAAACAGGTGGGAGGGGATGCAAATGATGAAACTGGTACCTGAATCTCGGCGTGAGCAGTGGCTGGACAGCGGAAGGACACTCGTCAAACAAAATCACTCCGTAGTTGGTCCATGCTCTACAGGAAAGATGAGGAAATAGAGCCGGCATGCGCTATCCAATTAGGAGACAGCAAAGAATGACAAAGTCAAAAACTGTGTAGCAATCGGCGGGCTCCAAGCCCCTTATAGTAAACAGTACCCCTGCACTGACAGCAGTAAAAGACCTAACCACCACTGGCAAATTTAATTGGTCGAACATTGACTGAGTGTTTTGGCTTTGTCAATGCTTGTTTTACCCTACCAGGGTGTTTGCAAAATGTTATAGATGGAGAAGCTGTCGGGCCCTCGTCAATCTGCAAAACAAGATTGGCTAAAAGGAAATATTTTTTTCTCAAAATGAACACACAGCGATAGGAGTCCCTTCAACTGACAGGAACTACTTTGTGTGAGGATGTTGTTCTTGTGAAAGGGCAGAAAGCAGCCATTCACATTGAAGTTAGCCCCTACCTGGAGTGGGCTGACTCACTGGGTGAGACCATTGCTCTCTGATGAAGTGGGTAGAAGAAAAATGTGAATGACAAACCAATGGATGGAGAGGGCTGGATGAATGCCTTATAACTAAGTAGAATGTAAAGGACTTGGTCTAAGTCAGACCTGAAATAAAATGCAGCCTGATTTCTCCTCCCTCACCTTATTTCTGGCATTTAGTGCTATTTTCATAGAGCAAAATACAGCCTAGCGTCCAAAACGGATGCAAGCATGCATTTTGCGCTAAGGAAATGACGCTAATTGCAAAACAACATGATCGGCAGCCCATGCAACCACTCACAAAATTTGATTTTGAGCACCCCCCCCCCCCCCCCTTATTCTTAATTACGCAAAGAGGCATAATTACTGGTAACATACCAGAAGTCACAGAGGAGGCCTCAGCCAGGGGGGTAAGGCATGCCAGCTGCTCCGCCCAGTGACTTACACTGTGTGCAAAGCATAGATGAAAATGCCATTTGCCCGCAGATAACTGAAGGCAGAACCATCGGAGCTCCTGGCCCCGATGGAATTTCGCAGGATATCTACAAGACTGATCCGGCAAAATGGGCAGGGCACAAGTTCCCTTTATTCAATCACATCCTAACAGGACCTTTTGATCCCAGCTTCCTGACAGGCTCCATCATAGCAGCCTTTTCCAAAGGAGGCGACAAATCAAAAGCAGAGAACTACAGACTGATCGCCCTTATTGACGTTGAGGCAAAATACTGCGCAGGCATTCTGCTGGAGCTGCTCCTTGATTGGGTCAATACAAATTCAATCATCCCGATCAACCAGACGGGGTTCAGAAAAACAAAAACGGGACCTCAACAAACATCATGACATTGTCACTACTGCTGGACTCCTTCGAAGCTGCCAAACTGCATCTTTATCTCTGCT
Source organism: Triturus cristatus (assembly GCF_964204655.1). Taxonomy (NCBI): domain Eukaryota; kingdom Metazoa; phylum Chordata; class Amphibia; order Caudata; family Salamandridae; genus Triturus; species Triturus cristatus. Next base: position 104,287,995 of record NC_140593.1, on the reverse strand, counting down.
ATGTTGGTTATAAAGTCTCCTTCGATTGTGTAAACCGAAACAGGCTTTGGAGCAAACTAAAAAATAGTTCTGTACTACCGACGCTCTTAACAGCCATCGAAAATCAAAACCAACACCTGGGTCAGAATTAAGTTGGGCAGTGGGGCCAGTCTACCCACGGCCATTCCAACATCCTGTGGACTCAAACAAGGGTGTGTCTTGTCCCTCATCGTTTTCAGTCTATTCCTGGCAGACAGTGCTCCTGTCCTGGTTTCCGTCAACTCCTATGCCCCGAAGCTTGGATCCATACTCCTTTCAAATGTCCTCTACGCCGACGACCTGTTGCTGATTCACCAGACGAAGGTCGGCCTGCAACGTCTTCTGAATGCCACTCAAGAATACTCTTCAAAAAACGGCCTGACCATCAACACCAAGAAGACCAAAATCACGAACTGCTCCGAAGAACATACGTCAAAGTCAGCAGGTTCTTTGACTCTGCCAAGTCGGAGTATACAAATGCCCGGGCCTCGTATTCAATAACAGGGAGACTTTCAAGCCCCCAAAGGTGGAAATTAAAAGAAAAGGGATTGCACTGGCAGCAGGGCTAAGGGCCCTGTTTAAAATTGTGAACGAGATGTTGCATAGCCTCATCTTAGTAATAGCCAGGTCAAAGGTGGTGCCCATTCTGGCATATGGAAATGAAGATCTTCGGGGCAGGAACTCAAAAATCCTGGGCACAACCATCATAAGAATCTACAGGAAAATCTTACCACTCCCCAGATAGACTTTACCCACCCAAATTAGGCTAGAATTTGTTCTAATCAGTCAGTCGCCAGGCAAGCCGCACTCGCCAACATCTGTTACAGGTTCAAGTGTTCCAAGACAAACACCATAAACAACAATTTTTGGCTGGAAATTACCAACAAATCCTACTCTGCAGCCAGAAGAGAGTACCTTAAAAAATCAACCAGCTTGTTTGGACTAGCACAAATGTGGTCTGCATCACCCAGCCACAAAATATTCAAAATAGCCGTCAATAAAACATCAAAACTAATATCATCCTTGGAAGACAGGACAACCCTTGAGAAACACGCCTTGATGGTATTAAACAGCTACACCTCTTTGATGCTGCAGCAATATTTGGGTGAGGCCTTTAGCAGCAGGATGAAAGGCAACTTCTTGAAACACCTGCTAGGGGTCATGCCGTCAAGGAAACATGCCACTCTATGGTCGAGGGGCAATGGAAAGGTGGCCAACCAAAGGAGGATGCAATTCATACCATCTTCCTCCACAGGTATACTCTAAACCTTTGACGCCTCTGGCTGCAGCCCTTTTGGAATCAGGCGGGGTGTGTTCCTGCAGACAAACTATATTAGCCTGCCTAACCTCAGTAGACCTGCAAGTAATCTCCCAATCAACAAAGTACTTCCAGGGGGTTGACAGGGCTTTAAGGAAGGCACAGGGGCTGCCAAAATAAAATTGCTTTTCTTGAATATCTGTCCCGTCTGAGGAAGGAGGCGATGCAATCCCCTACAATTCAGTGTCCAAATTCAAACAACTTCCTCTGGCACCTTGGGGCAGATTGGAATTAAACTCTGCATACAACTCCCCCCCCCCCCCCCCCCCAATCAATGCATATGGGATGAGTAAAGGATAGATGGAGGAGGGAGAGTCTCTAGAAATGGATTCGGGAGAGCATAGTAGTAAAATGAGGTGTCGGATGAGTCTAAAGAGGGATACATGTGGGAAGAATTTAGAAAGAGTTGTTTGGGTGATCTTAGTAGTAAAATGAGGTTTGGGGTGATGTAAGGAGGGATAGAGGCGGGGAGAGTCTAGAAAGGGTTATTTTGGGGATCATAGTAGTGGGATGGGGATGAGTCAGAGAGTAGAGGTAGAGGATCTATTGAGAAGTGAAACATAGGATAGTGGTTTGGAGAGGCTTAAATATGTGTTTTGTTTTTACAGTACGAGTAAAGTAATAAATATATAGATTTATAAGTACATAGAATGTATACACGTATAAGGAAGGTAATATATCAGTATTTAAGTTGTATTTAATAAACTCAGACTTTGAAGAATTTCTGTACTTTAAGTTAATTTATTTGACTGTTTGTTTTCTTTCCTTTCCAACAATTCAATAGTGAAGGAATTGTAGATAAATAGTTATTTAAAAACGTTCATTTTGGGATAGATAAATCAACGAAAAACCATAAACATCTAACCAAATAACATATGAAATCTATGCAGTGACCTATAGACATGTTAAGCATATAATATTATAACAATAAGTAATATATACATTTGTTAAATAGACCTAAAGTATATCCATATATTTATAAAAATGATGATATATTTATACAAAGAAAGGCACATATCTAGATATATACATATACCCAAATGAAATGCCTATATACAAGGGATATGCTGTCCATTTGTGTTTGAGTATGGTGGTCATGTAGGGGAGAGCCAACTCTTGAGAAGCCTTCTGAAGATAAGAAAGTTATCCATGAATCTTATGTTTGTGGGCGGTAGTGAGTTCCTTAGTTTGGCTGCTTGAACAGAGAAGGATGTGCCACCTATGGTTTTTTTTCTTGTGTGCTGTGGTTTGAGGTGAGTTGCCAATCTGGAGCAGAGGACCCTTGGTGAATTCATTTGGTGATTTTACTCCTGATGAAGAGAAGGCCTGTTCCATGTGTTGCTTTGTGAATGATACAAAGCAGCTTGAAACTGCATCTTCTTGCAACCGGTAATCAATGTAGGGCCCTCCAGGCAGGGGAGATATGGCTTGTGGCTTTACATGTAGGAGTAGTCTGGCAGCAGAGTTCTGAATCAGTTATAGTCTTTTCATAGTTGATAAAGATGATCTGTGGTTGAGGCCTTTGGCGTATACAAGATTAGACGGTACAGGAGAGATAGAGGCTTGGACCTTGTGTGGAAATCCCAAGTGGGGGATGGTGCAGTGCAGAGTTTTCATAGCAATGAAGCTTGATCTTGCTAATACTAGCACCTTGCTAGGATGCCACACGGTGGAGGACCTGGTCCTGGTTTTCTTTGCCCAATAAGTACACCAGTCCCATGCTGATAACACCCTGGCTGACTTCCCAGAACTGTTCAGAGGTCTTGGATGCCTAAAAGGAGGGAAGATCAAACTCCACATAGATGAAGCAATACTACCAGTGGCACTGAGACACTGAAGAGTACCTTTTCACCAATGCCTGCTCTTTGAAAAAGAACTAAAACAGTTAGGGCAGCTAGGCATCGAAAAAGGAACCAGACCACCGCCAAGGGTGTCACCCGTCATAATAGCCCCTAAACCTAAGCAACCTGGGGCTATAAGACTTTGTGTAGACATGAGGATAGTTAACAAAGCAATTTGCTGTGAGCAGCACATCACCCCAATGGTTGATGACATTGTGGCAGACTTGAACGGGGTCCGCTGGTTCTCTAAGATTGACTTGAACGCTGGATACCACAAGCTCCTGCTCCATGAAGCAAGAAGTTATATCACTACCTTTTCAACCCACATAGGTCTTCGGTGATATCGGCACCTCAATTTTGGGATATTTTCAGCCTCTGAAGTCTTTCTTGACGTCATTCATGAAACACTCTCCAGGCTGGTAGGAGTGATCAATATGACTGATATCCTCATCTTCTCAAACACCTTGGAGGAACATCCTATGAGACTGAGAGCCACTCTCAAACACCTGGCAAACTGTGAACTAACCTTGCATCGCCAAAAGTGTTCCTTTTTATACCAAAGCAGTGGAATCTTCAGCTTCCACTTTTCATGCAAAGGTCTACAAGTCGACCCAAAGAAAGTTGAGGCCATCAAGTCAACAGCAGTTCCTCATAATTATTCCGAAGTATGCAGTTTCCTCGAAATGGCCAACTACTGCGGGTATTTTAGACCAAATTTGGCCACTTTGTCAGAACCGCTATCTGTTCTGAAAAAACATGATTGGCTGTGGGAATGGGACAACAAAGCAGCGCAGGAATTCAGAAAAGTGAAGGGAGCATTCCTGAGTGATGCCACGTTGAAATATTTCAGCCCCAAACATAGGACTGTAATGGTGGATGACACAAGTCCAATAGGCCTAGGAGCTCTCCTGCTCTGAGAGAAACGTGAAGGGTCATGGGTCCCAATTGCATATGCACGTCGAGCGCTCACCAACGTCGAGACCTGCTATGCACAGATTGAGTATGATGCCCTAGTGATCAGGTGGGCATGCTGGCACTTCCACCTAAACCTCTGGTCAAAACTTTGTCATGGTGGCTGACCACAAGCCACTGGTCCCCTTGTTTGCTGGCACTGCAAGAAATGGGCCACCACGGAATGAGCTGTGGGCAGTCCAACTTCAACTGTACTCGCTTGAGGTGGTGTATTGGCCCGGGGCGATTAAACTTGCAGATTACCTCTCCTGGCACCCCCTTGTGCCTAATGCGACTCAACATGCAGAGGAAGATGAAGGCATGGATGGCTTTCGTTAGAATAATTGTTGAGGGTATTTGTCCACGTGCACTATCCCTGGCTGAAATCCAAGAAGCTACAACAACTGACAAGTATATATCGAAAGTCAAAGAAGTGCTCCAGAAGCTACAATTTATTTGAAAGGTTTTATATAGCGCTGGCTGGACCCGTGGGTATCAGAGCGCTTTACATGAGCATTGATTGTTACAGTAAAAACAGTTCTTCAACAGGATAAAACCATAGACATCAGGATAAAAACATTATTAAATTGACAAATAGTTTAGTTTAGTTTGTTTATTGTACAATTAATAAAAACTCACAATATTAAAACTTCCATTGTTAAAAGACGTTTAAACCTTATTTACATTTATTGTGTAAGAAAAGAAAATGTTTATACTCTATAAAATTGTAAAAGTCTCAATTGCATTTTGGTATTGACAATTTGTAAATTTATAAAGTCAATGTGCCTCAGTTTGCCAGGCGTAGTTGTAACTTGGCAAGTGACTAAACGGGCTGTCCTTTGTTGGTTGTTGAGGTGCTGTTGCTTGCTGTTCTTTAGATGAATCGTGTGGCTAACTCAGGAGTCTTCTAGCCACTATATCAAAATACTTTGTCAGTCTATAATTTAGCTGAGTCTCATCAGGATTAAATCACAGCCTGCCTGCAACTTGTTATGCCCTTTTGATTCCATAAAGCTCGAAATAAAGAGTACCTTGTGTCTGTCAAGATTGGGCAGATGCAGATTATATGTATAAGGTGCTCTTTCCCTGCTCTACAAAGTCGGCAAAGGTATTCTTCTGTTCCCCTTTTCCAAGGTGCCAAGTGGGGTAATATTGGTAGGATACCAAGGCGCAAATTTAAAAATGTGTTTTTTGTCATCTGCGTGAGGGCCATTTTCAGGTATTCCTGCGGTTTCAGAGCGTTATAATCTTTCAGCACTGTCCATCCATGAGCCCTCATGGCCAGAATTTCTTTGTCGTCTATGGATGATATCATTTTGGTTACTTTTTTAACCACTTTTTTGAAACTTTTGATGTCTCTAGATGACTCCCAGAGGTTTGTTAATCCCAGGGTCTCCAGAGATTCATTTAGATACGTCCTGGCGGGGGAGTTCTCTCGGATAGAGAGTTCGGTCCAGAGGTGGGCGTTTAAGGATCCTTGCTCGGCGCCTCTGGTTTTTCGCCAGCTATTTATATAGACGCCTCTTCTCTCCACCGTTTGTCTCTGGAGACCAAATTCGAGGCGAATTTGGGAAGGGGAGACCTAATTAGGCAGATGGAAAAATGCCCTGTATGCTTGACTGATAGTTTTGTCTAGAGCCGTGGCGTCTTTCCCTTGCATAGATTCGCTGCCGTATATGAGCATGGGCTGTAAACGTGCTCTAATCACCTGTAGAAGGGGATCCAGTGACCGGTCAGGGAGAACTTTCTTCAGGGGCTTCATTGAGAGATGGAATATTGTGCCCTTCCGACGAATAGCCTTTAGTTGGTGTTTAAATGAACCTCTACTGTCTAAAAATACGCCTAGATATTTGTAAGTGGCTACACGGTCTAGCCTCTGGCCGTCTTTATTTTGTTATAATTTACTGACATGACTTTTAATTTGGTTAGGTTAATCTTTAATGCATTGTTTATTGAGAATTTGTTAGTGGTGTCCAGAAGATGTTGAAGTCCAATGGGGGACCGACTAATAAGGACCAGGTCATCTGCGTATTAGAGATTTGAAAGCGTGATATCTCCCAGCCACGGGGCATGTGATTTGGTTTTCTCCAATTCTCCTGGGAGGTCTGCGAGAAAAAGATTAAACAACATAGGGGCTAGGACACATCCTTGTTTTAAAACTTTGGTGGTATTGATTTGCCTTGAAAGGTGCGTTCCAGAGCCCAGTTTAATCTTGACCCAAGTATTGGTATGTAGTAATATCAGCTGTTGTAGGAGTGGCCCGGGAATCCCCCATTTTTCCAGCTTCTGCCAGAGTTTACTGCGGTCTACGTGGTCAAACGCAGCGCTATAGTCTATAAAACATAGAAATAGCGAGCTCTTGGCTGCTTTTGCCGTGTCTGTCAGAAGGGTTAGCGCCATGATGTTATTTGTTGTACCCTGGCCTCTACAGAATCCGGTTTGGTTGATTGGGATGATATGCTTGAGGGTTGCCCAGGATGTTAGTTCCTCCAAGATAAGTCCCGCATAGTACTTTGCTTCTGTGTCGATTAGGGCAATAAGTCGATAGTTGCTTGGATTGCTCCGTCCGCCCTGTATGTAAATCGGACTTATTATTGATCCTCTCCAGGATGATGGACTTACTGCTGTTTCCCTGATTTCCTGGAAGGCTGGCGCCAGTGTGTCATTTCAAAAGTCGGCGTCTTGCTTGTACATTATTGGCGGGATTCCACTGGGGCCGGGAGCACCCTCTAATCTCCCTTTCAAAATTTGTGGCTTGATCCTGGCCGCTGTTACTGCGTAATTTTTTTCCTTTCTGTTTAGGATTGGTTTGAGGCTTGTTGTTGCTACCTCACCCGGATTTGCAGTATTACGCGGGGCGCTGTCATAGTGTGGTCATCATATACTTTGTGGTTGTGTGTTCCAATTTTGCAGGTGCTTGGGTTCGTTTCGATTATCCAAGTTCTACTGCTGGGTGGATCCCCCTTTGGGTTTTTATCGTTAAAATTATTCAATAGGTAGTGTGCCCATTCGGGTTCTGATGTGTGAGTTGATTCCTTGTGGCCTGGTCTTTGGAGGCTATGGATTGTTTTCCAGAATCTAGCACTGTTCTGTTTCGAGTCGTGCACGATTTTTACCCAGAGTTCCTCGTTCAATTGACTTTTCCTTTCTCATATCTTCTTCTTTAGCTGTGCCTTTAGGGTTCGCAGCTCTTGTTGCAGGGCTTCGTTGTTTGATTGTTTACGGAGCTGTCTAAGGATCTGGCTTATTTGCCGTTTTAGATTTTTTTATCACTGGTGTGGTTATCTTACCGAGTATGTTACACGGCGTATTCCCTTTTCGGGTTTTTTGCTCTGTGGCGTGTGTTGTTCCGAGTACTGTTACGAATTCTTCCCAAACCTCTAATAGGTTCTTTGTCAAGCTTGTTATCTGGTGGAGGATTGTTTTTGCATTAGTTGTTAATTCTTCTGCTTTGTCAGTCTTGCACTTAATTCGTCTATAGTTGGTGGTATATTCTGTGCCAATACTTCTCCTTGCTTCCGTTTCGTTCCCGCTGGTGACGCCCAGTTTCACTTATAGTGGCAGGTGGTCACTTTGGCCATTCTCTTCAACCTTGAATGAGCTTATTTTTTCAAACAATGGTAGTGTTGCGAGGTTGAAATCGAGATGAGAAGAAGTGGTTGAGGAAAAATATGTTGATGCTGGCGGTGTATCCTCCTTAAATCGTCCGTTTATTACTCTCAGATTTAACTGCTCAAGGTCTTTCAGTAATTGATTTGAGCATCTTGTTTGCTTGTTTGGAGAGGCTGTGGATTGGTTTGGTATTCCCCATGCGATGTCCATATCCAGTGATATTTCATCATCTGATTTCTCTCCAAAGAGGTGAAGGTTAAAATCACCTGCTAGAACTATGTTCTCCATTTCTCTTTCCTCCATGAGTCTTGCTAATTCGCTAACTAGTTCTCTTGCCCCGTTTGTCTATGCTTGGGGTGTATGTATATGTTTATGATGTAAATTGGTTGAGCCACCTGATTTTTTTCAATTGTTATTGCTAGTGCCTGTATCGCACTAGGAGGAGTGATTTTTACATAGATTTCTTCCATTGTTCCGATTGTTAGTATTGAGGCGAATGACACCAGGCCTCCTGAGCTGTGACCATAGGAGGAACCTCTGGTTGCTGGGTGGATTTGAGTTGTGTGTCCTTGTAGGGGTATCTCTTTCTCTTTCCAGGTTTCTTGGAGTAAGATCAAATCAAATGATTTTAAGTAATTTGATGTTTCTGGGTCTCCCAATTTGTCAGAAAGACCATTAATGTTCCAAATACATATTTTAATATTGGGGATGTCAGCTTCCATAAGGGTCTGGCCTGATACCCTATGTCACTTTGTGTCTTCTTTAATTATTGTCTGTCGTATGGTTACCCTGTTTAAATCTGATTGCTGAGTTGTTAAGTGTTCTAGATGTAGTGGGTTGCTGTTTGGTCCTTGGGAGTGGCTGTGTGCTCCGTTTAAGATTGATTTGACTATTTGTAAGCGTTCTTTTTTGCTTTCCTCTAGGAGCGGGGTGGGGTAGGCTGGTCTTTTTCCTGCTTCAAGCTTTATTCCCCATTGAGAAAATCTGAGCGTTTGCCCCAGGATTTGATCTGCTAAGTCAGTAGTTTTCCATATTGTCTTTGTCGTTTCGTGACCTTGTGAGTCTGGAGAAGGGAGAAATAAAAATTGCAAGCAGGTCTGTTGTGTTGATGTGTTTTATTTGTTCAATTGAGTGGATAAGCCTTAATATATTACCCCTGTTTAGGGTATCCACTCTTCCTCTGGATTTGAATTCTGGAATAAATAGAATAATGTCTGACTCTATTTTTCCGGGGGACAATATTCGGGGGTGAGTTAATACCTCATTTTGTTTGACCCCGCGTTGGGACTGGGTTTTATGTGTTATGTCATTGCTTTCTATGCTGACTCCGTAAGGGTCCTCTATTGCCTGTTCGATGGCTGACTTATTCGTGCTATGTGAACTTGCCTTCGTCTTTTGTCCCTGGATGGTAATTTCCTCGCAGTGGTTAGTGCTGTTTATAAGTAGGTCGGTATTTGGGATTTCCGTATTGATTTAAGAGGGCTCACCAAGGGCTTGCTCTGTGACCGCCTTGCCAGGTTGTGTTTTTGCTACTGGCCGATTTTCTACGATGGTCCCTCTTTTACTTTGTATATCGTTCGCCTGTTCAGATAGGTTGCTAGGTTGGTTGTTTTTGGCTTGGCCGAAGTGCTTCTGCTCTATCTGTATGCTTATTTTCTCTTTAATGAGTGTCGATGTGGCGGTCTCTGCTGCGTTTAAAGTCTTTGTGTCTAATGATTTTTTGTCTAGAGGTAATGTTTTTGTACCATCGGTGTGCTTTGTGGTGTCTCCTGTTTGCTCCTTTCCCCAAGATGTGGTCAGTTGCTGGTTCTCGTCAGTGCAATCTGCTCCTGTAGACTTTCTGTTCCTGCCCTTTCTTTTTTGTTTACGGCGGGCTCGCGCGTTCGTAGATGTCTCTGGGCCAGCCCTTTCTTTGGTAGAAGTGTTTGGAGGGGATGCTTCTAATGTGCTTTTAGATTTTAGAGATGAGTCCCCTTGCTTGATAGCTATGCGATTATAGTTGCTGGTTCCGAATGGTTTGTCGCAGAAAGTTATACTGCCGGGCTTGTTCTCCATTGTGGGGTGCGTTAATATATTTTGTTTTAGGTCCCCTAGGAGGTTCCCCAGCATCGTAGGTAGTGTAGATAGTTTGTCAACTATTGGGGAGCAGACGCAGTCTGTTCTTTCTATTTGGAATAATTTTGCTGCTTCTTGTCCTCTTTTTATGAGGCCGTTAAGGTCCGCGAGCTTTCTTTCTATCCCAGAGGTAGCTTCTGCTAACGTTTGGAGGACAGTCAGCTGTAGGTCTAATTTTTCAGATTGGTACTGTAGTGCTGTTGATGACAGCTGGATTGTGTTGAGTAAGGTTGCCCAAAAAGTTTCAGTGGGACCTCTATTCCCCTCGGTGTACTGATAGGAGTGCTCTTCGGTGATGCTGTTGAGGGTTGATTTAACGTTGTAGGATACCACTAGGTCTTCCCAGTCTTGTGACACCAGGAAGGTCATATCACTATCTGTAGTGCACAAGTCCTCGTGTGGCGAGTGTGGGGGAGGTTTACGGGGTCAATTTTCATTTGATGATTCTCAACTATTGGAGTGTCGCCTTGTGTTGTCTGTTGCACATATGGAGGGCTATTGTTTACATGAGCTATTGCGATCTCTTCATCATATTTGAACAGTGTGTGCTGATAAGATGGTGGGGTGTAGATGAGGGATGGCTGGCCACTTAAAATATTGGGACTCTGATGCTCCGGGAGGCCTTCTGGTTTTGCGGCCAGTTTGCTCACGTTCTCCTTCTAGGGCACAAGCCCCCTGAGATTTTTTACCTGGCCGCCTAAGCCATTTTGTGAGTTGTTTTGGCTAATGTCTCCCTCTGTTGCTCCTATGGTGTTGTCAGCTTGCGCCCGTTGGGCTCCGTCCCCCATTGTGCTTTTTGAGGAGACCGTGGTCTCCTTATGGTTTGAGAACGTATGTATTTCTGCGATTGTTATGCTTGGTTTTTGAAACAGTGAGCTTGCTGCACCAACGGCTCGTAGTAGGGATTGTAAACCAATTGTGGTGTCGTTTGAATAGATTGCTTTGCCAGGGTCTTTTAGAAATGTAAATTTCGTATCAATTTTTGGCTGATAGTAGTTTGTAGTCTTCCTTGGAGGTTGTCCTTCTATGTTTATAAGTTCGTTCGGGTTTTTTCTTTTGTCACTATTGAACATTTCATTTAACTGAGTTACATTATTTTGTTCTATTGTCGATGTTGGGCTATTTCCTTTGTTGGTTATCGGACGTTCAATTGAGCTCGTTTTTTTGTCCTTGAACTCCCCTTCACTTGTGTTAGTTCTTTTGCTGTCTTTAATGTCCTTATTGCTGTTTTCTCTCAAGTTATCATTTTCTGGGATCACTTTGCATCCGCCGACGTCCTTTCCTTTTCGTTTGGGTGATGGCCTTATTATAGGTTTTCTTACTCTTCCAGACCTCATGACGATCCCACTTACCCCTTTCCTGTGTCGCTCCGGGGTGATAGGGGCCATGAGAGTGAGGAGAGGAGTTAGTGATTGAGTAATTGAATGTGCTGACCACCGTTCCCTTTAAGGCACGCGTGCGCACACGCAGCTTCCCTGACGTCAGCGCGCACAACGCAACCAGGATGCCCCGCAGGAGAGAGGCAGAGGCGCTGCCGCTTTAAGAAGCGGGCGGCACGAAAAGCAGGCACTTTTGCACTGGTGCCGGAGAGAAGTCGTCAAGAGTGCAGGTAAGGGGGCTTGTGGGGGCTTGTGGGCTTGTGGCGGCTTGGGAGGGCTTGGGGCGTGTGGCTGCAGAGCGCGGGGCTGATTGTGGCCTTTTGTTTACGTATTGATGGTAATCACAGCTCGTGAAGGGGCTCTGATTACCATCAATACTTAAACAAAAAGCCACAATCGTCCCCGCACGGCGCTTTACTAACAAAAGAGTAAAGCCAGTTTAAAAACACAGCGTGTACTTTCAGAAATTACACGCTGTATTTTGAAACTGGCTCTACTCTTTTTGTTAGTAAAGCGCAGTGCGGGGACTATTTCAGGCATGAACTTTGGGCTGAACTTTGGGGCCACAGTTCGAGCCTTGAGGTCGCTCCACATCCTGTGATTGTGGGCAAATCACTTAATCTCCCTGTGCCTGAATATGTAATGTAAAGACGGTGCTCATTTAAAGCGCTCCAATACCTTCGGGTCGAGTTCGCGCTAACTAAAAGATGCACAAAAAAAACCAGTGGGACAGTAACAGAAAGTAAGTGGGGGCGGAGGGGTAGACGGACAAATGGGGAGGTATAGGGCAGGTTTCAATTATCTAATGTAGCACAGAGGGTTAATATGCCTGCTGCAAAGAACGCATACCATGTATTTTACAAAAACAGTATTTTATGTGCATAGGTCAGTTGGTTACTGCTTTTGTCACATAGATTCTTTTGTTACTCTGCAGCTCATAAGAGACAATCATAATCTAGCACAGTGACCTATAAACTGTCATCAAAGATCTGCTTACACATTGCATGGTACAAATTAGTAACATATGTTTTTTCCTGTCTTTCATTATCCTGATGCTGCTAAAGGGGTTTATTTGGGTGGAAATACATATTTATTGTGAAAGTCAATACTAACCACTGTGTTATGTTACGCATCCTGAATTTGTGCTTTTCCAGACCAAGCACTCTTTAAAAATGCCTACCAGTATGAATGACATGTGACTCCTACACCTTGTAGTCCCCTTTGTATGTAGCATTTTCGCTACACTGATTTACACACATGATTCATTGTCTCTGTGTGTGTGATGTAAAGTGCTCTGACATCCTACAATAGTATGAGACAGCGGTTCCCAAACTGGGGTCCACGGACCCCCAGGGGTCCGTGACACATTCCCAGGGGGGTCCGCAGGCAGCAGTTTTAAAAGCAATGCAAAGTTCCTTGTATAAACAGCAGTTTTTGAGCAGCAATAAAAGGGTCAAGATAACTCCAGTGATTAATGTACCTGCTGCAGAGAGATAGGGGGTTTGTCCAGTGGCAGCTTTGAGTCATCTCAGGAAGCCCAGATGGTTAATATGCCTTCTGCAAAAAAATTCTACCACGCATATAAAAAAAACAGTATTTTGTTTTGTGCATAGCTCAGTCAGTTCCTGCTTTTGCTACAGAGACTCTTTTGTTATTATGCAGTTCACAAGTTCCAATTGGATTTAGCACAGTGTGCTATGAACTGACATCAAAGAGCAGCAAGCAAACTGCATGGTACAAGTTAGTAAGTTATGCTTTTTCCCAGTCTTTCATTAACCCGATGCTGCTAAAAAGGTTTGTTTGGGTAAAAATAAATCCTTATTATTAAAGTCAATGCTAACCCCTGTGTTATGTTCTGAATCCTGAGTTTGTGCTCTCCAGACCAAGCACGCTTAAAAAATGCCTACCTGTATGGATGACTTGTGAATCCTACACCTTGTAGTCCCCTTTGCCTTATGTAACATTTTCTAGTCACTGATTTACAGACGTATGATTCATTGTCTTTGTATGTGTGTGATGTAAAGTGCTCTGACACCCTACAGTGGTATGAAAGGTGCTATAAAACAAATTAAATACATGTGACAGTGGGGCTTTGGAGAGATGAGAAGCACTGTTGGAGGGTAGTAGTGAGGGAATCAATGAAAATTGACAAAAGATTGTTGTATGCTGGTGCATAGTAAGGTCATTATTTCAATTCAATATATAATGACAAATGTGTTGTAAAATGCACAATTTCCTAAACTTGAAGTGTACTTGCCTGTGTAACCAATTCATGTCATGGCGTGTTTATCCAATTTGGAAACTGGCCTTAAGACACTTATTGTGGCACTGTATGTGTGAAAATGCACCATCTTTTCACTTTTTAAAGTAAACGTTCTGAGTGACATTTGGCGCCGCGCACACGTGCGGTCTGGTTCCTGGCGCACATAGCCATGGTTGCAGCGCACAGAGACCCTCCACTGCCGCACACAGAGGAAAGAAATTAGAGGGAACATTGGTGCTGACTGTTGACTGCTGATTGCTGCTTACTTGTCAACCGTTGGTTGCTTGCCTGTGCTGCCTGACTTGGGTTCTAGGGTGCCGGGGTGGGTAGAATCAGGGTCAGCGAAGGGGTGTACGCAGCTATAGGGACCCAGTTTGTCCCTTAATGGAAGGATGGTAGAAAGATGCTGATGTCTGGGAAGTAGGACCGACTCGTTTTGGAGAGGCTGTTGTGCAGCTCCAGCTGCTTTATCCTGTGTTTTGCACCGGCTCAGTTGTGTGGCTAGGTGCCTGTGGGGGAGGCCAGGAGGGATTTGGGGGGGTCAGGAGAGAAGAGACCAGGCTGGGGACCAGGCCGGGCTAGACCCCAATGTTACTATTCTTAGGTTGCTGGCCTCTGGCAGCCCTCTCTCCCGGCCCCCCCCACTCCTCTCCCCTGCTCAACGCTGCTTGCAAGTAGGCAGACGTGTATGTATGCCCTAGGAGGGCCAAGGGCTTATCACTGCTGCGGGGTCTGGAGATAAGGGAGGCCCGATCCCTTACTCTCCGGTGTTGCTGTTATCCTTGTGCTGCGGGCAGGTGTGTGGCTGCGCTGCGCGGCAAGGGAACGGTGGCCTCGGGCAGCTTCCAGGCGGTTTACACACTGATCGCTCACCTCACTCCTTCGAAGGTTTCTACGGCTTTTGCTTCGGGTTCGGCAAGGTTCGACAAGGTGGACGCTCCGGTCGGGTAACAGCAGCGCTGCCACTCACCTCCTCCGCCTCACCTCACTACACCTTGCTGCCAGTGCTACTGCTTGGCCAGGAAAACGTGGACTAGAGCTGTTGTCGGATCAGTCTAGTCAGTCTGTCTTGTCTCCCGTCTTCCTTGGGCGACTACGCAGGAGATGGTCCGTGAGGAGTCACACCTTTCCTCTTGCAGTCAGAAGACACAGCATGACAAGAAGAGACCCGGAGCCACTGACTGGTACTGCCGGCTCCAGGCGCCCACCACAATGGAGAGGTGAAGATCACTGGCGGCTCCTGCTGCGTCTTAAGGGTAGCGCTCGTGGCTCCAGCCGCGCCCGGAATCACTCGCGGCACGGCCGCGTTCAGGAGATCTCTCGCAGCCCCTGCCTCGTCCACGAATAATCGCGGCGTAGCACAGCACCCGCCGCGCTAGCAAGCGCCCGCGGCCCAGCCGCATCCTGAAGGTCTCCTGTAAGTCTCCTGCGGCTCCCGCCGCATTAGCAAGCACTCGAGGCTCAGCCGCGTTCAGGAGATCGCTCCTCTTTCACCGCTGTTTCTCCAAAGCCAGGTTGCACTCTGGCGCCGGAGGACTAACCAGAAGCGGAACTCGTCTAACACATGGGTGGACGAAAAGCAAAAAGCTATATACATGGGGAGGGGTTATCAAGAAAGACTAATTGACATAAAAAACAATATTGAACTAAAAAAAAGGCAATTTACATGAGTAGAGGCTATCAAGAGAAGCTGTTTTAGTACGATGTCAAAAACAGCATACAGCTCGTAGTTGAGTGCAGGGGGTAACCAAAGTTCGAGGCTGGTTGGCGGGAAGAAGAAAAGAAATTGATAAATATAGATGGGGAGAACAGTTTGGGGGAAAGGAAGTAACATCAGAGGGAGATTCAAGGAGGGGCTGGGGTAGTGGTCATAGAAGGGGATGAGGGGATTAGAGGGTGCATATTCGAAGGAAAGTAGGGGGGAGGGAGAGAGTCAGGAGGACGGAGGAGTGGAACCGGATTGGAGGAGGCTTGAATGAGGGGTCAAAGGCGAGGTTAAGGACCCCAATATTTGCTAAGCAGGTGAAATTTGAGGTCTTTTTTAAAGCTGAGGTAGGAGGGGTTACAGCGCAAGTCCCTAGGGTGAGTATTCCAGATAATCAGGGCATTTCTGGAGAAGGAACGAGATTGTGTGGTTTTCTTTTTTAACAGGGGTGGACAAGGAGTAGGGCATTAGTGCTTCTCATCGGTCGGGAGCAGTCTGCTTTTTTGAGTTTGTTAGTAAGGTACAACGGGGTTTGTTGGTGAAGGGCTTTGTGTGTTATGCATGCAGTCTTATGGGAGGATCTTCCTTCAACGGGTAGCCAATTGAGGGCTGGGGAGACGTGGTCAAAACGTTTACAGTCCGTGATTAGCCTGGAAGCTAGGTTGAGCACAGATCTAAGGGGGGCAAGGTGTACTTTGGGGGTTCCAGAGAGGTTAGCGTTACCGTAGTCAATTTTGGAGAGAACTAGTGATTGGACAATCCCTTTAAAGTCGTCAGCTGGAGTGAAGGGTTTGATTTTTTAAAGATGTCAGATAGTGAAGAGAGCTCCTTAAGTCAAGTTTTTATGTCGCCATTAAGAGTAAGTTTGTTGTCAATCGTGAAACCAGGTGATTTCACTGAGTTTGATAAGGATATCGAGCAGTTAAGAGCATTAAGGTCAGAGATCCAGCTTTGGATCGGGAGCTGGTTGTTGTTAGGAGAGCAGAGAATGATTTCATTTTTTTTAGGGTTATGTTTGAGGTGGTTGGAGAAGAACCAGGATTGGATCTTATTCAAGGAATTGTTAAGATGGAGAACATCCGAGTGGGATCTAATCTTGTAGTAAAGTTGGGTGTCCTCAGCATAGAGGTGGTAGTTGATTCCTGCTTTTTTCAGAATAAGGGTAAGGGGTTCCATAAAGAGGTTAAAGAGAGAGAGGGGGAGAGAATAGAGCCCTGAGGGATGCCTAGGGAGACTGGTGTAGGGTCCGAGAGGCAGTAATGGATTTTGATTTGTTGTGTTCTATGTTGGAGATAAGAGGAGAACCATTTGAGGACCAGACCATTAAGGCCAAACCGAGCTTTAAGTGAGTTAAGTAAGGAAGAATGGTTAACTGTATCAAAGGCAGCAGAGAGGTCAAGGAGAATAAGTAGGTAGGACTCACCATTGTCGATAGACCAGTGGAGGTCATCGACAATATTAAGCATTGCGGTTTCTGTGCTGCATCCTTTTCTGAAGCTGGATTGCAAGGAGTCAAGTAGGCTGAAATTGCAGATGTGATTATCCAATTGTCGGAGAGCACATTTTTCAATGACTTTAGATAGAAGTGGGAGGTTTGAGAAAGGGCGGTGATTATTGAGGTCATTTGGGTCAGCAGAGGGGTTTTTAAGAATGGGAGTGAATTGTCCGAGTTGGAGAGAGTTGGAGACACAACCCGTGGCTTAGGAGGTGTTAATGATAGTAGTCTAGTAAGGGGCAATGATGTGTTTTAGATCTTGAACAAGGTTTGAGGGGAGAGGATCTTTGGTGTGTGAGGTCGGTTTGAGTTCGGAAATGATGTTAAGGACATCGTATTCAGTCACGGGGTGGAAGTTATGCCAGGAGGCAATGTTTTACAGCTGTACGTTGGAAATGCTGAACTCAGGAAAAGTCGGTCGGTGAGTTGAAGGATTAGGAGTAAGGGGCGTGGTCAACAGGGTAGGTACATCAATGGAAACGTCAACAGCCAGTCTGGGGGAGGGTGGGGCTTGAGTTAGATGGAAGGACTGATCAATTTTGGAAATTTTATCTAAGAGGAAGTTAGCAATTTCCTCGCATCTCTCTGTTGAGGCCATCAGCTCAGGGGGAGTGGACAATGTTTGTTTTCTTACAGTGTTTAAACAGTTCTCTGGGCCTATTTTTGGCATGCTCAAGTTGTGCTCGAAAGAAGGTTGCCTTTTAATTGAATAGGTGTTTCTTGTAAGTTGATCTGGCAGATTTGAGGAGGGCAAGATGGGAGGGAGAGGGGTGTTGTCTCCATGTTCTTTCGGTCAGTCTAAGAGAACGTCTTTCGTTGTTAAGATCTGAGTTGAACCAAGATTTGGATGACATATTTCTTTGTTTTTTTAGTTTTGGAGGGGCTAATTTGTCCAAGACATCCTTGACGGTCTTGTTGAAATGTTCAGTGAGCTCATTGGCATTTTGTGAGAGGGGGTGAGAAGGAGTTGGGCTTGGAGTTTAGACTCAAGTACATCCGGTGAGATTTGACTAAAATTTCTGGTCCATTTCAAGGGTTTGGTGATTTGTGTAGAGGGGGAGGGAAATTGGTTAAGATCTTAAACAGAATGAGGTGATGGTCAGACCAGTCAATGGGGATGATGTGAGACAGGGAGGTCGAGTCATGACTGGAAATGATGGCGTCGAGAGTGGCTCCTATGATATTGGTTGGATTTTGACATATTTGTTTAAGGTCGTTAATCTCAAGGAGGTTAATGAGGCGCATGACTGTGGGATCCTCAACATTATTCCAATAAATATAAAAATCTCCTAAAAAGCGATTTTTTGAGTCAGAAAGTGAGGATTGTGAAAGAAAGTCCGAAACTTTGTCGGCGAAGAGAAGAGGTTCACCGAGAGAGTGGTAGATATTATGTAGTCAGACCGGGGGAGAGCCCTGAGCAGTGAGTTCGGCGCCAAGGTGTTCAAAGGTTAGGTGGTCTGAGTCCTTTAATAGGGAGATGTTGAAGTTTGTTTTTATACATTATAGCTAGACCACCCCCTTTTCTGACAGGTCTGTCTTTCCTAATGATAGAAAAGTCGGAGGTGGGGTAAGTAGGTCAAGAAAAGCCGTTGAGTGGTCATTGAGCCAGGTTTCCGTAAGGAAGGCGATGTCAATAGCTTCGCTTAGGATGGTTTCAGATATTTTAGTCGCATGTCGGACAGCCGAATGGCAATTAACAAGCATGCAACAGAGGGGTTTAGGGTTATCATTGGTAGGATTACAAGGGTGAATGGTGGTAAATTGAGCTGGGGGTCTAGGGGAGATGGGTGCAGAGGGATTATGTTAGTTCCTACAATCACTGGGATATTGGCGTGAGAGAGGTAGGAGTTGCAAAGGTCAATGAGGTCAGAAGTGGATAGGTAGCTCACTGCGCGGAGAGGCCTATGTGATCTGTTGCATAGGGGTGTAGTTCTCCATCGGTGATATCTAGAGATGTTTTGGGAGCAAGAACAGAGGGAATCAGTGTGGTTCAGGAAGGACATCTCTTTAAGTGAGTTGTAATCCTCTGACATGACGCCGACACTTCGAGCAAGCACTTTTCTGACAAAATGCAGATGGGTTTGACTTGCCTGACAGCCCATAGCGGATAAAATTGCGCATTTTATGCTTCAAATTTGGCGCACCTCTTGGTGGCTCAATTTTCAACATTGTGTACGATACGTTAGTTCTAATACAGTTTGTATTACTAAGTCCATCTATATATATCTTGAAAGGTCAACCATTTTTTAATAGTCCTGAAGATGGTCTGGTGGACAAAAGCCTTATTTAGACCGATACGCCGACAATTACACCTCTTTCTTTTTTATTGTTGTTAATCATTTAAGAAAAGGTGCTCACAATTGTTACTAGGAAGGACATTTATCTGTATATGACTGTAACTTTTGGTTTCATTGTGATATATATAATGATTGTGTACCCTTTATATATTTAACCTCTTCAGTGCCCATGACGAGATAGTCTCGTCATGGAGCACGGTTGCGCTGTGCCCATGACGAGACTATCTCGTCATGAACCCCACCCACTAGTGCAACGCCCGGCACAGGAGGGGGAAAGGGCGTGGCACTGAAGGGGTTAAGAAACAAAAATCAACAATATCAAACTTTTGAATATACACACCGTGTTCCCACACTATTTTCAATGTTTATATAAGATTTATGCATGTGAAAATAATTGCAATTGGTTTTTGGACATAAACCATTTACAGACAAGCAAATCAAGATAGCCTGTCAAGACTGAGTTTATGAATTGATCTAAGTGTCTCGTTTAGCAAATCCCTTGTAGGCGTATTTACCTGCTAATACTGCTTGCCCAAGCCGTCATGGGTAGATTGGGTTGCCCATTGTTGTTGATACCTTTTATACCAAAGCAGTGAAATTCTTCAGCTTCCATTTTTCATGCAAAGGTTTACAAGTCGACCCAAAGAAAGTTGAGGCCATCAAGGTGACAACAGTTTCTCAGAATGATTCCCAAGTACGCAGTTTCCTAGGAATGGCCAACTACTGTGATCGTTTTATCCCAAGTTTGGCCACTTTGTTAAAACCACTGTGTGTTCTGAAGGAACATGAGTGCCCGTGGGAATGGGACAACAAAGCAGCGCAGGAATTCAGAAAAGTGATGGGAGCATTTGTGCATGATGCCACTATGGAATATTTCAGCCCCAAGCATAGGTCTGAAATGGTGGTCGACGCAAGCCCTGTGGGCCTAGGAGCTGTCCTGCTCAAGACAAGCGTGAAGGGTCATGGGTCCCAATTGCCTATGCAAGTCGAGCGCTCACCGACGTCTAGACCCGCTATGCACAGATTGAGCCCTAGTGATCAGAAGGGCATGCTGGCACTTCTACCTCTACCTCTGTGGTCAAAAGTTTGTCATGGTGACCGACCACAAGCCGCTGTTCCCCTTATTTGCTGGCACTGCAAGAAATGGGCCACCACAGATTGAGCGGTGGGCAGTACAACTTCAACCGTACTCGCTTGAGGTGGTGGATTGGCCCGGGGTGATCAATCCTGCAGATTACCTCTCCCAGCAACCCCTTGCGCCTAAAGCGACTCGACATGCAGAGGAAGTTGAAGGCATGGAGGGCTTTGTGAGAATAATTGTTGAGGGTGTTTGTCCACGTGCACTTTCCCTGGCTGAAATCAAAGAAGTGTCAACAACTGACAAGTGTATATCGAAAGCCAAAGAAGTGCTCCAGAGGCTACAATGGCACAACTTCCTAGATGAAGCCCAAGCACTCACTGCAGAAGAACAAGCAGCCATGAGCCACACACGGCAAATTTTTGATGAGCTCAGTATGAGTGAAGGCGGACTGCTACTGCAAGGCCACATATTGTGATCCCTCAAACTATATGGGCTCAAGTCATCGAACTGGCCCACCAGGGGCACAAAGGCATTTCCAAAACCAAAGCCCGTCTCAGAGATATGGTGTGGTTCACGGGGATGGATAAGTGGGTCGAGGAAAAGTGAGAGACGCCACTCATGTGCCATCACTAGTGGAGAACCACTAACTGCACCTGTGTTTACTGAAGAGACAAGCCTACACACGTGGTCATCTGTCAGCATGGACTTCGTACATTTTCCAGATGGGCGACTCACTGTCATCATCATCAACAGCCACACCAAGTATCCCGCGTTTGAACTTGTGAGGTCAACAGCTTTTGGAAATGTCAGACCGGCATTGGAGACAATTTTTGCACTATTGCGTATCCCTGATGAGATCAAAACTGACAATGGTCTGCCCTTCTAATGGCAGGAGATTCAGGCCTAACTACCCAACTTTAATATCAAACACTGGAAGATAACTCCTCAATTGCCCCAGGCCAACGGCAAAGTAGAGTGCTTCATGCGAACACTCAACTGTGTGCTCAGGTTGGAGTTGAAAGGGGTGAGGATCCAGAATGTTGTCTGCACCAGTTTCTGAGGGCGTACCATCAAACACCCCATAGCACAACAGGGTGTGCCCCGAGTGACTTGCTAATGCGGAGAGTTGCCCGAGACATCATTCTAGCAGGGCCAAGCTGGAAACCAGCAGTTATTGGCATGCAAGCGACCCAAGAAAAGCACTGACCCATGAATGAAAGGGCCATCGAAGATTGCAGAGCAGTGGACCCCGAAATCAGTGTAGGTGACAAAGTGATAATACAAGACCACAATCTAGGATAGAACTTTCACACCCCATTTGAAAGAGAGGTGTGGGAGGTCACCATAGTGCAAGTAACGATGTTGACTCTTCAAAGAGGGAAATCCGCAGTGTCAGGGCACAGCTCATGGTTCAAAAAGGCCAGATCAGCGGGGCCTGAACTGTCTCAAAGTCATAACCAGGCGAGCAATGATACATTAGCCGAGGAGGCACTACTCCAGCAAGGACCCCGCCAGGAGATGGAGAATCCACAACAACCCCCAGCCAGCTGCCGACAGTGCAAGCAAGCAACGGCAAAGAACATCCTGGCAGCCAATGCTTATGGTCGTAGCCAGAGTTATGGACTCCGGCCTAACCCGGCACCCAGCCAAAGACTCAAATACTTTGTCTGTAGCACAACGATGCCATAGTCGTTTGGTTATTCCTGTCATTTTTGATTTGTCATTTTAATTTATTATTTCTGCATCACTAAAGATTAGAAGGGATGGAGAGTGCCACCCGGCCTCCACCATACAATGTAATGAGCAAGCAGCCAGAGGGCCGGGCGAGGCCCGATGGTATAAATAAATGCTAGGTGATTGCTCCTGGTCACCCTGCGATACCAGCATCCAGTGTCTACGACCTTCATTACTGTCCATGTATGTGCGGCAATGAGTGCCCATCCATGCCCAGGTGTGCCCTGCATACACCCCAATACATTCACTCCTGCATGCAAGATTTAAGTAGTACTGTCCCTCCCATCAACTAAGATCAGTGAACCGAAAACTACTAAGGGTGCCTCAATCCCAAAGTAAGACTGTGGGAGGCAGGGCATTCTCTGTGGCAGCTGCCAGCCACTGGAATGCTCTCCCCTTGCATCTAACGTTGGAGTTCAACCTACTCAAACTCCGGAAATAACTAAAAACATGGCTGCTTCCTGTCACATAGCTTTTTATCAGTATAGTAATTCGCCTGCACAGTCTTTGTAGGGTTTTCTACAATGCCAAGAAATCCAGGTGTAGGGTGTATATGGCCCTTAATAAATATCTAGAATAAAATATGTGCAGTGCCTGTATGGTCTCTTCCACATACCCTCCTCTCAGCCGCCTCCTGTGCTGGATGGTATGCAGTGCCTGTACTGTCTCTTCCAGATACAATCACTCAAACACTTGCTGTGCTGGGTGATATCCGGTGCCTGTATGGTCTCTTCCTCATACCGTCCTCTCAGCCACTTCCTGTGCTGGGTGATATGCAGTGCCTGCATGGTCTCTTCCACATACCGTCCTCTCAGCCACTTCCTGTGCTGGGTGATATGCAGTGCCTGCATGGTCTCTTCCACATACCGTCCTCTCAGCCACTTACTTTGCTGGGTGATGTGCAGTGCCTGCATGGTTTCTCTCCGACACTATCCTTGAGTATTTCCTGCAGCACCTGTTTAGGGTCTCCCACATATCGGCAGGCACTTTCTTCACAAAGGATTTGCGCCATGATGTAGTGTTCATTAAAGGGGTGCATCTTCAACCCTTTTATACATGGCTGCAGGTTTGGGAGGTCCTAATGCATGCAAGGGTGTTGTTCCAGATCCTGGTTGCATAGATGGAAAATACTTGTTGCCTTGTTTTTTCTTCCTTACACTTCTTTGTCTCCAGTTTGATGGTGTGCTCAATGTGGGTGTGCTGAGTCACCGGAGATGTAGAGCTTGTGCAGGTCATGATGGTTTGTAAATGATTCAGCTGGTTTTGAAGATGGTGCCACCCGGCAAAGGGAGCCAGTGGAATTCTCCGTTATAGTTAGTTCAGATAACTATAACTCGCGCGCCCGCAATCCACTGCTCATGACGTCACATATTACATCACTCATGACATGGTCAGTGGCATCACTCATGACATCACTGATGACATCATCCTTGTGATAGAGTGGCGGTCGCGCGAGTTATAGTTATCTGAACTAACTATAATGGGGGAATTTCAATGTTTTTTTACGAGTCCAGCTAACTATAACATGTGTGAAACCTATGGTTTTTTAAGTGAATTTGCAAGGTTTTTTAAATGCTAATTCCTAACTATAACGTGTGTGAAACCTATGGTTTTTTAAGTGAATTTGTACGGTTTTTTAAATGCTATGTTATGTATGTTTTATTATATTTTTTATATATTTATTTTACAATAAGCTACCTTTGTATATAGTTATAGATTGACTGTATCCTGTAATATGGAATGGCTCGTTTAAAATGTTTTTTTTTTTTTAGGTTTTTCACCGTGCGCGCACCCCGCGATTTTTCGAAAAATAAAATAAAACGTTTTTTTCACCTTTCTGGGTCCTTCAGGGACCCCCTGACAAAGGCTAGTGGGTCAGGAACTCTCTACCCAGCCCCCTTTTCACGTTCTCCACCTTTCTTTTTCACTGTCACACACAAAATGGCGGCCGACACTTCCTGATTTCGACCGATTCGAATGTTGACTGACATGTAACCACCAATCAGAACTACGCTCGCGCATGTTATGGTGCGCGCACGGTGCGCGCTTATAGATATTTATGTACTTTTAACTGCAATTTTCTCAGGAACTACTGAACAGATTGACACCATATATGCAAAAGGCACATGCCTGACCTGAGGACTACCTCTTTGACAAATTTCAAGTATTTCTGTTCAGCCGTTCGGGCTGTACCTTCGACTAAAGGTCCTATGGGAAAATGCATGGGGAAAACGCATTTTGGTACCCCCCTTTTTTCTCAGCCGCCGCTTGACGAATCACCCCGAGACTTTCAGGGTAGGAGCTGAGCGAGCGCCCCATTAGTTTTGAAAATTTCGCGAGGATTCGTCAACCGGCGCCAAAGTTATTCAAAATAGAATTTTCAGATTTCCTATGGAAACTCGGTCCTAACTATAACTATCTACTGGCGACCGCCAGTAGATAATATACACACACACACATATATATACACATACACACGTGTTAGAATGGCAGTTGTAGTTAAGTAGGCAAAAAACATTAGACGTTTACTGGAAAAACAAAGGTTGAAGGGATCTTATAGCTATGTGAAAATCTCAATTAAAACATACTGTATTTAACTAACAGAACCAGTGAAATTCACCACTATTAGTTATCTCAAGTAACTATAGCTCATGCGCTTAAGAAAATATACCTCGTGCCCCACCATGCACAGTTTTGTCCTCCATGATGTCATTTCAGCTGTTGCAGTGAGGTCGTCAATGGCGTCACAGAACAATGAGTGATGTAACATGTTGGGTAATTAGCAGTGCATGACAAGGGCACGAGTTACAGTTATTTTACCCTGGATGTTGCTCAACGTGCAACATTTTTTACTTCCTTTCCCCAGAGAAGAATTTGTAACTTGTATTCATCATACAGCTTTTAAAAGTGTTAGATTTAATTTTCAAACACTCTTTTCAAATGATCTCTCGCGCACGCTGTTTGGACTGCATGTGCTGCAAAGCAGCTCGGCCCCGCTCTCTAGCGGTCACTTTTCATATCAAAATGCTACATTTTCCTCTGCCGTTCTACTCAGCAATGGTCTCCCATCCTGCTTGAATCGCGTCTGTGGCTCGTCTACGCCACCTAGCGTTCAATTTTTAGATACGTTCAAATACTGCACTTGTCACTGTAAAATCCAACCTCAATACTCTCATTCTGCTTGGCTACAGCTGCAGCAGCGTGACCATGGCTCACTTGCGCCATCTAATGATCACTTTTTAGACTGTGTCGGAAGGCACGACAAAAATGATGGTCTAAACTTTTTTAAAGTAAAACAATAAAACGTTATAAAGAATTGTTTTGAGTCTCGTTGCCGTGTTGGGGCCTCTGTTGTTTAAAGTTCTTTTCAGTGAGCTGCAATTTTGTTTATTTCCTAATAACGTTTAAAGAATGGCATTAATGTACAATCGCTGTATCGCATGCGTGTTTTTCCCTCAAACATACAATCTGACCTTGATTTCACTTTCGCTCAATCTGAAGACACCCTAAGCAACCCGTTTGCCTGGAGCCTCGATCTGAAGGCAAGCAAAGACAATTTCCTGTAGTTAGCGATATCCCAGTGCCCCCAGAGCAAATGTTTCTGTTTCCCTGGCCCATGTATTTTTGCTGTTTGGGTGCTTCTTTTTGCCCAGCACTAACAACATTTTTTGGGCCATTAGTTACATACCGACACCCACGTGTGCCCTATTGAGTTTTCCCCAAAAGGCAGCTGCACCAGTAGCTTTAATATAACAGTCACCTAAACATTATGTTATAGCTTATCGTCAGACTATATGTGTTTAAGAGATATATGTGTCCTGGATACTACACTAAATAATATAGAAAAAAGGGAGGGTTTATCGAGCTCGAACCAACAAATGTCCACTTCAGTGCCTTCAGTGTCAGGTGATCGCTCCCCAGGTTGTCATTTATTGGTGACTTGTTCACCATTCTTGGTTCTATTGATTAGACACAGTTATTGATACAATTTATCGTGAGTCAACCATTACTGTTTTCTGGGGAAGGACTCAAAGATTAACACCACAAGAGACCGAAACGTCGCCGACTATCCCATGTCAATCCAATAACCAGCAGACAGTGTATTGCATATGGAATCACAAAGACTTTGCCTAGGTATAGTTGAGTGGTTGATACTCCAACAAAGGCTCTTAGATTTTGATGGACTTACTATCTCATTCAGCGTGAGTGGTGCATGCTATTGTTGTGACCCTCTACCCTATGAAATGTTATGATGATTTTGTATTGAAAAAACTAATGATGTGAACAAAATGTTTTTTTACAGTATTCTCACCTGACACAGAGTAAGCCTTCAAATAAGGTAACAAGCAGTGGCAAAGCCAATAGGTTTCGCCTACATGAGATCTATTTGGTTTGTCAATGTTTAGACATATTGCACTGCAGTGCAGGCTGCTGTGCAACATGGTATAAAGTAAATAAAAGAAAGCGCTAGTACATGGCCAACAGTGACCGTGTTCTGGCATCTTATTTTCTTTACGCCCTGTTGCACTGGAACTCACGTTGCTGTACAACATGTCTCAAAAACATTTAAGAAAGCCAAAGCCAAATAGCACTCGCATCTGTGAGAGCTTTGTTTGATGTTTTTCGTTGAGGACGAAAAGGGTTGGTGGGTGCAGGGTGTAACAATGGGGGGGTTAGAAACACAACCGACTAGGGGCAAGCAACACAAGCCATGTGTGGGGGACTCTGGTAGGCGGAGTGCAGTTTCGGTTCAACCCATATAAAGGAGTTGGGGAGGAGGGAGGGAACAGCAACACAACAGAGAGAGGCTGGGGTTGGGGGATATAGCGGGGCCAGTGGGAGGAGGAAGGGACTGGAGGCACGTGCACTTGCATAGAGAGCATATAAGAACATTTTATTAAGAAGTACCTGCCAGACAGGAAGTTTGTGTTAGCTCCATGTTCCATGGCAGGGACACAGTGGAAGCGACTGCAAGAAGCAGAAGGCGCTAGCGAATCAGAAGTAAGGCAACAAGAGTGGCCTGGAAGTCAACCAATGAAAAGTCAGTCTACTATACAGTCAAAAATACTGACTAGGTTCTGGCCGGCAGAAAAAGTATTACATGTTACCATATCCCCTTCCACTATGTCGATTGAAGGAGAGACTTCACTGAACTCCCACCTCCCCTTTTAAGTTACCCTTCCCCAATTTATGATTTAATAACTTGAAACCTATTTTTGATACAACCTAAGTTTGATGTTTTAATGGAGGCCGGTCTAGTCGGCAGGTGACATAGTGGGGCGTATTGGATGAATAGCAAAGAGTGGATGTTACATATAAAATGGTAGTATAACAACGAGCATACTTCCACTGCTTGGGAAAGTACCTTACCTGCATCTTGTGCACAAAAACAAGCCTGCAGGCCTCTTTCACTTTGGTTCCCTCAGACACTTATCATCATCTTTCTGCTTCCTCCATCTTTGGAGAATAAGGAACATTAGGAGATACTCTACTGAGGAAGCTGTTTTCCAAATCCTTATTGCTCTTGAGATCCCCCGCATCAATGATGCCAACGCACTTTATCTGGGACTTCCTGGTGGAATACACAACAGGCTGCAACCAGCTCACAATCAGGCAGCTCGGCTGGTCTTTCGTCAGCCTCGTCACTGCCGCACTAAGCATTTAATTCAAAGGCTTCTTTGGTTTCCAGTAGCTCAGAGGACTGTTTTTAAAACAGCCTGCAATATTTCTAAGGCTCTTCATGGCAAAAGCCCTGCCTGTGTGCCCTCCAGAATCCAGCGCTACCTTCCCAAGCGTCATTTAAGATCGGCTTACCATAACTTACTTATGGTGCCAAGATACAAGAGGGAAAGGCTTGGAGGGGCCAGCTGTTCTGGCTCCTCACACCTGGAACTCTCTGCCCCCCCCCACCCCCGATATAAGATCATCTTCTAAAAACATGAGTTTTAGAAAGCTTTCAAAAACCTGGTTGTTCCAATGCGCTTACGTCTAATCGGAATATTAGTTGCTGTCTTTTCTAACTCTTGCACTAAGAAACCTTAGGGTGAATGTGCACTGTATGGGTGGCCTATAACATAACATGATGTGTACACCAGGTAGATCACATGCATACATGTGCTCCGTATAGACGTGCAAGGCTTCGGGTTCACCCATAGCAGCAGGACTCTAAACAAGTAGGCCGGTCGGCCACCATTTCCGTGACACAGATAATAAGGTCCGGTCACCCAAGGAGTTCTAAAAATAGATGTTTTGCTGCCACCATCGCGCTACATGCGTGACCCCATGGCAGGGACAGGAGTCTTGTGTCTATAGGGAGGGCACACTTGGCACACTCCTCCAGGTCCAGGCCCTGACGTTCATCGACGGTCAGGCTCAGGCCTTCGCGCCATTGCCAGGTAAGCATGAGGCTGTGACCAAAAAGTCAAAAATCAGGATACTAGATACTTGCATCGGGCACTCAGGGCAGGGGACACACATGTACACCATGCAGGGGGCATTGCTTTCCCAACACACTCGCTATAGATATTGGGCTCCATGTAAGTATTTACAGGTTCTCTGGGACCACCAGACTATGTGGTAGGACCTTGAAAATCACACCCAACTCTTCTCACATTGGATATATTACAACCACGCACTCTCCGGTCAAACATGCAGGTCTGCCTGTAACCCCTGAGGACAGCTTCAGTGCTGTGCAAATGCTAGATCAGGGGTCTCCAACCTTTTGTGTGGTGAGAGCTACTTTTGGTCAGTGAAAATCGTCGTGAGCTACCAAGTGACCACCTCCGCTACGGATTCCTTCATAACCATCTTTTAACAGTGCCTCTCAAGCCTTCATAACTACTCTCTCTCAGATACATTTATTTTAATTAGTTTTATAGCGCCACTCCTACCAACCAGTGTAAGGTGTCAGAACACTTTACATGACACAGATTTACACAGAGACAATAATCAGTGAAATGTTACATAAAACAGAGGACAAGAAGGTATAGGAGTCACAATCATCCATACTGGTAGGCAGGATAGTTTAAGAGTGCTTGGTCAGGAGAGGCAGAAACATAGAATTTGTTTTTTTTTTAAACCTAACTCCGACCTAACAACATGGTTGGGGGATTCTAATAGGAATTGATGTGTACCCAAATGAACCTATTTTGCAACAACTGGGGGAAATCATAATGGTCCAGCCCGGCCAGCCAGCCTATACCTTGCAGTTTTCATGCAGCTCTTTGATAAGGTACTTGCTCACTGTTCTACATTTGGATTTTAACTCAAAGAGCTAGCTAGCAACAATCTGCACCTTCTTTGCAGCAGGCATATTAACCCTCTGTGCTATCCTACAGCGAGTAAAAACTTCCTGTGTATTGTAAGTTTACAAATTATGCAAACCATCTCTTGCTCCGTTTCCAAGAAGTACATTCATCATCCACTTGGACATTTTTATTGTTGGACAAAATTTGTTCCAGGCCAGGAACACAGTAGCAGGTGTTTTCTATATTTATATTGGCGCCCCCACATGAAGTCAGCCTTAGCACCCGGTGGCATAGTTTACGCTGCCCTACCTGCAGCACAGTACATGCAAGGACTTTTAATTTGAATGTCAGCTACTGCTGTGCTTTATTACTGTTAAGGCAAATATTAAAGCACGGTGGCAGCTGATGTTAAAATCTAAGGTCCTTGCATGGGTGCATGCTAGCCAGGCCTGCTAACAGCTGTCACAGTCATAAAAAAGCAAATATATAGCGCGGTGTAGTAATCAGTGAAAGGCTTTCACTGATTACTACACCGCGCTATATATTTGCCTTTGCATGAAATTGGAGGTGTTCAGTGCAGGCGAGCACTTAAGTTGGCTGCCACAGTGGTGGAGTGCCTGCAAGGACCTTTGATGTTAACGTAGGCTGCCACCGCACTTTATTCCTCATGCATATGTAAAGCACGGTGGCAGCAGATGTTAAAATCAAAGGTACTTGCATGCACTTTCACAGAATAATCCGCTTTCACTGACTACTACGCAAAGGCAAATGAAAGCGTGGTAAAGTCAGTGAAAGCGGATTAGTGCAGACAAGAATCTTAGAAGACTTTAACATCCACTGCCACCGCGATATTGTCCCAGTCACAGTGCCTGAAAGGACTTTTAATTTTAACGTTGCCTGCCACTGCGCTTTTTTACTGAAGTCAGATCTAAAGTGCAGTGGCAGACAACGCTAATATTGAAAGGCCTTGCAATGCACGGAGTGCTTTTTAGCCAGCGACTCGGCTCATTCAGGGTCAGGGGCCCCTCTTAGCACACAGCTGCTCCGGAAGGCCACAAAAATGAAATATGATCCGAAGCGCGGTGCCAGCCTGGAAAAAGCAGGTGGCACGTGAATCGGAGGAAAACCTTTTGTTCGTCAGGCAATAATGAATAAGAATCTTTCATTTTTTTATTTAACTTAACACAGGCATCCACTCCCACCGCAATATCGGCCCAGCCCCAGTCAGTGCCTGAAAGGACTTTTAATTTTAAACGTTGCCTGCCACTGCGCTTTTTTACTGAAGGCAGATCTAAAGTGCAGTGGCAGACAACGCTAATATTGAAAGGCCTTGCAAGCACTGAGTGCTTTTTAGCCAGCGACTCGGCTCATTCAGGGTCAGGGGCCCCTCTTAGCACACAGCTGCTCTGGGAGGCCACAAAAATGAAATATGATTCGAAGCGCGGTGGCAGCCTGGAAAAAGCAGGTGGCACGTGAATCGGAGGAAAACCTTTTGTTCGTCAGGCAATAATGAATAAGAATCTTACATTTTTTACTTAACACAAGCATCCACTGCCACCGCAATATCGGCCCAGCCCCAGTCAGTGCCTGAAAGGACTTTTCATTTAAACGTTGCCTGCCACTGCGCTTTTTTACAGAAGGCAGATCTAAAGTGCAGTGGCAGACAACACTAAAATCAAAAGGCCTTGAAAGCACTGACTGCTTTTACCCGGCGACTCGGCTCATTCAGGGTCAGGGGCCCCTCTTACCTCAGAGCTGCTCCGGGAGGCCCAAGTCAGTGGAGTCGAAGATGATGGGAAGCGCGTTGCCAGCCTGGAAAAGGCAGGTGGCACGTTAGTAGGAGGAAAAACGTCACGGTCTTCAGCCCGCTGTGGAAATATGGATTTTCCTGGTCAGTTATGTCCCCTATCTTGGACCCCAACGGTCCCATGTGCATGTCACAAGTACATGTATGTTTCCCTCCAGTTCCAGTTATGAAGACGCAAACACATGTGCGTCCACCGTCAACATGTCCTTTGACAGATCCGCCATGAATAGGCCGGATATTCCATTCCTAAATATGAAAGGCCACCGGCTTTATATGGTTCACTTATGCCACTTTACAGTCCAGGCAAGTAGGCCCTGATTCTGTCATCAAAACTCCTCTTGCCTTCTGCCTCTGAAAGCTCCAGTCCGAGCCTGCATCTGTGACCATGAACTTTGTCTCATTCTCTGCGCGGCTCACGAAGCCTGACATCAGCCTACTCTCTGCCAAGAACTGTATTTCACCTTCGAATTATCTGCTTCCCCCTCAGCCGATGCATTCCTGCCTAGTAGTTTAAGTAAACATTCTTCCAGTTACCAAGCAAAAAGGCCCAACTTCTCTGTCCTCATGCAAGTAATTCATAGCCCTGTTACCATGGAATATTCCTACCCCCTCGCATTCAGTGTAGACACTTAGACGCTTGTACACGCACGCACAGTCAGTATAGAATAGATTCTGTCCGAGAGTCCTTCTTTTGTGGATAACATAGTTCTTTAAACATAGGATGTTAGATATGATTTGGGATTAGGTTGACTTGACCCCCCAGACTTCTCGTCTCCACATATAGAGCTAAATGTCAAGTCCCCGTCACCCCCTAGTTACACGTCAATTACACGTCATACTGCTGCGCGCGCATCTATGCCAAGTATTATCTTATAGATCCACCTATGTATTACATCATAACCAATCATGTTTCTTTTTACTCATTATTACACCCATTTTCGGTTACGCAGACCAAACGTCAATGTCCTTATCAATTGTTACGCCTACTGTATTCACTTCATTATAATGTATGTACTATAAAAGTTACTTCTTGTCAATAAAGTATGTACTTCACTTCCTGAACCCCCGTGGTGATGGAACTTGAAGCATCCGATTATAATCGATTATTGGAATAAAGCCCATTCCGAAACTCTAATATCACGGATTCTGCCTCTCATTTTACTGAGCTATTTTATAATGTTTCTGTATCAAATTCAGTCCCGGTAAAGGAATTTTTATTTACCACATGATGGCGCCCGAACAGGGACACTTTCTCATCTCACGCGCCGGCGGTGAGTTGCAGGCCCGGTCTCCTGCCACAGCTGGACGGACAATAACGCGTACCAGCAGGATTTCCTGTATCTCCCTCCGGTCAAGCGGGGGCGACTGAGACTGCGATCAACACCCAGACGAGGCGGTGAGAAGTGCGAAGTATCCCGACCAGAGCCTAGCTGAGAGAGCAAGATCCGAGGTATACAGAGACCCACCAGTCCGAAGTCAAGCCCAGTGTCCGACGAGTCGAGTCGAGTCGAGTCCAGTCTGGTTCAAGTTCAAGTTACTGAGGCCTTCCGTTTCCGAAGCTACCCGGTGAGTACCATTGCTGGGGAGGCATTTCTGACGTGCACATAGGTTGTGCCGGTCAAGACGGGTTTGGGTACACAAATCCGGTCTGCACTGTTTTAGCAGTGTATCTGTACTGTTTAGCAGTATATCAAGTGTTCCGAAGTATCTAGTAAGTGTCAAGAATTAAGCATGGTGATTTAGTTATGCAGACGATCATCATTGTTGTTTCAGTTAAAGGTTTAATGTTTAAT
Source organism: Triturus cristatus (assembly GCF_964204655.1). Lineage (NCBI taxonomy): Eukaryota > Metazoa > Chordata > Amphibia > Caudata > Salamandridae > Triturus > Triturus cristatus. The sequence goes on along the minus strand of NC_140593.1, from coordinate 104,255,339 downwards.
GTTTAAAGTGTTTAAGTATGTTCTGTATATCGTGGTATGAATGACTGTTCATTATCGTGTTTATTGTATTAAGTCTGTTCAAATTCAAGTATCAGGTCAAAATCAAGTATAAGGTCAGTTCTCAATATGCCGCTCTATTCGAAATTAAGACAGATCACTACCAGAAAAGGGGTTCTCGAAGAAGCCGTCCCTATTCCTCCTAGGGACACTCCAGGGCACTTTATGTATCACAAACATGGCTTAGACGCTATATTATTTCTTGATTTATGGGTAGACTACACCAAGGGATTACCAGAAAGTCAGAGGTGGCCCACAGCGGGGACCTGGGATGCAGAGTGCATCATGAAAGTCGAGGAGGAGTTATGGAAAAGGAAAGTCAGACAGTCACAGAAAGACGCCGTTGAGTTATGGCGTAAAGAATCTCATAGACGTACAGAAAAAGCACGTAGACAGGAAGAGAAGAGTAAAGAAAGTTCAAGCAAAGTTCGAGAGAATCTATTAATTGAGGAAGGTATCCGAGTGAAATCAGAGCAAGTAGACAGACAAAGAAATGCCCTTATGAATGGTATGTATCCCCTTCTGGCCGAAGGATTACCTAAGGCTACTCCAGAGATACCGAAAGACTTGCCACCCCCATTATTCCCAATCAAGGTACATCCTAAGGGGCATCCTAGAACCGCAGAGGATGTTTTTCTTTCCTCATATTTAGATGACGCAGCTCCCGAGTATGCTAATTCCGCCCCACGTAGACCGCATACCAGGGAGGTCCAACGCCAAGATCCAGCACCCGTATCCCTACAGCAACAAATCGAGTCACAAGTTCCGGCAAGCACATCTGTTTCTGCATCTGTTCCTACAGGTACTTCTATAGCTGAGTCCACGCCTATAGTTGCTGTGTCACGTTCGACGAATCCTTTCACACCCGACGCCCCAGACGGGGCCACGGGAGGTGCTACCAATATTTTTTCTACGCCACCTAGAATAAATAAACTTATTTTTCAAGAGTCAGCGCATTCACGTACACCCAAATTCGTAAGTGATCGTACGCTTAAGGAACTTCTTATAGATTGTAGATATGACCCGGTGCTCGGTAAAGAGGACGAAATGATCCTGGCATCATTACGTATCAGACGAGCCGCAGGGTATTTAGCGAAGCTACCAGGAATGACTGCGCATCTAGATAAAATATATCATTTTGTTCAAACAGGGCGAGATCCAGAATGTATTAACAGAGCTATGGAATACCAGAAAGTAGAGATACGGGGGGAACTGTTACGTTTCCTCATAAACTGTGTGATCAGAAATCAAGACCGACCGGGGGTAGATCCGGAAGCAATGAAAATTCTTACAAAATGGAGCCAGAATATATCAGAAGGGAGACACGATAAGCAAAATTGTATAATAGCCATGTGCCGAAAGATCCGTAAAGAAATAGAACGCCTACACGAAGAGAGATTAGAGACAGACGAGTTCGAGCAAAGCGAGGAAGAAGGGTCAGGACTGCCCGCAGGACAGTCGGACACCATAGCCTATGTAGGTAGAGGAAGATCTTGCAATAGGAATCAGACTAGATGGCATACTGACCAAATACGTCCAATATGTCCAGATAATGACAGGAATTTCCAAATACCTATAATTAACATAAGGTCTAACGAGCATTCGTTCCAAACCGCCGACAAACTACTCCGAGAACGAAGGGGTTATCATTTTCTCGATTCTATGGATGAACAAGATTTAGCAAGGGCAGCTGTTCATTGGGTGGACAGTCCCGGAAAATATAGTGATGAGACAGTAGTACGCACATTTTTGAATCTCACCCCAGATGAGCAGAGGTTAGCTGGGATTTATATGATTCAACAACTCATTATACTATATCAGAGTCAGCATTCGGACCCTGGTCCCTTACCTGACATATTGACTGAATTGCTTATGAATAAATGGAGAGGTCCAGGTACTAAATTAATTAAAGAAATTCTAGTATCAAGAAAGCAGTATATTCTTTTTGTATGCTCAGAGCATGTCTCATTGCCTGTCAAGGAAAGAACTACGTATCACCTGGATAGACAGAATCCCTTACGAGAAGTACACCCAATAAAAGGCGAGGACAATCAGTTTAAACGCGTATTTGTATATACGCCCATATCGAAAATAGAATTGTTAGAAATGAAGAAAGTGGTACCCAGTCATGACAAAGACCCAGCGGGTTTTCACCGAGAAATTAAAGACATGTTACTCATGGGAGAGTATACCTACCCCGACATCATGACAATATTAAAGGTGTTGATGCCTGCTGGCATTTATGAGAAACTCAAGGAAAAAGAGTGGGAGGTAGGTGACCAAAAGATAGAATGGTCAGCATTAGAAGCAGAAGAAAGGGCCCGAGGTCCAGGTTCGGGGCTTGGGGACAAAACTAAAGCACTACCAGGTCTACTAGTACAGGTACTGCCACGTTTATTAACTACGAAAAAGGAAGATTGGGGTACAATTTCAGCCTGTAAACAGAAGCAAGATGAAGACACTAGCGATTACTATGCCCGATTCGAGAAATGTTTTGGTATAAATAGTGGCATAAAAGCAAGTAGCGAATCATACCCGCATCTGTTTGTAACAAAATTAGTGGAAAATGCCCTGCCCCCAGTAAAGAATAGAGTATTAAAATTCGAGAGTACCTGGCAAGGTAACACTCCAACACAAATGTTACAAATGTTACAGTACCACCACAATAGAATTAGAGAGGAACAAGAACATGAACACAGACGCATGAAAGACACGAAAATGAAAATGCTAGTTTCCCAGACAGTTCCAGCCGAAGGACATAAAAAGGGTATGACACATTCCGATTCAGCAGGACCTGTAAAAGGGACATGCAACTATTGTAAAAAGCCAGGTCATTACGTACACGATTGTCCAGTGCTAAAACATAATATCGCCATAGGTAAAACACAAGAAAGATCACGGCCACTAAGACAAGATCAGAATGAACAAGGAGCTCCGCAGCATGCCCAGGCCATGCCAGCCGCACAACAGCCAATACAGTTTGTGCCAGCTGCACCACCGTTGCCTGTTGCTGCCACACAGACAACAACATGACAAATGTATCAGACCGCACAGTATGAATATCCCGAGTATCAGCGTTACGCATGAACTAGCCTAGAGAGGGAAGTTGACTTACCCCTTATCGAGATTCCTGTAGATCAAGAAGGACCTTATGTACATAGTAAATTATTAGGTCAAGATAGAAAATTTTTACTCGATACAGGGGCAAGTCGAACAACTATAAAACGTAGTGAAGTTCCAGGGGCACCCCTCTCAGGCTCACAGAATATTTCCCTTGGTTTTTCAGGAAAACCTATTGTTAATGAAGTGTCACAGCCTCTTCCACTTACGATAGGACCTCTGACCCGAACTACAGATCTATTGCTTACTAAATCATGTCCAGAAAACTTGTTAGGAATAAAAACGTTGAAAGCCCTAGGAGCCATAATATGTTGTTCTCCGGAAGGAGTAAGGTTGTTTTTACGTGATTTTAAAGGTCACTATGTATCTAGAGACATGGATCCCCGACTGCAGACTTTACCTACACATCTATGGGCACAAGGCCCTACTGATGTTGGTTGCATGAATATTACACCATATCGAGTCACACTAAAGGCAGGAGTGGTGCTACCACGAATGCGACAATACAAGCTACCACCAGATGCTGTAGCGGCTTTACTACAAATCATTGACGAGCTCATTGCCCAAGGAGTAGTTGTAGAAACAGACTCCAATGTATGTAATTCACCGATAATTCCGATTCTTAAACGAACAGATCCTACAGCGCCGCCAGTATATCGATTGGTTATTGATCTGCGCGAGTTAAACAAATGCATTGTGCCACAATTTCCTGTGGTCCCAGATATCTCGTCATTATTGACAGCTATTGATTCCGAAGCAACATTCTTTACTGTAATTGATCTCAAAAATGCCTTTTTCAGCGTCCCAATAGATCCGGAAAGTCAATATTTGTTCGGATTTAGTTTAAATGGGCGTAGCTTTAAATTCACCCGCGCACCTCAAGGATTTACAGAAAGCCCCAGCATCTATAGCCAAGCACTGAAACGAGAACTTGACAGTATCCACATGCCAGTTAACACCGCCTTGCTTCAATACGTCGATGATCTGCTGATCACCGCCCGAAGCGAACCCGAATGTGAAAAAGCATCACTGACAGTTTTACAATTTCTAGCCGAAAAAGGGCACAAGGTGTCCCCTTCTAAGCTGCAATTCTGTGTCCAGCGAGTTGTTTATCTTGGACACTCGCTGGACAAGGAGGGAAGGCAGCTTACACCCGACCGCATTCAGTTGATAGCTAACATGTCAATACCCAAGACACAAAAGGAGGTGCGGGCTTTCATAGGCCTCACTTCATATTGTAGGCAGTGGATCCCTCAGTATGCATTTCTAGCAAAACCCCTCATTCAGTTAACCACACAGGAGGCAGCCACATCGACTGTTCTCCCTTGGACTCAGGAACACACACAAGCTTTTGAAAGCTTAAAGAAAGCTTTATGTCAAGCACCCGTTTTAGCAACGCCATGTTACAGAAAACAGTTTACACTTTTTGTTACAGAGCGCGAAGGTACTGCCTTGTCAGTACTCACACAGGAACAAGCAGGAGCACACAAACCATGTGCTTATTTTTCTAGTACATTAGATCCCGTAGCTCAGGCTTTGCCTGCATGCCTAAAATCAGTAGCAGCAACAGCTTTAGCAATCAGACAAAGCGATGCCATAGTGTTAGGACATCCATTGACAGTTCAAGTACCACACGCAGAAGAGGTTCTTGTAAATAGAACGCAAACACAACACTTGACTATAGCGCGACTTACAGGATACGAGCTTACATTGTTTCAGCCACATATAGAAATCAGACGCTGTAACACATTGAATCCTGCCACACTTTTACCAGTAGTCGGAACAGACCCACTAGCCCACGACTGTATTGAAGTTATTACTATAACGACAAAACCCAGACAAGACTTGACAGATGTCCCATTGTCAGATCCAGACCTGACCTTGTATGTAGATGGTTCATGCATGAGAACAAGTACAGGAGAGTTAGTAGCCGCCTACGCAGTCACAACAGATACTGAAGTCATTGAAACTAATCGTATAAATACTTTGTCAGCTCAAGCCGCAGAACTTATCGCTCTGACACAAGCCTGTATTCAAGCCACGAATAAAAAAGTCAACATATACACTGACTCACGTTATGCATTCGGAGTTGTACATGACTTCGGCGTGCTGTGGCGAGAGAGAGGTTATTTAACTTCCCACGGTGCCCACATTCAGCACGGACCCCTCATTCATGCATTATTAGATGCAATACATCTACCCACTGAAATATCAATTATGAAATGTAAGGCCCATACGAAGGTTACTGATATCATTTCCCAAGGCAATGATCTAGCCGACAGAACAGCTAAACTGACTGCTCAAACTCAAACCCCCGACATGACAAAGACAATAGTCCCGACACCGACACATTGTATGACAGTTAAAGATCCTACTCTTGACGTAATTGACATACAGACACATGCTACACCAGACGAAATAAAGAAATGGACTGAGTTAGGAGGGATCCAAACGGACCAAGGATGGATGATGAAGGAAAAGTCTGTATGGTTCCTTCCTGATTCAATGGTCCAAGTTATAATTAACACTATACATAGTCCAGCACATCTAGGAGAAAAAGCTATGCTAGACAGCATTCAACACATTTGGTTCAATAAACATTTACGAGCAGCAGCAAAACAAAAGGTCCGTACCTGTATGATCTGTTGTCAGTTCAACCCAGGAAAAAGCGTTCCCGTAGAACAGGGTGGATTTCATACTCCTAATCATCCTTTTGAAGTACTCCAGATGGACTATATCCAGATGGAACGATGTCGAGGATTCAAATATGTTCTCGTAGTCGTCTGCGCTCTGTCCCGTTGGACGGAGGCATACCCGGTTTCAGATTACACTGCCCCGACTACTGCCAAACAGTTGGTTCGAGAATTCTTCCCACGATACGGTTTACCACGTGCTGTTTACTCAGATAACGGCCAGCCGTTCTCATCCGAATTAATGAAACACGTTTCACTTCTGTTAGGATATCAGTGGAAATTCCACTGTGTCCGACATCCCGAGGCAGCAGGTCTCGTAGAAAGACATAACCAGATACTGAAAATTAGAATGTCCAAAATATGCAGAGAGAAAGGTGTCGACTGGGTAGTAGCGTTACCAGTTGCACTCTTTTACATGAGAATGGTAGCACACTCTCGAACAGGGCTATCCCCGTATGAGGTGATCTTCGGTAGACCACCGAATATGTGGGGGACGCCTATACCACGCAAAATAACTGATATTGACTGTAATATGCTGACAGATTACTTGGCTTCCTTGATGTCTGCACTACAATCTTCTCGTTCACAGGTAGCTGCAGCCTTTCCCGACAACACTGAGGTGAAACCCCATGACGTTGTTCCGGGTAATCTTGTATTTGTGAGGAATTTCGACCGAAAGACTCAGCTGGAGCCCAGGTGGAAAGCACCCAAGTTGGTCCTGTTGACCACAAGAACAGCCGTGAAGATCGAGGGCCGCAAGGGCTGGATTCATTCAAACCACATCAAGAAATTTCATGGACTATCTTCGGATATAGACATTGTGCCCTGCACCCCCTCACAGACTGATACAAAACTCCCTTTTGTTGAACCGAACAAATCTGAAAATTACAAACTAAAGCTTAGGCCCACCAAGTCGAGCAATTTGATTGTTTAAGTCCTCTCCAAGGTGAAGCGGTTGAATTGTCTCTGACATGTATCCCTTGGACCTGAGTAGAGAAAATACCCGAAAAATGTTGAAACGACAGGCGTATTGTAAATCACTGCGTAGCCACTGCATAGTGACATTATTAATTTTGTTTTTATTGAGTCTTTTAATAATTATTACAAGTATGTTGTTGCACATATATTACCCTATTTCTAGACATGTTTATAATGTTGCTGCTGAACATTCTTTTAGTGACTTACCTCCGCATGAATTGTCTTATAGACTTGCGCTGCGCAATAACACTTTCATTAGTATGTTACATCATTCCCATCAGACTAGTAATGCCACCAATTGTTGGGTGTGTGGCCGACTCCCTCCCTATCAGAATTATGAAGGAGTCCTGCCTTTCTTTCCACATCCATTTACACATAATGGCTCCTGTGGAGCATGGTTTAGCTTAATTAATTCCATAGACTCAGACACAGCAGTTTACCGAGATCATTGGGTATGGGGAAATCTGAACCTAGCTTTACTCAAGGTCTGTTACCCTGACAAGGAGGGTCGCCCCAAAAGAACAGGAACTGATCTAGAAAATGAAGTATATGGATTAGGTAATTTTACACCTAATCTCATGATTCTAAATGTCGTATCTGAAATTGAACTAGTCTTACCCACCATGTCAGTATTCCCAGCGAAGGGTGAATTATGTGTAAGAAAGGTTGGTTCCATACATATGGGCCATAGTAAATGCACTACTATAGTAGAATTCAGTGATCAAGGAAAATCTTCATTTAGAGCTTCTCGCCACTCCTACTTTATATGTGGTCAGACTGCATATATGCGTCTACCCCTAGATTGGGATGGTACCTGCTACATTGCATTCCTTTTGCCACCTGTTTTCCTAGCTCCTCCTGATTATTACAGAAATATTCATTTAGTACACAACAGAGAACGGAGAGATCTCCCCATTGTCGATTACACTGAGACAGCATGGGACAAGTATGTAGATTTTAATAAAGGCATCTTTCCCTATATAGGTACTGTTACTAACAGTAAGCTGATACGTAGATTAACTAGAACCCTTGAAGCAGTAGTGAATGAGACTATTTCCGCCTTAGGCAATTTAACGGAAGAGCAGTCTGCTATGCGGATTGTTGTGCTTCAAAATCGTCTTGTCCTTGACGTCATCCTGGCTGATAGGGGCGGAGCTTGTAGGGTCATCGGATCAAGCTGCTGCGTATTCATACCAGAAAATTCGCCATCTGTATATAAAGCCATCACTCGCCTTCATAAGATTGTAAGCCAGATACACCAGAACCCAGGCACTTGGACTTGGTCCAGTTGGTTTTGGAATGCGGTATCAGCCTGGGGATGGAGAGTTTTATCCTTCCTAGGTATTGGCTTTCTCATACTATTCAGTTGCTGTCTATGTCTACAATGTGGACCAGCGATTTGTGGTCTGTGTGCCACATCGTGCATTCCACATCAAGATTTTCATTCAAGATCCCGGAAGAAGAAAGAAGAACAAATGATGCTATATGAACAGATCAATGGATTGATGAAGATTGATATCTCTTGAAGGGCAAGTAGGGGACAAGGAGGGAATGTGGAAATATGGATTTTCCTGGTCAGTTATGTCCCCTATCTTGGACCCCAACGGTCCCTTGTGCATGTCACAAGTACATGTATGTTTCCCTCCAGTTCCAGTTATGAAGACGCAAACACATGTGCGTCCACCGTCAACATGTCCTTTGACAGATCCGCCATGAATAGGCCGGATATTCCATTCCTAAATATGAAAGGCCACCGGCTTTATATGGTTCACTTATGCCACTTTACAGTCCAGGCAAGTAGGCCCTGATTCTGTCATCAAAACTCCTCTTGCCTTCTGCCTCTGAAAGCTCCAGTCCGAGCCTGCATCTGTGACCATGAACTTTGTCTCATTCTCTGCGCGGCTCACGAAGCCTGACAGCCTACTCTCTGCCAAGAACTGTATTTCACCTTCGAATTATCTGCTTCCCCCTCAGCCGATGCATTCCTGCCTAGTAGTTTAAGTAAACATTCTTCCAGTTACCAAGCAAAAAGGCCCAACTTCTCTGTCCTCATGCAAGTAATTCATAGCCCTGTTACCATGGAATATTCCTACCCCCTCGCATTCAGTGTAGACACTTAGACGCTTGTACACGCACGCACAGTCAGTATAGAATAGATTCTGTCCGAGAGTCCTTCTTTTGTGGATAACATAGTTCTTTAAACATAGGATGTTAGATATGATTTGGGATTAGGTTGACTTGACCCCCCAGACTTCTCGTCTCCACATATAGAGCTAAATGTCAAGTCCCCGTCACCCCCTAGTTACACGTCAATTACACGTCATACTGCTGCGCGCGCATCTATGCCAAGTATTATCTTATAGATCCACCTATGTATTACATCATAACCAATCATGTTTCTTTTTACTCATTATTACACCCATTTTCGGTTACGCAGACCAAACGTCAATGTCCTTATCAATTGTTACGCCTACTGTATTCACTTCATTATAATGTATGTACTATAAAAGTTACTTCTTGTCAATAAAGTATGTACTTCACTTCCTGAACCCCCGTGGTGATGGAACTTGAAGCATCCGATTATAATCGATTATTGGAATAAAGCCCATTCCGAAACTCTAATATCACGGATTCTGCCTCTCATTTTACTGAGCTATTTTATAATGTTTCTGTATCAAATTCAGTCCCGGTAAAGGAATTTTTATTTACCACACCGCCCCCCCCCAGCTAAGCTCACTACAGCCAATCAGAGCAGCTGGTTTGTGTGAGGGCGGGCAAGGGCTGTTTACTTGTGGAAAAGGGCTGATAGTTGTTAAAGAAAATGACGGGATACAAAATAAAATTGTAAATGACGTCTCAATAATTAAATAGCAGCGCGAGCTACTCTCAGAGGGTCGGCGAGCAACCAGTAGCTCGCGATCGACCTGTTGGAGACCCCTGTGCTAGATCATATAACATGTTTGTCATGTAGATGATTGACTAGATGACCAGACAAGAAAGAAGACCGGTGTTAAAACAAGCGTGGGACTGAGAGGAGTAGATCTCCTATGCTCTCAGCCCAGGCGCCTACTATCTTCCACATTTTAAATGTATTTAAAAGTGATATTCCACATCATCAATTTTTTACATATTTTTATTTTATTTTAATTTAATTACTTAATATCACAGAGACAGTATATTTTCAACCAGTAGATGTGTAAAAGAGCGGTCTAATATTAACTGGCAAACATCACTCCTAATTTGGAAGTAAATATTGTCCAACATTAAAGTAGAAATATATTTTCTAAAATATTTCCCTATAACTTATTGGATTGGATCAGTATTGTAGATAATGCGTAGACACATGAAATAAGGGAATACATTATTGTCAAGACAGAGGGATGGGTTATAGGACATTTAGTGGTATTATCTTTGTTCTGTAATCATTATAAAGGCAAAACTGAGTTGGGTACTTGCTGCTTTCATCTTTGCCCTGGTGGTTTTTGTAATTAGCAATCTAACGACGGAGCATAGTTATCTTTATGACACTATTTGAATTTTGTCTGCTACTTTTAGAAGGAAGCAATATTTCACTTAACCTAACATGCATTTGTAAAGTGCATGTTCACCCTGAAGGTTTTCTTGAGGCTGAAATAACAGAAGCTTATTGTCACCAGCTCAATGTTACCCTTTTTATGGACCTCGGAAGGACGAAGGGCTGAGTGGCCTCGCCAGGATTTGAACCTGCGACTGAGGTCAAACACACAATGCTGCAGCGATGCATTAGTCCAATGCCTGGACCTGGTGTTGTACCCAGTGCTTTAAATGGGCCGGTACTCACCGGTACTGAGTACTGGCACCTCCGATTTTTTTTGCCATCAGTACCGGCACTTCTCTGTAGCCAGAGAGAGTACCGGTACCATGATCAGCACGGCAGGCGCAGATTAGGTTTTCCCTCCAGTGCGGGGCAGATGCAGCTCTAATTCCGAGGAGCTTGTAATGAGTTAATCTGTTTTAGTGACATGAACGCATTTCTCGTGTGCTTTGATATGTGCTGCAAATGGTACAGAAGTCATTCAGTATGATCATATCTTGCCCTTAGACCCGCCCCTAGATCCGCCCGCTTGCCACACCTCTATTTTAGTGAGTACCTGCACTTATTTTTTCCCATTTAAAGCACTGGTTGTACCTCACCCCGATGGAGAAACCCAGACCTCAGTGTTGTCAGAGAACTCCTCTATCTGGGTTTATTTGCCATTTTACGCTGCAGAAACACCGAGGCACAAAATGTTGTTATAGAGGAGTGAAGGGCTTTTCTTTCCCCGCTCCGTTTCTATTATTATTATGACTCTAGCGTTCTTGTAAACTGCCCTGCCTTTCTGTTCTTTTTTCTTTTCTGGCAGCTTCTCCCCTTTCCTTTCTTCTCTTTTTTTATTTTTTATTTTTTTTGTGGTGGTGGAACTCTGCTTTTGAATATTCCAGGCGAATTGCCCCTTTGATGTCCGCTTATAGAGTCACACATATTAATACACATCATCTCTACATATTGTCTATATTTCTGAAAGAAGCTGCAGGCCACCAAGTACTCATCAAAAATTACCTTCTGATTTACATTCAAAGCAACCCTAGCAAAAGCACTATTTTTACACAGTACCATCCGTGTAACATGGAAGGCAAGTTCAGATCCAAACTATGGACCCTGTCGCCATCTAACGTACATTTCTAGAATCGCCGGTGCTTCAACATTTACCAATTGAAAGTGTTCACATATAAAGTTGAATAGATGCTCTCTCTGAAATTGTATAGAAGAAACCCCTTTTAAACATTCTAATGGTAAATGCCTTAACTTTATTGTTGTTCGTTTTTATACGAAAAACAGCTTGTTTACTTGCATTTTGTCAAAGGTCTTTTACACTCCTGGTGAGTTCAATTCAGAGCACACCACGTGATCACCATCCAGCTTTCTCTCTCCAGAGGGATAGAAGGTCACTGGATACTACAAGTGTGACAATTCAGGCTGTTCGACGCCCCCAAAGCCATCAGAATGTCTTGGGTGACACGTATTACTACATTTTAATGTGTATTGAAATTAAAAGACAACTGTTGTTGTGTTGTGTTTATCTCTAACTTCGACAAACAGTGCCACCAAAAGTGCCGGCGTTGACAATTAGGCGCCGGGGCTGAGCACCGGAAAGCACCGGCTCAAATTTTTCAATGGTAATGACTACACCCAGCACCGGCAGAGCGAGGGGTAGGTCAGCAGCCCGAATCTCGCCCAGACTACCGACCGTTGGCACGCTCAATAGCGTCCTTCCTGACCGGTCCGATTGGGGCCCCACGTTCATCCAATTTTAGGTCTGTCCTCAGGATATATACTACATATCTATGTAATGTATACAGGGCTTGGTTTGCACATATTTTAACTGTTGATCCCTGTTTGAGTAGAAAAAGGTTGATCGGTCCTGATGAAATGCCATGATCCTACTGGACAGTAACAGGCATGAAACATGTTGACCCTTGACTCACAACAACTGTAGCTAGAATACACCATTATATCTATCGCTTACTCAATCCATGTTTTTAACCATGACGAAGGGACCTAGTGATTAAAATGGCCTTCAGATCCCTTTGGTCATGTTTAACACACACCCTTTTCCCATTCCACTCACACCTAGTCATCCAACCTCACGCTTCACACCGGCAAAAAAGAAAAGAACTCCAGCAAAGAGCCTCTTGTGGGGCCTATTGGGCATTGCAGTACCGGCCCAAAGAGGAGATGTCCGATGATGAAGCATGACACCCCCCGGGGTGTGTGAGGGCCCTTGCTCCTAAAAGGAGCACTGCACTGTCTTCTGTTTACCATACTGGGAGGCCTAGATCCCCACATAGGAACTGCACACTCCCTGTTCTCATAGCTGATTTAGGGGCGAGTGTGCTGCACCTTAGATAGCCCCGGTCCCTCCACCTTGGAATTGATATACCCAAAGGTACCCAGGCCCGCCTCACGTCACAGACAGTTTTCACTAAATTGCCACCATTTAGGTTGGGAATCTTCTACCCATATACACCATCTAGTGGTAGCCTGAGGGAACTGCTCAACAGCAATAGTTCATCTTAAGGGCAGTGTTGCCAACTTTACAAAAGAAACATATCGGCCACTTATTAATGTTTTAAAAGTCTGCAAAGACAAGGATGTGATACGTAAACAGAACTTCATATGAAGTCTTCTGTAATTGTTTGTTACATGATCTTCTGTTTTTGTTTACCTATCAGTCATGGATGTTTAAGACAACTCTATGTATGTTTTAAAGGGCTTGCTTCTTATATTTGCTTCCATTGATTGCTGGCCAGTTTCACTCTCTTCAAGTATCAGAACTGATGCTAAGGCTGCACAGCAGAGACATCCAAGGAGCTGCTCTCAGAGGGATCGCCTCTTTCCTCATCGGAAGAACGCAAAAAGTCTGCCTTCACCTCGGTGTCTCTTTCTCTAACCTTCACCTCTACAGCCGACGTAGCAGATTACGGAGGTCGCTCCTTCTCCTACCTAGCAACAAAGATATGGAACAAGCTACCCTTTCAACTAGGGACCGCCCCATTGTAATGAAGTGGGTTTCTGTTGCAGTAACCCCCCCACTTTGTGCCTGATAACTGATGCACTTTTCCTTGTTGTGTCCTGGGCTCCTGCCAATCAGGTGCCCAGGGCCTGTGTTCCTTCCCTAAAAACTGCCTAACAGCCCAAACCCAATTGGCATCTCTGGTCACATGTCAGCCCCTGGTAAATGGTACCCTAGGTACCCAGAGCCTTGTGACCAGAGAAGGCCCCTAAGGGCAGCAGCACTTATTGTGCCACCCTTAGAGGCCCTGTTCCCTGACACACACACACTGCCTTTGCAGGCTGAGTGTCAAGGTGCAGAACAAAACAAAGAGTTGACATGGCACATCCCTGTGTGCCATGCCCATAACACACACTGCCCTGGCATACCTCAGTCACCCCTCTAGCTAGGTGCCCTATGCCAGTGGTGTGGGCACAGGTGCATGAGCCCTGTGCCCCTACAGTACCCAGGTCTATTCATGGCCACTGTAAGTGCAGTGCTGCCATTAAGAGTATATGGTGCTGGGAGGTCGTCAACACGAACTTCACAGCGCCATAATGGCAGCACTGAAGACTGAGTAGTTTGGTATCAAACTTCTCAGCACAGTAAACCCACACTGATGCCAGTGTGGGATTTACTGTAAGATGCACGACAGAGGGCATCTTAGAGATGCCCCCTGAACCTAACCTACAATCCACATCTTGTTTGAGGGACTGCCTAGGCTGCCACACAGCAGACATGTTGCTGGACCCCTAGGTAGAGAGCCATCTGCTCTCCTGGGCCTGCAACAATGCACATCCTGGGTGAGGTGCTAAGACTCCTCCCCCAGGATGGGCAGGGGAAGATTCAAAGGCATTCCGCCTTTGTGAGCTTCTCCAGGCCACTTGCTGTACTCAGCAACTGGCCCCTACCGGTTCTGACCCCCACTCTGGTGGGAAGACTGGCCGGAAACCCCATGGAAGGAAAGGGGGTGTGCCAGCCTCTGCCAACCCCACCCCTCAGGTGGGGAGGCAAGGTGAAGCACCTCTCCGGGCTCTCGCCATCTTGAAGATGGGAAGCCCTGCGCAATCAGGACTAGGCTACTGCCCCCCTCCAACAGGAGAGTGGCAGGATAGGGGGTGTACCCACCCCAGGGCAGGGATCCATTGGTCCCTGCCCTTTACCTACCTGTAACGCCCCTAAATCTAGTATTTAGGGGCACCCTGAACCTTCCTTCCTTAGATTCCAGATTCTGAAACAGCAAAGGAGATCAAGAAGAAAGAAGACCTGCCGTGAAGCTGCTAACAAGAGGATGACACCAACTGCTTTGGCCCCAGCCCTACCGGCCTATCGACCCTCGAACCTGCTAAATCCCAGCATCTCCCGTGGCCAGCAACCTCACAAACCCCGGAGGACCTGGCTACCTTGTGACTCTGAGCATCTGGGACTCCCACGAGCAGTGGCACTGCTCAAAGCAAGTAACTGACCCCTGACACCAGCCAGGAACCGCGAACCCTGCACACTCTGCACCCGCCAAGCCTGGCCTGTGCTGGAGTGGACAAAGACCCCGAGGACGTCCCCCCGGTGACTGTGACCCCGAATCCGGCACTCAAGGACCCACCTCGACGCTCCTGACGACGCCTGCAGCCTCAGAACCAGGAACCCCCCCAACCGCGATCAACAGAGGGTAAGATTTCCCGACATCAAAAGGCACCCCTGCACCCGGCGCCCTGCGGCCCCCTGTGCCCAACTCCTGGGTACCTACCTATCCTCCAACTACCCAACTTACCTCTCGAAGTGGTGGTCGCACCTGAAGAATCTTCTTCCCCAAGCTTGCAGCCTTTGTTCGTTTTTGAGCTTTTCCATTGCAATCCATTGAGCGCCCAACGGCTCAAAAGCACCCTGCAACCAGCCGCCCGAGTGGACCTGGCAGTGCAACTTCTACTCCTACCTACTTCCCCATTTGCCCTGAGCAAGTGACCAGGAGCCCAGCTCCCACAGCCGTGTGGCCGGCTAGTCAGCAGCCACCAACCAAGGGCCCCCTGCCTTCCATAGGATAACATTGGGCCTAACTCACTCTGCACCCGGCTGCCCCTATGCCGCTGAGGGTGTAACAACTGTACTTACCTGACCCTGGGAGACCCCTGAGTCTATGCCCAGAACCTTAACTCTGCCAGTCGAGTACTTACCCAAAAGCCGATAACTCACTTTTCTCCCATAGGGTAACATTGACTGTTTTCACTTGAAAAGTCTTCTAAGTGTGGAGTTTCTAAACTTTAAAATATTCACCTAAAATCAACCGAGTAACAAAATCGAAAATACTCACCTGGTATTAGGAGAGGTCCCAGTGCTGGATCTTGGTGCCCAGCACTGACCCTGAAAAATAATTACACGCATACTTACAGCTAACTCAATTTTCTCCCATAGGAAACCATTGACTGTTTTTCTGTGAAATTTGTGTCGATTTTTGTAAACTACAAATATTCTTTAAACATCGTACCAACTGTGAAAACGTAATTACTTACCTATGTTAGATAGATGTCCCAGTACTGAGCCTAGGAGCCCTGCACTAGATTACAAAAGTAACGAGAACATACTTTACCTGTAACTTGAATTTTCTTCCATAGGAAACCATTGACTGTTTTTCTGTGAAATTTCTTCTGTGTCGATTTTGCAAACTTACAAATATTTGTTAAAAATCACCTGTATAACCTAACACATTCTCTCAACTGCTTATAGGTGGTACACTAGTGCTGGATCCAGGATCCAACACTGAACTAGAAAAAGTAACAATAACCCCACTTACCTTCTAAGTGAATTTCCTCCCATAGGATAACATTGGTGATTCTATTAGAAAAAGTTTCTAAGTGTCAACTTTTAAAATACAAAAATATTGCTTAAAAATCACAACAGTAACTAAATTGTATTTACTCACCTGTTTCAAGGAACTGTCCCAGGACTGAATCTAGGATCCAGTCCTGGAGTTAGAAAAGTAATCCTAAAAATAATCAATTGCATTTAACTTGAAATTCCCATTGAGCTCAATGTATTATTGTGTTTGAAATTGTGTTGCCTATTGCAACAAACTGTAACTATTACATTCAAAAGTCAATTGACTTTTGCAAAGTATTTAACTAAAGCATCTCTTTCTGAGAAAGTATATTTTGATACCTATTGTTGGTTCTAAAATAAAACAACCATATATTTTTATATACAAACCATTGGCCTAGAGTTCAGTTCTTGAGTGTGTGAGACCATTTACTGGCTGAGTGTGAACAACAAATGCTTTACACTGTCCTCTGACACTGCCTTACTGCTCGACCAAGCTACCACTTTAGAGAGTAAGGTTATATCTAACTTTAGCCTTTGCCAAACCTCTGGGGACTGTGGACTCTGTACACACTGTACCTATTTGGGCACAGTATATACAGAGCCACTTTCTCACACCCATCTCTTCCAGAGTTCTAAAAGTCCTTGAAGGCCTGGCTATTTGGCTAATCAAGTGGAACCTGCCTGTGCCTGGATACCCTCATGGGTGACAAGTAGCGCTCTACAAATCTTCTGATTGATTGATTGATGCATATGGTTACCCGACTGACAGGGATGGAAGTTAAAATGCATGTGAGTTGTTGAAACATAAGTGTCGAAGCGCACATCATATACGTGCAGCAGGAATTGGTATGCACGGGGCGTCTTGGGTGTTGCACATGTCTGAGGATGGACCGAATATACTTCATGGAAATTGGCATGGGTTCACAATTAGGCCTGCTTTCTCTTTCGTAGATTTGTACATTGCACTGTGGTACTGCGCCACCAAATCAGTGCACATCATGCTTACTCTGAAGAGACACTTGCCCACCTCTTGGAGGCATGTCTCCATTAGATGCTCCGGGACCATGTGTGTTCTGCAGTTCAGAAGAAAGAGGTGCTTCTACCAGACGAGAAACCCTGTCCGGAAAGCAGTAACCGAGCTAAGGGCACCAGCCATGTTCACCGGAACATGAACCTTGTGAAAGAGGTGCCCGCACCAGATGAGACACCCAGTCCACAAAGCATTAATCGAGCTGAGGGCACCGGCCATGTTCACATGGAACACAATCATTGTCATGGAGATGCATATTGATAAGAATGCATGGACCACGTTAGCAGTCATGTGCCATCCTCCCTACATGTGCCCATCTTTCAGTGGCGAGTGCCTGTTTTGGACACTTGCTTAGACAGCATTAAAGCACCTAGTTCTTGGAACAGAGCAGCATGTGCTCAGGACATGGCACTTGACATTTTACTGTTTGTGTCCATACCCTCAGGCATTCACAGCTTGCATTCTCAGCGTATGACAATGTGCTGTGGGCCATTGAGGGGAAACTGTGCAGCATGCGCCAGAGTTCAGCCATCCTCTTTGGATCCGTTGCTTAAGCCGCCACTCCCTATAACCCACACCACCTCTTGAACTTTTTCTCACTTTGTTCAGACATGTCTTGTATTTGTTGATGCTCCACTGGCCACGACCTCTTTCCCATCAGATTACAGGAAAGTCCCCTACGAGTTCAGGCCTGCAGAGATGTTTATTTTCATATCATGTATCTTCATGTGCCTTTTTTATGTTTAGATAAATGAGATAGTAATTAGTGTTCATGGACACTTCTTTTCACTGAGGGCTGCAGAATATATGATTTTATGTTCTTCAAAATAAGTGAGACATAGTGTCCTTGCTGTCGCCGCATCGTGTCCGAACAAAGCAGCATCTAGAAAACAAAACTTCGTGTGGACAATGATTGTGCTGAACCCACCTGAGGAGAGGCTGATAGAGGATCAGAGCCATCAGCAGTAGTTTGCAATTTGGGGGGTCGGTCCATCATATCAAAGAAGGTATCCCATTGGTCCAGGGCAGACAACAGCTCAAGACAGGCCCTAAATTCATCCCAGCCTTGACTCAGGGTAAAATTAGTAACAGCTGAATCTGTGCACACAAGAATTCTCTTTTACACTATTATTTTAAGTTTTTAAAATGTTTCATGTAGTTCACAATCACATAATTAAAGAATCCATGCTCAATGTCCTAGCTTGGCGGAGTCTTCTAAGTGCAGAGGGCGAATGTGTACCTAAGTGGCAATTTTGTACTCTCAGAAGTCAAAATATTTCCAGGAAAGCGGAATTAAACATATTTTTGGGAGGCACAAGTAGATGGGACACTTGCTGAATACCTTTGTTAAGACAGCCATATACAATTAACTAGTTTTAAGGAACCACTTGCTTATTTCTTTGCATCAAACATTTCCATAAAGTGGCTTAATGCATGTGTACACCACTTCTTCTCGTTCTCTTTATTGTATTGCTTTCCTACCCATAACACAAAGGACTGTGCATTTAAAAATAAGATGCTATTTGTCTTTGATTTTTCAATGCACAATTAAAATTAACTTCTGATTTGTGTTGTACTGATGATTTGTTCCGCCGGCCTACATTACCTCCTCATTCTGTCTTTAACGTCAATTTTTATTTAAAATTAGACTTCACTACCACTAAGAAAAAGAATAGTCCTATTTTCATCTTTATAATTTTGAGGTCTAACCTCTAGCGGGCATCAAACCCAGTGACGTCACAGCTCAGCCTGTGTTTTCCAGTGATGGGCTGTGCATCCCTGCGTAGTGACCGTGTAGGGGCAGCAGGTGCTCTACCTAACTGCAGGGTAGGCAGGACTCGCTTGAGCAGGCCTGGTTGCTTTACTCTGCTTTCCCTGGTGGCCTCACTCTGAGAACTATAGTATTGCGCATGTCGCGATATGCTTGTGTTTTGCAGGCCAGGGGAAGGCTCACTCAGAGGCACCCGTATTGATGGCGGTCTCAGGGGATCTGCAACATCAGGGATTTGGTAAACATCTGTGGACTGACTACCACCAGACCCTACTGGTAGCCCAAAGCAGGCCTGGAAATATTGTCAGACCAGTCCCCTGAGGGGTGTGGGGGGGGGGGGGGGTAAGTGTGAAGCAATGCTGCTTTTGTTACTGGTGGGCCAATATTTCAGCAACACCGCAAAACCGGCCCCCAGTAACAAAACCGGCCTCCCAGGGAAATGCCTGATGCAAGCTATGGCCAGTCCTGGCCACCACCCTGCCTTTCAGTTTGTTGTCCACTCTTCAGGTCTTTACAAAGAAATTAGCCACAGTGGTGACATTTCTCTAGATTCAAGGGATACAAATATTCTCTTATATGGTCGATTAGCTAATGTGTGTGTGTCTTCTTCTTAAGTTTAGTTTTATAAGTTTAAGTTTAAATTTCTAAAGCGTGTAAATGACTAAAGTAATTTTGCACTAGCGAACTTTCTGAAACGAAATAGGTACTTCAACGAGTTAGTTTGTAAAAAGCCAGGTTTTAAGCTCTTTCTTAAAAAGGATCAACTTTGACTGAGTTTTTAAGTGCATGGGTAGCATGTTCCTTGCTTTTCTAGTAGATGGTAAAAAGCTCTTCCCGCCCCAGAGATCTCCTTTGAACCTTGTGACTCATACGTTCTTGGTAAAGGCAGAGAATACGGTTCTGTTGGGAACATACAAGCGAACCTTGACTTTTAAGTATTCTGGTCTTGAGTCATGCAGTGCTTTATTAGCCACACAAAGAGCCTTAAAAGTGACTCCTTTTTTTACCGACAGTCAATGTAGATAGACAATTGCCTGAGAGGCAGAATGAAATTTCGAGATGTTTTATAGCAGCCGGGCAGCCACATTTTGTAGAATTTGAAGTTTGTTCAGTGCTCACTGCTGTAAACCCATATTTAAGGCATTAAAGTAATCAATTCTAGATAGTAGAAGGATGACAACTACAGTTTTCCTAAGTTTCTAAAGATAGAAACATGTTGAAGTGATTTGATTGATGTGGTCTGCAAAGGTGAGCTTGTAGTTGAAATAGACTCCAAGGTATTTAATGTTCCTGAGAGGACAGGGCAAGTTGCGTTGATCCTGAGGCCACAATATGGGACACCAGAATTAAGTATTGCAAACAAATAAAGGAACCTCCATTTTCCCTGAGTTGAGTTTAAGACCGTTTTTGTTCATCCATTTTCACTCCTCCTGCATACAATTACAGAAGTGTTTGGTTACCTCGAGCAGATCAGTGGAAATGGGGACCACTATCTGGATGTCGTCAGCTTAGGACACTATAGAGAACCCAAAAGAAAGGATCTTGGGGCATATCAAGGGGCCACGATAAAATTATCGCCGCTTTAGCGTCCGTTTTCGGGCGAAAAGCGGCGAAAATGTTATCGCATTATCATCAAGGACACGCTAGCGCGTGATTCCTTGACTTAGCGCCCGTTTTCCATACGCCTCGCCTCCCATCGATAATGAGATGCAAAGGAGGCGTGGCTGTGAAAACAATATGGGATACTATCGCGAAGGCAGCTTCGTGATATTATCAACCAGGGGTAGCGATATTTGAAATCGCGTTAAGTATGCCTTAACGCAGGAATTTAACATTTGTTAAATTCCTGACTAAGTCATACCTAACATGGGGGGTAGATTGTGTGGCTAAGACCACAGGCCCTATCATCAAGGATATCGCTGTTTTCCATAGAACATCGCTTGAAAACCAGCGATGTTCCATGGAAAACACCGCTATTGCTGGAATAATTATCGCCATTGCGCTATGCATTGTTAATACAGCACTAGCATGGCGATAATTTCCAGCGATAAAAATCCTCATGCTAAGAGCGGCCAGCGATAATTATCGCTGCCGCTTGATAATTTGCCCCTAGGTTTGCCAGGGGGTAACATGCACATTAAACAGTGTGGGGCTTAATGTTGAGTCCTGAGGAACACAACATGGAAGAGAGAATGACTTAGAGATGAAATTACCAAGAGTGACTGATTGCTCTTGACCCGCTAGAAAAGACCCTAACATGATCCAGGAGGAATCACTGATTCCAATGCTCTCTAGGTGGGCCAACAGTACTTTATGGTTGACAGTGTCAAAGGTTGCCAACAAATCTAAAAGAATGAGGTCAGCTTTGCCACCATTGTCTTCCTAAAGTCTCTTGATTAGTGGACTCAGAGATGTTTGGATATTAACATCTCCCCTGTTATATCCAGAGCGCAAAGCGAGTGCATCCTGACAGAAACTTTGTTGCTACAGTCAATCACTCAATCAATCAGGGGTTTATAAAGCGTGACTACCCACCCGTGAGGGTCTCAAGGCACTGGTGGGGGAGGGGTGCTGCTGGTCCATCTGGGTATGGAGGATCATTTGAAGAGCAAGGTCTTGAGGTCCTTCTTGAATTGGGTCAGCGACGCGGATTGCCTGAGGTGGAGGGGCAGGGAGTTTCCAGGTCTTGGCAGCGAGGTAGGTAAATGAACTTCCTCCTGTTCTGGTCTTGTCAATCCTGGGGACGGGCGCTAGGGCACGTTGGGCGGAACAAATTTATCTGCCGGGTACATGGAATGTGAGGTGGTGGTTCAGGTACAGTGGTCCTATGTTGGGGAGAGCTTTGTAGGCATGTGTAAGGAGCTTGAAGGTGATTCTCTTGTTGACCGGGAGCCAGTGGAGTTGTTGGAGATGTTGCGTGATGTTACTGGGGTGGAGGATGTTGAGGACCAGTCTGGCTGTGGCGTTTTGAATGTTCTGTAGTTTCATGAGCTGTTTCCGGGTGACGCAGGGTGTAGAGTGCATTGCAGTAATCCATCTTGCTGGTGATGAGTGCGTGGATTCTGTGGGGATCCACCTAAAGTTCTTTCGAAGCAGGTGGAGTGAGTAGAAGCAGGCTAACTTGAGTCCTTAACTTCTGATGATATCTGTGAGGGAGGCCATGTAGATGTTGAAGAGACTGGGTCTCAGGTAGGAACCCTGGGGCACTCCACAGCTGAGGTCTTGCCCCGGTCGAGGAGGGAGCAGATGTCGTTGGCGGTGGCGAGGAGTGCAGTCTCAGTGCTGTGGTTGCTTCGGAAGCCGTATTGGGAGGTGTCCCGGGCGTGGTTCACTTCAATGAACTCGGAGAGTTCGGCGTTGATGGCCTTTTCAATTACCTTATCTGGGAAGGGGAGGATGGAGATGGGTCTGAAATTCTTGAGGTCTGTCGATTGTGAGGATGGCTTCTCAGCAGGGGGTTGATCTTGGCTTGTTCCAATCATCAGGGAAGGTGGTGGTTTCGAGAAAGCAGTTGATGGTGCGGCAAAGCTGGGGGGCGATGGCTGCGCTGAGGAAGATGTGGTACGGGCAAGGATCCGACAGGGCTTCTGATGGGATGCTCTTCATGGTCTTGAATGTGTCTTCTGTTATGAGCGGGGTTCAGCTGAGCACGGTCTGTTGGGGTGCGGTGGGGTTGCGTGTGGTTGTGGCAGCATAGTGGCAGGGACTGGGGTGTCAAAGCTGTCGTAGATCTTCCTGATCTTGTGGTGGAAGAAGGTACCAAGTTTGTTGTAGAGGTCTTGGGAGGGTGGAACATCTGTGGTCTCGCTGTTGGGCCTGGCAAACTCCTTGACGATGGCAAAGAGTTCTTTGCTGTTGTGTGCGTTGGCGTATGGGTCGTGTCACGAGTCCTTGTGAAAATCTTACAGATTGTTTGTTTCAGGACTGTCCGAGTAAACCTAAAATACACTAGAATCCAGCATCAGTAACCCCACACACAAAAAAGAAAACAGCCTTGTCAAGTGAAGACATTAAGTCAGCTCCCAAATGGGTGGTGAATACCAGTAAGTCTTCAGTAGCCCATATGATTGTACCAAAGAAAATGACCTTGTCATATAGACAAGAATTTTATTTTCCGGACTTGAAATTCGTGAACACCAGGAAACTATATGAACATTATTTTTGCTCAATCTCTTCAAATACTTGCAATTAAGAAAAGGGTTCCTCAAAGGTAAACTCTAATGTAGTTGATGGTTCAATTTTGTGTTCAGTTACAGTACATTTTCATACACATATTATTAATTATCTTGGTTTGTTTTAGAAACAATTGATAATAGAAATTTTAATGTAATAAATGCTCCTCAGTTTAATGTGATTCTTTGTATACGATGGTTGAAATTTCAAAACCCCATGTCATAGCCACCAGAAAAACCACCAGAAGACCTGGGGTAGGCAGGATCTCCCATTGAGGCCCAGCAGTGGTTTTGTCCCCAACCTGGTCCAGCAAGATGCTGGCATGGAGAAGGTGTTGCACCAAAGTCTTCTGGTCACCGGCATGCCCACATACACAAGCACATTCCCAGTCAAACCCATCTCACTAAACCACATGAAAACTGGCACACCAGTAAAACATCTATCAAGCACTTTGTATAGATCCGGTATATGGCCCGAACCTGTAAAGGAAAGTGCATCCCTTAAGGGCCTTCATGCACCATGCTGTGCTTGATTCAGCCTTGTGCATGACTCAGCCCTTCCTCCATAAACTGTGCTGACTCAGTGCTTCCTCCGGAGACTGCTGCACTGGATATGACTCAGCTCTTCCAGACCCTTCACGAGGGGAGGCTATAGACCATAAAAGGTGCATCCTTGGTGCCACGCCTTGCTTGGCAATTGACTTCCAGAAAGGAGGAGATGCTTGGCGTTTTCAGAACTTACCTATGAATCACCACAGAGCTTGTGCCAGCCTGCAGTGATTTCATCAGCAATGGGGACATCGTTCCTTCTGCAACAGCTGATCTTGGCAACTTGCAAATAAAAAAACAGCCATTACCAGATAAGCAAAAGTGTTGCACTATACATAAATTACACTAATTAGTGTATGATAGTGCAGCGCTTGAACTTGATGATTGCACCCTCAATGCAACCACTCCCTCAAGTTACAAGTCAACAGCCTAGAAAGGAAGAGGCAAAGACTATTATCACTTGTAATGTCATTCCTCAAGAGCGACTACTCTGAGTGACTAAAAATCACCCCTGATGCAAAACCATAGTTTGTTGTTGCGACAAGACTTCTGAACCCTAAATCCAATTAGTTAAACCCCATACGACACTTGATACCATAGTTGCCTTGTTGTATGAACCATATTTGTAGCACCTTGTATTCCTTCATGCTATCCTTTGACACACACAACATACTCCCTTTCTGAGAGGTTACAGAAGGGCCAAGAGGTTTGTAGTGCAAACCTTATAAGATGTGATATTCTTGTTACTTGTTAAGGAGAGTAAATGAGCAAAGTTGTTAACACATATTATAGTCATCCCTTCAGAATCTACCAAACTGACACATGTGCAACCTAGAGTCAGATAGCAGATTCAGAGGCCAAACTAATGTGAACCAACATGACGAGGTACCTCCTGTGTGAAGCAACATGAACCAGTCTCTCCTGTCGTCTCTCATTCCCCCATTCACATTGGTGTCATCTTGGAGTAAGTGTATATTCCGCTAACTCCAGAGAGCGCTAGGAGGCATAATTGCCAAAACCATGTGTATCACTCCTGCTGGGCAAGAGGAGCACAGTTTAGACTTTTTGTTTTGAACACTTGCTTTATGCACGTTTTTACCCCAGCATTGATTGGGCAGCTAATATTGTACTACTGAATTCTAACCCCGGGCGGGTAACTACGCTCCGCCCGTGGAGTTTGCGTAGTTCTGTCTACTCCACGTTCGGCTGTGAACGTGGAGTTCAGGCAAAACTACGACTCTGTGGCAGAGCGTAGTTAGCCAGCCCCTCCACCCTCCCAAAGTTATTAAAAATAATTTAAAAGGCACTTACCTGCCGCGTCTTCCTCGGCTGCCTACGTGTACGTCTTGTGAACGCGCATGCGCTTGAGCAAGACGTACAACGTAGGGGTTATTCAGTGCGAGGAGGAGGCAGGAGAGAGTAGCCATTGCGGGGAGGAGGCTGTCGAGGAAGACGCGGCAGGTAAGTGCCTTTTTATTTTTAATAGATTTTGGGAGGGTGGAGGGCACGTAGCAGGGCGTAGTTCCACTGAGTTTTTTTCTTAACTCCGTAGAACTACACGGAGCACCACTCCCCACACTCCACCCAGGCTTACTGAATTTCCATTATTGTCAGAACAGTTGTTTGGTGTCAAGTGAGTCATTAAAGAGTCATCTTTCTAATTCTTTAGCAGGAATTGCAGAACCTTGTGTTGTTGGGTGTGCAACTTCCCTACCACTTTGTGGTGAAAGATTCAGTGATGTGTTTGTCCAAAACCAAGTATTCTCCCACCATTTCGGAGTTATGATTGTAAAATTGAGTCAGAACCTGGAGCACCAATCCTTGTATCTGAGTATATGCACTCACAGAATCAGAAACAGAACATCTTTGACAGTATTTAGATGAAAATATGACCAATGGGTGTATTTTACGATCACAGTCACCTGCCTCTCATTCGTTATTTTTTGTTCCAGAGAAATTAGGTGAGTTAAGACCATGAAAAGACTACAGAGCACTGAACAGAATCACAGTTAAAAAACAGTACCCTCTGCTGTTGAGATCTATTTTTATTAGATCAGAAATACAAAGCATTTTCACTAAGCTAGATCTCAGAGGAGCATACCATCCAGTCAAAGTCCAAGAGGGTGACAACTGTAAAGATGCTTTTTTGCACAAAGTTTTAGTTATTAGAGTGTTGTGTCATGCCTTTTGGACTCGGTATCACTTCTGCAGCATTTCAGTACCTCATATGTTGTGAGAGGATATTTAGATATATTTTGTATAGTTGATATGCAGGATATTTTGTTTTTTTCTAACTCTTTCAAGAAACATGAAACACATCAAGACAGTTTTACAATGGTTGAAAGATCATCTTTTTGCTAAGATGGATAAGTGTGTCTTTCATATTTCTACAATGGAGTTCTTGGATTATATAATTGTACCTAATGGTATAAGGTGGCTAGGAAGGAAGTATCAGAAATTCCTCTAGAAGGGTCAATCGCCTGTTTTCTGAAATCATAAGATCTATCAAGAAGAAATTCACAGGTTATTCTAAGTGTTTCAAATTATTTGAATTGTATTGACAACACCCTGGTGTTTAGCAAGTCATAACAAGAACATGATGAGGCTCCTGAGAATTTTTATAAATCTTTGGCTACTGCCAATTTCACAATGAACCAGGGTAAATGGGAATTCTTCCAGCCACCCCTTAAGTTCTATGGACACATGTTCCCTTGCAGTGGAATGAACCCAGATCTCAACAAGGTTAAAGCCCTCAAATCGGCATGAACTGTTAAATTTGTCAGCTCATTCCTCTTTTACCTGTCTCACTCCTCCTCAAAAGTGCCCATAGAAGAAAACGTTCTTTTCTAGTTATTTCAACAGGCCCAATCTGTGGCCATAGATGAGGATGTTATTATACATGGCCATCCAAAATGACACAATGCTCATTGCTATGGCTGAGTAGCTTCATTCAAAGGGGTTTAAAAAATGCAGAGAAGGTGTAATCTCCCAGAATTTAGATCTGTTCACAATGTGCACTCGACATCAGAGTGAACTTCTGTTTAGGCACACAAGTTGTCATCTCGAATCCTGGAGGAAACAAGTGATTCATCTAGTGACCCAAACGCCATAGGGACATTTTCACCAGAGAGACTGATTCGCCAAAGGTTGTGGTTCACAGTTCTGGACCAACTGGTGGAAGGCTGTTGTCTTGTGTGTCAGAGCCTGAGCAAGGGCATTGCTCCTTAACCACTTCAGATGCCTCCTGTGTCTGACTGAATATGGGAACTGGTCATCGACTTCTTTACTCCTATTCCCATGGGTCAATATATGATAGTCATCATGGATGAAAACTGCAAATTCCGTGAGGTCATGTCAGTTAACAGCAAGGCTGCTGATTTTGTGATACCAGCAATGAACAGAATATTTTCAACATATGGCATGCCATATGGGTAGATGTTTTGTGAGTTTGGTGAATGCATGGGTTTACAAGACCAAAAAGTTACTCCACTGAAGCACGTGGCATGGTGGAGTGCTTCATTGCAACCTCGAAGAAGGCCATGTAAATTCCCAAGCTCAGCCTGAAGCCTATCCCCTCTGTTCTTGGCCAAACGTTAACACGCTATTATCACACTCCTCACAATATCACCAGAAAGTCCTCAGCTCAATTACTGTTTGGAAGGAAGATAGCAGACGTCAATTTCCAAGAAAAATATTTGACTTCTTAGTATTGCTCAGATACACTACAAAGAGACACACCGAGGAAACAGCACACAAAGGAATACACCTAGAAAAGAAGACCAGGCTGACCATCTCATCTGTATCAAGGAGGTATGATACTTATTCAATCCAGAGGATGATCCAAGCATGGCTCTCCCTTTGACCTTCTTTCATGTTTCATCATGAACATTAAAGGATTCATGTTCACCCTGTGGAGAACTGGTCGAACCATCACTAGAAACTCATTTTGCTTCTGGACACAGAGGGGCCTATTACGAGTTAGGCAGTCCGAGGACCGCCAGACTTGTGGTGGCGTGACATGGCGGTGGCGGTCTTGCAACGGCCCCATTACGACCTTAGTAGTCATGCTGCCCAGAGACCGCGACTCCGCCAGGGAACCGCCATTCCCTGGCAGTGGTGCAGCGGTCCAGAAGCACCTGTATGCTTGGCGGGACTGCCGCGGTCCCGCCAAGCATATTACGACTTTCATCACTGCCACTGTTTTCATGGAGGTCTTTCCTGCAGGGCCCACTTGTGCCTCACGCCTTGTGGATGCACACAGGGGGGTACAACATGTGCCACCCTGTGTGCCCTGCACAGAAGTTCCATCATGGCATGGACTTTTCAGTCCATGCCATGCTGAAACTTCCTTTGCTGTTCCATTATGGTGCCTATTTTATAGACACCGCTGTAGGAATGCCAAAGGAAAAGCCAGCCAATGACTTAAAATGTCCTAATTGGGTGGACTATCTCCACATAGATTTGGCAGTGCGGTGGCCGTCTCGCCAGCAGCCGCCCTGTCGAACTCATAATAAGGCCTTTAGTGATGATCTCTGCATTATAAGAAAACACACATTATGAGGGGTTTCTAGGGGAATAGGTACCTCCTGAGGGCTGTCTTCAGTATTTCTCATCGGACACAATCCTCACACCCCGTTCCCCTCATTCATCCACTCCTGCTGTTTTACTACCAGCTCTCCCTTACCTTGGTGACGCATGTGGACCTGAAAACTATCCATCCCAGTGATGGACTGATTGTGGTAGCTTGCTATATAAGTAAGGGGTGACGTAATGTCATTGTATGAAACGAGTCCCTGATACCTTGGCAAAGTAAGTCGCTTCTGATGCATGTGCTCGGTAGAGTGCTGCCACAAAGTGGGTCTGGCTGGCAGATACTTCTGAAGCAAAAGAGGATTGGTCACTCCGGAAACGAGCTGCAGACATGCCGCTCTGCCCATACATGTACTGTATATCATGTTGATGGTTGGTCGTTGGTATAAATAATACAGTTCCTCTTCAACAAGGGGTATAAGACAGGTCCCGGCACTGTAAGGGCCTCCCACTCTTTAGGCAGGGGTGTAATATGAGCCCATGCAACCCCTGTGGCACAGGGTGGCCCCCAACCTTTCAGGGACCCCCTAACCATTGAGGGGTCCATTTCCGCCCCAAGGCCAATGACTATCTATGAGATATAGGAGACTCAGGGGCCACCCTTCACATTTTTCAGCCCCCCCCCCCTTCATAATTTAAGCCACTACCTTCAAGGGGGGGGGGCTTCTGCATCAGGACAATGTATGTCTGTGACATATGAGCTTCTCAGGGCCCCCACAACACATTCTTTAGAGCGGCCCCTTCATTTTGCGTTATGTCATTGAATACGTCACATGGGTGTGTGCGTCACTGTGACTCAGAAACTACAATTTGCACTGCCCTCGAAGTCAGTATTGCTGTCACGTTTTTGCATCTATTTTTCGGTATGCGTGTTGGTGTAGGCCTCCGTCACCTGTTCCCCGTCTCCCTCGTTTTTCTCAGCTCCAGAACATTTTCTCAGGTTTTTCGCTCCCTTGTTCGTCCCCCCTCCCTAAAAGCTGTCTTCCCAGCAGTTCCCGCACGCTGGCACTTTCCTTTTCACACATTCGGGCCCTGCGAGCAGCACTCCAGACAGACAGCGTGGGGACTGCGCCTCTTGGCGGGAGGCACTGAGTGCCGCGTCCCAGGGTGCTTCAGTGTTTTCACTGACTGAGGCCGCCGGGGACCCAACACATCTGTTCCGAAGCTCTCCTATCCGCTCGCAGCCTCTGCCACCTGTTCCGGCACTCCAAAACAAATTGGTGTTTTTATTAACGCTGTTATTAGTACACATGCGCTCAGAAACAAGGCATACCTTTTGTGCGGTGTTAAGGACTGGTTGATTCGTGGATTTATTTATATAGCAAAAAAATGGTGGAAGGAAAGCTTGAATTAATGTCATTCACTGCTAATTATGCTGGGCCGCATTCCATTCCGTCGGTTTATGACTTTCTAGTAAAGGAACACTCATATGGAAATCATTCCCTAAAAGGGATGGTCCCAAGTGAAATGCATGTACACTTTGAACGGAGCATAAACATCCCTCACCTGATTTGGTGCCAAGACTCATTTGCATACGCTGGGTCCTTACCTGTAACGCCCATGCCAGCTAAAAAACGACAACATTGCTTGAGACCCGATTAAGTGCCAGTGCTTGAGATTAATCCGATAATCCTATCTATCGCTTTTTGTGCTGTTCGATGCATCTAACTTCATCATCGATCCGGGCTGGACTGGGAGGTAAGAACAGCCCTGGCAAAGGTTTCAATCCAGCCCCATATGTCACCGGGCAGCCTAGTACAGTATGGAGGTTTATAGGACCTCTCACCCCAATATTTATGTTTTTTAGAGCGAGGCTAAATAGTTTCATTTTACTTCACAATTTTCTCTGAAGATCATCGGAAAAGCGATTTATTTTGCAGGCACTTGGGAAGAGTAACGTATGAAATATTTCAGTTCTTCGATGTCAGGCGTAGCGCTCAGAAGCATCATACCTCACAGCTGCAAGTCATGTAAGTGCGTATCATAATGGTGCAGTACTCCCACAGGGATGCTTGCAGGGGTAATGGGCTCAGTACCTTTCGGCCCAGGAAGCAGTTCACTGTCACAGCCTAAAACGGGTTTTATATAGTGCTTAATGCCGCAGTCTGGGACATTTGTAAGCACTGTAAATACCAGACGCTACTATCACACATGAATACTCAGTTTATCGACTTCAGACGGATAAGTGGCCGAGTTGGCACTGCCATAATCCAAACATCTGGCTTTAGATTGCTGCAGCTGTCAGCGTCATCATTATGAAACTGTAGTTGTGTTAACCGCTGACCAGTCGCATAAATCATGGCAAGAGCACCATGGAGCCCCCTTCCGGCTGCATAGTCATTATACAAATAACCTACTCCAGAACAATCTATGGGTGTGATATTACTGTAAAAGTGGAAGAAGAAACCCACAGATCGCTAATTGGGTAGAACAGAATGATTCCGAAAATGCACTTGTATCCCCTGGTGACAGCATATAGTTCTCTGGTTTGCAAGCCTGTTCAGAGCCCTTGCTTACAGCGGCGAGGAGAAGCAGGGGGCGCAGTTCACCACTAGGTGGAACCAAATTACAAGAAAATGCAGGAGAAATTGCCTCTTTTAGGTCTGGCTATTAGCCCGCCCTAAAAAAGTAAGCAGATTCAATTATCTGTTATATCTTTCATACTTACTTAAAGGGGTTTTACCCAGCCCTCTTTATCCATTGATCTGCTATTGTGTTATTCAAGTTTTTTATTCACACGCTGCAGCACACAGCATGGAGCAATGGGTCTGGCCCCTTCAGCCACTGGCTAACTTCACTGTGCGTGACAGCAATCTGCTCTTTCACAAGGAGCCCAGCCACACAAAGTAGTTTCCTACAGTGACAGTGACTACTATGGCAAGAGGTACTTTTCAATGAAAATATTTTTGCTTTTAGCTGGTGTTTTTTGTTTTATTTTGGATGGGCCAGCAGTTGCCTCAACAACAAAGTTTTGCAATGACCATGACGGCATAAAACACCTATGAACAATGGCAAAGGGCTGGCACACAATGTCAGACTTATTGGCTTTACCAATGCTTGCTTTTATTAGTTGACAGGGAATGGCTTGAATATTTTACAGATAATCTATTATCCTTTCTCATCCTAGTCCTCACTAAAATGAGGCTCCCAACTTCCTCCCAGGCACCACCTTTACTATCTTAAACTAAAGAAATTCCTGTTCATCCTCGTTCCACCCATCCCTCCTCCCTCTCAGTTGAACCCCTCACAGGAGCCCCAAACAGGAGGAGAAGCGGCTTCTCCCTCCTCATGCAGCCCGCCCCACCCCTTCTATTTAATTTCGTTCACAGAGATGGGGTACCCCGGGGCCTTCGAGGCTCAGGGAGGGGTGCTGCACACACAACCCCTTCCACACAAATAATGAAATTGCCGACCCGGGCCCTAATCCACCCTGTGTTTTTTTTTTTTAAAGCACCCTACCGAGTCAAAAAAGGCATTTATTTTATGGATACCAGTGATTCACAGAAGATCTGTGCAGCTGATTTAAAAAAATGATGGGCTCACGCCCTTTTCCACAGTAAGCCCGGGGTGGGCCAGGGCACGGGGGATGGTGCAATGTTTGTTTGCTGGGGAGGGGAGCATGTGGCCTTACTCCCCATGCCTCTGGAGGCCCAGCGAGACCATCCCCCAGGACTGGTATAGTTATTAAGGGGGAGGGTGGCATACAGACCCCTCCCTGAGCCTCCTTGAGCCCCTGTGGACACCACCCCCTGGCTCTTTTAGTTGATAATGAGATAGGACATGTGGTCCCCTTCCTCAAGCCTCTGGAGGCCTAGCGTCCCCATCCCCAGGCACTTTTGAGATGTTATCAGTGATGTCACTGACCATGTCGTGAGTGACATAATATGTGAGGTCATAAGCAGTGCATTGCGAGAGCGCGAGTTAACTGCCAAATTTCTCTGGTTTTGCACGAGTGAAATGTCAGCCTAACTATAACGTGTCTGTAACCTTTGTTTTTTACAGTGAATTTCTAAGGTTTTTTTTAATACTGTTTCCTAACTATAATGTCCCTGTAACCCTTGTCTTTTCCAGTGAATATATATATATATGTGTGTATACGTGGGGGTGACCACTGCGCCTTCCGGCCTGGTCACCCCCACGCTCCTGTGCCTGTGCCTGCTCCCGCAGCCCCAGCCACCCGAGGGCCGCCGAGCCCACACCAGCCTCCCGCAGCCCCAGCCACCCGAGGGCCACCAAGCCCGCTCCAGCTTTCCCGCCTCCCCAGCCCGTGGCCCCGCCCCCCCGCCAGCCGATTGGCTCGTGCTCCCGCCTCCCCGAAGACCCTCCCGACCGGCTCCCTTCTTAAGGGGAACCTGACCAGAACCAGGGAGTGACCACTGCGCCTTCCGGCCTGGTCACCCCCACGCTCCTGTGCCTGTGCCTGCTCCCGCAGCCCCAGCCACCCGAGGGCCGCCGAGCCCACACCAGCCTCCCGCAGCCCCAGCCACCCGAGGGCCGCCAAGCCCGCTCCAGCTTTCCCGCCGCCCCAGCCCGTGGCCCCGCCCCCCCGCCAGCTGATTGGCTCGCGCTCCCGCCTCCCCGCAGACCCTCCCGACCGGCTCCCTTCTTATGACGTCCCCAGAGCGACCGCGCAGCGGACGCGCGCAGCGGGAGCACCAATTGAGCGCCGAAGGTGCGCCAAAGGTAAGCCCGTCTACGCCCGTCCGCGCCTGGACCGCGCCCAGCGCCAGGACCCCTGGCCCCCGCAGACCCCAGCCCACCCGCCGCACGTACGACGCCGCCACCCTCAACGTACTCAACGCCGGCCGAAGCCCAGGATGCTACCGAGCCACCTCGAGACGCACCCACGGACCCTTCTGCTGCAACTCCTGCAAGTTCACCTGCATCCGGACCTGCACTACTCCAGCACCAACCAAGACCAAGACGAGCAACAGCAGCAGCCACCTGAAATGCATCCTGCTCAACACCCGCTCCGTCCACAGACACGCCGTCGAGCGCTGGAACCTGCTCGACACCACAGCCCCAGACGTCGCCTTCCTCACGGAAACCTGGATGAACGCCTCCTCAACGCCCGACATTGCCATCGCCATCCCAGACGGCTACAAGATCATCCGAAGGGACCACATCAACCACACCGGAGGAGGCATCGCCATCATCCACAGGAACACCATACGCATCACGACCAACACCGACGACACCCTCGCACCCGCCGAGCACCTGCACTTCCAGGTCCACATCAACCCCAAGACCACCCTCAGAGGCACCCTCATCTACAGACCCCCGGGACCACGCACACAATTCAGCAAAGACATCGCCGACTTCATCAGCCCGCACGCCCTCCCCTCCGCTGACTACATCCTCCTCGGGGACCTCAACTTCCACCTGGAGAACAACAACGACCGCAACACCACCACCCTGCTGGACAACCTCACCAACCTCGGACTCAAGCAGCTGGTCACCACCCCCACCCACTACGCCGGACACACACTCGACCCCGTCTTCTCATCCAGCAAGGACATCGCCTTCAGCCACGCCACCGGACTCCACTGGACGGACCACAGCTGCGTCCACTTCAGCTTCAGAAGGACCACGATCCACCACCACCAGCAACAGGTTGCACGCAGAAGCTGGAACAAGATCACAGCCGACCAGCTCGCGACCGCCCTGAGCAAGAACCCACCCACCAGCGCAACGAACCCCAGCCAAGCGGCCACCAACCTCACGAAGTGGATCAGCGACTGCGCAGACGACCTCGCCCCTCTGAAGACCCCGACTAGCAGACCCGGTAGCAAGAAAGCCCCATGGTTCACCGACGAACTCAAGAGCTCCAAGAAGAACTGCCGAGCCCTCGAGAGAACCTGGCGCAGAGACCCAACACCGGACAACATGACTGCCCTCAAGCTCGCCACCCGAAAACACCACCAACTCATCCACGCCACCAAGAAAACCGCATTCAAGGAACGACTGGACAACAACGCACACAACAGCAAGGAACTCTTCAACATCGTCAAAGAGCTCTCCAACCCCAACGCCGGTAACAACGACATCACCCCTTCACAAGACCTCTGCAACTCCCTCGCCTCCTACTTCCACAACAAGATCGCGGACATACACAACAGCTTCAGCACTCAACCGACGCACGCCACGACCGAACCACCGCCCCCCACCACCACCCTCCGCGCCTGGACCCCGATCAGCACCGAAGACACCGTCCGCACGATGAACTCCATCCACTCCGGATCTCCTACCGACCCCTGCCCTCACCACGTCTTCAACAAGGCCGACGCTGTCATCGCACCCCACCTGCGGGACATCATCAACACCTCCTTCGACACCGCTACCTTCCCGGAGAGCTGGAAGCACGCCGAACTCAGCGCTCTACTTAAGAAGCCATCAGCCGACCCCACCGACCTCAAGAACTACCGCCCAATCTCGCTGCTCCCGTTTCCTGCAAAAGTCATCGAGAAGACCGTCAACAAGCAGCTGGCTGCCTTCCTCGAGACGAACGGATCCCTCGACCTCTCGCAGTCTGGCTTCCGGGCCAACCACAGCACCGAGACCGCCCTGATCGCAGCCACCGATGACATCCGAGCTCTGCTTGACAACGGAGAAACAGCGGCCCTCATCCTCCTAGACCTCTCCGCGGCCTTCGACACTGTCTGCCACCGTACACTAGTGCAGCGTCTCAGCAACGTCGGAATCCAGGAAAAGGCACTGGAGTGGATCATCTCCTTCCTCGCCGGAAGGACACAGAGTCCGCCTCCCCCGTTCAGATCTGAAGCCACCGAAG
Source organism: Triturus cristatus (assembly GCF_964204655.1). Taxonomy (NCBI): domain Eukaryota; kingdom Metazoa; phylum Chordata; class Amphibia; order Caudata; family Salamandridae; genus Triturus; species Triturus cristatus. Next base: position 104,220,206 of record NC_140593.1, on the reverse strand, counting down.
TCATCTGCGGCGTTCCTCAAGGCTCCTCGCTCAGTCCAACCCTCTTCAACGTGTACATGAGCCCCCTCGCAGACATCGCACGCCAGCACAACCTCAACATCATCTCCTACGCCGACAACACCCAGCTGATTCTCTCCCTCACCAACGACCCTGCCACCGCCAGAGCCAACCTCCACGAAGGGATGAAAGAGGTAGCCGAATGGATGAAGAATAGCCGCCTGAAACTGAACTCGGACAAGACGGAAGTCCTCATCCTGGGATCCTCACCCTCCGCCTGGGACGACTCCTGGTGGCCCCCCGCCCTAGGCAGCGCACCCAAACCAACAGACCACGCACGCAACCTGGGCTTCATCTTGGACTCCACCCTCTCCATGACCAGACAAGTCAACGCCGTCTCCTCGTCGTGCTTCAACATCCTGCGCATGCTACGAAAGATCTTCCGGTGGATCCCCACCGAGACCAGGAAGACGGTCACCCAGGCCCTCGTCACCAGCCGTCTGGACTACGGCAACTCCCTCTACGCCGGAACCACCGCCAAACTCCAGAAAAGACTTCAGCGGATCCAGAACGCCTCAGCACGACTCATCCTGGACATCCCCCGTCGCAGCCACATCTCCGGACACCTGAGAGACCTGCACTGGCTCCCGGTCACCAAGAGAATCACCTTCCGTCTCCTCACCCACGCACACAAAGCCCTACACAACCAAGGCCCAGGATACCTCAACAACCGCCTCAACTTCTACGCTCCCAAACGCCAGCTTCGATCGACCGGCCACGCCCTCGCCACCGTCCCCCGCATCCGAAGAGCCACCACAGGGGGACGGTCCTTCTCCTTCCTCGCCGCCAGGACGTGGAACTCCCTCCCGACCCACCTCCGCCTGACCCAGGACCACCTCGCCTTCAGGAAGCAACTCAAGACCTGGCTGTTCGAGCAGTAGCGGACCCCCCTCCCCTAGCGCCTTGAGACCCTCTGGGTGGGTAGTGCGCTATATAAATGCTTTGATTGATTGATTGATTATACATATATTACCAAGTGGCGGTCACCACAAGGTAGTTGCGTTAGGTGAGTTGTTCCATAGGAAAAGCAATTTTTGTGTTGCAAATAACCGTTTGACAAATCTCCATGAAACCTTCCAAAAAGTTGCTACATTTTGATTAGTATGTGCATGGAACATTTAAATGTTACCCATCGAGCAGGGGGGGCAAGAATAATGGGGGTCCCAAAATGCAAAACCCCATTGCATTTTACATAACCTTTTTAGACAGACTACAGCAAGAACTGCTGATTGGAATTACACCAAATTTGTCAGGAAGCTCGAACTTGGTCCACAGTTTGTGCTTTTTGTGATTTGGTGTAAATCCGTTTAGCAGTTTTTGAAAAATTAAGGTTTAAAAATAATTGTATATCTGGACAGTTGGGTAGAGTATTCTGATTGGCCCAGGGAGCTTTATTGCCTTTGGGCTATCTCGCATAATGTTAGTGCCACGGGTGGGCACCAGGGCACCCAGCTTTAATAGTGCGGGCCCTGGGGGATGGGGTCCCGAAGGTAAAAAAAAGTCTGGGGATAAGGCCTACACGCCCCTCTCCACTTTAACTTTAGTAATGGCCCTGGGGAATGGGGTCCCCAGGGCCTAACAAGGCTTGGGGAGAAAAGCTGCACTGCCCCCCCTTTAATTAAATAAAATGACCCTGGGGGACGGGATCCCCAGGTTATAACAAGGGTCTGGGATGGAGGCTACAGGCCCCCCTCCCCTTTAATTGTAGTAGTGGCCATGGGGGATGGGGTCTCCAGGATCTAACAAGGCTCAGGGAGGGGGGCTGCGTGCCCCCCTCCCCTTTACTTTAAGTGGGACCCTGGTGGACGGGGGATAATGTCATTTGAGATGTCATCAGTGATGTCATAAATTATGCCATAGAACATGATATGAGTGATGTAATATGTGTGGTCATAAGCAGTGCATGGCAGGGGTGCATGTTATAGTTAGCTCTGCTAACTATAACTGGTGAATTTCTGTGTTTTCTTTATGTTCAAAATGTTAATGTTGTCACTGATATATTCACCTAACTGTAATGCTCCTTTAACCTTTGGTTTTTTTCAGTGAATTTATATATAAAATGATATATACATAAATACATATACACCAGGATGTAGAAACCTTCACTAGAGAGAAAAGAAGGCTTAGAGAAAGAATCTTGTGTGAAAGAACACATGTGGTCTATGTCCTGGAATGCCAGTGCAGGAAGAAATACAACGGCAGCACCATTAACAAATTGAAATTACGCATCCTGCAACACACAAGAGCAATAAACAACAAAGACTTCACTTATGCCACGGCGAAACATCTTTGGAAGGACCATGAAGGAGATTTAAACAAGCTATCACTCTATGGGATTGAACATAAACCCTGGAAAATAAGAGGATGTGATTGTGAACTCTCACTGAAAAAAGCTGAGTCAAAATGGATTATAACAATTGGAACTGAGATACCATGGGGACTCAATATGGACGCAGAATTGCATAATTTCTTGTAAATCTCACAGTCTATGGTCACATTGTCCTATGGTACTTAGGTTTTTAGGACCAGTATGGCGAAACTACCCATTTAAACAACCTGTAAGGTGATAGCATCATGCTACTAGGGCAATGTAAACTGATAATTTTGATGTGAGCACAAAACTGACTACACGACCTTAGACTAACCACAGGATTCCTTTCCAGGCATCTTACCAATTGAGCACTGTGCACATTATCAACTTGGGTACAAGCATTGCATCCAGTACCCCTTTTTTTCAAGCTTGATCACAGACCTCTGTGAGATCTTCAACAGAGAAAAATAGGAGAAAGCTGTTCATATATATTGTATATAATTGTACTTCCTGGCCAGCACGGTGCACTTTAATGTCTATTGTCATCTTAAGACTTTTGGGTTGTTTAAATTAACAAAATAATGTTTACATCAGCCCTATAGGTCAATAAGCAATTCAGCACTCTGTACTTTAAGATTCTCAGGAACAGGCACCTTGTCTTTTATGAATTTAAGACACGGGCACATTCCGGACTCTCTACATGAACGCTTCTTAATTAGATGCAATGCACTTTAATATGATATTTTATCTCTAGAGAGAGCTCTTATGACTATCTCGGTATTGGAGTCTGTTGAAGTCTAGCACTGTGCACTTTAAATAACAACTTTATTCGTATAGCTACCAAGACGTCTAATATCAGCACAATCCTCGACGGTGAGCCACGGTCACGCTAATCATAGTTCTTGGGCGACAGTCCAATCCTCAGCAATCCTTGATTGGCAGATGGAGTTGCCATATCATTCCTGACCAAATGTGCTGCCTTCAGCACACGATAGTCCTTACCAGAGTGGCCCCTACTGGCATAGAGGGCCACTACAAGGCTCCACAAAAGCCTATGCATTTGTACTCCCGCAATACTTTCATGGCAGCCCCTCGTAACACAGAGAGTCGTCGCAAAATGAGCCGCACAGGCTTAACTATCCATGCACGACATTCCACTCAAGGCAATTGTCAAGTGGCCCTATCCTGGCATACAAAGGTTCCAAATTAGCATCTGTACATGGGCAAGAACCCGATTGACGCAGCAGCCATCTCCCCAAACCTTGGACCGGAAGTCCACTCAGTTGGGCTCTCCTTTGGACATCGTTCCCACCAACACTCTCCTCTCCCTCACTGGGCACACTGGTCTTCAGGGCTGTCGCGAACCCGGTTGGCAGGGATCCAGTGCACTTTCAATTCAAAATCCCATTATACATCAGGCAAAAATCGGGGACTAACCATATCAAAAAAGGCACTTTCCTACAGTGAGTGAGGGAATGGATAGGGTAAAGGGCAGGTTAAGTAAGGGGTGGCAGAGTGGTTGGGTGGATGGATAGCAGAGTGGATGGATAGATGGATGGATGGCAGAATGTAAGGCTGGCAGAATGTAGGGATGGATGGGTGGCAAATGTGGGTGGATGGCAGAATGGATGTAACGAAGCACGGCAGAGTGACTGGATGAATGGCAGAGTGTCTGGATGGATGGATGGATGTGTGGATGGATGGCAGAGTGTCTGGATAGATGATGGATGAATGGATGGATTAATGGATGGATGAACGAATGGGTGGATGGAATAGGGAAGATTGAATGATGGATACAAGAATGAATGGATGACAGAATGTAAAGGTGAAATACTGGATACCAGCAAGTGGATGGAAGGGTGAAAAAATGAATGGATAGATGCACGGATGGAAGAGACAAGGAAGCTGTTCTAGGGAGGATCCAGCTCACTTGTATCAGTTGCTTGGTGCTCAAAATGGGGGAGATTTTAGTGTTCTGGCTACTCCCTTGCTGGTCTTGGCAAGCAGGCTGGCGCTGGTGCTCCAGGCTCAAGAGCAGATGGTTTGGTTTCCCTGGGTGATGTACCCTTACCCATCAGGGAGACTACCAGGCCCTGGTCCTCAGTCCTGGTCACAGTCAGAGGTCTTGCAGAGCTTCCCTTCCTCTTACAGCTCATCTGCCTGCTTGGCAGGTGACACCTTTTAGGGTCTCAACCTCCCCTTCTTAGAGCCCATTTCCAACCACCAAATGTGTTTTGGGTCTGGGTTTTTCAAGTTTTATGTTGGGGTCCTGCTTCTTTTGACATGTACACTTTTCCTCTCTCTCTCTTCCTCTTGAAAGGCTACCTAACACAGCAGGAGAGACTCCGAAGCCGATAGTCCCACAACGCAGGCCAAGGGAGTGACTAGGGTTCACATTTAGATGTCAGCCACAGTGATATGTGCATCAACAGGTTAATCCCAGGCTCCCAGCACTGCTCTTTATGATTCCCTTATCAGCCCCATCTCTTTCCTGAGATATGTCAAGGCCCCTTCCATGTGATCTCTCACTGAATCAAAGGGCACCCTTTGAAGTGTACAGGGAGAGCCTTGCTCTCCATCTCCAATGTCCGACCCTGCTCACAGAAATGCGGCAAGACACACATCTGTCTGAGGGGGGTGGATTCCTCCACCCCCTCATGTCTTCACCAGGCAGGCCTGGGTTTCCAAAAAGGCAACCCAGTGTCCTACATGTAACGTTCCATTACAGGCACACTTGAACTCAGTGTATGTACATAACACACACACTGTCCAGCACTGCTACCTCCAAATTGTGCCACTACAGGCACACACACATTCAGTACACGTCATTTTCGTGAGGGAACGAGTCCTTCGGTTCCCGCCTCACAGAACACTGCGCACCCAGGCCCTTATCATGGTGGCCCTCGCGCTGAACTTTTTCTACCTATATCTGTAGATTGGGATTTGACCAGTACGCCTACACATGCCCTGAAGAAGTTCATCGAATGAACGAAACGCGTTGGCTGGCAATCTATGTCTTGGGAAATAAATAAGACTTATCACTTAACAAGACTTATTGATTCATTGACCATCATCTTCGTAACAATAAGCAGTGCACCACTCCACCAACCTTCTCCTTCAGTTTTCTGCATAGCAGTTGGCACTCCTCAACGGCGAGTGCTGGAGTTTGTTTTGTGCACGCTCACTCTACTTATTGAATCACACTAAGGGAACTATACAGGTCAGTGCAGTCTCTGTGTCCGCCGTTGTCTGGAACCACAAATTTATACACACATTCACTCTGTGAGCGCTGCTCAGTACTGTAGCATTTCTGTATTGTGCCATGGTATACCACTTACAAGCACACACTCTGCTAGCATACACATACAGACAGCTTTGTGCGTGCTGCACAACACTACACCCATCATGTATTACACTTTTCACAAGCACACAAACACTCATCACATGCTTTCACTGCACATCCAGACATCGCTCATGAAATGTATTCCTCTCCAGTATATATACAACCGGTACACACACTCACCATGCATGCACTGCACAGCACCGCTCTAGCACAGAACTGTGCCTTTGCCAGGCACACATAAATACAGTGCAGAATCACCACTCTTGTGCTGCGCAGCACTTTACATCTAACTGATGTAGGACAAGGCATGAGTTGAGCACATGGGCAGCGGAGCTTTGACAGGGTGAGTGAGCCTGTAGGCCTCACTCCAGTGACACGGGTTACAAATGACCTGCTCACTCTTGCTGATCACTACACGGTACGCTGCCACCACCACACTCGTGCCGCTTCACTCCTGGTGAAGGCAGTAGCGTTCCACCACTATGAGGCCAGCGCTTTGTGTGTCCCTCCCAGTCCAACAAGACCACAGTCTGTGAGACAGGCCTATATCATGGCGCACACACATGATCTGTGTTCATCTATGACAACAAAAATCAGCATTAGGGATCCAGACAACAGTACAGTCGGGCACTCCAGGCAGGGGTACATAGTCAGGGGTTCATGTCCATCACCATGCAGAGGACTTTTCTTTCCCAATAAGGACATTGTGGGGCTCTCCTGGGAGGGAGTAGTGAATATTTTAGGAGCAGCCTCGCCGCCCCAATAGTGAAGTGGCGAGGCTGCAACAAGTTTTTTTCTTTTGTCTTTTTTTAATAGTCTGGGTGCCCTCATCCATCCCAGGGCACCCACTACCTATCACTTTTTTTAAAATGGAATACTCCCGTGCTGCTATAAAGTTATTCTTATATTTATGGTGGGTGCCCGGTCTCACCCAGGACATTCACAGCTCTGCAAGTTGCGGGCTGCAGGGGGAGGCCCAAGGCCCCTGCAACCCCGCCAGCTTCCTTGCCAGTACCCATCCTGGGTGGCTGTGGGAGCTGGCTGCATTGTTCTGTTCCAGCCTGACTGGAAGAAGTTTTTCTTTCTGCTCCCACTGGGAGGGAGCAATCCTATGTTCCTTGCTCCTGTCCATCAGGAGTCTTTCTGCTCCCTTCGGAAGGAGCAGGGAACAATAGTGTTCCTGGGGATGGGTTTCTGAGACACTGTTTTACGGCAGGCCCCAGGGATGGGATCCCGGGAGGCATAAAATGGCTCAGTGGGGGGTCCCACGTCCCCTCGCCAAATTATCAAGTGTCGGGGTCCCACGTCCCCTCGCAAAATAATCAAGTGTCGGGCCTCGGGCTGGTGCAACCAAAAAGAATATATTACATTACAACGCATACATTGCAACGTATACTTTTATATCGCAATTTTTACAATGCAACTACCATTGCATTGCATGTTATTACAACTCATGTTCATTGAGATAGATTAAAACTACCATTACAACGCATTCCATTACAGTGCATACTAATACTATGCATACCATTACAACGCATGGTGGGGGGGGGGGGGGGAATTTACTATTCCTACTCAGACAGGTGTTTACCTCAGGGAAGGTGTTTACCTCACTTACCTCCATTACTTACCTTAAAATGTGTCATAATGGCATGCGTTGTAATGGCATGTGATGTAATGGCATGGGATGTAATGGCGCATGCGTTGTAATAGTGGCGTTGTAAAGGCTTTACGATGTAATGCCTGCGTTGTAATGGACATTTGCCACCAAAAACTGCAAGAAACGTACGACTCTCTGTACACAGACCAAATAGGAAAAATGTCTAGAACTGCTTGGGTGGAAGGCAACACTCCCTGAACTTAGTCTGCTGTAGTCTTGGTGGGGTGAACAATGGATCAGTATGGAGGATAAGGGATAAGGAGGGTGAAAGATTGTGTGAAACTCTAGCAGAGCTGACAACTGGTGTGATCTATTACAGTTCCTCATCAGAAAAGGAGATGTCATCTGCATCTTGTTATTTGACTGCGGAGCTGGGGTTAGTTCCCCATATGTATCCTCTGGGGTACTGGTAGACCCCCACTTGTCATGAGAAGGGAATGGGACACAAAGCTCTCTAGTACCAGCTAAAAAGTGGACCAGAACCCTTGCAGCCTGGTGTTTGGGGACAAGTCCAAGTGCTTATACGCCACTTTACCAGACGCTAATCACCCAGTGGCTATCCAAGAATCCTTTAGTGACTGACGAATCCTGTACCTTGAGGTGCGGTGGAGGGTGGTCTTCTCAGGGAGTGGTCCCGTGATAAAAGGCCGCAGTAGGATAGCCATTTGAACGCTGAAGCCCAGACCACAATGAGAGGAGAGAGGTTATTAGAGGAAAAGGGATTCTTCCACACCCAAAATATCAGCCAGAATGAGTCTCCATGAAGCATGAACCCCAAGTCAGTCATGCTCATCAACGCGTGGATTAATGGCAGAGCACGTTTGGGGGTGCAAGCTGCAGAGATGAGCAAGAGATACCACTAGTACAACCTATTGGAGCTTCTACTCCTAACCCAAGGATCCATCCCCCCATCCCCCTCTGCCCTTCAATGTGTATCCCTACTTAGCAAGGAACACAATAAGTGTCCTACCTGCTGACTAGCATGCCACCACATTTGTAGGCTCTATCAGCGTCAGTGGCACACACGATGCACTCTTGCTAGCCAATTGCATAACTAACCTTTGTAGTGCTACAAAGATGAATAAATGTGTCAGGCACTAATGTTACCATGGAAGTCATATTCAAGCACAGGCCCTTTTTCTCAAACGTCCCAGTAATGTACTCTTGAGGAAATTCCTAAGGGGCCAGAAACATCAATAAGGGATAACCAGGAGCAATGTTCCCTCTAATTTTTTTACTCTGTGTGCGGCAGTGTATGGTCTATGTGCGCTGCTGCCATGGCTATGTGCGCCAGGAACCAGACCGCGCTTGTGCACAGCGCCAAATATCACTCCAAACTTTTGCTTTAAAAAAACTGAAAAGACGGTGCATTTCCACACATACAACCCACGTTAAGGGGCTTAAGGCAGATTTGCAATTTGGGTACACACGCCATGACATGAATTGGTTACACAGGCAAGTACACTTCAGGTTTAGAAAAGCACAAGAGTCGCTGCCTACAATGGAGCGCAAAAAGCGCGATGCCAGAATTAGTTAAGAGGGTTGTAGGAGCCCAATATGCTGCATCTGAAGGTGTCCAGAATCTCAGCAGCAGGCACTAGACATGCATACCTGGATGATGGTAAGACAATCCTTTCCTAAATTGATATTGTGACGAGGATACTTTGAGGTAGAGTCATGGGTCATTTGCATAGCGAAGGCCCAGTAAGCAAGGATGGCCACTGTTATATTGAATAGGACATCAGCACACTTTACTATGTAGCCTTGCTGAGTGCAGGCACGAGACAGAGACCCTAAATGCTATGCTATTTGCATGCTTTGCACAGTACAGACTGGGTGTAAATGCGCTCCACACCGGTATTGTATGCAGTTAACACTTGTTTATTTGTAGCATTTATTTAGTCTAGGTATACTTGCTCACAAGTGTCACTCATAGTGGTTGAAATGTCACTCATAATAACCTTTAATTTATGAAAATGTCACACATAGCAATCTAAAACCTTGGCAGCTATGACTTAATTGTTGGTGGAGCTGCTGGGCACTGGACAATATTTTTAAAAAAAGTTAGCTAAGAGCAGAGACATTTGTTTTGTCCCAAAAAGCACACATTGCTATACTACTACCTGGTACCGAAGGTTACTACTTTGGGTGTGAATGTGCTCTTGTGAAAGAGTAGAATGCCGTCACTCACACTGAAGTTATCCAATGGCTGCAGGGGGCTGATCCATTGGCTCATGTTGTATGCTACTGTGGGTGGGAGAAAAATGTGAATGATGCAACAAGAGACCAATGGTTGAAGAAGACTGGCTGAAAGTGTCTTATAGCAAGTATTATTTTATATATAGTTTTCCTAAAATTTAACGGTCTTGTCTACTGACAGACATAAAAATTAGAATTCCTGTGACCGACGAGTAGGCCAAGACCTGGAATCTGATGAGGCTTAGCACCATAATAAAAGAAATGTACACTATTTTTTAAGAAGATGGTACAAGGAATTCAGGATTGGATCACATAATATATATTGTTTATCCAGAGTACACTGAAATACTGTAAATGTGTCTCTGAGCTCCAAAAATACATCACTGCCTCAACAAAATAAATCTGAAAAGAACACACAATTTCAATACTCTGATGGAATTGAGAAGGCCCTCCTGGAGAAGTTTCGTGGTCGCAAACCACAGAGTTTCATTCCCCATCTCAAATTTAAGCAACTTTTTCTTAAAACAATGGAGGAAGTGGACAAGAGAGAGAATGAAGGTAGGTCACCAGACACATACAGAAGAGTTTTGAATACTTACTTTTATAAATACAGCAGGGAGCTAGATGATTGTCAGAACTGAAGGCCTGTTGGGGAGCACTTGTGAGCCATCTACAAAAATGCTGCACTTTGAAGACTGCCTTTGACCCAGTCGGCTATGCTGAAAACTAACTGGGCCCCCGCGCATCGTGAATTAACTATCATCAGAGGGTTTGTGCGCCACTGCTGCGTGTGCATAACATGTTCACCTCGGTCTGCCCTTTACTATGGGTCAACACACCTTTACCATTGCATCCCCTCCTGCAGAGGCCCAGAAGAGAGTGGGTACGCTGGCAAGCCTGCAGGTCATGGAGATGCTCAGAGCTACAATGTTGGAGGGCCAGGCGGTAGCTGAAAGGACTGGAAACTGCCCTAGAACCAGAAAAGATAGGAGCAGAGAGAATAGAAAGTGGAAGATTATTTAACAGATTAGGAGGAGGCAATGTGAAGAAGTGAAAGCGTGAAGAAACAACTAGAATAGAAACTACATAGATGTGGAACCAAAACTAAGAGAAAGAATTGGAGTACACCGAGACATCAAGCAAGTTAGCTGGGGCAAGAGAGTGAAGACTCTTGAAGATAACACAAAGATAACACAATCTAAGCTGGAAGGAAAGCAATGAACAAAGAATCTGAGCTAAATAAGAAGTCAGAGTAAGATACTTAAGAGAAATGAGGAGGCGAAAACAAACGTTTTAAGTAGCTTTGGAGTAGGGAGAGCAGTGATTAAGGGACGTCAACATATAAAGAAGGAAAGTAGTGGATTCGAGAAAGGGCCAGGCACGGGGCCAGGAGGAGGATGGAGGAGAAGGGGAGAAAAGATTTGACTTTCTGGATATTATGGGGATGTAAACAGCAAGATGTGACCACAGAACACAACTGTTCTGAGAAAGTCAGAGAATAATTAAACATAACACAAGGATTTCTAACTGAGGAGAAAGTAGGAATAGTGAAATATATAAAATGATAGGACAATGGGTGGTAATAGCATCTGAAGCTGGGAATAAGAGGATCTCATTTTTTTTACTATTACGTTTTTTAAAAGTACATAGTAATCCAGTTTTCAGCAGTCGATTAACAAGCATTAATACGGTCAAGAAGGATGTCAGATAAGGAAGAAAAGCAGAAACAGATTTGAGAGCCGTCAGCATGAAAATGGAAGAGAAAGTCAAAGGATTAAATGACAGAAATGAAAGGAATAGTGTATAATGAGAAGACCAGATGACTAGAATCAAGCCCCCGGGACAACTCAGAAAACAGGGTGAGTTACTGGCCTGCTGAGGATAGTGTTTTTGTCCAGGAAACTAAGCAGGAGAAAAAATGAAACCAGTTCAGAGTAGTACTAGAGACCCGACATTTAGATAAGGAAAGAGTGATCTGCTGTGTCAAAGCAGCAGAAATGTCAAGAAGAAGAATAAGTGAAGAGTGTTTGTGATGACAAGCACGAAGCTTTGAGTTAGAAACTGAAAGTAAAGTGTATTTTGGTGAATGACCACGGCGAAAGTCCTTTTGAACTGGGTAGAGAAGGTCATTACCTTGAAGAGAAAGGGAAAGTTGAGAAAACACAATATATTCCAGAATTTTTTAAGGAAGCAGATAGGCCCGGAAATTAGAGTTGTCATTAGGAGCTAAAGACGGCTGCTAATGTTAAAGAAGAACAGCTGATTTGAAGGTAAAGGAAAAGTGGCCCGAAGTCAGAGAAGAGTTAAAGAGAGAGCCCAAAAAGAGGAATAACAGGTGAGCTATCTCCAGGGCCGGCTTTATAACTGGTGGCGCCCTGTGCGACAATGTTTGTTAACGCCCCCCCCCAATGACCACCTCTGCCACGGATTCCTCCACCACCGACCTTTAACAGTGCCCCTCAAGTCTCCAGAATTACTGTCTCTCGGATTAATTTAGTTTAATACCACCACTCATACCATTGTAAGGTGTCAGAGCACTTTACATAACACACACATTGGACAGAGACAACCATAGGTATGTAAATCAGTGTATGGGAAATGTTACATTAGACAGGACTACAAGGTGTAGTGTAGGAGTAACATGTCATCGATACTGATAGGCAATATAGTTTAAGAGTAATCATATCACTACTACTAAAACAATGAACATTCAAGAACCATAATCTTGGAGTTGGCATGGGGTGAGAATATGGTAGTTTGATATACTTTTCTGTGGTGAAGAGTTAATTACCAAGGCTTAACCACTAACTTTGGGTTACAGTGCATCGTGCGACCCTTCATAAAAAGCTTCAATGCCTCATCATAGGTAACAAGCCTTATATACAACTGAGTTAAAAAAAAAAGTTCACAACAGTAGAGTACAAAAGGAATCAAAGGAGGGTGCATTGCCGGTATCACGACTTGTAAGAGACACATTGATTAAGTGCACAGTGACATTATTTCCAAATGGCCTCTATGAGTAGGTAATGAAAATGCAACGGGACCCCAGGTGTGAAAAATCTGCATCCTTCAGTATGTGTTAAACACATATGTGGCAGTATGTGAACAGGCTGTGTATGTGACTGTACTTGCAGTATACTGGTTCATATAGCACATGATGCGGTCCTTTGATCTGGCAAAAAATAAAGACCATAAGAAAATAATGTAATGCTGTTAATATAACTTGTGTTATGAAGATGACGTGCTTACGAGGAGGCTGTTTGATTCCATAAACAAACAGATTTGAGAGTTAAAATGGTGTGCGGTTTGTTCTCAGACCGAGAACCTCAAAGTAATGGATCACTGGCACACGTTGATTTAAACCTGCAGGAGTTCTTGTCTGATATGCAGGGGCTGCAGCCCAGCAAAGGACTACACTGGTTTGGACAATGGCAAACAGGAGTGTAATTCTGGGTCCCTGGTGACATGAAACATTCTGCTAACATTATGAATAATTTCCACGCACAACAATGATAACATGAATGGAGTCCGGTGCTGGACTGAAGGTTGAGTATGACACTATTTCTGGACAGATGACGTTGTGTCTAGTCACCTAAAGCTATGCCTAGGCATATGAGGCCATAACTAGGACCTGGAGACTGTGTCTGGGCAATCAGAGCCACATCTTGGAGCATGATGTTGGTTGTGATCACATATTTGAGGCTGGGCCTAGGCAAGTTAGGGTTTGCATGGACAGTTGAGGCCATGCCTGCTCATTTGAGACTGTGTCTGGCCATATGATGGCTGTTCCTGTGACTTTGAAGCTTTAATTATGTACTTAAGCCTTTGTGTGGGCCTTTGAACCATATATGGACAAATGGTAGCTGTGCAGGTGTATTTAAGGGAGGGCTTGGAAATGTGAAGCTTTGTCTGTGTGTATGGTCATTGTGCCTTTGCATTAGGCTCTTGCCTCGGCATCTGGAACTGTGTCAGGCATGTGAATTTCTGTCCTACCCTTTGAGGCTGCCATTGGTCATTTGACTGGGTGGAGGCAATGATGGCCCCAAGGACGTTAGCGATACCAATGCAAGTACACCTAGTCCAGTTCGAATACCTTCACTGGATCTATTACTCCCCCGAACGCCTTTGGCGTATGGGCCGGGCCCATGACACCGCGTGCCTGCGTTGTGGGTCCGCCCCGGGTACCTTTTACCACACTATCGTGACACACCCTGGGGCGCAGGCATATGAGGTATTGATCGTCAAACACCTGGGCTGGCTGATAGGTATCCCACTGGAACTTGATCCTAAAATAGTGTTATTGGCAATAATGAACTCTGTGGAGGACTCCAGGGCAATCCGTTCACTTCTCGCGACAGCATATATGACAGCCAAAAGAGACTTGGCCAGACACTGGAGAGATGAGCAGTCCCCATCCACACAAGAGTGGATTAGTGGCATTGATTCCTGTCCCCCTCTTGAAACATTGGTGTACATGGGCGAGGGGCGTTCCACAGAAATCCAACCAAATCTGGGGGGCGTGGATCGAGAAGTCTGACTGTCGATGTTATGGTCAAATGTTACGGTAATGTGTGCTTCCCCCTCAGCGGCTGTGGTGCCTGCCATTTCTGACTCTGTGTGTAACTTTCAGTCATTTATTTGCATTGCTCAATGTTCATATTGTGGTCCATGAGGCTTGAGCTCCATGTTTGCACTGTTTATGTTGCTTAACCATAAAACCTATAAACTGTGTCATGAAAAATACACATGCGCTTGTAGAGTGCCCCTGGTCCTACTGGCCTGAGCTGAGCTTCCAATGACCACAAGGGTTTCACAGTAAAAGAATCAGGAATGTTTGGGATAGACTGCTTCTGCGCTTAACATTTCTGGACTATGACCCTCAGGTAGCCCCTTCTTCCAGATTCATAATCAAGTATCAATGGATAGACAAATGTTAATTCTGCTATATGAGTGGAGTAATGTTGAGAAATGTTACGGCAGGAGTATGCTCTGATTGACCTTGTAGTTTGAGCAATGGGTACAGAAAAGTATAAATCCCCCTGAACATTGCTTGGGGAGTCCAGGGCCGATGGGCATCTGACCCTGCACAGCTGTGTTATAAAGTTTCCCTTTGAACCTTACTGTTTCTTTTATTGATTATTGGCTTCGACAGGTATGGGAGGAAATCATCCCTGGCACGTCGTGGCACAGCCCAATAAATACATGGGTGGTAACTACGACAGACTTTTATCTGCTTAATGTTAGTGTAATACTCTTCTAATTTTAATCTATGTACTTCATGCAGTGCTTAATTTGAGCTGGTGGTTGCAGGTGGGTGTGAGACGTGGATGTAACCAGTCACAAAAACGTGCTGTGAAGACCTGGAACTCTCTACCTCAACATCTCAGGCAATCACCTTCACCGCCTCAATTCAGGAAGGACCTCAAGACCTGGCTCTTCGACAGAACTGCAGAGCCCATCAACCTGCCCCCTCCCCCCCCAACGCCGTCAGACCCTAACCGTTGATAAGCCACGCACAATAAGAACCGATTTATTGATTGATTGAATGATAGGACACTGTATCTCGCTAAGTTTTAATTTTCTGTATTCGGACACATTTTCAAAGAAGCCAGGATTGCTGTTCCCATGGAAACAATGGTTGCAGTTTTCTATAACATACAACAAGTCTCTTCTTATTAGGTTTCTTTCTTCAGATAGTTTTAGCTCTTGTGTCTGTTCTTTTCCAGGTTTCCGAGCTCTGCAGCTCCGTTGGGTCCCCTAATCTTGGACCCTCGAGAGAGCAAACAATAAGTATGGAGGGGAAAAAATAAACAAAGTGATAAAAAAAAACAACTCAGGCCTCTTCGTCTTATGTTACTGGTCTGAAGTATTTTCCTTTCTACTTCTCGTTTCTTATTTTGTGTTCCTTTCTTTCCACTGTTCTATTTCTGGTTTTTCTTTGTTCAAGTGGCCTGAATCTCTTGTTCAGGTTTTCTCGTGTTACTTCTACTATTTCTGTCTTGCTGTTGTCACTTTCTTCCCTACTGTTCTACTGTATCACTTTCTCCTTTTACTAGCATTCTCACTTTCGAGAGTTAATTTTCCAGTCCATTGAAACGTACTGAATAATTTTAGAAAAAGAAAATGACAAGAGGAAGAACAAAAATGGGTTGGGTGGTTTTATTTCACTTTATATTGTTGGTAGCTTGCAGGAATGTTTTTGTTTTCTCAGGGAGCCATTTTCTGTGCCCTCCTTTCTGCCCTTTTTCTGCCTCGTATCCCACAGGGTCCCTCAAAACTTTCCCTTGATCAGTACAGGTTTAACACCTGAATACAGCAATAAACAGCTAAAAGGTCTCCACTTAACCTTTGAAAAGGGCTTTTCACTATGCGCCAGTGTGAGGATATTGTAGTAGCCTTTACCCATTTGACCAAGAAGCCCAGGAGGATATGTTCAAAAACTGCTGCTAACTAGCGTTAGTATTAGTTAGCAGCAGTTTTCTTAACGCAGCCTATCACCAAAAACGATCGCCCTGTTAGCGATGTATTTACAATACGTCACTACATGGCTATAGTTTCCGGTAGCCTTGGTGAAAACCGCAGCAAACAGTAGCATGAAGGCGATACAAATTCTGGAATTAGCAGGCGAAAACTGACGAAAGGCCAATTTGCGGGCAAAAACTCACGTTAGTCAGCCCAACGTGACTTTGTTTGCCTCCAGAGGCAAAAATAGCCTATAAGTCCACCTCCAATGAAAAATAGGAAACAAAACCAATGGAATGCAGATTGAAGTAGCCAGGGCCAACTGCAGCACAGATCAACAACCCCCCCCCCCCAAGCCCCCCAACAGCCAGGTTGACCGGCCAGAATCTCAGGGGGTTACAATCATGGAAAGAGGCGCATCGCTGGGCAAAACCAGTGATGCATCACTTATCATTGCACACTCCTTGCAACACCATGGCATCCAAAACCCTGATGGCGCGGACAGTCCCCGGGGTCAGGAGGCCTCGCTGGGCCTGCGTCTGGGCCCCGGAGTGGGATGCGGAGGTGCTGTGGAGTTGCTTGGCCACGGTGGTAGACATTGAGGCATCGGCAATCGCCCTGACCTGGTGGTGAAGTCTGCCAGGTCGCATGCAGACACGTTGCTGACCTGTGTGCGAAGATCGCCTGGTGCCCCTTGGAGCTGTGAACGATGGAGTCACTCCTGCGCACCAACGTAGGGAGCTCTGCATCGCATACCATGCGCGCCACCACTACACCGGGGTGCACGGAGGAGATTACCAATGGTGGGCCGTGCCTCTCTACATCAAAGGCCGGAGGATGTTGCGCTGGCCGGACGCTGAGGAGGATGAGGCCCCTGAGCTGCACCAAACTTGTGTGGTAGGAGAGCTGCAAGTTCACGCCTAAGGGGGCCCTGTTGCATCACTTGCATCAGGAGGTTCCCTAGCGGACTTGGCGCGTCTGCTGTACCCTGGCTTGTGAAATCCCACCTGACTGAGGCTCCTGCTGGCTGAATCATAGATTTGGAGCGAGTGCAGCGGATTGCGCCACAGTGTCAAAGTCCAGGTAAGGAGAAGGTGGGACGTGTAGCAGGAGAGGCCCGTGGGTCGAGTCGGGCCCAGGCCTAGCACCTGTGAGTGACGCACCCCCAGTGGCAGCTCATCCGCTATGGCGGAAGAGCATCACCCTACTGCTTTCAAGCAGTGCCAGTAGAGGAAACATAACAATGACTTTCTGATGTACTCATGCTATGTTTCCTTTGCGGGTGGGAGGGTGGGTGGGGCTGCTCTACTCACAGAGCAGGGCAGGGGAGGAGTGGTATGCCCACTCAATTGTGTAATGACTATTTGGTCAGCCCTCTCAGGCCACCTAAAGCAGTCATGCGCACATCATTGTTCGCAATACAGGCTGTATTACAGACTGCATGGAGAACATGCCCACTCCTCCAGCCCCTGGTTGAATGCCTTGGCACGGTGCTCAAGAACAATCACAACGCCGCATTGCAGTATTTTTATTGGCTTAGGGGAGGGAGCCTGGCTGCCTGCTTCCTGTTCCTGGATGCACTCAGGAGAGCAGGAGCACAGAAGATGCGGGGCCCGGTCTCGAGGAAAGAATAAAAAAAATATATATTTACAACCCCCACTCCCCCCAGTGTCCCCGCCCCCTCCACGGTCCTTTCCTCCATTCCCCGCCTCCCAGCTGTCCAGTCCCCCCTGCAGCACTACATAATGGCAGCCACTGTGCCACCATGTGCAGCGAGCATACCACTGGTGCACCAAAGGCAACCCTGTCTGTGTTCGTTCGCCCCTGGACCATGCCCAGCACCAAGCACCCTTCCTCTCGTACACGCCACCGCTACAATGCCAGCACCCTCCTCGCCAACAACCCTGGACGCCACACCGCCTGCCATATAGCAACACTGTAGAATTCTCTTGAACCGTGCCCCTGTCGAAACTGCAAACGCACTTTCTGCCACATCAGTACACCAGCGCCTCCTGCCGCTCAGCCAACCAACAGAGCAGCCGACCAGCTCAAATGCATCCTCCTCAACGTGCGGTCCCTCCACAAACACGCAAAAGAAATCTGGGACTTCCTCAACGCCACCTCTTCAGACATCGCCTTCTTCACAGAAACCTGGATCAACCTCTGCTCTGGACCAAACATCGCCATCACCATCCACGACGGCTACAAATTCACTCGCACAGACCACCCCGAGTGGGCATGAGTAGGCTTTGCCATTGTCTAAATAAGGCACACTCAGACTGACCATGTACTCTAATGACCCGACGGTGACCATGGAACACCTCCACTTCCAGAACCCCAACACCACCCTGTTATATGGAGGGTAGTTCCATTGTCGATCCTGCTAAGTTAGCACGAGCTTCGCTGCCATGAGGCTGCTTTTGCGCACGTTACTACACACCTTTATTTTGCAAGACTGTGTTTGTGCCTTTCATATGAGAACTTTCTGACTTTCGCGTTCTCTGCTGTTCTCCGGGGTTTAGTCTGCACATGATGTACAAGGTTGATAAGCAATGCCCCTTGTTATTCTGTCCTGGTCAGTCCCTCGCACCTAGACATAACACGCCACACAGCTGCACTGTTGAAAGTCGAGAGCTTTAATATTGCAGAGATGCATGTTATTCAACACACTTGAAGAGACACCTTTCCAGAGAGAAGAGCTGTGCTGGTCCCGAGATATAAACCTTTAATCTAGGCCTTGAGGTATGGGGTCTGCTGACAAAGCCCAGAGGTCTTCTTTTTTATAATAAACTATATCTTATCACGGGAAGGGTGGTTATGTACTAGAGTCCTTTTCCACTGTCTTTATAAAATGACATCCCGTTTTGTATTCTATGGAATTGTAACAATGCTGACTGTATTGTGTTTATGCATTTTGCTGCTAGTAATGGCACGTGTACTGCATCATAGAGCACGTTAGTTGAAATAAACATTTTAAACTATACAGTGACTCTGATTACTCTTATTGTGGACAAGTATGAGTGAGCGAGCGAGCGAAAGAGTTGTCTTGCTACCGCGATTCCTGAAAAGAGTCGGGAGTGTTGTGTTCTGGGTTGTATAATCATTGGTAGCTTCGCTATTCATCGGAGAACGAATGAGACACTATAGCTAGTTGGTTTTTGGGATTTTGGGCACCAAGGTGATAGGTTGGTACACCACTATACACTGAGGTCCTGGCTTCCTGCGCATAGTTCTGTATATGTGCAGAATCCCTGCAACATGGCACCACCAACGTTTGGTCTGGTTCTTATCTGCGAGACGCTTGAGTAGTGCTTGTGCTTGTCCACAATCCCCTCGATTCTGTTTCCGGAGACAGTCGTGACAGTGTATCCTCCTATATTGTTGTCTTTTATAGGTTTTTCAAGCTTGAATTTTAAAAGGTCTTTTCATTTACTTGTTGTACTCACTATCGTGCTGCCACGCGTAGGTTGTTATTCTCTATTGATCATGGCGGCGGTAGCTATTGCACCGCCTAATCGAGCTGCAATCAAAGCCTATTTGACTCAACATGGAGTCCCTGATGATGGTGTTGTGCTCATTTTTGTAGTAGAGGCGAAGGCTGCTTATCCTTTTGAAGTGTTTTATTCTTGGGTCACATTTCCGGCAGTTGACGAGACGGATGATTTGTTTCACGAATATACTGCCACGACCCTTCCTGTAGGCTATCGCCCTTACATGTCTCTTGAAGTTCCGCTAAATGCTTGTCAACTGTAATGAATGTGCTTTTCACCAACAGGACACACCCAAACCCTGCCCTTCCACTTTGGATGCAAATATACCACTGCACCTTTAAATAATACACTTTGAGCAGCACTCCAAAAGAGGCGGAAAGGACGAAGCACTCCCTTTAGGCGAGGCAAGAAAATAAATTCAGGTGTATTTAAAATAACACACACAAGTTTATTAATGAACGGTAGGCCAAATATATCAGTAAATGCAGATTCCCAAATGTCAAGTGACTAAAATGTACAATTAGAATAAAATGCAGGATATACAAGTAGCAAAGCATAAAAAATATATACAAAATGGTTAGGAACACCTCACAGATTGAATTTGCATCATCCTTGCCAACTCAAGCTGGGGAAGCCCTTCAACAGCTCAGGAAGGAGTTCAATCAGGACTCAAGTTCCGTCACCACCACAGCAATACGTCTATTCTGTGGTGAACTTCCACCTGGCACCCGAAGGCTCCCAGCTATAATACCATTACTAAACGTGCGGCGAAGCTTCTAGAAAACCTCGCCCCCTTCTCATTAGAAAAAAACAAGCTGGCTGTACCAGTGTGTGTCAAGGCCAAGACGGAGGCTGGCCAAGCTCCCGTATTTTGACTCAGAGGCAGAGTTGTACATTCTCACATCTTCCAGCCTCTATCTTGACGAAGCTCCCACAAGGCCTTCCAGAGTACATTAAAAAAAATGCAATCGCTCAGAAAAACAGAAAGACCTTGAATGTGAATAATCCAAACAACTTGCAAGCACTGTTGTGCACGCAGAAAAGCTTGAAGCAAGGTAAAGTCAGAAAACAAGATGACATGAGGCCATGTCAAAGCCAATAGTAAACACTTCA
The DNA here is from genome assembly GCF_964204655.1 of Triturus cristatus. NCBI lineage: Eukaryota > Metazoa > Chordata > Amphibia > Caudata > Salamandridae > Triturus > Triturus cristatus. Next base: position 104,199,573 of record NC_140593.1, on the reverse strand, counting down.
TAATTCTCATAACCCAAACAACTTGCAAGCACTGCTGTGCACGCAGGAAAACTGCAGCAAGGCAAAGCCAGGAAAAAAAGATGACATGAGGCCATGTCAAAGCCAATAGAAAACACTTCATAATACCCACCAATGTACAACACAATGCACATTTCTGCACAACTGCTTATAGCATCACATACTTTATCTCTCAATGTCCTATAGCATCACATACTTTATCTCTCAATATACAACACCGAGCGCATATGTGCACCACGGCTCACAACACTGCACTTCGAAACCAAAAAGTACATTCCACACCTCTCTCTCCCTCTCATGCCTTCAAATGCACATCCTACACCTTCTGTTCTTGGCAAGACTGTTCTTCTCCGTGACAGCTCTCACTGAAAGAAAGCAAGATTACAAGAAAGAAGAGAAGCAGGCATATGCAGGACCGTCCTACATTAAGGCTAGGGTAAAATAACACACTAAAGTCAGTTAAAATGATGGTAGTCGAAGGTCATCATAGGGTGCCAAATCACAAGAGTGCCTCTTTCACTACAGCAACACCAAATTTGGTTCAAAGGTGCCCTTCCCCACCCAATAACGTCGGTCCGTTTGGGCCCCTTAGCGATATATGGGGCCACATGGCCCATTTTGGCTGGATATAAACCACACCCACGTTATGCAACTACTGCTACATTTACAGAGCTTCGCATATTGCCTACCTCATTGATACGTGTCCATAGAGCTGTTCACTTTGTTTCACACAATTTCCAGGCAGGACCGCGTGGAGCTGCTGCGCAGCAGGTGGGGCCTGGGGCGGTGAGCATCAGCCCTGTTATGATTAATTCTGTAATGGGCAAGCGTCCTCAAAATAAGAATGAGTTTCCTTATTGACTTGCTGAAAAGTTTGGGCAACTCAAGGCAGTTTTTCCCAACACTACACCTGTAGAAAAACACAGGATTTTGACAGTAAGCTTAACTAAAGAGCTGGTTCCCCGTTTAGCTGACTGTAATACTTGGGGTAAAGTTTTTGCAGTTGTATATTCGATGAGTTCCCGCACCCCTTCCATGACCGTACTCCCGTCTGTGATTAAGTGTGTTCAAGATGAGCACAGAGCCAAAGCGGGTGTGGAATTGGATATGCGACTGGTGGGAGTGTTCAACGTAGTGGCTGATATGATCCTTGCTAATGTAAAGGGGGATGCCGTGAGCTTTCAGGTGGCTAACTGCCTAGAGGCCGTGGCGGAAGTAGACAGGCCGCAAGAATTGCCGAAGATAATTGCAAAGGCTTACAAAGCTATAGAGCAGAATAGTCTGGGGGTTAAACCCTTTTCTCAAGCGCAGGCACAGCCCCAAGCTCCGAAAACTCAACCTGATAAGGATGGAAAATCATTCTTTTCTAAGAAGAATTTGAAACTTAAAAATAAGGGGCAGCAGCAACAGAAGCAGGGGTTCTCTGACCCCTGAAACTTCTGAACGTACTTATGATTTGCTCGACAGGATGAAACTGAAGTCACCCAATAGATTTCAAGTCCCTGAACAACACTCTCCTCTTTCTTTACAGGACACATCGGGCTCACAACTCGGTACTGGAGACCGCCATGGTTGTAGCAAAGGACCATCGATGCAACAGGGACGGGATCAGCCTTGACAGATTGGCATTAACCAATCCAAACCCAATGGGTCTTATCGCATAGTGTTAGATTACCGGCATTTGAACTCTAATTGTTGTACATTTGCGGTACAGAATACCTATAGCTCTGCACTTGCAGACAGTCTTGTTCGTAAGAAATATAAAATGACACTTGATATTTCCAATGGCTTCTATAGTCATAACTGGTCTCCTGAATGCAGTCAATTGACAGCATTTACAGCCGGTGGAAAACAGAAAAAATGTCGTAGTTTACCTATGGGGTATAAAAATAGACCCAGGGTATTCGCTGCGCGTGTTGTCTCTTTGTTAGACAGCATTGACCCTGATGCATACTCGTACGTTGATGATATTTATCTGACAGACGATGAACTATGGCCGCACTTATGCCGAGTCGACAGGATCATACTAATGTTTGCAAAGTACGGTTACAAATTCAACTTTGCCAAATCACACTTCGCTTATTATGCGGTGCTATTTTTGGGATACGAAGCTCAATAATGAAGGTAGGGGCTTGGCCCCCCACTTTCTGGAGAAATGTGCAAGATTGCAGTCTCCATCTACACTGAAGAAACTTCAGTCTTTGCTGGGATGTTTTAATTTAGGGAGGACTTACATTCCCGATTATGCCCAGCGTATCATGCCACTTTATGCTTTGATACATCCTACATTTTCCTCTGCCAGCTGGCTTCCGGAACATTCAGCTATACTGCAATCTTTGCAGTCTGATCTACTTGAATCTAAGTACTTGTTGACACGTGATAACCACACCAACCTGGTGATACAAATCGTCCAAGGCGCAGTGAGTTTCACTTACTTCATGTACAACGAAGGTGACACAGTACCTATGGCATACAAATCATATTTGTACACTTCAGCCGAAATGCAGTTTTCCACTGTTGAAAAAGTTCTCAGCTGTGCAAATGGCGGTCCTGAAAGAACTCGCACTGGCACAGGGGAAATGCATTTTGATGGTTACGCCCTTCCCTGCTTTAGAAGCAGTGACTAAGGCAAGTGTGCCAAACTCTAAAGCATTACATCCCCGTTGGATACAATGGGCTACTTCTCTGACATCTCCTGGCGTTACGTTTATCTTTGATCCCGCTCTTCAGACACAGGAGTTCTTGCAATATGAACATGTTCATCCTCCTCCTCTGTCTTTACTTCCTTTAGAGGAGTACAAATGTATTATTTACACCGATGGCTCGGCGCAACCGGCCACCGGCTCTAAACATGCTTATTCAGCGGCTTGTGCTATTGTGGCTGGTACAACAGTGAATGGTGAATTCAAGTCTAATATAGTGCATACACAGGCGCTAGGAGACTGTGCAGCCCAATTGGCTGAGCTGCGCATTCTGGTTATTGCTCTTGAGTTTGCAGATCCAAATGTGTCTACTCTAATTGTGTGTGATTCTTACTACTGTGTTCAGTCTTTCAATGACAACTTATTCTTTTGGTCTCAAAATGATTATCGAGATTCTAAAGGCAGCATGATAAAGCATAAACAGCTTCGGGTTAGAATGGCAGAACTTAAAACACGTCTCCCACTCACACAAGTTATCCATACTCTTGGCCATCAGCGTGTGGGAGCACATGCTGTTGGTAATTCTTTGGCTGATGAAGCAGCCAAATCTGCAGTAGCCACGTGTTCTGTATCGGCCGTTACAAGGTCCATGACTAAGATTGATAATGAGATTTTGGCAGCTATAGCTGCTACTGTGGAGGGCACTAATTAGTAATTACCCACAGGGTTTCCCTTCAAAGTAATCTTATCAGTTAACTCCCGAACAAGTTCCTTTTGCTGGGATACCGGACATTGGGGATCGGCTGATTCCCAACACGGACCCCAGATTCTCTTTGATCAAAGCCACACACGAAGGCATGGCTTCGGCCAATGCCGGAGTGTCTGCAACAGTTTCTATCTTGCAGCAACGTTACTGGTGGCGTGGTTTATATAAACAGACTCGTAGTTATGTACTTTCTTGTGACATCTGTCAGCAAATCGAGCCTTCTACTGTAACACGTCCACCACAAACACAGCTATGCATTTCTAATCAGCCTTTTGGTTGTGTATATCTTGATCACTGAGGTCCATTTTCTTCTGATACTACATATATATATATTTTAGTTGCAGTTGATTTGTGTACTAGATTCCTTTGGGTTTGGCCACAATGCAGTGCTGACACTCGAAATGTCATCAGGGATTTGCGTGTCTTTGTAGGGATCTTTGCCTGTGGCACCTTTCATTCAGACCAAGGTCCAGCGTTCGCCTCTAAGGTGTACAAGGACATGATGAAGTCTTTGGGGTGCTGGTGCAGTTTTCGTCTCCATACAGGCCTGAGGGCAATTCAATTGTGGAATGAATTACCCGTGACTTAAAGCAATTTTTGACAGCTAGGGTCTTAGGTACTGGCAGGAACTGGCTGGGCTATTTGTATGGAGTTCAATGTGCATTTAATAATATCCCCAGAAGTTCTCTGGGTGGGCAGACCTCATACGAAATGCTCTTTGGCATCAATGATGGGCTAGACGTTGCGGCGGCTGCCGCGACCTTTGACGTAGATAATCATTCTACTATGTTACAGGACCTACAAGGGACCAGTGACAATCTTGCAACTGATTTGCTCTCTGCCAGAGATGCTGCACTGCTGATTCCGGTGGCCGGCTGGCTTCCAAAAGTTGGTGATCTGGTCCGAGAGAAGTTGGAGAACAAAAACAAATGTGGTCCCTCTTATCGTGCACCGGTTCCAGTCCTTCACTTGAAGGGTACTCGTAGAGTCATTTTACCACCGCTTCCTGGTCGCAAAGACAACAGATACATCTCAGTGGACAATGTAAAGCTACAACGTCTGGCCGATTCTGAATAGTGTTTCGCCTGCTGTTTCGTGCCCCACAATATCTAGGAATCCTGGGGTTGCCGTGACTTCGAAAACTCCACACGACACTGTCATTGAGATGGATTCTGTTGTCGACCATTCGCATGTCCCACCTGCTTCCTCCTGCAACGAGGAAGTTGAGTATGCTTATCCCACAAGAGAGTCTTTGCATGGATTGCCTGAAAGTCCTTTACACAATGCCAGCTTTTCTTATGACTTCTCCTCCACCTCATCAATTGGCCCTACCAAATTAAGTATTTTTGTCTCCTGGTTCAAACAGACTTACTTAGTCCCTCCATGGACCTACATCTGGTTGGTATTCATCCTAATTTTTCTCTTCATGTCAATTGGTTTTGTGACACTGTTTTTCTTACTCATCAATGGTCATTACTTGCCCGAACGCTCTGCTGTGGACTTGGTTGATGGTATTTTAGCACCCCATTCATCTTCCCACGTCATGAAACGTGATCAGACTCTTGTGAACATTTCAGCGTTCCCAGTCGCATTTGGCATCATTTGGGATAAAGTAGATTTCGAAATCCATGGCCCGACTGAGGTACTCAAAATGTGCCATACGTATTTCGTGTCCCCATGGGTGATGTGGTGACACAGGATATACGTTCAGATGATGTGCATGCAATACAATCATTGTTTTCAGATTTGAAGAATTATGCTGCTTTTAACGCTGAAGATTTGTATTTAAATTCTGCCGATTTATTCTGTTATCAACATTATAGGCTTCATTTCTTGCATAAGACAAATGCATTAAGACCTGTTTTTAATTACACGCAATGAGAACATTGCCCTACACCGATAAAGGGGAGTTCGAAAACACTTAGAAATACATTTACATACTTTACAGATTATGATAGGTTAACACCTGAATCCTATTATTTTAAATTAAATATTTCTTCAACACCCAAGGTCATGCTGACCCCTACAAAATTAATTTATTCCAATACTTTCCGAAATGACCTGTCTAACCAGGGCTATGATCACTGGAAGGCCACCATTGATTTGAAATCTATTTGGGGCTCTGGGTTCTGGTAGGTGCGGGGCACTGAAGCCTTACATTGGGCCTGCTTCATCCCAGCGCAAATATTATTTTTGAATGACACAGTGTACCAAACAATTGCTTTGGTTTGGCAACTGCAAAAAAGTTGAACGCCCCTGCAATTCCTTGCTTAGCTGAATATAACAATTGGCGCTCATACATGAATTTACCATTGATGTATTACAAGCCTTATTTCAAAATAACACTTTTAATGACTCTGATATGGATCCGTCAGGGTGGCTAGTATGGCAGACGAATTTGAATGCCTGCCAACTACGTTTTTATAACACTACTCCTGGTTATACACAGGATAGACCTGATCCACGTTTTTCAAACACACATTCAGTTAGCACCTATTCGGTTGGGAAATTATGTTGACAGTGGTTGCAGCACTCTACACTATCCTCCGTTAAACAACACTTATCGCTTTTGTCCAGTGACCTCAATTTGGCTGACTTTGTAATGGGACCCAGGGTTCCTAGGACGAAGAGATTTATTTATGCAGCTTACAATGAAGTATGGAAACTTTCCCAAATGGAAGCAGCGTTCCGTTTGCGACAAATTGACAAAGCAAATTTAGAGAATGTTCTTGCTGTAGTTGACAATAGCATCAACACACTGTCTTCACGCATTTATACCTTAGATAATATTGTTTCTTCTGTTATTGATATAGTACAAGAGGATGTATCTGTGTTTTACCATGGTCAAAATCAATTGCGTTCAGTGATGCAATTCGCATGGACTTTACAGACTCTAAAAATGGGAAAAGTACCATGGTATTATTTAAATGCATCTGCTTTATTTTTGCCATTCAATCTGACTGACAAACAGCAGTCTGTGTCCATGAAAGATGCAACATACACTCTTCTACACATTGAAAGATTAGACCGTTTGCCTTTCTCTGTTGCGGAAACTGATTCTGCTGCTTGGTTAATTCATGGGGTTATATCTTTACCCTTCTCGTTGTTTCAGTTCACCTCTTGTATGAAACATTACCCACTTGGTCATTTTGAAACCCCTGGGTAGCGCATTCCTGCATGAGTTGTGGTATTTGCCCTTCACCTACAGATGTTTACGGGAGGGTAAGGAAGTATACCTGACAGGGGAGGACTGTGATTCTACAGTAGGTCATTCCCTTGCTTGTAAAAACATTAAGTTGCACAGGGCTTGTAATGTGTTGGCTCTGAACTTTACTTGTGTTTTAAAAGGTAATCCAGTACCCAAAATAACTCCTGCCTTTACACTGCTTTCTAACGGTAGCTATCTTATTTTAAATAACCAAGACTGCTGCGGTTTGCTAGCTGGAATCCCGTACACAGTAACGGTTTCACAACGCGTAACTTGCTGTAAAAATTAGCTTTTTCCTCCCCCGCGTGGGAGGCTAGATAGCTCAATTTGGCCTTCTATTCCGACTCTGAAAACAGATTTCAACAAATTGAGCAGACTAAAAGCGCTTTTATTCCAACAAGAAGTCCCCCTCACTTCAGAGCGCAAGACCTTCAGCTTGCAGGTGGCTAGAACATCTAGCGAGATTCAGTCCCTTCTGAGTACGAACCTTCCATTACATTTTGGGGAGCTTATACACCAAATATTCAATACGTCTGATACACACGGCCTTGCACATTTTTTTTAAGTTGTTGGTTCTGGCCTTGTGACTTCTTTTCAGACAATATTTGGAGTAATACCTGCCTTCAATCATTCTATCTTGTCCATCTTCTTTGGTGGATTCCCTTTATTACTGGCATTAGCTGCTGGAATCCTGCTTCTGCTGTGCCTGCTGCTCAATGGCTGCTCCTCTTGTAGTACTGTACGGACCGGTGCGGCTGCAATTGTTCCGTGACTGTATGCATGGATGCTTCGGTACATTACCACTTACAACGCTGAGCGTGTGTTATGACCTGACCTTCTGCTTTTCCATATTTCACTTGCGTGCAACCTGTGTTTTCTTGTCTGCTGTGTCCATTCACATGGGCGTTGGATTTATGCTTCTCCAATACGCTATGTTCAGACCCGGATTTCGACCAGTTGATGGGTCCCTTAATGGCCCATGAGCAGGACTGTTCTGGGATTGGCCATATGGCGTGTGCGGCTGCACTTGGAGTCTTGGCTCAATGGGATATCTGTGAAGCTGCACAGAATCTCCTACTTCAAATTTGCATCTAATATAACGCAAGTTATCCAGCGATGCTCATGGAGGCACTCGACTGTGAGGAGCACACTTGTTCATTCACCTTACTGAATTGAATGGCATCCCTTTTTTCTAATAACGACAATGATGTCCTTTTTGAAGGTGTTGCATTGTTTTGCTCATACACCTTGATGTATTGACTGGATTTAATGACAAACAAGCTTTGTGTAGGCCCCTGTGCATCAGAGGCGTTTCTTCAATTTTTTCCCAAATGTTTTTTCACTTTTTTTTCATTGCTCTCTCTCTTTTATCTCTCTCTCAACGAGAAAGTGCTTTGAAGTCTGTTCGCTTCTTTGAACTCTGTTTTCGTCTTATGTCTATATACTATGGACTTACCAGGGGGAGGGTGTTATATGGAGGGTAGGTCCATTGTCGACATTGCTAAGTTAGCATGAGCTTCGCTGCCATGAGGCTGCTTTTGCGCATATTACTACAGTCTTTATTTTGCAAGACTGTGTTTGTGCCTTTCACATGAGAACTGTCTTCCTTTCACGTTCTCTGCTGTTCTCTGGGGTTTAGTCTGCACACAATGTACAAGGTCGATAAACAGTGCCGCTTGTTATTCTGTTCTGGTCAGTCCCTCGCACCTAGACATAACACGCCACACAGCTGCACTGTTGAAAGTCGAGAGCTTTAATATTGCAGAAATGCATGTTATTCAACACAATTGAAGAGACACCTTTCCAGAGAGAAGAGCTGTGTTGGTCCCGAGAAGTAAACCTTTAATCTAGGCCTTGAGGTATGGGGTCTGCTGACAAAGCCCAGAGGTCTTCTTTTTTATAATAAACTATATCTTATCACGGGGACGGTGGTTAGGTACTATAGTCCTTTTCCACTGTCTTTACAAAATAACATCCCCTTTTGTATTCTATGGAATTGCAACAATGCTGACTGTATTGTGTTTATGCATTTTGCTGCTAGTAATGGCACGTGTACTGCATCATAGAGCATGTTAGTTGAAATAAACATTTTAAACTATACAGTGACTCTGATTACTCTTATTGTGGACAAGTATGAGTGAGCGAGCGAAAGAGTTGTCTTGCTACCACAATTCATGAGAAGATTCGGGAGTGTTGTGTTCTGGGTTGTCTAATCATTGGTAGCTTCGTTATTTGTCGGAGAACGAATATGACACTATAGCTAGTCGGTTTTGGGGATTTTGGGCACTAAGGTGATCGGTTGGTACACCACTATATACCGAGGTCCTGCCTTCCTGCGCATAGTTCTGGATATGTGCAGAATCCCTGCAACAACCCTCTGCGGCACCCTCATCTACAGGCCCCCGGGCCATGAACCCCCATTCACTGATGCCATTGAGGACCTCATCGCACCCCAGGCTCCCCCATCCACCGACTACATCCTACTCGGAGATTTCAAGTTCCACCTGGACAACCACAGTGATCAGAACACCACCCCCTCCTGGGATTCTCGCCAACATCGGACTCAAGCAGCAGGTCACCACAGCAACACACATAGCCTGACTCGAGCCCATCTTCTCCACCAGCAGGAACTTCAACTACAGCCACACTACAGGACTCTCCTGTACCCACCATCATTGTTTACATCACGCTTTCACCACACCCACCGTACACCATCGCCATAATTTCTCCCCCCCCCGTCTCAGCTGGATCAAGGCCACCGAAGAAACTTTCCATCAACTCCCTAACACCACCACTCTGCCAAAGCTTACAGACGGCAATACCACAGTGCGCTACCTCCACCGATGGATCTCCAACTGCGCCATCACCCTGGCACCCCTCAAGAAAAGACCAGGCAAACAACACTCCAAGAAGGCCAACTGGTTTACTCCCGCCCTCCACTAGTCCAGCCCCACCAGCAGACATCTCGAAGAGAGATGGAGCCACAACATCAATCAACTCCGCAACACAGTCACCCTTGTACTATGGCACAAGGGTTCCTGCATTGGCGCATGGCAGCCATTGTGCGCAAACTTATGGGATAAAGACAGGGGGGCTTATTCATGAGCCCCTTCTGACAGTTTCACCCCCGATGCATCATTTTCTTGACCTACTTGCAGCGCGATTCTTTCACCACCTTGCGCCGTATTTGCAAAGTGACGCATCTAGGCATATGCATGACCTTGTGAAGCCCTGTGCCACATAATACCTGCATCAGGTATGCTGTATGCAGGGTGGGCCTTCCCACACAATAACGCCTCATAGGAGTGGCGCAGTGAAATCCATCAGATTTCACTACAACAATTGTAGGACACCACAGCGTCAGTACCTTACGCCTGCCTCATGGCAGGCATAAGGGTGACGCAGTGCCACAGGGATAGGCCGGCCCCATGCATTTCTGGAGTTGTGTCATGCTTGTGACACAACAGTATCAATGCGTGACTTTAGCACTGACAGATACGTCAGGATTCCAGACGTATCTGTCATTAATTGCAACATGGAGCGCTGTACAGTAAAATACAGCGCATCCATGGTGTTGCAAGAAGGGCGTAGTGAAACGTGTTCCAACGCTGTTTTGTCACAGCGATGTCAATGGGGTTTGTAATGCAAAGGCCGGTGTCGAGGATGTGAGGCGCAACAGAGGCGATGCATCAATTCAGATGAGCAGTGAAGCTGCAATGAAGAGATCCAACGTTGTCGAGGCTGACATCGATGGGGGTTGCATAGAGTAAAGAGTTACGTAGCAGCTGTTCCGAAGGCGATGTGTCGGTCCAAGATTCAGGAGGTTGTGAAGATGCAAGTCTTTTACAACAGGTCCAATTCTTGTAACAGCGGGGATGCATCAGTTCTGCTTGAAGATGTGCCACTCAGCCAAGGAGATCTGTCTGTTCTGCTTGGGGATGCATCACTCAGCAGAGGAAGCATCATTTCAACTGGTGCCACACCTAAGGCCCACTTCGAAGGGTTCAGGACTGGGGGGGCACCACTTGGCAGGGCATTCTCACAGATGGCAGAGTCTAGGTACAGCAGCAGGTTGGTTAGACGTCTTTCATGTCCCAGAGACTTCAGATCAGGAGGCAAGCCAGCTAGCCCTTGGAGTCAATCAAGATCTTTATTTCGCATTTAAAAGTGATGCATATAGTCCTCCTTCCGGGACTTACAAAGCACATACTCGTTACGCTCTGCACAATTTTTTTATATCTCCAGCTACGTCACACCCTTGCCATTCAAATCTCTAATCAAGAATCATTTCCCGAGTTCAGCCCCTTGGAAGCCTAAATTCTCATGGGGGACCTAGGGAAGGGAGGCATATCCCAAATATACTGATCCCTGATAAACAACACTCTTCCACCCTGGACTCCATCAATTGTTGTTTTTGCATTTGTCACCCTGAGTGGGACAGGTACGCCCAGATGTGGGTCCCGTGCTCTCCATGCCACTGGAATCAAGCTATCCTGGCTGAAGAGGGGTGAAACACCGAAACCGGTCTTAGGATGCTTGTTTCCGGTCCAGGGAGGACCTGGCTTGACAGTTCGGGCTGGACTGTTCCCATGAGGCACAGGGTCGAGACTGATTTGCATATGACCAGGTCTAAACTGGGGTAGCATGGTGAGCAAAAGAATGATGGATATAACCCAGATCTCTTGACTGGGGGTAAATGTTTTGATTTGTTCTGCATTCCGTCCATCAATTGTGTGTCTTTTGCTTTCTCGCCCTAAGTGCACCAGGCATGTCCAGACGTGGTCCTGGGCTAACTGTGCCACTTGAATCAAGCTATCCTGGCTGAAGAGGGGTGAAATCCCGAAACCGATTCTAGGATGCTTGTTTCTGGTCAAGGCAGGACCTGGCTTGGCAGTTCGGGCTGGACTGTTCCCAGTAGGCAAAGGGTCACAACTGATTTGCATATGGCCAGGTCTAAACTGGGGTGGCATGGTGATCAAAAGAATGATGGATGTAACGCAGATCTCTTGACTGGGGATGAATGTTTTGATTTGTTCTGCATTCCGTCCATCAATTGTGTGTCTTTTGCTTTCTCTCCCTAAGTGCACCAGATATGCCCAGACGTGGGTCCTGGGCTCACTGTGCCACTGGAATCAAGCTATCCTGGCTGAAGAGGGGTGAAACCCCGAAACCGGTCCTAGGATCCTTCTTTCCGGTCCAGGGAGGACCTGGCTTGACAGTTCGGGCTGGACTGTTCCCATGAGGCACAGGGTCAAGACTGATTTGCATATGGCCAGGTCTAAACTGGGGTGGCATGGTGAGCAAAAGAATGATGGATTTAACCCAGATCTCTTGACTGGGGGTAAATGTTTTGATTTGTTCTGCATTCCGTCCATCAAGTGTGTGTCTTTTGCTTTCTCGCCCTAAGTGCACCAGGTATGTCCAGACGTGGTCCTGGGCTAACTGTGCCACAGGAATCAAGCTATCCTGGCTGAAGAGGGGTGAAATCCCGAAACCGGTCCTAGGATGCTTGTTTCCGGTCAAGGGAGGACCTGGCTTGGCAGTTTGGGCTGGACTGTTCTCATGAGTCACAGGGTCAATACTGATTTGCATATAGCCAGGTCTAAACTGGGGTGGCATGGTGAGCAAAAGAATGATGGATTTAACCCAGATCTCTTGACTGGGGGTGAATGTTTTGATTTGTTCTGCATTCCGTCCATCAATTGTGTGTCTTTTGATTTCTCGTCCTAAGTGCACCAGGTATGCCCAGAAGTGGGTCCTGGGCTCACTGTGCCACTGGAATCAAGCTATCCTGGCTGAAGAGGGGTGAAACCTCGAAACCAGTCCTAGAATGCTTGTTTCTGGTCCAGGGAGGACCTGGCTTTGCAGTTCGGGCTGGACTGTTCCCATGAGGCACAGGGTCAAGACTGATTTGCATATGGCAAACTGTGGTGGCATGGTGAGCAAAAGAATGATGGATTTAACTCAGATCTCTTGACTGGGGGTGAATGTTTTGATTTGTTCTGCATTCCGTTCATCAATTGTGTGTCTTTTGCTTTCTCGCCCTAAGTGCGCCAGGTATGCCCAGACGTGGGTCCTGGGCTCACTCTGCCACTGGATTCAAGTTATCCTGGCTGAAGAGGGGTGAAACACCGAAACCAGTCCTAGGATGCTTGTTTCTGGTCCAGGGAGGACCTGGCTTGGCAGTTCGGGCTGGACTGTTCCCATGAGGCACAGGGTCAAGACTGATTTGCATATGGCTAGGTCTAAACTGGGGTGGCATGGTGAGCAAAAGAATGATGGATTTAACCCAGATCTCTTGACTGGGGGTGAATGTTTTTATTTGTTCTGCATTCCGTCCATCAATTGTGTGTCTTTTGCTTTCTGGCCCTAAGTGCGCCAGGTATGCTCAGACGTGGGTCCTGGGCTCACTGTGCCACTGGAATCAAGCTATCCTGGCTGAAGAGGGGTGAAACCCCGAAACCGGTCCTAGGATGCTTGTTTCCGGTCCAGGGAGGACCTGGCTTGACAGTTCGGGCTGGACTGTTCCCATGAGGCACAGGTTCAAGATTGATTTGCATATGGCCAGGTCTAACCTGGGGTGGCATGGTGAGCAAAATGATGGATTTCACCCAGATCTCTTGACTGGGGGTGAATGGTTTGATTTGTTCTGCATTCCGTCCATCAAATGTGTGTCTTTTGTAATAAGGATATGGGCATAAAGCTCAGCCTTCTTTGCACCCATTTTAATTGGCTCCTCTCCCTGTCCTTTGTAAATGGTGGCATTTCATTGGTCATTAGGCTTAGTAGTCCCTCCTTAGTATCGCCTTGTCTCTTCTTGTAACCTCCCATGAGAACCCCACCTGTTATATGTGTTGTTACGCCCTAGGTTTTAATCATAGCCTCAAGGCACTATTTTCTTAAAGGTCTTCATATAGGACACTCACTTGGTCCTAAACTAGGTTGGCAGTGGTTCCTTTACTTGCTAGGAATACTCACAATCATATTAGACCTTCTATACATTTCCCTTCATCAGCTCCACATGGAGTACAACCTAATCTGGAATTATTATAATAATTGTTTTGTAACATTTCAAAGCTACTAATTTTATATATGGACATAGCTATTTGAATGTACTTGTGGTACTCTCTTCCATGCAATGCATTATGAGTAGGGTGGATTTACCCTATATATTGTGCATGGTGCAGTACCATATGTGACCAAAAGTTTATGATGCTCACTAGGGACCTCTAGGAGCAGCTTGCGGTACTGCACCTAGACAAGCAGTGCTGGTGCCTTGCTCACTAGGGACCTCTAGCAGCAGCTTGCGGTGCTGCACCTAGACATGCAGTGCTGGTGCCTTGCTCACTAGGGACCTCTAGGAGAAGCTTGCGGTACTGCACCTAGAAAAGCAGTGCTGGTGCCTTGCTCACCAGGGACCTCTAGGAACATCTTCCGGTACTGCACCTCGACAAGCAGTGCTTGTGCCTTGCTCACTAGGGACCTCTAGGAGCAGCTAGCGGTCTTGCACCGAGACATGCAGTGCTGGTGCCTTGCTCACTAGGGACCTCTTCGAGCAGCTTTTGGTATTGCAACTAGACATGCAGTGCTGTGGCCTTGCTCAGTAGGGACCTCTAGGAGCAGCTTGCGCTACTGCACCTAGACATGCAGTGCTGGTGCCCTGCTCACTAGGGACCTCTAGGAGCAGCTTGCGGTACTGCACCTAGACATGCAGTGCTGGTGCCTTGCTCACTAGGGACCTCTAGGAGCAGCTTGTGGTACTGCACCTAGACAAGCAGTGCTGGTGCCTTGCTCACCAGGGACCTCTAAGAGCATCTTCCAGTACTGCCCCTCGACAAGCAGTGCTGGTGCCTTCCTCACTAGGGACCTCTATGATCAGCTAGCGGTCTTGCACCGAGACATGCAGTGCTGGTGCTTTGCTGACTAGGGACCTCTTGGAGCAGCTTGCGGTATTGCAACTAGAAATGCAGTGCTGGGGCCTTGCTCAGTAGGGACCTCTAGGAGCAGCTTGCGCTACTGCACCTAGACATGCAGTGCTGGTGCCTTGCTCACTAGGGACCTCTAGGAGCAGCTTGCGGTACATCACCTAGACATGCAGTGCTGGTGCTCTGCTCACTAGGGACCTCTAGGAGCACCTTGCAGTACTGCACTGAGACATACAATGCTGGTTCCTGGCTCACTACGCAAGCATTTGCAATGCACTAGGTCTCGCATTACTAAAAGTATGAGCTGTTGGCATTGCATTATTATTTGCAACACCAATATCTCAAACTATCAGTAATGCGAGACCTATTGCATTGCAAATGCTTGTATTATTTGCTATCGAGCTCTCCATGCGAGTGCATCTTTTCTGCTTGCTAACAGTTCAGCTTCATTTTCACCGCTGGGCAATGGTGAGCAGCACTTGACAGATAAATACAGACAGAAAACAATGTGTCTTCTGTCTGCATTTATTTTTTAAAGTGGATAAATACAGACAATCTGTTTCTTTTAAGTGACTCTTCGTGCTATCTTTCATGAATTATAGCCCAACAACTGAGAAATGGACATCGTGGGAAATTAAAAAACAAGATGAAATTTATTTAAATAACTGCATGTGTCAACATACATTTGTGGTATAATGCTAATATTTGCCAGTGGATGTACTGCTATATAATATTTTGCAACTTAAATAGCTAAAACACAACAGACATCAAAGTATGTGTGCGCATCTATCATTTAAATAAATATGGGAAAGTACAGTTTTACAACTACATTTATACACAAAATAAATATGGATAAATACAGATAAAATGGCCAAAAATAAATGTGGATAAATACAGACGGAAATGTTAAAAAAATAAATACCACAAAACCGGGAGCCCTACTGTGTGTCGTCTCGGAAGTAATATGCATTGCCAAGATTACAAAGAGCTACTGGTTGAGGGAAATTCATTCAAACAAGAGAAGACAAGGTAAGACATGTCATGAATTGCCCACTGCTCCTCACAGTGTGTGTGTTATATTTTGAAGTGCTGCATTGTCTCAGGAATTGTACATTTTGATTCCTGTCTTCCACAGAGCTTGTATTGATCTCTTAAAATGCACTTTATAAATACGTCCAGGAATGGTAATTACCATAATCCATTCAGACAGTTCTCCAAGTTCATATTGGTGCCAGTACGCATTTAGTGAAAATCAATGGCACAGCGCTCAAGTGGCAGCAGTTGCCGCAGTCAATGCATAGGCATAATGCACAGCGGCGCTCGCTGTTGTGCAACCTGGCTTAAAGTTTTAAAAAAAGAGCTATGACATGGACAATGTTGACCATGTGTTAGTGTTTTTTTTTAACTTAAAGACATGCTCCCGTAAACCATGTCTAAATAAACTGACAAAACCAACAGATTTCGCAGAGTTGATACCTATTGGCTTTGCCAAATGCTTGTTTTGTTATTGTTAGTGATGCTGAACTGCGTACAGATAATAGATTTTTTGTCTTCATCAGATGACCCCTTTAAAACACCAGTACTCTGGAGAGGTCTTTAATGAGCACCTACTTTAAAGCAGTACGAATGTGTGTGCTTATAAAATGGCTGGTGTGCTTCATAACTAACTATACAAAAAAGACACAGTTTTAGTGTAAGAAAAATAGCACAATCATAATAGAACTGCATTCACCATCTTTGCATTTTTCGGACAGTATTTCAGTTCAATGTCCTCAGGGCATGTCATCAAGGGGCGACGATAATATTATCGATGCTTTAGAGCCCGTTTTCAGGCGAAAAGCGGCGATAATATTATCGCATTATCATCAAGGGCACGCTAGCGTGTGATTCCTTGACGTATTGCCCCTTTTTCACATGCCTCGCCTCGATAATGAGATGCGAAAGAGGCGTGGCTGTGAAAACAACATGGGATAATATCACGAACGCAGCTTCGCGATATTATCAAGGAGGGTTAGCGATATATAAAATCACGTTAAGTATGCCTTAACGCAGGAATTTAACGTCTGTTAAATTCCTGACTATGGCATACCTAACATGGGGGGTGGATTGTGTGGCTAAGACCACAGGCCCTATCATCTAGGATATCGCCGTTTTCCACCATGGAAAACGGCGATATCCCAACTATCTCTGGAATTTTTATCGCCTCAGCGATACGCATTGTTGATAACGCGCTAACCGGGCGATAAATTCCAGAGTTAGCCGGCAATAAATATGCAAGCGCGCTTTGCGATATTTATCGCCGGCCCTTGATAATATGCCCCCTCATTTTAGACGGCATCCAATGGAGTCTAACGCTCAGCTTTTGTGATGTCATCGTCCCTGACCTCTGAAATGTCAAGGTCAATAGTGAAGCTCCCCTCCATCCTCCATCCTCGCGCCGAGATACTGAGCCTTAATTAATTAATCAAACTGTTGAACAGTTTAAAAACCTTTCCAGAGTATTCTGACCTCAAACACGGTACAGAAAAGAAAATGAACACGGTTTCACCGCCTCTTGAATACCCTCCCAAAAATCGTAGCAAACGTGTTATGATGTAAGCCCACCCACCGCAATCTTAGGAAGTCTTCTAAAACTCTTCGGAACTGAGCCCAGTTCCCTCTCAGGCCTCGCCCACTGACTGCTTTTACTGAGCTCCGGAAAAGATGTGTAGCGCACAGTCGTTGCAGCCAAACTTCATAGCTGTGTCTCGAATTGGTGAAACCATGTCCTGCTAATATTCCAATTTCCACATTTTAATGTTGTGGCAATGCGTGATGATACATATTCATCCAAAGAAAACACATTTATATTTAAAATCGGAGTCCCATAGTCCATAGAAGAAATTCAGTGCAAATTAGGACGTCGCAGATAGTGTAACTTTCAACATTAGACACCAGATGTCACTCGACCGCTGCAAATCACAGGTGTACTTCAAGAATGCTCGAAGCACGAAGGTGTGAGGCAACAGAGGACTGTAGTACCATGCCTGGCTACACAGGAACATATTAAAAGTGGTGACATTTTGTGATATTTCAGCGCTAACGTTTCCCAAGCGTTTTAACGACTGCCACACAACAAATTGTGAAAAGAGAAGCAAATCTGTAGCAAACGAGTGTGAAACGAGATAGGCGGCTTCCCTGGCAGAGGCAGGTTTTGTGGCAGAGGCAGAACAAACGGCCCATGGGCGGCGCCATGATCAGTCCGTGTCAAGGCTGTGGAACTTTCTAAATGGAGGTGACATAAAGCAGAGCTGTGAACAGTGGTGGCTGGTGAATTGTAGCACGGATGTGGCATACATACTTGGTACAAACTGCACAAATGCTGCCAGCAGGCCATCCTTTATCCAGAGGTGTGTGAGTGTGTGTGTGTGTGTGTGTGGGGGGGTGGGGGGGGGGGGGGGTCAAGGTATTCCATCCTCCAGAAAGAATGCAAAAATAAGACCAAGTAGGGCCTTCCACAGCATAATTTGTAGCAGAATTTGCTGAGAAGCCACAGACTCTGAAAGGAACCTGTGGCTCAGCTTCATATTAATGAACTCTTTGGACTTTAGGACCCAGAAGTCCGAGTATATGTGGATAGGATTGCATTGGATTCATATCATGCTGTTGCTAGCTATCATTAACTAATCATTGCACTGTAAATGCAGCATTTGTGTTTTCAATGTGATAATGAGTGCAATTATAAATAGTCTCTCTTTCTTTCTCTCTCTCTCTCGTTCTCTCTCCCCCTCTCTCTCTTCTTCTCTCTCTCTCTTTCTCTCTCTCTTTCTCTTTCTTCCCTCTTTCTCTCTTTCTTCCCTCTTTCTCTCTCTCGTTCTCTTTCCCTGCTCTCTCTCTTCTTCTCTCTCTCTCTTTCTCGCTCTCTCTTTCTCTCTCTCTTTCTCTCTCTCTCTCTCTCCCTCTTTCTCTCTTTCGTTCTCTTTCCCCCGCTCTCTCTCTTCTTCTCTCTCTCTCTTTCTCTCTCTCTCTCTTTCTCTCTCTCTCTCTCTCTCCCTCTTTCTCTCTCTCGTTCTCTTTCCCCCGCTCTCTCTCTTCTTCTCTCTCTCTTTCTCTCTTTCTCTCCCCCTCTCTCTCTCTTTCTCTCTCTCGATTTTTCTCTCTCCCTTCTCTCTCACTTTCTCCACCCCTCCTCCCTCTGCCTCTCAATCCCATCTGCCCTCCCATACTGAATCTTTGCCCCAACCTCTAGCCTGCAGCGACCCTTATTGCTCTGAGGTCACAGTGCTGTGTGGCCTGGTTTTCCAGTCCCGAGAAAGGACCAATGGTTCACGTTATCTTTCACAATCACTTTTGTTTTGGAGCCCTGGAAATGCCTCATTCTAAACATTTAAGAAACAAGCATTGGCATAGCCAATAGGTCTCGCCTTTGGGACCTTATAAGTGTTTAGCCATGCAACGGTTGATGTTGTTGCACCAAGGATATTGTGCTGCATAACTAAATACTTATAAGGTCCCAAAAGCGAGACCTATTGGCTATGCCAATGCTTGTTTTAACCTATAAGTGTGAGTGATTTGCCCGTAATAACTGGATGTTGACCAGCCCAAGGCAGGACTCGAAATTGGTTCCTTAGTACCACAGCTCACAGCTCTAGGTACTAGAATGCATCTCTCCCTCGTTCAACACCTCCCTAAGGATAATCCGTGAAGTGGTATTCTGCAAGTGTAGAATTTCCGTATCTCTCTGTGATACAGAGCTCTGAACCGGGGGGATAACGCATAACAAAACACTAGCTATTCAATGCACAAAAAGCTCTAGCTATTCAATGCGCAAAAAGCTCTAGCTATTCCCCATGCCGCGGTGCTCACGCTTGCAGCATATGTAGAGACCTGCGCATCTCCAGCTCGGCTTATCATCCCTCCGAGGCCCACAAAAGAAGTGTTTTTACGTGGAGTGAAACACCCACTAGTGACAGCGCTGCAGAGTTACGAGCCTGTTGCAGCATTCACACTGCAGGGTCGTGGACCAGGGTCAAAACGGACTCGATAATTCTCGCCTCAGTACCTACTCTAACCAGGAACACACTCGGCAACTCTGGGCATTAAGCTTGCCTCATCTCTACAACGGCCCCCCACAGACGCCGGGGATGCCTGGTTTCACCTTGGAGATACCCAGAAAGGGACCATCTCACAGGGATAGCCAGGACGGGTTCCCCAGCGGTCTACAGCGCCGGGACGCCCCGTTGCTGGGGCAGCTGTGCGCTTTACAAGTCTACAACATTTACATTTACTGTACTGTAGACGAGCGTGCAACATTCTTGATATAATCGGGTCGCACGTTGTCCCAAAGTATTTCTACAGGTTTCACCCCGTCTGAGCCAACCTGTGGCTCACAGGGGAGCTGAGGGGGCAGGTGGGGTTAGGGAGATCATAAGACGCAGTTGATGGGGATTTGAAGCCCCCCCCTCCTTTATTCTCATGTTAATGCTGCATGAATGGGCTTTTCAGGGAGTGGGAAGTGAGGGTAGGGGGCTGGAGGGAGGCAGCCCCTGGGAGAAGAAAGGCCAGGCAGGCAGGGGGTAATGAGCCGAGGTGAGGAGGCTGATTATTCATCGCTGGCAACACCCCCACCCCAGCTCCCCATCCTCTCCCCCCTCTCTGAGGCAGGAGGGTGGAAGGGGGTGCAAGGAAAAGGCGAGAGGTGGCACGCAGATGGAGAGAGATGGAAGAGAAAAAGGAGGGATGAGGAGACAAGAGAACAACAGAGGGAGATCGAGGGAGGAGGAGGGAGAGCAGGGAAAGCAGCAAGAGAGAAATATTTTGGGAGAGCAGAGAAAGGGGGGGGCAGGAGGTAGGGAGAGTGGGCGGAAATTAGAGCGAGCCGTGGAGGGGCAGCGAAGGGGCGAGGCTGAAGGGGAGAGAGGAGGTAAGACGGAGAAACAAGACCGCGTGTGTTGCGCTCACTGCAAGGAATGTAAGGTATGCAGCTGGTACCCGGCCGAGCTGATGCTCGCACCTGAGACCCCTAGGCCATGGGAGGGGACATTTAAAGATAAGGCGGGACATACCCGAGCCTTTGGCCATTTGCGTGCTTTCTTTTGTGGAAGCCTTATGCAATGGGCAATCAAATGCGTGGCAGTAAAAAAATAACATGAGGAAAAGCTCTGGGAGCTGGAAGTCCTTTGGAGGTCCTAACAATAAGCCTCGCAGAGCAGCGCATGCGCGCTGGCTCAGGCGACACCTAAAAAAGAGCAACAGCATCACCAACAATAAGTGTCACTCAGTCAAATTTGGTTGTATGCTTCACTAACTTGCGTAGCGATCAGTGTCAAGTTAAGACTCATGTAAACAGCAGTGGTCCTTAACCACCGCAGTTAGGTGTCGATGAACGTGGTCCCCGAGTAATGCTGGAGCAATATAAAATAAAAGTCCATGCCTGCAGGGTAAATATGAATTTCCCCTCCCTCACAGTCCTGCTGGCCTGGCATGTTTACCTTCCACCCTCGGAATATGAGGCATCAAGTACTGAGGCATCTACCGAGACTCTGTACCACCCGTGGACGTTCCGAGCATATCTTGCCACAGCGTAAAAAAAAGATATGTCACGTTACTGCCGACCAACTGTCCCTGTCTGCATCTGCCGTTAGATTCTACGAAAAGGGGCCTTCTTGGGGAAGGTTTGATTTAGAATAAACACCATCCCTCATCTTACAGAGGAAGCCAGCAGCCATGTCTGTTAGATGTTTGAGACGGTGCGTCCTTTGTTCTAATACCATTGAATACGTTTCTGCGAGCATGTTTTATTGAAGCAAGAGCATCACAAATATGAAGTGTATGTGTGGCATCTAATGTCTGTGGAGACCGGATTACAGACAGAAAACTGGATGTGATGAGGGAAAGTGGTGTAACTGGGAAGGAGAGAGTGTGAGAGAGACAGAAAGAGAGAGAGAGAGTGTGTGTGTGTGCGTGCTTGTGTGTGCGAGAGAGAGTGTGTGTGTGTGCGTGCTTGTGTGTGCTTGTGTGTGTGGATGCGCGTGTATGTTAGTTGCATGACTTGGTCAAAATGTATAAGGAAGAACTGTTTATACCGGTGCAACTTTGGCACGATAAAGAGTACATGATTTGGAGCCACTGGAAAGACCTTTTAATTAATTCATGGCCTTAGGCTGCCAACAAAACACTATTCATCACCAACTGTGACATTTCTGTTTCTATGAAAACAAAATTGATGTTTATTGACAACCTCTCTGAACTGCAGCAATTCCAGCCTGTGGAACTTTTTGGCGGTTGTGTGTAGGACACACAGGAGTACATGGGTCGGGTGGGATTGTCAGAGCCCCTGAGTTCATTACTCGACCCAACTGCTTACAGTACTCTACTGTGCACGAGTTGTAGCTCTAAAGTGAGTCACATCACACCAAACACTGAGATAGTCTTTTGTTTTTACGTGGACAGCACTTCGCATGCTAGACTCTTTGGGTCCACACTTACAATCCTAAGATCTAAACTAAGAGAATCACAATGCAAACTGATCTCGGCAGAAACAAAATAAAATCAGAACTGGCTGTAGCAGTTCCAAACACTAATCGGCCTGCTTGCAACAGTTGTCTTTTTGGGAACCCCAGAAAAAGCCATATAAAGCAACTAACCCAGTCCGGATCCTGGGTCATCTGTTTTGCAATTAACCCCTTCGGGGGCTGGATTTATGTCTTTCAACAGGACAGCTCTTACAGAGGCAAATTTGTTCCTGATTTTGACAGGGAAATGAATCTAGGTGTTAGATTCTTAAGCATTTACAGGGCACTCCCCAACAGACAGAAAAAAAGCTGTGAATGCTGTGTGTGTTTCTGAAATAAAAATGCTGTCAGCGGTGTGCGTTTGTTTAAGAAAGACACAACATTCGGAAAAGCCGAGCCGAGGCAATCAAGGTAACCTGTGTGTTTATTTACTAAAGAAACTGTGTGAAGTTGCAAAATAAAAATATCAGCTGAGCGAGATTCTTCAGCATTTACTGTCACCCCCCCAACAGACTGAAAAAAAGCTGTGAATGTTGTGTGTGTTTCCAAAATAAAAATGCCATCAGCGGAGCACATTTGTTTCAGAAAGACAAAAGACAACATTACGAAAAGCAGAGGCGAGGCAATCAAGGTAACCTGTGTGTTTATGAACAAAAAATACAGCATGTGGTTGCAAAATAAAAATCAGCTAAGCACCTTTGCTTCGGAAGGCCAACAAATACAACATTATGAAAACATGAGCGGAGGTAATATTAAAAAAATACCATTAGCTAAGTGCTTTTGCTTCGGAAAGCTTACAAACACAACATTGCGAAAACACCATCAGAGTCAACCAAATAAATAGTGCGCCAAAAGTAATTTAAAAGGCCAGGAGTGAAATGAGACATGTAACAAGGCCAGTCTCCATGAGAGGGAACAACACAGCAAAATGAGGGAATAATGGCATCAATTCACCACAAAAAAACAAGTAATTTCGAAAGGCACACAAAGGAACGAATGAAAAGCGATGGGTATGCTAAAAGCTCACAGAGCAGATACAGCATGTCTTGAACAGACAGCGCATGCGTTGCCTAAGCGAGACCTAACAAGAAAGGTAAGGGAAGGAGAAAATTTAGGGCCAGATGTACGACCATTTTTGCATGTGCACACGGGTTTGCGAACCCGTTTGCACATGTAAAAACAGCATGGGAAATGTACAAACCCTATTTTGCGAGTTGCAATTTTTTGCGACTCACAAAATAGGGTATTGCAACTCGATATTAGGAAGGGGCGTTCCCTTCTATTTTTGCAACAAATATCTAGCAGGACCTTGCTTTGTGTTTCATTTTGCACTAGAGGTTCAATTTTTATTCTTCATGTTTGAAAACATGCTCGCTCTTTTATATGAAAGAGTTAGGCACCAAGGCTTTATGTGGTTTGTGGGAAAGGTGATGGTGTGACCATGTATTATGTGGGATAAAGTACTCCCTGCTGTAAATGATAAGGATATTGCAAGTCACCTCAGAGTTCCATAACCGTATAAAGGAATTCGGTCTTCAACTCGTTCCTCTATATGGTTATGGAACTCCTCAGTAACTTGCAATATCCTTATAATGTACAACAGGGGAGTAATTTATTCCTTATATATGAATAATAATAATAACAATAATAATAATAAATACAAGAAAAAAATGACTTGATCCCTTATCGAGTACTGGTTATGGAAGATAGTTTTGAAAGTATCAAAACATAACATCCCTTTTCTATTTCTAATGCAATCCTAAAGAGTAAGAATGAAAAAAAAAATGAAAAATGATGGCAGAGGAGATGAATAAAAGAGGTAATAGTACATGAGTAGAGTGAGACCACGTGCGAAAAGGGTAAAGAAGAGGAGCTTCATGGCAGGAATTCCTATCTTCCAACCACTTACTGTTCACCAGAACTCACCGTGCAGCATATCTGGCAAGCAAGGGAGTCTGTAGCCCACACAATTGCAGGAATTTGGAGCTGAACTCGGCGTACCCGTCCCATGTAAACACCACAGCACCTCCATTTTAGTTGTTGACTCAGTTGTGTATGCTCTCCTCCCACCTAACCCTGCGGATGTGGTCACTGTCAGCACCATCCACCAGTCAGAGACACCCCTCAAGAACACTGAGAGATCACACACCCAGTAAATAATGAGTGCCGGTGCCCACAGCGCTGCTCAGAAGCCCTGCTGGTGTTATTACATGTCGGCATGCGCAATACCAAGGCTGCCTAGTCCTGAATCCACCTCATGCCCCTATAATCCACTGCCAGGCACTCCATGCCTCTTTATCTCACTCTTGCTTTCTCCCTTTGTGGCGTTTTTTTTTCTTTCTCTTCCTTCTTCTTTCCTCTTTGTGTGTTTTTCCCTCTCTTGCTCTTGAGAAATGTCTGGTGGGGAAAAGCAAATGCTGGTTCACAAAAATTGATATAGTGAGATTGCCAACAAGGGATTTTACTTGAGGTTACTTAGTTCTATTTCTTTGTAATTAAGATTGAAAGTGTATTTTAGATCAATTATACACATACAATAAATGTTTGTCAAGAACTTATCAAAGATAAAAAGTACACACACTGGAATGATTGTGAATAAAACACAAGTCTTTTTATATATCAATCGAAAATCAAAATAAGGGGGATACACAAAGGAACAATAAATTTCAAGCAATATAACATGAAAGATGGGTTAGCTTAAATCCACATTTCATCAGAAAACATCTATTTCCAGGTAATTTTAACAGAGATTAATTTCATAAATGAAAAGAAATCAGCTGTAATTATCAAATAATGCGGAATTAGATGATGGTGTCGACGTTTCGGTCTTGGTGGCAGAAGTCCGTTAGACCATCTTCAGGACAGTTAATAATTGCACAAAAAAACCCCTATATAAACATAATACAAATAATTACATTAATGAATACATAACAATTGTAAAAAAAATTTTACATTCTAGACAACCCGTGTGTGGAGAGTGGTCTCTATATATTGATTTAATCAAACAACTAATTAAATACTGCATAGCAGCAAAACTAAATTGAATATGGAAATTTACCATATTTAGGTATGATGAAGACCTATTTAAAAAAATTTTTTTATAAACTTGATGTCATGACTAAAGGATCTTATAGAACTCATCTTAACTTACATTCATTTTAAGTTATGAAAATTTGATCAACATAAAAGTAATTGCTTACTTTGTGAATTCGGGAAGAGTGAACAGCTCAATCTTCGTTTTTATATGTTTTTGCCAAACCG
Source organism: Triturus cristatus (assembly GCF_964204655.1). Classification (NCBI taxonomy): domain Eukaryota; kingdom Metazoa; phylum Chordata; class Amphibia; order Caudata; family Salamandridae; genus Triturus; species Triturus cristatus. The sequence goes on along the minus strand of NC_140593.1, from coordinate 104,174,260 downwards.
TATTGGTTGAATCTATAGCCAAAATTAAAGAGCACTGCATTAGATATATATGCACGACAACACAGAAACAAAGGGGGGAGGGAAAGGCCTTGAAGTAACTCCTACCTAGTTATTGACAAAGTAACTCCTACATGGAGATTCATATATGAGAGATCCTCGTTTCTTCTGATGTCCTTTTACTGTGAACACAGAAAGTAAACCCAAGTTGACTCGTGTGTTACTTCTGTTTAAATTTATAAAATTCGACATCAAAATTTAATCCAAAGTAAGAGAGTATTAGCTGATGCTAGGAGAATTCTGTTAGGTGAGTTATACACACCTCTACATCACTAAGAATCTACATTCGTCATCGTTTAAATCTCGGGATAAGAACTTGAAAGATCAAAGAATATTGATGCATTGCTAGTGGCTACCCTCTGTATAATGACAGTTACGTATCAACTGGAGGGGTAATTGGTAATATGAGCACTCAACGGAATGTCGATAACTGACCGGAAACCATTTAAAGAGAGCAGAAACGCCTCTCTACCCGGAAAGAGAATAGGCTCAAATTTAATTAATAGAATACAATGCAGTGTCACACTATTCATGAAACTTAACCAGTTTATTTAAAACCCACTATGGATAGTTATATCTTACTGAATACAGTAACGGATTTTCGATATACAAATTTAACCTTGCGCCTAACACAGCCCTTCAGTGTAGCGCAAAGTATCGTGTCATATTTCACATCTAAGTTCAATAAGGTGAGGACATCAATATTTAAAGTACAGTTTACCAACCCACCCAAACATTGCAAATTAGTGCTACCTCCTGTGGACCCGCTTCGTATAAACGAGCAGGGACTATCTCTAACTATCGTCGTGGTCAACTTACTTTTTAGGTTTTCAATCAGACTCAAAAAAACTCCGCCGCAGTCGGGAACGCCTAACCTAACCCGACTGGAACACCTGTTTTTAAAGCTACCTAATTGATGGGCGGACCTATTACGTGTTGGGGGATTGGATACACCGAGTGAACGCGGCGGCCATTATTAAACTACTGGATAGACTGAATGGATCACATTATAACGTGATATTGATAATCTCCATAAAATTATACATTGCCCTACTTCAGAGAAGAATCACGTATTCAGGACCAGATAATTATTCATGATCTAGTTGTATGGTAGAGGTTTCAAACTACCGTAGTCTTCGTGTTTACTCATTTTTCTTCTGGACCTATGTCTGGATGGCGGCCATCTTGAACTGCGCTACAGTTATTAAATCGTGTTAGGATCAATGAAGGGGAGCTAAGGAAGACTTTACAGTATAAATGTGTTTGTATTAGGAACGAGAGTAAACCAAGGCTTAATATACAATTATAATGAAGCCAGAGGATCATGAAAGTCCTGAGTACTATTCCTTGAGACTGAACCGTTCCGAAATCAATTGGCTTGACTATGGCAAATAGATAATGTCTGAATACCTGAATATCACTGACAAAAAGAATCAACAAGACGTAATCATTAAACTTCGCAATTCAAATATATGACATCTATTGTACAAAACATACAAAGCATAATATCTTCATATTTTAACATCCATTACTAGTCTCAATGCACGCGCATTGTATTGTGCATCGTATCATTTTCGTTGTTACATGCATATGATGCGGGAACATATTACAGGTGTTATGTAAGACAATCACATATTTTTTACATCTCACAATGCAATCGGCATGGCTAATCAAATAGTTTACTCAGATTGTTAACAATATGCATATTGCAAATTCGCCTATAGTACTCAGCACACACATTTTGACAAGAATGGATACTGTTGTCGTTAGATGAAATAACGAGCTGAGGTGATGCTCAAAGATTATTTCTACCATGAAGAAAGTCAAAAGTTGCCCTGGTAATTGTAGTTGATACATAATCACAGGGCAAGTGTGTTGAATACCTAAGTATAAGTCGATGAACTTAGGGGTGCAGATCATTGGGACAGTGTCATTGTTACAGATCATGCTAGTTGTTGTGTCAACCGTCATGGGAGAAACGGTTTATACCAGGCAAGATAAAGTATGCCATTCGGTTGCTGAATTCAGACCTTGTTTGATATTGTCCGTGCGACAAATCCAACGGTTCTCTCTCATTGTTAATATCTGATCAACATTTGTTTGTCTAATTGTGGGTTTTACTACCTCTATGACCCACCAAAGCATGTCTTTTTCAGTGTGTTTTGCTTTAGTGTAATGGTCTACTAGGGGTGCATTCTCAACCTTGCATCTGATTCTCGACTGGTGTTGCAAGATTCGCTTTTTGACCATTTGCGTTGTTTTCCCTATGTATTTCAAGCCACACGGGCATTGGATACAATAGACCACATTGCTTGTGTTGCAATTGGAAAAACATCTCACTGTAAAATTTGTACCATTTAGTTCAAAAGATTTGAGGTTGACTGTGCTTGCACAAGCTGCACAGTTACTGCATTTGTAATGACCGATGATTGGTGATAACTGTCGCATGTTGTCCACTATATTTTGATCTTGAATCTTATAGGCATGAACTAACCGGTCCTTAATATTGGGACCTCTTTTAAAGGAAAACAGCGGTTCCTTCGATAGTTCAGGAAGTGAGGCTAACAGTGCCCAATGTTTCTTGACAATTTTTTTAATCTTGTTTGTTGCTGTGCCAAAGGTGGTAACACAGACCAATTGGGGTTGATCATTCTTTTCTTTTGCTTCCAGCAGAGCATTGCGATCATTGTACCAAGCTCTTTTAAGGGATTTCTTTAGTAGCTTGTTGGGATAGCCACGAGAATGGAGCTTGTCTTTTAGTTTCTTCGCTTCCGAAAAATAATCAGCTCTTTTGGAACAGTTCCTCCGAAGACGGAGGAACTGCCCAAAAGGGAGTCCATCCTTCAAGGACTGTGGATGATGACTCTCGTACTTTAGCAAGGTATTTCGCGCAGTCGGTTTGGTAAAGAGAGTGGTGTACAGTTTATTGTCCGTGTCTGCTCTAATAGAGGCATACAACACAGAAATGATGAAACAGCTATCAGTAACGACACACTATAAGAAACTGCCAAATAATCCAACTCCACGCTTAGAAAAATCTATAAGTGAACTGAGCAGAAAAGGCTTTGAGGGTGGTTGGCTAAGTGCCAAAGAAGCAGCATTTTTGATCAATAAATCTCCAACAGTGCCGGTAATTTACATCTTACCGAAGGTGCATAAGGACGCCAGTACACCTCCCGGTAGACCGATCGTCTCCGGCTGTAACTCAATCCTTAAGCCCCTAGCACAATATGCCGATTTTTTCATCCGGCCCTTTGCCACGGAAAGTCCCACCTACATCAGGGACACAACAGCAGTTATTAATGTTGTTGAAAACCACCCTTTTGATCCACTTTGCGAATTTCTAGTCTCAATGGACATAGAAAGTCTGTACACTAATATCCCACAGACAGATGTACTTGAGATCATAGAAGATCTATTAAACAACAGACCAAGACCTCATGCAGTACCAACAGAGTTTATTGTAGATTGTATCAGGATTTCTCTTTGTGAAAACTTCTTCCTGTTCGAGAAAACATTTTACCAGCAATTAAAGGGTGTCGCGATGGGGGCAGTTTATGCCCCAGACATAGCAAATATCTATGTGTCCGACTTCGAAAAGCAATATATCCACAATGTATCTAATCCTTACACAACCAACATCTCGTGTTGGCTTAGATATATTGACGATGTTTTCCTAATTTGGAAAGGATCCAAAGAATTACTGACCAACTTCCATGACTGGTTAAATTCAAGGAATCCCAATCTGAAGTTCACATTAGAATGTAACAGCCAATACATGAACTTCCTAGACATCTCAATTAGAGCAGACACGGACAATAAACTGTACACCACTCTCTTTACCAAACCGACTGCGCGAAATACCTTGCTAAAGTACGAGAGTCATCATCCACAGTCCTTGAAGGATGGACTCCCTTTTGGGCAGTTCCTCCGTCTTCGGAGGAACTGTTCCAAAAGAGCTGATTATTTTTCGGAAGCGAAGAAACTAAAAGACAAGCTCCATTCTCGTGGCTATCCCAACAAGCTACTAAAGAAATCCCTTAAAAGAGCTTGGTACAATGATCGCAATGCTCTGCTGGAAGTAAAAGAAAAGAATGATCAACCCCAATTGGTCTGTGTTACCACCTTTGGCACAGCAACAAACAAGATTAAAAAAATTGTCAAGAAACATTGGGCACTGTTAGCCTCACTTCCTGAACTATCGAAGGAACCGCTGTTTTCCTTTAAAAGAGGTCCCAATATTAAGGACCGGTTAGTTCATGCCTATAAGATTCAAGATCAAAATATAGTGGACAACATGCGACAGTTATCACCAATCATCGGTCATTACAAATGCAGTAACTGTGCAGCTTGTGCAAGCACAGTCAACCTCAAATCTTTTGAACTAAATGGTACAAATTTTACAGTGAGATGTTTTTCCAATTGCAACACAAGCAATGTGGTCTATTGTATCCAATGCCCGTGTGGCTTGAAATACATAGGGAAAACAACGCAAATGGTCAAAAAGCGAATCTTGCAACACCAGTCGAGAATCAGATGCAAGGTTGAGAATGCACCCCTAGTAGACCATTACACTAAAGCAAAACACACTGAAAAAGACATGCTTTGGTGGGTCATAGAGGTAGTAAAACCCACAATTAGACAAACAAATGTTGATCAGATATTAACAATGAGAGAGAACCGTTGGATTTGTCGCACGGACAATATCAAACAAGGTCTGAATTCAGCAACCGAATGGCATACTTTATCTTGCCTGGTATAAACCGTTTCTCCCATGACGGTTGACACAACAACTAGCATGATCTGTAACAATGACACTGTCCCAATGATCTGCACCCCTAAGTTCATCGACTTATACTTAGGTATTCAACACACTTGCCCTGTGATTATGTATCAACTACAATTACCAGGGCAACTTTTGACTTTCTTCATGGTAGAAATAATCTTTGAGCATCACCTCAGCTCGTTATTTCATCTAACGACAACAGTATCCATTCTTGTCAAAATGTGTGTGCTGAGTACTATAGGCGAATTTGCAATATGCATATTGTTAACAATCTGAGTAAACTATTTGATTAGCCATGCCGATTGCATTGTGAGATGTAAAAAATATGTGATTGTCTTACATAACACCTGTAATATGTTCCCGCATCATATGCATGTAACAACGAAAATGATACGATGCACAATACAATGCGCGTGCATTGAGACTAGTAATGGATGTTAAAATATGAAGATATTATGCTTTGTATGTTTTGTACAATAGATGTCATATATTTGAATTGCGAAGTTTAATGATTACGTCTTGTTGATTCTTTTTGTCAGTGATATTCAGGTATTCAGACATTATCTATTTGCCATAGTCAAGCCAATTGATTTCGGAACGGTTCAGTCTCAAGGAATAGTACTCGGGACTTTCATGATCCTCTGGCTTCATTATAATTGTATATTAAGCCGTGGTTTACTCTCGTTCCTAATACAAACACATTTATACTGTAAAGTCTTCCTTAGCTCCCCTTCATTGATCCTAACACGATTTAATAACTGTAGCGCAGTTCAAGATGGCCGCCATCCAGACATAGGTCCAGTAGAAAAATGAGTAAACACGAAGACTACGGTAGTTTGAAACCTCTACCATACAACTAGATCATGAATAATTATCTGGTCCTGAATACGTGATTCTTCTCTGAAGTAGGGCAATGTATAATTTTATGGAGATTATCAATATCACGTTATAATGTGATCCATTCAGTCTATCCAGTAGTTTAATAATGGCCGCCGCGTTCACTCGGTGTATCCAATCCCCCAACACGTAATAGGTCCGCCCATCAATTAGGTAGCTTTAAAAACAGGTGTTCCAGTCGGGTTAGGTTAGGCGTTCCCGACTGCGGCGGAGTTTTTTTGAGTCTGATTGAAAACCTAAAAAGTAAGTTGACCACGACGATAGTTAGAGATAGTCCCTGCTCGTTTATACGAAGCGGGTCCACAGGAGGTAGCACTAATTTGCAATGTTTGGGTGGGTTGGTAAACTGTACTTTAAATATTGATGTCCTCACCTTATTGAACTTAGATGTGAAATATGACACGATACTTTGCGCTACACTGAAGGGCTGTGTTAGGCGCAAGGTTAAATTTGTATATCGAAAATCCGTTACTGTATTCAGTAAGATATAACTATCCATAGTGGGTTTTAAATAAACTGGTTAAGTTTCATGAATAGTGTGACACTGCATTGTATTCTATTAATTAAATTTGAGCCTATTCTCTTTCCGGGTAGAGAGGCGTTTCTGCTCTCTTTAAATGGTTTCCGGTCAGTTATCGACATTCCGTTGAGTGCTCATATTACCAATTACCCCTCCAGTTGATACGTAACTGTCATTATACAGAGGGTAGCCACTAGCAATGCATCAATATTCTTTGATCTTTCAAGTTCTTATCCCGAGATTTAAACGATGACGAATGTAGATTCTTAGTGATGTAGAGGTGTGTATAACTCACCTAACAGAATTCTCCTAGCATCAGCTAATACTCTGTTACTTTGGATTAAATTTTGATGTCGAATTTTATAAATTTAAACAGAAGTAACACACGAGTCAACTTGGGTTTACTTTCTGTGTTCACAGTAAAAGGACATCAGAAGAAACGAGGATCTCTCATATATGAATCTCCATGTAGGAGTTACTTTGTCAATAACTAGGTAGGAGTTACTTCAAGGCCTTTCCCTCCCCCCTTTGTTTCTGTGTTGTCGTGCATATATATCTAATGCAGTGCTCTTTAATTTTGGCTATAGATTCAACCAATACGGTTTGGCAAAAACATATAAAAACGAAGATTGAGCTGTTCACTCTTCCCGAATTCACAAAGTAAGCAATTACTTTTATGTTGATCAAATTTTCATAACTTAAAATGAATGTAAGTTAAGATGAGTTCTATAAGATCCTTTAGTCATGACATCAAGTTTATAAAAAATTTTTTTTAAATAGGTCTTCATCATACCTAAATATGGTAAATTTCCATATTCAATTTAGTTTTGCTGCTATGCAGTATTTAATTAGTTGTTTGATTAAATCAATATATAGAGACCACTCTCCACACACGGGTTGTCTAGAATGTAAAACATTTTTTACAATTGTTATGTATTCATTAATGTAATTATTTGTATTATGTTTATATAGGGGTTTTTTTGTGCAATTATTAACTGTCCTGAAGATGGTCTAACGGACTTCTGCCACCAAGACCGAAACGTCGACACCATCATCTAATTCCGCATTATTTGATAATTACAGCTGATTTCTTTTCATTTATGAAATTAATCTCTGTTAAAATTACCTGGAAATAGATGTTTTCTGATGAAATGTGGATTTAAGCTAACCCATCTTTCATGTTATATTGCTTGAAATTTATTGTTCCTTTGTGTATCCCCCTTATTTTGATTTTCGATTGATATATAAAAAGACTTGTGTTTTATTCACAATCATTCCCGTGTGTGTACTTTTTATCTTTGATAAGTTCTTGACAAACATTTATTGTATGTGTATAATTGATCTAAAATACACTTTCAATCTTAATTACAAAGAAATAGAACTAAGTAACCTCAAGTAAAATCCCTTGTTGGCAATCTCACTATATCAATTTACCTGCCTAAGCCCTCAAGGGTGTATTGGGCTTACCCTTCACGTACTATGGTTCACAAAAATGAGGGTTGTGGCCCCCACCAGCTCAAATTAAGCACTGACAGTCTGAGGCCGCTCTTAAGACAGGCCGGTGGACTGAAGCTGCAGGCAGCCAGGCATTTCCAAGTTTCCCACGGCTGTCACAGGACACAGCAACTTCCGCAGGAGAACGGTTGACTACTGCCACCATCGCTTCAGTGTGCAAGGAGTCTGATGGCGCAGCACATAGGCATCTGTCCTATGCATAATACTGCAAAGAGTCCAACAGTGTGGGCATACGTTCTGTTCTAGGGGCATGGAATTCATTTAGGGGTCATCATGTGTAGCAGATGCTGCTCCTGGCTACCCCTGAGGCACCCATGCACTGCTCTTCCTGCCCCTGGTCTCAGGGGTCATGAGACTACAGCAGAAAGAGGAAGGAAGGAAGGACTTCAGAGCTCTGTTTACTGCCTGTAGACTCCACTTCCAGTCCTCCTTCGAGGCCCTCAGCAGCAAACAGTACAGTGGTAGAGCCAAAGGAAGGACAAGGGATCAACCCTGTGATGTCATCTGGGGTCAAAGGGTGTCGCTTCCGTTACTCTTGCATTTTGTTGAGTCGACATTCAGGCTGTAGCACCAGCTTCGGTGGTGCTTCAGGTTAAGCAGGTGTGGGGTGTTGCTTGGTCGTGATGAGCGGTGGAACTACCACCAGGAACGCGTTTGTAAGCATCACAGAGGGACGAAGTTGGCTGCCCTGGGACAAAAGTCACAGTGTCGCAGAGGAAGTAAAGGGCCAGAGAAAGCAGAGACTCTTAAGGGTGTGTACAAGGCAAAGTGTCTTGTTCCCAGAAGCCTTTGTCGCAGTATGATTAGTTACAAGTGTGAAAAGTAATTATATCTTTCTAAGTATTGTATGTCCCTGTGCTCACAGCAGGTGTTCCTTTTATAGAAGTAGTGGCTTGCTTGTCGTGTTTCATGCTGCTTTGTTGTGATTGACTTTGGCAGTGTTCCGATGTCATGTTCGGTGGCTGTATTAAATGTCGAAGGGCTATTTATATCACACTGCGGTTACACACGAAGAAGGGTATGTTTGGACTGGCTCCCGAATGCAGCATTCTGGCACTGGCTGCTCCCCAGGGGCCCAGCACCGCCCCAGTCTGACAGTGTCTGAACAAAACAGGGGCCACAACCTCCAGGGGCCCAGCACCGCCCCAGTCTGACAGTGTCTTAACACAACATGGGCCACAACCTCCAGGGGCCCAGCACCGCCCCAGTCTGACAGTGTCTGAACAAAACAGGGGCTACAACCTCCAGGGGCCCAGCACCGCCCCAGTCTGACAGTGTCTGAACACAACAGGGGCCACAACCTCAGGGGCCCAGCACCGCCCCAGTCTGACAGTGTCTGAACACAACAGGGGCCACAACCTCCAGGGGCCCAGCACCGCCCCAGTCTGACAGTGTCTGAACAAAACAGGGGCTACAACCTCCAGGGGCCCAGCACCGCCCCAGTCTGACAGTGTCTGAACACAACAGGGGCCACAACCTCCAGGGGCCCAGCACCGCCACAGTCTGACAGTGTCTGAACACTACAGGGGCCAGAACCTCCAGGGCCCCAGAACCACCCCAGTCTGACAGTTTCTGAACACAACAGGGGCCACAACCTCCAGGGGCCCAGCTCCGCCCCAGTCTGACAGTGTCTGAACACAACAGGGGCCAGAACCTCCAGGGCCCCAGAACCACCCCAGTCTGACAGTTTCTGAACACAACAGGGGCCACAACCTCCAGGGGCCCAGCTCCGCCCCAGTCTGACAGTGTCTGAACACAACAGGGGCCAGAACCTCCAGGGCCCCAGAACCACCCCAGTCTGACAGTTTCTGAACACACATGTCTTTGCCGTCACAATCTGAGTGGCCCCTGTGATGGAATATGGCCATTCAAGAACTTTACCCACTGCGAAGACCAGTTTAAACCTGGAATTAAACACCCCCACCACCCTGCCTCCCCTTCACCTCTCGTTCTTCTACACCACTTTGGTCCCGTTTCTTCCCTTCCCTTCTCTTCTCCTGCTCTCCTTATTCTCCCATGCATCTCTGCATGCATCTGTATCTCTGTATCATTTTTATCTCCCACACTCTACCCTCTGTCTCTCCGCTACTGCTGCCATCTTACATTTCTGCTTGTAGCTCCACATCCTGCCTTGTATACATCTACCCGACCCGCCGCTCCCTACTTCTGTATGTGGCCACTTTCTCCTTTTTACTTTTCACCCTGCATCCACATCTCCTGTCTCCATCTAGTCCCTGTGCCTACACCTTCTCCCTTGTTTCTTTAAACCCTCCTCTAATCCTTACTGCTGGTGTCTCTGCCCTTTCATATGCTCTCCTCTCTCTCTCTTTTATCCTATGTACTTACCCTTTTTGTTTCACTCTTACCCTCTCAGAATATAGAATAAGCACAAAGCCAGACCCAAGGCAGGGACTCATAAAATGTCTCAGCTGCTAAGAAAACAGCTGATGATGCTGGGTAGGCAAAGTGCCTCACCCCCCTGGAGGCCGGTGCCAAGACACTGGCTGCACCACTGACAGCTGCACCCCTCTAAGGTACCTGATCAAACCGTGTAACGCACCTGATGTAAGACCTTGATCCATACCCAGTGCTTGATTTGTGCTAGTGTTTGCCAGTGCCCAGTGGCAGCACTTATTTCTTAACACCGTCAGAATATTCACAACATCCTGCCACATGGTGGCATTGTCTGTGTAATTTTAAATAAAGCACATCTGCAGAGCATACAACAATTCAATATACATTATTGCAACTTTGGCTGACATGGAATTGTCAAAACTACCAAATTTGTAGGAGAGTGGCGACCAGTATGTAACATTGAAACTGGGAGTGGGCAACATTGGCGTAGAAAAGGAGCAGGAGGAGCAAGCTGCAGTGGACCCTGAGAAATATTTTAGGCCCTGGTAGTTATTTTTGGGGTGCTGTCCATAAACCCAGTCCATTTGTACATCTACCTTAGGGTCTCGTGGCACTGTGGGGGGGGGCGTCTGAGGTTCAGACGAAGATCCAGGTCTTGAAGTCCTTCCTGAATTGAGGCAGTGAGGGTAATTGCCTGAGATGTAGAGGCAGGGAGTTCCAGGTCTTCGCAGCGAGGTAGGAGAAGGATCTTCCTCCAGCCGTTGTCTTGCGGATCCATGGGACGGTAGCCAGAGCAAGTCGGGCGGAGCGTAGATGTCTGGTCGGCATGTAGAAGGAGAGGCAGTGGTTGAGGTTGGTGGGTCCAGAGTTATGCAATGCTTTGTAGGCAAGTGTGAGGAGCTAAACGGAGATTATTTTGTTGATCGGGAGCCAGTGAAGGTTTCTCAAGTGCCCGGTGATGTGGCTGCAGCGGGGGATGTTCAGGATGAGTCTGACAGAGGCATTCTGGATGTTCTGCAGCTTCTTTTGGAGTTTTTGGTGGTGCTGGCATTTCAGTGGCACTTTAGTTAATACAGCAGATTTCTCGCACATGGAACATCTGCCGGATTTGGGTCGTGGCTAATATGCAAATGCAACATAACTTTAATTTCTTTCTGGAAACATTTCTCAACATGTAAAACATTTTCCAAGTGAAAAATCGTTTTTCATGAACCCGCTGAATATATATGGAGAGGTTTGTAGAACTTGATTACAGTGGTGTAAAGAAAATTGAGGGGTGCCACCTGCAAAGTACACGAGGGCGCCCCATGCTCTGGACCCAGTCAGGAGCTCTCAGGCCGGGTGCCTGCTGTCCATGCGAGAAGTGCCGAAAGGGGCCCCCTGGAGCTCGGGCCCCCTGCACCGTGGGAGCTGCGAGGGCTATTCTTACGCCACTGCATTACTGTTTGTGTTTATGCTGTAGACTGACCATTGGAACGGTGCGAAGCGTGTAGGCCACTGTGCCCAGTAGAGTAGCTAGTGTGTCATGGGCCCCATGGCAAGGAAGTTAAGGACCTGCTGGCTGTGATTTGAATGATAAAATACAGCAATAATCAGGATTCAGTGGGCCACTCACACTTCTAGGGCACGGTGCTACTGCACCTGCTGAACCAATGGAAGCTGTGCCCCTGACTGTGTCATGCACGAGGCTCTTTGGAGAAGATTGTTGCATAGCACTTCTGGTCTTTGCACCTCTGGTTACCTCATAAGGCAGAGGCCCCAATATCTGCCCTAGGGTTGTAACATACCAGCCACCATTTTCTGAAGGCAGAGGCCCCACTGTTGCATGCGATGCTGATTAAAACTATGTTCCTCAAAATGAAGGCACTTTCTTTAAATTAGTGTCCTAACAAAAGATTGGGACCAGAATACATATTTCGAAACCGGTGCCTAAATGACATTTGCACTCAATGACCAGTGCAAACCTATTTGTGCTGAACAATCAGGGTTTTGCAACTGCGCCCAGTATCATGGGAATCTATGTTTGTGCTGCTGACAGCACTCACCTTCAGTGTTCAGATATTTGTTGTTTAATTTAAGCAATCCTCAAAGTAAAGACATTAATCAATTCTGCAACATAGTTGTCCGTAGGACTTAACTGGCCACATGTCAGGCGGGTGACCTTTAGCCAGTCTTGGATGTTCAGCTCTTGGCATCCTGTGACTTGTAGGGCCATTGTTACAGTGGTAAAACCAAAACTCCCAGCATGCATAGCGGCAGCGGCTCAGGAAGTCACATTGATTAAATAGCACTGTCAGGATATGGGGTGAGTGGGAGCTGTGAAGGCCCTTTGTTTAAAGTCAGCTGCTGCCAGTGGTTGACTATGGAGCAATGGTGTATTCACTCACTGGCTCTCAGTTTATGTCAGTGACTACTGTACTGTTATAGCATTTGTATAGCGCTTACTACCCCTATGTCGAGCCGCTGTGAGATCCTATGCATTGTGAGACGTTGACGATGTTTCCTACTCCTCAAGTGCGATGTGTGGTCTGACCGCCCTCTGAACCCTGAACCAAGACATGACCAGCTGGGACCAGAAGGCGAAGGGTTTAACAGAAAATGTAAATCGGTCATGTTCCAACAAACCTCAGTGTGGATAGCTAAAACTGTGCTTCTTAGGTCTGGCCTTGAGACAACTTTACATTTTTCCCAACCTTGTGTTTTCCAACAAATCATAACATAATGAACACACAGAGTAGGCTTTTGGTCACCTCGCTTCAACCATGAATCTGTTCAAGTGTCACTCACATTTTGCTTCCTCCCACCACAGCATACGGCCCAGGGCAATGTGTCAGCCTCCTTCTCCCATCACTGGCTCCTCTGTACTCTGAGTGAAAGCATTTTGCCTGATCACATGTGCACAGCTGCCTGAAAAGGAGTGCGCTTCAGTGCCAGGGTGGGTGTGCCTGGGCTGCTGGGCTACTTCTTTATTTTTAACGTTTGCTAAATTGTCTTGCATATTGCATATTTGGCAAAATAATTTAAAAAAACTAATGCTGCTTGCCAAAACCAGACCTGTTGGTTTTGTCATTGTTTCTTCAAAGAAAGTGCCTTGATCTGTGATATTTTTGTACGTGAAGTTGTGTGAATCGGAGAGTGGGTGAATGAAGGAATCAGTGAATGGGTGAATGAATGGATGCATAAGTAAGCCTAGGCGATTGCATGTATAAATGAAGGGATGAATGAGTATGTAGCCTCCTGCCAGCAAAGGGACCAAAGCAACCATTACCGTCCTTCCCACAGCCATCTATGTGCTCACTCATCAATGTATGCATTTATGCATTGATCCTCATTCATTGCTCACTCATCTTTCAATTCAATCAAATCATCCCTCCATGCACTCAGTAATTCTTTCATCCTTGCACTCATTCATCCATCCATGCATTCACCCTCTTACCAGTCAACCAAATTGTCAATTAATGCACAGTGTTTTTGTAAAGAAAAAAATAAGATCAAGACCTACTGGCTTTGCTAATGCTTCTTGTTTTTCTCTGTGTCCTTACATCCATTAGTCAGGCCATGCTAAGCCCAAAGCTTTTGTAAATACGTGAAGAGGTGACCGTAAGTGAACTTTCGCTACATTTTGCTGGTGGGCCTCAACATTTTCTGTTAAGTTACCAATTTAACAAGCTCCTTCTTCAGTTTATATACTGTTCTATGATGTACCTGGATCCAGAATCTATGTGTGGTATAAGTCTGTTTTCCCTCCTGAAGCCACCCACGTCAGAGGCTCTTGCAGGGCCCGGACGAGCACATTAAAGCGGGACCCTTCACAGGGCAGAGCTTGTTAGGTCTCACCTAGCGTTGGAGCGCACGCATGCGCTGCTCGCTCGGCGAGATTTATTGTGAAGGAGGACTTTGAGAAGAGGGCTTGAAGCCCCACCCCTCATTTTCATTGGAAGGCATCATCGTTTATGGTAAACGGTGGCCTTCCATTGAAAATGAGGCTTCTTTGTTACGCCCTTTCACCTTTTGGTCCAGCCCATCCGGACTGGCTCGTCTGCTTTGCAGCTGTTGCAAAGCAATTTCTTATCTTTAGGAGGCGTGTTAGATAAACAAGCCGTGACAGCCAGTCCGGATGGACCGTCTCAAAAGGAAACAGGTCGCCACGTGTTTATTTTTGTATCACGCTTTCACTTAAAGTGAAAGCGCGATGCAAAAATAAACAGCGGCTGCCTGGCGAGCGCTTGTTCTGAACTCCCATCCTCTTTCCACAAGATGAAATGTCTTGAAATTCTCGATGTGTTAATCATGGGATATTTATGGCCCGGTCCTTCGTCGAGCTCCTCAGTTGCCGATCGTTCATGAGAAAACTTTTGCTCAATACTCGCATGGAACTGCGGTGGTACTCTTTTTGCTCATCTGAGCTTCAAACATGTCTATTAGGATCCTCCCACCACCTTACCCAGCTCGCTACAGCACCTACTAAAATCCTCAAACTACTTTAGTAAGCTCAGCACACAGTTCTACTGAACAGCTAACATTCCCTCCTAGCTCCCGGCGTGGCCCTGCTTGCCATCACCCTGATCTCATACCACGGCGCTGTTATCCCACTCAAATGGACTCACTGAGTTCTGCGCATGGACCTATTTTGTTCGGATTTTCTGAGCTACTCACACAGCCTGGCTGAGCATCTTGAACAGCATGCCTGAACTCAGCACACCTTCCTTCAGACCTCTATGCATAGCCCTAACAATATCTTCTCACATAGCTCTGCCCTTGGGGCCGTCGCCTTCCCCCGCCCGGGGCCAGATTGGCAGTTGTCAAGCAGCTGTGCGGGCCGCACTGCCCCAGACACCTGATTAAACAAGGCACAGGGGCCGGGCCTTTCATGCGGGTTATGAGCCTGTATGTACTTACCCACAGGAAGCCGCCTTGAACTCAGGCCCGGAATAATCTCCACAAGAAACTCGCAATTAGATTGCGCGGAGCCCTGGGACTCTTTATAGATTGGGAAGTCCTGTCACCGGTTGACATGATGTCAGTCCGGGTGCAGTCGTTCACCCCGCGCTGTTGCTGTATCACAGAAAGGGAACAACTGGCTGTTGGAAAGGTAGCTCAGTGGACTGCGCGCCTGCGGCAGATATCTGTAAGACTATAATTTCTGCTGAGCCCAACTGAACCATTCATCCTTCCGAGGACGATAAAATCAGAACCGTGGTGAGTTAAAAAAAAATAGATGAATTCGCACGGGACACTTTGTGAAGGGCGATACGTGTTTTTTTTTATTTCTGTGTTAACTCGTCGTTTTACCAAAAAATATTCTTGTTTTCGGGGCACCAGTGTACCTTTTTAACCCTTAAACAAAGTACTTTGACTCAATGAGGTTTAGGGAGGGCTGGGGGGGACATTCTTGTGAGGATTTTGTGAAGAGAGTTGGACTGACGACTAGGGAATGTGGGGGACAGGCCCTTTGCACAGTGCTTTCTTAGGTAATGTCATGTTTGTGTAGATTCACTGAATATTTCAGGCCAATATTTTTGTGCCCGGTGATGTGTAGGTCTGGAAGTTCAAATGACAGAGCTGGCTGCACGTGTTGCTCAAGAGACTGGAACATTCAACAGATACTATAAAGGAGTATAGAGCCAAGGGCCATAGCGCCACGACTGGCTCCACAGAAGGTGAGATTAAAAGCAGCTGCCTAATGGCCCTGTGTTACATGTGACACTTTAATCAAGCTATGTTACGTTTGTTTGCTCCCGCATTAAGTTATCATATATATGCACAGCCAGTAATAGGTTAGTGATGCGTCAAATATTCAGCAGGCTAAGATTTTGTGTGCGCGGTATGTAAAGTGGCAAAAACAATTTGCACCCCCTGCTTCTGTTTCTTTAGTGTTTGTCCTTGCTGTCACTCGTGTGCTGTTATCTTGCCCACTGAGGCGGGCAGGTGTGCGCATGTGCAGATGACAGTGGTGCAGCACGACAGAGGCATGCAACAGAAATAACGTAGAAAGGCAGCCTTAGCGTTGAAGACTTTAAAGTGCAAGTGCAGTGTTGACTGTTGTTTCTCTTCAGTGTATATTTTGGAGGTAGGGTGTTCGAAGTTTCTGTGGGCCCTAGGTCAAAAACCCGATGCGGAACACCATTAGAAGTGTCTTCCATTTTACCAGGTGCCATGAGCAGCTTATTCTAAGTGTAAACAAGCATTGGCAAAATCAACAGGTCTGACTTTAATGTGCTGATGAATGCAAACTGCATTTGTGAATGCCTATATTTCGATGCATTCCCACATTAAAGCCATTTGCATTGTCAATGCTTGTATTGTATTGTATGTGCTTTATGTATTGTTGTAAAGCTGGTGGGTTGTGTGCCTTTAAGGCTGTGTGTCGAAAACACGTATGTGTATGTGTGTGTTACATTTCCTGGCTAAAACATTTAGAAAACTCTGCTGCTGTTAAAAAACAAGAATTGATTTCTGCATGCAGCGTATGTATGAGTTGTACAACCTCAGAGAGGGCTAGACACAAACAGCGTCTGCGAGGTCTAATCCCCCTCTATCAAGCGCTGCTTGGCTGACGGGAGTCGGTGAGCTATACAGGCTGTCATGAGGAATGCATGCGTCTCTCTTTTCCTACTTTCCTTTTCTCCTCGAAAGCTGCCCGCACACTCATTTTGTTTTTAGGGAATATATCTCCCCATAAGGCATTTTAGAGGTTCCCATGTATAGATTAAAACCCAAGAACTCCAAGGTAACCACATACAAACGGGACAAAGAGTCCCATGTTTCGATTCCTGCGCTAGCGATAGAACGGGGGGCCGGCATCGGCCACGCCAGCAGTATAGCGGTCGAGCCGGCCCCCTCCGTTACGAATGGGGGTGGTTCTGGCGCGCGCATGGACGCGCGCGGGGCCCGCCCCCCCCCCCTGAAGTTTCATTGGCCGAGTGGCGACCCGGAAGTGATTGATTCCCTTCCGGGGCGTGACGGAGGCCAAACGTCCAGGCCAGGTCTGGCCGGACCCTGGGGGGTATAAATGGCTGGGGAGCCAGTGAACCGGTCTCTTGGTTCCTGACTCCCCAGCTGGCCTCCCTACGCCTCGCGAAGAGGCGCTGACATCGTTTTTCCCACCCACCATCCCCTTAGAAGCAAATGGTTCGGATAAGCGTCCGGGGTAGTACAAGAAGGTTTAGATGAAGGTAGTTCCAGGAACACTAGGTAAATGCAGTGTTGTTGTGTATAAATGTCAATATCTTGTCATTTCAGGTCGTCTATCGTCGTATTTTGAATTCTGTTGGTCAGGCGGTAAGGTCATGATTGGTGATCAGTAAATTTAAGGTCCTTAGAGGGCGGCGCCATTCGCGAATGGTGTCGCCCAAGTGGGAGGGACGATTGGTCCCTCCTAGAACTCCAGGGGCAGTTGGGTGCGGGGGAGGAGGGAGTCACGCTTTCTCTAGGCTGAGTGGCCATCCCGCACATGCACAACGGCTGCAAGGGCCCCTTGATGGAGATCAGGTACTGAGCGTACGGGGGTAACCGGGGGGGGGAAGTAACCCCACGGTGAACGGGCCCTCTGCGCATGCGCACTCCGGCTGGAGGGCGTGGTTTAGAATTTGAGAAGGATCTGACGCCAGGTAGTGACCTTGCCGTAGGCCCGATTAGGTAGGCAGAAAATAAAGTTTGTACAGATTAATAAAGATATGTTTTAGATATGGATAGGAAACCTTTGTATTAGAGTTATGTTAAGGTGAGCCATCGGATATCTGTACAATGTCAACTGTAATCCGTGTAAAGTGTATTTTCTGCTGCATTTGTGTAAACTATGGAATATGAGTAAATGTTTATTAATTGTATATAATAAAATACGGCCGGGGGTGTCACGCCGCCCGCATCCAAAGAACTTCTCTCCTGTCACGGGTCTTGATTGGGGAGGAGGGGGTGTAGGTAGTACCTGGCCATATGCCTTTCGGACCACAAGCTTCAGCTCTCCGGTTAGCAGCACTCCCTTCCGCTGTCTTGTGCCCAGTGTGACACACTAGAAAAGATGTACGGTGAACGCCAACCCCTTCCTTGTGACTCCGCCCTCAGCACCGTTCACAAGCTTTCCTCTGCTATCTGACTGAATATATTGTCAGCTTAACCTTATACCCACCGGAGAAGTTCACGAAAACGCAAGTTTCTCATGAGAGCAGACTCGCACCCAGGGACGGAGGGGCGTAACAAAGGCCTCCGCGGTATGGGGAGGGGAGGGGGGACAGAGGCATACCAATGCTTAGTCGGCCCCTTCAGCATATCGTGAAGGGGAGCCAGGGCACAAGTCTTAACATGCATTTGCAATGCAATAGGTCTCGCATTTACGCGAGTTTAAGCTATTGGCATTGTAAATGACAATGCCTTTTATGTATGCTTTAAAAACCGAGGGCAGATTTACAAGCATCTTGTGTCACTTTTGCATCACTTTTTCCATGTTAAAAGTGACGCAAAAGTGGCGTAAGGGGCTTGTAAATCTGCCCCCAAAACTTAAAAAAAGGCATTGTCATTTAGAATGCCAATAGCTCAAACTCACGTAAATGCGAGACCTATTGCATTGCAAATGCTTGTTACAAATATGTCATGTAGGCAAAAAGAAAAGACGGCAGATGAGCATCTAACGCCCTCTAGTGGATTTAGCTGTCTTCGCTGCCTCGTCCTTAGTAAAGACGTTAGCTTTGTTTCAAAATCTATAAATAAATATGTTGCAACAGGAGTGAGGGGACTTCCATAAAGTGCGGGGCCTGGGGAATAACGCCTTCCTCTTCTCCTTTACTGACAGGCCTGCCTGAAGCCATATTCGCACAAAGGCACATATCCCTGATTTCGGCTCACACAGGGTTCGTCGGGTGTAGTAGAATTGAGCTGAGCCGGATTCCCAAAACCCGAGGAGCCCGATTCACAGAACTAACTTAAGACAAAATCCTAAACTTACTACCATTTTGGTATTCACAGAAGGCACTTACTCATTTTGGTATTCACAGAAGGCACTTACTCATTTCGGTATTCACAGAAGTTAGGAGTCCTAACTTTAGGACTCCTAAATGCCTTC
Organism: Triturus cristatus; assembly: GCF_964204655.1. Lineage (NCBI taxonomy): Eukaryota > Metazoa > Chordata > Amphibia > Caudata > Salamandridae > Triturus > Triturus cristatus. The sequence continues at coordinate 104,155,072 of NC_140593.1, read as the reverse complement.
TGTGAATACCAAAAGTCTTAAAATTAGGATTTTTCTCAGTTTAGTAGTAGTATAGGTAGGACTCCTAACTTTAGGACTCCTAAATGCCTTCTGTGAATACCGAAATTCTTAAAATTAGGATTTTTCTCAATTTAGTAGTCCTAAATTTAGGACTCCTAACTTTAGGACTCCTAAATGCCTTCTGTGACTACCGAAAGTCTTAAAATTAGGATTTTTCTCAGTTTAGTAGTAGTATAGTTAGGACTCCTAACTTTAGGACTCCTAAATGCCTTCTGTGAATACCGAAATTCTTAAAATTAGGATTTTTCTCAATTTAGTAGTCCTAAGTCTAAACTTAGGACTACTAAATTGAGAAAAATCCTAATTTTAAGACTTTCGGTATTCACAGAAGGCATTTAGGAGTCCTAAAGTTAGGAGTCCTAACTATACTACTACTAAACTGCGAAAAATCCTAATTTTAAGACTTTCGGTATTCACAGAAGGCATTTAGGAGTCCTAAAGTTAGGACTCCTAACTTCTGTGAATACCGAAAGGAGTAAGTGCCTTCTGTGAATACCAAAATGAGTAAGTGCCTTCTGTGAATACCAAAATGGTAGTAAGTTTAGGATTTTGTCTTAAGTTAGTTCTGTGAATCGGGCCCGATCTATCTGACCCACATACGCTAACTCAGCGAGTTAATACATACACTTCAGACAGCTCAGCAGGGAAACATAGAGGAGGTTCACCCTCAATGTTTCTATGCAGGTGACCCCACCCCTTGAAGGAGCCCTGAAAGCTCTCTGAGGGGTGAGTGGAATCAAACGTCTCACAGACGTTTCTGCCTTCGTCTGTAACATTTGGTCATTGCTAATCTCATACTGGGCCTGAATTTGCTTCCAGGAAATCCACGCTTCACTGCCCCACTGACAACCGTTGTCTCGCTTCTACTCTTTGACAATGTATTTTTTTCTTTTAATTTGATATTCTTGCAGCACAGACATGAAACAAGCACCTGCAGTAAAAACAGCAACAGCATGCGAAGTACAACAGGAAACAATGGACAATAGTTGAAACAATTCGAAAAGGTAACGCATGTGAAAAGGGTGAGTCTCTCCTTTCCTCTGCAACCAATCACATGCATGATATAATCCACATTCATATTTTATGAGAATAAATCCATAGCGCTCCATTTAAACCAAGGAAACCTTGTAGAGGGTTGGAATGGCGGTGCTGCATATTAATGTGGCCTGACACTGAGCTATCAAACAATCCAGCCCACCTGGTGACTTAAACAAATCGTTGGCTCACCCTTAGTAGCTTGGCCGAAGCAGCAAGTTGTCTTCAGAGAGTGCATGTGGTATGTTTGTAACAGCAAGAGGTAAAGAACCTAAAGTTTCAAACCAATAGAAAAAGTTATAAAGCAAGTCAAATCACACACAAGGGAACAATCAATAAAACTGCTTAAAACAGGAAACGTAATAAAAAATAAAAAAAACTAACCAATAAAAATATGCCAAAAATAGTCAAACGTCGCTCTATGTGTGATGTTCAGTTCAAATATATATTCCAAATTCAAATCAGCAGATATTACCTGTTAGAAATAGGGGTCTCTAGTTGGCAGAGGTAGGTACCTTTGTCCAAATAGGACCCCTGGCTTCTAGTCAGGGAAAGGGGGATACACACTCTAGATAACCCCTGCCCACCCCCTTGGTAGCTTGGCACGAGCAGACAGGCTTATCCCAAAGGCAATGTGTAAAGTATTTGTACTCAGAACACACAGTTATACAGTGATAATACCACAAATGGCCACCACACCAGTTTAGAAAAATTAAGCAATTTTATCTATATTTAACAAGACCAAAAAGACAAAAATCCAACATACAAGTATTAAGAAAAATAATTTTCAAAAGGTTTTAGCAACTGAGCCCATAGAAAACTATGGATGAGTGATTTCTTGCATAGTACCTGTCATTGCGACAAAATTCACAAAGCCAAACAGCCTCAGCGATGGGAAGCGTCGAAAAACAAAGGGATGCATCGATTCCTGAGACCTTCGTGGATGTGATGCGACAGTTCCGCTGGGCACATGGGAGCGGTGAAGCGATGTGTCGATTCTGAGACTACTCTGATCCACGGGTGATGCGTCAGGGAAAACTTGCCTCACAGGGACCATGCGTTGAAATCTGAGATGCGTCGGCAAACAATGCGGCGGCGTAGAGCGGCGCTGCATCGGTTTTTTCAGCCTCGATGCATCGATTCTTGCAGCGGCGACAGGCGCTGCGTTGGTTTCAGCAGCTGCGCAGTGATGCCTGGAAATTCTTTGCGCACCACGGCGTTGTGTCAGAAAACTGTCGCAATAAGATCAATGCATCAAGTTCCTCGTTGTTGTGTTGCTTTTCCAGCTTCCAGCAGCAAAAACAACCTCCAGGGCCCCACACAGTCACAGGCACTTCTTGGCAGCTCAGAACTCCCAGCAAGGAAGTTCAGGGAAGCTGGGGGTGACGTCTTTGTGTTCCTAAGACTTCAAAACAGGAGGCAAGCTCTACTCAAGCCCTTGGAGACTTTCCTCAAGCAGGGGGACACAGCACACAGCAAAGTCCTTCTCCTTTCTTTGGCAGAAACAGCAACTGCAGGCCAACCCCAGACACACAGCAAAGGTAGTACTTCTCCTCAGTTTATCCAGTTCTTCTCCTTGGCAAATGTTCCTCTTGATTCCAGAAGTAGTCTAAAGTTCAGGGGTTTTAGGTCTAATACTTATACCCCAAACTGTCTTTGTTCTCTTTGTGCAGAGAAGCCCTGTGCTCAGTCAAAACCAGTTCTGTCCTCTCTGGTGAAGCTTCCTGGCAGGGGATGGAGACATCATTGTGTAAGGCAGACCAGGCCTATTCAGGTGAAAGGAAATCTCCTCTCCCTACTCTAAATGCAGCCCAGGTCTATTCAGCCCAACCCTGAATCATCAGACTCTCTGGAGCCACTGCTTCTTCCCATCCCCTGACACTCCAAACCCAAACAGTCAATCCACATCCTAGCAGAGGCACACTCGATGGCTAAGCAGGAAAATACCTACTTTCTAAAAGTGGTATTTTCAAACACAGAATGTAAACATCACTCTCACTAAAAGATGCATTATAACATTCTGAGTTCAGGATTACTAAACTTTATTTTCCAATCTTGTTTTCCAAGGGTAGTTATGTTTATAAGATGTTATAAACAAACTCCCCATTCTGTCATATGGGAATAGGTAGCCTTGCAATATTGAAAAACGAAATTGGCAGTTATTCACTATCAGGACATGCCACACACATCAGGGCATGTCCTACCATTCACATACACTGCACCCTGGCCACAGGGGTACCTTAGGCCTGCCTTAGGGGTGACTAACATGTAAGAAAAGGGAAGGGTAGGGCCTGGCAAGTGGGTGCACTTGCCAAGTTGACATGCAGTACTAGACTGCCCACAGGCTCTGAAATGGTAGGTCTGAGTTACCTTTTCAGGGCTACTCATTTGGGTGCCACAATCAGTGCTGAAGGTCCACTAGTAGCATTTGGTTTACTAGCCCTGGCACACTTAGTGTACTTTACTAGGGACCTACCAGTAAATCAAATATGCCAATCAGGGAGAACCAATTGTGACAATAATTTACACAGGGAGCACTTGCACTTTGACACTGCTCAGCAGTGGCAAAGTGCCCAACGCATCTAAGCCAGCAAAACAAAATCCAGCACAGCATCAAAAACCCAGGAGGTAGAGGCAAAAGGTAAGGAGAAACCAAAGCAAAGATACCACATTGTCTCATCCACTGAAGTGGTCTAAAATTTTCAGAGAGCCAGCTGGCTGGAAGGCTCAAAGTTGCAGGATGCAGTGTTTCAACTACAGTTCTAAATTGCTGAATGGTGCATTCAAAGGGCTTGAGACTCTTGCTGGAAAATCTCAAAGGGAGGTGGTTCATTGTTGTTGAGTCTCCAATTACAACAGTGAGGTAAAGTCGAATAGTGGACGGAGCCATGGAGTGGCGGCAGATCACAGAGAGATAGAAATAGAGTGCAAGCAGATTAACTTGGCCAAACAGCCCCATCGAACCAGTATTAAACCCTCTTCTCCCCAAAGCTATTCAATTCGCCATCTATATCAGGAAGCCAAAGTTGGTGGTGAAGTAGCAGTTATCCTCAGAGACACAGTCCCATGTAAGGGAGTGAATTAGGAACAATTCTCCAAGTGTGAATTTATGTCACCAGATATGAAAAACTCAGACTCAAACCACACCAAATCCCACCTCCTGGCAACAACATCCAGTTCATTGAACAATTTCTGGGACTCTTGGTAGAAAATTCCAACAACACATCTGTCAACACATCCCGGGAGACCTCAGTCTACATTGGATAGATTCCAACGATTCTGCAGTGTGAATTATCACTCTTCCTGCTCTTCCTGTCTCTTGTTTTCACTGCCCAAACTTCTCCTCATGGCTCTCCCCCCAGCTTGACTCTACGCCCTCTCTACTTCCCTTCACCCTCACCAATGCCCTGCTCCTCCACTTCTCCTTACTGGCCAGTCTCTGCCTCCATCCATAGCTCTCTCGTTAACACCCAATCCTTTCACCCGATTCCCCATTCTCTGCCCTTTCCATTGATTCTCCACCATGTCTCACTCTTCCCATTGCTCGTGACTACCAAGTGTCTACACATTTCCTTGGATCTTCATGTCTCCCCATCCCCCATTTTCTGTGTCCCTTTGTTTCAATATTTCTCCTTCTGCTTATCTCTGTCCATTTCACTCCATTGTTTCACTTGCTCTCAATGTCTCTCTCTTGCTAAAGCCTCTCTTTTGTTTCCCTCCATGTCCATATCATCCCATTTGCTTAATGCCCATTTCCATCTTAGGGGTTCAACAGGTGAATTAAGTTCTCAATGCCTCTCAAAGCCCAAGCTGACATCATCAAACAAAGGAACATTCTAGAATGTCTCTTGTTGCTGGTTGTTAGCGATAGAAAAACAGACAGGAAGGGGCGTCCCGCGTAGACAAAGAAAACGGTTTTCTTTACTCAAACCTGCATCTCTCCTAATTACCAACACCCCTTCTGGCGGCTGCCCCATGTCATCCTTCAGAATAGGACAACCCAATGAGTCGTATTCTCTGCGATGAACCAAAGGAAATCAGCAAGTCATGAGTTTGACTCCCGTCGATGTTAACTTTAACTTCCATCCTTCTAAAGGTCCCCGAATTGAGTACTGTTAAATTGGGTAATTGTAACACTGGCTAATTACCGCACTAATAAGCAAAAGTATGCATTAAATCTGTATAGAGAGAAGTCATAATTCTAAATAAAATCTCTATGCAAACAAGTCATAATTCTGAAAAAGTCAGGTGTAAACAAGCCAGGAGAGCACTGTAAGTCAAGATAAAATGTCATTTTGTTTTTAGTAACAAGATCCATAAAACTAGTACAAACACAACACAAATACAATTAGACTTCTCATGAATGTGTTCAGAACGGATGAAATACATTAAACAACAAAATGTGCTATGTGCAGATACTGAAGAAACAAATAGAGAACACTAGATACATCTGTTGAAAACATGACAAAGTAGATGTAACATGACAGTGCTTGCACTACTCAGAACTATAAGAGAGTCACCAATTATGCAGCAACGAAGGACCAAATTATGTAACAGGGTTGACTAAATTATGTAGCAAGTAAAGGAAATTATGCAGTGCATGTAATGTTGGCACATTCTGTAGCAATACTATTTTTCCATTTTGTGATTTTAACACAAATTAATAATGTCTGGGCTTAAGTTTAATTGCATTAATACCAGCTTGAGACGTGTATTTAGCTACAGGTTTTCATAACTCCAGTAGCCCTGGGTAAAAGACAGTCTCGGGATTTCAATGGCACGTTTACCCCCTAAGAAGTAAACAGTTTTAATAATGTGGGACATTTTTTGTGGCAAATGCAGAAAGAACAATTGATGGACAGAATGCAGAACAATGTCATACATTCACCCCAGTACAGAGATCTGGGCCTAAATCCATCGTTTTTTTGCTCACCATGCCATTCCAGTTTGGACCCAGCCATATGCAAATCAGTCTTGACCCTGTGCCTCATGGGAACAGTCCAGCCCGAACTGCCAAGCCATGTCCTCCCTGGACTGGAAACAAGCTTCCTAGGACCGGTTTCGTTTTTTTTTTGTGGAGCACAAATCAATCATTTAAAACGTATTTATAATGGTGCTCCAAAAGCAGATCAAAATATATCAAATATAATAAGAGCCATAGAGCACTACACGGCGAGTAACATCAACAACATATTTTCATAATGAGAGAAATCATATCCTCTAAAATTTATATTAAAATAATATCTTCTATGTTCATCACCAAATTTGACAAATTAAAAAATGTAGAAACCTAGAAACTATAAAGGGCACATGTTAACAGAAGCTCCTGGAATGTACCTCACTCTGAAATCAAACTCCTGCAGTGACACCACCCATTTACTAATCCGGCTTGACACGGCGTCCTTTTTTCTCAAAAACTTCTGCCTCACAAACATTCCCTCAATTTCCTCAATATCTTGACTGCTCAGAAAATACACAGGGCCTCCCTTTGTATCACCCAATATCGGTGCTCTGAAACCTTGAGACTCCTTGAAATAAACGTTATTGTTCTTTCCTTTCCATCCTTCTTTAGTTTTAACACAGCCCCCAAGCCCTTCACACTTGCATCTGTTATCAGATATGACTTATCTAGCATGCTAAAACTCTCCAAGAAGGGTGCCTTGGCCAGATCCTTCTTCAAATCACTTTACTCTTCTCCACATAGCTCTGACCACAGACATCTTACCCCCCTTTTCAACAAACCCCTCATGTTATTTGCTCTGCTTCCAAAGTGTGGAATGAACTTACCATGGTATTCTGCCACTCCCAATAACTTCAGTAGATCTTCTTTTTTTCCAGGATAGGAAGATCTTTAATGGGGTCAACCAATTCTTTATTGGGTTCCACTCCAGTGTTATGTTTCATATAGGTACCCCAATTTAGGCTTCTTGAGACTGACCTTTTACCTAGTTACAGTACTGCTTACAGGACGTGGGGTTTTCCCTGAAAACTAGCCTCATTCATTATGCCAGAGGATTCTTGGAAACTCAGCAGGACTATCATCTCCTGCATAATAACTATGTATAAGGGTCATTCCTTCCGTCATCCTAAGTCCGACATGACACAGCAAGGTAGATCCCCTGAGGGTACCACTTTGGGTATATAAACACCATATCTTTGCTGATGCAACGAGGGAAGAAAAGGACTTCCATGCTGACACACTGACACAAGACGCTGAGGTTCCTGCACGCAGACACTCCAGCTCGCAGTGGTCTGACATCCCTCGCGGGGTGTCCATCTCGTGACCAAGACGGGGTCCCACAGTCTCTCACTTCAGGCAATGGGGTTGACTTTATCCTAGAGGGATTCTTGGCTTTAGACCTACATATATGCTAGGTACACTTAGGTATATCTAGTTAGGGTCACATCATAGGAGTATGCATTATTACTGTCATGTATTTTTATACCTGCCTGTATTCATCGTTTTAGAACTATGCTAGGAATCTACCATCCTTTTACTCTGTTGGTGCTTTTAATCAGTTATATCTGTGTCTGTCTAATGGTTGTTTCGGCACACCTATTTTACACTAGAATGAAGCTGGTTCAATAAATGCTTATTGAAAACGTCCCCACCGTTTATTCTGTGTATCTCTCTGAGACAAAGTGAGCACAAGTGACTGAGCAAAAAGTATCACACTGTTTCCACGCTCCCTGATGGGACAGGGTTTTCATGTTCGATAGTTGCCAAGAACTATTCTCTCCTTGGTAAGAGGGGTTTCTAGTGGCACTGTGAGCTAGCTGGTATACAGCCAAACATACCCAGTGGGGGTGTCTGGAATCAGTCTGGACACCAATCCCACAGTCTATTTTGTCTAAACGAGCAGATCCTATATAGGTTTATAGGAACTACACGACACCAGCACCCGATAATCTGTGTCCCAAATACACAATCTCCTCACAACCCTACCTACATGTGCTCTCCTTCATGGTCAAACCTCTCTCCTTAAAACATTTCGATACCATCCGCAACCTACTGTCATAACCTTCCCTTGACGCACCAAACACAAGCACATTGTCCTGATACATTTTGATGCCCTCAACCCCCTCCAACACACTCTCCATCACTCTCTAGAAGGTCAAGGCAGCTGAAATTAAGCCAAATGTCATCCGAATAAATGTATACACCCCAGATGAACATATAAATGCATTCGAAGATTTAGAACCCTCCTCCAATTCTTTTTGATTATACTCATTGTGCAGGTCAAGGGTGGAAACCACACTTGCACCTTCCAGTTGACTCAGTTTTTGGGGATGTTAAGCAATAACTGCTTTATTCAGCCCCCTCAGGTCCACACAAAACCTGATCTCCCCTGAAGGTTTTTTTGCCAAAACTACAGGCAAAATCCATTCTGCCGCTTCCACCTCCTGGATAATGCATTCCCTCTTAAGTCTGTGTACTTCCTCCCTCATGGCTTGTTTCATAGTTGAGGAACTCCCATCACCCTGCACACAACAGATGTAGAATTATCTTTCAACTCAATCGTATGCACATACCCAGTGAGACAACTCAACCCATCATTAAAAACTTCTGGGAACTTCCCCACCCAACAGTGTGGTTCTGCATTTTCTACCCCACCCTGCACATCCCCATACTGACACTCTCCCGAGATTCTGTCAACTCCTGCTCCTCTTTGTAACCCATCATTCCTCCTTCTCAATACAATTGGTGGTACACTAATGGGATATAACATAACTTTATAATTCCTTTGGAGGCCCCAACTAATTATACTGTCCCCTTTACATGAAACATAAATCTTCCCTGCAGTTAAACAATATTTATATTCCAACTCACCCAAGAGATAATGTGCAAACTTTATCGTTTGGCCAGCATTTTGTCATAGAAAGATTTCAGACCCAAAGTAATTTTTGCACCCACATCAAATAAAATTTTCAGCTTCAGACCATTCTCACATACATCATCCACAGGCCCCCGTTTTCCAGAATCATGAACCTGCAATTCAATTTGACCACGTTGTAATTCATTATGAAAATTGTCATCTTGATCATTATCCAAACCCAACGCTTTTACTCTATTATTCTTGTTCTTTGTCCTACAATTTTTTGCATAAGGACTTTTATTACCACAGGTTCTACTAATCACACCCCAGGCTGGACACTTTTTATCACTGCCCATATTACCACTCACACCACACCTGTTACATTTTCCTGTGGATTTCATTCTCTGTACACTCTCACCTTTGGCATCCTCCAGTTTTACTTTATTGACCCTCGGTTCAGGTTCTTTCCCACACTGGTTGATATCCTTCTTAATTACATCAACACATTCTAATGAATGTTCAATTTTCTTTGCCATAAGTAAAACCTCATCCAATTTAGGATCATCTTTTAGCCAGATCTCATCTCTCACCCTTTCAATACAACACCCTAACATAAATTGATCCCTGATTCTTTCTTCAAGACCTCTCCAAATTTACAAGTGGAGGTGAGCTTCTGCAAGTCCAATTTTTTTTATTTATTTTTTTAAATGTTTAATTTTTTTAAATTTCCATAGTTACTAAAAACCATAGCAATGCAATAAAACAGCCCAAAATCCTGTAAATACACATAGTAAAATGTGGACTGACGGGGACTGCTAAGGGACATGTACTAGCTAAAAATTGATCATCATAAGCATTTTATGATTAAAAAAGCAGCTTTTTTTTGCGAGTCGAGTTGTCCCGTCGATTGAGAAATTGGATGGTGTGTGTGTCACTGAACCAGGAGAAATTGTTGATTGCTTCGCAGAATATTTCCGTGGGGTGTATTCCCCGATATCTTCCCGCTCGGAAGAGGATTCCCATGCCCTGCTTAAAGACATTGCGCTGCCTTCCCTTTCGGAGGAGGATAAAGTGTTGTTGGACGCGACCCCGACATCCGAGGAGATTGCCCTCGCCATACGTTCGGTCGCCTCCGGCAAGGCCATGGGTCCTAATGGCCTTCCCATCGAATTGTACAAACTACGACCAGATACACTGGCGCCGCATCTCCGTGCTATGTTCCTCGCAGCCCGCTCGGCGGGTTCCCTCCCGCTGGACCAGCGTCTGGCCACTATCATGGTTATTCATAAGGAGGGGAGGCCGCGGGATCGGGTCACGTCTTACAGGCCCATTTCGCTGCTGAATGCGGAGCCCAAAATTCTAGCCAAGGTGCTGGCCAATCGGCTGGTTGGCGTGGTGTGCGATCTGATTCACCAGGACCAGTCCGGCTTTATCCCTCATCGCAACACCGCGCTAAACCTGCGGCTTTTGCATGGGGTGCTCGCGCGGGTCCCGTTCATACGAGAGCCGGCCATTTTGGCATCCTTGGACGCCACTATGGCGTTCGACACGCTTGAGTGGCCATATATTTGGACGACGCTGGCTAAGTTTGGTTTTGGCCCGGGATTCATTGGTTGGGTGAAACTGTTATACTCCGGACCGCTGGCGCAGGTGGCGGTGAACGGTAGAGTGTCGGCTCCGTTTGAGCTGGGCAGGGGCACGCGGCACGCGGCAGGGCTGCCCGCTGTCGCCGCTCCTCTTCGCGCTTGCCTTGGAGCCCCTGGCGGAGTGGCTGCGGTGGCATCCTTCTATTCGTGGTCTCCGATGGACCCCCGAGTATGAGGATCGCGTATCTCTTTACGCGGACGATATTCTTTTATACCTCGCTTCCCCGCGTAAATCGCTGATTGTGCTAGTGGATGTTTTGCATTCATTTGGCCGCAATTCCGGCTTAGTCATCAACTGGGCTAAATCCTGTGTGCATGTCCTCTCCGGGGAGGCTCCTATCCTTCCGCGGGGTTGTCCTATCCAGGTCACTCCGCAGGGATTTAAGTACCTGGGTATCTTTATTACCCTGGACGCTGAGGCCCGATATAAACAGAACTTGCTCCCCCCCCTCCAGCGCCTGAAGGAGGACGTGGCGCGTTGGAGGCGCTTGCCACTCTCACCGCTCGGTCGTGCGGCATTGTTTAAGATGATGTCGCTGCCACGTTTCCTATATGCTTTACAGAACACGATGGATGTTGTCCCGGCGCGCTACTTTCGCGAGGTGGAGGGTCTGCAGCGACACCTGTTCTGGGAGGGGAGGCCGCGTATCGCCCTTGCGAAACTGACGCTCCCGTGGTACGACGGGGGGGTCGCCCTTCCAGACATCAAACGGTATTACTGGGCCTCCCAGCTGGCTGCGATAAACCACGGCCTTTATGGGCCCGCTCTTAACCCGGCCTTTGAAATGGATAAACTGTTACTGCCGGGTGGTGACTATAATCGTGCGCTTTATTCTAGATCGCTCGACGCACGTCTGACGGGCCCTACGCGGGTCGCGGTACGGGTCTGGTACGCGGCGAACTTGGCGATGGGGTGGAAAGATCGGTTGACCCGGGCGACGCCACTGTATGCATCTGAGCGGCTGGGCTCCCTGTGGACCTCGAAAGGCTTTGAGAAGTGGGACATGATAGGCATCAGCAAGGTGGGCGATCTCTGGACGAGGGGGGGATTCAAAACGTTCGAGGTGCTGCAGACGGAATTTCAGTTGCAGGATAGGGAGTACTTTCGATATATACAGGTCCGTCACGCGTTGTGCTCCGTATTCCCGGATGTTGCCTCCATCCCGGAGTACTCCCCTCTGGAAGATAGAGTGCTAGATGGGCATGTACCGGATGGCACGATTTCATTGATTTACAAAAAGCTCATCAACGATCGCTCGGGACTGCTGACTAGCCTTCGTGAGGCGTGGGTCGCCGAGGGATTGGAGCTGGATGACGAAGACTGGGTGTCTGCGGTGGCCTCCCCGAAAGAGGTGGCCATACCGGCCCGCCTTCGCTTCGTCCAGCTCAAAATACTCCATAGGGTCTATGTCACGGGGCCGGGTCTGATGCGTATGGGATATGCCGTGGATGGGTAGTGTAAGCGTGGGTGTGGTTCTTTAGGGACCTTCTTCCATATTCTGTGGGAATGCCCGGAGGTGGCGCGATTCTGGCGTGGTGTGCATGCGGTGTTGCAGGCGGTCACGCATGTGACGCTGCTTCCCGAGGCGAGGAGATGTCTGCTGAATGTGTGGGAGCCGACTGACTACTCAGCGCCGCAGACGTGGTGGGTGACTCTGGGATATATGGTAGCCAAGCGTGACATAGCGCAATTGTGGGGCTCCCAGAGGTCGCCAACGGTCTCGGCGTGGAAGGACAACATGGATTGGTGTATGTTTCGGGAAAAGGTAGTGTATGTTGCGAGAGGTAAGCCTGGGAAATGGGTGAAAGTGTGGGGCCCCTGGAACTCCTACCGTGGCAGAATTTGTACCCCGCCACTGACGCCTGAGCTGGCACTGGCCCCGTCTCCCTAGTCTGCTTGTCGCCTTGGTTCTGGGAACTGAGTCCACTTTGTTTCCGCCCCGGCCCTCCCCCCCCGCTATTCCTGTGGATCGGTAGGGTCCTCCCCAGGGGAGCTCGTACTGCTGCTTTGACTTTTGCTGCCTTGTGGATTTGTTTGTTGTTTCTTATATAAAAATGGAACCGCCATTTGGGGGGTCCGGACGGTGTGGCCGCCAACGCTTCTTTCAACTCCTGTGATCTCTCTCACGTTGCAGAGTGTGCTTACTAACTGTATTTTATGCTCTTACTGTTTGCTAGCGGCCGGCCCGAAGGTTGTAGGCCCATCTTTGTATATCTTTTGCATTCTGTAATAAAGGTAACAAAAAAAAAAGCAGCTTTGTCAATTAGCTGTCACACTCTCATAATAATTGTCCGAGTGCGGTTAGATACAAAGTATGCAATATTCAAAACAATGATTCAAGTATTTATAAAAATGGGGTCAGTGGTTCGGCAGCCTGGGAGGTGGCTTTAGGGTTCAATTGCCCTTGGTCGAATGGGGCCAACTATTAACTTAGATGGTGTGGTAGATGCTGATGTAGTTGCTGTTGTGCTTGACAATCATTTATTGACTTGTAATAAGAATGTGGCTGTCCTGCAGGATAGCTGGGTTGAGTTGCTTTTCAATAGTGTCATAACTGCTGCAAGTTCTTCTCCTGAGTGCCCGGAAGGCAGTGCACAATAATTTCTGTCTGAGTTAGTTTACTGCTGGGCAAATACACAGAAGTGTAATTGGCTTTCCTCAAAAAGGCCATATAAATGGCAGAGCAGATCAGGCCAACTTTGTTTCCATGATGAGACCTGGTCTTTTGAGGGAAAAGCTCCCATGCGGATAAAGTATGAAGAAAGGTTGGATAGTTTGGGAAATATGACATGTGAGGTATGTTTGGGGGCCCCAGTTGATGTAGGATTGCGGCACTGACCAACCGTGCTTTTCCCAGCAATTTCTGCTTTATCGAGCGGCCAGGATTTTACTTTGAACGCTTTGTTGGCAATTTCTTTAAAAGCTGTGAGGCTGATTTTTGATTCCCAGGCTTCCAAGAGAATGAGAGTTGTTAATGCTTGTTGGAGCACTGTTATCCAGTTGTTTTTTTGAGTGTCCTTGCTCCCCATTTCGGTCCAGCACAAAGCAGCCAATGACTAGGATGGATCAGCTCTCATCTTCCAGCACAATATTGTTAAAGCAGCCATCCTTACCGGGGAGTTGGTGAAAAAGCCCGAAGTTCAAGCTCACTTGTGCTTGAGAGATGTAACGCGGAATGTGAAAAATGCGTTTGAACAGGGTGGACTGTAATTGATTAAGAGTGGTTGTGTCCTTGCCCTTCAGGAGTTCTGAGCCGTAGGTCAGCGAGGGTAGAAACTTCGCCCCGATAATTTGCAACAAATATGACTATGACGAGCTCCCCATCTTTTTTGGATTGCAAAATATAATTTGTTGGCTAAAGACCTTCTTTGTGCTAAGTGCGTTTTGAAGTTTGATCTTGAGTCCATTTCCCATGGGTAGATATATATAAGAGGTGACAAGATCGAGATTATTCCCTGCTGCTTTCCTTTTGAATTTTGGGTTATGCTGACTGTTTTTTTTTACAAGAAACAGGTGACTTTTGTTTTGCTGTAGATCAGCCTCAGATCCGCTGTTTCTATGTATTTGAGAAGAGTGGTTATGAGGCGTTGGAGGTCAATTGGTGTCTGGCTGCATAAGTCTATGCCATCTGCATATTGTAGGCTGTAAATTCGTCTCTGCAAGTTTTGGTGGGTCGCCCTTTACTTTTGATAATTGAGCTTCCATGTCTGCTGTATATATGTTGAAAAGACAGGGGGTGAGGATGCATCCTTGTTTTAGGCCGATGAATGTGGACATCTTTCTTGTTGCTTTGTCACCCATGCCTATTTTAATTCATACCCAGGTATCAGTGTGCATCACAGTTACATAGTTCTCCTCTGACTCTTGTAACCTTCGTACTCTCCTACCAAAGTGGTATCTGCTTGTCCAGCTTTTTTATGTTCACCTCATATTCATTAAGGTCTTCTGTCACCTCCACCTGCATCAGGTAGATGTTCGTATACCTTCTGACCTTCTGAGCCTAGGCAATGCAGAAGGAGGGAGGTTTTTCTTTCCACACTTAATGAGGTTCCCCATACCCTAGCATAGTGCAAAAAACCTTTCTTCCACTTTGACCATGTCAGAACTGGTTCCCCTGGTGACATTGGGAAGAATGGTGGAGGAGTTATATTCTGCATTACACCCCACTTTTATCACTCCCACCTGTTTGGAAGAAACCAAAACAATAAAGTACCTAGAACAATAAACACTAATCACCACACCTACAACTTTAGGAGTAATGGAAAAGGTTGACATGTACAACCCTCTTAGAGCACGTAAAGGACTCCTGGGAATTAAAAGCCCCTTGGTCCAGATAATTTCATCCAATGGGTCCCTGCCCTGGGGTGGGTACACCCCCTATCCTGCCACTCTCCTGTGGGAGGGGGGCAGTAGCCTAGTCCTGATTGGGCAGGGCCTCCCATCTTCAAGATGGCGAGTGCCCGGAGATGTGCTTCGCCTCGCCTCCCCCACCTGAGGGGTGGGGTTGGCAGGCTGGCACATCCCTTGTCCTTATTTGGGGTTTCCGGACAGTCTTACCGCCAGAGTGGGGGTTAGAACTGGTGGGGGCCAGTTTGCTGGGTACAGCATTTGGCCTGGGGAAGCTCACAGAGGCGTCATGCCTTTGAAGCTTCCCCCGTCCATCCTGGGGGAGGAGACCTAGCACCTCGCCCAGGATGTGCATTGTTGCAGGCCCAGGACAGCAGGGGCTCTCCTACCCAGGGGTCCAGCAACATGTCTGCTGTGTGGCAGCCTAGGCAGCCTCCCAGACCAGACGTGGATTGTAGGTTAGGTTTCAGTGGGCATCTCTAAGATGCCCTCTGTGCTGCTTTGTACATTAAATCCCACACTGGCATCAGTGCCGGTTTAATGTGCTGAGAAGTTTGATACCAAACTTCTCAGTCTTCAGTGTTGCCATTATGGTGCTGTGGAGTTCGTGTTTGACGAGCTCTCAGCACCATGTACTCTTAAATGGCAGCACTGCACTTACAGTGCCCAGGAAAGGACCTGGGTACTGTAGGGGCACAGGGCTCATGCTCCTGTGCCCACACCACTGGCATAGGGCACCCAGCTAGAGGGGTGGCTGATGTATGCCAGGGCAGTGTAGGTGGTGGGCATGACACACAGGGATGTGTGCCATGTCGACTCTTTGTTTTGTCTTGTACCCAGACACTCAGCCTGCAAGGGCAGTGTGTGTGTGTTAGGGTACAGGGCCTCTAAGGGTGGCACAATGAGTGCTGCAGCCTTTAGAGGCCTTCCCTTGTCACAAGGCCCTGGGTACCTAGGGTACCATTTACCAGGGGCTGACATGTGGCCAGGGTTTGCCAATTTGGGATTGAGGTTTTTAGGGAAGGAACATAGGCCCTGGGCACCGGATTGGCAGGAGTCCAGGGCACACTCAGTCAAAGTACATTCCGCAATTCAGCAAAAAGTGGGGGCATACCATGCAAGAAAGATGGCACTTTCTCACACACCAACACAAGAAGCCCAACTTAAGGCCTTCCTCCAAGATGACAGCAAGCCGTCGCAAAAACATAGAGATCCTATGTACACGCGAAATGGTGGCTGACAGACGGGTTTACATCAGGTGTGCATGTCACCGTAGGCACACCTGGACTCCACCGCTATGCCTCCTCCTCTCGTCAAAGTGTGCATCGTGAGAGCTGTGGGCACATCGATGACCTTGCGGATACACAAGCTCCTCCTCACAATTCCCTCGCACTCTGTCCACACGTTCCTCGTGCCTGTACTGGCACCTCACAGATCACGCACACTGACCACTTCTTCCTCGTGCCCGAAAGTCAGGAAGCCAGGTAAAATTTCGACTACCGTCCAGTAAATCCACACAGTATAGGATAGGCTCCACACCAAGTCCCTGGGAGCAAGACCAGACCATCACCCAAGCTGAATCCAGGCAACATAAGATGAAAGGGCTTGGTCTTTAGCCACGAGGTTCACTTGTCACTGCAATACCCTTTCTCATACGCTGTTCCTCCAACTCGTCGCCATTGTAATGAAGAGGTACCACCAGAAATCATCTTTGAACATATTTATTGTAAGAAGGTAGTAACAAACGCCTCATTTACCCGTCAGCTCCAGCTTCTCGCAACTGCCAAACCCAGAATCCCCACAGCATTCCGCATTCCAAGTCCATCCAGAAGTACCCATGGTTCCGCCCATGACATCTTCAGCAAGATACCACAGTTTTCATAATGTGGGACATTATATGTGGAGCTCAAATCAATAATTAAAACATATTTATAATGGTGCTACAAAAGCAGATCAAAATATACCAAATGTAATAAGAGTGATAGAGCGCTACACGGCGAGTAGCATCAACAACATATTTTTACAATGAGAAAAATAATATCGTCCAAAATTTTAATTGTAATATTTTCTTATATGTTTTCACCAACTTTTACAAATTTATAAATGTAGGAATCAGGAAACTATAAAGGGCACATGATAACAGAAGTTGTTCCCCAATGCTACTAATAAAGAAAAGCACATTTTCAATCCGCAAACTTGAATTGGGCCTTTTTAGCTAGTCAAAGCGAGTTCACATGAGGTTACTGATGTCCACAAGCAGTGCATCAAACCTTCGTGTTCAGTGAAGCAGCTTCTCAAATTGTTGTCATGCAGCCCATGAAGGTACTACACACTTGATGGTACAAAGATTACTACACAAGAAGCTGCCTTATTACATGCCAGTAGGGCTGTTTGGTACCTTACAATGGATAACGGAGTGTGATGATCAGGTCAATAGCTATCAACAGTGCAGCAGGTGCAGTGACATCAGGATCCAGGGGACTTAAGGGCCCCAATGAACCTTAATTATCAATACATTTTTCATTACCCAACAATAAGTCAGGAACCCGTTTTCCTAGCTCGGGGCCCATGCCAACCTAACTAAGCCGCTGATGAGTATGTACAATTTTAGCAGTTTAGGGACTGCAAAGGTGACTGTCGGAGAGATGGTCATTAAAGAACATGTGCTCATGTGTGACATCACTAAGCTGGCACTTCTAGCAGGTAGTGGAGATGGTAAGATCTTCCCAGAGCAGACATCAAAGGACTCCGTGAGCAATGAAGAATAATGTCTAGGTTTGGGGCAGGCTTACAGCACTTATCAACTCTGAGCTACTGTTTGGGCCACTTAGGCCCATATTCTCAGACAGCCAATCGCTGGATATATCGTGCCCATGGTAACCGATTCTAACTGGTGTCTTTGCCTCTGTTACCAGCCAAGGCACGTATTCGAGCCATGAGTGGACAATCACATGTAGAGACATGAGTTACTGTGTCCACTACTGTGTGGGATTTTCCATTCTGGGTCTTTTTCCATGCACATGCTCCATCTGCTTTCAGGAATAGGAAAATATACACAGAAAAGCATCTACATTTCCGCAGCGATCAAAACTTGAAATTATGTAGGGTGGGGGCGACGGAATCTACTGTGGAGAGACCACTCTTCCCAACTCTGACTGGGGTCTTAGAGTCAACCAGTGGGTCCACATTGAAACTCCAGGTCATTTTTATAGGAAGAGAAGTTTGAGAAGTTAACACCACCCATGTCTATCAGTCTCTGGAACCTGGGGCCCGATTCACAGAACTAACTTAAGACAAAATCCTAAACTTACTACCATTTTGGTATTCACAGAAGGCACTTACTCATTTTGGTATTCACAGAAGGCACTTACTCATTTCAGTATTCACAGAAGTTAGGAGTCCTAACTTTAGGACTCCTAAATGCCTTCTGTGAATACCGAAAGTCTTAAAATTAGGATTTTTCTCAGTTTAGTAGTAGTATAGTTAGGACTCCTAACTTTAGGACTCCTAAATGCCTTCTGTGAATACCGAAAGTCTTAAAATAAGGATTTTTCTCAATTTAGTAGTAGTATATTTAGGACTCCTAACTTTAGGACTCCTAAATGCCTTCTGTGAATACCGAAAGCCTTAAAATTAGGATTTTTCTCAGTTTAGTAGTAGTAAAGTTAGGAGTCCTAACTTTAGGACTCCTAAACTGAGAAAAATCCTAATTGTAAGACTTTCGGTATTCACAGAAGGCATTTAGGAGTCCTAAAGTTAGGACTCCTAACTTCTGTGAATACCAAAGTGAGTAAGTGTCTTCTGTGAATATCAAAATGAGTAAGTGCCTTCTGTGAATACGAAAATGGTAGTAAGTTTAGGATTTTGTCTTAAGTTAGTTCTGTGAATCGGGCCCAAGGAACGGAATTGGCTGCTGTTTGTCAATTTATAGAAATGTGATAATGTCCTTATAGAAGGTGGAGAGTGGAGAGGGGTAGGGCTGAAAAGAGAAGAGGCAGAGAATGAGCAACAAAATCATCATTCTCGTTTTGTCTTGCCATCTACAACATGGGGACCTGCAAATTTGTCATGATTACCTTTGAAGGGATATAGAATTAATGGCCAAAGTAGAATAAAAAACTATAGCATAGAGAACTCCCAAATATTTAATTGAAGATGATGTGCCTGGAATGAATTGGGAAGAACAGAATTTGAAAAAGGCATGACCTCATATCTTTAAGATTAATTTTATAGTTTGGAATGGATGAATAATGGGTGACCTCCAGGACCAAAGGGGGTCAAGTGTGGAGGAGGTCAAGAGGATCATGTGGATTTCATCAGCATATGTCAACAGTTTGAACGTAGAAGCAGAAATCCCTTTAATTTCATTGACTAATAGCATTTTCTCTATAAAGTGTTCTATGGCAAGAGTAAATAATAGCGTGACACTTGGCGAGTCTACAGGAAAAGTACTTAGAGGCACTATCAAAAGCAAGTCTTGGGAATGTGGTGTAGTGTTTGCACGAGACAGAGTAATCCCTCTGGGAAGCCAGACCCAGAACAGAAGAGATCATTCTAAGCAGCCACGGGCCACAGCCACAGTTTGAATGCGTTGAGCCTTTCATGGTAAAACTGGCCAAAGAGGTTTCCTAATAGAGGCCCTAGGTTCTTAGCAGATGTGACCTAGCAGCCCACAAAACTATCTATGGCTGAATTAGTTTGGGACTTTAGGTTACTTATGAGTCGGTGTTCAAAGTAGGGGACAGGAGTAAACTACCGTAGCTCCGCGAGAAGGATGCTGTCGTAACACACTAAGCTTTGTAGTCAGAATCCAATGAGAGTGATGCTCTTTTCTGTCTCTCACTGCCTCCATCAGTGACTATCTGTACAGGGATATGCGGGCCATTGATAGAAATAGGGAAAAAAGAATCAGGCTATAAAGCAATCGTAGACAGAAGACTTTGCCACTCTGGCTCAGCCCTTCTGTTGCTCAAGAACATAGGCAGGATGTAGCAGATCTCTATAAGACAAGACTTGTCATAAAAGTTTGCATGCTTCGCTGTAAGAGTGAAAGGATATACCTGAGGAACATCTATGCGTAACCAACTCTCTTTACATTGAGGTTGAATTTGTAATTCCTGAAAACTAAACACTCAAAGAATGAGTATCTCACATATGTATGTACTGGCATTTCTCCCTATAACCAGAAACTACCTCACTACACACTCCTCTTTTGTGGAAGATGAGTTATAGTTTCTGCTTGACTTCTGTAGAACTGCTTGGTAATTAACCATGTTAATCTTCTGATGTTCCCAAATCTTGGCAATTCGTATGGGCATACCAGATCTCTACGATCTTATGCTTGACATTCTTATATCCATGCAAAACATAGTTCACTCTGAGACTCAATTCTATTCCAGCGCAGGAAGAACCTTAGTAAGAGGAAACCACCCAGTCTTAGACGTGTTCATATAAATATTCAAGATGTAGTACAAAGTGCATTTTTAATCAAGAACACTACTTCCTGAACACTTCTCTTTATTTCCAATGTCCGACAGTCCAAATCCACAGGAATCAATAGGTCTTGGCAAGGAAATCTGAGATCTATGTAGTAAGATCTTTGTCTCATCTCAGATCCATACAGCACAGTAATGCAGCTATTTTGTATCACAACTGCCTAGAAACGTTGCAAAAAATGACAAGGAAAGTTATACCTGATAATTCAAAATGGCCGCCGTCTCCTCAACAGGTGGGAGTTTATGGCCTGCTTATAATTTCTGAATGCTGCCACATAGTATGTTCACACAGAGTCAGTCCAGACAGGGGCGTAACACAAGCCCCCGCAGTGCGGGGGGCCTCAAGCTCCAGGGGGCCCCCTCAGCACAGTTCTTCGGCGAGAGAGCTCCTGATAGAGTCCGGAAGGGGCCCCTCCACATACCCTGCAGGGGGGCTACCTCAATTATCATTAAGCCACTGCGTCCAGAGAGTACCAACACTCCATGAATAATGCCAGTATTTCCTTCCTTGAAACAAACTTAGCATGAGCAGGGGTGAAGTATCGCTTCTCTGTACTCAATCCATGCTAAGTAGTAAGCAGTGGGTCCAACCTGCTACTTGAGGGGTGCCAGGTTTCGACTAGCTCTGAAAGGTATTATCGGATCAGAAGATAGGTCTCTTTTGCAATGCTTTGGGGTTTTAAGTGACTGGCAGTGGTACTGAGGCCAAAGTAGCATCTCCACTTGAGTGTGAATCACTCTTTATGTCAAAAAGCAGCAGGTGAAAGATGAGGTGCAATAAGGAAATATTTTGCTGAGTAGTAGAGGGTCCAGCCAACTATCCAAACACCAGTTAAAACCGGGTTCAGACATCCATATGAGGCATGCAGTGGTGAAGACTGACAATGATTATGTCAGGCTGCGAAGGGAGCCAAGAGCAGATCACAGATGATGAGGGTGTGTTCGCTAGAAGACAGCGGGAGCGGTAGAAGGCCTATCAGATACACAAGATTACAATCGGAGGCACCAGAATTTAGAAGGCACCTAGACTTTATGGTAACAGCAAATTATCTTTTTACAGCGTCATTTGTGCTGCCCAAGTTGTGCGATCTTCTTACATAGGTGATCTTAGTGGACTCTCAGAGGCCATATTCAAGTGTAGGTTGCACTCATCGACTACAGAACCAAGCGTGCAAAAGACATCCTGGGTTGGGGTCATTAAGGGAGATTGAAGCTCAACATGATTCTCCATTCAACCCTGTAGACAGACTCGTGGCCGCTCAGTGTTAAAAAACATCCACCTGATGAAGGTGTCGGGCACCAGTTAAGAAGAAGACAGGGGCTACAGATGAGGCAACCAGTAGGCATGAGGTTTTGAACACCACAGATTTAGAGCAGGACTCTGGCAGGCAAGGTGCAGTCGGGTCTCTGAAATCCTGGAGAGAAGGCTGCGAGGTTGCCAGGTGTCTTCTCGCCTGGGACCTTTTGGGCGATCTCTAATGCCAGTGATACTGCTGGCTCATGAGCAGCTCTCCAGAGGTTGTGAGTGGTGCTCAGGGGACGAGAAGTTGTCAGTTCCAGCTTTGGTGGGTGGGAGGAAAGGCGGTGGCCAGTGAGCTCTGCATCAGTGGTGCAGATCCTTCAGCGCTGGTACCCTTGTGCCAGGACATGTGCAGTTTGATTTCCTCCGTTGTTCCACAGATTCCATTCCACTTGAAGATTCAGAATGGCCGACGCTACTTGTGTGGAGACATCAGAGCTCAGAAGTGGTTCAAGCAGGGATAGCTTTAGCTCAGCTCTTTGGTTCCTAAAGTCAAGGAAATTCTGAAGCATTTTCAGGTGTTTGCATAGTGGGGGGGTGGGGGAGTCTGCTTTTCCAGCATTCTTTTTTCCCAGCAGCCGAGCCAAGCCTTCCAGCACTCTGGGATTTTTTAGCCTATATTTGTTATATTGCATTTTATTATCATACTCTATAGTGCTTCCTACTCCTGACTGGGCCACCAAGTGCTCCAGTTCTCAGCAGGATCCTGGACACTATTGCAGACCATAGAGCAGAAGCCACCATTGAACTAGATCAGAGGATTCCCAAGTGATGTACTGCAGTGTATGGAATCCACCCAGCAGTACAGAGGGCCCTACATGGCATCAAGCCAGTTAGGAAAGAGCCTCAAACCCTGAGGGCACTGACAAGCAACTACTGCACACTCTGGGCCTGATTACAAGCTGCAAGTTGCTGCAATAATAGTAAAACTGCATGCAGTGTTACTGTTACCGTGCAGTATATCTGCACCTCTACTGTGCAATTACAAGTAAAACTCAATGGAATGGGGAATTACTATGTGAAACTATTTTTTTCTGGTCATAAAAAAACATGACATTCCCAGTCTCATGGGGCATTAATGCATACATTTACCTCCCGCTTTAAGCAGGCAGTAAATGTATGCAAGGACCTGTGGGTGCGGTGGGGGTCAGGGACGGGAACGAGCAGAGTAGTGGAAAAGGGAAAAGGAAGTGTTTTTTCTGCTGCTGGGGCCTAAGCCTCTTGCAGTTTTTCTGGCCATAATTACCAGCTGGATATAGAGTATGTTTCGCTCACACTTGGAAAACCTAGGGGTGAAAAAACCTACTCACCCTGAATCAGGTGGAGACAAATTCTATCCGGTAATTTCACACTGCCTGGACCTCTCTGGAGTACGCCCGGGTGGTAAAGGCAACAATAAAATGAACAACCTAGGGGGATATTCTCAAGGAAGTGGCGGTGAGAGGTGTTAGCCTCCTTGGCTTAACGCCTCTCACCGCCACTTCGGAAATGTGAGGCTGCACCCTACTCGCAAGAATGTGGTGCAGCCTGGCGTTTCCCCCTGCGATGGCGCAAAGGTTCACAACTTAGCACCAATGCAGACATCCTTGCGCCAGAGTGCAAGGATGTCTGTGTGCAAGGGAGGGTTGTTTATGTACAGGAAGGTGTCCCTTCCTGCACATAAACAATCCTAAAATACCCTTTTGTAACTTTCATGTGTGAAGCAGCACACATCAAAGTTACAAAATGGCATTTATGAAAAGGTTTGTTCATGTACAGGAAGGGATACCTTCCTGTTTATGAACAAACCATGGCATTTTGTTTTTTCCATGTGCGCTGCACAAGGCAGCACATATGGAAAAAGCAAAAACGAGGAGAAATAAAGCATTTCTCTTTATTTCGCCAACTTAAGACCAGGATTTTCCTGGTCTTAAGTTCGGTGCTGCCACCTCTTATCGCCGCCCTTGATAATAGGTGGCAGCGTCGATCACAATGGGTGTTGCAGTGGAACGCCCATCGCAACACTCACTGCACGCCCCTTTCATGCTCAATTTAGCGTGAAAGGGGCCTTATTCTCAAGGCAGTGTTAAGCCACTTAACGTGGCTTAAAGCTACGTTAAGTGGGTTAACGGTGCCTAGAGAATAAGGCGTTGACCCTATCGCCACGGGAACGTCAGAAAAAGTGACGTTCCGGTGGCGATAGGGGCTTGAGAATATGCCCCCTAGTATATTCTCTGAGTACTCCATTCAGCAGTAGCGAAAACCATAGCGACTGTCATGACATATTCAGCCATGTTATACTGACTGTGAGGTTCATTCACCCAGGCGCAGTCCTGGCCCAACCCACTGGAATGGGTACCATTCCATAGAACGTGTGAATGGTGCAATGAGTGAAGCTCTAGAAGGAAGGAATTAAGGGTAGATGAAAAAGAACGTTGAGTCATAAGTGGGAGGTGTTATAGCCAGTGCTTAATTTGAGCAAGGGTTGAAGGTGGGGCCCACAGGCATTTAGTTTTGGGGACCTGCACTGAATTCTCCTGAACAGGCTTTGGCCCGGAGCAAGAGAGAAAACACAAACGGGAAAAGAGGAGGAAGAGGAAGATGGAGAACAGTGACAAAGGGAGAAAGCAGGGATAAAAAGAGCTTGCAAGAGTGAGCCAATGAGGCAGGAAGTCTGGGTGGCGGAAATAAAGAGGCTTGTGGTGGAACCAACACTACGCAGCCTTGGCATTTTGCCCCACCCCCCCCCCCCCCGAGCATTGATAGCATCGGCTGCGGGCTATTGAGCAAAACTTTGAGCCCCAACACACATTCTTTCACAAATTAAGCACTGGTTGTATGGCTGAAGCCTTTAGGCCCTACTTGACCCTGACAGGCAACTTTAGGAAAAATGCCACAGGAAGATGTCCTTAACCTCTCTTGCCATCACCTTGATTCCCTGGATAAAATCCCTGACAGGAGAGGTGTATGATGGTAGAAGCAAAACTGCAAGTCCAAGAAAGCAAATTCTTTTCGTAAAAAGCTACAATTGGTTCAACACCTGGCACACCAATGCATCTATAGAAGTTAAAAGATAACATACATTTCTACTTCATGACGTTGAGAACTTGTCAGGTTTTTGTTTTGGTGTTTAAAAACGTTCTCTGTTTTTTCACTGCCCCATATTCCAACGAAATAAAGTGTGTTAAATGATAACTGTGCATATTTTGGTTACTGTGCACCTCTTAGAGAATGGCATTTTACTTTTCAAAATACCATAATAAAAAGAAAGCAAGCATGAGTCATCTTACAATGATTATATTTGGTCAATCACTTTCCTAGACACATAGACGTTTACAAGACTGTTCTTAATAAGTTGTTGAGTTTGTAGAAAGCCCTACACAACAGTAATTGTGAGAAGATAATGCAGCATATGGAAAAAATAAATGTAATAAATGCATTGTTTTGAAGCTTTCCATTTGCCTGCCCTGGGTTTACTTTTCATGCGTTGTACAAGAAAAAAAGCCTAAGTTGCAAAGTCACTATATCATGAGGGAACAGCATGGATATGCTCAGAGCTTGTACAGAACAGAAAGTGCCTGCCTTCAAGTGGCTGCAGTCAAAATATAATTACATTTTGACCACCGCCAAACCAGGGAAAACAGCAGATGAAGAATACAGTGCAGAAGCAGAAATCCTTTCCAGGAGTATGACACTTGCAGCCGAACCAATCAAAGGCAGCACCTCCACTCTGCAAACATGAAGAGCAAAACTCTTATATCTCTGTAGGGGTTTGCCATCCAACTGTTGCAGCGGCATTCACAAAGGTAAACAGAAAAAGCACCATCCCAGTTTAGCAGTATTTGATACATTCACTGGCACTGCCACCTAAGAGACCACGGAAACCATTGAAACTATTACACACAACACAGTGCAGTAAGGTAACTTGCTCCATATTTACAAAGATATGGAACTTTTCTGCTCTCTCCTTGCGCTGGCGCGTTGTGTACTGCCTATGTCCAACTCAGGCTCCATGGTGCAAGGGTGCCTGTGTTACGGGCAGGATTGTTTTAGTGCTGGAAGGGGCACCTTCCTGGTCAAAGGCAATCTGTAGAGGCATATTCCTCTTTCTGTGGGTGCTGTAGCAGCACACATGGAAAGAGAAAGTAGTGAAGGAGTAATAGGGACATTTCTCCTTGTTACTCCTCTGTCGGGTAGGTGCACTATTTTGGCGCAGACCCAGGTTTATATGTCTTTGTAAATCTGAGTTTGAGTCAAAATACACGGATGAATGCATGGGAACTTGGGGGCAGATTATCAAGCCCCTTGCGCCGGCAGTGCGTCACTTTTTGTGATGCACCGGCAGCGCATTTTTCTTTCCCATACTTACAAGGACAGAAAAACCCACCCTGCGTGACTTTTCCTGTCCTTGTAAATACTGCTCCTTCATACGCAGCACTTTGCGTGAAAGGGGTGTTCCATGGGTGTTGCTGTGGGTGTTGCCATGCAACACCCATGGGACCTGACACATTTCCAGATTTACAAGAAATCGTAAATCTGTAAATGCGTCTGAATGCTATGCCTCCCCAGGGGAGGCTTAGGGTGGCACAACAAGGAGAAATGTTTTCATTTCTCCACGTTTATTTCCTCTTTCCATGCGTGCTGTATTCTGCAGCACACATAGAAAGAGGAAATCACCTCTGGTGATTGTTTATGTGCAGGAAGGTGTCCTTCCCGCTCATAAACGATCATTTAAACAATGACGTTTTGCAAGTTCTATGTGTGCGAATGCAGCACACATTGAAGTTGTAAAACGCCATTTCTGATTGTTTACATGCAGGAAGGGAACCAATCTCCCCACGACGCAGGCTTCCTTGCACCATGGTGCTAGGGTGTCTGCGTCAGCGCATGGCAGCAGTTCATGCGCCAGCTCAGGGGGAAGCACAGAGATTCGACAGGGCCAAACTGGGACAAAAAAAAAGGCCCTGGCACCAAAATAAAAATTATACCAGTTAACAAACCAGATAGCTAAAAGAAATACCCGCATTTGCAAATCAGCCCAGTTTTGAACTTGCAAAGACAAGGGAGCAAATTTATCACGGTTTTGTGTTGCCCTTGCACCACGCAAGGGGACGCAGGGTGACGTAAAACCTAAGTGAAGTTAACAAGCCACGCAAGCCACCTTGATAAATCTGGAGCAACGCAGGCCAGCACACATCACTGCCTTGCTTTACTCTGACCCAGGGAGGAGATCCATAGGTGGGTGTGGGTGTTCCCACGTATCCACCAATGGATTTTGGCACATTCCCAGATTTACCAACACTGGTAAACCTGGGAATACATAAAAATGCTAGGCCTTCCCACGGGAGGTACAACGAGGAGAAATATATTCTGCAGCACACCGAGAAAGAGGAAAATGCCTCTCAGGATTGTTTATGTTCCCCTTCCTGAACAAAAAGAGTCCTGCCTGCAACAGAGGCATCCTTGCACCATGGTGCAAGGGTGCCTGCGATGGAGCAAGGCAGCATATTGTGCGCCAACACAAGGAAAGGTCAGGAATGCACCGTATCATGTTAAATACGGCGCATTCTTGCCCTTTCACGCAGCGCAGCAAGATGGCTTTCTGCACTGAGCTGCAATAATGATAAATCTGCCTCAAGGTGTTTTGCAAGGTATGGGAGTCTGCATACATTTGTGCTTGCTGCAGGCAATGCTTGTGGTCATATCAGGGAAATCAACAGTAAAACCTGGCCCATCAGACCATAAAACAGGCCTTATTATTGTTACATAAACACTACACACGCTGTCCTGTCAGACCAGCCCTTCGGGCAGCACCAGATTGCCCTATAGGCCGGTCCAAGCCTGGTATGTATACATATGCAGCAGAGAAACAGAGGTGGACGCCTATCCCAGAACTGTCTTACAGGACATCTCCAAAAATGGCTAGAAACAGTAGAGAAAAAGCTGGCACTGTCTCCATAAGGAAAATACATCCATCCCAACAGTGCGTCTGCCAGACATGGCCTCGGTGTGGTACTTCTGTGTTCAGGTCTCGCTAGAGTCAGCGCATGCGCTGCACTTGCGAGAAATTTAGTAGGTGGTTTAAAAGTGTTACGCAGGCTGGCCACCAGCTTGCTATTAAGGTCATAAGCGCGCGCGACGTGCACAGCACTTTTTCCCGTCGCGCACGCACAACTCGCATCACCACTCGCGCTTTATTTATTTTTTATTTCATTTTGCGGCCGTGCGGCGTTACTTTTACGGCCGCGCGGCCAATGTTTGTTAGCAATTGCATTTGACGTTTGGACAAATTATCCTGTGGTATGCGCACACCCCTGGAGAGCGGCCTCTAGAGCGGGGCCAGTGATGGGCTTTACATTTGAGTAGCGAGGCTGTAAATGAGAGCTCTCTCCCCCCGGCCTTCTTAGCTGTGTTGATTTTTACTCATTGTTTTTGCTCGATTTTTTTTCTTGTAACTTAGTAATGGCTTCTGTTGGGAATCCCTAAAGTTCGTTGGAACAGGAAACCCATAATTGTGGTTTGTTGGATTTTCTCCATCAACTCTTCAGGAATCCTAACGGGATTTTCGTTGTAGAAGCTTCCACTGACAATTGTGTGGGCTAATATTTTGTAATTTACTTCCTACAGAAAAGCACTTTTAGTAATTGCACCCACTGCATTCGTTGTGTTGATTACGTATTTCTCATGGGATCTGAACTCGAACGGATAGGCGTGTTTTTTTTGTTAGGACACACAATTGAATTGACATGGAAACCACAACGCACTCTGAAATACTATGTGGTTGTGTTTGGTGGTTAGAAGAATTAATGAGGGTCTGTTGTAACTGGCACTGGAAGTATTTCACCATATCATCCATCTTGTTTGCACGGCAGGTTGAGGTTTTTAACGTGATGGGAAAGGGGAAAGCATCCAGGCCGACTGGGATGGAAACGCACAACCGCATTTATCAGCGTTGGTCATTTTGAGTGCTGGTGGGGAAAGCAGTGTGAGAAACTAGAGGGAGATAAAGGACATTCTAGTAATTTTTTTGTAGCTGAATTCATTTTAAATAGGTGTTTGTTCAAGTATTTTCCTCGGCGCACACTTTCTAAAGTTTACTAATTCAAATACAAAACATGTTGAAGCCAAACCCAATAATTGGGTTGCTTAAACATTTTTTTTTTTAAATCCACGCTTTGAAATGGTTCACTTCGCTTCACATAACGGTTCACATGACGGCTTACAAGTGGTGTGTTAAATAAATAAATTTGCAATCTTCCTGTTTTGAGTCTGCCCACTTTCTCCTCAAAATATCAGCTTCTAAATCATTTCCACCCACGTGTAACTATGTTCTGACCCGTTTAGTAATGCAGACATCATGGTGGGCAAATTAATCAAGCATTGGCATAGCCAATAGGTCTCGCTTTTGGGACCTTATAAGCATTTAGTTTTGCAGCACAATATCCTTGGTGCAACAACATCAGCTGTTGCGTGGCTAAACACTTATAAGGTCCCAAAGGCGAGACCTATTGGCTATGCCAATGCTTGTTTTGCAATGCAGTCGAGATTCTCCATAAAATCCATTTTAAAAATTGAAAATCTGTGTCAACTGCGCAGCTGGTCTGGTCTGCGCTGGTCTGTTGACCACGGAGAGCGGAGGCAGGATCCAGCTAAGCATTTAAAACAGGATGCAGGATTTGTGTCCCGTAAAATAACTGCATTGTGCATTATGGCATTTTAAGTAAACACACCGACTGGCTTCAGGTTAACCATTATCCCTTGATGGGCCCATAACATTTAATTTCAATTTCCTTGCCAAGGTAGGCACGGAAGGCGGCGCACTAAACAGGCCGCTGGAAACCTCGGGCCATAAAACCTGGCCCAACTGCTGCTTCTGGGAGTCATTGAAGATGATGGTCCACGGGTGGGGCCGGTTCAGATCTAAACACACACGGATTCCACCAAAGTGAATGAACACGTGACTCAGCACAACATCCCGCTAAGGTGGTGGTTGTAATCCATTGACATACCCACTAGCTCTGGTGTAGGGGTGTGAAGTGTTGTTTTCACCAGTAAATGTGTGCGGAGCACTTGGTTTTGACCTTTTGTTTCCCAGTTTACCTTCCCAAAACAAAGGTTTCCCCGCATTGCGACATAATTTCCCCAACATAGAGAGGCCAGCCATGCGCACTGTGATCAAAACCATCCAGTCAAGGAAATGGTCGTTAGTGGCCGAATGGGGAGAACAAATTGCACCGGAAAGAGAACACATTTCTTTGTTTGCCTGAACACGTTTCAAAGAGTAAAAGGAGGCAGAATAAAGATGGTGAAAATCCCAGAGTGAGGGGAAAATCTATTGAAATCAGGATGCAAACTCATATCCAAGGAAATTCTCCATTCCTTGGGTGAAAGCCCGCGATGGTTCAGTAATGCTGCTCCCATTCATCGCTGCCTTTGATAACTCTGGGGGGCAATAGAGTAATGCAAACTGATGGGACCCTCTTGCAGAATGTGATGAGGGGCCCCTGGTCACAGAGATAGTCATTGGCCTGTATGGGACCTCCCTTGGAGGGTTGGGTGCCGCTGGAAGGGTGCCCCACCACGCCACAGTGGCCTGCGTTACGCCCCTGCTGGGTGCAGTATCACCACATCGATTTCCTGCACCATTTGCACTGAGGACCCAGCTGTTTTCTGCAAAGGAAATCTTATGCATCACAGTTTTGCAGAACGTGTGCAATAAAGAGATGTGTGGCACTAGTGGTCTGAGTTTCAAGCAAAAGAGACAAAGCATAATTATCAGAAGCTTCACAAAGTTGCAAAGGTTTCCAGAGCCCGTTGCAAAGGGTACAAAACAAAACAAAACAAAATGTGAATCTTTACAAATTACAACTTTGGTAGGGCCTGTGTGTGTGTTCAAAACCGGATTAGGCCTACCCAGGATCTATACACTCAAGAACAATACACCGATGAACAATATACTCAAGAAAATTACACACAGGAACAATACAGTCAGGAACTATACACCCATGAAATATACACTCAGGAACAATACACCCATGAAAAATACACTCAGGAACAATACACCCATGAACAGTACACTCAAGAACAATACACCAATGAACAGTACACTCAAGAAAAATAAACCCCTGAACAATACACTCAAGAACAATACACTCGGGAACTATAAACCCATGAAATATACACTCAGGAACAATACACCCATGAAATATACACTCAAGAACAATACACGCACCAACAATACACTCTGGAACTATACACCCATGAAATAAACACTCAGGAACAATACACCCATGAACAATACACTCAAGAACAATACACCCATGAACAATACACTCTAGAACAATACATTCAAGAATAATACACCCATGAACAATACACACAGAAACAATACACTCAGTAACTATTCACCCATGAAATATACACTCAGGAACAATACACCCATGAAAAATACACTCAGGAGCAATGCACTCAAGAATAATCCACCCATGAAAAATACACTCAAGAACAATACACCCATGAACAGTACACTCAAAAACAATACACACAGGAACAATCAGAGACGTTTCAAGGCATGGGCAAAGTGTGCTCTGGCCCAGGGCCCCAGCTTTCAGGGGGCCCCCCTGATAGGGCCAGCTATGTTCTGCAGAGAGTCTTGCCCTGAACAATACACTTAAGAACAATACACCCATGAACAATACACTCAAGAACAATACACTCAAAAATAATACACAAATGAACAATACACTCAAGAAAAATACACGCAGGAACAATGCCCTCAGGAACTATTCACCCATGAAATATACATTCAGGAACAATACACCCATGAAAAATACACTCAGGAACAATACACCCATGAACAG
Organism: Triturus cristatus; assembly: GCF_964204655.1. Classification (NCBI taxonomy): domain Eukaryota; kingdom Metazoa; phylum Chordata; class Amphibia; order Caudata; family Salamandridae; genus Triturus; species Triturus cristatus. The sequence goes on along the minus strand of NC_140593.1, from coordinate 104,123,532 downwards.
TACACTCAAGAACAATACACCGATGAACAATACACTCAAGAACAATACACTCAAAAAGAATACACGCATGAAAAATACACTCAAGAACAATACACCCAGCAACAATACACTCAGGAACTCTTCACCCATGAAATATACATTCAGGAACAATACACCCATGAAAAATACACTCAGGAACAATACACTCAAGAACAATACACCCATGAAAAATACACTCAAGACCAATACACCCAGCAGCAATACACTCTGGAACTATACACCCATGAAATAAACACTCAGGAACAATACACCCATGAAAAATACACTCAAGAACAATACACGCAGGAACAATACACTCAGGAACGATTCACCCATGAAATATACACTCGGGAACCATACACCCATGAAAAATACACTCGGGAACAATACACTCAAGAACAATACACCCATGAAAAATACACTCAAGAACAATACACCCATGAACAGTACACTCAAAAACAATACACCCATGAACAATACACCCATGAACAATACACTCAAGAACAATACACAAAGGAACAATCAGAGACGTTTCAAGGCATGGGCAAGTGTGCTCTGGCCCAGGGCCCCAGCCTTTTAGGGGGGCCCCCTGATAGGGCCAGCTGTGTTCTGCAGAGAGTCTTGCCCTGATGACCTTCAAATATTTTTGAACAGATTGTTGTAAATAGTGGTTTTTCTATAATTTATTTTGAATGTGTAAGAGTCTATTACAGACATTTTGCAGACAAAATGTGTTTGTTTCATGCAACATTCGTATAAAAAGTTTCTTTTAGCTCAATACAGGACCTCACATATGAGAAATGGGGTGTGACAGAGATTATTTACAGTAATAAAAGTGAACTACTGCTGTCTTACAATAATGAAAACACACATCCCTATCCCTAAATATCAGATGTAGACACATTTAGAATTTTATTTGACTAAAGAGGGCTGGAAAGAGCTAAAACTGGATCATAAAATCAAAGCTGTTCCGAACAGGGGCCCCCAAATATACATTTGTCCCAGGGCCCCAAAATACATTTGGCCCAGGACCCCCAAAATCCTTAAAACGTCCCTGGGAACAATACCCTCAGGAACACTACACCTATGAAAATACACCCAGGAACAATACACCCAGGAACATTACATTCAGGAATAATACACCCATGAAAAATACACTCAAGAATAATAGAGCCATGAACAATACACTCAGGACAATACACTCAGAAAAAATACACCCAGGCACAATGCACCCATGACAAATACACTCAGGAACAATACACTTAGAAACTATACACCCATGAAAAATACACTCAGGAACAATACACCCATGAACAAAACAAGCAGGAACAATACACTCAGAAACAACAAACCCAGGAGCAATAGACTTAGGAATAATGCGCTTAGTAACAATACACTCAGGACAATACACTCAGGAACAATACACCCATGAACAATACACCCAGGAACAATACACTCAGGAACAATACACTCAGGAACAATACACTCAGAAAAAATACACCCATGAACAATATACCCAGGAACAATACACTCAGGAACAATACACTCAGGAAGAATACGAATAATGCACTTAGTAACAATACACTCAGGACAATACACTCAGGAACAATACACCCATGAACAATACACCCAGGAACAATACACTCAGGAACAATACACTCAGGAAGAATACACTCAGAAACAATACACCCATGAACAATATACCCAGGAACAATACACTCAGGAACAATACACTCAGGAACAATACATCCAGGAACAATACACTCAGGAACAATACACTCAGGAACAATACACTCAGGAACAATACGTCCAGGAACAATACACTCCTCTGAGTTGCATTAGGAGTTTAAGTCAAAGCTGGCCAATGGGTGGTGCTTGTGAAATTCGGTACTGGGGTAGCAAAGAGCACAGGCACATCAACAAAAACAGTACTGATGTAGAACTGTATGCAAAACATAATAGGAAAGAAGATATCTGGGCAAGTATAATAGATGCTTTAAACCTCTATATTAGACAATTCAAACATAGGGCCACATGTGCAACCAATTCTGTTTGCGATTACCAAACAGCACATTTTTGAGATTCCCTATTTGGTAATCACAAACAGCAATGTACAAATGTGTGTTTCACACATTTTGTGATTCCCAGTGGGGCGCAAACAGACCTACCTCATGAATATTAATGACGTAGGTCTCAGTTTGTAACCCATTGGGAAACATAAAACTCACAGGGATAGAGACCTGCTGGGGTCATCAGATCACCATCTCTGTGGTTGCTTTTGTTTCTTAAAGGAAAACGGGATGCGTTTCAAAAATAAAAATGAAAAGTGGGACCACAACATTCTCAAAGAGGAAAGGGTCTCTTGGGGACCCATCCCCATTTGTGAATGGGTTACCTCCTACTTGAAGTTGGTAATAAATTTCAAATGTTTTGCGACTGCATTTCGGTCGCAAAACAATCATACATACCACTACGACTTGGTATTAGGAAGGGACGCCCTGCACATTCCCCTTTCCTAATACCGAGTCGCAAACACAAATTGCGGTAACCTTTAAACATTCTAAAAAGCCTTTTTGCATTGGGAAATGGGCCAATTCTGCAACCACAAAAACACTTTGTACATGTGGCCCTTAGTTACTTATTTCCACACTTTCTGCACAATATGAAATGTGTTACAATTATGCAATGTGATCCTACTCAGTTTTGTCAGGGTGAATTATGTACATCAACGAGATCTCCCCTAGAAAAGTGTTCCTAGTTCTGGTTGTCAGATCATTAGAAGGCAGTGGTTGAAAAGGAAATATGTAAGTGCAAGCACTCAACATCTCAGAGTATCCATTTGCTTCTTAGAAGTGTCGGTACTCTCCCATTACAAGTAGTGCACATCTGCTGAAACGTGCAGGTACTCTTCCTTTGAAATTAAAGAAGTGCAGGTACTCAGTACCGGTTGGTACCGGACCATTTAAAGCACTGCCAGAGGTTAAAAACAAACAGGAGACACTCAAAATATGGGTTACCAAAATATTGCATGGTTTACCCATACACCGTAAGTACAGCGAAGAGTCCCAGGAATTGAACATCATAAATATTAGAGGCAGATGCCACCCTATGCATGGGCAAGCTGAGTGGCTGCTTAGGCCCCTGGCCACAGAGGGGTGGCCAGTGCTGAAGACAAAACTGTCTCCCTCATGAACTTCTTATTGTTCCTTTTGTGCAGGGATGGCTTGTCCCACCCCCTTACATTTTTCATTATGTCTTTGAGTAGTGTATGTTTGAGCACTGTTTGGAGAGGCAGGGCTGGGGCAGCAGCAGTCACTAGTAACTCAAACTTATGTTTGTGTCATTAACACTGAGGTTGGAGCTATCTACATATGAAATCCAAAAGCTGCAAGTCTTGCAAAAGTTGCAAGGCTCTCGGGGAGCAACTGGTGCCTGCCCCCCAAGAGCCATGAAAGGAAACTAGTCCACAAAGAGATGCTGTTTCTCACTCTTTCTAGATGTGAGACAAAAACTAATCCGAAGTAAACAATGTTATGTTTTTCTTTTGAACCTTTATACTTAATTTAGACACTAATATAAGAAATGAATGCTGTACATCTGTGTTAATGTTGATATGTCTAGTCATGCCAAGAACAGGTTATTCTGCAAACTTTCTTTGCATTGTATCAGTTTTACCCCTGTATTTCCAATAGAAAAAAAAAACTTTAAGAAACAGAGGATAGGGTGAACAGCCACACCAGGCACTCGGACAAAGAGATTTTTGGGTATATCACATTGTGTCACAGTCCATTGTGTTTACTTGTTGTGTGCACTCAGGCATGCAACTCCTAGAGTGACCTCAAGGCGCTGTATTCCCGGCATGGGAACTCATCTAATCATGTTTTGTCTGTGCATTCTGCTACCTAAAGTTTTGCTGTTTATAAACTGTACTGAAACTGGAAGTGCAAAGACAGAAACAGACCAGGAAGAATTACTCACACCGATCACAGAACACAAAGCATGTCTGCTTCGTGTACAGTTTCTGCAGTGTGTGTATTTGTGTACATAAGAGAAACCTGCCTGTGCTGTAACTGGTATGTCTGTGTAATATGCTTACATTGCTGCAGCGTGTGCCTGGAAAGTTCTGTGTGTTACAAAAGCTAGCTTCTGTCCACCATACCATTACTGATGGAGCCTGCTCAGCTGTGTGCATGAGAAATCCACATGCCGGGCCTTCACAAAAATTGGTCTATTAAGTGACAGTGCAAAATGCACTCAGTATTCCACTATTACATTTATAGTAACCTTGCTCAGAAGTTCTGATGCTGCTGACAGAAAATGATAACAGTCATGCTGAGAAGTTTGATGGAACACTTGGCCATTCTTACCATTTCTGCTGTCGATAGACCTTTGTAGTTGCCTGAGAGGTAAAAGGGAATTAACATTAATCAACTAGTTCAATCACAGTGTAGCCCACTTGGCCACACAATGAGGACCAGGAACCACAGTGAAAGTTAAATGGGTTTATTACAAGTTCCAAGCCAGACTGATGTAGATGAATCTCAAGAACATATAAAGATACAAAATCCCCACTAGTAAGCCGAAACTTCGAATTAAATTAAGTCCTAGTTGCTTTAGGCATACAACAAATTCAGTTGCAGCAATACAAAAAATAAGAAATCGGATTTGATGATCAGTGTACAGATTTCAATCCTCTCGTGTATGCAAGAATAAATCGAAAGTGACCCAAACTAGTCATAAACTTAAGTTGCCAAACAGGGAAACCTAGTTAAATCGGGGACAGCGGAAAGGTGTCAGCACAGTGGAGACTTCTGTAAAGGTTTTTCCAATCAGGACAATGTATAGCATAAAGCCACACACTGGAAATATGAGCAGAACGGTCTGTACCAGTCCAAAGTGTGTCTGCTCTAAAGATTAACAATGTGAACACCAATTAAACTCACAGAACATTCCAGAATCCCGCGTCATCAACTCCAGTAACGTTCCACCTTCTCACAGTAGAAATTGGCAACTTCACTCGATTTTCCCATCCTACAGTTTGAACATCAGGAGGACCTTGGATGGCTCCCTGCTCCTGATACAACATGAATAAGTGTCTTCTCTTAGTTCGTTGGCGCCTCACGTTCTTACCAAAAATTCTTCTCCTGGACCTCACTATGTCTAATACACAATATGCTTTTCACTAGCTATAAGATCATGTGAACACAGCTGCAAAAGAAAGAACAATGCAGTGCAAGCAAAACTTTCACATTCAATGTTAAACATTGAAGACTAAATGCTTAAGGCCTTTGGTTAAGCTAACTTAGTCAATGTGCACTTTATATGTGCACATACGATTACAAAATAAATGCAAAACATTAATATATGAATACATGAGTACTTAAGAAATGCAATTTCAGTAAAAGCAGTATAACCAGAAATACACAAATATTGAGAACTACAAGTTATAACATTATAATGAAGACATTAGAACACACACTTATATGAATCCCTCATTTCTACAGTGAACTCCAATAATATGGTTGGAACTTCACTTTATATTAAGAAGGATAAGACTCACAGTAAATGTATTGTGCCAATGCATGTAAACACCGCTCTTCTGTGACATGCAGCAGTGGAGTTTAACCCCTACGATGCTCATGACGAGCTGGACTCGTCATGGCACACAGTGGTCGTGTGCTCATGACGAGTGAAACATCGGGTAGGAAATCCCTCTGGTGCGGGCACCAGAGGGATTCCCTTTATCCTAAAATAGCCTCGGGAGCTGGGGAAGAGCTTCCCCAGCTCCCAAGGCCCCCCCACTGGTTTCCCTGAAAGGATGATCGGCGCGCATGTCGCGCTGACGTCATTTCAGTGAAACCGAAACTGAATTGAGCCAAGAGGCTCATTTCAGTTTCAGTTTCTACGTGCTCAGGGGGCTATCTCAGCCCCCTGAGCACGTAGAAACTCAGGAGAGGTATCGTTGGAAAGGTACCCCTCCCTAGTGAATCCCTGCTTGGGGATCACCCCAGGAGGGCGATCCCCAAGCAGGGATCCACCCACTAGGCACCAGGGAGGGGGGAGCGGCCCCTTGGGCAAGGGCCTTTGCTCCCCCCATAAATTGTTTGGCACCAATAGTCTTTCTACCCCCCCCCGGGGGGTAGATGGGGGCAGCAGCCCCCAATCTGCCCCCCGGGGGGGTAGAAAGCCCACTAGACACCAGGGATTTACTCATAAGTACTTCATAAGGGGTGGGGGCTGGCCAAAACGGGCATGTCGATGCCCCCACCCCCCAGGCACAAATTTAGTCTTTCTACCCCCCCTGGGGGGTAGATGGGGGCATTAGCCCCCAATCTGCCCCCCCCCTGGAGGGTAGACAGCCCACTAGACCCCAGGGATTTACTCATAAGTACTTCATTAGGGGTGAGGGCTGCCCAAAACGGGCATGCCGATGCCCCCACCCCCCAGGCACAAACTTACTTTTTCTGCACCCCCTGGAGGGTAGATGGGGGCAGTAGCCCCCAATCTGCCCCCCGGGGGGGTAGAAAGTCCACTAGACACCAGGGATTTTCTTATGGGGTATTAATTTGGGGTGGGTGCTGCCCAAAACAGGCATGCCAATGCCCCCACCCCATCGCCACAAAATTAGTCTTTCTGCCCCCCCTGGGGGGCAGATGGGGCAGTAGCCCCCAATCTGCCCCCCGGGGGGCAGAGAGCCCACTAAACGCCAGGGATTTTGTTTTTGCGCCATTTATGACAGCTGCCCGAAACGGGCATGCCAATGGCCCCATCCCCCCACCACCATTACAGCCTTTCTGCCCCCCCCTGGGGTGCAGATGGGGCAGTAGCCGGGGGGCAGAAAGCCTACTTGATGACACGGATTTTTTTTCGCGCAATTTGTTTTAGGGTGGTGCTTCCTGAAACAGGCACGTCAATGTCCCCACCCGCCACCACCATTACTGCCTTTCTGCCCCCCCTGGGGAGCAGATGGGGACAATAGCCCCCAATCTGCCCCCCCCCCCGGGAGGGTAAAAAGCCCACTAGACTCCAGGGATTTTTTTGGCAAGTTTTAATTAGAGTGGGGGCATTGGCATGCTCGTTTTGGGCAGCCCCCACCCTAATTACAATTTGCCCAAAAAACTCCCTGGCGTCTAGTGGACTTTTAGCACACCCTGGAGGGCAGATGAGGGCATTAGCCCCCAATCTGCGCCACCGGGCGGGGCATAAAGCCCTCTAGATGCCAGGGTTTTTTTGGGGGCAAATTTGAATTAGAGTGGGACAGCCCGAAATGGGCATGCCCATGCCCCCACCCCCGCCCCTGCAAAAATTACAGCCTTCCTGCCCCCCCTGGGGGGAAGATGGGGCAGTAGCCCCCAATTTGCCCCCCGGAGGAGGCAAAATGCCCACTAGACGTCAGGGATTTTTTTGGGCAAATTTGCCCAAAAAAATCCCTGGCGTCTAGTAGGCTTTCTGCTCACCCTTGGGGGCAGATGGGGGCATCAGCCCCCAATCTGCACCTCAGGGGGCAAAAAGCCCATTAGTCGGGGATTTTTTTTAGGCAAAAATGACAGCCTTCCTGCCCCCCCCTGGGGGGCAGATGGGGGCAGCAGCCCCCAATATGCCCCCCCGGGGGCAAATAGCCCAGTAGACGCTAGGGATTTTTTTGGGCAAATTTTAATTAGGGTGGGGGCATTGGCATGCCCGTTTTGGGCAACCCCCCCTAATTAAAATGTGCCCAAAAAACTCCCTGGTGTCTAGTGGACTTTTAGCCTCCCCTGAGCGGCAGATGGGGGCATTAGCCCCCAATCTGCGCCGTCGGGGGTGGCAAAAAGCCCTCTAGATGCCAGGGTTTATTTTGGGGCAAATTTGAATTAGAGTGGGGCAGCCCAAAACGGGCATGCCCATGCCCCCACCCCCTCCCCCACAAAAATTATAGCCTTCCTGCCCCCCCAGGGGGGCAGATGGGGCAGTAGCCTCCAATCTGCCCCCCTGGGGGGGCACAAAGCCCACTAGACGTCGGGGATTTTTTTGGGCACATTTTTATTAGGGTGGGGGCATTCGCATGCCTGTTTTTGACAACTCCCACCCTAAGTAAAATTTGCTCAAAAACATCCCTGGTGTCTAGTAGGCTTTCTGCCCCCCCCCCCCCCCCGGGGGGCAGATGGGGGCATTTGCCCCAAACTGCACCCCCAGGGGGTGCAAAAAGCCCACTAGTCGCCAGGGATTTTTTTGGGAGCAAATTTGAATTAGGGTGGGGGCAGCCCAAAACAGGCATGTCCATGCCCCCACCCCCTTAACCCAAAACATTTTTTGATAGGCAATTTTGATGTCGCCTCACTACGTTTTGGTATCTTGCCTTTCGCGGGTACTTGGGCCTTCGACACAAGTGAGGCACCATTTTTACCGGGAGACCTGGGGGAACGCTGGGTGGTGGGAAATTTGAGTGAGCTCGGTGATGCCACAACTTCCCACACTAAAATGTGTGAAAAAAGTGATTTTTTCAGCTGCAATTGAGGTTTGCAGGGGATTCTGGGCAAGGAAACATTGGGGGATCCATGCAAGCCATACCTCCCTGGAAGCCCCGGGTGTCTAGTTTTCAGAAATGTGTGGATTTGGTAGGTTTCCCTAGATGGCCGCCGAGCACGGGGCCCAAAACCCAGGTGACCCCCTTGCAAAACCAAATGGTTTTGAGATAGGCAATTTTGAATTCGCCTCACTACGTTTTGGGCCCTTGCCTGTCGCGGGTACTTGGGCCTCCCACAAAAGTGAGGCACCATTTTTATCGGGAGACCTGGGAGAACGCTGGGTGGTGGCAAATTTGTGTGAGCCCGGTGATGCCACAACTTTCCCACACAGAAATGTGTGAAAAAAGTGATTTTTTCAGCTAAAATTGAGGTTTGCAGGGGATTCTGGGTAAGGAAACGTTGGGGGATCCACCCAAGCCATACCTCCCTGGAAGCCGCTGGGTGGCTAGTTTTCAGAAATGTGTGGGTTTGGTAGGTGTACCTAGATGGCCGCCGAGCACGGGGCCAAAACCCAGGTGACCCCCCTTGCAAAACCTGGTGGTTTTAAGATAGGCAATTTTGATGTCGCCTCACTATGTTTTGGGCCCTTGCCTGTCGCGGGTACTTGGGCCTCCCACAAAAGTGAGGCACCATTTTTATCGGGAGACCTGGGGGAATACTGGGTGGTGGGAAATTTGTGTGAGCCCAGTGGTGCCACAACTTTCCCACACAAAAATGTGTGAAAAAAGTGATTTTTTTCAGCTAAAATTGAGGTTTGCAGGGGATTCTGGGTAAAGAAACGTTGGGGGATCCACGCAAGCCATACCTCCCTGGAAGCCCCCGGGTGTCTAGTTTTCAGAAATGTTTGGGTTTGGTAGGTTTCCCCAGGTGTCGGCAGAGCTAGGGTTCACAAACTACAGCTAGGCACTTTGCCAAAAAAGGGTCATTTTTCACTGCGAAATTGAGGTGTGACCACGTAGCGTTTTGCGCCGTTTCCTGTCACGGGCAATAGGCCGACCCACACAAGTGAGGTACCATTTTTCTTGTAAGACTTTGGGGAACGCGGGGTTGGTGGAAATGTGTGGATCCACGCAGATACCAGAACTTTCCACCACAGAAATGTGGGGAAAATGTGTTTTTTTAAAAAAATGTTTAGGTTTGCAAGGGATTCTGGGTAACAGACCCTGGTGGGAGGCAGTCAAGTCACCCCATCCTGGAATCCCCTGGGTGTCTAGGTTTCAAAATTGTATAGGTTTGCTAGGTTTCCCTAGGTGCGAGCAGAGCTAGGGTTCACAAACTACATCTAGGCGTTTTGCCAAAAAAGGGTCATTTTTCACTGCGAAATTGAGGTGTGACCATGTTGCGTTTAGTGCCGTTTCCTGTCACGGACAATAGGCTGACCCAAACAGGTGAGGTACCATTTTTCTTGTAAGACTTTGGGGAACGTGGGGTGGGTGGAGATTTGTGGATCCACGCAGATTCCAGAACTTTTCACCACAGAAATGTGGGGAAAATGTGGTTTTTTTGACAATTTTTTTTAATTTGCAAGGGATTCTGGGTAACAGACCCTAGTGGGAGGCAGTCAAGTCACCCATCCTGGATTCCTCTGGGTGTCTAGTTTTCAAAAATATATAGGTTTGCCAGGTTTCCATAGGTGCCGGCAGAGCTAGGGTTCACAAACTACAGCTAGGCACTTTGCCAAAAAGGGTCATTTTTCACTGCGAAATTGAGGTGTGACCACTTTGCGTTTTACGCTGTTTCCTACCACGGGCACTGGGTCGACACGCACAAGTGAGGTACCATTTTTGTTGTAAGACTTTGGGGAACGCGGGGTGGGTGGAAATTTGTGGATCCATGCTGAGTCCAGAACTTTCCACCACAGAAATGTGGGGAAAATGTGTTTTTTTTTTACAATGTTTTAGGTTTGCAAGGGATTCTGGGTAACAGACCCTGGTGCGAGGCAGTCAAGTTCACCCCATCCTGGATTTCCCTGGGTGTCTAGTTTAAAAATATTTGTATAGGTTTGCTAGGTTTCCCAAGGTGCCGGCAGAGCTAGGGTTCACAAACTACAGCTAGTCACTTTGCAAAAAAAAGGTCATTTTTCAATGCGCAATTGAGGTGTGACCACGTTGCGTTTTGCTTCGTTTCCTGTCGCGAGCACTAGGCCGACCCGCACAAGTGAGGTTCCATTTTTCTCGTAAGACGGGGAACGCGGGTGGGTGGAAATTTGTGGATCCACGTAGATTCCAGAACTTTCCACCACAGAAATGTGGGGGAAATGTGTTTTTTTTGTCATTTTTTAGGTTTGCAAGGGATTCTGGGTAACACAACCTGGTGGGAGGCAGTCAAGTCACCACATTCTGGATTCCCCTGGGTGTCTAGTTTTCAAAAATGTATAGGTTTGGTAGGTTTCCCTAGGTGCCGGCAGAGCTAGGGTTAAAAAACTACAGCTAAGCACTTTGCTAAAAAAGGGTCATTTTTCACTGCGAAATTGAGGTGTGTCCACGTTGTGTTTTGTGCGTTTCCTGTCGCGGGCACTAGGCCGACCCACACAAGTGAGGTACCATTTTTCTCGGAAGACTTTGGGGAACATGGGGTGGGTGGAAATTTGTGGATCCACGCAGATTCTAGAACTTTCCACCAGAGAAATGTGTGGAAAATGTGTTTTTTTGACAATTTTTTAGGTTTGCAAGGGATTCTGGGTAACAGAACCTGGTGGGAGGCAGTCAAGTCACCCCATCCTGGATTCTCCTGGGTGTCTAGTTTTGAAAAATGAATAGGTTTGCTAGGTTTCCCTAGGTGCCGGCAGAGCTAGTGTTAAAAAACTACAGCTAGACACTTCGCAAAAAAGGGTACATTTTCATTGTGAAAATGTGGTGTGTTCACGTTGGGTTTTGAGCCATTTCCTGTCGTGGGCACTATGCCTACCCACACAAGTGAGGTACCACTTTTATTGGGATACTTAGGGTAATTCAAATTTGTAAAGCAACTGTTATTACCTATTGATGTTTGATGCATTTCTGCCTTCCAAATGAAAGACATTGTGTAAATAATAAGTCATTTTGAAAAATGACCAATAATTCTCATGCTGGTATGAGTATTCCCAATTTCGAAAATGTGCAAATATGTACTGTTTCTAAACTCTATAATTTGTTCCCATTTCAGAAATACATAGGTGTCTTTCATACCGATTTTTCCATCTATACATTTTCCCACAATAATTGCTATATACCCGGAACATAATAAAAAACCATTGCAAATTGCTGCTCAGTTTTTGACTCTGGGTTCGTCGGGTTCTTGGTAAACCTACAAGTCCTATATATCCCCACAACCAGGAAGGTCCGGCAGATGTAACGGTTTATTGCTTTCAAAGAGCTGTCATAAAAAGAAGTTACAGGTGAAAACGTTGGCACAAAAGGCTGTTTTTTTCAACTAAATTTCAATTTTTCCTATATTTAACTGTTAGTTTCTATAAGAAACCTTGATGGATCTACACAAATGACCCCTTGCTGAATTCAAAATTTTATCTACTTTTCTAAAATGTATAGCAGGATCCATTATTGATTTCACACCCATTTCTACCATTAACTGGAAGGAGGTTGAAAGCGCAAAAAATAGCAAAAATAGGCTATGTCCCAGAAAAATGCCAAAACTGTGTAAAAAATGTTGGTTTTCTGATAAAAGTCTGTCATTCCCTAAAAGCTGGGAAAGTGGTGATTTCAGCCCCACAAGCCCTTTTTTGATACCATTTGCAGAGAAAAACCCAGACGCTTTCATTTGCAGCCCGTTTTTCCCATTTTTCCCCCAAAAAACTAAATGTTGCTGTATTTTGGCTAATTTCTGGGACCCCTCCAGGGGAATCCACAAACCCTGAGTACCTTTACAATCCTCATGATGTTGGAAGAAAAGGACGCAAATTTGGCATGGATACCTTATGTGGTCAAAACGTTACAGGGGCCTAAGCGCCACTACCCCAAATAGCCAAAAAAAGGCTTAGCACAGGGGGGAAAAGGCCTAGCAGCGAGGGGGTTAAATTGTGCATTTCCAAGTTCTTGGACTGCACCTTTAAGAGTGCTACAGTCATTGCTGAGTAGTGTTGTTGTTGCCTAATTAGAAGTACAGCAGCCCTTCTGAAAAGAGGAGGTAGCTTCTTACAATTTCTGCTAGTGCTCACTATGGGGCATATTATCAAGCCAGGCGATAAAATTAACGCCGCTTTAGCGGCAGAAAACTGCCGCTAAAACGGCGATAATGGGCTTGATAATATGCTCTATGGAATTCCAATTGAAGCCCATGTTAGACGTCCTTCACATCTAACATGGGCTTCAATTGGAATTGCATAGAGCATATTATCAAGCTCATTATCGCTGTTTTAGCGGCAGTTTTCTGCCACTAAAGCGGCGATAATTTTATCGCCTGGCTTGATAATATACCCCTCTGTCTGCTGCTAACATGAGTTCAGAGCCATGCCTTCACTGTTGAGATTACTGTAAAGTTCAACTACCCTCTTTTGATACACAGGCTCATACAACTTGGCACACAACGCTCCTTAATTAGACCCTTCAGGATTTCGTGATTTGCAAAATAAATTCTAAATCAGCAGTTTAGTAAGAAGCCCATGCTTTTTACAAATGTGCCCATGAAATTTGAAGTATGCAACCACTTCTTTGTATTGGCCCAGTGGCTCGCCACTGGGCCAATGAAAGAAGGGTCTCACAGCAGGCAGGTGAGGTGTAGTTTATTTATTTACTTTTCACCTGCCTGCTGTTTCCCATTCTTTGTTTGGAGGGCCACGCTGCTGACTCCCACCTACTGCCGCTGGAGGAGACGAGAGGAACTTCCGGTTCCCGCAGCCCCAGAGGAGAGAAGACTGCACGTTGGAGACCAGGACACCGAAAAGAGGTTGGTTATCCCGGTATCACGGCCTGCTGCAGCAGTGTGCTTCCATTTCCTCGCATTGAAATGAAAGGGTTCATGGGCCGGGAGTGATGGTGGAATGGGGTGGGGAGTTGGCCAAAAAGTTACAAAACAGGCACACCGTAGGCCCAGGGGGCAATCCAATTAATTTTATTAAATCTAGAGTCCGCCGCCCATGGGGAATGTGGTGGGCGGGGGGGTGTCAAATATTTCTTTATTACATTTTGGTTTGGACCTACCACCTATGGAGTATGCCACAGGCCCAGAGGGTCATTTTTTTATATCAAATATCAAGCCTGCTACCCACGGGCCATGCTGCGGGCCCAAGGGGGCAATTAATTTCATTAAATGTAGGGCCCGCCAACCACGGGGCAATGGGCGGGCCCTGGGGGTAATTAATTTTATTGAATCCAAGACCAACAGCCCACAGGGTATGCAGCAGGCCCAGGGGACTTATATTTGTAATAAATTATGGGGCTGTTGCCCTTGGAGCACGTGGCAGGCCCAGGGGGTCAATTTATGTTATTAAATTTTGGGCCCGCCGCCCACAGGACATGCAGCGGACCCCAGGAGCAATTCATTTTATTACATTTATGGCCCAGGCTCATGGGGCACATGAGGGTCAGGGGGCAATTAATTTTCTTTAATCTGGGCCCACCGGGCACACAGCAGGTCCAGAGGGGGCAAATGATTTTCAGACATTTAGGGCCCACCGGGCATGTTGAGGGTCCGGGGGCAAATAGTTTTTATTAAATGTTGGGACTGCTGCCCACGGGTCAATTAATGTTCTTAAATTTAGGGCCCGCCACCCACGGGGCATGCAGTGGCCCACTGAGGCATTTAACGTTATTGAATTTAGGGCCCGCCGCCCACGGGGCACGCAGCAGACCAGGGTGACAAATATCTTTTATTGCATTTTGGGCCCACGAGCCACACATCGGGCCCGGGGGGGCAATAATCATTGCATAGGTCCAGCGCCCCAGGTACGCAGCAGATCCGGCTGCAATATTTTAATAAAGGGGTCTGCCACTCACGGGGCATGCTGTGGGCTCTGGAGGCCAGTAATTATTGCATACCTGCTGCCCACAAGCATAAGGATGGCCGGGAGGCAATATTTTAATTTAGGTGCCCACTGCCAAAGTACCAGTGCAAAGGGTGTGTGGTTCAGTTTTTTCAGGATACAGTGGTGGGGGTAGAGGCTTGTGTTTGGCAGTAGGGATGGTGGTAGGGTAGGGGTCAGTTTGTTGGGATGGGGGTAGGTGGCAGTCTGGGCAGTGTTATAGGGGCAAAGGGAAAGGGCCAGTATATTGGTGGGAAGGGATGGCGGCAGTGTTTTGGTGAAAGGGGCTGTGGTTTTTAAGGGTAGGGTGGTGCGGTAGGTGGCAGTGTTCTGGAGTAGGGTGATATGGAAAAGGGCTAGTCTGTTCTAACTCCTTTTTTTTCTTTTGTAGAGTCTCAGAGGGAAGAGGCTGCTGATTCTAGAGCTGTTGGGCTGTCTGGTAACTACAATATATGCTGCAGCACCGCTCACGTCTGTCTGGGGTTCTGTACACTCCTTTGGAGATAGTGCATAGGATAAAATGCAGAACCTGGAGGGCTGGATCCATATTTTTGAAGTGCCACTTTCAATGGGTGGAAGGTACGTGGGAGCCCCCACACAGTTTGCATCATGTGTATCCTATTTATCGTAGAAAATCCTTGCAAGTGTGGAAATGGGCTCCTTTTCACAGGAGTAGTCCAACGTCAACTCCTTGTTTTGTGGTGGAGTCTGTATTTTCTTGTGTAGTTTTTTTTTGTTTTATCTGCAAATCAATACATTCTTTGAGATTTTTGCATGAATATGATTTATGACATTTGGCAAAAAGGTATCCCAAATATAAAGTGTTTTTTGGGGGGGGGCTGAATACTTGCGATTTCGAGCCCATGCATTAATGTCTCATCCTTTTCACATCTTCAGTTCTTATGCGTCCACTGAATTCCTGTTTAAACTGAGTTTCTTTTTTGTTGTTTGTTTTAAAAAAAAATCCAATACCTGCAATTGACATGTTTTTTTTTACTTCTCAGAGGATTATTCTGTTTTAAATTTTCATTTGTGGGTCTGTTCTGAACTGTCTACATTTTTCATTCCTTGAAGCCAGCAGCATTCCAAAGAGCCTGGGTTTCTTTTGTTTATTTTCGTTTTTTGTTGTGGGAGGTTTGGAACAGTTTTTGCATTTTCTTTATACACCTTTTCTCTGTCTTTTCCCTAATCTTCTTGGATTACTGAACTATGATGCATTTTCCCTTCCCAACAATATGTTGCCTGATCTTATTCTTTTCCCCTCCTGACTGCAAAGGGCTTATGTGCTCCTATATTTAGCCTCTGCTTATACAAATCTGTTTTAAAAGGTTTTAGGTTTCTCTTTCTTTGCAGGTGACTCATCCTGACCTTTTCTTGTCCTTTCTCAGCGTTCATGCAACCGCGTTTGAAAAAAGTTTTCCGTTTTGGTTCCCTTTCAGTTTCCTTTGTCACTTGTTTGGGTGTTTTTTTTTCATTCACCTCAGGCTAACCCCAAAGATTCTGTCTGTTTGTGTGCCTCCCTGATGTTATGGGGGTTTCCAGGCCAGAGCAAGAAAATGTGCTTGTTCTTCGTTTTGCCCCATATTTTTCCACCAGGGGATGAAGGGTTAAAGCATCTTTTGGTGTAATCATAGGACATTCGTTATGGCAGAGCTTACATTACTCACATCTTTATATTGATGTCCCCTGGCTATTGACCTTATGGTAACCAAAATGTGAATCTTCTAGCAGTTTCATCTGTAGTATCCATTTTTAAGTTATATATGATTGAGTTAAGACATTCAACATATGAGGGAGGGGAGACACTCACCCAATTTCTACAGATATCTCTTTGAGTCAGAAGGACCAAAAAAAAGAACAGTTTCATTCGAACTTTACTCAGCCTAACTTCGCCTTCCAGGGCCCCAGTTATAACCAGAGAGAGGCTTACTTTGATGTTAATGCAGAGAATGCTGCTCAAAGTCTCACCCATACTTTCCCAGAAGCTGAGAATTCTGGGGCATTCCATAAACATATGCACTTCATTAGCCTTTTCTAGCCCACATTTTGTGAATTTGTCACACCTCCTTTTCCCAGCTTCGGTAATCTATATGGTGTCCAGTATGCTCTGTGGAGTGAAATGAGATGGTTCTGTCTTATACTTTCTGGTTTGACAGTACTGTAGAGTAAATTCATAGATACTTGCCATAAATCTTTGCAATTGCATCCGCAGCAAGCACCCTCCCCATAGTTCCTCCGGAAAAGTGAACTCTCAATTCGCCAGATCCAACAATAAACAGTACCATCTAGAAACTTCCTTCCTCTTTAACCTTACATGGATTAAGGTTTCTTTCAACTCGTTGGAGCCCCCTGTCTCCACCAGTGAATTCTGGGACCAACCCTTGAGTTGTAGATGCTTAAATTTAGATAATCCCTATCTGCCATCATAAACAGCTCATCCCAGGATAAAATCTTGCTGTCCAGAAACAGCTGGCCCCACCTCTGGATACCCACCCTCCCTTTTAATGCGGTGACAATTTATCCATCACACATTCTGGAGAGCCCGGAGAGTCCTAGTGGGAGCAAATTTAGAAAAACATAGGTATGTTTAATTACCTTCCTAATGTGGTACCAAAGTTCGACCATTGCTTGTAACACCTTTAGTCTCCCCTTCTTGTAAAACTTTAGGGTCACCTAATTTGTACAAGAAATGGGCCTCCCCATTGCTGCAATGCTGACATCCTTTAGCATGGCCTTATATAGGTTCCCAATTCCTGAGCCATCTGGGCGGTTTTGCAGCATTCTCCCATTTTGTAGTTGGAAATCCCATGCCTATATTTGTAAGTCTGGGAGCATCAATCTCCCCCTGTCTCTTCTTCTCCAAAGCTTCTTCCAAGCTATCTGTGCCCCCTTTGTTGCCCAAATAAAACTATTTTTCTTAAAATGCATCTTCTCAAACCACTCCTTCTTAAAACTCAGAGGGATTGTGTTAAATAAGAATGGGAATTTGAGCAGGATACACATTTTAAACGAGGCGACTCTTCCAAAAATGGTAAGATGTAGGTGAGCCAAATCCTTCATCATTTTACACGCCTGTCATAACTTTGTTCAAATAAACTACCTGGAGTTTCTGAATGTCATGCATGATTTTTAGGCCTAGATACTTCATTTCATCTTTAATTAGGCCATAGCCCCCTAGCATGTTCCAAACCACAATTTCAGTTTTGGCGTTATTAACAGAATATCCAGCCACCTGGCCAAAAGCTGAGGTAAGTTGCTCAATGATCGGTAGGGCGGCCTGAAAGTCTTATGCATAGGCCATAAGGTCATTTGCACATAAGAAAACCTTTTTTTCCCCAACTATTATATCTAAATGGGGTTATAGTGTTGTCCATTCTAATTTTATATACTAAAACCTGTGGTAAGAGTTCCATTTACCAGGATTCTAGCAGAGGGTTTTTGATAGCTCAAGTACACTGTCCTGCAGAATTTTTCCCCAAAATTATACGGGGCAGCCATCACGGCTCGCGGGTGGGGGAACAGGCGCTGGGGGAGGGGTGGGCTGCTTTAAAAAATAAAAAACTTTATATAAAACTTACCTTGCGTCGCCGTTGCCGGGTCCCACGTCTTCTCTCCTGCTCGCCTGTGTCAGGCTCCAGGTCGGAACAGGAAGCAGACAGCCAGGCTCCCACCCCTAAGACAATCACAATGCTGCAATGAAGTGTTATGATTGGTCTGAGCGCGGTGACACAGCACTCAGCCAGGACTGAAGGGGTTAGCATGTTTTCCATGCCGGCTGTAATGCAGCCTGCATGGATAACAGGGAAGTGTGCATGACTGTTTTGCGCGGCCCAAGAGGGCCAACCAAACAGTCATTGCACACAGGAGTGTTTCACCCCCCCCCCCCCTTTCAGCTCCGCCCCCTCATGCATTGCTGCAGCAGGAGGAAAACATTTAAGGATAATAGCGTTCCGTTATTATCATTTTATTTTTACTTTCTTTGCTGCTCCTGGCAGTGGGGCGACGCTCCTCCGCCATAGCTGAGGAGCCGCCACTGCAAATTAATGATTAAGCATTGTTTGTAAGTAGGTCCGTTTTATTGTATCAAATGCCTTTGTAGCATCCAGTGTCACTACAGCTAGCTTCAATGGGGAATATCGAAATCTGGTGCATCTGAAGTGACTGAGGATATTTTGTTTGTTTTTAGCCCGTATGCTACCCGCCCCATGCCCATCCCTCCACCCTCCTCCACCCTCACCCCAACCTCGGAGAACCTACCCTATCTTCTCCATAGGCTAAAGCCTTCCCGTTACAATGCAACCGGAATGCAAGAAAGACAGAAAAAAAGAAGAAAAAAAAGAGGAAAAAAAATGACATCTAAATAAGGGCGTAAACTTATCAGAAAGGTTGCAGAGTCAAGGACACTCTAACCAATTGCCATTCCTACTCTTTAGCACCGCCACTTCTGCTATGGTTA
Organism: Triturus cristatus; assembly: GCF_964204655.1. Classification (NCBI taxonomy): domain Eukaryota; kingdom Metazoa; phylum Chordata; class Amphibia; order Caudata; family Salamandridae; genus Triturus; species Triturus cristatus. Next base: position 104,104,598 of record NC_140593.1, on the reverse strand, counting down.
TCTATCAGATCGTCAACCTCTTTGTTGGAAGACGGAGTCCCAGTCCTGCACCGCTGTCACCAGCGAGACCCGGGACTCCTCACTCAACGTTAGGTCAAGTAAGGACACCGTTTAAGATAGCCCTGCTTACCCCCTTAGTAGCTTGGCACGAGCAGCCAGGCCTATCTCCACGGCACGAGCGCACAGTATGTGCAACCACACTCACAGCAACCCACTGGTGACACCACAAATGGACTCCACACAAGTTTGATAAAACGAGTATAAACTTTATATAAAAAGATATACGATCAGGCCACAAGATACAAAAGCCAACATATAAGAAAGGGTAATATTCGTTCTGGCAGGCTGGTAGGTTTAAATCCCAACCACCGCTTTCCAAATGTTATGCTGGTCGTAATGCTAGAATCACACACGTTGCAATGGACAAACAATAGTGCACTGCGTCACAATCCTGTGCTTGCCAAAGGAGAAATAGTACAATGCGTAACGATACACCCCGGTACCTAGCAATGGGAGAAATAATGCAATGCGTACTGATATAATCATGTACTGCACAATGAAGGAATAATGCAATGCATCACACCCCAATCAAGTACTTTGCAATGAAGAAATAATGCAATGCGCACCGCTACAATCATGTACTTTGCAATGAAGGAATGATGCAATGGGGCCGCTACAATCCTGTACTTTGCAATGGAGAAATAATGCAATGCGCAGCGCTACATTGTGTACTTCGTTATGCAGAAATAATGTCAGGCATCATAGACAGTCCGGCAGTTTGTTAGCAGCAATATTGGCAATATGTATTATGAAAATCAGCCTCTTCGATAACAGTTGCCCCCTACAAGTATCAACAATGACATAAAGTACAGCTTCTCACTCTGGTCCCAGTACGCCACTCCTGTGGTCAGTACGGGTCCCAATATGAGCTCAAGCAAATGCTCAAGTCGCCAGAAGGAATGAGAGGCCGAGAGATTGTCCCTCCACACCCGCACCCCACCCAGGTAGTGATCCACGTTACCTGTGGGCGCGCCCCCACTCTCCTCTCCTTTAGTGAACTGGGCCTTCCGTGCAGAACTTTCTCAATGGGCCTCAGCGGCTCGGCCTGGCAGCTCAGCTCCTCCAGGGCTGCCAGTCCAGGCCGCGACTGTAAGGAAGGTCTCAGGCGGCCGCACGCCACACGTACCCCACGCCTCTGAGATCGTTACTCCGGGTGCATGTTCACCACAGCACCCTCCGGGTCTCCTCTGGCACGAAGCCACAAAACACAATGCTGATGAGACTTCACATCGACTCCGAGTGCACGTTCACCAGGCACTCCTTCCTGCGGTCTCAGTTGACACCAAGACACACACACCACGCTGCAGAGACTCACTTTCTTCCGGTGCACACGATGATCAGCCGATCACCTCCACAGTCCCAGGTTGCACCAAAGCATGCACACTGCTTCACTGAGACTAACTCCAGCTCCGGTGCCCTGATATCCAGGTGCTCTTCACCAATGCCTTCGGCCGCACCATGACACACTCACCGTGTCCTAGCCTCACTTCTCCTCCGGTTCACTCGATGGCCAAGCGCTCTTCACCAGCACCTCCGGTGCATCCCGACACGCACCCTGCACGTCTGAGACTCACTCCAGTTCCAATGCACACGCTGACCAGGCGCTCCTCACCAATGCCTCCTGTGCACCACGACACGCATCCTGCGCGTCCGAGACACCCTTCCCCTCCGACGCACATGCTGACCAGGCTCTCTTCACCAGCTCCTGCGGTGCACCACGACACACACCCAGCAAGTCTGAGACTCACTTCACCTTTGATGCACACGTTGACTAGGTGCTCTTCACCAATGCCTCCTGTGCACCACGACACAGACCCAGCATGTCTGAGACTCACTTCACCTTTGATGCACACGTTGACTAGGCACTCTTCACCACACCTCCTGTGCACCACGACACGCACCCAGCGCGTCTGAGTCTCACTTCTCCTCTGTGTGTCCAAGATCACAGGGCACACCTTCAGAGGATCTCAAGCTGCCACAACACGCACCCACTGCGTCGCTTGAAACTTCTCCGGAAACTTTTATGTTCCTGTGTTTCCAAACAGGGAGTCAGCTCGCCTCAGGCCCATGGGGTAACAAGACATAGCACAAAGCACAGTCTTCTTCAAGCAGGGGGACCCAGCACCTCCAAACACAGTCCCAACAGCCTCTTCCTTGGTTAAAACAGCAAACTGCAGACCAACCCCAGATCACGAAGCAAGGGTCGGTCCTTCCCAGCGGTCTCTTCAGTTGTTCCTTCCTTAGCAGGGGTTCCTCTTGTCTCCCTCCCAGTGTCACCTTTCTCCCTTTGATACTGGGGGTATGGATCCTTAATCACTCAGCAGGAGACGGGTCAATTGGTTTATAGCACCAACCCAGGCCTCTTCACCTCCCGGGCTTCTCCTCCCCATACTCTCCTAGATGCCGGTGAGCCTGGTGCCATCTCAATCCCTTCCTGGGTCAAGACCTCCCCCAGCTCCTCTCACCTCTCAGATACAGACAGTCAATCCACCATCAACAGAGACACACAGAAATGCTTAAAGCACAAAACTCAGCCACTTTCCAAAAGAGTGGTTTCTGAACACACAGTGACAAAACCACCTTGAGAGAAAGATGTTTTATGACACTGTGAGTTCATACATACTAAATGTCACCCCTCTGTTTTAAACCTATGGGAAACGAGGCTAACAAGCACAATACCCAGCCTCCCCCATTCTGTCCTATGGGCAGGATGGCCTTTCAGCAGTGAAAAACGAAATGGAGTGTTTTTCACTGTCAGGACATAGCACACACCTCAGTATATGTCCTGCCTTTTACCTACACTGCACCCTGCCCAGGGGTTACCCGGGACCTACCACAGGGGTGCCCACTGTGTACGCAAAAAGGAAAGTAAGACCTGACAAGTGGTTGCACTTGTCAGGACAACATGCTAACTTAGCAAACTGCGCGCAGGCCCTACACTGCAGGCCTGAGTTCCCTTCTCCGCGCACCTTTGCATTATTAGCCATGGCACACACAGTGCACATCACTAGGGACTTTACTAGTAAGTCAAACATACCAATTATGGCCAACCAATTACCATTACACTTTACACTGGGAACACTTGTACTTTGACACTGATCAGCAGAAGCAAAGTACCCAAAGCATCTAAATTGGCAACTCTATGTCAGGAAAACGGTCTAGAGGGAAAGCAAAAAGTTTAGGGAACTTTAGCCAAAAAGGCCAAGTCCTACACTCTTTATAACCCTTACAATTATATATTTTGTCATTATGCATGACTCTGAGGGTGGCAGGAAATTTTAGTTGGGCAATGGCCCCTAGCTTTCTCAGTGGCTCTAGCCTCTTTCCCAGCTCCCATTGCCTACTTAATGTGACTAGTGAGATATCAGATCTAATCTCAAAGGGGACCCCATCTAATTTTAGAGATATAATTTTTTAGGGAATTGGAGAGAATATGTTTCTTTATTGTATATGTGTGAAAAATTACCAAGATCTTCCTAAGGTTACTTCTATTTGGATTCTTTCTGAATGCGTCTCGTGTACTCTTTGGATAGCTTTAAAAGTATCCTGCTCTGATTCCTCTATTTGAGTCCCTGCTTTAATTAACTTCACTATGTATGCTTTCAAGTCATCACACTTAACTCCGTCGGGATCCTTCAAAATCCTCAGATTATCTAATCTTAGCTTGTTTTCCAATGCCTCTAACTTCTCCTGATACTGCCCATCGCTCACCTTCAAGAGTCAAATCACATCTTTGTTAGACTCGGCGGCAGCTTTCAGTTCTTTCGTGGTGTCTTCCTGAAAAGCAGTCCTATTAGCCAGCAAGTCAATCTTCTTCTCCAGGTTTTCATATGCCCCTCTTATCTCTTTCTGATTCAATTCTGAGACCACAAATCTACCTCTGATCTCTGAGGCTAAGGCGTGTATCAGGTTTTTCTCTGCTGTGTCGGTGGATCGCTTATTGTAGAAGCATCATCTTTCCCTCTGGAAACCTGAATGTGATTAGGGGAATCCTCATTAGGTAGCACCTCCCATAGAGATGTAGCTATCCCCTCACACCGGGGGACTGCTGTTCGGTGTTAATTACCTCTTCCACCCCCTCTACCTCCAAAACCTGATATCTATTTGGACTGGTCAAAATCATGGCTCCACTGGTTGCAATGTTTCCCAAGCTAGAATTTGAACTTAGGCTTCTCAAGACCCAAAGATTGAACTGGCGGCTGCTCTGGAAACTTCCTAGGAACTTCGCGAAGTGGTTAAAAATTCCGCCGCACTACGCGGATCTCCGCGTGCGGCGGAGTTTGATCGAAAAATGCTGTTTGCAGTGATTGCACAGTGCGGGATGCTTGTCCACACTGTGCTATCATCGCGAACGACACCATGCACAGCGCAGGCCTTCCTTTCTTGCCGCTCGAGTAGATTTTTACTCGAGCTGCAGCTTTCTCAACGTGAAAGGGCAGTATCTCAACGCGAGCAGTCACGAGCATACGCGACCACTCGCAATGAGAAACCTGACCCCTGCGTTGAGAAATCTCGCCGGGAGGTTTCATTTTCCTCACTCGCGCTCGCCAACTTGATGTTGACGATTGCGAATGAGGAAAAATCTCTCCGGGAAGTTGATTTTCCTCACTCGCGCTCACCAACTTGGCTATGGTGAACGCGAGCGAGGAAAAAAACTCCGCTCCACTGTGCGAAGCGGAGTTTTTGGGAACTCCGCGATCTCTGTGTAACGCGGAGTGCGGAAAACTCGTTAAACTCCGCGAGCGGAGCGGAGTTCACCACCCAGGCCTAGCCAAGACGGTGGTTTTTGTTTTTTAAACAAACCCTACAACCGGGAGGGATTGCTCTGTGACCAACTTTCTCTTATTTCTGGGTTCTGCAGTTTTTCCAAAAGATGACTCTCTGGAAAAATGTGAGGCTGTCTTTGTTACGTCCTTACAAGAGCTCCTTAGAGGTGATATAGACTCCCTGCCCGGGGCTCTCTCACTGTCCCTCAGAGCCCCTCAGTTTACTGTTTTTGTACACACACCAACCTCTGCATTAACCTACCGTCTTCTTACCCCACTGCTTTCTCCTCCAGGAATTGGATCTGTAGTTTCCTCTGCCTCGGGAAAATGAATGTGTTCCGATATTCGCACTGTTATAACAGCAGCAGCCCCCTGGCTAGCACAACTGCTGCCAGGGCCGGACTGGGAACCACAACCGGCCCTGGCAAAGTGCTCTGCCGGCCCCCTCCCCCAAGGGAGGGGGGGTGCCACCCAGCTCTTTGCCAGGGCGGTTTTCGGCCGATTTTGTTACAGGGCCGATTTTGCAGCTATGCTGCAAAAACGTCCCTGTAACAAAAACGGCCCACAGGGGCCCAAAACCGGCCCCCACCCGTGCGGCGCACCGAGGGATTGCCCGGTGCCCTCCACGGCCAGTCTGGCCCTGGCTGCTGCTGCTCCTGAAATGCAGCCTCTACCGCCTCTCCCTCAGAAGGAGATCCTTGCTGACACCCTCCAACCTCTGCACACCTCAAGCGAGCCTCTCAACCAATGTTCTGCGTTGGAGTCATGGGCTGCCAAATCCGCTGTGATTGCACTCCCCGCAGCTGAGTGGCACCCAAAGAAAACTCGCAGGATCCAGTGACTATCTAACGTGCAAACAGAAAAGGAGGGGTTCTCACCTTGCCCAGCTTCTTTCCCTGCTCATCCTTTGATCAACATTCCATTTTGCAGCTTTTCCGCCATAACACATTCCTTACTGCATCCCCGATGCAGAATGTGTCAGCGGCCCTCCACGAGCCGGCCTCTAGACAGATGCTAGCTGGCCGCCATGTTCTCCAGGCTCTCAACCTCGGCCACTGTTTTTTAGTTGCCATACATTTTTTATGTTGCTCTAACAACCCCACCCCATCCTCCACCGCTGACTCACACGTGCCAAGAGAGACCCAACAAGTGTGCCATCTCACTACAAAGGACTTCTGTCTTCAATTTCAACTTCATGTGTGCAACCTTGCTACAAAAGATCGCACATTTTCCTTTCTTTGCAACTGACTGTGCTGTTTCTACACTATCCTTGCTCAACTCCATTTGAGGATATTCGTTTTCCATTGTGGTTTTGTTTCAAAGAGTTTTCCTTTTTTCTTTGTTTGCAAGTGCTATAGAACAGAGTTTAGTGCATTTTGAAATTGCAGTTTTCCTAAATGTTATTATCTTTCTGTTTAACAATTGCATTGCCTCTTTTCCTTCGGGTTACATATATAGACCTGGCAGCATAAATACTGTAAACAATATCTTAGTGTAAACTTTCATGTTTTAATAATAATCCACATTTGTAAAGCGCGAACAATCACCCGTGAGGGTCTCTAGGCGCTGGGGGCCGTCAGGAAGATTAAGAGTCACACTGGGCTAATCTGCCGCTGGCACCGGGGAGCGAACCGTGATCCCCATATTCCAGAGTCAGTCGCCCTGGCCGCTGCGCCACACCTCTTCCTAATGCACCTTACAAGACTAAAAGCTTTGGGGCAGATTTACAAGCCCCTTGCGCCACTTTTGCGTCACTTTTAACATTTCCTTCGGGTTACATGGAATAACACCAAATATATTTGCTGGTGAGCCAAATGACTGAATCACACCCCCCACAGATGGCTCAAAGTGCCTAGAGGGCTCAAACAAGTGTGCCACATTACTGCAAGATATTTGGGCTTCTTAAGGAGCAATGAGCCACCACACCAAAAGCAGCATGGAAATGTTTATATGGCCTGGGAAGGGTGTGAAGAATGAATCACATCTGGCTAACCAAATAATAGCGACGGATCAGGCCAGAGAGTACACTGACATGATTTATGCTGGCGGTGAGATGCAGTTATGCTACGTGTGCAATGTGACAGTGAACCATGTCCAAAAGCACACAGTGGATATGCATGCGTGATCTCAAAGACCCTCAGTCTTCATCGAAACGTGCCCGTCAAATGACTTTGAACTCACTTTCACAAAGTGTACAGCGCCAGTGCCTCAAACCAAAAAAAAAATACGTGAGTGGGTTAATGTCTGCACAGCAGTGAACATTCCACTGATCAAAACTAACCACCCTGTATTGCGCAAGTTTCTCCACGATTAGGTACGGAATGATGGAGCGATAACTGGAATTCATCAGCTTCAAGAACATTCTCTCCCAGAGAGGTATGTAGGAGCTAAGGATGATCTGAAAAAATAATTACAAGATCAGAAGATCAGTGTTATATTTGACAAGATACCTGATGTTGAAGGAAAGTGTGTGTTAAATGTTTTATTTGCAGTGGTCTCTTCACAGAGCGGCTGTCAAATCCACACCTACCTAGTATACACAGTGTTCCTCTTGCAGTGCAACCACTGGACTGTAGCGCAGGCAGCTGTGAGGGTGCTCACAGATTACAGCATAGCCTTTCAGAGTGGTCTTTCTTTTAATACAGGCAATGCGGCATACATCCTCAGGCACACAACACTGTGTTGAGAAATCTATATATAAACTCAATACATATTACTTGCTAGGCACACATCACAAACCTTGTTGAGGAGTCGTTCGGGAAGCCTTTTGTGGATGTCTCTGCATTCTACCAAAGGACAAGCGTGCGTATTCAGCCATCCTGTTTGAATGAAGTTCCTGATGTAGGCCCAGAGGCAGAACAGGCATCAGTTTCAGGGCGATTGATACTGACCTCTTCTGGCGTGGGATGGCTGACCACGTCTCAGTCCTTTCACTGGTTGCAGCTGTGTACAAGGACTGTGTGACCAGTTCTGCGATGCTAAAAGGAGCAGCAGCATTTACGAAATGTTTTTTCAGCCAGACGTCGGTCCCTCTCAAAACAATGCCTCATCATGATCAGCAGTACAATTTTCCAGGCTAGATTTGGGCTGCTTAGAAAAATTCCAAATTCATACCTAACAATAGATTTAAACCTAAAGAAACAAACACAGGTTATGTGGGTCTTATTCATTAGCAGGTTTATGTCATATATGTAGACTTTGACCAAAAACAAATTGCCTCAGCTGTAAATAAACAAAATACACATAGGTCTGCACAAAGTATATACAACTCCATAAGTGACAACAGCACAATGCTCAAGGTGAAAGTGATGTGAACATAGATGCTACATTCAGTTTGAGTTTGTCCTCTGCGACCAGCGTGCAGGTGAGGCACGTATTAAGAAGCAGATTGATTTTAGACCTTGGAAAAGAATGGACGGTAATGCGCTACAGGAACTACTCACCTCAACGGCAACCCATATGCATTTGGGTGTGGCGGAAGTGACGATCGCATATACTAAATGGGTGGAGAATGCCTGTTGTAAACTAGCTCCAGGTATTGGTATTATTCCTAAGAGATCATCCCCTTCCGCTCCATTGTTTACAGAAGAATTGAAAAATGAAAAACTCAAGTGTAAACGTCTTGAGCGCACTTGGAGGAAAGAATATAAGGAAACAGAAAAGAAGGCCTATAAAAATAGCCTACTGAACTATAAGCAACTTCTGATTACCACTAAACAAAAATTCTTCGCCAGTAAAATTGATTTGGCTAAAAACTCGACCAAAGAACTGTTCAGAACAGGTTCAATTTTGGCGTCTCCGCACCCAGCTACAGTTCAGTCCAGTCAGGAACTTTGCGAAAATATTGCCAATTTCTTCTTGAACAAAGTGGAAGTTATCTTCTCGGCGCCTAATGGCTCTAATGCAGTAGGAAGTATCAAAGGGAAGGAGGACCATAAGTTCCCCAAAGTTTCCCCCGGCATCCATGACAGATTTGAGGCCTTGTCCACGGAGCAAACGCACAGCCTTCTTGAAGCGGCTAGATCAGGGTCACCGTATGACCCTTGCCCAGTGGTCATGGCCAAATTAGCGGTGGAACCTATCACCCTGGCACTCACGTCCATATTCAATGATATGATAGATACTGGACATTTTCCCAAGCTTTGGAAGGTGGCATCGATTTTACCCTTACTGAAAAAGCCTAATCTGGACCCGAATGATCCCAACAGTTTCCGCCCTATTTCACGGCTCCCTCTACCGGCAAAATTGATAGAAAAAGCATTAAACACACAACTTAGCGCCTTTCTTCAACAGACTCAAGCTCTGGATACGACTCAATATGGCTTCAGAGGAGGTCATAGTACTGAGTCGGCTCTTATAAAAACAACAGATGAGATTAGGAGAGCAGTTGACCAAGGCGGAAAGGCTGCCTTGACCCTGTTGGATTTATCCGCGGCCTTTGATATGGTCCATCATGATCTTTTGATGGACCGATTAAGGTCATGCGGACTCCAGGACAAGGCATGGAAACTCTTGCAATCCTTCCTTACGGAGAGAGTACAAGTGGTATCCCTGGGTGAATATCAATCAAAAACCTTTGCTCTGCCCTGCGGTGTTCCGCTGGGCTTGTCATTGAGCCCTACTTTGTTCAATGTTTATGTCTCTTCCCTGGCCCCTATTATTAACACCTTTGGCTTTGATCTCACCTCCTATGCGGATGACACCCAAATTGTGGTGTCTCTGCTGCCAGGACAGGAGGTGGGCATGGACAATCGTTTCCACGACTGCATGGAAGCAGTGGCGGGTAGATGCCGAAAAATTGCCTACACCTTAATTCAGGCAAAACAGAAGTTATGTTACTCAGGAATGGTCCCAACTTCTGGAGCCCAAGCTGGTGGCCATCAACAATGGGATCACTTCCTGTTCCCAAGAAGAAAGTAAAAATCCTTGGAGTATTAATAGACGACAAATTAAACTTGGGAGACCAAGTTAATGCAGTCTCATCCTCAACCGCCTTTATTCTTAAAACAGTGAAAAAAATACTGCCGTTCTTGCCAGCTGGGAGCCGGCAAATGGTGGTCACCGCATTTGTTTTGTCGAGGCTTGACCACTGCAACAGCCTTTACTTAAACATTCAAGAACGTTTTATAAATAAACTCCATAGGATACAAAACGCGTCCGCCAGATTACTCACTGGGACGCCCAAGTTTGCAGCGATCTCCAACGAAATTAAAAAACTACATTGGCTCCCGGTGAGGAATCGAGTGCTTTTCAAGTCTTTGTGTACTGTATTTAAAGTACTCCAAGGTACTGGACCTGATTATTTACAGAAACAGTTTGATTGGCATATACCCAAAAGACATCTGCGCTCATCAGGAGCCAAAATGGTCATAGTCCCGTCCACAAAAAAAGTATCATGGGGAGGACGAAGATTTGTCTTCGGAGCTGCTAAGGCCTGGAATGACCTCCCAGCCCATCTCAGAAATGCCACAGATCTTCTGGCATTCAGAAGGGCCTTGAAAACATGGCTGTTTAATAAGTAATTTTTTTCTGTTGGTAATAGTTGAAAGGACAGGTAACTAGCGCCAGGACACCCTTGGGTAACTGTTGCGCTCTAGAAATAAACTTAACATAACATAACATAACATGATACATAAAATATATAGACCTGGCAGCATAAATGCTGCAAACAATGTCTTGGTGTAAACTTTCATGTTTTAATGCACCCTACAAGACTAAAAGCTTTGTGTTTGGTGCTGAAAGAATTCCAAAATAAAGTGCTGCAGAAATGCAGCAAAATTTCCAGATTTGTGATATATAATTTCCATTCTGTTGTCACAAAATTCACGAATACATGCTGTAATATCCTTGGGGGGTTTGCTTCAATGCTCTTTGTACCAATTGTTTCATTATCAAAATATCAGCTCTACTGGCTTTGTCAATGTTTGGTAAGGAATGGTCATGAACTCCCACACGATTTAATTGCTGCATTGCTTCGAATGCTTCGAATAATGGCCAGGCACCAGGGAAGAAATAGCTGGAGAGGACACTTCCTGCTGAAGCGGCTGAGCGATCGATACATTTCTCAATCAGTCAATCAAATGACACGAGGACCTGCATTTTAAGTGATTTGTGCTGCCAATACACATCAGATGAATTTTAATCTGGATTGGGTGGAATAAACAGCTATTTGCCAAGAGGGGCTTGGGGTGGAGCTTGGGAGGGGCAGGGCTTTGGTTCTGCTGGTGGTGTTGGACCACAGTCGGCCTTGATTTGAAGAAGCACATGGCGGAAGGAATTAGAAGGGGGTCCCAAACTTCTGGTGGGAAACTAACAGTCGAAGTGGAAAAGAGTTTTCAGTGGAAGACTACTGCTATAATGAGAGATTACTGCATCAGACGTAAGTGTGTGTGTGTTTGCGCACGTGTGTGTGTGTGTGCGCGAGTGTGTACGGTTGGGATAGAAAAATTTGAGTTTTCCACAAAAAACATCTCCCTGCAGAATAAGTAGAGTCGGAAAAGGATTTGTATTCAGAGAGGCCTGTTACAGAGAGAGCAGGAGGAAGTTAGTACTAAGTCAGCAACTGTAATATACACAATGTCAGGTTTTCTATGTACAGAACAGGTCAACAAAAAGGCAGAATAGAGTGCTTAATTTGAGCCGGTGGTTTACGGTTCTCGGAACCGGCCCTTAATTGTCAATACTGGAGTTTGTAACAGTCTGCCACAAGGTGGCGCTGTCTAGCTAATTCAGAGACGACCACAATAACAGTTCATTGTTAATTTAATGTACATTAAAAATTAATATTACCTGCCACCAAAGCCATTCTTATGGCTTTGGGGGCTTCAAATAGTCCGAATTGTCACACTTGTAGGAGGAGTGTGACGGTTAGTACTTGTGTTGTTACTATCATTCGCAGCCCAGCAGGGGCTCCTGACGACAGCCCTTGCAATTTAGCTTTTTACAAATTAAGCACTGGAATAGACCTGGCGTTCCTTACCTGCAGCCCCGCCCCTTTGTGCACATTTAACGTAATGGATAATATAGTAGTGTTTATTATCAGGCCTGCTCTGCACACAGCCTTGTTGTGTGCGATGGGCTGGAGCATTAGATGATGCAAAGTCAAAGCTCACGTCACGCGATTCTGCAAGAAAAACCCTTGGCTGTATGTACCAGTCTTAGGGGCAGATTTACAAGCCCCTTGCGCCACTTTTGCGTCAATTTTCCCATGTTAAAAGTGACGCAAAAGTGGCGCAAGGGGCTTGTAAATCTGCCCCTTAGTGTCTATCTGTCTTCCCCTGGACTAGAGTCTAAAGTGCCCCCAGCTCGGCCAATCAGTAGTGCTCCCTCTACTGTGACCTCACACGTGGAGAAGCGGAGACAGTGATGTCACAGTGGGGAGAGGCCCGGATGTTCCAGTGTTCTGTACTGTGTTCAGAGCAGCTCTTCCGCCATCACACACTCCTCCATGGCATCAGGTGAATGTCAGCTCTTCTGCGGCTGGGGCAGCAGTGCCCTTCCACCGCGGGCACCAACCATGCCACCAGAACACGACAGGGAATGGCAAGTTGGCAGGGTCATCCCGTTGTTTGTTACTTCCATAGAAATTGCATTTATGCCCAGAATTCTCATTCAATTAATTCTAGAAATGTTTCCCTTGTAGTCATGATTTCGAATGACAAGGAAAATGATTGGCAGCCCACAGATGCGTGTGGCACCTTTCGCTCACAAAATGATGCCACCAACACAGCCTGAAGGTTAGGAAGAACAAAAGGGCATCTCTAACCACAGCTCTGAATGACGTCACAGGTGAGAGCACGCATCTGGTATTTGCGTCAATTCGTTTTTGATGATTCTACTGTACCCTGTCCGGGAGCTGACGTTTTGCCCGCTTCACAGCCTTCAATCTACGACCATGCCCAAAGAGATGAAATCCGGCTCAAGGTCTTGATAAACTATCTACTGTCCAGTACATAAGTTCTTTTGCACTGAAAAGTAGCCTTAAAGTAACTGCCCACATAGAGTTTTGCGGTGCTTTGTATGAAGGTAACTTGCCCTGGGTCTTATTTGTACTTTCCCAAACTACAAGCCATGGCTTTGACACAAAACTCTATCTACTACAACTCTTAGAATGGGCTTTGCACCAAAAAATAAGGGTTCCTTGAGGCAGGCGTTAGGTTGGAGAAATGTTTTAACTGCTCTTAAGTGTTCACGCGTTGCATGTGTGTCGCCGTGTACAGCACATATCCAATGAGTCAGAAGGTCTAAAGTTTGTCTAGTCATAGAACTTTGTACTGGAAAGACATCCTTTCAGTACAGAAGCTATCCTAGATATCATGCAGATACCTTTGCACCATGGTGCAAAGGTGTGTGCGTGGTGCTAAGCAGCCCATTGGGCACCAGCACTGGAGAACAGAGTAGAAGCACAATATTGGCAATGCCCTCGCTGCCTGGCACAACACCGCATAGCAACTTTGGTTAATCCGCAGTATTGCACTATTTTTTAGTAAATTGAGTATCTGTGAGTGTGAGTGAGTTAGTGAGTGAAAATGAGAGTAAGAGTGACTGCAAGTGAGTGAGAATGAATTTGTGTGAGGCAGCGTTAGAGAGTATGATGGAGTGTGAGCGAGAATGATTGAGAGTGCGTGGGAGTGAGCCAGGGTATCAGAGTAAAAATGAGTGAATCAGAATGACTGAGAATAAGTGAAAATGAGTGATGACAGTATGAATGAGTGAGAAAGTACAAGTAACAGTAAAAGTGAGTGAGTGCCTGAGAATAAGCAAGAATGAGTGAGAAAGTAAGAGTGAGTGCAAACGTGTGTGAGTGAGCGAGCGAGCCAGCGTGAGTGCAAAAGAGTGAGTGAGAATGAATGAAAGTAACAGTGAGTATTTGTATGTGATAATGAATGAGTGTGTGTGTGTGTGTGTGTGAATGAGAGAATGTAAGTGAGTGGGATTGATAATGTTGTGTTCTGCTTGTGAGTCTGCTGCTGGCCCTGGCACACTGAAGGTAATTATTGCCATTAAGAGGCACTCATGACAAAATGCTGACAAGCTGGGGCACTGTAGGGGTTACACTTGGCATATGCGAATATACCCAGCAAAGTACTGGTGCTGGCATACTGGATGGCATCCATGGGACACTGCTGGTGCTGTAATATTGAAGGGAATTCTTGGCATAGGGAGCGCCCATGTCAAAAGGCTGGCACTGGCACATTGAAGCTGATTCTTGGAATATGGAGGACACTTGTGGCATATAAGAGGGGAGCAACCCCGGCAAAATGCTGGCCCTGATATACTAGAGGTAATTCTTGATTTAGGGGTCACCCATGGTATATGAACATCACTATTGACATATTTGATGTACTTTTTGGGCCTAAAGGGACTCCTAAGTTGTCTGAGGAGCACTCATGACAAAAACAGGGCCTTGGCACAATGGAGATATTTGTAGCATATTTGCAGAAAAATGGGGTCAGCTCCTGGGGAGCATCGGGTTTCTTTGACCTGGCGCACTATGAAAGGACCCCATAATTAGAACCCATTCAGACTCTATGATTTTTAATCAAATTTATGAGAAAACTATCTAGTACAATTTAAAAAAAAGAAATTCAGATCTCCTACTTTAAAAAAATATATATATTGGGGGGAACTTTCCAGAACTTTCCCTAGAAGAAGTCAAGCTTACTCGCTTTACACACACACACTACAGTTCGGGACACGTAGTACAGCCCTCCACTTTTAAAAATAGCCACGAGCCACTCTAAGAACAGAAGGTAAACAGTCCCTTCATGAGCACTGGGAAAAACAATGCCTTAAGTTGGCTTTACTAGCCTCAGCCTGCTCATACTAACCGGCATTTAAAAGCAGCTGGAGATGAATGCACAAGTCATTGTTTTGTGAATGAGTTTCCCATGGGCATGTTTTCTTTTCTTTGTTTTTGCCTTTGCAGAAAATAAGGGCTATAGAGCTTATTTTCATGGTGATTTTTTTCTAGTGTTGAATGAAATGTATTATTTGAGTACCTCAAGTAGGGTGCCGTGAGCTGAGTGTTCCTTTATTTGCAACTTATTCAAAGTCCTATGTTGGGGACAGCTCTAAGCAGTGCACGGTTTATTGTTCTACTTCTCCCTCAAATGTCACACTTTTTTTTAATTTCCTGTGTATAATTATGTATGCAAAGTAGGTGTCCCAAATGTTTCTTGTTTCATGTATCATGTTGATACAAATAATGGTTTGTTGTTAGCCCTATGATCTCAATTCACACCATGTCATGAGTGTGCCTTTCAATGTATAAAAACCTATACAATGTGCTATTTTAGGAGATGTGCCTGACTTTTCTTGCTCTCTGAACTGTGCAGACTCCATGTTAGTGTGTCTATTTGATTTATACAGGGGGCCTTATTTACAAGACATTGCCGCAGCGTGGCACGGCAAGCCCTCTGGCTGAACCACACTGAGGCACTTTCAAAGCACAGGGATGAGTCATATTTATCAAAATATGACACATCCCTGTGCGTTCCCCTGCGCTGGTGCACAATCGGCTGCCATGCGCCACGCAGGCACCCTTGTGTCATGGGGCACAGGTGCCTGCGTTGGGAGGAGATTGTTTTTGTGCAGGAAGGCATACCTTCCTGCAAACAAATAATCTGAAATGTTGTTTTTTTACTTCTATGTGTGCTGCGTAATGCAGCACACTTAGAAGTTGAAAAACATTATTATTTTTTTTTTAATGATTGTTTTGTGCAGGACACCTTCCTGCACATAAACAATCACCAGAAGTGATTTCCTTGTTTTATGTGTGCGAGAATGCAGCAGGTATAGACAGAGGAAAAAACGAGGAGAAATGTAAACGAATTCTCAAAAATCTGGAAATGTGGCAGATTCCATGAGTGTTACGAGAGAACACCCACAGCATCACCCATGTCACGTCCCTTTCACGCAAAGTGTTGCATGAGAAGGGGCCATATTTACAAGGCCATGAAAAGCCATGCAGGGTGACTTTACGTGTCCTTGCAAATATTGGGGCAGCAGGTTGCGTCGCCGGTGCATCACAAAAAGTGACACACCGGTGGCGCAAGGAGCTTGTAAATAAGCCCCTTAGACTTTTTCTTGTATTACAGAGTGAGCAATTTCTATGTCATTCCCATGACTTTTGAACTGAACAGATTTATACCAGTCCTTTGCTGAACCATATTTTGGTGTAGGCTATATGCTTGTAATGGAAAAAGACCTTATGTTATGACCTCTCACAATTGACTTTATTATGATGCATTATTGACACATTTTTAAAACAATTTTTGCTTTTTTATAATGGCTCTGAAATTCAAATAAACCTTTATGGTTTTGACTTTTTATTTTGTCCTGTGAAGGTTGTCTTTATTGTCATCGGGTTGTGGTCCTGTGGGACTCACATGTCCCTGATCCTGCATCTCAACCCTTTGAACTTTTTAGGTAAAGCATGGACAACTGCTTACTGGGATGGGGATATTACACATTATGTTTTATCAAAAAAATGTAACATGCACTCTTTTGATTAAATAAAAAAAAAGAACTAAAATAAGCTGTTGCCATGTTTCATTATTATGAATACATGAAACATAAAGTGTTAGAATAAAACTTTCACCCCTGTAATTCACATGAGAGTCAGACTACCACCTTTCAACTCTGAACCTACAGAGATCAGATGGGGAGTGCCTCAGGGGTCCTCCCTGAACTCCACGCACTTCAGCATCTGCATGGCCCCGCTCGCAGCCATCATCAGGAACCATGGACTCAACATCGTCTCCTACGCCGATGACACCCAGCTGATCCTCTCCCTCACCAACTAACCCACAGTCGTCAAGAACAACTTCCACGACGGAAAGAAGGCTGTTGCCACCTGGATGAAGTACAGATGCCTCAAGCTACACTCAGACAAGACCAAAGTCCTTATCCTGGGCTCCATCCTCTCTGACTGGGACGACTTGAGGTGGCCCGCAGATCTTGGGCTCCCCTCACACCAACAGACCACGCACGAAACTTCTGCATAATCCTGGACTCCTCGCTCACCATGAAGCGCCAGATCAACGCAGTCACATCATCCTGCTACCGCACGCTAAGTTTTCCATTGTGGTTTTGTTTCAAAGAGTTTTCCTTTTTTCTTTGTTTGCAAGTGCTATAGAACAGAGTTTAGTGCATTTTGAAATTGCAGTTTTCCTAAATGTTATTATCTTTCTGTTTAACAATTGCATTGCCTCTTTTCCTTCGGGTTACATGGAATACCACCAACTATATGTGCTCGTGAGCCAAATGAATGAATCACCCCCCCCCCCCCCCCCCCCCACAGATGGCTCAAAGTGCCTAGAGGGCTCAAACAAGTGTGCCACATTACTGCAAGATATTTGGGCTTCTTAAGGACGAATGAGCCGCCACACCAAAAGCAGCATGGAAATGTTTATATGGCCTGTGAAGGGTGTGAAGAATGAATCACATCTGGCTAACCAAATAATAGCGACGGATCAGGCCAGAGAGTACACTGACATGATTTATGCTGGCGGTGAGATGCAGTTATGCTACGTGTGCAATGTGACAGTGAACCATGTCCAAAAGCACACAGTGGATATGCATGCGTGATCTCAAAGACCCTCAGTCTTCATCGAAACGTGCCCGTCATATGACTTTGAACTCACTTTCACAAAGTGTATAGCTGCCAGTGCCTCAAACCCAAAAAAAATACGTGAGTGGGTTAATGTCTGCACAGCAGTGAACATTCCACTGATCAAAACTGACCACCCTGTGTTGCGCAAGTTTCTCCACGATTAGGTACGGAATGATGGAGCGATAATTGCAATTCATCAGCTTCAAGAACATTCTCTCCCAGAGAGGTATGTAGGAGCTAAGGATGATCTGAAAAAATAATTACAAGATCAGAAGATCAGTGTTATATTTGACAAGATACCTGATGTTGAAGGAAAGTGTGTGTTAAATGTTTTATTTGCAGTGGTCTCTTCACAGGGCGGCTGTCAAATCCACACCTACCTAGTATACACAGTGTTCCTCTTGCAGTGCAACCTCTGGACTGTAGCGCAGGCAGCTGTGAGGGTGCTCACAGATTACAGCATAGACTTTCAGAAGGGTCTTTCTTTTAATACAGGCAATGCGGCATACATCCTCAGGCACACAACACTGTGTTGAGAAATCTATATATAAACTCAATACATATTACTTGCTAGGCACACATCACAAACCTTGTTGAGGAGTCGTTCGGGAAGCCTTTTGTGGATGTCTCTGCATCCTACCAAAGGACAAGCGTGCGTATTCAGCCATCCTGTTTGAATGAAGTTCCTGATGTAGGCCCAGAGGCAGAACAGGCATCAGTTTCAGGGCGATTGATACTGACCTCTTTTGGCGTGGGATGGCTGACCACGTCTCAGTCCTTTCACTGGTTGCAGCTGTGTACAAGGACTGTGTGACCAGTTCTGCGATGCTAAAAGGAGCAGCAGCATTTACGAAATGTTTTTTCAGCCAGACGTCGGTCCCTCTCAAAACAATGCCTCATCATGATCAGCAGTACAATTTTCCAGGCTAGATTTGGGCTGCTTAGAAAAATTCCAAATTCATACCTAACAATAGATTTAAACCTAAAGAAACAAACACAGGTTAGGTGGGTCTTATTCATTAGCAGGTTTGTGTCATATATGTAGACTTTGACCCAAAACAAATTGCCTCAGCTGTAAATAAACAAAATACACGTAGGTCTGCACAAAGTATATACAACTCCATAAGTGACAACAGCACAATGCTCAAGGTGAAAGTGATGTGAACATAGATGCTACATTCAGTTTGAGTTAGTCCTCTGCGACCAGCGTGCAGGTGAGGCACGTATTAAGAAGCAGATTGATTTTAGACCTTGGAAAAGAATGGACGGTAATGCGCTACAGGAACTACTCACCTCAACGGCAACCCATATGCATTTGGGTGTGGCGGAAGTGACGATCGCATATACTAAATGGGTGGAGAATGCCTGTTGTAAACTAGCTCCAGGTATTGGTATTATTCCTAAGAGATCATCCCCTTCCGCTCCATTGTTTACAG
Source organism: Triturus cristatus (assembly GCF_964204655.1). Classification (NCBI taxonomy): domain Eukaryota; kingdom Metazoa; phylum Chordata; class Amphibia; order Caudata; family Salamandridae; genus Triturus; species Triturus cristatus. Next base: position 104,085,720 of record NC_140593.1, on the reverse strand, counting down.
AAGAATTGAAAAATGAAAAACTCAAGTGTAAACGTCTTGAGCGCACTTGGAGGAAAGAATATAAGGAAACAGAAAAGAAGGCCTATAAAAATAGCCTACTGAACTATAAGCAACTTCTGATTACCACTAAACAAAAATTCTTCACCAGTAAAATTGATTTGGCTAAAAACTCGACCAAAGAACTGTTCAGAACAGTTTAAATTTTGGCGCCTCCGCACCCAGCTACAGTTCAGTCCAGTCAGGAACCTTTGCGAAAATATTGCCAATTTCTTCTTGAACAAAGTGGAAGTTATCTTCTCGGGGCTTAATGGCTCTAATGCAGTAGGAAGTATCATTGGGAAGGAGGACCATAGGCTCCCCAAGCTATCCCCCTGCATCCATGACAGATTTGAGGCCTTGTCCACGGACCAAACGCGCAGCCTTCTCGAAGCGGCTAGATCAGGGTCACCGTATGACCCTTGCCCAGTGGTCATGGCCAAATTAGCGGTGGAACCTATCACCCTGGCACTCACGTCCATTTTCAATGATATGATAGATACTGGACATTTTCCCAAGCTTTGGAAGCTGGCATCGATTTTACCCTTACTGAAAATGCCTAATCTGAACCCGAATGACCCCAACAGTTTCCGCCCTATTTCACGGCTCCCTCTACCGGCAAAATTGATAGAAAAAGCATTAAACATACAACGTAGCACCTTTCTTCAACAGACTCAAGCTCTGGATCCGACTCAATATGGCTTCAGAGGAGGTCATAGTAATGAGTCGGCTCTTATAAAAACAACAGATGAGATTAGGAGAGCAGTTGACCAAGGCGGAAAGGCTGCCTTGATCCTATTGGATATATCTGCGGCCTTTGATATGGTCCATCATGAACTTTTGATGGACCGATTAAGGTCATGCGGACTCCAGGACAAGGCATGGAAACTCTTGCAATCCTTCCTTATGGGTAGAATGCAAGTGGTACCCCTGGGTGAATATCAATCAAAACCCTTTGCTCTGCCCTGCGGTGTTCCGCTGGGCTCGTCATTGAGCCCTACTTTGTTCAATGTTTATGTCTCTTCCCTGGCCCCTATTATTAACACCTTTGGCTTTGATATCACCTCCGATGCGGATGACACCCAAATTGTGGAGTCTCTGGTGCCAGGACAGGAGGTGGGCATGGACAATCGTTTCCACGACTGCATGGAAGCAGTGGCGGGTGGATGGCGAAAAATTGCCTACACCTTAATTCAGGCAAAACAGAAGTTATGTTACTCAGGAATGGTCCCAACTTCTGGAGCCCAAGCTGGTGGCCATCAACAATGGGATCACTTCCTGTTCCCAAGAAGAAAGTAAAAATCCTTGGAGTATTAATAGACAACAAATTAAACTTGGGAGACCAAGTTAATGCAGTCTCATCCTCAACCGCCTTTATTCTTAAAATAGTGAAAAAAATACTGCCGTTCTTGCCAGCTGGGAGCCGGCAAATGGTGGTCACCGCACTTGTTTTGTCGAGGCTTGACTACTACAACAGCCTTTACTTCAACATTCAAGAACGTTTTATAAATAAACTCCAAAGGAAACAAAACGCGGCCGCCAGGTTACTCACTGGGACGCCCAACTTTGCAGCGATCTCCAACGGAATTAAAAAACTACATTGGCTCCCGGTGAGGAATCGAGTGCTTTTCAAGTCTTTGTGTACTGTATTTAAAGCACTCCAAGGTACTGGACCTGGTTACTTACAGAAACAGTTTAATTGGCATATACCCAAAAGACATCTGCGCTTGTCAGGAGCCAAAATGGTCATAGTCACGTCCACAAAAAAATTATCATGGGGAGGATGAAGATTTGTCTTCGGAGCTGCTAAGGCCTTGAATGACCTCCTAGCCCATCTCAGAAATGCCACAGATCTTCTGGCATTCAGAAGGGCCTTGAAAACATGGCTGTTTAATAAGTAATTTTTTTCTGTTGGTAATAGTTGAAAGGACAGGTAACTAGCGCCAGGACACCCTTGGGTAACTGTTGCGCTCTAGAAATAAACTTAACATAACATAACATGATACATAAAATATATAGACCTGGCAGCATAAATACTGTACACAATGTCTTGGTGTAAACTTTCATGTTTTAATGCACCTTACAAGACTAAAAGCTTTGTGTTTGGTGCTGAAAGAATTCCAAAATAAAGTGCTGCAGAAATGCAGCAAAATTTCCAGATTTGCGATATATAATTTCCATTTTGGTGTCACAAAATTCACGAATACATGCTGTAATATCCTTGGGGGGTTTGCTTCAATGCTCTTTGTACCAATTGTTTCATTATCAAAATATCAGCTCTACTGGCTTTGTCAATGTTTGGTAAGGAATGGTCATGAACTCCTACACAATTTAATTGCTGCATTGCTTCGAATGCTTCGAATAATGGCCAGGCACCAGGGAAGGAATAGCTGGAGAGGACACTTCCTGCTGAAGCGGCTGAGCTATCGATACATTTCTCAATCAGTCAATCAGTCAATCAAATGACACGAGGACCTGCATTTTAAGTGATTTGTGCTGTCAATACACATCAGATTAATTTTAATCTGGATTGGGTGGAATAAACAGCTATTTGCCAAGAGGGGCTTTGGGTGGAGCTTCGGAGGGGCAGGGCTTTGGTTCTGCTGGTGGACCACAGTAGGGGTGGGCGGAATTTGCGAAAGCGACATTCGCAAATTATCGCGAAAATGTTAAAAATCTCCGCAAACATGCGGAAATATCGCGAAGATACGGAAGTTTTTTTCCCACCCGTTCGCGGTATTTTCTGCTCGCCAACTTACCCATGCGGTTGCTCGCGGGCACGGCCATCTTGTTTTCACTCTTCTCGCGGTGCATGATCGCGAGAAGAAAGACGTGATCGCGCGACGCATGACGTTACTGCGGGCGCGAACTGTAGCGAGACAGCGCAAATGGCTACCAACAATCCAACATCTCGTGGAGAACGCGACCGGATCGGGAAAACTTGTCGGCGAACGCGGGGATTCAGGTAAGGCGATCGCGCGCGCGCGAGAATGTATTATTTTACAGCGCGAGCAAGAACCAAATTATCGCTAAGCTGCGGAATGCGGAAATTTTGACATTTTCGCGCTCTCCGCGGAACGCGAAAATGTCAAATTATCGCAATTTCCGCGGACGGAACGGAAATTTAGCCCAGGCCTAGACCACAGTCGGGCCTTGATTTGAAGAAGCACAGGGCGGACGGAATTAGAAGGGGGTCCCAAACTTCTGGTGGGAAACTAACAGTCGAAGTGGAAAAGAGTTTTCAGTGGAAGACTACTGCTATAATGAGAGATTACTGCATCAGACGGAAGTGTGTGTGTGCGGTTGGGATAGAAAATTTGAGTTTTCCACAAAAAACATCTCCCTGCAGAATAAGTAGAGTCGGAAAAGGATTTGTATTCAGAGAGGCCTGTTACAGAGAGAGCAGGAGGAAGTTAGTACTGAGTCAGCAACTGTAATATACACAATATCAGGTTTTCTATGTACAGAACAGGTAAACAAAAAGGCTGACGAGAGGCAACTACCTCGAAACACGTGTCCAGGGATGGCTAACGCAACACATACTGTTCTTTTTACACATCGTGGCATAGGCGTACCCGCCGTCGCCACCACATTTACCACAGTCCTTTGGGGCAACTTGCTGGTGTGACGAGCAGTGTGCGACCAACTTTTGCATAATTTATTACGGCTCCCTTGAGCCAACGGGCTGACGAGCCTTGGATCTGCACCTGCGCGCCATGAGAGGTACTTGACCTGTTTTAGTTACATTTTGGCAGTCCACACGGCACCCCTTCACACTGACCTGCTCCCTGCTGACGAGAGGCAACTACCTCGAAACACGTGTCCAGGGATGGCTAACGCAACACATACTGTTCTTTTTACACATCGTGGCATAGGCGTACCCGCCGTCGCCACCACATTTACCACAGTCCTTTGGGGCAACTTGCTGGTGTGACGAGCAGTGTGCGACCAACTTTTGCATAATTTATTACGGCTCCCTTGAGCCAACGGGCTGACGAGCCTTGGATCTGCACCTGCGCGCCATGAGAGGTACTTGACCTGTTTTAATTACATTTTGGCAGTCCACACGGCACCCCTTCACACTGACCTGCTCCCTGCTGACGAGAGGCAACTACCTCGAAACACATGTCCAGGGATGGCTAACGCAACACATACTGTTCTTTTTACACATCGTGGCATAGGCGTACCCGCCGTCGCCACCACATTTACCACAGTCCTTTGGGGCAACTTGCTGGTGTGACGAGCAGTGTGCGACCAACTTTTGCATAATTTATTATGGCTCCCTTGAGCCAACGGGCTGACGAGCCTTGGATCTGCACCTGCGCGCCATGAGAGGTACTTGACCTGTTTTAATTACATTTTGGCAGTCCACACGGCACCCCTTCACACTGACCTGCTCCCTGCTGACGAGAGGCAACTACCTCGAAACACGTGTCCAGGGATGGCTAACGCAACACATACTGTTCTTTTTACACATCGTGGCATAGGCGTACCCGCCGTCGCCACCACATTTACCACAGTCCTTTGGGGCAACTTGCTGGTGTGACGAGCAGTGTGCGACCAACTTTTGCATAATTTATTACGGCTCCCTTGAGCCAACGGGCTGACGAGCCTTGGATCTGCACCTGCGCGCCATGAGAGGTACTTGACCTGTTTTAATTACATTTTGGCAGTCCACACGGCACCCCTTCACACTGACCTGCTCCCTGCTGACGAGAGGCAACTACCTCGAAACACGTGTCCAGGGATGGCTAACGCAACACATACTGTTCTTTTTACACATCGTGGCATAGGCGTACCCGCCGTCGCCACCACATTTACCACAGTCCTTTGGGGCAACTTGCTGGTGTGACGAGCAGTGTGCGACCAACTTTTGCATAATTTATTACGGCTCCCTTGAGCCAACGGGCTGACGAGCCTTGGATCTGCACCTGCGCGCCATGAGAGGTACTTGACCTGTTTTAATTACATTTTGGCAGTCCACACGGCACCCCTTCACACTGACCTGCTCCCTGCTGACGAGAGGCAACTACCTCGAAACACGTGTCCAGGGATGGCTAACGCAACACATACTGTTCTTTTTACACATCGTGGCATAGGCGTACCCGCCGTCGCCACCACATTTACCACAGTCCTTTGGGGCAACTTGCTGGTGTGACGAGCAGTGTGCGACCAACTTTTGCATAATTTATTACGGCTCCCTTGAGCCAACGGGCTGACGAGCTTTGGATCTGCACCTGCGCGCCATGAGAGGTACTTGACCTGTTTTAATTACATTTTGGCAGTCCACACGGCACCCCTTCACACTGACCTGCTCCCTGCTGACGAGAGGCAACTACCTCGAAACACGTGTCCAGGGATGGCTAACGCAACACATACTGTTCTTTTTACACATCGTGGCATAGGCGTACCCGCCGTCGCCACCACATTTACCACAGTCCTTTGGGGCAACTTGCTGGTGTGACGAGCAGTGTGCGACCAACTTTTGCATAATTAATTACGGCTCCCTTGAGCCAACGGGCTGACGAGCCTTGGATCTGCACCTGCGCGCCATGAGAGGTACTTGACCTGTTTTAATTACATTTTGGCAGTCCACACGGCACCCCTTCACACTGACCTGCTCCCTGCTGACGAGAGGCAACTACCTCGAAACACGTGTCCAGGGATGGCTAACGCAACACATACTGTTCTTTTTACACATCGTGGCATAGGCGTACCCGCCGTCGCCACCACATTTACCACAGTCCTTTGGGGCAACTTGCTGGTGTGACGAGCAGTGTGCGACCAACTTTTGCATAATTTATTACGGCTCCCTTGAGCCAACGGGCTGACGAGCCTTGGATCTGCACCTGCGCGCCATGAGAGGTACTTGACCTGTTTTAATTACATTTTGGCAGTCCACACGGCACCCCTTCACACTGACCTGCTCCCTGCTGACGAGAGGCAGCTACCTCGAAACACGTGTCCAGGGATAGCTAACGCAACACATACTGTTCTTTTTACACATCGTGGCATAGGCGTACCCGCCGTCGCCACCACATTTACCACAGTCCTTTGGGGCAACTTGCTGGTGTGACGAGCAGTGTGCGACCAACTTTTGCATAATTTATTACGGCTCTATTGAGCCAACGGGCTGACGAGCCTTGGATCTGCACCTGCGCGCCATGAGAGGTACTTGACCTGTTTTAATTACATTTTGGCAGTCCACACGGCACCCCTTCACACTGACCTGCTCCCTGCTGACGAGAGGCAACTACCTCGAAACACGTGTCCAGGGATGGCTAACGCAACACATACTGTTCTTTTTACACATCGTGGCATAGGCGTACCCGCCGTCGCCACCACATTTACCACAGTCCTTTGGGGCAACTTGCTGGTGTGACGAGCAGTGTGCGACCAACTTTTGCATAATTTATTACGGCTCCCTTGAGCCAACGGGCTGACGAGCCTTGGATCTGCACCTGCGCGCCATGAGAGGTACTTGACCTGTTTTAATTACATTTTGGCAGTCCACACGGCACCCCTTCACACTGACCTGCTCCCTGCTGACGAGAGGCAACTACCTCGAAACACGTGTCCAGGGATGGCTAACGCAACACATACAGTTCTTTTTACACATCGTGGCATAGGCGTACCCGCCGTCGCCACCACATTTACCACAGTCCTTTGGGGCAACTTGCTGGTGTGACGAGCAGTGTGCGACCAACTTTTGCATAATTAATTACGGCTCCCTTGAGCCAACGGGCTGACGAGCCTTGGATCTGCACCTGCGCGCCATGAGAGGTACTTGACCTGTTTTAATTACATTTTGGCAGTCCACACGGCACCCCTTCACACTGACCTGCTCCCTGCTGACGAGAGGCAACTACCTCGAAACACGTCCAGGGATGGCTAACGCAACACATACTGTTCTTTTTACACATCGTGGCATAGGCGTACCCGCCGTCGCCACCACATTTACCACAGTCCTTTGGGGCAACTTGCTGGTGTGACGAGCAGTGTGCGACCAACTTTTGCATAATTTATTACGGCTCCCTTGAGCCAACGGGCTGACGAGCCTTGGATCTGCACCTGCGCGCCATGAGAGGTACTTGACCTGTTTTAATTACATTTTGGCAGTCCACACGGCACCCCTTCACACTGACCTGCTCCCTGCTGACGAGAGGCAACTACCTCGAAACACGTGTCCAGGGATGGCTAACGCAACACATACTGTTCTTTTTACACATCGTGGCATAGGCGTACCCGCCGTCGCCACCACATTTACCACAGTCCTTTGGGGCAACTTGCTGGTGTGACGAGCAGTGTGCGACCAACTTTTGCATAAACAAAAAGGCAGAATAGAGAGCTTAATTTGAGCAGGTGGTTTACTGTTCTCGGAACCGGCCCTTAATTGTCAATACTGGAGTTTGTAACAGTCTGCCACAAGGTGGCGCTGTCTAGCTAATTCAGAGACCACCACAATAACAGTTCATTGTTAATTTAATGTACATTAAAAATTAATATTACCTGCCACCAAAGCCATTCTTATTGCTTTGGGGGCTTCAAATAGTCAGAATTGTCACACTTGTAGGAGGAGTGTGACGGTTAGTACTTCTGTTGTTACTATCATTCGCAGCCCAGCAGGGGCTCCTGACGACAGCCCTTGCAATTTAGCTTTTTACAAATTAAGCACTGGAATAGACCTGGCGTTCCTTACCTGCAGCCCCGCCCCTTTGTGCACATTTAACGTAATGGATAATATAGTAGTGTTTATTGTCAGGCCTGCTATGCACACAGCCTTGTTGTGTGCGACGGGCTGGAGCATTAGATGATGCAAAGTCAAAGCTCACGTCACGAGATTCTGCAAGAAAAACCCCTGGCTGTATGAACCAGTCTTAGGGGCAGATTTACAAGCCCCTTGCGCCACTTTGCGTCACTTTTCCCATGTTAAAAGTGACGCAAAAGTGGCGCAAGGGGCTTGTAAATCTGTCCCTTAGTGTCTATCTGTCTTCCCCTGGACTAGAGTCTAAAGTGCCCCCAGCTCGGCCAATCAGCAGTGCTCCCTCTACTGTGACCTCACACGTGGAGAAGAGGAGACAGTGATGTCACAGTGGGGAGAGGCCCGGATGTTCCAGTGTTCTGTACTGTGTTCAGAGCAGCTCTTCCGCCATCACACACTCCTCCATGGCATCAGGTGAATGTCAGCTCTTCTGCGGCTGGGGCAGCAGTGCCCTTCTACCGCGGGCACCAACCATGCCACCAGAACACGACAGGGAATGGCAAGAGTGCAGGGTCCTCCCGTTGTTTGTTACTTCCATAGAAATTGCATTTATGCCCAGAATTCTCATTCAATTAATTCTAGAAATGTTTCCCTTAATCCCTTGTAGTCATGATTTCGAATGACAAGGAAAATGATTGGCTACCCACAGATGTGTGTGGCACTTCTCGCTTACAAAATGATGCCACCACGAACACAGCCTGAAAGGTAGGAAGAACAAAAGGGCATCTCTAACCACAGCTCTGAATGACGTCACAGGTGAGAGCACGCATCTGGTATTTGCGTCAATTCGTTTTTGATGATTCTACTGTACCCTGTCCGGGAGCTCACGTTTTGCCCGCTTCACAGCCTTCAATCTACGATCATGCCCAAAGAGATGAAATATGGCTCAAGGTCTTGATAAACTATCTACTGTCCAGCACATAAGTTCTTTTGCACTGAAAAGTAGTCTAAATTAGCTCACATAGAGTTTTGCGGTGCTTTGTATGAAGGTAACTTGCCATGGATGGGTGTTATTTGTACTTTCCCAAACTACAAGCCATGGCTTTGACACAAAACTCTATCTACTAAAACTCTTAGGGGCAGATTTATGAGCCCCTTGCGCCACTTTTGCGTCACTTTTAACATGGGAAAAGTGACGCAAAAGTGGCGCAAAGGGCTCATAAATCTGCCCCTTAGAATGGGCTTTGCACCAAAAAATAAGGGTTCCTTGAGGAAGGCGTTAGGTTTTTAACTGCTCTTAAGTGTTCACGCGTTGCATGTGTGTCGCCGTGTACAGCACATATCCAATGAGTCAAAAGGTCTAAAGTTTGTCTAGTCATAGAACTTTGTACTGGAAAGACATCCTTTCAGTACAGAAGCTATCCTAGATATCATGCAGATACCTTTGCACCATGGTGCAAAGGTGTGTGCGTGGTGCTAAGCAGCCCATTGGGCACCAGCACTGGAGAACAGAGTAGAAGCACAATATTGGCAATGCCCTCGCTGCCTGGCACAACGCCGCATAGCAACTTTGGTTAATCCGCTGTATTGCACTATTTTTTAGTAAATTGAGTATCTGTGAGTGTGAGTGAGTTAGTGAGTGAAAATGAGAGTAAGAGTGACTGCAAGTGAGTGAGAATGAATTTGTGTGAGGCAGCGTTAGAGAGTATGATGGAGTGTGAGCGAGAATGATTGAGAGTGCGTGGGAGTGAGCCAGGGTATCAGAGTAAAAATGAGTGAATCAGAATGACTGAGAATAAGTGAAAATGAGTGATGACAGTATGAATGAGTGAGAAAGTACAAGTGACAGTAAAAGTGAGCGAGTGCCTGAGAATAAGCAAGAATGAGTGAGAAAGTAAGAGTGAGTGCAAACAGGTGTGAGTGAGCGAGCCAGAGTGAGTGCAAAAGAGTGAGTGAGAATGAATGAAAGTAACAGTGAGTATTTGTAAGTGATAATGAATGAGTGTGTGTGTGTGTGTGTGTGAATGAGAGAATGTAAGTGAGTGGGATTGATAATGTTGTGTTCTGCTTGTGAGTCTGCTGCTGGCCCTGGCACACTGAATGTAATTATTGCCATTAAGAGGCACTCATGACAAAATGCTGACAAGCTGGGGCACTGTAGGGGTTACACTTGGCATATGCGAATATACCCAGCAAAGTACTGGTGCTGGCATACTGGATGGCATCCATGGGACACTGCTGGTGCTGTAATAGTGAAGGACATTCTTGGCATAGGGAGTGCCCATGTCAAAATGCTGGCACTGGCACATTGAAGCTGATTCTTGGAATATGGAGGACACTTGTGGCATATAAGAGGGGAGCAACCCCGGCAAAATGCTGGCCCTGATATACTAGAGGTATTTCCTGATTTAGGGGTCATCCATGGTATATGAACATCACTATTGACATATTTTACGTACTTTTTGGGCCTAAAGGGACTCCTAAATTGTCTGAGGAGCACTCATGACAAAAATATGTCCTTGGCACAATGGAGATATTTGTAGCATATTTGCAGAAAAAATGGGGTCAACTCCTGGGGAGCATCGGGTTTCTTTGACCTGGCGCAATATAAAAGGACCCCATAATTAGTACCCATTCAGACTCTATGGTTTTTAATCAAATTTATGAGAAAACTATCTGGCACCATATTTAAAAAAAGAAATTCAGATCTCCTACTTAAAAAAAAAATTATTGGGGGGAACTTTCCCTAGAGGAAGTCAAGCTTACTCGCTTTACACACACACACTACAGTTCGGGACACGTAGTACAGCCCTCCACTTTTAAAAATAGCCACGAGCCACTCTAAGAACAGAAGGTAAACAGTCCCTTCATGAGCACTGGGAAAAACAATGCCTTAAGTTGGCTTTACTAGCCTCAGCCTGCTCATACTAACCGGCATTTAAAAGCAGCTGGAGATGAATGCACAAGTCATTGTTTTGTGAATGAGTTTCCCATGGGCATGTTTTCTTTTCTTTGTTTTTGCCTTTGCAGAAAATAAGGGCTATAGAGCTTATTTTCATGGTGATTTTTTTCTAGTGTTGAATGAAATGTATTATTTGAGTACCTCAAGTAGGGTGCCGTGAGCTGAGTGTTCCTTTATTTGCAACTTATTCAAAGTCCTATGTTGGGGACAGCTCTAAGCAGTGCACGGTTTATTGTTCTACTTCTCCCTCAAATGTCACACTTTTTTTTAATTTCCTGTGTATAATTATGTATGCAAAGTAGGTGTCCCAAATGTTTCTTGTTTCATGTATCATGTTGATACAAATAATGGTTTGTTGTTAGCCCTATGATCTCAATTCACACCATGTCATGAGTGTGCCTTTCAATGTATAAAAACCTATACAATGTGCTATTTTAGGAGATGTGCCTGACTTTTCTTGCTCTCTGAACTGTGCAGACTCCATGTTAGTGTGTCTATTTGATTTATACAGGGGGCCTTATTTACAAGACATTGCCGCAGCGTGGCACAGCAAGCCCTCTGGCTGAACCACACTGAGGCACTTTCAAAGCACAGGGATGAGTCATATTTATCAAAATATGACACATCCCTGTGCGTTCCCCTGCGCTGGTGCACAATCGGCTGCCATGCGCCACGCAGGCACCCTTGTGTCATGGGGCACAGGTGCCTGCGTTGGGAGGAGATTGTTTTTGTGCAGGAAGGCATACCTTCCTGCAAACAAATAATCTGAAATGTTGTGTTTTTTACTTCTATGTGTGCTGCGTAATGCAGCACACTTAGAAGTTGAAAAACATTATTTTTTTCAATGATTGTTTTGTGCAGGACACCTTCCTGCACATAAACAATCACCAGAAGTGATTTCCTTGTTTTATGTGTGCGAGAATGCAGCAGGTATAGACAGAGGAAAAAACGAGGAGAAATGTAAACGAATTCTCAAAAATCTGGAAATGTGGCAGATTCCATGAGTGTTACGAGAGAACACCCACAGCATCACCCATGTCACGTCCCTTTCGCGCAAAGTGTTGCATGAGAAGGGGCCATATTTACAAGGACATGAAAAGCCACGCAGGGTGACTTTACGTGTCCTTGCAAATATTGGGGCAGCAGGTTGCGTCGCCGGTGCATCACAAAAAGAGACACACCGCTGGCGCAAGGAGCTTGTAAATAAGCCCCTTAGACTTTTTCTTGTATTACAGAGTGAGCAATTTCTATGTCATTACCATGACTTTTGAACTGAACAGATTTATACCAGTCCTTTGCTGAACCATATTTTGGTGTAGGCTATATGCTTGTAATGGAAAAAGACCTTCTGTTATGACCTCTCACAATTGACTTTATTATGATGCATTATTGACACATTTTTAAAACAATTTTTGCTTTTTTATAATGGCTCTGAAATTCAAATAAACCTTTATGGTTTTGACTTTTTATTTTGTCCTGTGAAGGTTGTCTTTATTGTCATCGGGTTGCGGTCCTGTGGGACTCACATGTCCTTGATCCTGCATCTCAACCCTTTGAACTTTTTAGATAAAGCATTGACAACTGCATACTGGGACGGGGATATTACACATTATATTTTGTCAAAGAAATGTAACATGCACTCTTTTGATTAAATAAAAAAAAGAACTAAAATAGCAAACATTTTTAAAGAAGCTGTTGCCATGTTTCATTATTATGAATACATGAAACATAAAGTGTTAGAATAAAACTTTCACCCCTGTAATTCACATGAGAGTCAGACTACCACCATTCAACTCTGAACCTACAGAGATCAGATGGGGAGTGCCTCAGGGGTCCTCCCTGAGCTCCACGCACTTCAACATCTGCATGGCCCCGCTCGCAGCCATCATCAGGAACCACGGACTCATCATCGTCTCCTACGCCGATGACACCCAGCTGATCCTCTCCCTCACCAACTAACCCACAGTCGTCAAGAACAACTTCCACGACGGAATGAAGGCTGTCGCCACCTGGATGAAGTACAGATGCCTCAAGCTACACTCAGACAAGACCAAAGTCCTTATCCTGGGCTCCATCCTCTCTGACTGGGACGACTTCAGGTGGCCCGCAGATCTTGGACTCCCCTCACACCAACAGACTACGCACAAAATCTCTGCATAATCCGGGACTCCTCGCTCACCATGAAGCGCCAGATCAACGCAGTCACATCATCCTGCCACCGCACGCTACGCCTGCCCTGAAAGATCTTCAAGTGGATCCCCATTGAGTCCAGAAAGATGATCACCAGCGCACTCATCAGCAGCAGACTCGACTACAGCAATGCACTCTACGCCAGCATAACCCAGAAACTCCTCAAGAAACTGCAGAACATTCAGAACGCCTCCAGCAGAATCATCCTCAATATCCCCCACCGCAGCCACATCACCGGCCACCTGAGAGACCTCCACTGGCTGCCAGTCAACAAAAGCATCACCTTCAAGCTCCTCGCACACGCCTACAAAGCCCTACACAACGCAGGACCTGCGTACCTCAACTACTGCCTCGCATGCCACGCACCCACTAGAGACCACTGCTTGGCCCAACTGGCCCTGCCTGCTCTCCCACGTATCCGCAAGACCACGGCTGGAGGAAGATCTTTCTCCTACCTCCGAGCAAAGACCTGGAACACCCTGCCTCTCCACCTCAGGCAATCACCGTCACTGCCTCAATTCCGGGAGGACATCAAGACCTGGCTCTTCGGCTGAACCACAGAACCTTCGATGGATCAGCATTCCCCCCACCCCCCTCCCCCACCGCAGCGCCCTGAGACCCTTACTGGTGAGTAGCAGTTGTGTAACGAAACTTGAGGGGGCCCCCTGCACAGTACATGGATGGGGCCCCCCACGCTCCAGACCCAGTCAGGAGCTGTCAGGCCAGTGGCTCGCTGGCCCTGTACAGTGCTGGAGGGGCCCCATGGAGCTCAGGACCCCCTGCACCGCGGGCGCTGCAGGGGCAATTGTTACACCACTGGCAAGTAGCTGCGCTTACAAGTCACTTGATTGACTGATTGATTGACGTGAGTGATGGTGCCTTGTAAGTGATCTTAAACCAAAATGTATGAACAACAAGGAATCATTTAGGCCAATGACACAATTCATATTTAATATATGGTCTTTATCAATTAATTAATACTTGTGGACATGCCTGCTATTGCTTTATTTAAATTTCTCCCTATGATTTAACAATGCATGACTCATTGCGATATACTCTACACAAACTAATAAATCATGGCAGTTTTTGGTATAAATGATGTGGTTCTGTGTTTTGTGGCACTGTCTCCCCTTCAGATGAACACATCATTTTTCATGTAGAACAAAGAGAAACAAGTAATTCTTCCTGGCATGTCCTGTGTGCACCCTAAAACAGGTGGCAGCTAAAACAGATGTATGTGTACTGTGTTGTTCTATTAACCATGCAGTTATCATAGAACTTCAGCAATGTTGATTATTGTGATGTTATCAGGGTTAAATTCTTGTGACACCACTTCCTGGGAAGACTGAAGGTCAAAGGTCATAGGATGCCACTTCCTGTGACGTCCTTAAGGTCAAGCATGTCTGAAGTCACTTCCGCTACCCTTGCATTTTGGTGAATCAACGTCCATTGGAACACAAGTGCAGGTACCTTCACTTTAAAATTAAAGAAGCGTGGATACTCAGGGGCAGATTTACAAGAAAGTGATGCATCTGTACAGATGCGTCACTTTCCCTGCGCCACCCTTAGACACCCTTGCGCCACCATAGATGCGCCGTATTTACAATTTGGCGCACTATGGCGCAAGGATTGACAGATGCGTCAGAAATTCTGACGCATCTGTTGGCGGAAAAGTCACGCATTGCTGGAGTCGTGTCGCAAGCACGACGCAACTCCAGCAATGCATGTTGAGGCCTATTCCCACTACACTGCGTCACTACTTACGCCTGCTTGAAGCAGGCGTAAGGTTTTGGCGCAGTGGCGTCCTAAAAGTGGCGCAGTGAAATCTTGTAGATTTCACTGAGTCACTTTTACGAGGCCTTCTTGCGTGGGAACGCCCACCCTGAATACATTATACCTGACGCAGGTATAATGTGACGCAGTTCTTTACAACGTGACGCATCTCCCTAGATGTGTCACGTTGTAAATAGGCCGCATTGTTTGCGCCGCTGTTGCGTCAAAAAAGTTACGCAACTGCAGCGCAAAAGTCACACCGGGGCTTGTAAATCTGCCCCTCAGTATCTGGCAGTGCTTGTGCATTAAAAGGACTGTCTGACCCTCAGTCACAGACCTGGTTTCGAGCGAAGAGAAGTGCAAAACCTGCCACTAATCCGGTCCAAATCCACCCGCGCATGGTGCATCCACCTGGCCTTGGCGTATATCTAAGGAAAGTCGAAACAAGACGATACGAGCTACTCATATGGTCTCGTGGTGATTTCCAAAATGCTTTACGGTCACTTTTGTGTTTGTGGTCGCATTATCTGGCGGTGATGACTGCGCAAATGTTTAAGCCTCTGATCCGCAGGCCGTGTTATGGGTTTAGGCCTTTGCTGGTAGAGCTGCCCGCAAGAAGCACGACAATGCCCAGCTTCTGTGCCCGACCACGGGAGGCCAGACCTTGGTTGTTGACAACATGTTTGTTGATGTAGCTTAATCTAATCTCGGGTAATAACACACGGGCCCAAGGCCTGAAATCCACCACACGCACAAACATCTAGTCCGGAGATTAGTGCATCTCGCTTTTTGAGCTGATGGCGTGAGCCACGCTGATGACAAGGCCCCTTTAAGGCCGAGATTTGTTTGCAAACACTTCCTGCGTGGTCAGGTTGCTGACATGTACGCATTGTGGGAAGGGCTTCATTTAGATATGGCGCCTTGCCTATGTTGCTGCTAACTCTGAACGCTAATCTTCTAACTCTGCTTTTAGTTTATGATTTTTAAGCAGCTGTGTTTATTAAACTTCATTTGTGCCTGTTATAGATCCATATTATCCATACAGAAAGGCTACACGCTGTCACTTCCTGTGATTTTATCAGAGGTCAAAGAGCATATGAGGTCACTTCCTCTGCCCCTACGGGTTGAGCATGTAAGTAGCCAGTATCACAGCTCGACTTGTACATTCGTGTTTGCAAGGGTACGACATTCGCTTGAAAATAATAAGCACCCCTTGTGCTCCAGGGCTTTTGAAAGTCTTAACGAGGTATTTCGGCTGCTGACAATGTGCTGCAGGTAAGACTGGTGAGGCCAGCTGGGTGGTGGGGGGTGGGGGGGATTTCGAGAGACGACCACAAGAAGAAATTAAATTAATAATTAACTTTCCCTCGTGGTCGTCTCTCTAAATCCCCCCCAGCCGGCCCCACCGCTCATACCTGCAGCAGCTGCGGCTGCTAGGAAGGGTACATGACCCCATGCCAGGAAGGGTGCACGTGACTCCATGCCAGGATGGATGCACGTGACTCCATGCCAGGATGGATGCACATGATCCCATGCCAGGAAGGATGCACGTGACCCTATGCCTGGAAGGATGCTCGTGACCCCACGCCAGGAAGGATACTCGTGACCCCATGCCAGGAATGGTGCACAGACCCAATGCCAGGAGGATGCATGTGACCCCATGCAAGGAGGTTGCACATGGCTCCATGCCACGAAGGGTGCACGTGACCCTAAGCCAGGAAGGATTCACGTGACCCCATGCCAGGAAGGGTGTACATGACCCCATTCCAGGAAGGGCGCACTTGACTCCAAGCCAGGAAGGATGCACGTGGCCCCATGCCAGGAAGGATGCACATGAGCCCATGCCACGAAGGATGCACGTGATCCCATGGATGCACATGACCCCATGCCAGGAAGGATGCGCATGACCCCATGCCAGGAAGGGTGGACATGACACCATGCCTGGAAGAATGCCGAGTGCACCCAATGCCAGGAAGGGTGCACTCGGCACTGCCACGAAGGATGCACATCAACCCATACCAGGAAGGGTGCACGTGACCCCATGCCAGGAAGGGTGTACATGACCCCATTCCAGGAAGGGTGCACGTGACCCCATGCCAGGAAGGATGCACGTGACCCCATGCCAGGAAGGATGCACATGACCCCATGCCAGCAAGGATGCACGTGACCCCATGCCAGGAAGGGTGCAGGTGACCCCATGCTAGGAAGGGTACACATGACCCTTTAAAAAATATTGCCAGCACCTTCTTCAAAATGGAAAGAAGAAAAAAAGAAAACATGTCACTGCTAAAACATATTGCTCATAAGCTTCCAATAGAAGAAATTGAATTAAATAAATAAATAAATAACCATGACATACAAATGTAATAGAATAGTATGGGTGTTCCTAACAGGCAGGTGTGTTTAGAACATGTATAGAAACACTTTTTTGTTTTAATGCACATCACAGAAAAGATCATTCTTATTTCCACAAAGGCAAGGTAGTATTGGCTTTGAATTACTACAGCCTTGATACATAGTTTAATGCAAAAGGATGAGTTAAAAAAAAGTCAATTTCTACAGAACAAACCTAGCCAAAGGTCAGCAGAGCTTTGTGTATGGTCAAAGTCTAGCATATAGGCAAGTGTTCTTTGAAGAGGTGCATCTTCAACTCTTTCCTAAACTGGAGCCGCGTTAGGGAGGTCCTGATGGATACCAGGATGTTGTTCCAGATCCTGTGTGCATAGCTGAAAAACGCTTAGGGACAGGTGTAACAAGCATTTTTGCATTTCCCAAATGGGCAGATTCACAGAATCTGCCTGTTTGCGAACGGAAAAATTGCTTTTCCGATGCAGCAAACCTAATTTTGTGATTTGGTAACCTGTTACCGAAACGTAAAATGGGTTTGCGATTCGGTATTAGGAAGGGGCGTGTTTAGGGCGTCCCTTCCTAATACTTAATCGTATCTGTATGCAGGAATGTTTTGTGACCGCAATTACGGTTGCAAAACATTCGCATTTTACCACCTATTTCAAGTAGGTGGTAAACCATTCGCAAATGGGAAGTGGTCCCCAAGGAACACCTTCCCCTTTGTGAATGTTTGTAAAACCCTTTTTAAGAGCAAGCAGTGGTCCCACGGCTGCTTTACAAAAAATAAAGCTGGCTTTATCGAAAAGCAATCACGGACATGGTGGTCTGCTGATCTCAACAGGATACCATCCCCGTGATTTGTGCGATTCCTAGGGGGTCGCAAATTGCAACGTACCTCATTAATGTTCAAAAGGTAGGTCATTTGCTACCCCCTAGGAATCGCAAAAGGTGTACTGTACACCTTCGTACATTGCTCTTAGTGATTTCCAAATTGCGAATCCTTGTGATTCGCAATTAGGGAATCTCAAAATGCTATCTACATACATCTGGCCCCAAGTGCCTTATTTTTCTTTTTTCCACTTGATAGTCTGCAGTCTTATGTTGCCCTGGCAGTGTGTGTGCTGAGAACTACCAGAGATGGTGAGCTTGTCTGCAAGATAAGCGGGTGCTGGTCGTAACTGATGTTGCTGGTTTTGAAGATGCTGTGAGCCGGCAAGGGATGGAGTTCCATCGGACTGGGGGGAGTCCTATGTCTTCAGGACCTGGATAAGACATGTTGCAGTGTGTAGGATGCTCTTAAGTAATACCAGTGTGAGAGGTCATGGTGCAGGTTGTTACCTGTTATATCCTAGCTATATTGTAGTTTATGTGACCCAACGCTCCACCAGTGGAACTCTGTAAGAATGATGTAATGTAGAATGTTGGTGTCTGGAAACCACAGTTGGAGAAGGGCTGAGCAGCCTACTGGCTGCTGCTGGTGGGTCTAGTCTTGAATTGAACATCTGTACCTGTAACTACTTCAATAAATACTCTTTAAATACTACTACCAGCCTGGAGTTAGTTACTACAATTTTATGGCGAAGAGTTATTCTAAGAACCTACGTGAGTTTCCAGTCAAGCCTCCTTAGTCAAGTCTGGAGTATCTGAGAATTTAATATCAAGTTGAAACAACTTCTCAATCTACAGCTGCGTATAGTCAACCAACTGGCACACTTCAGCCCCACCAGTGACCTCTGCCATTGGTCGCCCACCACACAGTTGTGCCTGTTCCTGCAAACAAGGTTTCTTCTGCAGACCAAGTCTGTTCCTGCCGTCCCTACAGCGTCTTTTTCAACTGCAGCTCAAGTTTGTTCCTGCTGTCCCTACAGCGTCTGTTTTAACTGCAGTTCAAGCCACTGCATGCTGTTCCTATGGTGCACAACGTTTTACCTCCACACGAGGTGTCTCGCATGGGTTCTATTCCCATTGCTCAGTGCACATTGTTTTTACCTAGCCTCGAGGTGCGTCCTTACACATGGTGCACAACTTGAGACCTCAATTCGAGGTGTTTCCGTTTACATACTTACTCACACTCATTCATACTTTCTTTCCTCAGTGCACAGCTTACCTTATTTAAGGTGTGTAGTGTGAGTTGTTTTCTGTTTCTAACAGTGCACAACATCTTACCTCCTCTCGAGGTTTTCACTGCATAAGCGTGTTATTACCCTTAATGAGTGTATGGTTTGGGTTCCAGTCCCATTACAATAGTGTGGGGTTTACGTTACACTGGGCGTTTGTTTTTACTCTTAGGGGCCGATTCCGATTCCGGCCGCAAAACGTACCGACCGACACGGACCCGGAACGGAGACCGACCGACATGGACGGCGCCGTACGACCCGTGCAGTACGGTGCAAAATGTGTGAATTACAACTGACACGTACGGAATACAAGCCGTACGACCGAGCCGTAGGGAAAACAATGATTCGCCCGGAAAACCGACACGATTTACACCGAGCAACACGTACCAGGAATGGACCCGACCGACACGTACCCGTGATGTCTGATCCGCCCAGTACGTTGCAATGCGTGTAAACCCAGACCGACTCGCACGGAGCCCAAGCCGCATGACCGACACGCACAGAAAACAGGGACCCCAAGCAATAGAGATCTCCGCGACCGACGCGTATGAAACACTGAGGAAAGTCAGCGTGAATGAGCCGGAGAAGCCCGCACGAGCCAACATCAGCGTCTGTCTCGGTCAGAAGAACGTCTCCTTCATGCCTAGAAAACCCAAAGGAAAACATACAAAAAAAGGACCAAACAAGCAATGACAAAGTCAATAAATATAAACAAAAAAAAACCTGGAACAAAGACACACCCACAACTGCACCTATATAAAGGACATCAATCACTACCATGATCCTTTGCAAAGAGGAGACAACACATCACACAGCAACCACAGACACACTCACAACTCACCCATCACACAACTTTCACACAATTAGCACCTCACCAAAAGCACCCACACATACAGCTAGCAAAATCAACACTAACCCACCCTCACTTGCACCCTCACACACACATCACATCACATCACTCACCACCACCACCCATCACCATGCCCCAAAAGAAGAATCCAAAGTTCACAGATAGTGTGTTAAAAGTGCTGGTAGACGAGATCAACAGAGTAGAGCCACATTTGTTTGGTACATTGGTCCAAAGGACCCCCATGTCACAGAAAACAAAGATGTGGGCGAGGATTGTGGACAAGGTGAACGCACAAGCACAAAGGACGATATCCAGAACAGGTGGTATGACGTGCGCAGGAGGGTCAAGAAACTCATCGAGAAAGATCACGCCTTGAGTCAGCGCACTGGCGGTGGCCCTCCTGCCAAACCAGTATACTTCAGGACCTGGGAGGAGAAGGTGCAGGACATCCTACCACCAGAGAGCGTCCATGGGCTAACAGACATACCAGAGCCTGGTGAATACACAACCAACATACTCAATAATGTGTGGCAAGGGGACAGTGAAACCATGCACCGTTAGCAAAGCCACAGTAACCGATAGATAATCATGCCAAGATGTGTATGCTAGTCAGACAAACACAATACCTGCCATCTCATAGTGACTTGGAACTGTGTCATGACATGTACCAACCTGCAAACAAATAGAGCAAGGCGGTGGCACAAAGCCAAATAAACACTGTCAGACAGTTTGCCACCACAAACACACTACCTCACAGTGCAGCTGACTGACAGGAAGGAATAGTGGGTATGCAGGTGAAGTGAGTGTATCCAAAAGCATGATGGGGTTTGTAGTCACAGATCATGCTACCCCTCAAAATTGGCCCATCAAGACCTCTCTGAACCATGACCACATCACAGGGAGTGGAAAATGAATGAAAAGATGGCTGACACTGGGTCCTGCTGTGGCGAGCACAAGGCCCTGGTAGGGGTTGTGCGCCAATCAGAAGCAGGACACCACTGCCTGACATCCTGAAAGACAACTTGCACGCCCTCCAATGGAAGCACGTTTCATGGTGGGATGTCTGGCCGGGTGGGAATGAGGACTGACACCTCTGACCATACTTACCAGCATGTGGAGACACACACACCCCTCAACACAAACTCCACACAACTCACCGGGTAGAATGCATTGACTCACACCATAGTGAAATATCAGCCAAAGATACACCGTACTGGGTGCTGCTGTGTGAAGCACTGGGGCTCTCTTTGGACTTGTAGCCAAACAAACACCAGTACTTCACAGTCAGCCATCTTGCCATTGCTGTCACACCCCCTCACAGGGAAGCAGAGTCAAAAGGAAGGCAGTCTGGGCATGCTGGGAAGGGGGGTGTAGCCAAGAGCATGATGGGAGTTGCAATCACAGACATTCCCCTCTCACCCACATGGCCCAGCAAGCTCACACTGAACCATGCTCGCCTCACAGGGAGTGGGAATGGACTGACAAGATGTCTGACACTGGGCTCTGTTGTGGGGGCACAAGGCCATGCTGGGAACTGGGCACCAACAAACACCAGGACTGCACTGACTGACATCCTGAAAGTTAACCTGCACCCACTGTAATGTTGGCATGCTTCATGATGGGTTAACTGGCCTGGGGGAGAAGGAGGCCCTGACTTGTAAACAAATAACACAATGCTGGCCATACACACACCTTCTATGCTAAAACACATTGCACACGTTGTACCAGTCACTCACAAAGATGATGCCCGGGCATGATGTCTGAAACGTGGGCCTGAGAAATGATGTGACAGAAAATCACACATATGCACTGGCCAAACAAAACACGGTCGCACACACAGGCATTGCAACCATATGTTCAAACTCATTGTCTGGGGATGCAGTGTCCAGGGGGCCCCCCTGGCCTGGCTGGGGAGGTGTGCCTTGCAGATGACAAGTGTGGAGAACCATATATGGTACATTGCATAAAACACACAGGAACTCACATATACATCATTGACAGGGGACATCTGACAGTGAATGGAATGGACACACCAATATAGCCAACACCATAGCATGGTCTCATTCTCACTCGGTGCTGTTGTGAGCTGCATTCCACTCCTACATTGTGCTGAAACATATGCATAGACACTGTAGACACAAGGTCTAACCTGGACTGCATTGGAGGAGACATGCTACTCACAGCAGCCAAACTGCAACACACACACCACCGGCCCTCACTGTCATGAGCATTGAAAAGCCAGAGTGCTACCTTGCCCAATCCATGTCACCATGGAGAACATTGAAAAGTCAAATCACATATGCACGTACAAAACTCAGCACCAGACTCATTAACAATGGTGACATCATCCCTTGTATGAAATGAGGTGGGAACTAGGAACACGGTAAAAAACACTTCCTCCAAAGAGATCACAGGCATACCAGACTGTGACCATGTCGTACCAATACACCAATGTGGCACACAAAGACTAGCAAAATCTGCTACCACACATGCCCCAATCTTACAACATATCCTCAGTGGAATAGCACGTATGTCCTTGTTAAAGCTCACATGTGTACAGGGATGACACACTTGTGTCAGCAATGTGATGACCCTTGAGTAGTAATGGTCACGTACAGACAAATCTATATATGAGCTGGGCATGCACACACTTCGACATGCACATTGAAATGTTTCATTTTGGCTGGGCAATGTGCAACAACAATATCAATCTCTGTCCGTGACAACCCTGGACAAAGCAGTGTACAGGCAGGCATCCGGACGTACAGTAGAAAATGTCATGTATGTGAACCATTGATGCCTGTAGAAACCTAACCTACATTGTGTGTCTCTTCCAAACACAGGTGGTGCTGGGGACACAGCACCAAATGAAGAGGAGTCCCTGTCCCAGACTCTGGTGGACCCTCAGCTCTCTGGTGTGGATCCGTCTCTGTCCTCTTCAGATGACGACGAACAACCTGGCATTTCCGGTGTGAGTCATCATACAGCACCAGCAGCACCAACATCTGCCCCCCCCTGTACCCACGCCTCCAGCATCTGGAAACAGACAGGGCACCCCTACCAACACTGACAGACCAAAGCCACCGAACACCGACAGCACAGGGACACAGGACCCCCAGGAAGCTACAGACAACACCATCAGCAACAACACCCATGGAGGCAAAGTGGGATGCACTTACTGCAGTGCATCGCGACATACTCCTATGCCTCCGCCAGATCAGCACAAACATGTCCACACCTCCCTGTGTGGCCACAACATCTGTTGCCACACCATCTGCCAGTGCCACAGGGAGGGAGGATGACTCTGGCGGAGAGTCCCCTGCACATCAGATGCCTGCACCTGAGGATCCCCCCCAAGAAGAAGAGGGGTCGTCCGAAGAAGGACAAGTGAGACGCAGATGTCCCTGCATATCCCCCAGGCCTCTAAACCTGTTCTGGACAATGTTCTTTGTGCGCAACCGGTTTACCATGTCGTATCTGACACAACTCGCCTACATGACATGGAGGGTTCATGTTGGTCCAATGTAGCAGATGACTGTGGACTTTACTCTGGACATTTCAGCTACCAACACTTCCAACTCTACTGTGAACTTTGGATTCAAAACCCAATGTACAGCACCAACCATCCTGTGCACTATCCTCACACATGTTTGTAAATAAACTCACCAGTACACCATACTTACCTCTGTTGTGATTCCAACTTGTCATGTGTCATGGAGATGTTGATCTGCTAAACAACACAGTGCATGCCAAATACTACAACAATGTGACCACCGTTATGTGAGTCATGGTGATGTGACACATATGAGGGAGACACACCACTATGGCACCACAACACATACTCACCATGTCCATGTAACTCATCCCACACAATGATGTTGACCTGAAATACATTGGTATGCACAGACACAACACTTATCCACAGTCAGTGGTAACAAGTCCACAGGTGAGGTAAGCAAATGTCAGTCAGATGTGGGAAGACAGACAACGCACCTAACAAAGCGTAGCACATGTTCATTACACATCAGCAACATGTTTATTCCACAATAGTTGCAAGGTAATTGTATGTTACAGTGGACACACAGTCACAAAGTGTCAGAGAATTGAAGTCCAGGGGTGTGTGGCACATCACTTGATGGGAATTGACAACTTCCACACTGGTGTTGGATTCTGGGTTTGGGGGTCAGTGTTGACCAAACAACAGGCAAAGTACTCTGGGAAGGACAGACACAAGACACAGTTAAAAGCACAGCAGAACAGGAGAGAAATGCAATACACATGCACAAAACATGTCACAAGAAACCTACACAGAAACAAGTTAGCAGTTCTACACTATTGTGGAGTACAGACCACCTCAAAGGACACATCACTGCACGCATCCAGTCAAGTGGCACACAGACCCACTCAAACAGCAACAGAGCAGCCACAACACATTTCTGGCTCACTCAATCCATTGACATAACAACCCTGTAAACTCACATTCAGGTGAAGAAGTTGTTGATGAGCTGTGTGCGGACGTCACCCTCATCATCATCATCACTGGCATCGTGGCCCAGGCCTGAATCTTCCACAGGTAGCGGAGGTAGGTCATTGTCATCCTGGATAAGAGGCAACTTCTTCCACACTGCCATGTTGTGTAGCATGCAGCATACAAGGATAATTTTGCGCACCTTTGCAGGCTCATATGGGAGGGCCCCTCCGGTCTTGTCCAGGCAGCAGAAGCGGCTTTTCAGGAGACCAAATGTCCGCTCAATCACCCTCCTGCTCCGACCATGTGCCTCATTGTAGCGCATCTCAGCTAGTTTCACAGGGTTCCTGAGGGGTGTCAGCAACCACGGCATGTTGGGGTATCCGGAGTCACCTACACACAAACAATTGAACAATTAGCAGAGTATTGAAGGAGGGTGGAATACAACATTGCCAAACACACACAATGGTAAACAGTCAGTACAAACCGACAAGCCAGGCACACTGGTCTGGCATCTGTGACATCAGCATTGCGATGTGACTACTCCTCATGATGTAGGCATCGTGCGCAGAACTGGGGAAACGTGCACACACATGTGTGATACACATGTCTGCAAGACATACCACCAGAGCATTGATGGAGTGGAAATGTTTCCTGTTCCGGTATGCCTGCTCATGTGCCTGTGGTGGTATCAGGGCCACATGTGTACCATCAATAGATCCGATGCGTTCAGCATCCTCCCCAGTGTATAAAAGGCATCCTTTATTTCAGTGAGTTGACCTGGGCTAGGAATCTTGATGTTCAGGTCAAGAAAATGCAACATCCCCTCCAAGACATCGCGTAGCACACGACTAAACATAGTTTGCGACATACCACCAGCAGTAGCCACAGTGTACTGGAAGGTACCAGTAGCAAAGAAGTGCAGGGCTGCCATCACCTTCACCTCTGGGGTCAGTGCTGTAGGGTATGTCCGGCCAGGTAGCAGATGTGGCGCCAACTGCTCCGCCAACTACTCAATCAGTGGCCTGGTGAAGCGGTACTGTCGGATGCAGTCGCGTTCCTGCATGGTTTCAAGTTCTGGGAACGGTCTATGGACAGCTGGTGCCCTGCAGGACAGAGATGCACAAAGGAAGATTGTCGATTCATCCACCCATGTGGCTATGACCAAGCAAAATATCACATGATACATCATGACAATACACAATGTACTGAGGTGTGTGCTGTTGGGCATGGACACATATGTCACCTACATGCCCATCACCTCACATCTCAAGTCCACATGACCACATAAGTCCCATGTAGTGCAATGGCCAATCATTGGGCTGTGTCACCCTACCTATGTACTGCTGTGATGTTACAAACACACACCACAGTGACAAGTGAGGCCTGATGTCTCCCAGGCATCACAGATCTTTGCCATGCAGATACCCAGGGTCCCTGTATTGCCACATGGACACTGCCATGACATGGCGTATCATGTACACGCCACAAGGCAACCGTGAGTCCCACAGGTAGTGGTCAATGTTGTCTCTGCAGGCCCTACATGTACGTCTCGTAGACACACACACAACATCAATGTTGATGCACAAACCACATGGATGTGAAGACTGTCTCCCATTGGGCACATTTGATCAGCCACATCTGAGACACAACATGCACACAGACTGTGGGTGTACAGCAGAATTGTGGCTATAGGTCTCACTGTGACGTACATACCATCACCCCCAGGACTCAGGGTGTATGTGACATGTCTTAAACATATCCAACATGAAACTGTGTCCATGACTCATGCCCATAACTGTACAGTTGCACATCACAGTGGTAATGTGCACAACACACAAAGGATTCTGTCCCCATGAACACGTGCACAGCCTGGGAGTGGCTGCACAGAAGTGCCACACAACAAACCAAATGTTGCCCCCCCAACACGCAGGGAATGCAGCCTTACATGCCATGGGACACTGTGTGGCCAATGCTGTAGTGTGGTAGGTGTGCCCCTGAGTCCCTGGCAAGTAATTGTGTGTTGAAGCCGTCAAATAGTCACACCAATGAGGTCCGACGCAGGTGACTATGCGTGCGCATTGCACAGTTCAGGACCGAGCCGTGCGTACGCTTAGCCATTGACTACAATGAGGTCCGACGCGGGTGACTATTTGTACGCATTGCACCGTTCAGGACCGAGCCGTGCGTATGCTTAGCCATTGACTACAATGAGGTCCGATGCGGGTGACTATGCATACGCATTGCACAGTTCAGGACCGAGCCGTGCGTATGCTTAGCCATTGACTACAATGAGGTCCGACGCGGGTGACTATGCATACGCATTGCACAGTTCAGGACCAAGCCGTGCGTACGCTTAGCCATTGACTAAAATAATTCCGATGCGGGTGACTATGCGTATGCATTGCACAGTTCAGGACCGAGCCGTGCGTACGCTTAGCCATTGACTACAACGAGGTCCGACGCGGGTGGCTATGCGTACCCATTGCACAGTTCAGGACCGAGCCATGCGTATGCTTAGCCATTGACTACAATGAGGTCCGACGCGGGTGACTATGCGTACGCATTGCACAGTTCTTGACCGAGCCGTGCGTACACTTAGGCATTGACTACAATGAGGTCCGACACGGGTGACTATCATGCATACACGTCGGGCAGGCATGGTCCGAGACCGGCGTACGCCTTGGCCATCGAATCGTATGGAGACGGGTGCGTGTATATTTTCAAACTACACGTTGTACAGTCAGTTGACCGAGCCGGGCGCAACCATTGGCTCTGGACTGTCATGGAGACGGATGCAGATTCAAAACTTGTATGAGTCGTGCGCTGGAAATTTAGTTGGATGCCTACAACAATATTGCAATTCCTAGGGTTTTATGAAGGTGAAGATTTGAACGATGCGGAAGACGTGCACGAGTCGTACATTTCCATGGATTGGCCAGATTCATACAATGAAACCATGTTGGACCTATCACTTGGGACACATGGCACAGATTCTGCCTCTGCAGCATAGATATAAGGCTGGCTGGCCTCCCAGGGAGCTCACTTGCCTGCACTACATGCTACTGGAGCACATCCCTGCTACCACTGCTGCTGTCTCTGCATCCTCTGGCTACTGCTATGGCACGTACTCTGGAGAGGGCCCCAGCCTTCACTGAGGAGGAGAACCAGGCCCTGCTGGACGGGCTCCTTCCACAGTACAACAAGCTGTATGGGAAACCAGGGGAGCAGGTGAGTGTGCAGTCCATTGCCTTCCTTATTGTGCATGTTGTCTGACTAGCAGTACTAGCAGTGTGTACACCAGTGGCAAGCAAACTCACTGAGTACTTTCATCCCCCAAAGTGTGTAATAAACAGGTGTTTTGCAGCTAAAGTGCATTTGTGCAAGCTTAAACTTCCCATGCATTGTTAACATGCCAGACATGCATGGCATTTGTCCTTTCCCATAGGTGCACTACCTGTGTAACTCATTTTCCGACATGTATATCCAACTGTGTGCAGCACAAATATGGGCCATGTGTGTTAATGGACTTTTAACTTTGTCATCCTCACAGGTTGATGCCCACCAGAAGCAGGAGATATGGCTGGCCATCGCCCGGGCAGTTCGATCGGTGGGGTTTACAAGCGCTGGATCCGCAACTGCCAGAAGAGGTGGCAGGACCTTCGGGGCTGGACCCGGAGGATCGCAAGGGTCCAGCTGAAGCTGTCGCCTCCTCGCAGGAGGGGAGGACACCGGACCCTGACCCCACACATGCTCAGGATCCTGGAGGTGGTCTTCCCGGACCTGGATGGGCAACTGAAGGCCAGACAGCAGCAAGGAGGGTCCATGCCTAATCTGTGTACTATGTCTGACATGCTAATTGCAGTCTTTTGGCCTGGTCACACTTCCACATTAGGTAGGTCTTGTAGTCCAATACTCAGGTCCCTCAATTGTGTGATGCACCCTCCTCATCTGATCCACAGGTGTGGACCCTACAGTCTGTTGCTTGTGTCACTAGGGCACTGTGTCCCTGCAGTCAGCTATGCTTCAGCTTCCGGACAGCATCTGTTACCGTGACTCTGTTGTGTGTTTCATGGGTGGGTCAATTGTTTACACACTGCCTGAGATCTGACATGTGATCTGTGTGTGCCCTTGATATGATATGTGTTACAATTGCTGTTCTGACTCGCAACATGTGGCTGGGGTATTTCAAACAAACCCATGCAGCAGGGGACTCCAATTTGTGGGCCTCAGGAGTATGTATATCAAGTGTGTCACACTTGCTTAGCCACCTGACTACTGTCCAGGGCTAAACACTGTTTCACGTAAACCTGGGCATTCATGCCTACTCAAGGGCATTTAGAAACACTCTGTAATCCCACTCATGTGTATCAACTTACAGGTTGTGCTTAGTGACATGTGCCTTCAGGTGTCTGCCTCTGTGTCATTGTGGTGTGGCTTCCTTTTCCGGACAACTGGGGTGTTCATGAGTTTGAGGGTCAGCAGGACATCTGAGATGTGTCTATGAGAGACAATACCTGTGTGACATATAGGTGTGTGATCACTTGACAGTGCACAATGGTGTATGCAACTGTGCACTTCAGGCAGCTGTGTTACATGCACAGCAGACTGTGATGTGCTAATGTACAGAGAGTTGTGTTCGCCGAGACTCATATGTCTGTTTTGGATGATGTGGGGTCCGGGATATGTTGTTTGCAGGGGATGGGCAAGTGCACTTGTCAGCTGCAGAGTTTGCTTTACCCATGAACTATGATTGTGACACAGTGCATACTGTTGTTGTCTGGATGCCCTGCCCCTGTGACAGGACACAGTGTTGAGTGACTTTCCAGGCATGCCAGTGCCATGGCATTTAACTTGCTACGAGTGATCCAGCATTGTGTTCAAATGTGCTCCATGCACCCCATTGTGGCATTGACTATCAGGACATGAGAACATCATAGTGTGTGAAGCTGGCAGGCATCACAAGCATGTGAAATGAGACTCTGCCCATCCCTTCATCCTGACACCTGTACTGAGTCAGTGGCAAGAGATGTGATGTGTGTATAGTGACATACTCCTACATGTTCACTTGCATGTCCAACAAATGTGTAGGTGTGCTTGTCGGCACATTGGGGTTTTAGCATCCAACATGCAACAGACATATGGGTGCAAGTCCAGGAGGGATATGAGTGCCATGGTTGATGGTGAGACTGACAATTGGGTTATTCTAAAGAGTGTGAGCACTTTGAGCATTGTTCAGCTGATGATGCCAGGGCATGCCCTGTGAGGTGCTGTACTCACTGTGGTGTGTGCGGTCAGTGCAGGTGACTGATGTTGTTCTTTGTTTCCTAATTCTATCCAGATACATCCACGGACACAGGAGGGGATAGCTCCACGGACCAGGAGGAGCCACAGAGCCTGACTGGGACAGAAGGAGAGGAGTCGAGGGGGGGCCAGTGGCATGGAGGGCGAGTGGAGCCACACGGAGGAGTCCTCAGCAACATCCACCCCAGCTGAGGGCCACAGCAGCTCGGAGGATGACTCCCTTGTGGAGGCGGGTGTCAGCAGCCACCAAACCCCAGCTAGTGAGGCTGTCCCTGCCACCTTCCCCACCACCACCATCACCACCCTCCCATCGGCTCCCATCCCAGAGGTCCGTGGAGGCTCCCGTGTTCGGGAGCATGTCTCCTTTGTGCCAGGCACCGCACCCCCTGCCCCTGTGTCCCCTACTGCCCTGAGTGAGGAGTCTGTGGACTTGCTTCGACAGATCCATGTAGGGCAGATATCAATGCTGAGTGTCCTCCATGCACACACCAGTCTGTTGACACAACTGGTGTCGTTCATGGAGAGCATTTCATCGGGCATGTCTGCCCTACAAAGGACCAATCAGTCCATGGCCTCCTGTCTGAGGGCAGCAGTGTCCCTCCTACCCCTGCCCCACTCACAATTCCTAGCACCCTACCTGTTCCAAGCACACACACACATGCACATTCTCACAAACCCACAGACACGGGCAGTACCCAAACACCCAAACCAAGGGCTAGGCGTGCACACAAACAAGCGCAGGGGACTGATACCACACTCACAGGGGATGGTTTGCAGACACACACACAGTCATCCACAACCACTCCGCAGTCCTACGATACCTCTCCCTCCCAGCCCCCTTCCCATGCCTCACCTGCAACCCCATCTCCACAGAAGCTCTTCCTCTGTGACCTTCGTCTCTTCCCCACTGACCCAGCAGATCCATCTTACAAGGGGAAGAGGAAGTCCCCACACACAGAGGGGAGTGCCCCTCACACCCGGACACCCTCCCCCAGGCGCAGTCAAATGAGGCCCCCAACCGCAAGTCCCCTCGGAGCCGGAAGAGCAAGACCCCACCGCCGCCCCGCAGCTCCACGACGAAGTCTCCGTCCTCCATCCCCCCAGGCCACCACTCCACAGGTTCCCCTGCCACACCCTGCCCCAGGTTCCCCCACACACAGATACACCATCCCCAAAATGCTGAGGCCCTTCCCCTCTACCACTTGCTCTTCCACCCCCGGTCAGACAGTTAGTGCCACTGATGTGGGGATCGTGTCCCCCCCCCTCTGTCCTGCCGACCTCACCTGAACCCAATTCCGCTCCCTTTGAGTTAGGCACTGCAGTGGAGTCCATGACCACCCCGTCTGACCTGCCCACTGCAGTTGTGCCGGCACCCACCCCATCTGACTTGTGCCCCACTGTTGTGACTGCACCCACTACTTCAGTCAGCTCCACTGCAGTTGCCAGTGACTCTCCTTCATCCACCACCTCTTCACTGCCTCCTTCTGCTGCGCCCTGATCCTGTCCCTGCGGTGCCTGACCTGCCCCCATGTATGCCCCTCCGAGGGGATGTTTCCTGTCCTTACCAGTGCAGACAAGCAACGTGTGACAGTTGTCACTCAAGTTAACTTTTTGTCATTTGGATATGGACTGGCCATTGGCCTTTGTTTTGAAAGGACTTAGCAATTTAAAATTGCTGAATAAAGCATTTTTCTTTATCCTTGTGAATTTGATTTAGCTGTACATTATGTTGATAATATTGGTGGAGCAGGTAAATCAAAATGTTGTATACCTTCTCTACTTTGCATGAAAATATTAATTATGTCATCCTTCTAAATACTAACCTGTACTAATTGATAGGAGTGTCGGTACTAATCAACCTTAAACCTTAATAAACACGGATTACACGTGGGACTAAATTGCTAATTGCATGGCTGGTAATTCCACTTAAGAACTGTGGTACGCATATTAACTGTAGAATGTGTTGGTATAGAAAATGTGCATGATTTATGTTGCTTTTGTAATGGTTTGTGCTCCTGGTATTGCGGAATGGTGAGTATTATCGCTTTAAATGTTGCTATAAGCTAGGAAAATACAAATATACATTGGGATTAATGTGGGCTTAAACATTAAAATCTTTATTTCCGTATATTAATTACTTTTTATGTTTGTTTTGCTTAAGTTGGCATTCGGGCCTACTAGGCCGCAATATTCAAAATGTAGTTCGGAAGTGGCCACCGTCGGGTGAGCGCGATGTCTACTGCGCAGACTCAGATGGCTCTGAAGATCTCCAGGCGACCTCCAATGCGGGCACCGTGTTCCTTGTCAAGGATAGGAACGTGGAGGATTGCCAGGACTCAGCTAGTGTGGATGACAGAAAAGACAATGCTGACCTGTATCGAGAGGTCTACATGTTGTTACTTCGGAACTTTTCGCATGAGAAATGTACAAATTAAAGGATGACATATTCAATTCCCTGAGAACCAAGAAAACCTGGGAACAGAGTCTAATATTTCAATTTTTAAGGGGTTAGCCAATCAGGAGTGTTCTACTCCTAGAGATGTTGCGGATTATCTTAGAATTTATTATATAAGGGGAACTTTAGAAGAGGGAGGGTAGAAGCGCATTCCGAATTTCTGTTGGTGACTGCTAGTAAGGAGGATTGATTTGCTAACACGATTATCTGGTCCTTTGGATATCATTGAAACTGTGTCATGCCGATCGTAAGAACTTTTCCTGAACTTTGGGTCTTAACCTGCATTTGACTGAACGATCGTACCAGAAGGGATTATTGATTCGTGTAGGGCTGATGGGTTTTCGGGAAAGGGTGACCGGTGTCAAGATTTAGGTAAATATAATTGTTATGCAAATTTGTGCCAAATTATTCATTGAAACTGATCTGATTAAATGCTGACTATGCCAACAAAAGAGTATTAATTACTTGACTAACAAAGAATGAGTTTGTGATTCTTTTAATAAGGTATTGATTAATCAAAGGTTCCGAAGCTTTAATGTGTTTTAGCTGGTTCTAAATCACCATCAACCAGTCCAACTAATTGGTCCATCGACTAAGTGGTGGAGTGCCTTGATGTTAAGGTTAGGATTCTATAGGTGCCGATGTATAGAATGTATATGATGTAAATATTTCCTTCCTATAGGTAATAAGGTACCCCCCCACACTGTCCAGCGCTTCTTTCCTCCTGTGTGCAGATTCGAGTGAGACGTATGAGTGGTGGTGTTATGGGCCCCACCAATGAATGCGTGCGTGAATGAGTAAGGGTGATGACGAGTCTGTGACGCAGGGAGGATATGTAAATTCGCCCTTTCCGCTGGAGCAATGTTTAGCATGACCTTGCAGTTGTAATGCTGGATTTCCAATGTTGAATACTGAGATGTTGATGTGAGGGTGGCAGTAGTGATGGGCAACAGGTCCCCTATGGGTTGGGGTGGCAGTAGTGATGGGCAACATAGTCCCTATGGGTGGGGGTGGCAGTAGTGATGGGCAACATAAGCCCTATGGGTGGGGGTGGCAGGAGTGCTGGGCAACAGGACCCCTATTGGTGGGGCTGGCAGGAGTGCTGGGCAACAGGTCCCCTATGGGTGGGGGTGGCAGTAGTGATGGGCAACATAAGCCCTATGAGTGGGGGTGGCAGTAGTGATGGGCAACATAAGGCCTATGGGTGGGGGTGGCAGTAGTGATGGGCAACATAAACCCTATGAGTGGGGGTGGTAGTGGTGCTGGGCAACAGGTCCCCTATGGGTGAGGGTGGCAGGAGTGCTGGGAAACAGGTCCCCTATGGGTGGGGGTGGCAGTAGTGATGGGCAACATAAGCCCTATGAGTGGTGGTGGTAGTGGTGCTGGCCATGCAACCCCTATGGTGGCCTATTGCTAGTGGCCAGGATATGGATCCCCTGTGTGTGTGTGACATTTTGCGGGTATGTGTCGTTTGTTTGTGTGCTGGGTGTCTGACTTACCATCTGCGCCGTCCGCGTCGGTTCTTGATCCGGTCATAGATGTATAGTACTGGTATGACCTGCGCGATGGGATTCATGATGTGTTCGTCTCGTACACGCTGCTTGTTGCTCCGTCTCGTACTCGTTGCAAGCTGGTCCGTCTCGTAGCCGTGGATTGAGTTCTGGTGCAAATCGTACCTGATATGCTTCTTTTCCGGATGCTGTGACATGCCGTATGTGGCGACCCGTCCGGCGCCTATGATTTGCGCATCGTACTTGTCCGGCCGGAAACTGCTATGGATTCTGCTTCCGGGCGACTCGGTTCGGTGTTCGGTGGTACGGCTCGGACGGAGAATGAAGCTTGAATCACAGCCTACATGTCAGTCGGATTTTTGTCAGTTATGCGCATCGTACTTCATCACCAGGACGGACCGGTTCCGGGTATGAGTCGGTCGCAAGGTAAGGCTACGAACAGCTCTCGGAGAGCTGTCCGGCCCGGATCGGAATCAACCCCTTAATGTTACGCTTTTTTTCGTTGTCAACACTATAGCCCAGTGCTGTTCTCTTTTTATTATTCAGTTTTCATTACATGATAAAGAAGTGTGAGTAATCTATTGTATTTCTCTTCTTCTCTGTCACCTTGTTTCCTCCTGCTCTGACTTGCCTCCTCGCATACCTGTCTGGCCAGTAGGTGTGCACGTGGTAGTCATTGGTGGTTTCACTTCTATTTTTTTTACTGTCTCGTTCTTTTCTTTGGTTATATAAAGAAGGGAGGACGGGTCGTGGATTATATTTATCTCTCTCCTTATTTTCCCCTGTTGTTTCCCTTGTTTCTCCAACTGCTTTGGGTGTTTTCTTTTTTATGGTCTCTTCTAGCCTTTCCATATCTAGCTTTTCCCTTTCTCTTGTTTTTCTCTTCTTCTTCAACATTTGTGGGTATTCTTTCTGTTTTCCAAAAAGAAGAAAAGAGGATATGTTGTATCCTAGCTATATTGTAGTTTATGTCACCCATCGCTCCACCAGTGGAACTCTGTAAGAATGATGTAATATAGAATGTTGGGGTCTGGAATCCACAGTTGGAGAAGGGCTGAGCAGCCTACTGGCTGCTCCTGGTGGGGCTAGTCTTGGACTGAACATCTGCACCTGTAACTACTTCAATAAATACTCTTGAAATACTACTACCAGCCTGGAGTTAGTTACTACATTACCCTTATCCAGATGCAGAAGTATGAGGGCTTGAACAGCAATTCTAAAGTTGCTTTCTGAAAAGACGGGTTTCAGTTTTTTTAAAGAGAGAGCAGGTACCAGCCTGTCTTAGTTTTTTGGCATTGCGTTTCTTGAGGGTGAGGTTGGTGTCCAGGGTGAATTCAAAGTGACTTGGCATTCACTGAAAGTTGGGGTTCAAAGCCATCAAGGTTCATGTCCTTGAGCCAGGTTTGTACTGTTTCTTGTTTCAATTTATTGGCAAATACCATGAGTTCTGTCATGATTGTGTTAAGCTTCAGAAAGTTACTGAACATTCAGGCCTATATGATGGGAAGGCAGTGTTTGAGGCCTTGGATGTGTGGAGCAAAGGAGACTTTCAGGGAGATTTGTAAACCATGAGCATATTGGTTAATTGTTATACATGCTCATCGGTTCTTTTTCAACAGTTCCCCGGCCACGTTTTTTCTTTGTAGGGGCTGTGGTCTTCATGTTGAGAGATGTTTTGCCCTGCACTTTGAGGAGAGAGAGAGAGATGCAAGGAGTATTAGTTGCCATTGCCACAAGAACCCCAGGTGTGTGTGCCAAAATACTTGTATCACATCTCTTCTGAGGCCGCAGGATCTCAGTCTTCTCGATTGAAAACTTGGGCCAATCAAGCCAGGGTTTCCATCAGGGGGAAATATTTTTTCCATCTCTTTCAGCTGTGGGAAGCCCAATTCAATATGGCGTAAACATCTTCTGGGGAAATCTGTGACCTCATACTTACATAAGCAAATCTGAACTATGGGTCAGCACGTCATAACACTTCATCCTGTACTGCTTGAGATGTTCCTGTTCAAGCCACTTTCTTTTTCTATGCTTTGGAACTTTTCCTGCATCTGTTTTCCTGCTCTGACTCGCCTGCAGCTTGGGAGGGTGGGGGTGGTGGTGGGTGTGGGTTAGGAGGGGAGGAGGTTCTACTCAAAGCAGCAAAGTGAGAGCTGCTGTCCTTTTCTAGGAGCTAAAAGAAGACATTCTCTGTACCACAGAGACCCGCACCTGACATGAACCTTGATGCTGTAATCTGTGAGAAGAACACCAAGTGGCTTCCTGTAGCGAATGAAGATAACAGGGGATCTATGTAACTCTGGGGACTTCTTAGGAGATGGGCGTCTTTTGGGACCTGGAGTTGCCCAAGTGAAGAAAGTGTTGTTGTTTGGCAAGGTAGGAGTGTTGCTGGTGAATCACATTCAAGACTCCAGGGTGTGTATGAGGGTGTGCTGGTCAACTGTGCCAAAGGCAGCTGAGAGGTCCAGCAATTCCAGGAGGCAGGGGTCATCTTCATCTGTGGTCAGGAGGGCACTGTCCACGAAATGTACGCAGCAGTCTCAGTGCTTTCTCCGCTCTGCAGCATAATCCGATCCTCTGAAGAGATGAAATCTGTACAGGTCACACAGTAGTTAAAGTGTATTAACTGATTGCCCTAAGCCAGGGTCGGACTGACCATAGGGCAATCAGCAGTGCCCTATGGACTGGCCTTACAGCTCAGTGTGTGGGTCAGTTATTTAGCAGTTTGTGGACCTGTTTTATAGCCAGGTGGGATGTGTTTTTCTTGTTGATTTCACTGATATTGTCACAAGCACTGTCTGCAGCAAACTCATAACCAAGCAGTATCTCTTACCTTGCAAAATACCCATAGAGCATGCCTTTACACTCACAAAACTAGTTTGATTTGCAAAATGTGGGCCACTTTTTCAGCTATCATGTTCGCTAATGGGGGACACTTATTTTACTGCCCGGCCTTATTTTTGTCCCTGTCCGACCCTGCCGCATGCTCTATGCTTTGTTCAGATGAGGCAAAGAACGATAGCTGAGCAGACAAGTGACTGAAGATGTCCGACCCAAAGCCCATCTCCCTATGTATGTATGTATGTATGTATGTATGTATGTGTTTTTGTGTAGGATTTGTTTTGATTATATGAGGTAGGCAGGAAAGCTTAAGCAGGCTCAAGTCCAGATCTAAAAAGATGTCCTACTGTAGGGATCACAGTGTTGACAGTATTGTGAACCAGAGATCAGTGGTGTCAGCTGATGTCAGAGCATTCGTGCAGATGTGGTTAGAAAAGCAAAATCCTTGTCAACACTTTCATACTGAAAAAGCATGTGCTGCAATCTTTGTTGGTTTGTGCGGTTAATGTTCACTTGCTGGTGACGTACAACCCAGGGTTCTCGATCTCTTTGTCGAATATGTATTCATTACTGTATTCTTCAGCAAAGCCTGGCCAATAGGGTATCAGAGCACTGTCCATTTAAGCAAGAGCACACATTAAAAGCAAATGAACAAAAGGCAGTGAGAAGAACCAGTCATTGAAATAGTTTGTGTAGTTTTTAGTGTGTAAATTAAAAAAAAACCTAAATAATAAATACCCATTGCTTCGAACCCAAATAACTGAAAACCCCTTTAGTGGAAAAACAAATATTAGAAACGCAGTTGGCAAATCTAACAGAATAAAACAAGAACAGTTAAAAAATAATATTGATTTACTAAAAAAAAAAAATATGTTAAAAAATCAAATTACGGTGGTGAACCAGTTTACTTTTAATAAAGTGGTAAAAAGAGGCCAGGTAGGAGGTAAAGACAGAGGGTGGGTGGGTGGAAAAGGAGAAATGAGGCGACTTTCAGCATTTGAGAAAGAGGATAATGAGGGAGGGCCAAAAGAATCCTGTTTTACAGATGGGAGAAGGGGTACTGTTCACCAAAATACAGGGAGGGTGAGTAGAAGGGAAGGAAAATAAATATGTGAAGGTAAAAAGCAGTGGAAAGAATGCAATGGGATCAGCAGATAATCCCCAACATCACTAATTTAAAAAAAGTGCCATGACACCCAGTGACAGTGCGTGGTAAGGGGAGAAGAAAGGATTGGTGAAGAAGGATAACTGTATAAGGAACTATACAAACGTTATACAAGCAACAACAGAAAGGGCCCATTTTTCAGATGAATGGCATTAAATCCTTCAAACAACAGGTGAAAGGCATTTTATGAGAAAAGGCTTTCTATGTATAGGTTTCTACCCAATGGTAAATGTATTAATTAAAAAAAAAATCAGAAATGGTATTCTATGATTTTTTGTTATATGAAATCACTTACACTAGTTCACGTGTTGCGTTTTCTATTAGCAGTGGCTTCTTGAACAAGTGTGTCTTTGGTGTCTTGCAGAAACTGAGAAGTGAACATGAGTCTTATGTTCTTTGTCAACTAATTCTATTGCTGTGTAAGGCTTTCACTGCAAGCCACAATACACAATAACAGATTGGGTATTTGGAGACACAGGTATTCACTGCTCTGACATAAAAGCAGTGAAAAAGAGTTTTGTGTATCACTGCTCTTAAGACACGGTTGTTAAAAACCAAGGGCCAAATTTATCATAGTATTGCGTCGCCCTTGCACCACGGAAGGGGCCGCAAGCGCGACGCAGCACTAAAGTTATATTTATCAAGCCATTCAAGGTCACCTCATCTGGCCCTGAGTAGCTTGATAAATTTCGAGTAATGAACGGAGTGCAAATCGCTGCGTTGCATTACTCTGCCCCAGGGAAGCGTTCCATGGGTGGAGGATGTGTGTTTCCACTCATTCACCCATGGATTTTGGCGCATTCCCAGATTTACCATTACTGATAGACCTGGAAATGTCACAAAATACTACGCCTTCCCAGGAGAGGCGTAACAAGGAGAAATATCTTTATTTCTCATTGGTTTTTCCTCATTTTTCCTGCAGCGCACAGAACAAGAGGAAAATGCCTCAGATGATTATTTTTGCGCAGGAAGGTGTCCCTTCCTACACAAAAACAATTGTGTCTTCAATACAGGCAACCTTGTACAATGGCGCAAGGGTGCCTGCATCAGCACTAGGCTGCACATTGAGCGCTGGCACAAGGAAAGGACAGGAATGTGCTGTATGATGTTAAATACGACTCATTCATGCCCTTTCACGCAGTGCACCAAGGTGGCTTGCTGCACTGCGTAAAATAATAATAAATCTGCCCCCAGATGTTTACCCCCTGCCTCCCACGTATGGGCCACAATCTCATTTACTTTAGCTTGTCTCTCTCGGGTCTCCGCATACTAAAGGGAAGTGGGGAAAGGCCGGTGGCTCACCGCTGCTTCGCCTGTCAACCCCACCGCTGAGAGGAGGTTTTAATCTACTCCCAGCTCTTGCATTGAGGTAGAAGACTGTGGCCTGCAGGTGGGGAGAGGAGCCAGGGCAAGACTGGGGAGCCTAAAGCGGCCCTGGTGAAAATGTTGACACCAGCCCGCTGCTTTCGTCTCCTCCCACTATCACTCTCATTCGGATGTATGATGATACAACGCGTACCATCACAACGCGGTATGTTACATCGCGGTTTTGACAACGCAAGTCGTTACATCGACTTGCGTTGGAGGGCGCTGGATTTAGGAATAGTGTGAAGTACTATTCCAACTCCAGTCTACGTACAGTAGGGAAGGTGTTGGAATAGTAATTCACACTATTCCTTAGTCTAGAGCGCCCTCCAGTGCAAGTCGGTGTAACGACTTTCGTTGTAAAAACCACGATGTAACCATACCGCGTTGTAATGGTTGCGTGGTAAAGGATGTTTCCCCTCTCATTCCATCCATCCATCCATCCATCCATTCTCTCTCTCTCTCTCCTTCTCTCCTCATTCTCTCTCTTCTGCTACTCTGATTGCTTTCACTCTACCTTCCCCCTCCCTCCCTCTAGTTCTCTTGAAACCTCCCCAGTGCCTACTGATATTAACCTCGGGAAGCTGAGGAAAGTGACAGAGGCAATAGGAGCTGCTCTCTGCTTTCAAACTTAGCATCTATGAGCTCCGCCCACCGGGGAAATGTCGAATGGAGTAAAAGGCCTGTCCGGCCCTGGATGAAGGGAAGTCTCAGAGAATGGTGTGGAAAGAGGTTCAATGATACAATATTAATGAATGAATCAATCAATCAATCATAGTATTTGTAAAGCGCGCTACTCACCCGTGAGGGTCTCAAGGCGCTGAGAGGGGGGGGGGAGTTTCGCTACTGCTCGAAGAGCCAGGTCTTGAGGAGTCTTCTGAAGGCGAGTAGGTCTTCGGTCTGCCGTAGGTGGGTAGGTAGGGTGTTCCAGGTCTTGGCGGCGAGGTAGGAGAAGGATCTGCCGTCGGAGGTTGTTCGTTGGGTGCGGGGGACGGCGGCGAGGGCGAGGCTGGCGGAGCGGAGCTGGCGGGTGGGGGTGTGGAAGCTGAGTCTGCTGTTCAGGTAGGCTGGTACGGTGTCGTGGAGTGCTTTGTGTGCGTGGGTTAGGAGTTTGAAGGTGATCCTCTTGTCGACGGGTAGCCAGTGTAGGTTTGTCAGGTGGGGGGTGATGTGGCTGCGGCGGGGGATGTTGACGATCAGTCGGGCGGAGGCATTTTGGATGCGCTGTAGTCGTCGTAGGTGTTTGGCTGGGATTCCGGCGTAGAGTGCGTTGCCGTAGTCCAGCCTGCTGCTGACGTGGGCCTGTGTCACCGTTCTTCTTGTTTCGGTCGGGATCCACTTGTAGATCCTGCGAAGCATGCAGAGGGTGTTGTAGCAGGAGGAGGAGACAGCGTTGACCTGTTTGGACATGGAGAGGGAGGAGTCGAGGATGAATCCTAGATTGCGTGCGTGTCGTGGGTGTCGGTGCTGTCCCCAGGGTGGTCGGCCACCAGGAGTCGTCCCAGGCCGAGGGGTTGGGTCCAAGGATGAGGACCTCCGTCTTGTCCGAGTTCAGTTTCAGCCGGCTGCTCCTCATCCAGTCGGCAATGGCCTTCATTCTGTCGTGGATGTTGGTTTTGGCGGTGCGTGGGTCCTTGGTGAGGGAGAGGATGAGCTGAGTGTCGTCGGCGTAGGAGATGATGTTGAGGTTGTGGTGGCGGGCCACTTGTGCGAGGGGGGCCATGTAGATGTTGAACAGCGTTGGGCTGAGGGAGGAACCCTGGGGGACGCCGCAGATGATGTCGGTGGCTTCGGATCGGAAGGGTGGGAGGCGGACGCTCTGGGATCTGCCGGAGAGGAAGGATGTGGTCCAGTCGAGGGCCTTCTCTTGGATACCGGCTTCTTGGAGGCGTGTTTTTAGAGTGCGATGGCAGACCGTGTCGAAGGCGGCTGAGAGGACCAGGAGGATGAGGGCTGATGTTTCGCCGTTGTCTAATTGGAGCCTGATGTCGTCTGTGGCGGCGATGAGGGCAGTCTCGGTGCTGTGGTTTCGTCTGAATCCGGATTGGGACGGGTCCAGGATATTGTTGTCTTCGAGGTGGCGGGTCAGTTGCATGTTGACGATTTTCTCGATGCCCTTCGCCGGGAACGGGAGCAGGGAGATGGGCCGGAAGTTCTTGAGGTCCTTGGGGTCCGCCTTGGGCTTCTTGAGGAGGGAGTTGATTTCGGCGTGCTTCCAGCTTTCCGGGAATGTCGCTGTTTCGAAGGAGATGTTGATGACCTTCCGTAGTTGGGGGGCGATGGCTGGTTCTGCCTTGTTGAATATGTGGTGTGGGCACGGGTCTGTCGGAGATCCTGAGTGGATGGAGTTCATGACCTTGCGTGTCTCGTCGTCGCTGACGTTGGACCAGGAGGTAAGGCGGTTGGCGTTGTTGGTGTTCGGAGGAGGGGTGGAGTCTGGCGTGGTCGGGTCGGTCGTGGTGTTGAAGCTGTCGTGGATGTCAGCGATCTTGCGGTGGAAGAAGATGGCCAGTGAATCGCACAGTTCCTGTGAGGGCGGGATGTCGTTGGTGTTGGCGCTGGGGTTGGAGAGTTCTTTAACGATGCGGAAGAGCTCTTTGCTGTTGTGTGCGTTGTTATCCAGGCGGTCTTTGAAGGAGGACCTCTTGGCTGATCTGATGACGGGGTGGTGTCTACGGGTGGCTTCCTTGTGGGCTGCGTGGTTGTCCGGTGTACGTTCGTGGAGCCATTTCTTCTCCAGTTTCCGGCATGCGCGCTTGGAGGCCAGGAGCTCGTCGGTGAACCAGGTGGCTCTCTTGCTGGCGTGGCTGTTGGAGGGTTTCTTCAGTGGGGCGAGGGTGTTGGCACAGTCGTCGATCCACTGTCTGAGGTTGCGGGCTGCGGCGTCTGGGTTGGTGGGTCGGTGGGTGGGTTCTGGGAGAGGGTGGTGAGCAGCTGATCTTCGGTGACTTTGCTCCAGCCGCGGCGAGGCAGCTGTTGGGTGCGGTGGTGCGTGGTTGGTTTTTTGAAGGTGAAGTGAATGCAGCGGTGGTCGGTCCAGTGGGGTTCGGTGGTGTGGTCAAAGGCGACGTGGGTGCTTGTGGAGAAGACGGCGTCCAGCGTGTGGCCGGCGGCGTGGGTAGGTGCAGTGACAAGTTGTCTGAGGCCGAGGTTGGCGAGGTTGCCGATCAGCGTGGTGGAGTTGACGTCGTTGTTGTTCTCGAGGTGGAAGTTCAAGTCCCCGAGGAGGATGTAGTCCGTGGAGGTGAGTGCGTGGGTGCTGGCAAGGTCGGCGATGGAGTCGCTGAACTGGGCCCGGGGTCCGGGGGGTCTGTAGACGAGCGTTCCTCTGAGGGTGGTGTTGGGGTCGGTGTGGATCCGGAAGTGCAGGTGTTCGGCGGTGTTGAGGGTGTCGTAGCTGAGGCTGGGTATGGTGCAGTGGGGTGCGCGGGGTCCAGGGGTTCTGGCGCAGGGCGCGGTCCAGGAGCGGACGGGCACAGACGGGCTTGCCTCTGGCGTGCCTCCGGCGCGCCAGCGGCACGCCCACTGCGCGCGGCAACTGCGCGGCCGCGCAGCGTCCTGCATTAAGAAGGGGTGGCGGGAGGGAAGAGCAGCTGGGAGGTGGGTGGCGGGAAGCGAATGGGAGAGGAGGGGGGCGGGGCCGCAGGGGACGCAGCGGCGGGAAAGGAATGCGGGGAGTGCGTGTTGCGGGGCAGCGAACAACTTAAGGCACAGCAGAAAGGAAACAGGCAACAAAAACACAGGCAACAGTTATTTAAGCAGCGCACAGAAAAACAGGCAACAAATACAGGCAACAGTGACTAAAGCAGTGACAGAGAAAACAGGCAACAAATATAATACAAATACAGGAAACAGGCAGCAGATCAGACCGAATACTTACCGCCCACCACTGGGCCACCAGGGATGAGGCGCAGGCGGGAGCCTGCGGGTGGAGGAGGGCTTCGAACTCCCAGCAGGAGCGAGGGGCAGCAGACAGAGGACACAGCACCAGCAGGGAACGCTGGAGCGGTGGGGGGAGCGTTCTGGCCTGAGAACAGGTCAAGGTTCGCACCCTCGCCGCGCAGGGTCAATATTGAACACAATATTGATATACAAAAATATCGGAAATTAAATACAGTGAACAAAAATAGCATCTTCCTATACTTAACTAATCACAAATATCAAGAACACCAATATTGCTGTAAGAAATATCATTTTTTCCTAATATCAAAAACAAAAATATCAGAACCAAAAATATTGTTACTCTTAAATAGGCATATAAATACTCAATAACTAGAGTTTACATCAAATAAAACATTAAAATAAACATTAAGCAACATACACATATTTTAACAATAAACAAATCCCCAAATAGATATAAATCACCTCAAATAAAATTATAACTCAATACATAACAACTTGAGTTAAAAAGACATTTACATAAAATACAAACATTTATGTAACAATCTAAATATGTTAATATATATATATATATACACATGTGTATATATCTATATATATATATATATTGATATATATTACCTACTGGCGGTCGCCAGTAGGTAGTTATAGTTAGGACCCCTTTTCCATAGGAAATCCGCAACATTCTATTTTGAATAACTTTGGCGCCGGTCGATGAATCCTCGCGAATTTCTCAAAATAGGTGGGGCGCTACGCTCCGCTCCTACCCTGAAAGTCTCGGGGGGATACGTCAAGCGGGGGCTGAGATAAAAGGGGGGTCCCAAAACGCGTTTTTCCCATGCATTTTTCCATAGGACCTTTAGAACGAGCTACAGCCCGAACGGCTGAACAGAATTACTAGAAATTTGGCAGAGAGGTAGTCCCTATGTCAAGGAAGTGCCTTTTGTAGGTTTGGTGTAAATCTGTTCAGTAGATTCTGAGAAAATAGCCTTTAAATCAATATATATATCTGAGCCCGCTTACGGTACGCTTACCGTACGCTTACGGTAAGCTTACGGTACGCGTACGGTGGCATGCGCGAGCGCGATTCTGATTGGCTGTTAGATCTTAGTAAACATTCGAATCGGCCGAAACCAGGAAGCGGCGGCCGCCATTTTGTGTGTTTCACTCAGAAAAAAAAGAGTGAAAACAAGAAAAGGGGGCAATGAGGAGAGTTACAGACCCCCTTACATTTGTGAGGGGGTCAAAGAAGGACTGTAAAGTACAAAGAAAACATTTATTGATTTTTAAAAAAATCACGGGGTACGCGTACGGTAAGCTTACGGTAAGCGTACGGAAGAAAAAATTAATTAAAAAAGAAATGAAATGCAGATTTAAGAGTTTAGATATTAGGGAGCTCTAAAAAGAGCTGTTGTGTTTATGAAGTCATTTTGTTAGTGGTACCTACAAGTAAGTACCGATGCAGAGTCTAAGGTTCAAGAGGAAGACTCTGTTCCCTTCATCATTGAAGTGCACACCATCTCCTCTATAAATGTCTTGCATGTCATAACGCAAGTTGTTGTGGTAAATGGCACCCATACCATAGTCACGGAGGAAAGCAGAAACAGATTTGTTGACGTGCTTTCTTGCTTTGTCAATCTGCGGACAGAAATGATTGGACCAGTTCCATTTTTGCCTTTGGCATATGTTGGAAAACACAAAGGCAGTTTTAGGGAAAAGTGAAAACAGTTGTGCAAAGGTGTCCTTCATAAGC
Organism: Triturus cristatus; assembly: GCF_964204655.1. Classification (NCBI taxonomy): domain Eukaryota; kingdom Metazoa; phylum Chordata; class Amphibia; order Caudata; family Salamandridae; genus Triturus; species Triturus cristatus. The sequence goes on along the minus strand of NC_140593.1, from coordinate 104,040,979 downwards.
ATTTCCAGACCTACCCCAGTCAAAGTGCCTAGGTCATTGCCACCACAGTGCACTATTATGAGGTCAGGGTGTTGGATTTGCATGAAGGATTTCACCAATGGCATCAATTGGTGCCACTTTAACCCTCTCTGACCAATCCATTTAATGTCTACATTTGGCAAAGCAAGGTCTCTCACCATATCTGTTTTCTCTGCAAACTTTTCACTCCAGAAGACATAGCTGTGCCCTACAATCCACACTGTGAACATCTTCAAAGGAGAACTGGATGCACTCAGGAGGTGTCTTTCAGTAGAATGGCAATATGAAAAGAAAGACAGTTTGGAAATGGAGGCATACATATTCTTTTCAAAACAAAAATAACTGATTGGCTGTTTCATACCATTCTAGAATAAAAACTAGGCTGTATGTGTAAATTAATAGAAGCATGTTTTGTATTGGTACAAAAAAATGTGTTACCAAAGAACAGTACTATGGATTTGCTGTTAGGTTTGAAAAGTCAAGCACTCTTGCTCTGTGGAATTGAAACATTGTGTGGCGAACTTCTGACCTAACTCCACACAGCAGTGTTCCATGAGCTGTTGCTATGGTAGCAGGCAGAAGTCAAGTTGGGGGAAGGGTACTAGGCAGAAGTCAAGTTGGGGGCAGGGTACTTTTGGAAAAGGGTTGGTTTTCAACCAATAGAAATGTGTGATTACATTTGAAAAAAAGGGGGAAGCACTGAGATTTGAAACTTACATGTATATGTGTGGAAAAATAGAGGGAAAGTTTGCCATTATCTGGTTCTGCTGAGAGGAGAGAGGTGAACAGAACAGAGATCCTGGCTCTGATAATCTGCTGTTTGAGTGCCACATTTCTTTCACAACTAACTAATTTTAAAGGTGAGGTTAGAGTTTGAGAGGAGATGTATATGGTAAATTAAGAAATGAATAATAGAAATGGAAATTCTTTTTGTTGAAGTTGCGTTTATCATTTTCTGTTTTGGGAGAAATTTAAATGTGAGGAACATGTAAAATAATATGGACTATGTTTTCACGATAAATTAAGGTGTACTGGAAAAAAAAAGAATAGTTTAAGGGTTTGAGGTTGGACTCAGTAATGCAAATACATTCAGCATCACTAAGGCTGGTTGCCCTTGCTGGAATGTAGGCAGCCACCCCACATGGTGGTGGTCTGAAAAAGCAGTTTGGACATGTGCATTTAAAAAAATCAAAAAAGTGGTTTCATAATGTGTCAGTCTGTAAAAGTGATTTTCACTTGCCAAAAAAAAAGAGCAGTAAGTGTGCATTCAAATTGGCAAAGAAATTTCGTTTTGGGACTAATGTGAAAACATGACTCTGTGTGGAAATAGGAATTACAGGCAGAGATTTATTGCGTTTTTTTCTGGTGATTTCACAGTTGCATTAGTAGGAAAAAGGGGGAGCGATTTTTTGGGGGAAGAAGCAGACTCTTAGCACACACCCATCTGCTTGCCATGTATAATCATGCACAGTATTTACAAGCGAGTGGGGTTTTCAGGTTTTAGTCTGTAATGCAAATACATTCAGCATCACTAAGGCTGGTTGCCCTTGCTGGAATGTAGGCAGCCACCCAGGTTACACATGGTGGTGGTCTGAAAAAGCAGTTTGGACATGTGCATTTAAAAAAATCAGAAAAGTGGTTTCATAATGTGTCAGTCTGTAAAAGTGATTTTCACTTGCCAAAAAAAAAGAGCAGTAAGTGTGCATTCAAATTGGCAAAGAAATTTCGTTTTGGGACTAATGTGAAAACATGACTCTGTGTGGAAATAGGAATTACAGGCAGAGATTTATTGCGTTTTTTTCTGGTGATTTCACAGTTGCATTAGTAGGAAAAAGGGGGAGCGATTTTTTGGGGGAAGAAGCAGACTCTTAGCACACACCCATCTGCTTGCCATGTATAATCATGCACAGTATTTACAAGCGAGTGGGGTTTTCAGGTTTTAGTCTGTAATGCAAATACATTCAGCATCACTAAGGCTGGTTGCCCTTGCTGGAATGTAGGCAGCCACCCAGGTTACACATGGTGGTGGTCTGAAAAAGCAGTTTGGACATGTGCATTTAAAAAAATCAAAAAAGTGGTTTCATAATGTGTCAGTCTGTAAAAGTGATTTTCACTTGCCAAAAAAAAAGAGCAGTAAGTGTGCTTTCAAATTGGCAAAGAAATTTCGTTTTGGGACTAATGTGAAAACATGACTCTGTGTGGAAATAGGAATTACAGGCAGAGATTTATTGCGTTTTTTTCTGGTGATTTCACAGTTGCATTAGTAGGAAAAAGGGGGAGCGATTTTTTGGGGGAAGAAGCAGACTCTTAGCAAACACACCCAGCTGCTTGCCATGTATAATCATGCACAGTATTTACAAGCGAGTGGGGTTTTCAGGTTTCAGTCTGTAATGCAAATACATTCAGCATCACTAAGGCTGGTTGCCCTTGCTGGAATGTAGGCAGCCACCCAGGTTACACATGGTGGTGGTCTGAAAAAGCAGTTTGGACATGTGCATTTAAAAAAATCTGAAAAGTGGATTCATAATGTGTCAGTCTGTAAAAGTGATTTTCACTTGCCAAAAAAAAAGAGCAGTAAGTGTGCATTCAAATTGGCAAAGAAATTTCGTTTTGAGACTAATGTGAAAACATGACTCTGTGTGGAAATAGGAATTACAGGCAGAGATTTAATGCGTTTTGCTCTGGTGATTTCACAGTTGCATTAGTAGGAAAAAGGGGGAGCGATTTTTTGGGGGAAGAAGCAGACTCTTAGCAAACACACCCAGCTGCTTGCCATGTATAATCATGCACAGTATTTACAAGCGAGTGGGGTTTTCAGGTTTCAGTCTGTAATGCAAATACATTCAGCATCACTAAGGCTGGTTGCCCTTGCTGGAATGTAGGCAGCCACCCAGGTTACACATGGTGGTGGTCTGAAAAAGCAGTTTGGACATGTGCATTTAAAAAAATCTGAAAAGTGGATTCATAATGTGTCAGTCTGTAAAAGTGATTTTCACTTGCCAAAAAAAAAGAGCAGTAAGTGTGCTTTCAAATTGGCAAAGAAATTTCGTTTTGGGACTAATGTGAAAACATGACTCTGTGTGGAAATAGGAATTACAGGCAGAGATTTATTGCGTATTGCTCTGGTGATTTCACAGTTGCATTAGTAGGAAAAAGGGGGAGCGATTTTTTGGGGGAAGAAGCAGACTCTTAGCACACACCCATCTGCTTGCCATGTATAATCATGCACAGTATTTACAAGCGAGTGGGGTTTTCAGGTTTCAGTCTGTAATGCAAATACATTCAGCATCACTAAGGCTGGTTGCCCTTGCTGGAATGTAGGCAGCCACCCAGGTTACACATGGTGGTGGTCTGAAAAAGCAGTCTGGACATGGGCTTTTTAAAAAAACTGAAAAGTGGTTTCATAATGTGTCAGTCTGTAAAAGTGATTTTAACTTGCCAAAAAAAAAGAGCAGTAAGTGTGCATTCAAATTGGCAAAGAAATTTCGTTTTGGGACTAATGTGAAAACATTACTCTGTGTGGAAATAGGAATTACAGGCAGAGATTTATTGCGTTTTGCTCTGGTGATTTCACAGTTGCATTAGTAGGAAAAAGGGGGAGCGATTTTTTGGTGCAGAAGCAGACTCTTAGCACACACCCAGCTGCTTGCCATGTATAATCATGCACAGTATTTACAAGCGAGTGGGGTTTTCAGGTTTCAGTCTGTAATGCAAATACATTCAGCATCACTAAGGCTGGTTGCCCTTGAAGGAGTGTAGGCAGTCACTGAGGATACACATGGTGGTGGTCTGAAAAAGCAGTCTGGTCATGGGCTTTTTAAAAAAACTGAAAAGTGGTTTCATAATGTGTTAGTCTGTAAAAGTGATTTTAACTTGCGAAAAAAAAAGAGTAGTAAGTGTGCATTCAAATTGGCAAAGAAATTTCGTTTTGGGACTAATGTGGAAACATGACTCTGTGTGGAAATAGGAATTACAGGCAGAGATTTATTGCGTTTTGCTCTGGTGATTTCACAGTTGCATTAGTAGGAAAAAGGGGGAGCGATTTTTTGGGGGAAGAAGCAGACTCTTAGCACACACCCAGCTGCTTACCATGTATAATCATGCACAGTATTTAGAAGCGAGTGGGGTTTTCAGGTTTCAGTCTGTAATGCAAATACATTCAGCATCACTAAGGCTGGTTGCCCTTGCTGGAGTGTAGGTAGTCACCGAGGATACACATGGTGGTGGTCTGAAAAAGCAGTCTGGACATGGGCTTTTTAAAAAAACTGAAAAGTGGTTTCATAATGTGTCAGTCTGTAAAAGTGATTTTCACTTGCCAAAAAAAAAGAGTAGTAAGTGTGCATTCAAATTGGCAAAGAAATTTCGTTTTGGGACTAATGTGAAAACATGACTGTGTGCAAATAGGAATTACAGGCAGAGATTTATTGCGTTTTGCTCTGGTGATTTCACAGTTGCATTAGTAGGAAAAAGGGGGAGCGATTTTTTTGGTGCAGAAGCAGACTCTTAGCACACACCCAGCTCCTTTCCATGTATAATCATGCACAGTATTTAGAAGCGAGTGGGGTTTTGAGGTTTCAGTCTGTAATGCAAATACATTCAGCATCACTAAGGCTGGTTGCCCTTGCTGGAGTGTAGCAGTCTGGACATGGGCTTTTTAAAAAATCTGAAAAGTGGTTTCATAATGTGTCAGTCTGTAAAAGTGATTTTCACTTGCCAAAAAAAAAGAGCAGTAAGTGTGCATTCAAATTGGCAAAGAAATTTCGTTTTGTGACTATTGTGAAAAGAAATGTAGTAATATATTTAAATAAAATAAAGGAATTTTTTTTTTAGTTTTTTTCAGGTATTGCTGAAGAGCAGTGAACAAAATTTAAGATGCCTACAAAATCCAGAGTTCAAAAAACGCTAAAAAAAAACCTATATTTGAAGACAACTAGAGGACCAAAGTTAGTAGAAGATGCTGATGTTGGGAAAAAGAAAAAATCTTCTGGTAAGCACAAAAAACAATTTCTTAAAAATATATTCAAAAGAATGAAAAATGTACAAAATGTCTGTACTCGAAAGGATGTTTTTAAAAAAAAAGGAGAGGAAAAAATTGACAATTTAGTTAATGCAAATATACCTTCAGCAACTGAAAAGATTTATATAAATAGAAAAACAGCGTTTAAAGAGATACGTAGAAAAATGTTTCAGAGAAGAGTTATGTCTAATTTGATGAAGGATGTGAAGAAATATAAGAAAAAGACAAAGTTTTATAAAAGAAAAAAAGAAATAGAAGCCATTGCAGCAAAGGCATTAGAATTAAAAAGGAAACTATTCATATTAATTTTGAATAGGATGCGTACATTAGACAAAATGGTTAATGTACTGAAATCACATAGCAAAAGGAAAAGAGTAGTGAACAGAACAAACTTTTGTAAAGTGTTTTTAGGCAAGTGGATGCATAGTTCAAGTAGTGAACCTTTTTTTAATGAAGAAAGCTATTTTCAAAGTAATAGTTTGCTGCATGCAGTTGACACCAGAGGTCGTTCATACGAAGTAAAAAATGGTTGCATAATGGAGAAGGAGATAATGGTTCCAAGAGATGAGGTACAAGTGATGGCAGATGAGGCAATGGGGAGACGTCCTAAAGCCCCAGTGTACACTTGGAATTGTAGTAGTATTTGCACTGTGCGTCAGGAATCTATTGACAAATTTCGAGAGTTTCTAAGAGAATATAGTAAAAAAAGTATAAAACAGAAGATTAAGGTGCTTCAAAGTCTGGATCCATGCAGAGTGAGAGAGAATACTGGTTTGCAGGGTCATTCTCTGGCTTGTCTATCTAGAAAAGTGTGCAATAGTGTTTTCCATCATTTTAGGATGCTGGCTGTTCATCATACTGAAATGAGAAAGTTTGTGAGACGGTTGTATTTTGCTAAAAGTCCAGCAATAAAGTTAAATGAATTGAATAGGGCTCTGTTCCGAGGAACGGTATCAGATGTAGAGAAGGTTGTTGATGAAATTCAGTTTTGTTACTTTGGTCCTGAACAAAACAGTGCAGAGAAGGACACACTAAATGAGGAAGAAGTGGAAGAGAATGTACAACCATTTGTAAGTAAGACATTTAATGATCACATAACAAAATTTGAAAAAATCTCTAATGAAAGACCAAATATTACTTGTATTTGTTGCCGCAGAACTCATTATAGAAAACAAACCAGGTATGTTGATCTGTACAGAAAGAGTGAAAATGAAGATAATTATAAGTGGAAGGATTTTGCCACATATATATTTCTTGAAAATTGTTTTGAATTGGGTGAAGTTCAGCGTATTTGTAAATACTGTTACAACAAGTTAGAGGAAAATAGAATGCCGACCAGAGCTGTACATAATAATTTAGAATTGGATGCTATTCCTGCTGAACTTTCTGAATTAAATACTTATGAGTCTATACTCATTCAATGTGTTCATCCGTTCCAGACCATAGTACGTATGGAGCCCAAAACTGGTAAATTACCTCCTTCTGATTTACTGAGAGGTTTAAAAGGTAGAGTGGTGTATTTGCCCTTGGATTTGAAAAAAAATATGGAAACTATTGATGCGGATACTTTGGAAACTGAACCATTAGTTATTCTGGTTAATGGTGTACCTACAAAGAATAAGAAGATTTGGCAGGAGCTGGTAGATGTACGGAAAGTACAAAGAGCAAATTTGTATTTGAAAAGGAATAACAAATGGTATGAATCAATTTATATAGAAGAAGAAGAAGAAGAAGATTTACAAGAAGACACAGAAACACCAACTGGACAAATTGAAAAAGTGGACAAGTCAAAGGAAGAAGAAATTTATGAACATTTTAGCATACATCCTCTTCATTCAAAAGAAGTTATGGGAGACAATATTGATCTCTTTCAGATGAAGAAAGCAAAAGGGACTCCCGTGAGTGTATGGGAGGAGAGCTTGGAAGCTCGATGTTTTCCCCAGCTGTTTCCTAAAGGAAAAGGAGGACGATACGATGAACGTCCAGAACAGATTCCAGCTTCTGAGTATCGGACTACAAGACTATATGCTGAAGATCCCAGATTTCGACAAAGTATTCCTTATTTGTTCCATCTTTTATTTGAAAGCGACTTGTCTGCACTGTCTTATGCAGTAAATCACATTTTAAAAAGTGGAGTACATTTACAAAATGTGTCTGCTAAGGATTTTATGGAGAAAGTGCAGCACCGAGATGATCATTTGGAAACACAACTGATCAATCTGATGGCTTGTCAGCGTGGGACAAATGAATATTGGTACCGACGCCATGGTGAATTAAAATGCATGTTACGGAATTTAGGAACTCCAACATGGTTCCTTACCCTAAGCTGTGCCGAGTACGCTTGGGATGATTTACTGGATTTTCTACGAGAGGCAAATTCAAACATTAAAAACATCGAATACAAGACAGCAGGAGAACTGTGCTCATTGGATCCGGTTAATGTTTGCAGATATTTCAATCATAGATTTGAGGCTATGATGTCCTTCATCTGCAATAAAAAAAATCCACCTCTTGGAGAAGTAGTGGATTTCTTTTGGAGAAAAGAGTACCAGGCAAGAGGTGCTCCTCATATTCATATGCTGTTGTGGATCAAGGATGCCCCAAAGTTTGGAACAGATACTGATGAAGCAGTGTTATCTTACATTGAAGAATATGCAACATGTGCTATACCAAAAAGCACAGAAGAGAAAAAGTTAAAGGAGCAAGTTTTACGTTTCCAAAGTCATCGGTGTGGAAAATACTGTCGACGGAAATACAAGAGCAAAGAAAAATACTACACTAAATGTCGATTTGGATTTCCTAGACCTGTTCTTTCAAATGGAAGAGTTAACAGTTTTATGTCAGCTGTGAGACATACTATCACAAGAAAATCACCTAAGAATACCTGCAACCTTAAAAGAAAAGAAGAATCAAAAAATATAAATGACTACAACCCAGTCATTTTATCCATGTGGAACGCTAACATGGATATACAGTATGTAGCTGACAATTCCATTGCTGTTGCTCGATATGTAACATCTTACATTACGAAATCAGAAAAAACAGAATTGAAGGAAATGTGGGAAGAGATTTCTCACGAGAAGACTGTCAGTAAGAAGCTGTACAGTTTCAGTTTGAAGATGTTATCGCATCGAGAAATTGGATCCTACGAATGTTCAGATAGGTTATCTTCTGCAAGTCTCTACTCGAAGTCAAGAAGAATAATTTGGGCAAGTTTAGGCCTTGCAGCAATGAGAAATCGGGTACTGAAATCTGTAGGAGAAATTGAATATTTGGCCGAGAATGACCCAGAAAGTACAGATATTTTGAAATCAAACATGTTGGACACTTATTATCCCAAGAGAAGTCATCATCTGGAGAACATGTGTCTCTATGAAGTGCTGCAGAACTACATTTATTCACGGAAAGCCGCAGAAGACATCAACAATGGAAAATATAAAGTCGTTGGTGAAGAAGGATGTTTGGTGAAGCAAACAAAAGGAAGTTTGATAAATCACCGGAAGCTGAGTTGTGACACTACTGACAAGAAGGAATTTTACTACTTGGCTCTTTTACAGTTGTTTAAACCATGGCGTACAGAGGATGAACTACTGGGAGAATTTCAAAGCTATGAAGATTCTTTTAATGCTTGCAAAGACAGCATACAATGCAGTACATTCTCAACTTATCTGCAAATGTTAAATGAAGAAATTGAACAGGAAACTACAATTGCAGCAGAAATAGCTAGAGACAGTTCTCAGGACAGCCAAAGTTCAGGAACACTCAGTCAAGATCCCCTAGGACAACCAATCGTTGAAAATGAAGCATCAATAGCCATGAATGAAGTGGAAACGGCTATGAATCAAGCTCAAGAAGAATTTATAGACTTAGAAAATTTGGAAAGACAACTGAATCAAGAGCAGCAACAAATTTATGAAGAGATCAAAAACAAAATTGATCACGGATTTCTACATGAAAAAAAAGAGTGCTCATGCACATCATTTCATCCAATCAGGATGTATGTAAGCGGACAAGCTGGAACTGGAAAAAGTTTCCTAATAAAAGTCATCAGAAGCTACCTACAGCAAAAAACGGATTCTACTTTGTCTTGTGTGGTTACTGCTCCAACTGGGTTAGCAGCATATAACATAAAAGGAATCACTTTACATCGTTTGCTAATGTTACCAGTGGAGCATGAGAACAAAATACAATACAACAAGCTAACTGGAGAAGCATCCTTGGAAGTTTCAAGAGTATTGAAGAAGATGCAAGTTCTCATTATTGATGAGGTGAGCATGGTATCAAACTTAATGCTTGCCTTTGTGCATTTAAGAATGCAGCAAATTTTGAAGACAGACTATGACATGTTATTTGGTGGAAAACACGTCATAGTTTTTGGAGATCTTCTGCAGCTTACTCCAGTTAAAGGACAACCAGTATTTAATACTGTCACACATGAAGACACGAAGAAGTCATTGGGAAGCATCGGAAATACAAATATTTGGTCCTTCTTTGAGTACAAGGAACTTACTACTAATATGAGGCAAGCAAGCGATGAAGAATATGGAAGTATTCTGAAAGATATCAGAATTGGACTACTCACAGAAGTTGGCAAAAAAGCATTACAGAGTCGGCTGCTACATAATTTATTTCCAAAGGAAGAAATAGTTGCAGAGAAAATATACAAGAATATTGCAGAAAACAAAAGTGTCATCTGCTTAATGCCAACTCTACGTGAATGCTCAATATTTAATGAGGAGCTTTTGAAATTGGAAAAGGAAGAGATCAGGAAATTGGAAGCAGTGGACAAAATTGAGGATGGAAGAATTACTGTCACAGTAACAGGCAAACTGAAAAATAAATTGGACTTGCTGGGGCAGCTGTGCGCTATAAAAATACCAAATAACATAACAAATAACATAGAGAAGAACATCTCCAAAACAGCTGGATTAGAAAAAAATCTATATGTTTGCATGAACTGTAGAGTATTTTTAAGAAGAAATTTGGATGTTGAAAAAGGTTTAGTTAATGGAGCTATGGGAAGAGTTGTGGGTTTTATTAATTATCAGAAAAAAGAAGGAATTGAATGTTTAACAATAAAATTTGATCAGATAGAAGAAGTTAAAGATATTTGTCGTTGTACAGTTCGTTTCATGCTTGTGAAAGACTTATATGTACGTAGGAAGCAGTTTCCGTTTTCTCTAGCATATGCTGTAACTATTCACAAGTCTCAAGGATTGACTGTAGATTGTGCTTTTGTGAACATTGGTTCAACTGTGTTCAAAGAAGGTATGGCATATGTTGCTTTGTCACGAGTGAAAACATTATCAGGTTTATTCATGATAGACTTTGATGATTCAAAAGTTAGTGCTGATACAAACTGTGTAAAGGAGTATAATAGATTAAGAAGAAGCTATGCTCCTCATTTAGGTCAGTATCCTGTGTTGGAGAAACGTGTAGTTTCTCGTAAAAGAAAAAATGAGAATATCTGTAATGAAGATGTAGAGAAGAGGAAAAAAAAGAGGAGTGATGTAATTGCAAGCAAAAAGAAAAAGGAAAATGAAGAACAGGTTGTAGGATGTCATTTTGAAAATAGCTCTGGTGTCAACTGCTACGCAAATGTAGTGCTGAATGTTGCATTTTATCTGGAAAGTTTGCAAGAGCAGATAATAGTAAATCAGGGAAAAAGATTCTGTTCAGAGCTGAGTCTCCTTTTTCAAAAGCTGAGTAAAGATAAAACTCAAATAGAAAGTGCTACTGAAATTAGAAAACTTTTAGATATATGTTCAGGACGAACACAGTTTTCTCAAAATGAACAGCAAGATGCACACGAATTTTTGATGTATTTTCTTCAGGTAGTGGAAGAAGAAGGAGTTCCCATTGAAATTTTTTTTGGTCTCTCTTATAAATGGGAACATAGTTGTGAAAATTGTTATTATATATGTGGCTCTAATGTTGATAATGAAAGGTTTATTTATTTGACATTGCCAGAGAGTAAAACAGTCACTTTTGCAAAATTAGTTAAAGATGCTAATCATAGCATGAAATGTGGTGAGTGTAAATCTGACATGTTTTCAACATTAATTTTAAAGGAATACGGACAGTATGTAATTTTAATGATGCAACGATGTAGAGCTGATGGTTCAAAATTGGATACTTTAATAAAGAAGTTTACAGGACAGCAATTATCAATTTCAGGAAAAACTTTTGTAACAGTTGCAATAATTTTCCATGATGGACCTACTGTTACTTCTGGACATTACACAGTTTATCTTAAATGTGAAAAAGGCTGGACACTGTGTAATGATTCCCAATTGATTTTCAAACAACGTTTGCCTTTTGATTTAGCAAATTCCTATCTAATCTTCCTGAAACCTAAATTTTAGAGAGATTTGGCAAGATCTGGACAAAATAATTTTACCATTTTACTGGATTACCATTGCAATTTTGTAAAAAAAAGATTTTTTAAATTATCATTTGGCCTAATGGAAAGATAACCAATTGTAATGTGGACTTTTTTAATTTTTAATGAAACTTTCAAAAACCAATAATTTAGAGATAATCGGTAACATCTGCACAATTTAAATTTTGGAATGTTATTGGACTGCCATTGGAAATTTTTTCAAAAATGATTTAAAAAATTACTATTTGGCCATGTGGAAAAGTAACCAATTCTATTGTGGACTTAATAAATTATTCAAAAAATTTTCGTGAACCAAAATGTTACAGAGAATCGGTGAGATCTGGACAAATTAAACTTTAGAATTTTATTGGATTACCGTTGGAAATTTATTCCCCAAAAAATTTTAAAATTACTATTTGGCCTAAAGGAAATGGAATCAGATGTATTGTGGAGTTATTTGAGATATAATATTGTGATTATACTTCTGAAACAAACATATCAGACGGTATTTTAAAGAAATAAGTATTGGTATTAGATGATATTTTTTTAGAATATTATGCATTTCTATAATGTTAAGTTTAAGTAAAAAGAGATTCTGGGCTTTTTTAATACAATCTTTGTGATTGTTATTTTTTTTTGCCCGCTGTAAAATGATGAATGCAATTGCTTTCACAATTTATAGTGAAATGCAATATATTCTGAAAACAGCAAAAATAAGGCAAAAATATTTTTTGAAAAATATGTAAATATGTGTACTGTATTATAAAATGTTTTAAAAATATTAATACTTTTTTCTTTTTTTTCAGATTGATATAGAAAAATTTCGAAAACTAGAACCATTTTTAAAGCTATTTTTTTAAAAAACAAATGAATAAATATTTTTTTGAGTGGGTATGGTAAGTCAATAATAATAATTGTAGTCTCTCAAGGACCTTGTAATGTGATAATTGATTTTTAGTGTTTTTAAAAAAAAAAAAAAAAGGTACGCGCACCGTACGCGTACGGTAAAAAAAAAAAAAAAAAGTTTTTAAAAACATATGTAAAAAAAAGATGAAAGATAAGGTTGGCTCTTAAAAGAACCGTTGTGTTCATGCAGGGACAGAGGAAAGAAAGAATGGGAAAATTATTCAAAGCGACAAGTGTGCTGATCTATTTTGTTGTTCACTAGGGAAACACTGGTCTCCCTATGGCAAATTAGATCTTGACAAAAGGCGCATCGAATATCAACCCTCCGAAATCGAGGGTTCATTTCCAGAGGGCCAGCAAAAGGAGATGCTCCCCCCACAGATGAAGGGCTCACCTGACCTGCAGAAGAAGGAGTCAGCTCTGCAGATGATGGTCCAGGCTGAGCTGCTGTGGATGTACTTGCTTGTCTTTCTGAAGAGTTACCTCCAAAAAGATGACCATGTGTCCTTCTGTGTACATCCTTGAGGTGTCTCTTCATGGTATGATTCCCAAAGGAATACTTCCTGTCAGGATTACCTCTTGAAAGTACACGCTGACACAGCTTGCAAGTTACTAAGGGTGCATTCACCTTTTGCTGGCCTTCAGGAAAAGTAAAATAATCCCATACATAAGAGGGCTTTTGTTTCCTCGCTCTCTGCCTCAAAACAGTGCTGCTAGTGCTAGCCTCACTCTCAGAAGAGCTCTGCTGTTCTGCCATCGTATCACAAAGACAACCCAGCTCCTTCTCCTAAGGGATCACAAGCAGAAATGAGAGGAATGGGTGTGGTGTAGGAGAGTTCTAGAACTGAAAGTAGTTTCAACCAATCAAAAGTTGTGTTTCATGATCACATGACCTACCGTACGCTTACGGTACGCTTACGGCACAAAGTGCGCATGCGCGTAAAAAAGACACGCGCTTGCGCGCATGCGCATAACAGACACTACCCGACACTTCCGCGTAACGTGCGCGTGTAGCGTACGCGTGCACGCGTCCCACGCGGAGTACGCGCGGCTACGCAAATTGCGTAACTATACGCAAGCAGCGTAGAAAAATTACGGGCATTGCGTAAACCGTACGCTTACCGTAAGCTTACGGTACGCGTACTAAAAAAATAATAAAAAAAAAATAAAAATGTACTGCAAATAAATTTTACATGTCTATTTTAAAAAATATATTAAAAAAAAACATATTAAAGAATTTTAAAAATGTAACCATAGTCTTTATAAAAGGTAAGAAAATTAAAATAAAAATATGTTAAAAAAAATAGAAGAAAAAAAAAACAATTAGCATTTAAAAAACCTTGCAAATTCACGGAAAAAACCATGGGTTTCACACACGTTATAGTTAGGAATTAGCATTTAAAAAACCTTAGAAATTCAGTGAAAAAACCATAGGTTTCACACACGTTATAGTTAGGAATTAGCATTTAAAAAACCTTAGAAATTCAGTGAAAAAACCATAGGTTTCACACATGTTATAGTTAGCTGGACATTTTACTCGTAAAAAACCAATGAAATTCCCCCGTTATAGTTAGTTCAGCTAACTATAACTCGTGCGCCCGCAATGCACTGCTGATGACGTCACATATTACATCACTCATGACATGGTCAGTGACATCACTCATGACATCACTGATGACATCTCAAATGACATCACTGATGACCTCACTGATGACATCATCCTTGTGATAGAGTGGCAGACCTCCTCTTCCCCTAATAAAACCTTTGATACACACATTCAAAAATAGAGACTAAAATTTACAAAAGAATGGACATACCAATAACAGTTACAACAACCTCTTCAGTAATTCTAAGATCCACATACACATCCACTCATTCACCAACAGTCCAATACAGTCACTCATACATGTACTCCCTCATCATATGTACTCATACACCTATACATCCTGTTACACAATGCCACTCATCCATAGAGCTACTCACACACATAGTCACTCATGCTAATAAAGAATCAAACATACATTTACTTGCATATACAGTTATACACACACCACCACACTTACTTCTACGGAAACTTACACATACTTAGTCTTTTAAACAATCACTTATAGAAATACATACTTATTCATACAGGAACTCTTTCAATCTCTCACTCTCACATATACTCACATATATAAACCAATAGTCACATATACTAGTTTTAAACATATGTAGTTACTCATAAAGACACTATTGAGACAGTCATTCACTCACTAACACACCCATACACACACACATCCACCCATGCAGTCCTGCACACATGCTCTGTTCAACACATACAAACAGTGAGTCACTCATTCATGCACCTATGCACTACGTAATACCCCCCACCAAACCATGCAGACACTCATACTGATACTCAAAAAACCAACTAATAACCTATATAGACACCCATGTAGCTACTCACCAACCCATGCAGCCACTTATACACAAAGTGAAAAAATGATACAGATATTTATATATTTAAACATTACTCACTAAGCCATGTATTCACTATGATACACTTAATCAGTCAGTTACACAATCAATTTTTCAAAAAGAAATCATCCATTTAGACAGTAATATACCCATTTATTCTTCCATCGACCTTGAGATATACATATATAAAACATATGTAATTTTCAGAAAAACACACATTCACTGGATGATGTCATCAGTGAGGTCATCAGTGATGTCATTTGAGATGTCATCAGTGATGTCATGAGTGATGTCACTGACCATGTCATGAGTGATGTAATATGTGACGTCATCAGCAGTGCATTGCGGGCGCGCGAGTTATAGTTAGCTGAACTAACTATAACGGGGGAATTTCATTGGTTTTTTACGAGTAAAATGTCCAGCTAACTATAACATGTATGAAATCTATGGTTTTTTCACTGAATATATATATATATATATATATATTCACTGAAAAAACCATAGGTTTCACACATGTTATAGTTAGCGGAAATTTTACTGATAAAAAACCAATGAAATTCCCCCGTTATAGTTAGTGCAGGCAACTATAACTCACGCGACCGCAATCCTCTGCTGATGCTAATACTGTATTTAGACACTTATTTGCCCATGTCTTCTTCCATACATTTTTAGCTATACATATATTACAAATATTTTTTTTTCATAAAGACACATATGTCATCAGCAGAAGATTGCGGTCGCGTGAGTTATAGTTGCCTGCACTAACTATAACGGGGGAATTTCATTGGTTTTTTATCAGTAAAATTTCCGCTAACTATAACATGTGTGAAACCTATGGTTTTTTCAGTGAATATATATATATATATGTACACACATATATATATACATAAACAATTAAATTAAAACGTATCAAACTACATATTAAACATTATAAATAAAATATCAACGTAATACTCCAAAAATGACAAAAGCTGCAAGAAGAGGAATCTCTGCTGGATTCTCTGACCAGAACCTGAAAACAGAAATATATATATATTGACAAATACCTTGCAAAGTAAGTAAAACATATTTAAACTACAACTTACTTTTAATCAGAATTAAAATTGTAAAATAACAACTAACCAATAAAATACTCTGCACTATGTGTGAAATATGCTACAGTCAGTTTGCCTTTCAAATAATAATACTATAGCACTCGCCTATATCCGTGTCACTGAGCTAGTAATCACTACAGTTTACTTAAAGAAACTCCTTTCTACCAACAAAACAAACATAATATAAGCACTCTAATGGATTATTTTTAAGACACTTGGGTTGGCAGATTACATCAATCCAGACACAGACACCAACCCAAAATTCCAAACACCATGGTGGAATGTCTATGGCAGCTCCTTGGTACAGGAAGCTAAAACAAACAACACAGTGGAAGAATGGCACACTGCCTCCTAATCCCCACTGGGAAGAACCCAATGTACACTATATAAATTTACAGAATCCGTTCAAAAAGAACAAAGCTAGCAACAACTACGAATGGAGCAAACTGTAACCCAAGTTGCACCTGAAAATAGCAACAACAAAGAAAAGAATGTACAACATGCTACAATTTAAGGCCTCATTACAATTTTGGTCGGAAAGCATTTCAACTGACTCCTTGTCGGAATCATTTCTGACTGACTCGGGTTCAGGGAGTTCAACCGACCGATTACAATGTTTCCAAACACCGTTCAGTCAGACTCCCATTGACTTCAATGGGAGCCTGTGTTCCGACTGACAACACAGCCTCCCATTGAAAAAAGGGGTAGTTGCAAAAAACCTTGCACCCTGTGGTGGGTACCCCATGCTGCCTGCCACACTTTGCATGGTTGTAAAGAGGGGTCCCATGGATACCCAACCGGAGGCCTATGGGTGAAGGGGGGCCTGCTACGGGCCCCCAAAGTCAGTTTCCAACAGCTGTTTCGTGTCGGACAGACCGATTTGGAAAGGCAGTCTGAACCCGACATCATAACACGTCAGTCAGAAAAGCGGTCCATAGACCCGTGCGATTCGGCTCCAACCAACAAGGAGTCTCCAAATGCCGGTCCGAACTATCGTAATCGGTCTGTCGGAAATGAAATGTTTCTGAGTCTGACACAGTTTAGGAAAATCCGAATGCCCTTCAGAGCCTTTCCGACCAACATCGTAATAAGACCCTTAGAGTAAAACTCTTCATAAATAACAAAGGAGTAGATTACTTAGAAATAATGGCCAAAGGCATATTATAAAAATAAATACTAACACTCAAAACTCCCCAAAAAGTATAGCATAATCTTTGCCCACATTACAATTCGTTTTTTATGTAAATAACTTAATTTATTACATTAGTCAAAACATTATATAAAACTCCAATTGTAAATAAGACTGATAAAATAAAATATAATATGTATTATTTATATTAGGAAAAATAAAACCTCACCAACCAGAAACCTCAAATAACAAATTCAATCCATTGTGAAAAATATCTACATCAAATAAAATATATAGTACAAAATAACAATCACATAACACTTACATAAATTATATAATGTGACATTTCTTACCCAAAACAAAATGAATCAAATATGACTTAAGTAAAATCCACAAAAAAATGGAAAAATAATTTCCCAAAAGTCCAAAAGAAATTAAAAAATAAAACCAATCCAACAGAGATCCACTGAGCAATCCAAAGTGTCCGAGTACCAGAAAAAAAACGAGAACATGTTTAAAAAAAGAAACGCACCTGGAAACCTGATAAAAAAGTAAATCAAAGTAAAAAATATTGTTTTATAACAAACCGAAACATATATATTTTTTTAAAACAACAAAAAAACTGTTCCCTGGCGCCACCGGCGGTACACTGCCGCATTGACTTTAGAAGTCGTAATGCGGTGGACGGTGGAGCGCCACTGCTGCATCACCACGAGTCTGGCGGTTGGAAGACCGCCAGACTTGTAATCAGGCCCTTATTAACTATGACAGTATAATTTTCAACATTTAAAAAGAATTATAACATTTTGAAGAAAAATGTAATACAAATAAGTTGATTACATTAAAATATGTAATAAAAGTATGTAATAAAAGTACATTTGGAAAGTTTTTACATTATTCAATTTACAATGAAAAACGTTATTTCCCCCAACATTTCTATAATTAAAATAATTACTTTAATCTTTAACCAATGTTTTTAAAATGTATTTACTGTATCAATAAATTCAATGTCATTATTAAATATATCTTAAACAAAAATGAATAACCAAATCAATCATAATTTTACAATATTAATTTGCAGATCATTAAAAATAAACATTACATATAAATTACAATATTCACTTTTTAAAAATCTTCCCACCCTTATCCCCTAACAACCCAACATCCACTACTAAAAAAAATTACATATCCATTAATTTTACACATTGTTGCAACTGAAAATAAAAAATTAAACAATTAAGAAATTATCTTACTAAACACACACATTTTAAAAATTACTAAACACATAAAATAAAATACACTACAATAAAATACATATAAAATAACACTTACAAACAACATTGTATACAGTGACATATTCTAAATTGATATTTTTACAACAATATTAAAAACGACACTTAGAACAATGGTTCTCCACAATCGTATTGGAGATGAGACGGCCCGACAAGCTGTCGGTGGTCCCACACCCCAAATTACAATGCAACCGCCTTCAAGGCGGTTGCAAAGTGTATATTTTGTATTGTGGCATGTGCTGCTGGCTGCAGCACACGCTGCAGTCCAAAAAACGCACATTGTGTGTACACCTGCCCAGTGTGGCAGGCACCATGCGGTGCCTGTCACATGGTGCAGGGATATGTAGAGCGTCTCCTTAGGTGCACCCCAAAACCCAATACTAAGGGCTATGGGGAAAGGGGGCCTGCTACGGGCACCCAAAGTCCCTTTCCTCCTGCCTTTTCATGGAGGGTTCACCGCCATGAAAGGGTCGGCGGAAAGGAACATCGTAATGCCTACGGCGGTGCCTTGCAGGCACTGCCCCCATTGTAGGCATTACTCCGCTTCCGCCACACCGGCGGGCTCAAGGAGCCCGTCGAATGTGTGGCGGTCGGTTTTGCCAACCGCCAACAAATAACGCCATACTAATGTGGCGGGGGGAAAACTAGCTTAGGATGGTAGTGAGACTGCCAACATCGGGCTGTCGGTGGCGGTCTCGCCACAATCCTAATCAGCCTCAATATTCTTAATTCAGTATTCCTGTCCACAATATTGTTGACATCTCAATAATCTTGACACAATATTTTGGTATCACAATAATTTTTATTCTATATTTTATCCAAACACTGTGGAAGGGTGGCAGGATGTTTCATATTCTTTATATGTAGACTGATTTGGGGAGTTGGGTGTGAACTCTGTTGTTGGAGAGAAGCAGAACTCCAAGCATTTCTTTTAAATATTTGGGTGGGGAATGTCAGGGTGTCTCAAAGGAAGTGAGGGAGGGTGACCCCCATGCCAAGTATTGTGTGTTTTTTATTGTGTTTCAAAGGTGGCGTTGCTGAACCTATGTTAAGGGCCAAGTGGAGGTGGGAGTGAGTTGGCAAAGGGGATTTTTTGTGTGGCTCCCCAAGATTTATTGTGGTGCGTACACTCAATATGCGTGTGTAGATGGGTAATTATCAATGATATTGGCAGAGCGCTCAAAATGCATTCTTATTGTGACCTGTAACAGGCATACCTGGTTCACTACAGAGAAATGCACAAAGCTCACACAATGCAATCATGACATTATAATAAAATAGTGTGCCCATAATGAGACATCTACAGGGACCCCAGAATTCATGCACCCAGATTCCTGCATTCTAATTTTCAAGTACAGCAGCATCTGTATAATTCTTACACTGCACCTCTGTCTTGGTGTCTAGTATGCATTTGTATCCCAGGACTGAGATGCCTGCAGTGCTCTCAGAAAGGACCCCCAACTTGGTGTGCAAGGTGTGTAGTCCTTTCTAGTATTGCTGTAGTGAGACATTTACAAAGCTCAGACACTACACCGCCATTCCTCTATCCCACGTCAGGCAGTAATGCGAGCAGAGATATAATACAACATGTCAAGGAATGCACCTCTGTCCGTAATTGCGTAATGAACTTGGAGCCTGAGTATGAGTTTGTCGGTCCGACCGCCCGGCCACCGCAGCCGTGGCCTCCAGAAGACGGCAGTGCCGGTGGTCTTACGCCCTCCATATTATGAGAATTCCGATGGGTTGGCGGTGGTCGTCCTGATGGAGGTCTATGTATTTCTATATTTCTTGATGCATGTGTGTACATTACTACTACACGTCTCGAATGTACACATATGCATGATACATGTGAAGCAATACCACCTACCCATTGCTGGAGTCTGGCCCAAATGTGGAAAGTCCAGCCAATGTGTATATGGTTCAAAATGGACTTACCTGTTTCTCGGCGCAAAGAGGGTCATTATATTCGGGGTGAAGATGATGCTGTGAAGGCAGACCTGGCGGAAGGGATCCACGTTGGAGTCTGATGTGAAGAACAGGAATTGGGTGAGTATGCACCCCAAATCTTCAATTCCGCTGACTCGAAGCAGGTGGTCTGAACACCATCATCAGCTTTTCACAAAGCCAACTCGTAATACAGACAGCGGTATAGTCCTATGACCTCTGCTTTCCTCCCATTGCTGCTGCAGCGATCTGTGGCTGGCTGGCAGTGTTGGTGGTTCGCCAGCAGTCTTTTCAACAACACTGCGACAATCTTGTAATATGGTGATCATGGTGGCCGGACCACCACCGCGGCTACGGCGGTCTCGGTACTGCCAAACTTGTAATCAGGCCCTCGGTTAGTAGTAACAACACATCCACAGATCTCTCACAAAGCACATCTGTACTGAGACACTGAGCTCACTCTTGATCATTTATTTGAATCAATGCACTCCAGTAAGTTGAGGCATGTCTCTTTCTCTGGTCAGGTGGATCAGGGCATCTGTTTCCCCTACAGGTTCCTAGGTTCAATTGCTTGAGGAAGCACACTTATTTCAATTCATCTTTATTTGCATTCAGCCATGAGACTTTTGCTGCAAAGAGATAAAACAAAAGAACAAATTTCAATTTGAGAAAGGAAAACATCGTAGTGGGTGTAAAAAAGTGAATGCATTGAAGAAAATCCAAAGTAAAATAAGTTTGTAATAGAAACAACTTTGTGGGAACGTAGTGGAATAAGTCAAATAAATCAATGCGACCCCCTATGGAGTGCAAGAGATTAATCCAACCAGCACAAATTGTGTATAAACGACAGTGGAAAGTTAAATGGTGGGCTGGGTCATTCTGTTCCAAGGACAGGTACCCGTGACCGGTCCAAGGCACCAGGAAAAACATTGTGGTACAATGGTTACGACTGAACTAAAAAGTTGCTTATCATGTCATATGAGAAACTTTAAATCTGAAACTCTGATTTCTTTTCAGGAAATTCCTTATAATGTTGTGTCCACAACCGCTTTTGAAGCTGAGAATTGAATGAACCCGCTCAACTATGCATGCTCTGCTGGTGAACTTCAGGTCCAGGATCCACACATAGTCGTGGCCCACCTTCACCTTCTCATTTAGCCCTGCCAAGTCTGTTTCCTCAGGGCATCCCCAAATTGTGTTTTGTGTCTTTAGCTATGTTGGCAATGAAAAGATCAGTGGCGTAGCCTGGCGGCCATGGGCCCTAGTGAAAGCAATGACACTAGGGGGCTGATTACGACTTTGATGCTCCTGCGCCTGCTCTCCGCCAGCGATCCACCAAAACAGCCGAGCAAAGACCGCCTGCCTGAACTCGGCAGTGCCCTGAAAAAAGGCACAGCAATGGGAATGGCAAAAATGTTCCTGCATGGCATGGACTGTGAACTCCATGCTGTGCTGGAACTGGTGGGGGGTACATGCACCCCCATGGCAGGGGTGCATGGGGCACCTGTAGGGCCCCCTTTGTTTCACCTTCGCCAGCCTTTTTTCATGATGGTGAGCCCACCAAGAAAAAGGCTTGCGGAAGGAAAATGCATAATATGCTTGGCAGACTGTGGCGGTCCAGCCTTGCATATTATATAGTCCTCTGTGCCACCAGGGAACGGCGGTTCCGTGGCACAGCCGACACAGTCCTCAGCGCATTCAATGTAACATGGCACCCTTTCCCTGTTTGCGCACGGCACACAAGTTTTAAAGTGCACCATTTACATATTAGGGCCCCTGAAGTTTGGTAAATGAAGCAAGAGATTCTGCCCAGAAGCGTAGCTACCATTGATGCAGCCGGTGCAGTGCACCAGAGGTGGGAGGATGCCCATCTGCCCTGAACTTACAGTAATCCAAACACTGCTCTTTTTATGATCGTGTGATGAGTTCCTTTTGACCATTTTTACTGGGATAAATCACTGCAGTGAGGAGCCCTTCTTGAGACTCAGCAGGTTAGAGATGAACAACAGCGACGACCTACATAACGCCATTTTTTATGTTCTTCCAGTTTCATTAGTACACTCATGCTGTTGTCACTCACACCACCTAATAGGCGACATCAGGGTCCCATGCTGCAGAAGCACCTTCTCCATTCATTGCCATTGGCCCACTTCATCCAGCGCACCGTACCCCACTGTACCTGGCTGTCGCATCCCTGCCTCTCACCACTGCCGCGCTTTACGTGCTCTGTATGCTTCAGAGCCCATAGTGCTAGGGACACCTCTCGGCAGGTAAGACCCACTAGTCTCTGCACACTCAGGGGCATATTTACAAGCCCTCAACCACCACAAGAGCATCACTTTTTTGACTATGGTGGCGCAGTGCCATTTTCCATATGTACAAGGTGGCGCTAAGCCACTTTGCGTGATTTAACGCCACCTTGTAAATATGCCCCTTTCTGCCGCAGTCCTCTGCAGCAAAGGGGCATCCAATGGGTGTTGCTGTGGGCGTTTCATCACAACACCCATTGCTTTATGAGGCTGCCCCAGATTTACCAGGCTGAGGCAGCACCAAAAACTAACACCATAGAATATCAGGCATTAGAACGGTGATAAGAAGAGAAATTCATAATTTTTCCTCGTTTTTCTTTTTTGCTCTTTACATGTGTGCTGCATTCTGCAGCACACATAGAAGGTGCACATCGCCATTATTGAGTTTTATGTGCAGGAAGGTGTCCCTTTCTGCACATAAACAATCAATCCTGCAGCGCAGGCACCAATGTGACATGGAGGCAGGGTGCCTGTGCTGCAACTAGGCAGTTTTTTTGTACAAGCGCTAGGGGAAAACACAAAAGTGCGCCATAGTCTTGTGAATACAGCGCATCCCTGCATTTTGAAAATGTCAGAGCATGGCGCTGCCTAATTTGGCGCAGCTCAGCGCGCTGACATTTTATTGTAAATATGCACCTCAGAGTCTGCAGAATGAGGCAGTCACCTTTTATCCCTGGTTGAAAAATTAGGATCTTAAAGTCTGGTAATAATGACACCTGTTGTCAAATGCATCAAGGTAATTCAGTCAAAATGCACAATACAAATGCTGTATTTTTCAAGTGTGTACCACGAGAATTTATGTAAAGTAGTGGTTAAACAATATTTTAAACCTAGCCATGTGTTCAGCTCTCTTTGTTCTCTATTTGAAAAAATATATATTCTAGAAATACATGTGTGGTTTAAGTTCATGTTACAGAAAACTGTGGAACTTGCAGGTGACATGATCAAAGTCTGTAAATTAGCATAATCATCTTGTCAAGTTAATACATATTGTGCAGGATAGCCTTGTAACCTGCAAGTCTCACCTTTTATTGTCAGAAAGATAACTTTCTACACTGTGTGTGTGTGTTAGATCTATTTGTATGCATGACATGTATGTGGTATTTGGAGTGCTTGGGACTAGCCGAAAGGCAGAAGAGAGCCGTAAGTGGTCAAAGATAAAGATACAGTCATTGAGTGACTGGAGGAATAACTGGGCGCGGAAGTGGACTGTTACTGCATCCAGTGGCAGCTGGTTAAGTTTGGGAGTGGTAGGCTGGCCTTGGGATGGGGGACATATCAGGGGCACAGCAATATTTGGGAGGCCAGTCGGAATTGCCTGTGCAATTTTCTTTTTTATAAAATTGGAAAAAATGATGCATTTCCAGCACAGATTTTTAAAATAAGAATAAAGAGCAACATAAGATGGTGCCCAAATAAAGAGAGTTACCATAGTCCGGGCGTGATACAGTAAACACCTAGACAACAGATTCCTAGCAGTTAGACGGAAGCAAATACAGACATTTACAAACACATTGAATATGAAAGAAGCAACTAGATGCTTCTCTTTCAGTGCTAGAAATGGAAAAATAGAAGTGCAGAGAAGTGCCGATATTCTCCAATTAAAAGTATTACATCTCTCTTGAAAAGTGCAGGTACTCCCCCTCTCAAAATAAAAAAAGTGCTGGTACTCAGTCCCATTTAAAGCACGGCTATCTTTGGGTTTTGAAAGAGAAAGAGTGGGATTTGTAAGCTGTGCAAGGACTCTGGCCTGATGAAGAAGTGATTGTTTGCATTTTCCGTTATTCCAAATGTTGTCCTGGAATTAAATGCTGTTGTTTCAGTCTGAAAAGCTTTCTCAGTTCACATGAAAAGGAGAGGTGGAGGGAGCCCTGCTTTTACAGGGCAGGCTGTAAAATTCAGAGCTCCGCCTGCTGCTGCTATGGATTCAATGAGGGCTTGCATTGGTGTCTGTTCCTTTGGAGTTTTGGGATTTCCAGCAGGAGTTCAGCCAACTTTATTTTCCTATACACAGATCTCCATAAGTCTGCCAGCCCTTAATAAATTAACACAGAAGCCCCTTTGATTTGTTAATATGCACTCGCCCGCAGGCTACCAAAAAGGGTATTTGTGCCTGCACAACATTCTAGGTGGATTAGATGCAGAGGTTTGTTGTTGGCCATGGAGGCAGGCCTGCAGTTATTGTTTGTGAATTCCTACTCCAGTGCTTTAATTTGAGCCGGTGGTTTCTGGTGCTTGGCACCGGCAGTTAATTGTCAACACTGGCATTTGTGGCAATCTGCCACAAGGTGGTGCTGTCTGGCTAATTTAGAGATGACCGCAACAACAGGTGATTATTAATTCAATATACATTAAAACTGATTATTGCCTGTGCCTAAGCCATTCTCAGAGCTGTGGAGGCCTGAAAGAGTCCCAATTCTCACACTTGTAGAAAGGTGATGGTTAGTAGTTGTGTTTTGTTATGAATGGCAGTGCTGGCGGGGGCACTGTGTGGTGCAAGCAACAGTGGAGTCCTGACGAGAGCCCCGGCACTTATTTTCTTACAAATTAAGCACTGTCTTATTTATGTGGAGCTGGGGCTACGAGCTGTGATGTGAGGCTGATCAGATCAGGGCAGACCCAAGTGCTAACTAAGACTGGACTTAGGCTGCAGAATGATGCTGTTCTTCAGGATGGAGGGTCTGGGGGGCACAGAGAAGAGATCATCCTACCTGTGTATATAGGTTACAGGTGCAGGTTCTGAGTCATGTTAATTGGGGCTCTCCTGTTTTCAGTTAAGATTCGCACCTTCAGTTTGTAATCCAAAACTATGATAATTGAGGTGTGTGAGAACTTTCTGTAGTATAATGAAATAACCAGAGTTTGCATTTCTCCACACACAGGAGGAAGCATGCCGCTAAACAATGAAAGCTTCACTCTAGAAAAGAGAGCTTTGTGTAGTGGCTGTAATGAGTTACAGTCGAGATACTGCCCTGGGGTGCACGTGAATATACATAAGATAAGCATGACTTAAAGTCTCTGCAAAAGATCAGAGGACAAACTCGTTAATCAGGTCAAATGACAGATCATTGAAGAAGGTGGAAAGGTCCGCCACTGACGTAAAATAAAAGCCTGCCACCTAGTGGTTCACATGGTTAGGGCACGCAGGCACCATCTGCCAGCAAACCCATGGGGCAGATTTACAAGCTCCTTGCGCCACTTTTGCGTCACTTTTCCCCTGTTAAAAGTGACGCAAGGAGCTTGTAAATCTGCCCCATTGTTTATTACACGTCTCCTCCAAATACATCCACCATACAATATTCATAGAAATTCATCATAAAAATAAGAATCAGATAAAAGCAAAACACCTGATTCAGTGACGCATGAACCGTGATGGAATCCCCTGTTAAGTAAATGTAAGAGTACTTTTTGGGGCCGAGGTGTCGCCTTGGAAGAGCGATTCCAAAAAAGTCAGAGCGATTCAGGTGGATGAGAAGGTGGCGATGGTTCTATTTAAAGTGGTAGCTGAAAGGTATGTATGGGTCGTTTCCCACAAGTCCAACACCACAAGTCCCCTTAAGGCAGATGCTTCCCTCTGATTCCTTAGGACCATCCATTAGGGCCATACAGTCACCTACAACACGGGTTCCTGTCCTTCACCCTGCCCCGCCACGGACTCCCCTTTAGTGGAATGCCTGCTTGCAACCCCCCCCCCCCCCCCCCGCCCACCCTGCCAGAAGTGCGCCTTGTCTTTATTTTTCTTTGTGTGGTTTTATAGCATGAACTCGGCCCCAGGGCTTTGGAGCGCTTTACAAGAGCTGTAGCTACATTACACAAGGGCACATTCATTTTTGTTGTTGTTAGGCACAGGGAGATTAAGTGATTTGCCCAGAATCACATGATATTGAGCAGCCGACACTGAGACTTGGACCGGCTTCCCAGTCTTCTGCATGTGGTACCGAGTAACTCCTGGAGTCTGGGAAAGAAGGGACAACTAACGCGGCTGCACTGTCATGCAGACAGCCACCGCCTGGCAGGCCTCGGCTCCTAACCTCTTTGACTGAGTTCTCGCCTGCTGTTCCTAGGCTGCACTAACTTCCACCCACGCATGCTCTTTGTAGTGTAAGGTACTGGCTGGTAGCTTTTGTAGGAGGACCAATCTAGGCGGAAAACCGATGCGTCACTTTTAATATGGGAAAAAGTGACAAAAAGGCGGCGCAAAGGGCTTGTAAATAAGCACTTTTTACTGCGAGGACAGCTAGGGGAGTTGTTTGTAACCTCCGGGCCAAAGCAGGCCAGTGGGAGAAAAAAGAGCGAAGCAGAGAGTGTGAGAAGGGAGACGAGAGACAACACTGCAACAAAAAAAGATGATGGACAGAATATTGAACATTGTCAAACATTCTCCCCCAGTCACAGATCTGGGTTTAATCCATCGTTATTTTCTCACCACACCATTCCAGTTTTGACCTAGCCATATGCAAATCAGCCTTGACCCTGTGCCTCATGGGAACAGTCCAGCCCAAACTGCCAGGCCAGGTCCTCCCTGGACCGGAAAAAATGCGTTCTGGGACTGGTTTCGGGGTTTCACCCCTCATCAGCCAGGCTAGCTTGAAACTGGTGGCATAACGATCACGGGACCCACGTCTGAGCATACTCTCCCCACTTGGGGTGAAAATGCAACTCAAAAAGAGATGTGAGACAACACTACCTGAAACAGAAGTGCAATGAAAGAAACTTTTGTTAAAAAATAAGACTAGCCTATACCCTTAAAAACTCCTTAAACAGGAACAGCAAACATTCTTCCGCAGATGACAGAGCATTTTGCTAGGCCTATTCTGGATATGTTGGTGGAGAAATAGAACACAGGGGTTTGAATTGTCCAATATGGTTAGTGTGTGATTTTCCCCAAAATTGTTTCATTTACTGAAGCACCAGTCCTCTTACAAAAAGTATTGTATACAAAAGTATACATGATTAATAACCTTATAGCAAATGTACTGAAAAGCCGACAGTACACACGCACCTGTAGTGCCCTCCACCTTCTCTCCATGCCACCAGTTCCACGAGCCTCCTCCTGGCTGCTAGACAGTGACTCTGAAAGCCACACACGCGTAAGTTGCCAGACCTCAAATGGCCTCTCACAAAGTGCAGAGCTGGAAGCCGACACATCAAGCCTGCATAATGTGTCTTCAAGAGTCCTGATGATAAACTGCACAGACTCAATTTCTCGGCTTCACACCTGCCTGCAACCTTTACCTTACTCTTTCCCAACCCATCACAGAGTAGGACCCACCCACCTGTGACAAGCTGGGAAAGGGTCCGGTGGCCATGCTCTCCATTCCCTGATTGACGTGAAGCCCGAGCATTACAGGGCTTCAGTCTAAAACGCCAAGGCTAACTTCACCCCCACGTCATCATGGGATGGAGACTGGTCCTCAAGGCTATGTCTTTGACCTCACAGGCCTCAGGGCTGTAAGATAGTCAGCCCGGCAAATACTGCAGACTTTGAGTTGACGCTGGCCAGGGGCAGCAGGTTTAATGCATCACTCTGCATCAGCGTCACTGCAGACTGTAGTGTCATCACACTGTGAGTGGCAGTGTGTTGCAGCCTTGGTCTCCAGCAATAAGAAAGATGAACAATGTGTGAGAAGTTTACATACAACATTTAATTAAGATAGCAAACGCATTTCCAATTTGCTCTTATTTTAGTAATGGGGGTGAAAGTAAAGGGCCAGTGCCCCGACGCCCTAGACGACAAACTGCCGCTGAGTCTGCATCATTGTGTAGTATTCTTTTAAAAAAGTCTGTCTCCACCAATGGCTGACCAAGGATGTCTGATCATAGGGCACTATACATCACAAGGGCAGAAGCAATGCATCTCCTCTGCTGTGAGGATTCTCTCACTGCAAGGACTCCACATCGACCTCACAGCCCGCATAAGACCCGCCTCTGTGCAAAGCTTCACCAACGCAGGCCCTCCCATCGCAAATCTCTCGTCAACAGCAGCCTCAATGACGGCGTGGGTTCTTGATTTGCAGACTCGCAGCTCTTTGGAAACTACAAGTTGCCTCGACTGAATGACGCATACGTTACACTGTACTTCACATCACAAGCCCTCATCAACGGGATCCTTGACGATGATGCAGGACCTCGCATCGCAGCTTCACTGCTCCTTGGAACCGACACCGACTTGGCTATGTAATGCATACTCGAAGGGGGACCTCGCAACGGTCTGCAACCAGGATTTAAGGTACTCTTGTTCAGTTGCCCTAACTGGGTCCCTGTAGCTGACTCGCGCTCCTTTGTGGTTGCCTGAACTTGTGACTTTGTCCCAGTCTGGCGCGACCAGATATCCACAGCTGGCGCTTTGCACTTTTTGCGCTTTCTGCGCTATATTTATTTAAATCTTTACAATTGCATATTTCTAGTTCTACTGATTGGATTTTTGTTGTTTTGGTCTTGTTTTATTTATTAAACTTTACTCTATTTGTCTAAATTGGTGTGTGATTTTCCTTGTGTTGTGTTTTTGCTATATTGCTGTTTGAATTGCTGCATAAAAACTTTACATATTGCCTCTAAGGTAAGCCTGACTACTCTGTCACAAGCTACCAGAAGGTTGAGCACAGATTAATTTGGGGGTTGCTTGTACCTTCCCCTGACAAGAATTGTGGCTGCTGCTTGAGTAGGGTTCCACCCCCCATCCAGTAACACCATTTCTTTCACACATTCACTAAAGGTAACATTCAGGTTAAGCCCCGCTATTAGTCTAAGTTTCAGGAGTCCCACTCTGACTTTTATATAAGCCAGAAATGTTCCAGTCCTGATGCACTATGTGGCAGAGCAAGTTCCCATGGGACCTTCCGGCCCTAAGATTAGTCTTACCTGCTCCTGCTCCAGCAGGGGTTGCACAACCGAGCCTTAATGAGTGTTCTTTTGAGGGTGGGGGGTTTACATAGCACGAACTAGACCTGAAGGTATCAAAGCGCTTCACATGAGCACCAGTTACAGACGGACATATTCATTTTTGTCAGGCACGGGGAGATTTGCCCAAAATCACAGGATGTTGAGCATCCCTGCTGTGACTCGAACCCAGTTCCCCAGCTCCAAGGTCGACTGCTCTAACCATTAGACCACATCCTCTCCCCTTGCAGACATCATGGAGAGCTGGAGCAGCTGCTTTTGGTGAGTATCACTCACAGCTCTGCAGGGGCAGCAGCTGGGCGTCCACGGCGCTTCATCCGGTGGGGGGTAAACTGCGCTAGTTTTAGTCCTCATTTGGAGGTTTGGATCTGCACAGGTCACCATGGCGGCCTCTCCTCTCGACAACGGCTTGATCTTGGCAACAGTTCTTGTTCTTTCCAGTGGCCCCCCTGACATACTCGGTTACCGACCCTACTCTGCACACAGGCGATGGCCCGATCGGCAGGGCAGTAACTTCCTCTTCATGACAGGCCTCTCTGGTATATGGCATTGCTGACTTCACTCCATGCATGGGCTACAGCCTGATCAACATGGCAGTGATGCCAACCACGGCTAACTTATCAACAGCCCCATCTGAAAGATGGGATCACAGACTTGAATCTGAACATGGGCGACGACTCAATCGGTGCAACAGCCATCTCCTCACACCTCGCTACAGAGATCCACTCCAGCGCGACCTCTTCCTCACAGGGCATACTGGTCTTGGCAAGCAGGCAGGCACTGGTGCTCCAGACTCCAAGGGCAGGTGGGATTGGATTTTCCTGGGTGATGTCCCCTCACCTAGTTGGGAGACTGGCAGTCTTCAGCCTCCAGCCCTAATCACAAGTAGACCTCTCGCAGAGCTACTCGTCCTCGCACAGCCCTGGCTGGCTGCTTGAGAGTAGAAACATTTTAGGAGCCTTAAACCACCCTTCTTATTGTCCCCTTCCAGAGACCAAATGTTATTTAGGGTCCGAGTCTTTAAAGTTTGTGTTGGGATCTGCTTCCTTTTGAAGTGCCCACTCCTCTGTTCTGCATTCTGTCCATCAATAGTTCGTTTTTGCATTTGTCACCCCGAGTGGGACGGGTATGCCCAGACGTGAGTCCCGTGCTCTCCATGCCACTGGAATCAAGCTATCCTGGCTGAAGAGGGGTGAAACCCCGAACCAGTCCTAGGATGCTTGTTTCCAGTCCAGGGAGGACCTGGCCTGGCAGTTCGGGCTGGACTGTTCCCATTGGGCACAGGGTCAAGGCTGATTTGCATATGGCTGGGTCCAAACTGGAATGGCATGGTGAGCAAAAAAACAATGGATTTAGGCCCAGATCTGCTTACTGGGGTGAATGTGTGACATTGTTCTGCATTCTGTCCATCAATAGTTCTTTTTGCACTCCTCTGTCCTGTCATTCCTCCAGAAAGCTGATGTCACAACATGAGCGTCCCAAAATCTGATAGCCTCACAACACAGGCCATGACGGTGACTAGAGGTTCACACCTGGATGCCAGCCACAGTGGTATATGCATCAGAGGTGTACCCTAGGACTCCAGCCATTTTATCTTTTATCAGCCCCATGTCCTTCCTGAGATGTGCCCAGGCTCATTTCCAGTGGTCTCTCCCTGAATCCCTTTGAACTGTACTAGTAGCCTGGCTTTTCCACCTCCATTGTGTGTGTCCCACCCAGCACACAGGAATGCAGCAAGCCACAAATCTGTCTGGGGGATTCCTCTGCCTCCTCATGCTTTTCCAGTCAGTCCTGGGTCTCCGAAAATGAACCCAGTTGTCCATGTATTGTGTCATTTACATATACCCAGCATATGCATACAACATATGTGCTTCACAGAGTTACATGCTAATTTGATGTATTGATGTAAGTCGAGGGTGAGTTAAGCACACTGCAGTAAAACTTTACATGAGTAAGCCTGTAGACTTCACTATAGTGACACAGGTAAAAAGGTCTGTTCACTTCTACTGATTACTACACTGTATGCTTCCATCACGTCGCCCATGCTACTTAACTACTGGCAAACTCAGGAGCTTTTCACTACTTCGAGTGTAGTGCTTTGGACACCTCTCCCGGTCCTACAAGACCTCAATCTGTGATACAGACCTATGCCACGGTGCACACGCATGATCCGTGTTTGCGCATGACAACCGAAATCAGAACTAGGCATCCAGATACTATTGTAGCTGGGGCACTCAGGGCAGGGGTACACGCCTGTCACCCTGCAAGGCAATTTTCTGTCCCAACATTAGTACTATCTGTCAACCCAGCAGTAGTGAACACAGGTGAACGTGGTCGCATTGTTCTACCATCAGTTGCGCAACCACAGAGCTTGAAGGCGCTTGCCACCATCCTAATCAGTAACAAGATCACTTTTCACTGCCTTCCTGAACGGTTTCCAATACAAACAAGAATTATCTTTACAATTCTAACCAATAACAAATCATAAAAGGAAACAAGGCAACTCTCTGTATTTCATATAAACAAAGAGAGTTTATCTACTATGCCAACAGATCTCCATATTCAGCATCCACCATGCCACTGAGTGTCCCGGTCTTTAATACAACAAGCATTGGCAAAGCCAATATGTCTGGCTTTAATGTGCCAATGCATGTAAACTCGGGCATTCACAAATGCTGTTTACATGTGTTGCATACAAAATTGTTGTTTATCATACCGTAGTCTGCCCTATTGGCTCTGCCAGTGCTGGTGAAAGAGTTGGCAACATAGGATTGCTCTCTATTTAGAATGCACATAGGAGATAATTAATTTACTTAGAACTAATGCAACATAGCGCAACAAGTAAAGACACTGCGTTGTGTGAAAGGGAGAGAACAGAACAGCGCCATATCTACTAGTATGTGGTGATGTCCTGCTCGCACCCTCTGCTGGCACGCTTTGGGATGAGATGCAAAAAGGCAGACACCCTTGAGCCATAGTGCAAGGGTGTCTGCATTGCTGTCAGCATAGTTTCTGTGCTGGAAGGATTCCCTTCCTGTACCAAAAGTATAAGGCATTTTCCTCTTTGCATGTGTGCTGTAGAATACAGCACACATGCAAAGAGGAAAAAAATAAGGAGAAATTAAAATATTTGTTCTCGTTACACATGTCTCAGGGAGGTGCAGAATCTTGGCGTAAATAGCCATCTACTATTCTTCGTAGATAGGGATTTGTGTCTAACGCATGGGTGATTGTATGGGAATGCCCATGCACCACCCATGGAATGCCCCCTTGACTCAAAGTAACGCATGGCGCATTGCGCTGTGTCGAGATACTATGGATTACAATCCAACATAAATTGTGATTAATGTTGGATTGTAAATACCAACCCAATAAATACCTTGTGTTGGACCTGCGTTAAAAAAAGTAAAGTCTTTGTAAAACTGGGCCTGAATGTGGCAAACAGTGTGGTGGCTGATTGTACTTTTCAAATGTAAAATACTGCTGCGTGCATGTGGAAGCATGGAAGGCAGACTGATGCACCAAACAGCCAATAGCATGAGGTTAGAGAGTATTACTGCTCTTAGTGGGGTGAAAGCCAATTCTATGTTTGTATGTTTATCATCCAGAATTGTTAATAATACCTCTTAGCATAACTGTTCTAACAAGCCAGGCACAATAATCACAGAAAGCAAGTTAGTATCCTTTATCTGCCTCCACATATCCACTTGACCTCCAATTAAGAATCCAGTTTTTCATCAATTTTTGATTGGCAGGAATGTCTTTTTGCTGCATTTTCATTAATAAAATATTAGAAGGCACAAAATATGAATACAGCACACATTTTTACAATAGACAGACAACACCCTAAAGATAGCTGCAGCGCGCACTCTTACAACAGATAGGCAACACCCCAAAGACAGCTGAACATATAGAAATTAACTAGCTACAAAAACAAATGCTTGGTTAAGATGTACATTCACTGTCAGGAAAGCCCTTCTTTGCTGAGATATAGCACTTGCACTTGTGAAGTACACCCTGCACCTTGGCTTTACATTGCTCTCATCTGCGGTGTAGCGAATCTGGGCCCTGATCTGCGAAATTTATGTTCGCAAAAATTCGTCACAAATTGCTCACTGACTTTTTGCAAATGACAATGACTTTTGAGCACCGACCTTTCTACTTATAGGTCAGTTCACTTAATTCCGAATCGTGGTGGGTTGCAACCTGACCTACCTCACCAAAATGAATGAGGTGGGTTGCAAATTGCAACTCACTACGATAGGATGCCATCACAGGTATGGTGGCCTGCTAGTGTCAGCAGACCACTACATAGTGATCGCATTTTAAATAAAGGTAACTTTTTTAATGCACCCTTTTTCCTTAAGGGAAACTGGGCTGCATTTAAAAAGAGAAGCTTTTTTTAAGGTTGTTTGATAGTTGGCAGTGGTGTGCTGAACCACTGCCTACTCCCCAACAAACTAATTTTTTAATTCACAAAGGGGAAAGTGTTCCATGGGAACCAGGGCCGGACTGGGAACCACAACCGGCCCAGGCAAAGTGCTCGGCCGCCCCTCCCCTCCCCCCCCCTAACTTCCCCCCGAGGGGTGCTGCTGAGCTCTTTGCCAGGGCCAGTTTTCGCCCGATTTTGCAGCTATGTTGCAAAAACGGCCCTGTAACAAAAACGGCCCCCAGGGGACCAAAACCGGCCCCCACCCGTGTGGCGCACCGGGGTATTGTCCGGTGCCCGCTACGGCCAGTCCGGCCCTGAAGGGAACCCGTTTTTTTTGCGAATGTATAACCACCTCAACTCAGGAGTCGGTAACTTTTCAATGTTTTGTGATCAGATTACAGTCACATTACCCTAATGCATTCCACAACTCTCTATTTGGAAGGAACACCCTAACCTCGCCCCTTCCAAACAGCAATTTGTTTAGCCTTTTTAAATCTATTTTACGATTTGGTAACGTATTACTGTATCACAAAATGGGTCCCTATTTTGTGGTTGCAAACCCAGTGATTTTGCTAATCGGAAGCTTTACGACAGCAAAGAGCTTTATACATCAGGCCCTTAGTTATTTTTAGATGTTAACATAGTTATAGCTTTCCATGATACTCAGATGTAATTGCTAACAGAAGATTGAACTCTTGGAGCACTAGTTGACTTGTAAAACGGAAAAGCAGACCTAGTACATTGAATGAACAAATGATTTAATCGCTCCAACCACTTGTTTTGCAGGAAACCACTCACAACCAGGCTTTTTAGTGAGTAATCTCAACCAATTAATTGTTTTGCTCATATTCTCAGACTCCCAGTGCCCCCATCTTGGATATCTGCACACATTACAAAGTATGAAACTATAAAAAAATGAAATGAATGGCTAGTGTAGTGCTGATGGTCTGCAAACCAGAGAACCTGAAGGCACTTCTTGGTTGGAGTACAGGATACACATAGGTTTCCGAAATAGGTTTTGAGTGTCTTTCTGAAAGCAAGGCGGTTGTTTTCAGCATCAATACAGCTCGATTGTGAACGGAAATTTTCAAGCCAGCCCCATATTCCACGCTGCAAGTGAAGTATTATTTTTTTAAAGCCATAGGGCTTACAGTCAGTTCTGAGGGGAAACCAGTTTAATTCTGCTCTACTCCAGGGTCTGCCACAGCACTGTGGCACAATATTACTCAAAAGCAGAAAATTGTGTACCTATATAGAAATTGTATGTCAAATAGAAAAAAGGATGTAACGTAGATGAATACCAGACATCTCGGCTGCACCCATCAGGTCCTGGCCACCATCCCACAGATCCGCAGGATCACTGCTGGAGGAAGATCCTTCTCCTATCTCGCTGCAAAGACCTGGAACTCCCTACCTCTGCATCTCAAGCAATCTCCATCACTGCCTCAATTCAGAAGGACCTCAAGACCTAGGTCTTCGACTGAGCAGCAGATCCCTCCATCAGCGCCTTGAGACCCTTACGGATGAGAAGTCGCGCTTTACAAGAACACTGATTGAGTGATTGATTGAATACTTGTCTCACAATAGATATAGTAGCCGACTACCAGAGTGTGTCTTACTGTTTAAATGTACATAGAATCCCATGCTAAAAATCGTACACTCAATTTAAAATTCTGTGCCAGGATATAATGTCCATTATATGTGTGCATCAATTAAGAGTCCATTATATATGCCATTAAAAGCCGCTGGCAGCCCAGTGTTATATCTTAAGGACTGACTACGAGTTTGGCAGTTTTACCACCATCCCGTGGCTGCGGGACTAACAACTCCACTGCACTGAAGGAATTCCCACCCGCTGTCTTATGATGGTGCAGCTGGCAACATCGGACAGCACTCTGCAACCGTGTTGGTGGTATACCGCCGAGCAGATTACGATGTTCTCGATGGGCTTGCGGTCTCTCAGCGGCAGTGTCCCTGATGGCAGGGGACAAGTGTGGAACACGGTCAGCAATTCACAATATATACTTCCATATGGGTCAATGCAGGTGTGTGACATGTACATGTATGCATGATACATACAGAAAAATATATTGTATGAGCACTTTTCCATTGCTGGAGTACGGACCATATGTGCCCAGCGCAGTCAATGGGAGTAAAGGAGAAAGGGACTTACCTGGATTTCAGCAGTGGCAGGGAGGTTTTCTTTGTGGTCAAGTTGCTGCTGCGAAGGAGGGACCTGGACGAAGGGTCCCATGTAAAAAGACTAAAGAAAAAAGAAGGAAATGGGTGAGTTTACACCCCATTTCCTTTATTTCCGCCAAATCGAAGCAGTAGACTTGACGGAAAGCCACTTTGTCATTCGGACGACGGAATCGTTGTTTGTACCGCCCTCTGGTAACTGCTTTCCCCATGCCACCCTTGAAGCTGTTGGCAAATGGCTGGCTGGAGTTGACTGTGCCCATGTCGCTGCAGCGGGAAGGACCAGGCGATGCTGTGGAAGACCAGGAGCCATTAACGAGCTGTCCCACGTCGGAAGTCGAGAGCCATGGGGTCAATGTCTGGTGGGAGCACCAACAAGCCTTGGCAACAGCAACAAACTGTTGCCAAAGCTGTTGCTGTTGGCAACAGCAACAGCTGGGACCAGCAAGATCCGAGGGACCAGCAAGGTCCAAAAGACTCTTACTGGGACTGCTCCCCTCACCAAAATTTGAAAAGCTCAGCAGAAAGCGTGTTCTATTAGGATTGGTGCTGGCAAAGGGAAGGATAGCGATCAGATGACTCAATCCGGACCCTCCCACAATTGATTGATGGTTAAAAGATCTGAATGAGTGGGCAACTGCCGAAGTAGTTCGATTGAAAAAATTCCGAAGAGATGATAAGTTAGAAGAGATTGCGCAGGATCTGATAGAGACAGAGACAGGCACGGAAGAAATGACCAGGGGCCAGATGTATCAACGGTTTTTACCCATTCTGTGCCAATGGGAAAATGTGTTAGTGCATATGGCCCCAGATGATTTGTAAACAGAGAAACCATGAAGTATAGGTATAGCATTATGGAAAGCAAGTTATGTTTCTCCTATTGCACATGAATTGTCACTACAAAGGGGAGGGTGGGGGGAATGCTTAGTGTGTTGTTTATTCTTTGTTGTTAAGATGGTATGTAAAGCATGTGTCTTATAGGTTTTATAAAGGAACCTAAAAAAGTATACAGGGTTGCGATATGGAAACAAGATCTCTCAGAAGTTTGGAGAAAATGCATGTGACAGCTGATATGACAAATGTAAACTGTTTTGATACCATGTGAAACTGGCAATAAATTATCATTATTTTTTTTTAAAAGGTCCAAAGGACTCACCAAGTGCAGGAGAGTCAGAGCATGCCCTGAGCAAGCTGGGGAGCCCACTGGATCCAAAGAAGACCCACAAGAGGACCCACAGACCGAAGGCACAGGAGTCGCAAGAGGACCTCCAGCAGCTCATCAAGAATGCAGGCCCACGGTGCAGAGGATGTGGTGAGGACAAGATCTTGGTAGCAGGAGATGGTGGAGGCTGGAGCTTCTTGCGGCCCAAAGATCTCTGGAGAAGAGAGTCAATGAGCCTTGGCAACGGCAAGTCGACGATGTGCACAGGGGTACTCCTCCAGTGGTTCCGACGAGGGATACTGACTTCAAACTTGCTGAGAAGACAGTGTAGGTCTTAAGGTAGTTGCTGAACCACCACCTGTGTTGCTGAGCCTTTCGGAGAGCTTGGGATGCCAGGAGCAGCAGATCAGTCAGCTTGGTTGCGGTGCCTGCAGGTGCAGGGGAGTGACTCCTCCACTCCAAGGGAAATTTCTTTGGGTGTCTTGGATGTCCACAGGCCTAGAGAAGAACCTGTATGGAGCACAGGAAATGACGATGCATAAGACTGGAAGGATGACGAGACCAGGATTAGCTGGAGTCTTCCCAGATGCAGTCTTAGTTGCCAAAGTGAAGTCCAACGTGGCCAGAGGGTTGAAGAAGAAGTGGTTTCGGATCTGAATCTTGTCCCACAACAAATTTAAAGAGCCACCCAGAGGTGAGCCTTAAGGTACCATAGGAAAAGGGTCGGGCTATTCAGGGATCCCTCCCAGAGGAGGGGCTGGACAGAGGAGAGGTTACTCCCATGTCCTTTTCCAGTTTCACGTCAGAGCGGCTCCCTGAGCTGGTTCCAACTGGAGTATACAAGGAGGGCACCTAATGTGCTCTTCAAAGCAGTCTGGCAGTGCAGTCAAGCACCCCCACACCAGCCCAATACAATAGGTCCTGTCTGGGAGATGGTCACACCTCCCTGTGAAAAGACACCTATTGTTTTACCTTCCCCTGCTTGAGCCTTCCTCAGCAGCAGGAGGGCAGAATAGTGACTGTGGTTGGTAGCAGCACTAGCTTGCTGTTAGACCCTGAAAGGCTGCGACTGAGAATTCAGGGGGGCTCCCTATGGGAGCCCCCCAGTACATGGGATCCTACATCCAACACTGGAATCGGTGTTGGGGTAGGATTCAAACATGTTTGATACCAAACATGACTGGTTTCGGTTCAGCCAATATATAGTTAGACATCTCGTAATTGATGTGATGTTCACAATATCTCTAAAATGGCTGACCACACTTACAAAGCTGGGAGAATCATCTCCTAGGTTTGTAGGGGGTATCCTGTTAATGCAGGGCACCCTCACACTTACAACCAAGCACCCTGCCTTCTGGATTTAAAGGCCTACCTTAGGGGTGACTTATAGGTTTTAAGTGCAGTGACCTCAGATATAAGGAAACGTATATCTGTTGTGAGTGGTGCTAGTATAAGCTCACTCAAGCTGCAATGGGAGGCCTGTAATCACAGTTTGAGTGGTCTGTCATGGGTGGCATTATACATGCTGCAGCTCACGGGAGACCCCTGGTGTACCTATGCCCTAGGTACCTTGGTACCATATACTAGGGACTTATATGGGTACACCAGTAGTCAATCTGGGGTTACCTAAGTACACCTGAAGCCAATTTAGGGGAGAAAGCACAGAACCTGGGCTCCTCATCAGAAGGATCCCAGTCAGACTGGACAGAAACAGCACAACACCAGACAAAAAGTTTGGGTAACTGTGAAAGCAGATCCCACTTTCCTACAATTACCTTTCCACATGTTGAGAAGTTGACATAGACAGTGCATTGTGCATTGTGAAGTTTACCAGTACCATTTCTGAGTCTGCTGTGGAGACTCGGACACAGTTATTGTGAACTGTGCAGCAGGGCGAGGGGCAGGGGGTATACTGTTAGAACTAGCGAGATTCAATCAATCAATCAATCAGAAGTTTATATAGCGTGGCTACTCACCCCTGAGTGCCTCAGGCGCTGGAGGGGCAAGGGGGGTCCTGCTGATCCATCTGGGTGTGGAGGTTCAGTCAAAGAGCGAGGTCTTGAGGTCCTTTCTGAATTGGGTCGACTTGAATCACCTTCAATGAAGCTCTTATCAAATGTACATTGATTAAAGTAAGTTAAAGTAAAAGTGAAGAATAGTTTGTAGCTAAAAAAACGTGCCAACCATGTTAAATGTGTGTGTTTGTATGCCATACCAATGGGCTATGATCAATAAACCCACAACAGTTCTATTGACAACATGTGGGACGTGGTTTCTCGAATATGCCTCGGTTTTGTGGCCTTATTGAATGCATACAAATCTGCAGTTTACCGACCTCAATATGTGTGTGACTTTCAAACAGTCATGATTTTTCAGACACTTACGCTAAGCCATGGGTGTATGATGGAGAAACTGAAACAACAAGTTCCAACATGCTTAGTGGTGTTGACATGAAGCCAAGATTGGTAGAAGATGACACCCATTAAATAAGGGCCAGTCGACAGCTATGCCCCTCTTTTAAGTCAAGTATTTATTTCTAGTCTAGGAATGAAAGTCTTCAGCGTCTTGTGCTGACCACACATTGTGCATTTCAGCATTCCTTCCTGTGGGATTTCATTTAAGGTTTTATGCAGAGTTTTTAATATGGCCCAAGAACAAGTCAATCGATAGATGCTCAGCAAGGCCTCAGCTGTTTTCTTTTTTTTTTTTTTAGCTTAGAGGCCTTTCACTTTAAGTTTAGAGATGAACATAGCAAAACACAAATTGACACTTGCTAAAAAAACAGAACATACTGGACATCTCTCAGCTGATAAGGGGAGGACCTAAGTATGCTCATCATTGTTCTTTTCATGGCTATCTTCATGGGAAGATTCCTGCTGCTCCTGGTCTTGTCGTCCTGCTGGTCTTCTGCAATGTCTGTGTCTGTGCTCCATACAGGTTCTTCACAAGGCCCAGGGATATCCAAGACACCTGAAGGAATCTCCAGTGGGGTGAAGGAGTCAGTCCCCTGCAGGCACTGCAACACAGATGACCGGTCTGCCGATCCTGGGAACCCACAGACCCCGAAAGGCTCAGCAACACAGGTGGTGGTTCTGCAACTCCCTCGAGGCCTGCGCTGTCTTCATACCGGGTTTGAGGCCAGTATCCCTCATCGAAACCGCTGAAACAGCACCCCTGTGCACCGCGTTGACTTGCCGTTGCCAAGACTTGTTGGCTCTTGCCTTCAGGGATCTTCGGGCTCCAAGAAGCTCCAGCCTCAAGCATCTCCTTTGACCAAGATCTTTGTCCTCACCACATCTCTTGCACAATGGGCCTGCATCTTTGGTGAGCTGCTCGAGGTCCTCTTGCGACTCCTGTGCCCCTGGCCTGTGGGTCCTCCTGAAAGTCTTCTTTGACTCCAGTGGCTCCCCTGATTGCTTGGGGCCTACTCCGACTCCCCTGATCATGGTGAGTCACTTGGACCTTGCTGGTCCTACCTCTGCACCTTTTTTGCTTGCCACATTGTTTGCGGTTGCCAAGGCTTGTTGGTGCTCCTGATGGACCAACCCTTCAGCTGTCATCTGGCGTGGGACAGCTCACGAATGGCTCCTGGTCTTCCACAGCATCTTTGATACACTTTGTATTGGGAAGCTTTTTTGGAGGGCTTCCGCTGGTCCTACTACTTGTAGTGGGTATCCTGGTTTTAATTTTCCTGCTATGCAATGGACGTCCCAAATTCCAAAGAGATAGAAAGAGCGTTCTTGGAGCGACTGTGCAGTGAACACATGGTACTCCATCTGGGCACACCTCGGCTTCGGGAGCTAAGCGATCATTGGTTTCTGTCATTCAGATCAGTCTGGGTCAACTGCGTCTTGCCTGTACTCCGCTGCCTATTCTGCAGATATGAATGCATGTTGGACATCTATCTCACACTTCCATCGGTTGCGCTTCCGGACGTGGATGTGCTACTGGACTCATTAAAGGCCCATGTAGTGCAGTGTCCTCAGCATATTCCAATTCTGATGTCGGCATTCTTAGAGCCACCACGGGATGCTCTAGCTCCTGTTTTGAATAGACACAGTCTCTTTACCAGGCTTACAGGCATTAAGTGCTTCCTCAGCAACGGCTGTGAGAAACGGAGAAGATCACCTTTGCTCCATTTACCTGATCCAAGAGGTGTTACAGGGACTGTCGTCTGCGAAGGCAAGCATCAGTGATGTTGTGTCTCCCACACAGGACACATGAATATTTGTCTCTCCGTGTGCTGGGAACAATTCGGCCTTTTTCAAAAACAACATAAATTAGAATTCGAAAACATGATTTTTTATATTTTCCTCCTTTGCTCTCAATGAGCACTATGGCTTTCGGTGTGCCTTGCTGGTCTAGCAGTATATTGACTATTTAGAGGACTCTTAGAGCTTTTTGACGTTTGCTTCATTTTTACATATAGCATGGGGCAGATTTACAAGCCCCTTGCGCCACTTTTGCATCACTTTTAACATGGGAAAAGTGGCGCAAGGGGCTTGTAAATCTGCCCCCATGTTTTTAGATGTTTTATACTCATATTTTAGCTATGTTTTTATGCTCGTTTAACCAGGCATATTTTAGAATTTGTTTGTTCTGTCATACAGTCGAATGAGGAGTGGATGTTATGAACCCCAATGTACCCCAACATAGGCCTAGGTATTTACGCAACCTTTCACCTACATTTGTCCAATCTTGCTCTACATTATGGTTCTGGCGCTGACCTTTTACCAAGTTAAGAACCGAATAAATGTTGTGTGGTTTTCTCCGAAAACTAGCCTAATTTGTTATGCATGAGGATTCTCAGTATCACTACATAATTACTCTATATAAGGGTCCCCACTATCTTCATCCTTGGTCGACATGCCCACAGTACAATGACACATCTGGGTAGAACCCCTGAGGGTACATTTCGTGTATAGAAGTACCACCTCTTCGCTAGACAGGGAAGAAAAGAAAAAGCTTCCATGCTGACATGAGACGCTGAAGTTCCTGAATGCAGAAACTCCAGCACGCAGTGGTCTGACATCCCTCGCGGGTGTCCAACTCGAAACCTGACGTGGCCCTTTGCTCTCTCACATCAGGTAATGGGGTTGGCTCTTTCCTAGGGGGATTCTTGGCTTTGCACCTACATACATGCTAGGTACATTTAGGTACATTTAGTCAGGGTTTGCATCTTAGGAGTACTCATGATTACTGCCATGTACCTCTATGCCTGAATATATTCACTGTTTTAGCGCCATGGTAGAATTCTACCTTTCATCTACTCTATTGGTGCTTGTATTCGTCTATATCTGTTCCTGTCTTATGGTTGTTGCAGCACACATATTTTATAGTAGAATGGAGCTGGTTCAATAAATGCTTATTGAATACATCCCCTTCATTTATTCTGTATATCTCTCTGAGAACACGTGAGCGCTAGTGATTGAGCGAAAAGTACTGTACTGTTTCCATGATCCCTGAGGGGTCAGAGTTGTCATGTTCAATAGCTGCCAGAAACTATTCGCTCCTTGGTAAGGTTGTGGGGCTTATAGTGGCTCTGTGAGCTAGCTGTCTACTGACTAACATATCCTTTGGGGGTGTCTG
Organism: Triturus cristatus; assembly: GCF_964204655.1. Classification (NCBI taxonomy): domain Eukaryota; kingdom Metazoa; phylum Chordata; class Amphibia; order Caudata; family Salamandridae; genus Triturus; species Triturus cristatus. Next base: position 103,998,149 of record NC_140593.1, on the reverse strand, counting down.
GAATCAGTCTGGACACTAATCCCTTAGTTTATCTTGTCTAAAACTAACAGTGGGCAAAGAACTCTGCTGCACAAGTGGAGATTGCGGAGATTTGGTGACTATGCATTTAATTTAAAACACAGATTTCATGCAATAGATTTCACGCAATAATTCCGACTACGTTACGTAGCGGAGTTAGCTACTGCACTCACAACCCTTTGATAAAAAAAACTTTACATTTACATGCTAAAAAGCATATAACCAATTCACAAAAGTGAACTTTGAAAAACGCCAGGCAATGAGAGAGATGATGATTTTTGGGTCACCCCTAACCTAGGGGAAGGGCAAGCAGATGCCTTGAATACAAAGAGCATATCATGCTGAAAGATTTGGTGGTGGTCCCATCCTCCTAGGACCACCCCAAGCAAAGTTATGGGCAAAAATACAATGCCAACCAAAGGCCCAGCAAAGCATTATGGGGCGAGATTCTAGAGTTTAGTGAATATTATAGTATTAGCTCTCAGCTGAGCCTTCACTCTAGAATATCATCCCATAATGACTTAAGACAGACTTAAGACAAAATCCTAATTTAAGTCTGTCTTAAGTCTGTCTTAAGTTTGTCTTAAGTTTGTCTTAAGTCAAACTTAAGACAAAATCCTAACTTTATTACTACTAAATGCCTTCTGTGAATACCAAAAGTAGTAAGTTTAGGATTTTGTCTTAAGTTAGTTCTGTGAATCGGGCCCAGAGTTACTTGTTTTTTTATTAAGGCTATGTGAGGTTTCTGTTTTATTATTGGAGATGAGATGGAAGAGTTCACGGAGTTTTCACTGAGTTTTTGTTCAATGCCGCAGAATTCAGTGTAGTGTTACTCTGCCAACTATGCCCACTCTTATCTAAAACATGCAAATCCTATATAGATTTGTAGGAACTACATGACAGATTCAAGCCTGCATTGTTTACCAGATGATCTTGGTGTGGATTAATTGAAAAACTACCACTAACATTAGGCACATATAATACAGTTTAAAATAAGTAAGTTCTACTGAACTTGGGGTTGGGCAGTTAAGGCTCTAGCACAACCCTTTCTTCAACCTTAGAGAGTTTAGTTTACACTAGGTTAGGTAGGTGAAACACCACACTACACCTATGAACCATGTCTTTAGTTTGGGATGCTAGGGCATCGCAGTCTTCTAGATGCAGTGGTCTTAAGATGCAGGAACTAAGGACCCTGTGTACTGCTAGGAAGTTAAATACAGGTAGCAATCCAACCACTAAGCATCTCTTAGAGCTGCTTATCTTAGATGATCTCCAGAAGCCTAACCGGTTAGGGGATCAGGACAAAGTGGGTGGGGATGCTCCAGAAGATGGGACAGGAGGTGTAACTCCGAGTGGCCCTAATTCTGAGCATGATCAAGAGGAGTCTGAGGACTCCACCTTGATGAGATCAGATCCAGGGAATAGTGCAGATGGCACAGAGTGTGTCCCTAGAAGTAGGCCCCCTTTATTCCTCCTGAGAGGGTTCAAAGCAGATAGAGGAGATCTAGGTCTCCCTCTGCTGAGTCCAATGTTCCAGGACGCTCCATAGGGACCTCAATCTCTAGTCAGAGAAAGGCCTCCTTGGAGAGGGAATACCACCTGATCACACTTGGGAAGGTTAGACTCCAACTCAGGCTAGACCAGTTGGCTCTTGACAGGGAGGCCCTGGATGTCCAGTAAGCTAGGAAAAGCTGGGTCTAGAGTCCCAGGGTGGCAGCCCTAGTGTTCCTAGGGTCAGGGAAAACTCTTTTGATACTAGGAACCTAAGCAGGATAGTCCCTCCTTACCAGGAGGGGGATGACATCCAGAAATGGATCACTGCATTCGAGGGGGCCTGTAAAGTTCAGAAGGTCCCTCAAGAGCAGTGGGCAGCTATCCTGTGGCTCTCCTTTGCTAACAAAGATAGAGCTAAGCTCCTCACTGTTAGAAAAGAGGAATCTGACAATTATTCAGTTCTGAAGAGTGCACTCATTGATGGGTTTGGCTTAACCACTGAACAGTATAGGATTAAGTTCAGGGACACCCAGAAGGCACACACCCAGGATTGGGTAGACTTTGTGGATAGTGCTATTAAGGTTCTAGAATGTTGGTTGCTTGGCAGCAAAGTGCATGACTACCAAGGATTGTATAATTTGATTATGAGGGAGCAGATCCTTAATAATTGTCAAAACCAGCTTTTGCATCAGTACCTGGTGGACTCAGATCTGACTTCACTCCAAGAATTGAGAAAGAAAGCAGACTAATGGGTCTGCACCAGGGTTAAGCAGAAAAACAAATGGTAATGGAGGTGACCAGAAAAGGTGTGATTCTTCTAAAACCCAGGATAAAGGGGGGAACAATGGAAAAGACAAAACAGAGTCTTCTCAGGGTCCACAACTCACCCTGCATCTGGGGTGAGTCCTAAAATTTCAATAAAGGCAAAAAGAAGCCTTGGTGTTATTAATGTAAAGTAAAGACCCATTGGATAAGAGATTCTGATTGTCCAAAGGCCAAGGAAACTTCAACTACCACTGCCCCTAAGGCACCTCCTCGCCCTAGCACTAGTACAAGTGGTAGTACAGCAGCCAATGGATTAGGGAAGTTATCCTTGGGTTCTGAGGTGGGTTCGGTCTTAGTCAGAACTCCAGCTCAGGCTGTTTTAGTCTGTGATGGTGGCAAAGGCTCTGCCGTCCTACTGGTAAGTCCCACTAACTTGGGCAAGTACAGACAACAGCCTTTGATCAACAGAAAGGAAGCAATGGCTTACATGAGCACATGGGCCAGTGTCACTTTGGTGACAGAGAAACTTGTGCCCCCTGAACAGGTCATACTTGGACAAGTGTACCAAGTCACCAATTCCTAGCAATGTCAGGACTGATCAATCCTTGGCAGTTGTGAAACTCAGCTGGGGAGGGGTACTGGACCTAAAAGAGTTGTGGTATCTCCAGACCTACCTGTAGTTTGTCAAACAATTATCTAGAAACTCCAGCATGGGCTGAAGTAGAGTTTCAGACTCATGCATAGATGATAGACATCTCTGTCAGTGTTTTTGCTGTTAACAGGGCTCAGGTCAAACAACTTAGCACTAAAGGAGCACTGGGTCCTGGAAAATGGACTAGGTGACTCCCTAGAGGAGGAGCAGGAAGGGCAAGGAATTATCCCCCCTCGAACTCCCAGTGAAGATCAGCCTTCTGAGGGAGATGATCTCAATCTCTGTAATGGAACTTTTTCAGAGGAACTTGAGCCTGACAAGGCAGAGTTTTGGGGGGCAGAGCGCCCTTCCAGGGCAGCTCTGAGTTTGAAGCAGCAGACCTGCCCCTCTCTTGAACCCCTCAGACATCAGGCTGCTGCTGAGGAAGTAGAGACTATCAGTGGGTCCCATAGGATCTATTGGGAAGATGGGCTTCTGTATTCTGAAGGTAGAGACCCTAAGCCTGTTGCCACCAGGAAGTTGGTAATACCCCAAAGGTTCAGAGGTTTCCTCCTCTCCCTAGCACATGATATTCCTCTGGCAGGACACTTAGGGCAAAGCAAGACTTGGGACAGACTTGTCACTCATTTTCACTGGCCCCATATGTCTGAAGACACCAAGGAGTGTTGTCGCTCCTGTGTTGCTTGCCAAGCCAGTGGTAAGTTAGGTGGCACTACAAAGGTCCCCTAAATTCCACTTCAAGTGGTTGGTTCCCTTTGAAAGGGTAGGGATTGACATTGTTGGTCCCTTAAACCCTCCAACTGAATCTGGGCACAGTTACATCCTAGTGGTGGTGGACCATGCCACTAGGTACCCAGAGGCAATTCCCCTTAGAACCACTACAGCTCCTTTGCCATCCTGGAAATCTTTTCCAGGGCGGGCTTCCCTTAGACGACAGAGGTACAGACTTCATGTCTAGTTATATCACTGCCATGTGGAAAGAGTGCGGCGTAAACTACAAGTTTACCACACCCAACCATCCACAGTGCAATGGGCTTGTTGGAATGTTTAACAACCTCAAAGGGTATGATTATGAGACTACCAGAAAAGCTAAGGCGAACATGGGATGTCTTACTGCCCTCCCTTCTCTTTGCCTACAGAAAGGTTCCTCAGAAGGGGGTTGGCTACAGCCCATTTGAACGTCTGTTTGGACATCCAGTTAGGGGTCCATTGTGTCTAGATAAGGAGGGATGGGAGCAACCTCTCAAACAGGATAATGTGGACTATGTCCTTGGCCTGCGTTCACATATGGCCGAGTACATGAAGAAGGCAACTAAAAACCTGGAGGCCAGCCAAGAGCTTCAGAAAGCCTGGCATGACCAAAATGCTGTCCTGACTGTTTACCAGCCAGGCCAGAAAGTGTGGGTGTTGGAGCCTGTGGCCCCCGTAGCCCTCCAAGACAAATGGAGTGGCCTCCACACCATCCTTGAACAAAAAGGTGAGGACACCTACTTGGTGGACCTAGGTATTCCCAGAAGTCCCCACAGGGTGCTTCATGCGAACCGGCTAAAACCTTTTGTGGACAGGGCTGACATGAGCTTGCTCATGGCCAATGAGGGACAGGAGGAATAGAGTGACCCTCTCCCTGATCTCCTCTCTCTGAACCCTGTTGATGGGTCAGTAGATTGAGTAGGCTCAGAGACCAGCAGCAAACTGATTGCAGAAAAGTCCTTTATCAGTGCAAGCATATGTTCTCCCTGACACCCAGTCAGACCCCCTGGTGTACCCATGAAGTACACAGGTGACAGCCTGCCTGTAAAGAGTGAAATCTACAGACAGCCTGACCATGTGAGAGACTGCATCTGGACAGAGGTCCAAAAGATGCTGGAATTGGGGGTCATCAAGCCTTCAGATAGCCTCTGGGCTAGTCCAGTAGTTCTTGTCCCCAAAAACTCATACCAAGAGTGGTAAAAGAGAGATGAGGTTTTGTGTTGACTACAGAGGCCTCAATGCAGTCACTAGGACTGATGCCCATTCTATTCCAAGGGCAGATGAGCTTATAGATACTTTGGCCTCAGCCAAATGTCTGAGCACATTTGACCTAACAGCAGGCTACTGGCAAATCACACTAGCCGAGGATGCCAAGCCTAAGACAGCATTTGTAACCCCTAGTGGGCACTATCAGTTTATAGTAATGCCCTTTGGTCTGAAAATGCACCTGCCACATTTCAGAGGTTGGTGAACAAAGTCATAACAGGTATGGAAGCTTATAGTGCAGCCTATCTAGATTGCTGTCTTTAGCTCCACCTGGGAGGATCACCTGGTGCACCTCAGAAATATTCTGGACGCCCTGCAAAAGGCAGGTCTCATTATCAAGACCACCCAGTGCCAGATAGAGCAGAGTAGGCACAAATCACCAATATATCGATCCAGTGTCTATTCCTGAAGTCATATTGCAGGCGTGCAAAAGCCCCGCCCCTTACAATATATAAAATATATATAGAAACATTAGTAGGGAAAGGAGATATCCTACATCAATCACCAATCACTGGACACCTTCTTAAAATCTAAAGGGATCCATTTGGAGAAAACAACATGTCAGCCAATCTCCGACAGTCACATCTATCCCTATAATTAATTTTTCCACATAACGAAATTAGTTGTCTGATTATCCAGGATTAAAATCCTTGTCTTGATATTTAGGCACCTAAGTCAAAATGGATCAAAGTAAAGCGATTATTTTATTGTTAAAAATGTTTTTGGGTCCACATTCTCAAAAAGGTTAACTTTATTCTATAGCTCTAGCTTTTATAACTATTGTCTTACAAAATAACCCAGACAATCCACTGATTCGTCCATTGATACCTAAGCAACATATATAGTTTATCAAAAATCTGAACCATATAAATTTCATCCAGCTTGTGCACCAAGTGGAGTCTCTTTTGATCTCAAATTCGCTAAAAACAGGACCTCTATCATGTACTTACCCGCCTCATCTGAGCCTGAATTCCAAATACCGAGCAGCCGATCTGTATTAGTATGCCCTGTACAGTTCATGCATTTTAAACTTGTCATAAACCAATAACTATTCGGTTAACAAAACCGGTGACCATGTTTATTTCCAGCTGTAAAATTGTCCTATGCTAATGGATGTGTCATACATGTGCCAATGAAAGAAACCAATCAGTCAGAGCGATAATTCATTTACTGCTGCGCTTTATTCTGGCCAATCACTGGCTATTATTCCTCAGTGAGCCCAAACTAAAGAATCTTTTTTGGGCCGGTAGACTAACAAATCCGCAAGAATAAATGTTTCTTTATGTTCGTCAATCATTCAGAGCAATCGATTGCGACCACTCACACAATCCCTTTACAATTATCCGATAGAACTCATTATCAATTTACGGTTCGAAGAAGTGACCCTTACTTTTTGTCAATTCAAGGGTGTATATTCGAAAGAAAACAAATCATTAAAACTAAACTTAGTGGTCAGTACATTGTTCTGACTGATCACTGATTTCTATTCACTTCCGGCTTGTGTCCCGTGTCATCGTGCTGAAATATCCTAGTACAAAAGTTACCTCACGGGTCCACTTCACCTACCGTCAATCACAGTTAGTGAAGCCAGACCAAAGGCTGCTATGTCAAAAACTATTCTTCCCAGAGAGTTCCCTCTCTGGACTGCACAATGTGTGAACCAATGGGAAGATGGTTGTAGGAGAGTAGGGTCTGCTATCCTATGGTCACCCCAAATTTTTGCTTTTTGCTTCACTGGTTTTTGACATATTGAGGCTGTGGGCCTGCCAATCAGACCCCCAGCCTGCTGTTCTCTCTACTAAATTTACTCTATGCACCCTAGGTGCATAACCAATTGGAAGTGGATCACCCTGTGAGCCCCTGTACCAGTGTACACTAGGTACCCAGGGCATTGGTGTATCTAAGGCCTACCAGGGGCTGAAGCATGTTTTGTGCCACCCCTGGCCTGGCCTAACAAATTTGACACAACTGGCTGATCACTCAGCTGGGGTAAGTTGGTGTAACCACCTCTTACTTAGGTGTAGTATTCCTATACCTAACCCTAAATGGGACACATGTTAACCTATAAGTCACTCCTATGGCAGGCCTTAACAATCCTGAAGGCAGAGTGCGTGGTTCCATGTGAGATGGTGCTCTGGCATGAGCTGAGCCTGTCTGCAGTGGTCGGAACAACTTCCTTCTACTGTTTCCAGATATCGTCATACCATATACTCTTAAGTGCATTATGAACCTCGCGGTTAAATGCTATCTTTGGTTTGGCTTTATCAAAACATGTCGAGTAAGGTGTCATACGAATTGGAATACTAACCCCTCGCCAATTCTGGCGACGGGGTTAGCATTCCACCCTTCTAGAGGGACACGACATGTACAGTACCTGAAACCCGGGTAAAATCAGACATAGCCTCAGCTCCACAAAATGGATGCTGCCACCACAGACACAAGTCTGCCCTCCTGCTGCTGGGAGTCCTTCCAGCTTGGGAGGTGTGGACAAAGGGTTTCCTGACAGGGGAGGTGCGTGCACCACCCCAGACAGGATTTTGTGTATTGGTCAGGTAGGGCTTGAAAGAAACCAGACATGCCTGTGGCTCACAAGGAGCCTCGGTGCATATGCCAGTTCAAACCGGTCCTGGGGCACACCAGTCCCGGGCATGGGGCGAGCTGGACAAAGGATTGGGGGTGTAACCACCCCCCTTCCTGGTCCCACCCTTAGGGAGGGACCTAGCAGGTAGTCCGGCCCCTAGAATCCGCTTAAAGGTAGGAGCTGTGTCCTAAGACTTCAGACATCCTGGAATCAACTTGAAACTAAGAAGAAGACGGGAACTTCGACATTCTGCTGCACAGAAGACTGAAGGAAATCTCCCCTGTGGTCAGGGAGTGACCACCTTGCTAACGCAAGCACCATCCAGCGAATCAACGTCTGCTTTGCCGCCGCCTCCCGCCGGAGCCCGAGCCCAGAGACTGACAAGACCTGAACCTCCAGACCTCTCACCGCCCGATCCACAGTCCCTGAAAAGAGGAGACCCGTGGAGGCAACGAGACACGTGGAGCCAGCCATCTTGAAACGACCACGACAAGCTGCAAGTGCAACAACCGAGGCTCCCTCCAAGTTGTGCTTTGGGATCTGAGAAGCCCAACCCTCGAGCAGCATCTGCACCAAAGGTGAGCCCTCCAGCATCTCCACGATCTGCGTGGGGCCCTTCTGCATTTTGCCACTCGACGCGCCTAACCGGTTTCTGGCCCGCTGGCTAGTGGCCATCTTGGCGACGAACTTCAAGAAATACACCGCTGGTCTGGTTGCTCCAGACTGGCCCTTGCTCCCCTCCAAAGGAGCAATCCCTCTGACCTTGCTGGTCAGAACCATCAGCTTATCTTGCTCTCCACAACAATTGCTTTAGCCAAGGCTTGTTTGCTTCGACCAAGTCGCCGACACCGCCGACAGCGAGAGCCTGCGTGGGACAGCTCGTGAACCGACTCCTGGACGTCGTCGACCTTCAGGGACCACGTGGCTGCAGAGACAAGCTACACCTTTCTTCCTGTTTGCACCCGACATCGCCTGGTACCCACCTGGTGCCACGCTGGTCACTGGCTAGTGACTGTGAACACTGTCCCCTCTGCTTACAGGTCTTCTACAACTCCGATCCACTCTTGGATCCACCGCATCCCTTCCGGACCGACCGCCTGCAGCATCTTTGCCCACAGGCTCCATTGACCCGATAGAAGAAACCTTCGACACCTATGCACCCGCTTCCTGTGGGTGAGGTAAAGCTGGCACTCCGGTGCCCAAGTGTAGAGTAACATCTCTAGTGTCTGTGTTTCCAATCTTAAGGTCATAGTCCATCCGGAAGATCCTTTTTGCAGTAACTTTGTACCTTTTACGCACCCATTGAAAACCTATGGGAGCACGCGTGTGACTATTTGCTCTGCACACGCCAACTGAAGTTAGCTCCTTGTAGGCCCAGCGATTCTAGAGGCCCTAGGCCTTTTCCCTTTTCTGTTCGTGGTACTTATACCACTATTTTAGTATATGGTTTGAGCGGCCACCAGGGCCTATCCATATAAAGTGCAACTTCTGTGTATTCTACTGTAATCTTGTTTGACGATTTGTGGTCCTGTGCTCATAAAGAGACTAGGGGTTACTTTGAGAATTTATTTCTCAAAGTAACCCCTAGTCTCTTTATGAGCACAAGACCACAAATCGTCAAACAAGATTACAGTAGAATACACAGAAGTTGCACTTTATATGGCTAGGCCCTGGTGGCCGCTCAAACCATATACTAAAATAGTGGTATAAGTACCACGAACAGAAAAGGGAAAAGGCCTAGGGCCTCTAGAATCGCTGGGCCTACAAGGAGCTAACTTCAGTTGGCGTGTGCAGAGCAAATAGTCACACGCGTGCTCCCATAGGTTTTCATTTTGAATATATATCTGTGTGGTGTCCTTTCATTGGTATAAAAGGGGGTTACATTTGGTAAAACAGCTGGCTTAACACGCTTCACGAGTTTAGCCTCAAAGACTGCTTAGCCTACGCTACCACTAGGGCAGCTAGTCCGAAAAGGTTGACTTACAACCACACCATAAGGGTTGCTTGGCATGGTACAAGGTGGTCACTTTAACTAGTGAACATCATATACCAGGCCAACTTCTCACATTGGTGAGCAGCGGTTGGATTTGAGCTTGCTGTGTTTTACCATGTAATCTCTTGGTTACCAATTGAAAGATCACATAGGTACCTGTAGGTACATATAAAACAAGATTAGATATACTTAAGTTCTACTGAACTTAGTTGTTGTAGAGCAAAGGGAGTAGCACACCCTGACTACAACTACTAGATAGGTTTAGTAGGTAACCCCAAGTGTAGGTAGATTGCAACACATCCACCCACACTTAAGAGCAATGGCTGGGGCAGAGGGGCCCACTGTACCCATCTCTGTCGAGAGTGACCCCCAGAGGGCACCATCCATCTTTGCTACCCTTAATCAAAATGAGCTCAGGCAGTTGGCAAATATCAGGGGCCTTAAACAGCCGAAGAATCCTACTTCTGCTGAACTCAGAGAGCTTTTACAGGCTGATGAAGATCAGAACGCTCTCAGGAAAGCCTCCCAGTTAGGCCCCTTAGGGTCAGGAACAGGAGGCGCCCCTTCTGAAGATGCTACTGAAGTACCCCTTTCCAATAGCCATCCCTTAGATGAGAATCATACTACAGAGGAGGAAAGTGGGGAGGATACAGAAAGTAGTGAGGATGAAGGGAGAACTAGCCCAGTGCCAAGTGTTATACTTGGCCCAGCTAAACTAAGGCTATTGGGGACTGACAATGGGATCATCCCATTGGATCTCCCCAGTGGACTTAACCAGGGGTCTGGGAGGCAAAGGAATCACTCAGGTGAATCTAATGCTTCTCATGCCTCTAGAGGCTCTCAAGGTCACTCCAGAAGAAGGATGACCACCTCTCAGAGGAGGGAGCATGAGGCCAGAATGCAGGAAGCCCAGCTGAGGATCAGGAAGCAGGAGCTAGAGGTAGCCCTGATGGAAGAGAAACTGAACAAGGCTAGGCAACCTAGAGAGAGTGGGTCTATACCCACTGGTGGCAGCATTGTCCCTAAGGACAAAGATAGGGTCTTTGATAATAGGAACCTGTCTAAGGTTGTGCCCCCCTACAAAAGTGGGGGCGACATCCACAAATGGATGACTGCTCTTGAGAGAGCCTGCAAAGTGCAGCAGGTTCCTGAAGACCAGTGGGCAGCAATCCTCTGGCTCTCCTTTGAAGGAAGAGGCAGAGACAGACTCCTCACTGTTAGGGAGGAGGATGTCAGAAATTACAGAGCCCTGAAGAGTGTCCTAGTTGATGGGTTAGGCTTAACCACTGAACAGTACAGGTTAATGTTCAGAGACACCCAGAAGGCACAGACTCAGGACTGGTCTGAATACATTGAATGTGCCACTAAGGCTTTGGAGGGTTGGTTGCTGGGAAGTAAGGTATCTGATTATACAGGATTGTACAATTTGATGATGAGAGAACAGATTTTAAATAACTGTCAAAACCAGCAACTGCATCAACACTTGGTTGACTCTGATCTGACCTCTCCCCAAGAATTGGGAAAGAAGGCAGACAAATGGGTCAGAACCAGGGTTAAGCAAAAGAACCAGAACCAGGGCCAAGGGGGTGATCAGAAGAAAACAGACCAAAAGGGTGGAGATCAGAAATCTAAAGACCAGAAGTCTTCAACAGGGCCCCAAACTACTGCTAAAGAGGGTGGGTCCCAGCCTAAAGGAAAGAAGAAAGAAGGTCAAAAGAAACCCTGGTGCAATCATTGCAAGAATACAACTCACTGGACTAGTGATTGTAAAAAGGGTGGAGCCCCCAACACTGTTGCCCCTAAGGCGCCTGCTCCCAGTACTACTGTTAGCAGTGTTGGTCCCCAGACAAAGGGTGTAGTGGGAATCACTATGGGAACTGAAGGAGATTCTGACTTAGACAGAACCCTGACACAGGCAGTCTTGATCTGTGATGGGGACATTGATTTGTCCCTGACTGTGAGCCCCAGTAACCTGGGCAAGTACAGACAGACTCCTTTAATTAATGAAAAAGTGGCTCAAGCCTACAGGGACACGTGTGCCAGTGTCACTATGGTGACACCAGGCTTTGTGGACCCTGGACAGTACATACCAGGTGAGAATTACCTGGTGACCAATGCCAGCAATGCCACTACTTCACATAGTGTGGCAGTTGTTAACTTCTCATGGGGAGGGGTAACTGGCCTCAAAAGGGTTGTGGTTAGTGCAGACCTCCCAGTAGAATGTTTGTTGGGCAATGACCTAGAGAGTTCTCTATGGTCTGAAGTGGAGCACAGGACTCATGCAGAGATGCTAGGTATATCATCACATGTCCTTGCTGTGACCAGGTCACAGGCCAAAAAGTGCCTCACTGAACCTCAGGTCTTGGATCCTGGAACAATGGACCAAGCACCTACCAAGAAGAAGAACAGGAGGGTCAAGGCTGTGCCTTCCCCCCTGCCTCAGAGTGATGATCAACCTTCCCAGGAAGCTGATCTAGAGGACCCTGAAGGAACTGTCCCTGAAGAGCTTGAACCTGATCAGGTTGAGTTTCTGGGGACAGGGGGACCTTCAAGGGCTGACTTGAGGCAGGCTCAGTTATCCTGTCCCTCTCTTGAACCCCTCAGACAGCTGGCTGCTGCTGAGGCTGCTGGGAATGCTCAAGGTACTCATAAAGTGTATTGGGATGAAGGGCTCCTTTATTCAGAGGCTAGAGACCCCAAGCCTGGTGCTACCAGGAGGTTGGTTATACCTCTGCAATTTAGGGGCTTCCTTCTTACCTTGGCCCATGATATTCCTTTAGCAGGACACTTAGGCCAGAACAAGACTTGGGACAGACTTGTCCCTCACTTTCACTGGCCTCACATGAATGAAGATACAAAGGAGTTTTGTCGCTCCTGTGTGACCTGCCAAGCCAGTGGCAAATCAGGTGGCACAACAAAGGCCCCCCTAATACCACTACCTGTGGTGGGGGTCCCCTTTGAAAGAGTGGGAATAGATATAGTGGGTCCCATGGATCCTCCCACTGCATCTGGGCACAGATTTATACTGGTGGTAGTGGATCATGCCACCAGGTATCCAGAGGCAATTCCCCTTAGGACCACTACAGCTCCTGTTGTGGCGAGGGCCCTGCTGGGAGTATTCTCCAGAGTGGGGTTTCCTAAGGAGGTAGTTTCTGACAGAGGTACCAACTTCATGTCAGGATACTTGACAGCTATGTGGAAGGAATGTGGTGTCAACTACAAGTTCACCACCCCTTATCGCCCACAATGCAATGGGCTTGTTGAGAGATTCAACAAGACCCTAAAGGGTATGATCAAAGGATTACCTGAAAAGCTCAGGCGAAGATGGGACATCCTTCTACCCTGCCTTCTGTTTGCTTACAGAGAGGTCCCACAAAAGGGGGTTGGCTACAGCCCCTTTGAATTGTTGTTTGGGCACCCTGTAAGAGGCCCACTGTGTTTAGTGAAGGAAGGATGGGAGTTACCTCTCAAAAAGCCTAAACAAGACATAGTGGACTATGTACTTGGTCTCCGCTCCAGGATGGCTGAGTATATGGAGAAGGCATCCAAAAACCTTGAGGCAAGCCAGGCCTTACAGAAAGCTTGGCATGACCAAAAGGCTGTCTTGGTTGAGTTTCAGCCAGGACAGAAGGTATGGGTGTTGGAGCCAGTGGCCCCAGCAGCACTCCAAGACAAATGGTCTGGACCCCATACAATCCTGGAAAAGAAGGGAGAGGTTACCTACTTGGTGGACCTAGGAACTCCCAGGAGTCCCCACAGGGTACTCCATGTTAACAGGTTAAAAGCATATGTTGACAGGGCAGACATGGGCTTGCTCATGGCTACAGATGAGGGACAGGAGGAAGAGAGTGACCCTCTCCCAGACCTGTTGTCTCAGAACCCTGAAGATGGCTCAGTTGAAGGAGTGACCCTTGGAGGCAACCTCACTGCCCATCAGCAGACTGAATGTAGACAAGTTCTACAATCATTTCAACATCTGTTTTCCCTAATACCTAGCCAAACTGACTGGTGTACCCATGTGGTGGACACTGGTGACAGTCTGCCTGTAAAGAACAAGCTTTACAGACAACCTGACCACGTCAGGGACTGTATAAAGGCTGAGGTACATAAAATGCTGGAATTAGGTGTCATTGAACCCTCAGAGAGCCCCTGGGCTAGCCCAGTGGTTCTGGTCCCCAAACCTCACACCAAAGATGGCAAGAGAGAGATGAGGTTCTGTGTGGACTACAGGGGTCTCAATGCTGTCACCAGGACAGATGCAGAGGAGAAGTGTGGCTCAATGTGGAGAAGTGTGGCTCAATGATTAGAGCAGCAGACCCTGATGCAGAGGTCTAGCCCGGGACCAGGGTTCAATTCCCCGCCTCGGCGGGTCTTGGGCTCAAAATTCCACGGACCTGATAATTCTCGCCTCGGTGCCATTCCAATCATGGAGTCCCACTCTGCAACTCTGGGCAATAGCTTGCTTAATCTCCACAACGGCCCCCACAACGCTAAGGATGCCTGGCCTCCACCTTGGGGGTGCCCAGGAGTGGACGCCTCACAGGGAAAGCCAGGATGGGTTCCACAGCGGTATTCGTACAAGCGCCTTGAGACCCTTGCGGGTGAGTAGTGCGCTATACAAGTATCAATTTACATTTACATGCACACCCTATTCCAAGGGCAGATGAGCTCATAGACAAACTAGCTTCTGCTAAGTTTTTGAGCACATTTGACTTGACAGCTGGCTATTGGCAAATCAGATTAGCTGAGGAGTCTAAGGCCAAAACAGCATTCTCAACCCCAGGTGGGCACTACCAATTTGTGGTGATGCCCTTTGGTCTGAAGAATGCACCTGCCACCTTCCAAAGGTTGGTGAATCAAGTCCTTACTGGGTTGGATGACTTTTGCGCAGCATATCTTGATGACATTGCTGTCTTTAGCTCCACCTGGGAGGATCACCTGATCCACCTGAAGAAGGCTCTTGAGGCTCTGCAAAGGGCAGGCCTCACTATCAAGGCTACTAAGTGCCAGATAGGGCAGAGTAAGGTTGTGTATTTGGGCTGTTAAATGGTAGCGGCAGTTTCAGTCGATAACCTTTCAAGTATTTGCCCGGCGGTAATCGCCTCTTATACCACTCGATAATTTACCAATGAAAGAGGCAGGCGCCGGAGACTGGAAGGCAGGAAACAAAGTTTTATTCCGTCGGAGCAGAACACATCAGATCAGACAGCAAGGTATCGTCACGAGGTGCTCTAACCGCATCTCTGAGACCTGGTCTCTTATACACCGGTTTATTGCTTTATTACATATAGTACATTCTTGAGATTCTCTTGATGCCTGAAAGAACATCCCCTGAAGCCCCGGCTCAGATCCGATCCCACACATAGTTACAGTAGAGGTTCCCACCCTACCCGCAGTGGGAGATGGCTATCGCGCAGCAGGGAATTCCGCTAATTCCCGGGGGTGTGTGCAACCGGCCGGGTCTCAGGGGGTAGGGGCTTTGATCTACTGTAATCCCTTTGATGCGGGGTGTTTCCCTTCCAGTAGGGGCAATAAACTGCATCCGCAGGGCTAGGTGATGGCCTGGGACCAGTTCGGACAATGGGGCGCAGAGGAAGGGGGTTATCAAAGGAGAGGCATGACCATGTATGGGATGTCGGTCGGATGTGGTTCCGTAGCAGGGTCGCGCAGAAGGAGAGGGTTTATGGCCTGTATGAGAGAGGGGGGGTGGCCGGCGCGCGGGGGGGGGGGTGCTCGCAGTGCTAGGGGAAAGCGCTGGTGATCGAAAATGAGCGGGGAGAGAGTGGGGTGCCTAAAATGGCGGCCGTGCATTCGTGGTGCGTGGTGCTGGGGAGAGGCAAGATGGCGCAGATAATGTTCAGTTTGCACGCTAAATTTCCACAGTCCTCCCTTTTAACATGTCTCGCCAGCTTGCCTGGCCGTCATTTATTCTTCGTTAACCTTCAGCTATAATGTCGTTAATGTCTTTCGTACATTCCTTAAAGATACAGAGTTTTTAGGGCATGCAGGAGGAATCTGACATATTTGCTTATAGTTATTTACAGGTGATAAAGTAGGCGGGGAGGTAATACATACAGAGTTACAGTGTAGTCGTGTACATGGCTGGTGTTGTATGGATGTTACTATACAAAGTTACATTTCCTTAACCTCTCAGTGTACAGTCGGAAGTGATTGTTGCAATACCATAAAAACTTGATAAGAAGATAGTTAGTATAAAAAGGTGGTTGGGAGAGGATTTTCGACTTTGACATGGGTTCTTCTTTCCAGTGTCCTTTTTATGAAGAGCTATCACTGGTAAGCTCTCATTGTTGTTCTTCTTTCGTTGGCACTGTTGAGCACCGGCGGTGGAGCTAAGGTCCAGCTCAAATCCAATTTCTCACGTTGCAGGGTGTGATCATTCATTGTTCTCCGATCACAGCCCTGTTCATTAACACAGTTCACCATAGGTACTTTGAGACAGGGTACCTGCCTTTTGTTCTTCTGTGGGTAGGTCAGATTCATAATCCATATAAAAGATGGTGAGAGAGAGAAGGGTGTGACGTGCTTCGGGACGCCGAGGGAAGAGGGGGTGGAGTGGGATCAGATCAAAAAAAATGGGGACCAAGGGGAGCAGAATCTTCCAGCACTGGGCCCACCAATCGGGCCCGACGGGTTGAGACTTCAGGCACCCTGGTCGGTGAACAGGGGGTCTCGATGTAGCCCCTCGCGCTTATCATCCTGAAAATGGTGTCTCGTCCCACGCCCTTTTTGCTTTGTAGCCTCCCCCTTGGTCGATGTCATAGATGTTCCAAGGTCTGCAGCCAGGCTGTGCGTCACGTCCGACCCCTCCCTTCCGTTGGCAGCACGTTATCTTTAAATGGGTACAAGAAACAAAAGTCTTAGAGAGTTGGCAGGGAAGACATTTACATACTTCATCCTCTCTCCCAACCACCGAGTAGTTGCGGACATGTTCTTATCTGTTACTATATGACTGGTGTCTATTAATTCTGATGTTAATGTGCGTGTTACTAATCTATTAATTACTGCTGTGGTGCAGGGTTCTGTGGGTGTCCCTGTCCATCGTCTGGCCTTCTAGGTGTCGGTTTCTGCGCCCTATAATCGTTGCAGGAAGCCTGACATCTGTCAACTTTCTGGTTTATTAAAAATTCGAACCGGCTTCTCCGGTGGAGGCTCATTCGCCTCAACATAAGGTTTGGTAGTACACATCTTCCTCCGAGGACTACTAAGTTTATGAAAAAGTAAGTGCGAGGTGCTACTGTCATGCGTTCACGAGTATCCCTTTCGGGGAGGAACATAAGCTAAGCATTATCTTTGTTGGGGACAATAGGTAACCCTGTATCAGTTTAGGCGATGGATTATTAGAAAATAGGGCCATCAGCCGTTTCGTTCGAAATACTCTGAGACGGCTAGTATAGGGCTGGGGTTATTTTTGGGAGAGCAGGGTGCTTTAGACATTCTATTTCGGGCTAATTGGTCAGGGGTAATTCTGGGTGGTGGAGATGGTATCCTTTAAGAACAAAAACCACTGACATATAGTCCCCGTGTTGAGGGTCAGATTGGGAGACATCAGTCGTCTTACCTGTCCTTTCCTTCTCAGCCGATTAGGCTTAACGTTTGCAAAAAGGAGAGGTAGTAACGTGGTAAAGTATGGTCGTTTTGTTTCTGTCAATTTGTTCGAACACCACCGTGTTCAGGCCAATTATACACTTACCGAAAAGGTATGTGTCGTTAATTTATTCAAACAGAAAAGAGGGTAAGAAGGCTTTTTAGTGAGGGAGGGAGTGGGAGAGAGAGAGAGAGAGAGAGAAAGAGAGAGAGAGAGAGAGAGAGAGAGAGAGAGAGAGAGAGAGAGAGAGAGAGAGAGAGAGAGAGGGAGAGAGGGAGAGAGAGAGAGAGAGAGAGGGAGAGAGAGAGAGAGAGAGAGAGATGTGCATCAAGTAGGCTATTTGGCATACATACGACATAAAGCGAGAGAGACATGGGTAAGAAAATAGGCCACTTGGTGCACACACAACATGGAGTAGCATGGGTCTGTTCCATGTAAGAAAACACAAGCGGGGAAAAGACATAAGTTCGGTGATCACGTACACACAAATGCCGGATAGGGTGTGACAGTACATGCATCAAGTGCAGAAACTTAAGATGGAGACTCAGGGCTACGTTGAGCATCGGGACCCCTCCTTTCCTGTCCTCTTTTTCTATGCTGCGTACTTTCAGTATTTTGTAGTTTATCCTAGGGGGTGTCGGACCCTTTATTCTCCTCCCTTTGATCGGTGGACGAGTGCTTCAATCATACAGTGACGCTCTCTTCAAGTGACCCAAATATAAAACGCATACACATTCATGCCGTATAATCGTAGAACACACGCACAATCATATCATACACTTTTTCATGTTCCTAATGGTGGTCTGTAATTTTACGCACTATCTCACAACGTTTGTCTATGTTTTTCCCTGATATCGAACTCTGTGCGGTCCATGTCCATTCCACTCTTCAGTCGGAACTTTGTCGTGACCTATAGAAGGGAAAAAAGAGGGGAGGGGATGTGCAGTATTCAAAGTACCCCAGCGCGCGTAGACACGAAAAAGTTCTACTTACCACGTACCAGGCTAGTCGCAGGAATGGGTGATACCACAGACCTATTATTCTCTTTGTCCGAGACAAAGATGCTCTAATTTATTTCATTTCCTAAATTCGGGTTCCCTTGTCATATGTGCATTTCTCAATCGGTCGTGTATTAGGATGCAAGATACCATACCTTGCGTTCGGCATATACCCTGAGCTATGGTTGACCATGGTTTAACAACTCTTGGAAAAGATAGGTGTGATGGGTACAATTTCCGTTAATCAAAAAGATTCAGGCAAATGGGGACTGCATTATCTGTTTTCTATTGCTTGGGGGTAACAATCATTTATTCAAATGAAGAGATTTCTATCAACCTATGTGATTAGTCATGGCACTGATTCCGTAATTCTTTCAAGAGACCCTTTATTTATAACAATGTCAGCATACAAGATACGGGCCTACAACCGTTCAGGCCGGCCACGTGGTGGGGAGACATCGAGTGTCATGAGCAACACTACTACGGCATAAAATCGGTTCCCTTGCCGCCCCTCCCTGACCATCATGTGTGGAAGCATCGCATATATATATATATATATCTGTTTAACACAAATGTCACGTGACTGGGACGCCACAAGGGTGTGTAGGCCTCTCCTACATCGGCGCCATCTTGGGGCGAAGTCGGGCCAGAGTACAGTCTAAGTCTTTCCATGAATTTGCTGTTGGACCAGAATCCCTTTCAGTAGTTCGAGAACTTTCGTTAGCGTCAATTTTGCGTCAGCATGGCGTCACTGCGACCCCGTAGAAATGCCATGGTTCGTTCTTGGGGCGGGGCAGGAGGCGGGTTCTTCTGCCAACGCTTCGAATCAGTCTTTCTCACTGCACTAAGCGGAGGCAAGGTGGCTGCCGTCCGGGGCAAAGAGCAATGGCGGCGGTTTGTCCTTACCGGAAGTCCGCGGGAGTCGAGTGTCAAATGACTCCAGCCGATTCTGCAAGGCTGAGGGGAGCATCTTGTCAAGGGTGGGGCCCATGCCCAAGCAGACAAGCTTTCGAGTCCAGAATTGTCTCACGGTGGGCTTTAGGCCTGGATCCGGAGGAGTCGACCGCCGGAGTTCAATGGCAGCAGTAGCAGCAGCTCTTCGGTACAGTCACCGGAGAGGAGCCAGCAGCAGTAACAGCGGCAGTTCGGATGGTACTGCCACCGGGGTGATTCCAGTAGCAGTGACGACAGCAGTTTGGATGGTATCACCACCGGGGTGGGTCCCCGATTACCTTGCTGCGGGGGCCCACTCCTCACGTCGGGTGCTAGCGGCAGTCCTGGTGAACCCGGTGCTTGGGTGGTTGCCTGGCGGCCGCGTGCAGGGGCGCCGGCTCAGCCGAACGGCGAATGAAGTGGCAGAGCGCAACTCAGCTGGCTGACGTGTGAAAGATGCGGTTGGGGTGCCCTCGTCTGCCTGCGAGCCTCCACCTGGGGAGGCGGGGGAAGCCCGTCCGCGTCGCTTCCCCCGGCCAGGGCACCCCTCCGCTATTGGAGGAAGAAGAAAAGAATGGGAGGATCCACTCGACGTGGCAGGGTGCGATCCAGCAGACCGATGAAAAAGATGGTTGGGTGCAGCTTAGCTGGACGGCGAGTCAAAGACGGTTGGGTGCAGCTTAGCTGGCCGGTGAGTCAAAGACGGTTGGGTGCAGCTTAGCTGGCCGGTGAGTCAAAGACGGTTGGGGTGCCCTCATCTGCTGGCGAGCCTCCACCTGGGGAGGTGGGGGAGGTCCGTCCGCGTCGCTTCCCCCCGCCAGGGCACCCCTCCGTTATTGGAGGAAGAAGAGAATGGGAAGATCCGCACAGCGTGCCAGGGTGAAATTCAGCAGGCCGATGAAAAAGATGGTTGGGGTGCCTGGCGAGCCTCCACCTGGGGAGGTGGGGGAGGCCCGTCTGCGTGGCCTCCCCCCGCCAGGGCATCAGCCCTCATTAAAGAAAGAAGAGAAAGCGGAAAGGCCCGCACAGCGTGGTGGGCTCCGCCTTGGGGTTGCCAGAACTTCGGCGCTTCGTATAGCCTCCGGCCTATTCGCACAGTCGTCCGCCACTGAGGTCAATGGATTTTTGCATGGCTTTTATAGCCCAAAGCCGACTAAAAGAACCGCCCAAAACAGGCCAATGTTGCAATTTCGAGGAAGGAGAGGCGAGGACGGTGTCACGTGGACGTCAAGGCTTTGGGATGGAGGTTGCAGCAGACTGTCATGTAAATAGTTGTTTTAAAACGTGTTTTAACCTGTTTACCCTGTTGGTGTGTTTGTTATATCCTATAAGTTATTAAAATGTTATAACTATACTACTTCGTTGGAGTGTTTGTACACATTTGCAATCTGGTGACGAGCACAAGGAGGTTACTGTGCAATCGGAAAAATAACATAGCCCAATTGTGCGCGATCTAGCCCTAGTTTGGTGACGTCGATGGTGGGTGTCAGCAGGCTTCCGTTTGTGCGGGATTTTGACATGCTTATTGGGCGGGGTGGGCAGTAGGGCAGACATGTTTAGGTAGCGAGAGTAATGGAGTCGGGCTACCTCGTGGTCGTCTCGACCGTGAGCTTGACTCCTTCCCTTGGTTTCATATGTCCCACAAAGGGCTAACTCCTAGCGTTACTTTAGTTTTTGTAAGGTCAAAAAGGATCCTACCAGTGCCTTTTACTATCTTGTCGATTCTTGTTCGTTCATCCTTCGCTAGCCAATTCATTCTGGTGGACTCTTTCTTTCTCATCTCTGGGTCATCTAACGTTATAGCCGACGTTGTGTTCAGCACAGGAGGCTCGGCCGGCGCGGAGGCCGTGAGGACCGAGGCCCCTGTACTGCTTTCGCTCGTGTTCGGGGGTTGTGGGTGTTGCACTACTGACTGGGAGGGTGCATATGGAGGGGGCATGTAAATGATCGGGGGACCTAACAGTAGTTCGTCATTCGTTCGCTGCTTGGAGGACAACTCAGGGTAGAGCAAAGAAGGGGTCCTAACAGCGTACTGTCCTGATGTTTCGGGCTCCTGTCTTAATTTAGTTTCCCTTCTCTCCTTTATGTCTTCTTCTAACCTTCTAGCGGCAAGGTGAGCTGCCTTTCGTAATTCCTTTTCTGCTTTTACTTCTTCCCTCTTTTTCCGTTGCGTTGCTTCTTTGCGCCACATGCCGATACTGTCAAGCATAGTAGGCGTCGTCTTATTGCTACGCAGAGCTATTTCTAGCGCTTCTATCTTATGGTCGTCGAAGGATCCCATCAGTGGCCACTGACTCTCGGGGTCCTTCTTTGTATATTTATGCCATAGCTTGGTATAAGCTACGGTGACTAGTCCATATTTAGTGAACATGTCCTTATTAGGGGTGCCCTCCAGTGGAGCCGGATGGTTCACCTCTAATAAGCGGTCCGGGCAGAACCAACTACCAATCAGTGGGGAGAAGATAGGCATGACGGGTTTCAACGGGGACAAAAGTCAGCACTACCTATCTTTTCACTGCTTGCAAAGACTAGACAGAATATCTCTATTCTTCGTTATTTGCAAGCAGAGAATACCTCCAAAGAGCCAATATCGAACAACTAGTGTTCGGACAATCAATCAATCAATCAATCAATGGGAGATAAAGATAGGCATGACGGGTTTCAACGGGGACAAAAGTCAGCATTACCTACCCTTCACTATTTGCAAAGACTAGACAGAATATTCCTATTCTACGTTATTTGCAAACAGAGAATATCTCAAAAAGCACTATTCTCCAAAACAATCAATGTTCGGACAATCAATCAATGGGGAGATAAAGATAGGCACGACGGGTTGCAACGGGGACAAAAGTCTGCGTTACCTACCCTTCACTATCTGCAAAGGGAGAGAGAGAGAGTATTTCTACTCCTCCCCGTTTGTAGACAGCGAATATCTCAAAGAGAACAATCAATGAGCACAATCAATGAGCAATACTAGTATTTCCAAAGCTTTAAAAAATCAATCAATTATTTCGCATTTTGTCGTGTATCACGACCTTACCCGGACCGCGTGGATAGTTTCTCGTCTTCCGCCTCCAGCGCCCGATCGTCCTCTACTCTCCGTATTTGCCGCGGCACTCCTGATGGTTCCCAGTCAGGACCGTAGATCACTCGAGAGAGGTCTGCTCGGAACCAGTGAAGTTCGGATGATCGGCTGCCAGACGAGGGTCTATTGGGCAGGAGCTCTCCCGATCCTTGCAGTCGTTCACTCTGTCGTCGGGACCTCTCCCACTGGATCCACGTGTCGCTGATGGGCCCCACGTTTGGGACGCCAATTGTTAAATGGTAGCGGCAGTTTCAGTCGATAACCTTTCAAGTATTTGCCCGGCGGTAATCGCCTCTTATACCACTCGATAATTTACCAATGAAAGAGGCAGGCGCCGGAGACTGGAAGGCAGGAAACAAAGTTTTATTCCGTCGGAGCAGAACACATCAGATCAGACAGCAAGGTATCGTCACGAGGTGCTCTAACCGCATCTCTGAGACCTGGTCTCTTATACACCGGTTTATTGCTTTATTACATATAGTACATTCTTGAGATTCTCTTGATGCCTGAAAGAACATCCCCTGAAGCCCCGGCTCAGATCCGATCCCACACATAGTTACAGTAGAGGTTCCCACCCTACCCGCAGTGGGAGATGGCTATCGCGCAGCAGGGAATTCCGCTAATTCCCGGGGGTGTGTGCAACCGGCCGGGTCTCAGGGGGTAGGGGCTTTGATCTACTGTAATCCCTTTGATGCGGGGTGTTTCCCTTCCAGTAGGGGCAATAAACTGCATCCGCAGGGCTAGGTGATGGCCTGGGACCAGTTCGGACAATGGGGCGCAGAGGAAGGGGGTTATCAAAGGAGAGGCATGACCATGTATGGGATGTCGGTCGGATGTGGTTCCGTAGCAGGGTCGCGCAGAAGGAGAGGGTTTATGGCCTGTATGAGAGAGCGGGGGTGGCCGGCGCGCGGGGGGGGGGTGCTCGCAGCGCTAGGGGAAAGCGCTGGTGATCGAAAATGAGCGGGGAGAGAGTGGGGTGCCTAAAATGGCGGCCGTGCATTCGTGGTGCGTGGTGCTGGGGAGAGGCAAGATGGCGCAGATAATGTTCAGTTTGCACGCTAAATTTCCACAGGGCCACCTTGTAGGTGGAGGCCAAGTTCAACCACTGGAGAGTAAGATACAATCCATCAAGGACTGGTCTCCTCCAACCACCCAGACTCAAGTTCGAGCTTTCTTGGGCTTGACTGGGTACTACAGGAAGTTTGTTAAGAACTATGGGTCCATTGTGACTCCTCTTAATGATCTGACATCCAAGAAGATGCCCAAAAAGGTTCAGTGGACAGTAAGCTGTCAAAAGGCATTTGATGACCTGAAGGAGGCCATGTGCTCTGCACCTATCCTGAAAAGTCCTGACTACTCCAAAGAGTTTATTGTCCAAACAGATGCTTCTGAGTTGGGTGTGGGAGCTGTGCTGTCACAACTTAATGTAGATGGTCAAGACCAACCCATTGCTTTTATTAGCAGAAGGTTGACCCCCAGAGAGAAGAATTGGTCAGCTATTGAGAGGGAGGCCTTTGCTGTGGTGTGGGCCCTGAAGAAGCTGAGGCCATACTTGTTTGGCACTCACTTCAAGATTCAGACCGACCATAAGCCCCTCTTGTGGCTAAATCAGATGAAGGGTGAAAACCCCAAACTGCTTAGGTGGTCCATTTCCCTACAGGGGATGGACTTTACAGTGGAGCACCGGCCAGGTACTGACCATGGGAATGCAGATGGTCTCTCCAGGTACTTCCACTTAGGACATGAAGACGAGACTGGTCAAGGCTAGTTTAATGTCCCTGCGTTTGGGGGGGGTTGTGTAGGAGAGTAGGGTCTGCTATCCTAAGGTCACCCCAAATTTTTGCTTTTTGCTTCACTGGTTTTTGACATATTGAGGCTGTGGGCCTGCCAATCAGACCCCCAACCTGCTGTTCTCTCTACTAAATTTACTCTATGCACCCTAGGTGCATAACCAATTGGAAGTGGATCACCCTGTGAGCCCCTGTACCAGTGTACACTAGGTACCCAGGGCATTGGTGTATCTAAGGCCTACCAGGGGCTGAAGCATGTATTGTGCCACCCCTGGCCTGGCCTAACAAATTTGACACAACTGGCTGATCACTCAGCTGGGGTAAGTTGGTGTAACCACCTCTTACTTAGGTGTAGTATACCTATACCTAACCCTAAATGGGACACATGTTAGCCTATAAGTCACTCCTATGGCAGGCCTTAACAATCCTGAAGGCAGAGTGCGTGGTTCCATGTGAGATGGTGCTCTGGCATGAGCTGAGCCTGTCTGCAGTGGTCGGAACAACTTCCTTCTACTGTTTCCAGATATCGTCATACCATATACTCTTAAGTGCATTATGAACCTCGCGGTTAAATGCTATCTTTGGTTTGGCTTTATCAAAACATGTCGAGTAAGGTGTCATACGAATTGGAATACTAACCCCTCGCCAATTCTGGCGACGGGGTTAGCATTCCACCCTTCTAGAGGGACACGACATGTACAGTACCTGAAACCCGGGTAAAATCAGACATAGCCTCAGCTCCACAAAATGGATGCTGCCACCACAGACACAAGTCTGCCCTCCTGCTGCTGGGAGTCCTTCCAGCTTGGGAGGTGTGGACAAAGGGTTTCCTGCCAGGGGAGGTGCGTGCACCACCCCAGACAGGATTTTGTGTATTGGTCAGGTAGGGCTTGAAAGAAACCAGACATGCCTGTGGCTCACAAGGAGCCTCGGTGCATATGCCAGTTCAAACCGGTCCTGGGGCACACCAGTCCCGGGCATGGGGCGAGCTGGACAAAGGATTGGGGGTGTAACCACCCCCCTTCCTGGTCCCACCCTTAGGGAGGGACCTAGCAGGTAGTCCGGCCCCTAGAATCCGCTTAAAGGTAGGAGCTGTGTCCTAAGACTTCAGACATCCTGGAATCAACTTAACACTAAGAAGAAGACGGGAACTTCGACATTCTGCTGCACAGAAGACTGAAGGAAATCTCCCCTGTGGTCAGGGAGTGACCACCTTGCTAACGCAAGCACCATCCAGCGAATCAACGTCTGCTTTGCCACCGCCTCCCGCCGGAGCCCGAGCCCAGAGACTGACAAGACCTGGACCTCCAGACCTCTCACCGCCCGATCCACAGTCCCTGAAAAGAGGAGACCCGTGGAGGCAACGAGACACGTGGAGCCAGCCATCTTGAAACGACCACGACAAGCTGCAAGTGCAACAACCGAGGCTCCCTCCAAGTTGTGCTTTGGGATCTGAGAAGCCCAACCCTCGAGCAGCATCTGCACCAAAGGTGAGCCCTCCAGCATCTCCACGATCTGCGTGGGGCCCTTCTGCATTTTGCCACTCGACGCGCCTAACCGGTTTCTGGCCCGCTGGCTAGTGGCCATCTTGGCGACGAACTTCAAGAAATACACCGCTGGTCTGGTTGCTCCAGACTGGCCCTTGCTCCCCTCCAAAGGAGCAATCCCTCTGACCTTGCTGGTCAGAACCATCAGCTTATCTTGCTCTCCACAACAATTGCTTTAGCCAAGGCTTGTTTGCTTCGACCAAGTCGCCGACACCGCCGACAGCGAGAGCCTGCGTGGGACAGCTCGTGAACCGACTCCTGGACGTCGTCGACCTTCAGGGACCACGTGGCTGCAGAGACAAGCTACACCTTTCTTCCTGTTTGCACCCGACATCGCCTGGTACCCACCTGGTGCCACGCTGGTCACTGGCTAGTGACTGTGAACACTGTCCCCTCTGCTTACAGGTCTTCTACAACTCCGATCCACTCTTGGATCCACCGCATCCCTTCCGGACCGACCGCCTGCAGCATCTTTGCCCACAGGCTCCATTGACCCGATAGAAGAAACCTTCGACACCTATGCACCCGCTTCCTGTGGGTGAGGTAAAGCTGGCACTCCGGTGCCCAAGTGTAGAGTAACATCTCTAGTGTCTGTGTTTCCAATCTTAAGGTCATAGTCCATCCGGAAGATCCTTTTTGCAGTAACTTTGTACCTTTTACGCACCCATTGAAAACCTATGGGAGCACGCGTGTGACTATTTGCTCTGCACACGCCAACTGAAGTTAGCTCCTTGTAGGCCCAGCGATTCTAGAGGCCCTAGGCCTTTTCCCTTTTCTGTTCGTGGTACTTATACCACTATTTTAGTATATGGTTTGAGCGGCCACCAGGGCCTATCCATATAAAGTGCAACTTCTGTGTATTCTACTGTAATCTTGTTTGACGATTTGTGCTCCTGTGCTCATAAAGAGACTAGGGGTTACTTTGAGAAATAAATACATATATATTTTGAATATATATCTGTGTGGTGTCCTTTCATTGGTATAAAAGGGGGTTACATTTGGTAAAACAGCTGGCTTAACACGCTTCACGAGTTTAGCCTCAAAGACTGCTTAGCCTACGCTACCACTAGGGCAGCTAGTCCGAAAAGGTTGACTTACAACCACACCATAAGGGTTGCTTGGCATGGTACAAGGTGGTCACTTTAACTAGTGAACATCATATACCAGGCCAACTTCTCACAATGGTGAAGTCAAATGGCGTTAGGGGAGAGACCAGCACACAGTGTGAATAAAAAATGTTCCAAAAACTATACCAGGCAGAAGCATTCATTTAAAAAAAAAAAAAAAACGTTTTTTTTATATATCAGATAATTAGGAAAATAAATTGCAATCAGAACCCCGTTCCAATAATAAAATTTAACAACATGGATGATATGCACAACCTGAGTTATTTTACAGATAGGCAAAAATTATCCAGTGCATCAAATCAATATCCAGTAGGGTGTACTGTTACATATTTGATTATAGTCCAATACAGCTATCATCACCCCTCAATATTAGCCTGCTTTTATCCATCATAAGAAGTAATGCAGCACATTCTCCCAATGAAGACCCATTTGTACAGTTCTTAATTTATTGATCCATTTTGCTTCTACCTGTCTTAATTTAAGTTCCAGGTCACCTCCCCTGGGATATTTTTCTATTTTTTTAATACAATGAAATCTAAAGTCTATTTTACTTTGATGATTGATGTTCATGTGTTGCGTTAGAGGAGATCTCTCATCTCTACTAACTATGGCTCTCCGATGTTCTTGTATCCATTATTTTAGTGCCTTTTTAGTGCTGCCTACATATACCTGTGTACAATTGCAAACAATAGCATAGATTACATTACAACTATTGCAATTGATGAATTGTTTTATGGGATATTTCTCCTGTGTGTTATACTGGAATACCTGAAGCTTATTGTAGGAAGCTAGCTCTGTATATACTATACCAAAATGAGGTATAGTGTGCACAGAGTCCAGAGGATCCCCTAAGGTAAGCAGAGGTAAAAGTATATAGCACCTTCCTCTCTGTTTGTGGTAGTGTGGGCGAGCAGTAAGGCTTCATCAGAGGGTAGTGTTAAGTATTTGTGGTACACAGTCAATCGGCAAATGATGTCACACACTCAAAGACTAAACTCAGACCTATTTGATTTGTATAAAAATAATATGTAGTTGTATTTATTTCCTAGAACCAATCAAGCCTGGCACAGGTAAGTGTATTTGAGAATTTTCAAGGCAGGCTGAACAATACAAGCAAGCTGAATGAAAATGATTTTGTTACAGGTTTGTAAATGCTTTCAATACAGTGGAAATTACTGTTAGATTACTTTGAATTACTTTGCAGATTACTTTCTGGATTACTTTTTCTACTTAGTGTGATACACCTAGATATCACACTGGGACATTTCCTAGAGAAAAGGTAAGTAAGCAATTTTATTTCTTTGCAGTGTTTCAAAGTTCAATACAAAACCAACTCCACACTTGAAACATTTTTCAAGGAAAAACAGTCAGTGTTCTCCTTTGGAGAGAAATGAAGTTATCGGTTAACAGGTAAGTACTTTGTTGTGGGAGTTGTTATTCTGGGGTTAGAACCAGGGTTCCTCCAGGGTCAAGGATGCACTCTCAAAACACCCTTAGCGTCTCTAGGGCAGCTGGGTGCAGAGTGCTGAGGCCCAATGTTATCAAATGGGCGATAGGGGGCCTCCGGTAGGTGCTCACGAGCAGGCCACAAGGTTGTGGGAGCAAAGCTCCTGGGTTTTAGTTCAGGACAAAGGGGGATCCGGTCGCGGTCGGGGGATCCCCCAGTAAGAGGCTGCAAGCTTCACTGGGAGATTCAAGACAGGTCAGAGATTAGCGGATCTCAGATCCGGATGCCCGAGGAGACCTCCTTGTGGTGTTGGGCCACTTGGGCCGTGGGCGTTGGGTGCAGACTTGCGGATTTGGCTGGAGCCAGAGTCTATGAATAAGCAAATCCGGTACTCACGGGAGACTGAGCCTTTTCTGTGGAAAGCAGGGCAGGTCCTTGGGGTTCTTGAGGTTGCTGGCTGCAGGACACACCAGGATTTAGCTTCTGCAGGTTCAAGGTGGGGCCAAGCCGGTTGGGCTGGGGCCAAGTCAGTGGGCATCCTCCTCTTCTTAGCTTTGGCACAGCTTCTTCGGTCCTTCTTCTTCTTTTCTTCCTAGTCGGTTCTTGTCTGAGGAGGCAAGGTTCAGGGGGTGTCCCTAAATACTAGATTTAGGGGTGTTACAGAGAGGTAAAGATTGCGACCAATGGGTCCCTTCCTTGGGGTGGGCACACCCCCTATTATGCCACCCTCCAGTGGAGAAGGGCATATGCCTCACTCTGGTTGGCTGGGCCCCCCCTTTCTGCAAGATGGTGGGGACTGAGAGTTGTGCTTCACCTCGCCTCCTCCACCTGAGTAGTGAGGTTGGCCAAGGTGGGCACACGTCCCTTCCTCACTTGGTTTCACCGCCAATTCTCCAGCCCAAAGTGGGAGTCAAAACCTGTGGGGGCCAGTTACTGGAAGCAGCAAGGGGCCTGGGAAAGCTCACAAAGGCGGCAAGTCTTTAAAGCTTCCCCTTCGTGGACCCTGCCCTTCCTGAGGGAGGAGCCTTGGCACCTCATCCCAGGATATGCATTGTTTCAGACCCCCAGGAGCAGCAGGCTCTCAACCTAGAGGTCCAGAAAAATGTCTAGTGGTGGCAGCTGGCGAGCAGTCACTCAGCCTGGACACTAGTGTTATGTCGTTTTTCAGGCGGCATCCATAACATGCCCTCTGTGTGCATTTTTTATTAAATCCCACACTGGCATCAATGTGGGTTTACTATGCTGAGAAGTTTGATACCAAACTTCCCAGTTTCAGTAAAGCCATTATGGTGCTGTGGAGTTCATAATGACAAACTCCCAGTACCATATACTCTTAATACAATGTCTAAGAATTGGCTTAGACACTGTAGGGGTACAGAGTTCCTATACCCTCACAACTGGGGTAGTGCACCCAGCTAGAGGGGTGGCTGACCTATGCCAGGGCAGCGGGTTGTAGGCAATTGCACACAGGGATGTGTGCCATATCGACTCTTCACTTTGTTCTGCACCAAAACACGCAGCCTGCCAAGGAAGTGGGTAAAGGTTCAGGGCCTCTAAGGGTGGCAGCCCTTAGAGACCTTCCCTGGCCACAGTGCCCTTGGTACCTGTTGTACCATTTACAAGGGACTGACCTGTGGCCAAAGAGTGCCAATTGGGTTTTGTTCTCAATGCAGTTTAGGGGAAAAACATAGACCCTGGGTACCTGTTCGGCAGGAACCCAGGGCACACTCAGTCAAAGAACATCAGCAGTTTAGCAAAAACGTGGGGGCAACCATGCAAAAAGACGGCACTTTCTTACACTTATTTAGTCCACTGCTACAAGTGGTACAAGTGCCGCATGTGTAAAAGCCTTTAGGTTGTTGCTGCAGCAAGGCCGATCCTGCACTAAGACTTTTCAATGGTTTCAGATAGTTTTTCATTATTTTATCTGTAATAGTAGGACCTCTACTGTATGTTACCAAAGGTCTATCTAAAATAATATTAGTTAGCCCTGGCACACCTTTTAGTAGGTCCCAATTATTATGTAGGATTTTGTAAGTTTTATTATGGTCTCGGATATATGTTGTAATCAATGCCAAACAGTCCTTAGATACCCTCTTTGATTTCTGCATTAAAGTATCATATATTTTCACACTCTTAATCCTTCTTTCCGCTTTTTCCAAAGCATACTCAGGATATGCGCAAGCTTGAAATCTATTCTTGAGGTCATTTAGGCTTTCAGAAAAATCATCATCCATACTACAGTTTCTCAGAATTCTCATCATCTCTCCATATGGGATACCAGTGATGACAGACTTGGGATGTGAACTATCTGCTCGAAGTATATTATTAGTAGCAGTCTCCTTCCGAAACAATTTGCTATGTATTTTATTATCTTGGCTGTACAGCCGTATATTCAGGAAGTCCATTTGTTTACTATTCTGACACATAGTGAGTTTCATATTGATCTTGTTGTCATTTAAATAGTTAGTTTATTCATCCAAACTCTTTTTGGTACCTTGCCATCTAATCAGGATGTCATCTATAAACCCAACCCAAAATATTATAGTTTCAATCCATATGTTAGCTTCAGATGACCACGCATGCTCCCTCTCAAACCACCCCATGAAGAGATTGGCATAAGGGGGAGCAAATAGGGATCCCATAGCTGTACCTCTAATCTGATGAAACCATTCTCCCTCAAATAAGAAAACATTGTTTTCAAGAATCAACCTACTCATTTCGAAAATCATATTAAAATGCTCCATGAGACTGGCATTTCTTTTAGATAAAAAGGTAACGTAATGCTTTTTGTCATTTTCAAGACAGGTATACAATCCTACAACATCCAAGGTAGAGAATCATAAGGTTGAGTCCCATTCTATATCCTGTAATTTATTAAGTACATCCATTGTATCACGAATGTACGAGGGAAAGTTAATTACTAAAGGTTTATGAAAGCAATCAACATATCTGACAGATTAAGCTGCCTCTTCCGGAAATAATGGGCCTACCTGGAGGGTTTTCTTTTGACTTATTCATTTTAGGTAAGATGTATATAAAGGGAAATCTGGGACTTTGGAAATTGAGATATGTAAATTCTTTGTCATCAATCAGTCCTGTTTCCCTCAGTCCTGTTTCCCTCCATGAAAATAATTTACTGGCAATGAGTCTCATTGTTTCCACTATAGGATTAGTTGACTCTTTTCTATAACTTTTAGTGTCACTCAACTGTCTCCGTATTTCATTTTTATAGTCCTCTCTCCAGAAGATCACAATATTTCCCCCCTTATCTGCTTCTCTAATCACAATGGAATTGTCAGTGCCCATATCTAAAAGTGCATGTTGTTCAGATAGGGTTAAACCTGAATGATTGATGGAATAAGTAGCTTTATTGGATTTCTTATCTTGCAATTTATGTATCTCATCCATAGTTTTTAAACAAAAAGATCACTAGCTGCATATTGACTGCCTTGTGGTGTTAATTTGGATGAAGGTGCTAAACCACTTGTGCAACTATAGTCCATTTCAACATTCAAAATGGCAGGTAATTAATCAATCATCACCTAAGTTTAAGCATTAATGATAACAACAAATGTACATCATGAATATCAGAAATTGTCAATTCAGATCTTTTTATTAGTCAATTATTGAATGTACACTGTTTGTCATTCACAGAAAAAAACACTCTTCAATTTTAATCTTCTAGCAAATTTGTAAAGGTTAATTTCCAAATCTGTAAAATTACAGCTTACATCAGGACAGAAAGAAAGATTGTGATGTAACACATTGAGTTCTACAAGGAGGGGGAGGAGAAAACATATAAAATACCAGGAAGGGTACACAGAGTCAAAACATGAACAAAATATAAATCTAAGTGGGGCTTCACACCAAAAGGTAGCTGGGAATCATAAAATCTTGTGAGCAATAAATCTTTCTGAGAGGATTTTGAACAATGTAGAACTCAATGTGTTACAACGTGGTCTGTCTTTCTGTCCTGATGTGAGCTGCAATTTTACAGATTTGGAAATTGATCTTTACAAATTTGCTAGAAGATTAAAATTGAAGAGTTTTTTTCTGTGAATGACAAACAGTGTACATTTGATAATAAAAAATAAAAAGATCTTAATTGACAATTTTTGATATTCATAATGTACATTTGTTGTTATCGTTATCTGATGAAACTGAGGTGAAGATTGATGAATTGCCTGAAATTTTGAATGTTGTAATGGAATATAGTTGCACAAGTGGTTTAGCACCTTCTTCCAAATTTACACCACAAGCCAGTCAATATGGAGCTATTGATCTTTTTGTAAACAAAAAACCATGGATGAGATACATAGATTGCAAGATAATAAACCCAAAGAAGGTACTTATTCCGTCAATCAATCTGGTTTAACCTTATCTGAACAACATGCACTTTTAGATCTGGGCACTGACAATTCCATGGTGATTAGAGAAGCAGATAAGGGGGAAATATTGTGATCTTGTGGAAAGAGGACTATGAAAATGAAATACAAAGACAGTTGAATAACGCTAAAAGATATAGGAAATTGTCAACTAATTCTATGATGGAAACAATGAGACTTATTGCAGGTAAATTATTTTCATGGAGGAAAATGGGACTGGTTGATGACAAAGAATTTAGATATCGCAATGTTCAAAATCCCAGATTACCCTTTATATACATATTACCTAAAATTCATAAGTCAACAGAAAACACTTCAGGGAGGCCCATTATTTCTAGAATAGGCAGCTTAACAGAACATCTGTTAGAGTCTGTTGATTGCTTTCTTAACCTTTAGTAATTACCTTGCCCTCATACATTTGTGATACAATAGATGTACTCAATAAATTACAGGATGTAGAATGGGACTCAACCTTAAGATTCGCTACATTGGCTGTTGTAGGATTGTATACCTGTATTGAAAATGAACTGGGGCAAAAAGAATTACATTACTTTTTATCGAAAAGAAATGCCAGTCTCATGGAGCATTCTAATATGATTGTTGAAATTAGTGGGTTGATTCTTGAAAAATGAAATCTTATTTGAGGGAGAATGGTTTCATCAGATTAGAGGAACAGCCATGGGATCCCGATTTGCTCCCTCTTACGCCAATCTCGTCATGGGGTGGTTTGAGAAGGAGAATGCGTGGTCATCTGGAGCTAACATTTGGATGGACAGTATAATATTTTGAGGTTGGTTTATAAATGACATCCTGATTATATGGTGAGGTACCAGTAAGAGTTTGGATGAATATACTAACTATTTAAATGACAACACGATGAATGTGAAATTCACTATGTGTCAGAATAGTTAACAAATTGACTTCCTGGATGTACGGCTGTACATCCAAGATAATAAAATACATAGCAAATTGTTTTGGAAAGAGACTGCTAGTAATAACATACTTAGAACAGATAGTTCACATCCCAAGTCTGTCATCACTAGTATCCCATATGGAGAGATGATGAGAATACTGAGAAACTGTAGTATGGATGATGATTTTTTTTAATGCCTAGATAACCTCAAGAATAGACTTTGAGCTCACGCATATCCTGAGTATGCTTTGGAAAAAGCGGAAAGAAGGATTAAGAATGTGAATAGATTTGATACTTTAATACAGAAATCAAAGAAGGTAACTAAGGACTGATTGGCCTTGATTACAACGTATAACCAAGACCATAATCAAATTTACAAAATCCTACATAAGAATTGGGCCCTACTAAAAGGTGTGCCAGGGCTAACTAATAATATTTCAGATAGACCTTTGGTAACATACAGGAGAGGTCCTACTATTAGAGATAAAATAATGAAAAACTATCTGAAACCATTTAAAAGTCTTAGTGTAGGATCAGCCTGGCTGCAGCAACAACCTAAAGGCTTTTACACATGCGGCACTTGTACCACTTGTAGCAATGGACTGAATAAGCTTAGGGTATTCCAGTATAACACACAGAAGAAATATCACATAAATCAATTCATCAATTGCAACAGTTGTTATGTAATCTATGCTATAGTTTGCAATTGAACAAAGGTATATGTAGGCAGCACTAAAAGGGCATTAAAATTAAGGATACAAGAACATCGGAGAGCCATAGTTAATAGAGATGAGAGATCTCCTCTAACACAACACATGAACATCAATCATCCCAATAAAATAGACTTTAGATTTCATTGTATTCAAAGAATAGAAAAAGATCTTAGGGGAGGTGACCTGTAACTTAAATAATGAGAGGAAAAAGCGAAATGGATCAGTTAATTAAGAAATGTACAAAAGGATCTTAATTGGGAGAATGAGCTTCATTACTTTTTATGATGGATAAAAGCAGGTTTATATTGAGGGGTGATGACTTGTCAGAAAAACAGCTGTTTTGGACTATGGTCAAATATGAATCAGTACACCCTACTTGATATTGATTTGGTGCACTGGACAATTTTTGTCTATCTGTAAAATAACTCAGATTGTACATATCATGCATGTTGTTATATTTTCTTATTGGAACGGGTTTCAGATTGCAATTTCTTTTCCCTAATTATCTGAAAAGTTAAAAAAAAATTATTCATTTAAAATGAATGCTCCTGCCTGGTATAGTTTTTGGAACATTTTTGATTCACACGGTGCGCTAGTCTCTCACTTGACGCCATTTGATGTAACCATATTCCCATTGGTTCACACATTGTGTGGACCAGAGAAGGAACTCTCTGCGAAGAATAGTTTTTGACGTAGCAGCCTTTGGTCTGGCTTCACTAACTGTGATTGGCGGTTGGTGAAGCGGACTAGAGAGGTAACTTTCGTACTAGGATATTTCGGCACAATGACACGTGAAATAAGCTTGAAGTAAATGGAAATCAGTGATCAGTCAGAAAAACGTACTCACCACTAAGTTTAGTTTTAATGATTTGGTTTCTTTCGATTATGCACACTTGAATTGTCTAAAAGTAAGGGTCACTTCCTCGAACCGTAAGTTGATAATGGGGTCCATCGGATAATGTTACAAGGATTGTGTGAGTGGTCATCGTTGATTGCTCTCGATGATTGACGGACATAAAGAAACATTCGTTCTTGAGGTTTTGTTAGTCTACCGGCTGGATTTAGATACTTTGATTTGGGCTCACTGAGGAATAATAGCCAGTGATTTGGTCAGAATAAAGCGCAGATGGAAATGACTAATCGTTCTAAAAGATTGGTTTCTTTCATTGGCACATGTATGACACATCCATTAGCATAGGACGATTTCACAGCCGAAAATATACATGGTCACTGGTTTTGTAAACCGCATAGTGATTGGTTTATGACAAATTTAA
This sequence comes from Triturus cristatus, assembly GCF_964204655.1. Taxonomy (NCBI): domain Eukaryota; kingdom Metazoa; phylum Chordata; class Amphibia; order Caudata; family Salamandridae; genus Triturus; species Triturus cristatus. The sequence goes on along the minus strand of NC_140593.1, from coordinate 103,962,809 downwards.
AACGCATGAACTACGTGGGGTATACTAAAACAGATCGGCTGCTCATTATTTGGAATTCAGGCACGGATGAGGTGGGTGAGTACATGATAGAGCTCTTGTCTATTTATCAAATTTGAGATTAAAAGAACGCCCCCCCCCCCCCCCCCTTGGTGCACAAGCTGGACGAAGTTTATTTGGTTTAGGTTTTGCAGAAACTATATATGTAGCTTAGGTATCAATGGACGAATCAGTGGATTATCTGGGTAATTTTTTAAGACAATAGATATAATAGCTACAGTTATAGAGTAAAGCTTACCTTTTTGGGAATGTGGACCCGAAAACATTTTTAACAATAGAATTAGCTCTTTTCTTTGATCCATTTTGACTCTAGTACCTAAAGACCAACACAAGGATTTTAATCCTGGATAATAAGACAACTCATTTAGGTATTTTGAATAATGAATCATAGGGATAGAAGTGACCGTCGGAGATTGGCTGACATGTTGTGTTCTCCAGATGGATCCTTTTAGATTTTAAGTAGGTGTCCAGTGATTGGTGATTGATGTAGGACATCTCCTTTCCCTACTAATGTTTATAAATATATATATTATGTATCATAAGGAGCGCGGCCTGTGCATGCTTGCAATATAACTTCAGGAATCGACACTGGATCGATATATTGGTGTTTTTTGCCTACTCTGCATTGCAGATCACCCTAGAAATAAAAAATCTAGTATTTTTAAAGCTCAAACTACTCACCCTTACGGGTCTCAAGGCGCTGGCGGCCGTCGTGGAAATTAAGTGAGCTATTGCCCAGAGTCACATGGTGCTGAGCTGATCTGCCACCATAGCCTGGGATCGAACCATGACCCCTGTGCTCCGAAGTCAGCTGCCCTGGCCGCTGCACCACACCTCTCCAAGGTACCACACCTTATATACATATTGAAACTGAACCTGTTTGGGGTTCTATTTAAACAACGGTATCCCGGCACTCCAAAGTTACAGTTACAGTTTATGTGGTTGTTAACCACAGAAGCGTAGAACAGGATATTGACAATGAAACTGGCTGCAGAACAGATTAGGTCCTCACAGTAGTATGTAAAAAAAGGATAGTTTAATTACAAATGTTTACAGAAATAGGAAAGAATCGCAGTCATGAGTACACTTCAGAAATCCCTAATACAATAGGTAACATTCAATATTTCATGAAAAGAGACCATATGGTCTCCAAATCTTAGTTCCAGATGGATAACAGCCGACACGTGTTTCGTCACGTATAGTGACTTCCTCAGGGCTTTTAATATAAGTTGGTAGAGACAACTCAAGTAACAGTCGTTTATTTAAACCTTTTGCCAACGATATTTCCAAAACTCCAGTCAATAGTAAGGGAGATTCCTTATAATTGTTTGTAAGTGTTGTCCGTTTCCTAAGGGGTAAATCTGAAATTTGTACAGCTTGTCTTGAAAGTTAAAAAGTCTCCGTCAATTGTATCTAATATTGAGGAAAAACGGACCAAACTATGATGTGCTATGGCCAGCGTGCTTGGTTATATTGTCTTTTCAGGTAAATGATCGTTGTCACATTCTTCGTATGATTATTTGATTAATTCTTAATATGGTTATTGGCTCCACCGTGCTAAGTGAGGTCAAAAAACCGGCTATGATAAGCCCGCGTAATTTGTTAGATGCAGCCGGAAAGACGCCTCCCGTGTCCGCTTCACAACGTGAGACCGTGCTCGGTCTCACGTTGTGAAGCGGACACGGGAGGCGTCTTTCCGGCTGCATCTAACAAATTACGCGGGCTTATCATAGCCGGTTTTTTGACCTCACTTAGCACGGTGGAGCCAATAACCATATTAAGAATTAATCAAATAATCATACGAAGAATGTGACAACGATCATTTACCTGAAAAGACAATATAACCAAGCACGCTGGCCATAGCACATCATAGTTTGGTCCGTTTTTCCTCAATATTAGATACAATTGACGGAGACTTTTTAACTTTCAAGACAAGCTGTACAAATTTCAGATTTACCCCTTAGGAAACGGACAACACTTACAAACAATTATAAGGAATCTCCCTTACTATTGACTGGAGTTTTGGAAATATCGTTGGCAAAAGGTTTAAATAAACGACTGTTACTTGAGTTGTCTCTACCAACTTATATTAAAAGCCCTGAGGAAGTCACTATACGTGACGAAACACGTGTCGGCTGTTATCCATCTGGAACTAAGATTTGGAGACCATATGGTCTCTTTTCATGAAATATTGAATGTTACCTATTGTATTAGGGATTTCTGAAGTGTACTCATGACTGCGATTCTTTCCTATTTCTGTACACATTTGTAATTAAACTATCCTTTTTTTACATACTACTGTGAGGACCTAATCTGTTCTGCAGCCAGTTTCATTGTCAATATCCTGTTCTACGCTTCTGTGGTTAACAACCACATAAACTGTAACTGTAACTTTGGAGTGCCGGGATACCGTTGTTTAAATATTGCCTAGCACGGGGATTGCTTGCATGACCCATGCACTTCAGCACCTAGGTAGTAGGGTGCTTTCTTATCCCGAGTGGCACCACTAATTGATCTTGCTATGTGACCTATTCTCCTGTTCTGACAATTATTACTGTATACCCAACTCGAAAACACTAACCTTCTTTGATGTGCGCTCTCATATGCATTACTACCTTAGATTTTTCCTGTTTGGGGTTCTATTTCACCACAAACTCTTTGTCGACTTCTTGAAGACTCATTGATTATTGGAGAAGCAATTCCAAGTGAGTGGCTTTCTAACCTTATGTGTAGAATACATTATGATCTGCGTGAATATCAGATATTTGGGTTTTTCTTTTCTTTTTTAAAACAACAATGAGAAACCAGTTACAATTTGGGTGTTACTAGCAATTATACGATTGCAACATGAATATTGATAATAAGAAAATGAACTTTTTGGTCTTTTGCTCTTTTTTCTGTTTGCTCTTGCTAGAATGTATATAGGCAGGGAGTCTGGAGTGTTGGGTTCACTAATGTTGTGATTTAATGGTGATTTTGTATCTGGTAAAAATATTTTTTGCATATAGGCTTATTTGTCTATTTTTTTAATTTTACAGCCCTGATTAAGTCTTTTTGGACAAAAAGCATTGGCTGGGCCCAGTGGGCTAAAGTGGATTTGAATACAGATGAACAAGACTGCTTGATGAATGTAATTAAATATGATGGAATAATGTATCTTATTGTATTTACAATGGAATAATACATATTGAAATAATATGCTCCTTTTCACGTTTACCTATTTAATGGTTAACAACGCGAGGGAGGGGGCAACAATAAGCAACAAGTGGTGGGAAGGGAACAGGCAAGCGATGAAGCAAAGAAAGGAAAGAAATTACCTCAATTGAAGAGGGAGCAGTCGAGGGACACTAATAAAGCAATTTATCAGTACTTGGGCCATGCTCCATTGAAATAACAAACACATGAAGAAGAAGAAAGTGAAATTGAGGCGCTGACTGAGAAGCAAGGAAATGAAAATTACGAAAAAAGCCAACCAATGGTAAGTTATCAGTGGGCTAAAAGCCCTTTTATAGAGTTTTTTTTTTTTTAAACAAAAGATTGTCACAAGCAACAGTGCGTTTGCTATCTCGGGCAAGACCTAATAAGGGAGGCACTTTCACCAGCCGTTTGCATACATTGCATAATTTAGAAATAGCTACAAGGGCATTTAGAGAACAAATTTGGAGTTTATTTTTTTATTTTTTCTTTAACTGGCATTGGAGTGGAGACAAGATTAAATTGGGAAGAACCAAAACACTTTTTTATTGTCTAGAAAATCGGTTGAAGGTCTCCTGTCTAAACTGGGATTGTTTGCATGTATACTTTGACAACAGAAAAAAAAACATCTCCTCTAAACTGAGGGCAGCACGCTCTGCCACGCAACGTCTCTCCCCTGTTAAAGACATCATCTCTAGCATGTCACCACCCCTGACATTGTTCAATGAGCCAATAGCCCCCTCTCTCTCACGTGCAAATTCTGTATGCCCTAATTTCCGCCCATTGCACAGTTCTGGAGCTCCAGTGCCTCCAGAACACAGGGCCTCCCTCTGCCCCATCCACCACTGCTCCATCTTCCCTTTATTCCAGAGGGACATGACTGAATGCTTAAACAGCAAGTGTGGCCCTGACTGCAGGTAATTGTTGGGAGCTCATTCTCTTAGTATTCATGGAGTGAGCCTTTTATCAATCTTGAGCATAGATTGTTCTGATGAGCACTGACCTTATCCAAAAGAGTTGTGTAGTATGTTGTTAGGATAAGGAAAACCTTCCTATAACTTGTCAGTGAAGCAAAGTCTTGAACATTATCTGTCCACTGGCCGACTGATGGTATTTCATGGTCAATTAGATGGGGCTCCAGGGCTTCCTGCAGGTAATGTCTGGATGCTGCTTTTAAATTATATTTCCACAGAGACAGGTGCTGGCAATTCCTAGTCGTGCTTCTGGGATCTAGCGTAATAAGCGCGACAAAGCGTTTTAGAGCACTGATGCAGACACCTGCACTGAAACGAATTGGTCTAACCAATGATGCTTGGTACTTCGCAGTGCTGAAGTCATGCTCGCTGTGCAACCCTTTAAAGGTCCAATTTTTTAGATTTCAGTCCAACTAGGTGAAGGCCCAGTAGATTCGTTTTTGCAGCCTAGTTATGATAACTAAAAACAGGAAAGTGAACATTATTCTTTCATTAATAAATCTGCTTTAACACTTGCTAGTAGGATTTCAAACCTGGGATAAAACTACAATTACCATGAAAAAATGGAAAGTGTCATGATAAAAGTATGAAGCAGATATTAAAACAACGACTTTCCTGATTAAATAAAGAACTACACTCACAACAAAACAGTAAAAACAAGTTGAAGTTCCAAGTTGAACTAGTGAATCGAGATTTATTTCTGGCAGCACGTGCTAAGGGGGAGAACTATTCTCTGATTGGTTGGCTTCTATTGCCCAAAAATGGGCGGATGTTCTTTCTCCAGTCTGACTGGTCATGCCGAGTCTCGCCGTTCCCCAATCCCTGCATCATCGTTCCGTAATAAAGGGGGTGGGTGGGACCGTCTAGCCCGAAACCATATCTGTGCAAGGATCACTTACCTATACCAATAGCGATTAAGACACTTCGAGACAGCAGTTCTCTTGGATTTATGTGCTTTCCATGATTTTGTAAACATTTACTTTCCAAAAATTGTTGAGACTATATTATAATTACCATTGATTGTGTGTGAATATTACATTTATCATGTCGTTTGTTAAAAATAAAAAAAAGTCATGTTTGAATTTTTTCTTCGTTTCACTGACCACGGTTTTTTTGAAGATGGCGCTGTACTTACACGTCACTCTCTACTAGCGTGCCCGTCTTCTATGCTCATTGTTTTCAGAGGCGGTGCAGCTTCGGAGCCCGGCGTGGGTGTTTCATCACGGATGGGCGGAGAGGTAACGTCACCGGGTCTTTGTGACGTTCCCTAGCAGACCCGTGTGTCTCGAGCGCCGGGCCGCGCGCGCTCGTTGAACCGGTATATAGGTCACGCCAGGGGAGCTGCGCGCGTACCGCATCGCCCGCTCCGAGCTCAGGACACCGCTGGATCCGGCCGCACAGCGCTGCCCGGGCCCGGAAGAGATGGAGACGGACCGCTACGGCGAGCAGATGAGACCGCTGCTGACTGCGGTAAGGGACGAGCGTGGGCGCCGTCTGTTACTGTGATGTTGTGGGGTCTACCGACACGTGTGCCTGTGTCAGAGGGACGCCTGGTTCAAGGGTTCTCTGACGTGTGTAGCAGGGGCTGCAGTCATACTAGGGACCCCATTGGGTATGTGACGTGTTCTGCAGGTGTTGTCTCACTGATACCTGCCAGGTGTTCTCATACTGACACCTGTGCTGATGAGGGTTTCCTGCCAGACTCGAGGGACACATTCTTCTTTTAGGCCTGTGGGGGTCTCCTGTCCAACCTACCAGGGGGTAAAGTATGGGGGTCTCCTGTGATATGCTTGATCGAGAATAAGATAGGCAGGGGGGTTCTTGATCTACTTGCCAGTAGATAAAGTGTTATGATGATCTATTGTAGCACATTATTCACCGGAGAGGGGCTTGAGCAGGTGTGTAGGTTTGTGACCCTCAAGGTGCTTATATGAAGGGCCAGGTGTTTAACTTCTTGCGGAACTCAACAAGTGAGGAGGGAACTGATGTGTTGAGGGCGGTCGTTCCATGTAGTGGGTGCGAATAGGGGAATGAGTGAGCTCCAGTTCTGCTTTTGCGGATGCAGGGAATGTGTTTAGGAGTGAGGCAGACTAGCGTAGGTGTCTGATGGGTTGTTGAAAATGTATGCATCTGTTGAGATATTTGGGTCCTGTGTTGTGCAGGGCTTTGAAAGTGTGCATGAGAAGTTTAAATTGGCTGTGCTTATGAAGGAGGGGGGTGGGCATTGAAGTTTCCTGAGTTGTATGATGTGGGTGTGGTGTAGGAGGTCGAGTATGAGTCTTGCTGTGGTGTACTGGATGCTCTGGAGCCTGTGTAGTTGTCTGGACATTCTGGCATAGACAGTTGCCACAGTCAAGCTTCCTGATAATAAGTGGTTGCGTGACAGTCCATCTGGTGTTCTGAGGCAACCATTTGAAGATTTTTCGCAGCATACATAGGATGTGGAAGCAGGAGGTACACAGTGCTTTGACTTTAGCAGTCATGTTGAGCTTGTAGTCGAAGATGATCCCTAGATTTCTTGTGTGGGCTGTGGGTGTTGGTCCTAACTCTGACAGCCATCAGGTGGAGTCCCATGGGCTTGTCTTGTTGCTGAAGACCAGTACTTCTGTTTTGTCGGAGTTGAACTGCAGGCAGTTGGTTCGTGTCCAGTCTGCTACCATGGTCAAGTAGTTGAAGTTGGTTCTGGCGGTGGTTGTTTTTGTCTCTTAGAGAAAGGATGAATTGTGTTATTGGCTCACAAGACAGTGATGTCTTGTGATCGGATGATGTTGCTGTGCAGTCTCATGTATATGTTGAAAAGGGTGGGGCTGAGGGACATTCCCTGTGGGACACCACATATCAATTTCTTGGACTCTGCTGCGAAGGTTCACAGCTTGACACTTTGGGTTCTTTCTGTGCGGAAGGAACAGATCCATTTGATAGCGGATCCTTTTACGCCAATCTTGTGGAGTTTTCTGATGAGGGTGTTTAGACATTGTCGAAGGCTGCAGGGAGGTCGGTCAGGATGTTTTGAAGGTTGCCAGTGGCTGCGATCAATGCTTTTGGGATTCTTTCTGAATCCTGATCAGGGCCACACTGGCCATAGTGGGCACTGGGCATTTACCCGGTAGGCTGCCAGGGTTGAGGGACGGTTTTCGGCCCCTAGGGGCTGAATTTGTTACATAGCTGCTTTTGCAGCATAGCTGCAATATCGGCTGCTGTAACTAAATCTGCAGAAACTGCACCCCCCCCCCCCCCCCCCCCCAACTCCCCGGGAGGTCGGCCGAACAGTTTGCCAGGGCCGGTTTTCGTTCCCAGTCCGGCCCTTATCCTGATTGAGTGCTGTCTAAAAGATGGTGTCCTGTGAGGTGTTTTATTTTTTTAATTTTTTTTTTTATATTGCCCCAACTTGACCCCTTTTCGGGTATCAAAACGCTTTACATAGCACCAGTTGCGTTACATGAGTTGCATGTTGATGGCCTTCTGAGTAACTTTGGCTGGATAGGGGAGCAGAGAAATAGGTCGGAAGGTGCTTAGTTGCTTCAGGTCAGCTGTGGGCTTCTTGAGGAGGGAGTTTATTTCTAAAAGATTCCATTCATTCAGGACATTGGCAGACATGATGGAGGCATTGATGTGGTAAAGGTTGTTTCTGACAATTGGTGTTTCCAGGTCTTGTATCGCTCCGGTCATTAGTCCTTTGAGGCCGCAGAGGAGGTGGTCCGCACAATTGCAGTCTGTGTGAGACCTGTGGGGGTGTGGATAAAATATGGGGTTTTCTGACAGTTTTAAGTGAGCTGGCTTTCCCCATGGGTGGCGAGCCTCTTGACCTGTTTTACAGGAGACTAAGTGGTTTTCTAGAAACTTTGATGTTAAAGTCATTGTTTGCCCCCCAAGGGATAACCTTATGTGGCTAACCCATGAAGAGGGCCTCTGTTCACCTGCATGTCATTGTCGGCGAATAAAGTACTGCAGCAGGGCCAAGGGAGGTCTCCCACTTGTCGGCATAGGGTCGAAGTGCTGAGGCAGACCCCAAGTAGTCTCTTGACTTTCTGGGACTAAAGTGCTTTGGCAAACCCCAGCGGTCGACGGGCGCCGGGCTTACCAGTTACACAGTGGTCGGTCTGCCTGGGTGTAATGTTCTATGACAAACCAATGGGTTGAGTCACTCACTTAGGATGTGTGCCAGAGGGAGGAAGGGATTTGGGTGACCTCAGGGATCTCCTGGTCAGGCTGCTAATAGGCAAGTTATTTCCCAGTGGAGTCTTGTGTATCTGGGGCTAATTGTCGTACCTGATCGTATGGGGTTTACTGAAGTGTCATACATGGCGCCTTCAACAGCTTGGCCATTACAATGTAGCCAAAGCTTGGTGAGACTTTAAGGTTCCACACAAGTGGGTACTCATGGCAGAAATGTGTGAATACCCAGCAGGCAGAAAGTGATATGTTGGATACTTTGAAGTTGGTTATTAGATGTGGCAAGTGACCAAATGTTTACCAGTGGAAATTATGTGGGGCAGGGGGTTGATCTAGTTCCTTATTTGTTGAAGCAACAAGATAATTTCAGCAAGAAATGCTGTACGCAGCAAACCAGTCCATTAGGCCTAAACAGCTATCGGTTGGATTTTACATAGCGAAGTTGTTGAAATAATGGGTGGTGGATATTTAACATGGCCTTGATGTACACACAGATATCTCCTTTGTACATATTTACAGTGGTCTGATTTTTAGTGCGGAAGTGAGATGTAGGCATGGTTAATAATTAGACGAGTGTTATGCAAATTGTTTGGTTAATAAATCGGACACATCTTCGGGATATCAGGTTAATTGAAAAATATTTAGACACCACTGAACCTCCTGAAACCTGAACAACTTTTTTAATGAGTTGTTTATGGAGAGGGAGAAGTAAGTTCTGTTAGATAAAGTTTTGTACTAACATTAGTGCAAGTCTGAAGAAAATAGGAAAAGAGTTAATAAATAAGAAGATTGGAGTATGTTTAGTCCAGGTAACCTAGTGGTTTACAATTATAAGGGACGTGGGTACTGGGGACCCTTTTGGGTATGCAAAATTAAATTTTCTTCGTAACCGAGGCAAATCAAATAAGACTTTTTTTATTTTTGTTCTGTAAGGTAGCTTGTGGTGGTCATTTCTCCCTCCGCATGACACTTTAATGGAAAAGATTAATGCAAGACAATACTTTGACCCAGTGAGCTTGCCAGTCTGCCAAGGACTGAGGTGGCTCAATGGAGTCATTTGATTTATCACAGTCAGGGGTGTTTTATGTTCTCTCGCTGTATGTCTGTGCACTTCTACAGTAGCCAAGTTATGGGGATCCTGCAGGGTCACGTGATCAGTCTGCTAGGGACTGAGCTAGGTGATGTATTGTTGCTCTTATCCCATCATCCCACTGCATTCCTCTTGCAGTCTCCTGAATTAGAACAAACGTTTTCAGTTACCTCTGCTGGATTTACTGACTGAGTGTTTAGGGCCCACCACAAACCTAATTGCCTCTTAGCATTGCTAACTGGACTCTTACCAGAACTTCACAAAAATATATTGCTATCCCAATTTCCTGCAAGGTGGTCACCAACGGGCAAATAGAGGGGTGGGTGTAGTGTTGGACTGGCTGTTGGGGTACACTTGATTTGCAAATGGCCCATCTTGTAAAGGCCATTCTGTGGTTTATTTGTGCTTTGTTTGTTTTTTATTGGCCAGTCCGAAATGTGTGAAATCTATTTGTGTAATCCTTACTTGATGTACATGATCTTGTTGGTCGTTTCCCGTTCACCCCCCCCCCCCATGTAATGTACAGCGCTCCACTGCTTCCTATCTAGACTCATGCTATAAGTACTTGCGTCCCTCGCCTTGGACCCAGTAAGGAATCTGCCTCAACTTGAATGCCAACACTCTTAATTCTGAAACTCCCATGAAAAGACTTGGGATTTTTTTTGTTGGCAATTCCTTTTTGTTTTTTTGTGTAGGCTGGTGTGGCTCTGATGGCTTTTCTATCAGCAAGAATTGACTGTGGTTTTGGTTATAGATCGAGAGTTCAGAGGCTTGTGTTCCCTCGCCCCATTGGGGTTTCCCAGCTTTAGAGTTTTAAGTGTTCAGCCCAACCCCCTTAGTTTTCGAGTTCCATGTTCAGTGGTGAGGTGTTCTAACCCACATGTGGTGGTGGAAATGGGGTTGTGGGTGATCTGCTGCTGGGGATGGCAGCTCAGATGTTTGTGTCAACCCTTCTAGCTCTCTGTTTGTATTTCACTGGTAATGTGTCGCTGCTCCCTCCATCTCTTTGGATGTGGACCATGGGCTGGCTGTCCACCTAGAATTGGATTCACTCTCATCTCTCACATTCAGCTTCCTAGCTATTGGCTTGGTTAGTCTTTGTGGATGGATGCCTGCTCCAGGTTTTCGCCTGCCGATCACTGTATTAACCATGCACATCACAGTAACTTATCCTTTTCTGTTGTGCTCAATACAGCTGCTTTAATGTTTCTTTAGGTTGTAAGAAACTCATATTTTTAATTTCCCCAAAAAGATGGTATCCGTGCTGGAAATTGGAAAATAATATACTCCGTGATTCTATAATTTGAGAGCATAGGGATGGCAGCAGAAAGGGGGCAGAGCCATGAGGGGCATAGTCTGACAGTCATCTTATACACTAGTTGTTTTTATTTTCAACTCCACTCCAAAGAAATGATCAACATGGATAAATGTGATAATGTCTGATCTGATTTACTTAATTAGGCACAGATATATAGCATTTTTAAATCTCTTAAACGGTTAAGACACTTGCCGTTGATCTTTGTATACACAGCAATAGTTGGGGTTTAATAATAAGATAACTGTTGGATAATGCACCTGCTGGGTGGATTCAGCACCAAGAAGCTGTATGCAAACTGCAAGGCATACATTTACACTTTTTTTTTTTTTTCTTTTTCTTGAAGTAATGTTTCGTTATTCTGAGGCTGCTAAAAGGGGTTCCGTTGGGTAGAGTAACACTTATTGTAATCTAGAAACGGATATTGGCATATAATTACTCGGACAATTCTCAAAATCATATACTGCATGCATATCACTTTCAATCAAAGCTTGGAAAAGTAGGAAACCTAGTTTCAAATCGTAGTTTTTCTTAAGCACTTGTAAAGGGACAAGCGGGGTGTCCTTGTTCCGTTCACTGGTTTTGGCTCCAAGTTGTTGGGCTCGAGCTAGCTCCCAGCCAGAATACGATTTGAACAAAAGAATGCTGATGGCCCTTTAGGGGAGGCAGTTGTATTGGGCCCGGCTGGACCTGAAAATAAGATACCTTCCCTTGGACCCTGCCTCCCCTGCTGTTTGCTGCTCTGAACTCCAAGCGCACTGAATGTGTTCCAGTATTGGCAAAATACACGCTGGCACTTTTTGCTGGGATGTGTACAATAACTGCCAGATCTGTAATGGAGGTAAACTCCCCCCCACGCCCCCCCCCCCCCCTCCCGGCTCCAAAATCTGTTTTCTAGCCCAAGGTAGTATTCATTTTACCTATCGCCTTAAGGATAAAAAATGGATCTCGCCCTGTCTGAATTAGAATGTGGGCCCTTCCTATCTTCAGCTGATGCTTGAGTGCCAGAGCACTGTCCTGGGAGTAGAGTTCCTGCAGCCTGCTCCCCCTCCTCCACAGTATTTCAGGGAGAGCAAATGTAATCCTCCCAGCGACCTCTAATCAGTCTTTAAGTTGTTCCAAACTAGGACCAACTGATCTCTCTGCAGGGTTAAGAGCTTCACCACCTGCCTCTCTGGGAACAATTTCTTTTAGAATGCACTGTGGATTGTAGTGCAGTAGGTGCCGGCGACTCTAGATAAACACAGTAGTGCATGCCCTGTGGAGAGGATATGGTGGTTGCTGACGTATGTTTTTCATCTAGCCTGTTGTCTTTTACCTCTCACTCAATCAAAAGAGAAAATCCATTGTTTCTTCAAATCTTGCCGACTTTCCTTTTTGTCACTGACATGCCTACATATAGTGCCTGCGACATCTAAAAATCAAACATTTTACTAGGCCTGCAGGTCTAGTAACTTGAATTATCTGCTCAACCCAACTGTATGTACTTTACCTGTAAACTGGTCTTAAATTGTGTGATCCTATGCAATTATTTTCTTTACATAGCTGCTTTTTTCTTCATTATCACATTTGGGAATCACCTTCAAATAGTTCAGCATTTCTGCTGTACAAGAAGACCACTTTTGTTTGATTAATTAGCCTGAGCTTTTGCTCCCTGTATAATAAGAATCTACCCACACATAGGATACACATCTCCGACTGATCTGGAGCTGCACCCCCCCCCCCCCCCCCCTTAGCACACTTTAGAAACCCCTGATTGATTGATTGATTGATCGATCGATCTGACTTGCATCGTAGTTTACACTCAACGTTGACATCCGTGCTGGGGCAGGAACGTTTGTGGTAGCAGCGCACATTCATTTTACAGGCCGTAAATGGCCAAAAACGTTCCCGTTAACATGTAGCTTTACTGACAACACTATTATAGTGTATGAACAATCTGAAAATTGGGTTTCAGTAAACCTATTTATCATTTGCACAAAACCGAGTAAAGTGTTCTGATTTGTTTTCATCCTATTAAAATATTTTCATGGCACTATTACACAAAATGAGCCATCATAACTACTGAAATATACATTTTGCGAGGTTTGTACAGTTCACGTATTACCTATTTAAATGTGTGTTAGGAAAAAAACCTGACACTCTACATACAGCTTTTCATTTTACACTCTTTTTGTACAGCAGGTCAGACAGTTCGATTTACAAAATCCTGGAACTCTGCAGTCCAGGAAAGAAAAGTAATTGGAGCAAGATGTTAACAGACTTCTGACCGGTCTCTATACACAGAGCATATGTGACGAAATGGAAATGGAAAAGAAAAAGATTTGAAGGTATCAATATTACTCCTTCGCTTTGAGTGAACAGAACACTTGTTCTTTGTCAGCACGCCAGAACGGGCGACTAGGTCCTAAATATAGCTCGCCTTGAAATTCGGACTCGCCATAGCGAGTGGGCAAATAGCTTTCCCAAGGCCTGCTCCTAGTCATTGGCGAACAAGACCGGAGCATCCCTTTGGTTCTACCGTCCCGCACACTAGAGGTGGGCAAGGCACTCCAATCTGGAGGCACAGGTCTGGCTCAGCTCGAGGTCCTGTTGGAAACTCCAGCCCAGAACTGTCCCAGCTTTAATGTGGCTTCTGCCTGCCACCCGTGCTCTGCCATCACCAACCAACAATGTTTTTTTTTTTTTTTTTTTTTTAAAGGGGGAAAAAAATAATAAACTGTTGGTTTTAAAAATGAGAAAAGAGATGCCCAGTTAATTGGTGAACTGCATAATGTGAAATCGGAAATCCCTGGGATTAATTGTGATTCTTGACAATTATTATATTTTAGAATCTCCTTTTTTTTTTTTTTTGTCTTTTCTTTATTGCGTGTGAGTAGCTTCCAAAATATTAGCTCATTGTGGGCGCTATACAAAAAATAATCTGAAGAATTATGGTAAAACACTTCTGCATATTGAAGTAATACCTTTAAAAAAAAAAAAAGGAATGTACAGAGCCCACCCTATTTTTACATGAATTTTGTTGCACGAGCTAGATGCCAGCTACAGTAGGGCTCGGCTCTTCCTTTTAACTTGTTGGCTAGTGCACCTCTACCCAACACGTAGGTTAGTAAACCCGCTCTCTGCCCCCGACGCATGCAAGTGTCTTTGCCTTAATTCTGACGGGGACCGCAGCACAATGTGGGCCTCAGCAGCGGACTGGGCAAATCAGGACTACTCTGCTAATACAGTACAATACATAGTGCTTTAAATGAACAGGTGCCGAGTACCTGTGCTTCTATATTGTGAAAGGTAGAGCACCTGCTCTTCTCAATAGCACACAGGCACTCTGGAACAGCGAGTACCTGCACTTCTCAATGTCACTCAGGACCTGTAGTTCTCAATAGCACACAGTCACTGGGACAGCGAGTACCTGCACTTAATAGCACACAGGCACTCTGGGACTGTGAGCACCTGCACTTCTCAATAGCACACAGGCACTCTGGGACAATGTGTACCTGCACTTCTCAATAGCACACAGTCACTCGGACAGCGAGTACCTGCACTTAATCGCACACAGGCACTCTGGGACAGTAAGTATCAATAGCACACAGGCACACTGGGACAGTGAGCACCTGCACTTCTCAATAGCACACAGGCACTCTGGGACAGTAAGTATCAATAGCACACAGGCACTCTGGGACAATGTGTACCTGCACTTCTCAATAGCAGACAAGCTTTCAGTACCTGCGATGCTCAATAGCACCCAGGCACTCTGGGGCAGCGGGTACCATTAGCACCCAGGCACTCTGGGGCAGCGGGTACCATTAGCACTCTGGGGCAGCGGGTATCAGTAGCACACAGGCACTCTGGGGCAGCGGGTATCAGTAGCACACAGGCACTCTGGGGCAGCGGGTATCAGTAGCACACAGGCACTCTGGGGCAGCGGGTATCAGTAGCACACAGGCACTCTGGGATGGAGAGTACTTGCGCTGCTCAATGGCACACAGGCACTCTGGGACGGCGAGTACCCGCGCTGCTCAATGGCACACAGGCACTCTGGGACCGCGAGTACCCGTGCTGCTCAATGGCACACAGGCACTCTGGAACCGCGAGTACCTGCACTGCTCAATGGCACACAGGCACTCTGGGAGAGCGAGTACCTGCGCTGCTCAATAGCACACAGGCACTCTGGGAAGGCTAGTACTTGCGCTGCTCAGTGGCACACAGGCACTGGGACGGCGAGTACCTGCGCTGCTCAGTGGCACACACACACACTCTGAAACCTAGAGTATCTGCGCTGCTCAGTGGCACACACACACACTCTGAAACCTAGAGTATCTGCGCTGCTCCATAGCACACAGGCACTCTGGGGCGGCAAGTACCTGCGCTGCTCAATAGCTCACAGGCACTCTGGCATGGTGAGTAACTGCACTACTATAAGTCCATTTCAATCATTGACAGTCCATGGAGTTTTGCTCATGAGCAGTCAGTCTGACCCGACCATGTGGCGTGCTCCTCCACGGTGACTCGCTGCTGATTAATAGCGCCCCGAGGGTGCCAGACCACACTGACTTCGTGCTCAATCAGGGTGTAACTTTTACAACCTTTCACAACTATCTGGGTTTTCTAGGAAGAGCCCGCCCCCACTTCCTGCTCTGGGACAGAATCTCGACGTTTAGAGTAATGCGTGTTCTTTACGCGTCTGCTTCCTCCATACATTCAACACAGCTTCACCATGCCGTGCTGCCATGATGGCTTCACTCGGGACACAGGCAGCAGCGGGCGGGAGCGCGGGGCGCTTGTTATAACACGCACTATAGTTGTGCTGCATATGAAACCCCTCCCCCCCCCCTTCCCCCCACACGCACCGTTGTGCTTTCACCCGTACAATGGGCATGTGTTTGGCCATTGATGCACGAGCCTTGCATGTCGTGATATGTTCGAACTTTAGGAACGCCGACCAGCCTCTGAATTAAAGTAGTCATGGAAACCTGCGCCTCCTGTTTCCTCTACGGGCTTTTGTACGTGGACAGATAGCGGTGCGACACTATAGTTACCTACAGGTTGAACTACATCATCTTGTGCATAGATGCGCCGGTCCAGCTTGGGGGTATAGATCTTGTATTGATAGGTTGTGCAATCCTTTTATCGATTTTGATCGTGCCATCCTACATATCGGATTACATTTGGAGTAATGCAGAACATTCAAAAGAAATCTAGTTCCTCTTTGTTCTCGTACCCCAGCGCTGCCTCGTGTTGAAGAGTGGAAACCACCCATCTCCCCGGCACGCTTTTGGCACATGAGCAAGTGGGAAAGCCCGGTTCCTTTTTTAGGTCTCGTCTGACCCAGCGCATGCGCTGGTCTGGCGAGACTTATTGACAGGGCTCCAAAAAGTGCTACCAGGCCAGCCTAGAGCTACAGTGCATGTGCGCGGGCGCGCGCGCCGCACTCTAGCGCGATTGCTTTCATTTTCATGGCCGCTTGGCATAGCCAATAGGTCTCGCTTTTGGGACCTTATAAGTATTTAGTTATGAAACTGTTGCATGGGTAAACACTTTAAATGTCCCGAAGGCGAGACCTATTGGCTATGCCAATGCTTGTTTTTTCCCCCCTCACCTCAGGCGTTTGTCCTGAAAGCAGTTTCCCCGCTGCCTGAACACCGCTGGGAACCATTTCTCCTCAGTCACTTTTCACAGCTCCTGCTTGTAAAAGTTGGAAACGCGTCCCTGTGCACCTCTATTTGAGTTGTGTTTTGACTACGAGCGTCTGTTAGACAAGAAGGGTTCTGGTGGGGAGCAGTGTAGCCTGGGCAGCTCTCTCCTGTTTACGGCTCCGTGGCTCTTCTTACACTCGGCCATGCTGTGCTCAACCCTGTCCTAGCTACGCGAGGGATGGTGCGCACACCTTCCAGCCACCATGTGTCGTCTGCAGGGAGCACTGATTCACAAACCTGCCACACCAGGAGTGGTGGTCTGTAGGAAGGTGCCCACGAGACCCCGCTGGCCAGGGGATGGCGAGCTCCGCGCTGTCTATCGGAGTGATCAGTGTAGTCACTTGCCGCCTGATGGCATTAAAAGTACATTTATTGATCACAATAGGCACGTGGTTTCATAAGGGCTTTCCAAACTGCGTTGTATTTGCTGCAAAGAATTCTGTAGCGGGCACATGAACCCTGTCACATTTTACCAGTTGGAAAAGGTCACCGTGCTGATCCCGCGTGTGCCGTATGGATTTTTAACTTGCATTGACGATTTCCACAAAATACACGTTTCAAGAAAAACCTCATACTTGTGTAACCCTGTAGCAGTGCTTTTATTTCCTTCGGCAGACGACACTTCTTGGAGCATGGTGATAGTCAATTACAAATTAAGCGAATGTTTTATAATAAATACTTCTTTCAATATACAAACAGTCTACCTGAAATCCAACATTGAAATACTGAACTTGTAACTAAAGTGTTCCAGGTGCGCCAAACCAGGTCACACTAATGTGTGTGTCTTTTTTAGGTGACAAGCAGCTCTCACCTATTGGCTTACCTGTAAGTAGTGGACTTTGGCAATCTTTTCTGACCTAGTTGGATGAAAAGTCGTTTTTGTGTGGCAGAATCTTTGTGCTGTAAGAAAATGTACCTTGAACTCTAAAAACAAATGTACCAACACTGTTTCACCACATAACTCTTGCTTAATCCAGTCAAAATTCTCAGCAATCCCACAGTTGAATTAGACCAAAACTGCATCGAACTTTTCTTTGGCAATCCCTATTACACAGGTTTTTCGCAACTGTTGCTTGCGAGTGGCATTACTTGGCACAGTGGATCATTTACGCGAACTGCGTGTTATGACTCATAGCTGTACTTCCTGGCCTACGCTGGCATTCAAACCAGAAATGTGGGTTTTGATGCTTTTGACGCAAAATACGGGCAGAAAGCACCGTCCACAGTTTATGCTGTCCTGCGTCGGAGGGCCCCCTGCCTGTGAGAACTTCAAAATATTGCTGAGTGACACCTTCTGGCGAGTTCAGGCTTTCTTGGAAGTTGGACTTGTGGGTTCAAGTTGTGGAGCAGCATGTGGAAAAGATGCCGCTTGCTTCTGTAGGTGGCTTTCTGCATTTGCCACATCAGCACATTCTTACCATTATTTGGGTAAAGAAGCTTGAGGTTTTGTTCCAGTCGGAGATCAGTTGATTTGATTTTTGATGCTTCTTTGTCTCAGTATTTCCAAACTAAATTTGCATTTTCATTAGTCGAAAGCCCTGAAAACATAGATTTGAAAAGTTTTATGGAGCGCTGGCTAGCCGCGAAGGTATCAGAAAAATGCTTTAATTATAACAGTATCATTTTGATGAAAATTACTTGGTTTCATCATATCACAAATCTTTTCATAGTGCAAGAGCAACATCCGATGTTGTGCTCTTACCAAGAGGTCAACCGCATTTATGATGATTAACCAAACAGCATTTAAAAAGATTGGTGTACGCAAAAACTATAATTTAAAAACCTCACACAATCTAAACCATGTTCTCTGTAGCGCATTGTCCTGGGGCCAGCATGAGCAAACGGAATTTATTTGATAACTCTTCCTTAAATGCCTCGAGTCCTTCCTGGGTGTACCTGGGCCCGCCTCCTCAAAAGCAAGTCGCATGCTTTTCTGAGTCTGCAAACAAATCAAGATGGGCCAAACAAAGTTTAACCGCAGTCTTCATCAATGCTTCTTGTAAATGTTTGTTGTCATGTAATAACATTCCTGTCAGTTGCAGTGTTTTTGAGAGACTGAATTGCTCTTTTAAATGCAATTACTTCTCTTAGACAGTATGATGACATTTTGTAAAGCTATTACTCTCATTTTGGAAACACCGCAAGTATGTCCTTGGACATAGTGAGTTTGGAGCTACCCCAAAGGAGCACAAAGTTTACACTCTAATTTAGCAGATTAAAGTACCTGTGTGAATCGCAAATTTGGCAGCAAAACATGGGTCATGTGACTGTGGATGAAGGGTGCCTAGCTCTAGACTTTTTAGCAAACCCATTGACTTGGGGAGTTCAACCGTGTTGAACCCCCTCTTACCTTGGGGACCATGGCCACCATAGTTCTTTCTGCAGCAGTACGAAGCATTGACTCTGCTACAATTACTGCAAACTAGTAAGTACCACGACTTGTCACTCATCCTTCCCGTTATCGGTCACCGGAGTTCAAGGGAGCGTGCGCCCCACGTGCAGGTGTTTCCTTCCGGTTGACGGCTGCTGTGGGCCAGCTGGCATGACCAGTGCTGTGCCCAACTGCTTGTTAAATGTAGCATTTCAGTCTCCGGAGCTGCCAGCCCTGTAGCTTTTCAAGAGCGCCAGACCTTGAAAATAAGCCAAACAAACATTGCTGACTGCCTGGCAGGTGTCAGTTGTTTGCCATGCATCTTTATTTGTGACCTGTCAATGCCCTCACTTGCCCCTGTCCTGACATACATTGGGTACACTCCTTATTAACGGTTGTGCTCTCTGCCGGAGGAGCGCTCTAGCTTTTGGAGG
Organism: Triturus cristatus; assembly: GCF_964204655.1. Taxonomy (NCBI): domain Eukaryota; kingdom Metazoa; phylum Chordata; class Amphibia; order Caudata; family Salamandridae; genus Triturus; species Triturus cristatus. The sequence goes on along the minus strand of NC_140593.1, from coordinate 103,943,504 downwards.
CCAAAGCGCCTATCCACTAATATTTGAGTTCTGCACAAATAAAGAAAAAAAGAAAGCGTTTTTCAAAGCCAATCGGTCTGCCCTTTGTACGCTTGTTCATTGGCTAATTTTTTTATTACAAGCCTGCGCCACAAAGAGAAAATACAAAAAATTTGTTGCTGCTTTATGTGGCGAGCAAGTATTGGCAAATTAAAAAATAAATGCATGTAATTTCAAGGGAATAGTAAGATGCTTCCTATCCAGCATGATTGCACCGAAGCAGGCTTTTTAGGCAGGTGTGCAGGTTATCAAGCCAAAATGTTACACACCCAGTGCAAGAAGCCAATACTCAGACAGCTGACCCATTTCCAAATGCTGTGGTGGGCGGAAACAAAATGCGAATGCCAGTTGAACAGACCAATGGATGAAGTAGGCTGAGCCAAAGCTTCTGTAGGGTCGTAGAACTATGCTTTTTATTGTTTTAAAAAAAATATAATCATCTTTTCATTACTCGAGGTTCCTATGTTAACAAACGTGTTAAGAAGTGCTGTGGTGGGTTGTTTTCCAGTTTCTTTGAGGTCTCCTATTATTATTCCATCTATAAAAATAGGGAATGGAGCCTCATCCGTTGTTTGTAGACCAATTTCCCTGTTAGATTCAAGTATCGAGATTCTGGGGTGAGTTCTGTTGTCCCATCTGGAAACCCGGGCTGAAGAAAATAAGATCCAGTTTAGTTTCAGATCTGGGAATGGCACAGTTGAGAAATCTTTATCTTAATTCAGGGAAGTATGTGACTGCCAAGAAGGGAGAACTGCATATGGCATTTATCGATCTAACCAGTGCTTTCGACTTCGTCAGTCGATCAAAGCTATGAAGGATAATGGGGTTCCATACTATTAAACTTCCCCTCCCTCTCCCTCATAAAATTTCTTTTTCATTATTTAACAGTCAGTTTTGGCTCACCTGGCGAAAAGGCTCCTTCTATACAGGGTGCGAGACAGGAGAGCATTTTAGCCCCCTTTCTTTTCTTGCTATACATAATGGGGTCAGTAAGCACCTAATAGGGACAGTAAAGGACTTGCCCAGGATGGGAAACCAATCCATACTCTGTATTGATTGCCTGTATCCCCACCCTCCCTTATTGGGGATTAAATGTTGGGGGAATCCGGAGCAGCCCTAGTTAGGATCTGCATCTGGGTGCTCATCTCTAGACTAGGTTAATCAGATACTATCGTTTGCAGATTTGAAGAGCACATTTGAGAAACTAGGCCTTAAGGAAGTGTACACCAATCTGCAAACGATTACTCTAAGTTGTAAAGAGTAAGGCAGAGCTATCGTGAGTCCTGCATGGAAGTAAGGTTGGCAAAAGCCCAGGCATTGCAGACCGTAGCAAGATGCTCACTGGTGTCCACCAACAGAACCCTCAAATCCTATCTATTGTGGCTAGTGAATCCAACTAGTTTATTTTTGAATCCCTCCCGTTTTAGATTGAATACAGTGCACTTCATTAAGGCTGCCTTCCATTGCAAAGTGCCTCGTAGCGTTGCCATGATAAAACCTCTAAGCAGAGCATAAGTCACTTTATATTGGTTTGCTCACTATACTCCGCACATCGGTCCTCCTTTCTGGTCCCTGTTTTGTGTAGGTCAAACATGAGACCGCACCAGTTGGGATTGGAATTTTTGCGGAAACTCTCGAGTTCTGTTATGCAGCGCTAAACTTTATTAGATGACCTTAATCAGGAAACGATATGAAGAGTTACACATGTGATTCAACCCTGTTACTCTGCTAGACCATTCTCGATGGCTGTACGCCTGTGGATTTGAGTGGAAAATTGTTATTTTCATCAGAACTATTTGTACATGTATTCGTTTTATGACATTTGTTGAGTAAAGATTTGAAATTGAACCAGGCTGGCAATAAATCAAACTGTAGCTCTGCTGGGCATAAATGCGAAACAATGGGAGTCTTGCATGTTACCCAGAGGAGTGTTTTATTTTTTTACGCTTATAAAGCTCAAGCAAGTTGCATTCTATTTCCTCTAAACTTTATTTAAAACAAGTTGGGTAATTGAGTGTATTTGCATTAGGATCTGACTTGTTTAAAGGTGCTCGGTATAAGTAATGATGTCTGGCATTCAAAGTGGGAATGGAAGCTCTGTGTAGCAGACGCAGTCTGCTGTCGACATCTGGTACCTGCTGGATTGTCGCTGCAGTAATCAACTTTCTAAATTTTGAGTAGCAGTTCATATTGAGGCAATAAAAGTCTAGCACATCAACAAACCCTAGGTGACCACTCTTTGTCTGACGTGATACTAACTCGTGAAGAGCCTCTGGAAAAAAGGGCCGGGAACCCGTGAACGTGGCACTACACAAGTAGTATATAGTATATACATTTTTTTTTTTCAGCCGCGGTTCAGTCTGTTTATGGGCACTGGCCCAGTACTGTACAAACAAGGGGGTGGTTGTACAAAAGTACGGAATGATAGCCTATTGATGTAGACACATGCGCAGTATATACTTATTCACAATCACTTCTGACTAGCATCCTCAGCGCGTTGTGGTTTTACCGACACAGGAGCTGCATGACGTCATTTTTGTTATCTACACAGGAACACTTGGCTGTAGTAGTCATTAACCTACGTACTATACGTACAATTAGCACCACAGCTGCACATAAATTGAATTCCAGAATCGAATATTCTAGAGGCAGACATTGGGTAGTGCACATACCTTTCACTGTAGGAGGAAATTTAGATCACCTCCCTCTTTACGTAGAGCATTGTGACACATTGCGCAAGATCAGACATAGTGGTCAATTATCTGTCCAGGGGCATATGCGATACTTTATTATTGTCATCGGTAGAATCGCACACCAATAGGGTTCCGAATGGTATTAGTTTGTCCGCGTTTGCAACACTATGGCATTGATGCATGTATTTTCAGGACAACATGACCAGCCTTGTATACCGATACCCATACGGGTTACAGAATGGCACTTATGTTTTTAATGTTTTTATAATTAGCATGGCAATAATATGGCATAGCGAGCACGGATGAATGTCGCAGGTCATGATTATGTGGAAACCAGTTCCAAAATGGCCGCCATAGTTTCCCGAGTTCGGGTGGGACAGTGTAGGGCACAGTCCTCTATGTCAAATGTTTTACGTGAATGAAATGGTGTACTTAATGGTGACATGACCTTTTCTTTCCATCGTGTGAACAAGGCTTCATCGCCGAAACGCGTAGCGTGAAAATAAACTACTTGATTTATTCACTTCATTGGAGCCTGAGAGTGTATTATTATCCCGTACCACAGACAGATTTTGGATTGTTTTACCGGGTGCTCTCCCGGTGCATAGACCACCCTCCACGTGTCCGTAGTCTCGACAGGAGCGCTTTTTGGAGTTGATATAATTATATCCAAAAAGCTCGTTGTGAGCAGCCGCTCACCCTCCTATCGACGCCGGTGCCAGTGGCGGTCACAACTCCGCTGAATGTATTTTCCAAGAGGAAGCGCCATCGGGATCTCCCAAGTAACTTCCAGCGGCACATCAAAGGATGAGCACAATAAATAATTTATTGTGTCACACAACAACCTCTTGGAAAAAATATCTATCTATCTCCTTTCTTCCATCATTAATGTGCGACATTTTATCCCCCAGGTATAAATCTGTCATGAAATAAACTGATGGTGATTGTTAAAGCAGTGAATGCATTAAAAAAAAATTAAATGGAGAACGATAGGCTATAAGGACTAGGATCCTTGCTTGTCTTTGAAAACTGAAATTAACATAAGGCTGTTGTAAGTGGTGCTTTGGAAAACCTCCAATATTTACCTTCCGTCCTGGCTCTATAATTTTTGTGTTTGGGGGTGGAATGACTACCTAGGAATTTCCTACAGTCCTGCATTACCAAGAAAAATACTTATTTTCTGACTAAGCGGATTGCTTGCCCTCACAAGCTGTGTCTTGTCCTGCCAGAGGTCTTTATCTTTTTTGCCATACTGGATCACCTCCACATGCAGATGGCGACAGCATGTGTGATCCCGTGATCATCCTGCACATGGTGTTGGAATGTATTACGTCCTCTCTGACTGTTTGTTAAAAGAAGTGATGCCTCGCCCCTCTTCTGTATCAGAATTGCACTGTTCATGCCATTCTCCACATGGTTCTCCTGGTTGCAACTTTGTGGCTGCATTGGTAGTGATGGTTTGTTTGTATGATCTTGATTTTTATAAGTAAGCAGAAGAGAGCCTGTCATTCAAGGATTGACTTGAATTAAAGTGCTTACATTGGTAGATTTCGGGAGCTGAAAGACGTGTGTGTGTGTAAACTCGAGTGGAGTTCCAGTGAGTTGTTCAGTCAAACATAAACTTTTTTTTTTTTTTTTTTTTTTTTAATGTTTGACTGAACAACACTCACTGGAACTCCACTCGAGTTTCTGCGATTTTGTGAGTAGTTTTTTTTTCTTCCAACAAATGCTTCTATACATTTGTTAAATCAAAATCCATTTGGCCCATTCATGTTGGTATAATTTTTCTTGTTTTCTTTCTTTATACTGTTGAACAATGTTTCATTCAGTTCTTATGAGTACTTCGAAAATAAGATTTTTAACACCTCCGTTTACTCTTATTTGGATGAGAACTTGTTTCTGAGCCTTACCAAGTTAGTATCCAATAACTTCAGATCATGGAAAATTGGATTAATATCTGCAGTAGGAATTGCCACAGTCAGCCCGCCATGCCTGGTTTTCCAACACTTGCACCTGGTTGCCAGCGTTATCCTTAGCCACTGCTTTTTAGGCCTACCAGATCAGCGGCCCTAAGCCTCTTCACTCCATACTTCAAGAATGTTTAGTCTTTAGGCGATGGGGTGCCTGATTTTTAAATTCTTTAAATTAAGTTCAGCAGATCGAATGGATGCTTCGCCTCCTCCCATTTCCATGAATGTGCAATTTTTCCTTTGGAGCTTCATGTGACTTTTAAAAAAAAAAAAATGTATTTGATTAGCATGGTGTTTTTTTGTTGGGTGTAAACACCTTGCATAGTGCCAGTCACTTCCTCCGGTGCATCCCTGTGCTTCATAAATGATTGTAAGCCCATCTGTAAACTGTCTCCAAGCTTTACCAGGCAGTACAGAAAAGGGTGAACGCTTTAGCTTTAAGGCACCTTTGAGGAATCCTAAGATGGATACAAGCTTTTGCAGCAGTGAGTGGCGGCGCGTGCGGCAACACAAAACTCCACTTCCGCTGCTAAATGTGTCCAGACGGACTTGTCACTTTTCACCCCCAAAAACCTCATCTCTGCATTGATCACGGACGTAAGGCAACGCACTGTGAAAGTGGTACTAGTTCTCTGTGTGGACTGCACCCTGATTATAAAGGCATCTGTGCTTGAGTTGCTGTCCTGGATGTACCCGTTTGCGGCTGAGTGCCAGTACTCCCATCGGTCCCCAGTTGGAACGCTCCCTTTTAGACTAAAGTGCAGATCTTCAGCACCCAATATTACTCTCCTGTTTAAAGCCCTATCCGGTGCATATTTGGCCTTCTACGTTTGTACTTCCATATAGCATCAGAGAAAGAATGATGCTTTCCACAGAGTGAAGTTTAACTCTGCAATCTTCTCAGTGAATAGGCGGATGGTACATCCTAGGAGATGTCAAAGCTTTTTCTTGCCGTACTAACAAGGCCGCAGCTGCTACAAGCAGTGTTGAGTAAAGGCCTTTCTTTCTTCCTGCCATCAGTGGAAGAGCAGGATTTGGCGTCCCAGTCCTTTGTGCTGCGTCACCATGTTCTGAGAGGCTTGGTCCTGCCTTCTCTTGCAGTGTGGCAGGGAATGGATATTAAGCACGCTCTGGTTGCACGTCTGATGCTAATGTGCCCTCTTTTTGAAAGCGCACACCAGGCGAGAACTTGCTGATCTACTGGGCTCTTTGTAGTGAACGTGAATAGTGCCCAATCACTGCTTTTCTTTGAGCCTTGCAGTCTACAGACCCTAAGCCTCGTGAGTCTGCAAATTGCTGATGTGCCTTTTGCTTTGTCATGGTAGGTGTAGGGCTTTAGATAAAACTGTCCTCTATGGGTAATGGATGTCTCAGACTTGCAGACCTAAAGGGTCTGCACTTTTAACAGTATTGAGTAATTGTATGTAATCCAGCTAGTTTAGATTGTTGCTTAGTTTCTAGAGAGAACGCGTCTTTGCTGGTTCTTTATAAAATTGAAATTGTGTTAATGAGTTGTTAAAAGTGTACCAAAGCACACCGGGGCACTTGTTGGTATCACCAATAATGTTTTTTCTTTGCTAGGTCGCCAACTGGGAAAGGGCTGTGTAGCCAGACCCCTTCCTCCCCCATCGTACCTTCAAGCAGCCCAATCTTCTTCCAACCTCTTAATAGCTCCACTATCTTCCTGCGTCTGGTCAAGTCTCTTCCCTAAGCTTTGCAGCTTCTCCAACCGGATACCACGAGCTCTGAAGCCGGGCTTCACCTTCAAAAGCCTGTGATTTTGGGGCACATCTCTGGCATCGGCCATCAGCTGGGTATTTTCGGACCAAAGTAGAGGGCCAAGATTACAGTCAACGAGAATGTTTCCTGCCTTGCTTTAGGGACCATTCTCTCTCTTTACTGTCCTCTTCCTTGAGGGACATGGAATGCTTTCAGTAGGCTCTTGATAAAATGACACTTTTAAAAAGTTATTTTTGTCTTTAATTTTAAATCCTAATGTTATGTGGCTCTTGCCTCTCATCTTACGCTAGATCAGTGGTTCTTAAACTGTAGGGGTCTGCATGGCCTACTCTGGGGGGTGGTGGGAGTGGCACGACTGCTTCGAAAATTAAATAAGCGATTTAATAAAGTGTGTAATTAAGGAAGCAAAATGTACAACTGAGAACTTAAACATTCTGTACATGTGAAGTAACTTGAAATTCGAGGCTAAAAATGAAGTTTGAGTTTAGAAAAGCTACAACCTTACCATCAAAATGTTAGTTTTTTAAAAATATTTACAAATGAAAATATTTCATGATTTTTAGATTTTGTTTTATGAATACTTGTTTCTATATATTTTATGTATTGATTTTGGGTTGAAATTCTTACTCGGTTCCCCTGGCTTCCAATCATTACTCAGTGTGGTCTCTAGATTCCAGTAATAATTAAAAAGGAGGAGGGGCACAGAAGTCAAAAGGTTAAGAACCACTAGGCTATATAATTAAAACCATGTTTGCAAATGCTTATCCTGCAAAGCTTACAGCAGTTCACTTGCTTGGCCTAATTCCTTCATATCGATTTTAAAACACGTTCCTATTTGCGCGGAGTCCAACGCAGAGAACCCAGCTGCATGTTTGGCCTCTGCTGCGGCGTGCATTTTCTGCCAGCAGTTTAAACGGGGTTTCATTACTTTGAAAATTTCAAACTATCAATTGCTTTTGTGTATCCGGAAACTGGCCTTCAATTGGAAATGCTCTTTAATGAGGTTTGACGGATTGATTGCAAAGGATTGCATTGAACTGGGCTCCTTGGATATTAAGTGAACCTGTTGATGCAGGTGTACGCCTGGTCGTGGTCTGCACTTTCCATGGATTGCGAGTGTTGGGATGCACCCTGTGTAGAGTGTTACTGCTTCCCAGACCTTGAAAGAACTCGTAGATGTCTCGTTCTTGACGTTTTTAGCTCCACATGAGCATCCTGGCATTACTAAACCCATCCCAGAGCTCCCTGAGAAACTAAACCAGGAGCTAATTGAATAACTAAACACACGCTCCCACTGCTCTGCAGCAATGTTCACAAAGAAGGAAATTCACTGACTTTTGGAGGGTAAAAAACGTGGCCACTGAAAGCTCTCCAGCTTTCTGATCACAGCTCTCCTTAGAGCGCAGGTGCATGGGACTGGAGTGTGGGTCACTGTGGTGAAAGCTCATGGGTAGGCCCTTGCCTCCATGGTGCCTCAAACTGAGTGCATGTGCCAAGAGCCATTTTTTGTGAGGCTCCTTGCCTTTACTGGTTTGTCTGCCTCTTGGCAGAAAAGGGAGGCAGGGGGTCCATGTGAGGGTGCAGGTCTCTCCGTAGAGACCCCGGAGACCCCGGTCTCCCCTGTGCTTCCTAGGAATAGCGATTGATAATAAAACAGTCCTTTTGCATACAGCCCATCTGAAACCGGCGCGTCCCACCTCTTCAGAACCCGCACATCCGCTTACACAAATCCCTGCTTGGAAATTAGTAATCGTACCTAATTGGATTTGGCAATCTAGGGACTACTCATTTGCTTCAACTGGAAGCTACAACAGTCTGAGAAAGTGGCCTTCATCCTTACCCTAGGTTTTCCCACGTGTATCTGGGATGGAGGCTTTGAATACTGCAGTTAAATAATTAAATGTCCAATTCCTTGCTCTCAGAACGAACTTCTCCAAAACCTTGGGGGAATGGGGGTTCTGTTACAAGTATCAATTGTTACACATGGTTCCTCAATTTCGCATTTATTGGCAAGTTTCAAGAGGGCCTTTAACACAGTGCTTGTTACCTGGACTTCATTTGGGGAACTCCCTCTTTTCATCTAGACATTAGTCTATGGGGTCCCCTGCCCAGCTCCCATGCAATCCACAAAGCGGTGCAGATTACAACAATTTATTGCAAAACAAATACTGCAAAGGTAATCAATAAATATCCTGTCTCGCGCACTGCTTTCATTGTGTTTGCAGTTGTGCTTTTTAATAATTTCCGTGTGAGATGGTTGAGAACCAGATACTTGTTAAGCCTTGAGTTTTGTTCTTGGACAATATAAATGAACTCCTGGGGGGTATTGTTGCACAAGAGCTGTTGCACAACTTCATACAGCTTGCGCAGTGCGGATGCTGTGTGCCTTGTTTTCATAGATCATTTAGTCCAGTCACCTGCTCGCGCACTGCCCCAGTGAGACACATACCTGCCACGCCTGTGTGCTTGGAAGTGAGGGTAACCCAGTCTTCATTCACTCCCCTAGGGGCCCCTCCGTGACTGGGCGCGGACTTCGAGTATTTAGACTTTCAGAGCCATGTACCTCAATTCGCTTGTAGGTTTCAAAGCTTCTGCTCCAGTTCAGCTCATAACAAACTGCCCTGTAGAGCACCCCTCCTCGAAGTCGCTTGAGTTAGGGGGGCAATAATTGCAGTAAATATTGAAGGTCTTTTTGCTCCAGTTTCCTTTCCTATCCGTAAATGTAGTGGGGCATCCTAGTCCTTGGATGCTGTTATTTGTGCGTAAGTCCACGCATCTTGATGTCTCCCGGGCACTCCAGTATTGGTTGCTAATTGCCGCTTGTTGAACACTGGCACGCATGGAGTGCCCTCTCGGGACCATATTACCTTCTAAAGGGTGTTTCATTTGCAGCTCTTCTCTGAATTGCCTGTTCATAAAGCTTTTCCTGTCGCGGAAAACAAGACTGATAGTATGACATTATTTGTTATTTTATTTTTTATATACATATATATTTTTCTGATCATGCAGTACATTTTGGGCAACTTTTGTTTCAGATTATTTATCTGCTCGTATTTCATTACTCGTTGACTAGTGTTCTTTAAATACACGGTGAGCGTTCAAGTAATCTAACTGACCACCCTCTGGTTAGCCTACCATTCACAAATGACCAAACATCCTCCGCGCCGTGCACGCCTCTGACCATCGTCGTGTGAACATAATAAATTTCCATGTCGAGGAGAATCCACTCATCTGTATGTGTGTTTTCTCTCTCTCCACTGGAAAACTGTTGTATTCTGGATGTTTTGTTGTGTGCAGATTTAGATTCCGTATATAGGTTTCCCGATTTATGCTCTTATTTGGACATAGAAATCCGGCCCTTATTTGGACATTGTCCGTACAAACCACATACAGGCATGGTCACCTACATCCGTCCATTAACGTCACAACGAATTCTTGGAAAACCAGACCCTTAAGCCTTTCGTAATTTTCCTCCGCTTGAATATTGATTTCTCCAAGAACTCATTAAGTATGCACGAACATCTATTCCTTAGGGGTTCATTCATGACCTTCCTCTGCCCGACATTTACGTCCATACTGGTATTCCTAGACCCCTTCGAGGTATAAATATACCAGCACTTGCCCTGGCAAATTGCGGTTTCCTGAGGATTCGATCCAACCCAGACTACACGGTTCGCCACGGCAAGTTCGGAAGGAGAGCGAGCTCCAGCCTGATGCACTGACCTGACGCTGCCATCCTCCTCGCAGAGAATCCAGCTCCAGTGCTCTGACTTCCCTTGTGGGAGGGGTTAGACTATCGAGTCCAGAACAGAGATTCCAACCTCTCTCATTCTCAGGTATGGAGCGGACTAGAACTTAGAGAAACTTTTGGCAACTCTTGGCTAAACTAAAATATAGCTAGCTATACTTTAGAAACAGCACCTACTTCAAACCTCGTACTGCACTTAGTTTAGGTAAACTGGGGTAGAACAATTTAGAAGCATCAGATGAGTATCACATTTTAGCTTATGTATGTATTTTGATTAATATGTCATAGCTACAAACCATGCTATTGCAGTATTATTTTATCTTACTGCTAACCTCGTACATATTGCACTTCGCAGTCTGTCTTACGATTGTAGAAATTCATATCTCTTGCATGAGAAATAAGACTGTTCAATAAACCCTTTTATTGTAAAGCCCGTCTCTCTATTTCTGTGCGACTCTGTAGAAACTAAGCATGCACGATTGACTGAGTGAAACTGTTCTCTATTGTTTCCACGATTCTGATACTGTTCCGATTCTAAAGGGAAACAAAGTTGTCATGTTTATGCGGTTGTCAGAGACTAATCCCCTCTTGTATATTCGAGGTTTCTAGTGACCTCTGAGTTAGCTGGCACACGCAAGTAATTAAGTTTAATATACTCGATAGAGACATACTGACCGTAGTCCTATGTCAAATCTATAGTGTATGTTATTCCAATGCACAGAGCCTATTAGGGATATAGGAACTACACTACTGTTTAAAGTGTTGAAGAATCAAAGGTTCCCCCTACCCACCCCTCCCTCTTTCTTTGGAAAGTGTCAAACTATCTGGTTGCCACCATTCTGAAAAGCATCCGGCATAGTCTGTTTTTCATTGTGTGCACCACAGGAAGGCCTTTAGGGCGCTAGATATAAGTCTGTACAGCTCATCCTTGTCGCATAAACTGGAGTATCTTGTTTGTCAGCTTCCTCCATTGTATGCTGTTTCACGCCTGTCTGGATGCTGATGCACAGCTGTTGCTCAGATCTGACTCATCTGGAGCACAATGTGATTCACTCTTCCGTCTGGAGACGGGATGATGGATACAGTACAAATGGGGCTACATCTGGGACGCTTGATGCTGCTTCCATGCAGCTCTGGTAGTCTCCCCGTCAGTATGCAACATTTCGGCCACTAAGGGTCTGATTGCAAGAGCCCGAGAGGGGTGTGGAGTTTTTATTGCACATTGGAAAAATCCAAGACCTCTGGTTTTACAGTTGAATGGGTCAAATAAATGGCACCTACTTTTAGATTTCCACAATAATCTTTTTTCATCTCGTGCTGCTCTTGAGTTCCAGATAATACTCTTCAGGCAGAAAATCCTCCACGATCCATGTTGGTCCTTCTGCACTACTTTCTCTACATTGCTTCTTGAAACCCTCTGGTCTTCCGTCTTTTCCCTGATCTCTAATCTGAAGTAACCAACTGTCAATTATTTGACATGGGGGCAGGAAGATGGGGCCTGGGATAGGGGGGAGGGCGCTGGGGAGGGGGGGGCAGGCGCTGGGGAGGGGGGCAGTCTGTTTTGGTATCCTAAACTCCACCGAGGCCGAAGTACTTTACTTTCTGGCTAAGTCAAGATTTGCACATTTTCAGGGTCCTGGTCTCTCATGGCTACATAGTTTTTTCTGTCTCAAGACCATGTAGTATTTTATTTCATTCTCTGCTTTATTTATGCATTACGAAGAGGGGGGGAGGGGGGGATTGCCAAGTTGCAGACAATCGACGCGGGGTTGACTTAGAGAGACATTGTACCTGTGTTTTTTTTTTTTTTTTTTTTTTTTTTTTTGTGTGTAGCTGTCTGCAAGATGTATTGTCATAAAATATATATGGAATGGACTCTGGTTTCGCCCAAATGTGTGTTCCTCTCACCTCATCCTGTGAGTTGTATCATTCTTCTGTCCACAAAGTGTTTCCATTGGAAAGCATGCAAATCTGTTTTACATTTGAAAAGTGCAATCAGACCAGACCAGATCAATATGCGTTCTACATGGAGAGTAATTCATTTATTTTGCTACTTTTTCCCCAGAGCCAATGGGGACTGGCGTTACGTGAAAGACCGCCTTTGTTCATGAAAAGAGCATTCGTGAATTCCTGTGTTAACATGCATTGGCATTTTAAAGCCAGGCCCACGGGCTTTGCCTATTCTTGTTTATTCACGCGCGTTTAGTTTGTCCAACAGCGTTTTCATATATCACTGGACACTTTTCTGTTAGACCTGCGTACTGTGCCGAGGGGGGACCTTGCATCTGGGGGTTCCCTACGCACCGCGGGGGATGCGGGGGCCTGTGTTATGCCCCTGTGTGGCATCCTCTGAAACATTCAGAAAACTCTTAAATCTGTGTGGGGGAAAAAACTTAGTTGGCTTTAGTCATTGCAAACCCCCACCTCCTTGTCACTCGTACACGGCGAAGTCACCTTCGTTGGTGTTTGATCACCGTGCCCGGAAGCATTTGGCCAGATATAAGTTGACAGTGCATTTTCAAATCCAGTCACTTGTTACCCGGTTTCATTTACTTTTTTTTTTTTTTTTTAACCTATTTTGGTTGAGCCTGTAGTGTGTGTTTGCTTTGTCGCATGCATGCTTCTTTCTCGTTTTCTTCTCCCGCCTGTGCTTGTAGCAAACTCTCAGCCTGTGTTGATTGTACCCTCCCACAGCTGTTCCCTGTGTTGCTGCCACTCCCCTCAAATACTTAAATAAAAAAATAACAACTTTGCACTTTTTTCCTGAGTTATCCGTTTAACTTGGATAGGTGACTAAATGAAAAGAAAATCGCTTGCGTCATTTTGTAGGCGCGCACAAGCCTGGTGCATGCCTACAAAATGAGGCTTTGCCAGTGCTGCTTAGCTTTTTTTGTAGGTAGTGTCTGCGCCCATTTGCGGTCTGCAAGACCTGTTGTAATCACTGCACTGACTGTAATACTGCCTCTTGTTTACCATTTTGGATGATTCCAGCGCCACTCTTTGCGGTCTTCTAATTTGTTCCCAACCCGATACCTCACTTCCGTTTTTGTTGCTCGGGAGCACAGCTCAACTATAAATTGATTTCTCTTTATTAGTGGCCATCTGCTGTTAGCAGGTACTATTTCTTCCCCTGCCCGCCATTTTTCCTTTAAAATGTTTTCATATGCTGCTAAGAAGATCCCGCACGGCACACCGCAAGGCTCTATATTTCATTATTTAGTTGATATGCCGCCAAGCATTTGAATGCTCTTGCGGCCCTCGTTCTAAGAGCACAGCTCTTTCTTTTCACTACGATACTGTTTCAAACCAGCTTTTTGAATTGGACAGGTATCGTATTTGATTTGCGATAGTTTAAGCTGTTGGCATTGTAAATGACATGCCTTTTATTTAAGTTAAAAACTAAAACATAAATGGCATTGTCATTTACAATGCCAATAGCTCAAACTTGTGCAAATGCGAGATATATCAGTGCAAATACTAGGTTTGGGGGACTTTATGGGAATGGCTTTGCCTCAGGGTCCACACAAACTAATTTTACCCCGATGATATCAGATTAGACATTTGCTCCTGCTGTTGCCAGCTTTTCTTTCCAAAATGCTTGTTTCTAAATAGTTTAAACCCACTCCCTCCGACACAATCATTAACGGCTCAGTTCACAGTGAGAACGTTTTTTCCATGTTTATCGATGTTCAGGTAGTCCTGTTGCAGTCTCTCTGGAAATGTTTGTTTGCTACTTTTTAGGTCTCGGCTAGCGAAGGCTGCGCTTGCGCAGTCTCACTCGCGAGATTTAATGACTTGGAGTAGTGGGGCTTGAACCCGCCCCTCTTCTCTCCTCTTCTCCATTGGCTGTCCTCTTAAATGCTGGGCAGCCATTGGAGAAGAGCTTTGTCTCTCCAAACAAGCCCCGTCTCTTTCGGATTCGTGGGCGTGTTTTTTCAATTATTTCTCTTTTTTAACACGCCCATAAGACAGCGAGTCTACGGCATGGCTTGCTCACGCCGCCTACACGCGCCAGTCGGCTCTCTGATTGGTTGGCAACTACCAAATAAGCACTGTGATTGGTGGACCTTGTCAACCAATCGGAGAGCCTACTGGCGCGTGCAGACAGCACGAGCAAGACACGCTGTAGACTCGCGTGGTGCGATGCAGGCATTTCCCCACCCCCCCCATCGGCTGACCCCGGCAGGAAATTTCAAGCCAACATATTCAGTAAAAGCAAGTGTCAGAATTGCTTTAACCCCAGGGAGTCTCATTTGCTGAACGACTAGGATTTAAATCGGGTGAGCTATTTTTTTCAGTGAAACCCAGGACTTGACTCTTTTTATCTGATTATGCCGGAGAAAGGTCCCGAGGCACCACTCCCTCAACTGCAATCTGAGCTAATTCCCCGTTGTGCTTGCATTGGCGCTGTCTCTAAAATAACTATTTGTACGGAGATGCGCATGCGCAGGTTTATGCATAGAGTAGTGGGGGCGTGTTCAGTTCAGAATAGTAGTGTTCGATGTATGATCCTATCAAGGACTCCGTATTCATCTGACGTTATGTATATTTCTGCCCGCTAAACAAAAACCTTCAAGGATGTGGACAAATGGCTCGGAGTCACCGGCACTGGCTATTTGAGGGATGATAATCGTTAAAAGATCACGTCACTCCGGGTACGAATAGTGAAACTACAACTCCCGGTGTGCGTGTAGAAGACGCAGGCTGCAACGCGCCCGTACTGTAGCACAGGGGCTTTCTTGCGGGCGCGTGTCCTTCTTGCCCATTGTGACAGCTATTATACTGCTGCCAGCTGTGAACCAGAGCCGTTCGCTGTGAGCGCGCGCAGCTGCCTAGGTCCGGAGGATGCTGAGGGATGCACGGGGGCTCGGAGCCTATTAAAAGCAGCGCTCGCCGAGACGGAAGCCAGCTCGCAGGTAGGAGAGCACTTCAGACCTCCCGTGTGCTGTGTGAGATGGTCATTTTCACTGAATTCTTTGCACACGCTGTGCATGCAGTCTCCTGTACATCCCTCTCCACGCACCTCATGCCCACACAATCTCTGTTCTTCATACAGATTCCTGTGCGCACATATCCTGTACACACATCGTCCATGCGCACACATCACTTCTGCGCCCCACATCTACGGTACGTTGTTCACAAAGCACTGGTTTGTGCACACCTTCCTGCCTGTCGAACACTCCATCTATGCACAGAGCCCTCGTTCAGAATCTCCCCTTAAGCACATCGCTTTTGTGCAAAAAAATACCCCTTTGCGCTAACTTATACCCGCTCACCCGGTCCTTCCGTGCACACAGTAGTCTAAGAACTTAGAACCCAGAGCGGCTACCTGAAGTGTACCAAGGCCTTTTGTTTCCTAAACACTTTGTGCGTTCAATCCCATTCCTCTTGTGCATAAGCAGCCCTTTGTGCACGGCCCCGGAGTGCGCACATCATTCACATCCCTGCTTTCCCTCTGTACATGTGCGCAAGCCGGCCCTGGACACGGACCCCATGCAAAGCCCACCAGCACAACGCCCTCCCGTGTTAAGGTGCAGTTGTAGCCTCGCTTCACTTGACCCGGTGCGCCTGCACTGTAGGTCCATATGGCGTGTGATATGAGCTGTAAGGCTGTCTGTAACACCCAGGACGTGTTGGTGACCAGGGCATACTGCATTTCTATACAAAGTGCCCCTTGCACTACGAAGGGACTTCTTCTTTTGTTTTGTTGGAGGCTCTGTGTGTGTGTGGGAGGCTCTGTGTGTGGGAGGCTCTGTGTGTGTGTGTGTGGGAGGCTCTGTGTGTGTGTGTGGGTGGCTGTGTGTGTGTGTGGGTGGCTGTGTGTGTGGGTGGGTGGCTGTGTGTGTGGGTGGGTGGCTGTGTGTGTGGGTGGGTGGCTGTGTGTGTGGGTGGCTTTGTGTGTGTGTGGGTGCAAATGCAAAAGGTCTCACATTTGAGAGTAATTAAGCTATTGGCATTGTAAATAACAATGCTGTTTCTTTAAATGTTTTCAAAACAAAAATAATGTCCTGGGCAATGCCAATAGCTGTAACTTTAACAATGCCGAGACCATTGCAATGTAAATGCTTGTTTGTTTTTTCGGTGGGTTGCGGATAACGCCTGGTTTGACTTTTTTGATTTGTTTAGCACGAACTAGACCCAAGGATATCGGGTATCCGAGCGCTTTACATGAGCACCAGTTTCGTTGCAGATGGACACATTCCTTTTTGTTAGGCACAGGGAGATTAAGTGATTTGCCCAGAATCCCAGGATGTTGAGCGTCAATGCCGAGACTCTAACCCGGTTCCCCAGCTTCGAGATCGACAGCTCAAGGCTACATCCTTTTCACTTGCTGTCCATGTTGTCTCCGACACTGAAAGCTGCATATCTAGGGCAGTATCCTGCATGTGACCTCACAAGAAAGCAGCCAGGGTGTAAACTCGGCAGCTGACTTTTCTGTCTATAGCTTGAGATATCCTTCTCTAACGTACCTTTTTTGATAATTTCGGAGGGTTAAGGCCGTGTGGGGAAACGACACTTAGTGTTGAAAGATGGTGGTGTTGCTGTCATTGAGAAGCCCAAATATCCGCCGGCACAAACCGTGCCTCTCTGCTCGTGTGGTTTATTTAGAATGTGTACAAACCAGCATACGTCGCCTACCTTCTCCTTTAGGTGTTTACACCCCTCTTATGTATACTTTTCTACTTCACTCCAGTACACAAAGGAGGACACATAGGATTAAAGATTTGTCTAAACGTCTCGCTATTTCGATCCACTGGCAAACAATGGTTGCATACATACACGCATTGCGCTGGTTGAAAGCATTTTTCCAAAGCCGCTTTTCTTTTGGCTAGGAGGGCTTGACCCTGTGATGTGCAGTTACTGTGAAATGCTTGACATTTGAGCAGGAGATATTCAAGCTTTAAATTATTTTTTGTGATGCAGCAATCTTTTTACGTAAGCATTTCTGTTTGAAATGTGTAATGCCATAGTGTTACAGTAGATCCCCCAACTTTGAAGGCAACAGGTATTTTATTTTGTTAGTTAATTACAACAAACACTATTGTTGGCACACTGTCGGGGAAATGCACAAGATCGCTTTTCTAGGGCAAACAAAATGAGCCGCCAGTTCATGCTAGGGCACCTTGCTCCCAACCTGCCGCTCATCACTCAAGAACTGCCTGTGTAGATGTTTTTTTTTTGTCATAATTTTTTATTGGAGATGGAGAGGCAATTTCATAGGATACAAAACACTATAGTATATCATAAATCAGTATGTGACAAATAATATACATCTCTAATTTAATACAGAAGGGGAAAAAAGAAGGGAGAAGGGGGAAAAAGCTATATATAGGGAGGGAAAGAAAAGAGAATTAGAATTTCAGGAATTGCGAAGAAAGGGGGACCACACTTGCTGGAATATTTTTTCTTGGTCTTGCATCCTGTATATTACCTGTTCATAGGATACTGTCTATCATCGCAACCATCCAGTCCTCTTTGGAGGGAGGGCTAGGTGATTGCCATAATCTTAAAACACATAGTTTAGCAGTAGAAAGTGCAGCGTGTAAGTTGACTCTGAGGTCGTGGAATAGTGGGAAATCTTCTAAAGTCATGTAGCAAAATAGTGGCAGGTGTGAGGGAGTGAAAGAGTAATAGTTTCTAATAGTGTAGCTCCTATTTGCAGCCAAAATTGTTTTATAAAAGTACATTCAAAAATTATATGCAGGAGGTCACAATTTGCTCCAGAGCATCTCCAACACCTAGAATGCGATAATAATCCAGCTCGTTGCAACTCTAAGGGAGTCCAATGCCAATCATGTAAAGTCTTAAAAACACAGAACTTCATTCGTGCTTCACGAATGCCCTTATCCAGGGCTTACAATATGTCTGGATAGGTATCTTCGTCTATGGTGATATGAAGCTGTTCCTGCCATTTATCACGGAGAGTAGCAAGAAGTGGCTGCGAATATAAATGGTTAATCAGAGATCTATATAAACCTGACATGGCACCTTTATGTCGACCCCCCCCCCCCCCCCCCCCCCAAGTGCAAAGAACTCAGAATCTGCGAAGTTTGTAGTGTCCAAGGGAAAAGGCCAAGAGATCTTTTTTTCTTGTCAAAATTATTTTATTGAATTCACAAATGTTAATGAAAACGCTGAATTAAAGCAGCAAAAGTATAGGAGAGTGATACAGTTGTCAAGTATGATACACATGAATTCGACAATTGTGAGGGGGAGCCAGAGCCAGTGTAATGAGTTGGCAAAAAGCCAGGTGGGGGAGGTAGCAGGAGGGGAAAGAAAAGGGAAGGCGGCTGAGCAAATCAATCCATCATATCATTTTGTAAACCTCACTACTTGCCCATGAGGGTCTCAAGGCGCTGGGGGTGGGTAATGCTGCTACTGCTCAAAGCTAGGTCTTGAGGAGTCTTCTGAAGGTCAGCAGGTCTTGGGTCTGCCGTAGGTGGGTGGGGAGGGTATTCCAGGTCTTGGCGGCGAGGTGGGAGAAAGATCTGCCGTCGGAGGTCGCTCTTCGGATGTGGGGGACGAGGCAAGCGGAGGTGTAGAAGCTGAGACGTCTGAGGTACGCTGGTCCGGTGTTGTGGAGTGCCTTGTGGGTGAGGAGCTTGAAGGTTATCCTCTTATTGACGGGGAGCCAGTCCAGGTCTCAGGTGGGGTGTGATGTGGCTGCCGCGAGGGATGTCGAGGATCAGGCGTGCCGAGGCTTTCTGGATGCGTTGCAGCCGTCTCAGGAGTTTGGCCGAGGCTCCTGCATAGAGGATGTTTCCGTAGTCCAACCTGCTGCTGACGAGGGCATGGGTGACTGTTCTTCTCGTTTCAGTGGGGATCCGCTTGTAGATCATGCGGAGAGTGTTGAAGCAGGAGGAAGAGACTGCTTTGACCTGCTTAGTCATGGAGAGGGTGGAGTCAAGGATGACCCCTAGGTTGCGTGCGTGGTCGGTAGGTGTTGGAGCTGTTCCCAGTGCGGTAGGCCACCAGGAGTCGTTCCAGGCCGAAGGGGTGGATCCGAGGATGAGGACCTCCAGTCTTGTCGGAGTTCAGCTTCAGTCAGCTGTTCCTCATCCATTCGGCGACGGTCTTCATTCCTTCGTGGAGGTTGGTTTTGGCGGTGTGGGGGGTCTTTGGTGAGGGAGAGGATCAGCAGGGTGTCATCGGCATAGGAGATGATGATGATGATGAGGTCCTGCAGTCGGGCGACGTGAGCGAGAGGTGCCATGTAAGATGTTAAACAGCGTTGGGCTGAGTGATGAGCCCTGGGGTACGCTGCAGATCTCAGTGGCTTCGGAGCGGAAGGGGGGGGGGGGAGGCTGACGCTCCTGTGTTCTGCCGGAGAGGAAGGTGGTGGTCCAGTCCAGGGCCTTCTCTTGGATCCCGGTGTTGTGGAGGCATGATCATAGTGTGTGGTGGCAGACCGTGTTGAAGGCGGCTGACCGGTCCAGGAGGATGAGGGCCTCTGTTCCACCGTTGTCTAGCAGGGTCCTGATGTCATCGGTGGCGGCGATGAGGGCAGTTTCGGTGCTGTGGTTGCTGCGGAACCCGGACTGGGAAGGGTCCAGGATGCTGTTCTCCTCGAGGTAGCTGGTCAGTTGTTTGACGGTCTTCTCGATGACCTTGGCCGGGAACGGGAGAAGGGAGATGGGCCTGCGTTGCTCTTCCTCACCCGCACTTGTGGTGCTCTTTGCTCGCTCCCTCTCCCGCCCATGTGTGTGTTCTGCCCCCGTTGCTCTTTCACCTGTGTTCTCCTACTTTTGAGGCTTCTCCCCACCTGTCCTGTTGCATCATGCTCCGTCCTCCATGTTTCTTCATGGCCTGCCCCTTCCCAAACCACTTCTGCAACCCTCTTCAATCCATGTTTTTTTTTAAAGCACTTTCACACAATCCATCTCGAATTGGTAAATTAAAGTGTCCTTTTGTAGGTGCATTGGTTTTTTTTTGTTGGTTTTTTTTCCATATAGAATTTTGTAACTTTATTTTTTTATTTTAGCCATGTACAGAAGTGGAGATGCTGTACTACAGCACTGCTAAAAAAAACATTAGCAAAGCCAATGGGTCTTTTATAGGTGAGACCATTTTGGCTTTGCCGATCCTTGTTTTCATTTCTGATAGAGGCATTCCAACGGGAAGTCAAACTGGCCCTCTTTCTTATTAATACCCGTCAAGTCTCTCTCTAATGGTTGGATTTATCAGGCATGTTATGACTTATCCGAATCCCTTTGTTGCAACTTATGGGTTTGTCCAAAATAGACTCCTTTCCGTGCATCAAAAGTAAAGTAGGCTTACAAAAGTTTGAACTTGTAGTTTGGCAGTATGCTGTTGACACAAGTTTTGACTCCTGCCACTACACAACCTGTTTTTAACTGACCACAGACCAGCCAGAGCACTACGTAGTATTTCTTCTTGTTTGCACTAGCTTGGCCGGTAACAAAGGAACCATTGTAAGGTGTATGTTACATGAGTGCCTTTGTTGGCAGGAGTAGGCTGGGCTGCTATCTGTTACTATTGTGCACAGTTGATTCTCTGCTTCCTTCTCTTTGAAATTGCCATAGCGGCAAACCGGTTTTTGCTGCAAACATGTTTCAACCACATCCTTAAAGTTCAAGCATTGTGTCAATAATGCACCATTTATGGAGAAAATAACCCCGTTTACGTTTAGCTTGATATCAAAAAAGAAAAGTCTGCAGAGCTAAATGCAAATAACGGGTCTTAAGTGGTTCAGCCTTTGGACACTTCTACAAGATGCGGTTTGTGGCTGTTGTCAGGTTGGCTGTCTCTGTTAGGGTAGTTGCTTGTGACGTGCAGTGAATAGCTTCATGTAGCAGTTCTGCAAACTTCTAATGACGGTCCAACAAACAGTAACCGGTTATGGTGGTGTCGGGTATAGTTGTTCTGTCAGGGACTACCCAGACATTGAGTTGATGAAAGATGAACTTGTTCGTTTCCAACGGTTCATGGGGAAGTGCATGAAAGTAGAATGCAGCTATCCTTAAAAGTGTGGCAGGATCAGGGTTGCGCCTGTCAGGCAGTGAAGTCGCGTCCTTGAGCATTAGCAGTTTTACCAGATGACCATAATGGAACAACGGACCGCTGTTTAAGCAGCAGGAGGCTACTGGAGTTCTGACAACTGGACCCTGGGTGCTGGGCAGCAGTGCAGTAGTGTAATACTAAGCAGGGCTGCCACAACTACAGGCTTTGGTACAAAAAAATGGCCTAGTAAAAGGCAGTTAAAATTCACAACAATCTTATTTTTCTGATATGCTCCATGAAGCAAAATAATCTCACCAGATAATATTCTTTTATGCAAAGTAAAACCAAGACCTACGGTCTTTCTGATAAAGTTGTTGTTCAAATTAAAGGTAAGAGGGGTTGGGAGAGGGCTGGGATGTCTGGTACAGCTTTGCATACATTTGTCCAGTAGCTTTTGCGGAAGGGGTGGTTGATTTTGGTAGGTTGCATGTTCTAAAATGAATCTACCCTTTTTTTTGTAATCCGTATAGCTTTAATTTCAAGGGATAGTGATCATTGAAGTTTGCCTAATGCAGCAAGTCCAGTGCCCTGGCTGTGCTGTCGAATTAATAGCTGTGAGCCAGATGGAGGTTGTTGTGGCACGAGGTAGCTTGTGGAAGGTGATGTTCCAGAATCCTCTGCCTTTTTTTTTTTTTTTTTTTTTTTTTTGTCTTCAAATTTATATAGCGCAAACTCGACCCGAAAGTATTGGAGCTCTTTAGATGAGCACCAGTTGTGTAACACAAGGAATTGTTTTGGGTTGGTAGTCATGGGGAGAGTAAGTGATTTGCCCAGAATCACTGGATGTGGAGTCGACCCCGAGGCTCGAACCTTGGTTTCCCAGCACCAAAGTCGGCAGCTCTAGCCGTGAACCAAATCCTCTTTGGTGTATGTTAGGATAGGGTGGGTAGGAAGTGTATGTTGGCAAAAGGGTTGCTTGGACTAAAGGTCGCAAGAATATTAAATTGAAGTCGGAGGGAGAAAGAGTGGTTGGTGCATGACTTTGGTCATGAGATGCAAGATATGGAGGTTAGATAGTTTCACAGACTACCTACAAAGCCGTGGATGAACCCAATTGAGGGGATAACCCTTCTTTTAGTAGTTGAATGAATAGCTTCAAGCAAGTACAGTCCTTTGATTCTCTTGCTGTGAAAATTGTGTGTGTATGTGTATATGTATATGTGTGTGTATGTGTATGTATATATGTGTGTGTGTGTGTGTGTATATATATATATATATATATATATAACCTACTGGCGGTCGCCAGTAGGTAGTTGTAGTTAGGACCACGTTTCCATAGGAAATCCGCAACATTCTATTTTGAATAACTTTGGCGCCAGTCGACGAATCCTCGCGAATTTTTCAAAATAGGTGGGGCGCTACGCTCCGCTCCTACCCTGAAAGTCTCGGGGGGATTCGTCAAGCGGGGGCTGAGATAAAAGGGGGGTCCCAAAACGCGTTTTTCCCATGCATTTTTCCATAGGACCTTTAGACACAGCTACAGCCCGAACGGCTGAACAGAATTACTAGAAATTTGGCAGAGAGGTAGTCCTCAGGTCAAGGAAGTGCCTTTTGTAGGTTTGGTGTAAATCTGTTCAGTAGATTCTGAGAAAATAGCCTTTAAATCAATATATATATCTGAGCCAGCTTACGGTGCGCTTACGGTACGCGTACGGTGGCGTGCGCGAGCTCGATTCTGATTGGCTCTTAGATCTTAGTAAACATTCGAATCGGCCGAAACCAGGAAGCGGCGGCCACCATTTTCTCTCTCGCACTGAGAGTGTGGATTAAAATACAAAGCACAAAAACATGTAAAGGGGCTGTTTGGACAGCTCCAAAACACCTAGCCATGTTGAGGGAGTCCCCAAAGATCCCCCAAGGCCAAAAACGGAATTTTTATTTTTTCGCTAATTTCGCCGATTACGCTTACCGTACATTATCCACACACTCCCCACCCCGTGTGCAAATGTTGCCCGAAGGGCACCATTTGTGCATGGCTTATAAGAGGTGTGAAAAATTTAAATATTACCTTTCAAAACGAAGTGCATCATATGTCCTCCATGTGCGCACGGTGCGCGAAGCGCATCGTGCGTACATGGCCCATCTAGCGTAACGTTGGTGCGCGCAGCGCACCGCGTGCCCACCGTGCGTGCACGGCACTAACTGCGTAAAGTGAGCGCGCACGGTGCGCGAAGCGCACCGTGCGCGCACGGAACGAACTGCGTTAAGTGGGCGCGCACGCCACGAATGGCGTAAAGTAACTTAGCATTTAAAAAACCGTACAAATTCACTGAAAAAACCATAGGTTTCACACACGTTATAGTTAGGAATTAGCATTTAAAAAACCTTGCAAATTCACTGAAAAAACCATAGGTTTCACACATGTTATAGTTAGCGGAAATTTTACTGATAAAAAACCAATGAAATTCCCCCGTTATAGTTAGTGCAGGCAACTATAACTCACGCGACCGCAATCTTCTGCTGATGACATATGTGTCTTTATGAAAAAAAAATATTTGTAATATATGTATAGCTAAAAATTTATGGAAGAAGACATGGGCAAATAAGTGTCTAAATACAGTATTAGCATCAGCAGAGGATTGCGGTCGCGTGAGTTATAGTTGCCTGCACTAACTATAACGGGGGAATTTCATTGGTTTTTTTATCAGTAAAATTTCCGCTAACTATAACATGTGTGAAACCTATGGTTTTTTCAGTGAATTTGCAAGGTTTTTTAAATGCTAATTCCTAACTATAACGTGTGTGAAACCTATGGTTTTTTTAGTGAATATATATATATATATATATATATATATATATATCTCCAAAACCAGAGAGCTGCCCTCCTTGCGGAAGCCACACACCAGAGGTACGTTTTCACCGCTTTTATTGAAGAAAGCTGCAGCATGGAATCGGGACACTTCCAACCATCTTAAGCGCCCGACGCGTTTCGTGCAACCCTGCACTTAATCATGGGTGAACACAGTCTTTGGCAGCGCATGACAATTTATACAGCACCTGATAGTCATTGTAGAGAGGAGGCCCCGTCGCGAAGGGGTCTCATGCTGGCAACCGGTGGTGCTTTGCTGTCAAGAGACTTGAGGAGGCGCGAAGAGAGTTCTACAGTGCGGTATGTTATACAGTGACTCTTTCCAAACCCACTTGGATTTTAATAGAAGGTCGAATTTGCTGGCAGGGCATCGCTGCTCACTCGAGAAAGAAAATAGCACTACAAAGGGCAGCAGGCAATGCGCCTGTGAACTCCCACTGAGGCGGGCCCTACAATGACTATCAGGTGCTGTATAAATTGTCATGCGCTGCCAAAGACTGTGTTCGCCCATGATTAAGTGCAGGGTTGCACGAAACGCGTCGGGCGCTTAAGATAGTTGGAAGTGTCCTGATTCCATGCTGCAGCTTTCTTCAATAAAAGCGGTGAAAACGTACCTCTGGTGTGTGGCTTCCTCATAGAGGGCAACCCTCCCCCCCCCCCGCCTTCCCTCCCCCGGCAAAAGTGCCCCTCATCTCACCAATCATAAGTTGTTCCCGAACACAATACCACCAACCGAATTTAAAAAATCAGCCCCACCTGTAAACCTGATTTTTTAAATTCGGTTGGTTTCACATGGTAAGGCAAAAATGCACGTATCGCTGCACGCAAGCATGGAGTCTTTGCAAAGATATCAGGTACGCATGGGAATACAGAATTATGACTAACAGGAAGAAGGGAGGAAACAGTACCATAGGGTAACTTTGCATAAGGGCTGTAAGTGATGTAATTGGGGTCACGCTTGTTACGTTTTAACATGTAACATCGGAATGACAAACATGCAGGTAGCAGATTAGTTAAACACTTTAATGATGAATATTAAGTTACAGAGAGAGCTGTATAATTTTTGAACTGTTTCATTACACCCTGAGGGCATGTGGAGCACGGGAGAGAATTTTAAGTTTGTGTCTATTATTTAGGAAATGTTGCATTTTTAAAAAAATTAGGGAAGGTTGGTTGGGATATTAGTTTCTATGTAATGGTATACTGCTTTAGGTTTCAAGCAATGTGGTTGATATGTACTTTTTAAATTTTAATTATAGATACCCCTGATGAAGGTTAAATGAACCGAAATGCATTGGGTAATATGATTGGGATAACTTGGCGGATTCGGAGTTCCCAAAAGTCCAAGAATAGGCCCGGATAGGCAATTCTGGAATAATTAAAATGCAGAAGGAAATGAACTTCGCACCTCTGACGTGAAGGATTAACTTGGATAAAGAATTAATAAATATGGTTGAAACTTGGAATTACTAAGGTGAAGGTGTGTTAATTTGAATACCGATGTTCATAAGGCTGTGCAACTCTTATCGTGACCCGCAAACCGCGGGCCACAACTTTTTTCACGCTCATGAGAAATTGCGACGGGAACGGAGCAAAGCACGAGTGCTGTTCGCTAAATTTGAAACAAACGTACCAAGGAATATAATGTTGAAAGAAGGGTGTGCTTCAGATCTTTATTTAGTTGAAACTTTCAAAAGTGCTGCCACAGCTTTTGCCGGCCTAGCGCAGGCGTTCACGTGAGCGCGCGCAGCCGCCATCTTTCAGCGCCCGGTCGTCGCGTGCCTCTGTCTTGCTCGCCCCTCCCCCTCCGCAAAACGTGTCTCGCGGCCGTGCGTCTTCTTTCATGTAAGTTTAGTTGTGACTGTTCATTTGACAGAGCCATGTAGAACTGTGTGCGCCAATGCTTGTTTTTAATGGTACGTGGTTGTGGCTGCTTTGATGTCTTCCCACCGCAGAATAAGCTTAGATCCGTAATTACGGATGCGAAACTCCATACACTTAATCCAGCAACACCTTTCGCGCGGCCAATGCTTGTTTTTCTAGAGGCAGCATTATACAACTCACAAGTGGCGGTGGCCATCTTAGGTGTAGCTAAAACAGTCACCGTCCAATAGAAGACTAACGGCACCTTACTCCTTCTCCAATTGGCTGATTCCCTACACTGATAGCCATTAACCAACAAGCCGCACCTTTGATTTAAGGCTGCCGTGCGCGCACTAGCTCCCAAAACAGAAACATCGGGTTCTTGTGATTTTTGTTTTCATAGCTACCATGCATTCTCACAATTACCCGGATAGCCTCACCTCTGCAGTAACCGAGTTTTTCACTGGGTTTGCACCCACTCGTGCCAGATCCACGGCGCTCATTTTTCTGTTTTCTGCCGGATGCGGGAGATAATAGTGCAAGCTCAGCCTTCCTTATAACTGTGTATGTTTCTTTGACCAATTGGGCTGCAGTACTAGAACACTCGGGCCTTTTGTACTGAATGGCTCTGTAATGGGCGTTGACCTGTTGTGTACTGAATGGCTCTGTAATGGGCGTTGACCTGTTGTGTAAGTGAAACACGCTGCTGTTGCATTAATATCCAGGAAGTGGCAGAGTGCCTTGAAGCGTGTGCAGCAGAACGCCCTCTTCAATATTTAATACAAAACCGGCCCAAAAGAGACTGCAGATGTATCTGACATAATTTGTCTTACCCTTTTGACTCGCAACAATTTTGTATTCAATCTGTGATCAAGCAGCGCTTTTCGCAAGGCCATGCATTTGGCATCAATCGTCATGTAGCTCCATGTCGCTCCTAGTGCCTCTCTTCCAGCCTAGTAAAGAACTAGAACGTGTTTTTGGTAAAATACACATAAGAGACGATCAGATTTTTTTTTTTTTTTTTTTTTTGAGAAACCTCCATTTGTGCTGTTGGAGTAGCTGAGCTATTTCCTCTCTTAATGACTGTACACCGCATCCTCCTTTCGCACCCCCCACGAACGTCATTGATGTATATCTATAAATATAAATTTTATTTAACTCTTCCAAAATTCCTTTCAAGTGATACAGGCTGCATGAAAATGGTACCTTTAGGTTTTATCTGCCCAGAGTTTGTTTATTTATTTATGTATTTTGAAAGACCTTTATTTTGCACAGCTGAGTCATAGTACAGTATACATTTGCCTCCCATGCTGGTCGATTAAGGAGACATTAAACCTATGCTGCCAGACAGATTGACACAGCCATTCAGCCGGTAACCCGGGGGTCCGGCGGCGTTGTACATGGTGTTGTTGGTACAGTCTTTAGATAAGTATCTTGAGAAATTACAAGTCTATGGTTTTCTGCTTTTACCTTTTTCCTTATTCTTAATAGCGGCAACAGTGGTGACGCAGTGTTCCAGCCTGCAATGCGGCTGCTGCGGTTGTCCCCCAAGCCCAGATTGAGAATTGTCCTAAGTGTCGTGGCTAATCGTTAACGTGGGGGCCCCCGGGCCGTACAGTGTCAGCGTCGTGCTCTCAACGCTGGCCGGAGCGCCGCAGTAGTGGTTTAGTATAGCTCACAGAGGCATGAGAGTTGACCCTGAAGTGTGGCGAGGCTAGCCTACAGTTTCGCAGTTAGGGTCCATGCGCGGGGCGTATGGTGCGTGTCTATCCCCCTAGCGCTGCGCCCCTGAGGTCGCCGGGTGTCGGGGTTCTGTCCAGTGATATCTGCCCAGAGTTTATGCACTGTTGCTGCTAGAGGTATTGACTGTAAGGGGCTTGGAGCCCGTCCGTTGCTTGCCATTCGTTGGCTTCATTATCACTCCTATTTGCTGCCTTCTAATTGGCCAGTGTTTGCCGATGTCATCTTTTTTGTTTGGCGCATGTACCAAATAATAATTTATTTACTTTGATAAGGCTCCTTCCTTCCACTGCTCTTCCGTGTGAATTCTTCCCTCCCACCTCCACAATGCAGTTGCTTCTTCCCTCCACTTCCCCCGCCATAAGAAAGAAAAAAAAAAGTTGCTTTGATGCAGTCAGCACTGGTTGTATCATCATAGCACTTTTTATACCACCTTGTTGCTTCTCACCCTTACATTGTCCCTGTTGCTCACACCCACCCGCCCTAAGAAAAAACAAGCATTGGCATAGCCAATAGGTCTTGCCTTTGGGACCTTCTAAGTATTTAGTTATGCAGCACAATATCCTTGGTGCAACAACAACTGTTGCATGGCAAAACACTTATAAGGTCCCAAAGGCGAGACCTATTGGCTATGCCGATGCTTTTTTTTTTTTATGTAGTGGTACAGTCCATTCATGTGAAGGGATACCACTACAGAGTTTTTAAGAGCATGGTCTTGGTGCCAAAAATGTATAGAGTGCATACAAAAAACGAGCATTGGCATAGCCAATAGGTCTTGCCTTTTGGACCTTATAAGTGTTTAGCGATGCAACCGGTGATGTTGCACCAAGGATATTATGCTGCATAACTAAATACTTATAAGGTCCCAAAGGCGAGACCTATTGGCTATGCCGATGCTTTTTTTTTTTTATGTAGTGGTACAGTCCATTCATGTGAAGGGATACCACTACAGAGTTTTTAAGAGCATGGTCTTGGTGCCAAAAATGTATAGAGTGCATACAAAAAACGAGCATTGGCATAGCCAATAGGTCTTGCCTTTTGGACCTTATAAGTGTTTAGCGATGCAACCGGTGATGTTGCACCAAGGATATTATGCTGCATAACTAAATACTTATAAGGTCCCAAAGGCGAGACCTATTGGCTATGCCGATGCTTTTTTTTTTTTATGTAGTGGTACAGTCCATTCATGTGAAGGGATACCACTACAGAGTTTTTAAGAGCATGGTCTTGGTGCCAAAAATGTATAGAGTGCATACAAAAAACGAGCATTGGCATAGCCAATAGGTCTTGCCTTTTGGACCTTATAAGTGTTTAGCGATGCAACCGGTGATGTTGCACCAAGGATATTATGCTGCATAACTAAATACTTATAAGGTCCCAAAAGCGAGCCCTATTGGCTATCACAATGCTTGTATTGTTAGGCACAGGGATATTAAGTGATTTGCCCAGAATCATTCTGTGTCATTGCCGAGACTTGAACCTGGTTCCAAAGATTCGAGGTCGAACGCCCTAGCCATTGGGCCAACTCTTCTCCTTACTGCAGAAGGGTCTTGTCTCTGTGCAGTTGTGAGCACCGGCTTGTTTATTGAACTCGTAGCAAACTGGTAGCTCTTTAGGGGCCATGGGAGACTGAAGGTGGCAACTCAGCGACGTCTCCAATCATTTGCAATGCAATAGTTCTCGCATTTGCAAGAGTTTAGGCTGTTGACTTTGTATATGACCATGCCTTTTATGCTTTAAAAACCAAAACTTAAATAAAAGGCATTGTCCGTTACAATGCCACTAGCTCATACTCTCGTAAATGCGAGACCTATTGCATTGCAGATGCTGGTTTGCTCTGTCCCTCCCAGTCGCATGCTCTTTTTGTATGCATCTCTATAATGGTACCTCAAACATCGGTTTTGGAAAGTTAAATTATAGAGTGCAAAGGTTTGAGTGATTCATTGTGTTACAGTCAAGTACAACGTAATAGGTGCATTTTTGTTACTTCCTTGGAAGAAGGTGGTGAAGCCACTATATGGCACTTCCTGAGGACCCCATCCCGACCTGGATTGTGCAGGAATTACTCATGACTTTCTTTACTCCCCCTCACTCCACGCACCTGCATGTGCCGCACAAATTCTTTATGCAGAAGAGGTGGCCACACATTTGAAAGTTATTAAAATTAGACCGCCGTTTCACCGGCCTACTGAGCAGCTGTGTACTATGTTAAGAGGGGTCCTCATTCGGCAGCTGTGTAGTGTTGGAGGGGGGGGGGGGTTCCACACAGCAGCTGTGTACTGTTGGGGGTGGGGAGTGTCCATGCTCGGCAGCTGTGTGCTGTTGGGGGGGGTCCACGCTCAGCAGCTGTATACTGTTGGGGCGGGGTCCACGCTCAGCAGCTGTATACTGTTGGGGCGGGGTCCACACTGAGCAGCTGTGTACTGTTGCGGGGGGTGAGGTCCATGCTGTGTACTTTGGGGGGGGGGGGTGCGGGGGTCCACGCTCGGCAGCTGTGTACTGTTGGGCGGGGGTGCGAGCCCACGCTCTGCAACTGTGTAAATGGGTCCAGCAAACCCCATCTAGCTTCAGAAAAGGTAGGGTACTACATGCTAACCATTCCCTCCCCTCCCTCCACATTCTGCCAGCTGGGATTGTCCTGGCTAGCACTCCTGTGGCGGCCTGAATGGAAATGAGTTACTCTGCCCTAAGTTGGTAGGATATGGCCCAGGCGTGGGTCCCTTGCTCACTTGGCCACTAGATTCAAGCTAGCTTGGCTGAGGGGTGTTACCCCGAAACCAGTCCCAGGATGCTTGTTTCCCGTCCAGCAAAGAACTGGCTTGGCATTTCGGGCTGGACTGTTCCCAAGAACTGGCTTGGCATTTTGGGCTGGACTGTTCCCAAGAGGAACAGAGTTAAGACTGATTTGCCTATAGCTGGATCTGAACGGGGTGGCAAAGTGAGCAAATGAACGATCATGGATTCAACCCACACCTGTGACTGGGGGTGAGAGTCTGAAAAGTTTCAGCGTTCCGTCCCTAATCTTGTGTTTGCTTTGGAAATGGGAGGACAGACTAACCTGTCTGGGTAAAGGATTCTTTTCTATATTGACAAAGCCCAGGCCATGTACTCGATGCATAGACTAGATCAGACCCTCCCTCTGCATGGGTTTGGATAGACTGGCCAATCAAACAATGTATGTGCAACGCTGGAGATGCTGGTTGTCATTGAAGTGGGATGTATGGGGTAAAGAATACTGCACGGGAGTTTAGACCAGACACCATATTACAAACTGGGTTCCCTGGTCAGCATCCCCCACCCCACCCCATTTTAACTAGGTCCGCCATGCACAGACTGGGACAGTGGGCCCTATTACAGTGAATGCACAGACTTGTGCCTGCTGTCCGAACCGAGAATTCATGAAAGGCAGACTGTTTGAAGCTGCCAGTCCTCCTTTCAATGAGGTAGCGACCTGCCCCCCTTGTCCCTCCCCCCCCCCCCCCCCCCCCACATTTTCAAAAGAGGGGAATAGAGCTCTCACTGCAGTGACAGAGTATCACTGTCTGTGGGGTGATTCTTGAGGATTCACTGGCACCCTTGTATCATTCTTGTAAGGGGCATCCGAGGGTGGAGGAAGAGTTGGCCTCTATACCCATGTCTATAAATTGAACTTGGAACAAAGGATTCTCCCATTTGGACGAGGCACACCCGATTGAGATTGCAGTGGCACACATTGGGCACCAGTGAGATTGAGTGCCCTGGGGTTGAAGGTGGGTGCTAAAAATGGACACACTGAGTTGCGTCCCTGTAGGAGAGTAGGGTCTGCTTTCTATGTTCACCCCCACTTTTTGCTTTTTGCTTTACTGGTTTTCGACTTGGATGTGGCTGTGGGCCTGCTAATCAGACCCACAGCCCTGCTGTTCTCTCTCTAAATTAATACTATGTACTTTAGGTGCATAACCCATTTGGATAGGATCACCTTATTGGCCCCTGTACAGTGTACCCTAGGTACCCAGGGCATAGGTGTACCCTAGGCCTACCAGGGGCTGCAGCATGTATTATGCCACCCCTGGCCTGGCCTTCCATTTTGACACAACTGGCTGATCACTCAGCTGGGGCAAGGTCGTGTAATCACCCCTTGCTTAGGTGTAGTATTCCTATACCTAACTTACATATAGACACATGTGTACCTATAAGTCACTCCTATGGCAGGCCTTGACAATCCTGGAGGCAGAGTGCTTGGTAACATGTGAGATGGTGCTCTAGCATGAGCTGAGCCTGTCTGCAGCTTTCGGAACCTTGTCCTTATAGCTGTTCTATGATATAGCCTACCATATACTCTTAAAGTGCCTTATCTTAAACGGTTATGGTAACTATGGTTTGGCTTTATCAAAACATGTCGTGTAAGGTGTCTAACACTAGGGAATAATACCCCCATGCCATTTCTGGACATGAGGATATTATTCCCCCCTTCTAGAGGGAAAGACATGTTAAAATCATACTTCACTGTTAGCCTCTGACCAAAGCCTCAGCATCACAAAATGGATGCTGCTGCCACGACACAAGTCTGACCTCCTGCAGCTGGGAGTGATCCCAGCCAGGGAGGCCTGGACAATAGGTTTCCTGCTTGGGGAGGTGCTAGCACCTCCCCAGACAGCCTTTAGTGTATTGGGGCAGGGTGGGCTGAAAGGAATGAGACATGCCTGGGGCACACAAGGTGTTCCTTGCATAGTCCAGTTCAAACCGGCGCTGGGGCACTCCAGCCCCAGCTCTGGCGCGAAACTGGACAAAGGGAAGTGGTTGTAACCACCCCCTCCCAGGTCCCACCCATAAGGCGTGACCTAGCAGGTATCCCAGCCCCCCAGATTAGTATAAGAGTGGGAGTTGGGCCTCAAGACTTTAGATTATCCTGAACCTGCAAAACTGAACAGAAACTCTGGACCTTCGACATTCGACGAAAGAAGAAGACTGAAGAATCTCCCTTGTAGCCAAGGAGTGGCTACCCTGTGCAAACAGGCACCATCAAGAGACTACCCTTTGCTTTGCGACCGTTCTACGAGGAACCGACTGCAGAGCCCGACCAGAGCCTTGACTTCCAGACTTCTCCGACCCTCATCCACATCTGCAGCAGAGCTGAGATCTGTGGAGGCGACGAGCGACGTGGGACCGGCTACCTGGGAAAAGTGGCTAGTAACTTACAGCGCAGCTTCTGAGGTACCCTCGAAGTTGTGCACCGGGGATTGAGAAGCCCCAACCCCAAGCACCATCTGCACCGAAGACCAGCCCCCCCACACTCCACGAGTCCTGCGTGGGGCCCTTCAGCATTTTCCTGCTTGCCGCGTCTGTCCGGTTGCTTGCCCGCTGGCTAGTGGCCTCTGTGACGACGCATCCTGAAATCTTCTGCGCTGGTTTGGCTCCTCCAGACTGGCTCCCGCTTCTCTGCAAAGAAGAAGCACCCCAGACCTTCCTGGTCTGCACCAGAAGCAAGTCCTTTGTTCTTCGTGGGTTCCGCTTGCCAAGGCTTGGTGAGTCCTAGTCCAACTTCGCCGCCGCCGACAGCAAGAGCCTTCGTGGGACAGCTCGCCTCCTGGTCCTGGTCGTCCTCGACGCTTCCTGGTCCTCCTGGCTGCAGCGACAAGCTTCACCTTCACCTGCAATCTTCACGACATCGCCTGGTTCCTTCCTGGTTCCACGTGGTCACTGGCTAGTGACCTTGACTCTGTCCCTTCTGCTTGCAGGTTTCTTCTCTTCTAGATCCCAGCCTTGGGATCCACCGGACACTCTTCCCTGACTGCCTGTCAGCATCTTTCTTCAGGCATCCATAGGAGTCGACGACGAAAACGACGCATCTTCACCCCTATGCACCCGCAGCCTGTGGGCTAGGTAACTTGGGTACTCCGGTGCTCATCAGGATAGTGACTATCCTAGTGTCTAGTTTTCAAGTCTCAACTTCCTAGCTACTCCGGAAGTGTCCTAAATCTACCGTTTTCTAAACTGTACTATTGCTATTGACTTTTACGCATTACGCGTGAGTGTTTCCACTCTGCACACGAATCCCGTGGGCCTCCCACTTCCTAACTAACGCTAGTGTAGTGTAGCCCCAGCGATTCCCTAGGCCTAGGCCTATTCTATTTCCGTGACAGTGGTTCTTATACCACTTACTTAGTATATGGTTTGCGTGGCCCCTAGGGCCTAACTGTATTACTTACCTGTGTGACTTAATGTATGCATAAATAAGACTGTGTTGTACTTACCTCTAATCTCATAAAGAGTGCTGAGGGTTGCTTAGAATAAATACACTTTATTTTATATATATATCTGTTGTGGTGTCCTTTCATTTGGTATTCAAGGGATTATATATGGTATCACAGCTGGCTTCACATGCCATTCAGAGTTTAGCCTAAGACTGCTCTTGTCCATGCTACCACTAGGATAGCTGGTCTATAAGGTTGACTTTACAACCAATCACCATAAGGGTATTTGGACTGATATAAGGTGTACACTATAACTAGTGATATCATACATCAGGCCAACTTCTCACAGTCCCCAGCATTGAAGATATGGTTTAGCCATTGGAGCCTCGTTTCAGAAATGGTGTCCTGTTCCGCTCCGCTCAGCAGCGTACCCGTAAGTATGTGCACTGTATCACATGAGATGTGCGGTTTTCAATGCACAAATATGTGCATTATATAATGGTGGACCGGCTCCTTGAAGCTGCGAATCCGCCTCTCACTGGCGAGTGCCACCTAGACTCTGTTTCAGAGGGTGGAAGCGGAACCCCCCTGCAGGTGGGTGCAGTGAGTGAGCGCACAAGCCAGGTATTGTACACCACATAGAGGTGGCACAGTGTACCCACTCCACCCCCACCCCCATGGCGTTCTCTGTAAGGAGGGGAGAGGGGGTCCTAGGGACCCTATTGATATCTTCTACTTGACCGATGCAGTTACTCACTGCAACCATCTGACGGGGTCCTGTACCCCCTTAAAACTAAGGCCGGTCTCTGCCTGCCGTGAGAGGCTGACCTGCAGCTTCAGACGGCATGGGTAGGCCGCCGCCTTAAATGATTCAAAGCTCTTAATTCACAGGAAAGATCTTGGCTATTAATTATTTCTCATTATTCACTGGACTGAATCAATTTGCTGGCTGTTTAGCTTCCCTATACAAATGAAAAGTGAATTGAATGGGTAACACAGCATTTTGTGTTTCTTTCAGTGCTGGTAAAACATGTTTTAGGGCCATCCTGGGAGTATTTATCTGCAGGCCTGACAAGCTTACCCGTGCAGGCCCATACTTGATTGAAGCACCTACCAATGTCTTTTCCCCCAGGGTGTAAAAATAAATCTGCAGAGCCCTGTCAGGAAAAATGTCACTGTCCTACATTGCACTCTACTGTTTTTTGGGTCTCACCTAGCGACACAGCACATGCGCAGCTCGCCTTGGCTAGATCTATTGTCGTCGGTTTCTCTGCCGAGATGTGCACTCCGTACGTGTGCACAGTTCCTGTCTCCGCGTAGGGCTGGCGTTTGAACACAGCGCGCGCATTCACTTTCTCTGCCAAAGGGGGACAGGAGATGTGCACTCCATCCGCGTGCACATCTTCTGTCCCTGTGCAGGGTTGGTCAGTTGGAATTTCGTTTTTGCCTTACTTAGCAACATCTTCGTTTTCTTTTAAGAAACCGCTTTTATGCACTTTAAGTTATTCTCGAAGCATCCGTTTTATTTTTAAACTCTGAATAATTCAGTTTCATTATTTGAATAGACTGCCAGTAATTTCCCTGACTTACCCAGAGCCATCCTTTCTTGTAATTCAGGCCGGGCGCTTAGAGGAAGTGGCGAAGGCAGGTGGGGGCGGGGCCAGGCTGTGCTGGGTCCAGGGAGCGCTGGGTCCAGGGAGCGCTGGGTCCAGGGAGCGCTGGGTCCAGGGAGCGCTGGGTCCAGGGAACGCTGGGGCCCGGTCAGTCAGCGATCACAGGGAGTGCAGGGTTCCTGTGGGAGGGGGGACAGGCTCTGCTGGGTCCCTCTCAGACAGGCTGTCCGGGGTCAGTGCTGTCCGAGAGCAGGCTGTGCTGGGTCTGGCAGTGCAGAGAACCAGCTGAGCCCCTGCCTGCCCGGTGCTCTACCCCGGTGTCTCCGGGTCTGTCCTGCGTGGACTCTGACCCTGCTTGGCGTCTGCACCCCCAGGTCTCTCCGGTGGGGGCCCTTCCCTCTCCTGTGTGGGGCTGCCCTGCTCTTCATGCTCGCGATTGTCATGTCTTCGCGACTTGTGGATATGCTTTGGGACCCCTGATTGGGGCCCGACCTGCTTCTCATGCTTGTGAAGTGCTGCCATGGTGAAGGATCCTTGACAGCTTAGCAGTAGTGCTTCTCTGCCGTGCCTGGTTCATCGTGCCAAGGTGCCAGGGCGCGGGGGCTCCCACTATGTCCAAGATGCGTTTCTGGCTCAAGTTCTCCTCTCTAGATAAGGTGAGTGTTCCTGCCCCCATATGACCCTGGTGCCACTGACCCCGTATGACCCTGCCCCTGCATGCCCCTGGTTGGGGGCTCTGTGCCCCCTGTCACTGCTCCCGTGGCCCCCTGTCGCTGCTCCTGTGGCCCCCTGTCACTGCTCCTGTTGCTAGAACACAGTATAGAATACAATGTCTGCACGCTGGTGAAGCGCCGACCATGTGTAAACATCATTGCATTGCAGTTTGTGTAGCGCTTCCCTGCCCTCTGCTTGGCCCAAAGCGCGGTCTTCGTTGTACAATTATTAGCGGTCTCCCATGAATTGTCTAGCGGTTCAGTACCCTGACGGGCATGCAGCTCTGCGATTGGCATCGGGTGCATGGTGAGTCCTGTGTGCATGCAGGCGTGTTCATATATATATATATATATATGTGTGTGTGTTTACAAATATCTGTGTGCAGGTGTGAATGTATGTGAGACTGTGTACAGGTGTGTGCGCGTATTTGAGTGTGTGTGTGAAGTTATGGATGCAGTGCATTTGGTTCAACCTTTAAATAAAAATAATATAAATATATTTTTTTATTATATGGATATTCTTGTAACATTTGTGTTGTGTTGTGCTGTTTTGTGAAAACCTTAACCACGCAAAAAACTTTACTTTCTAAATGTATCTAATACTTCTTTCTGCAATGTTTCGAAGTCTAATGAACGCTGTAGGCCTTGCAAAGAGTATGATGAGTGCTAAATAACTAAATAAGTACTAATGCAATAAAATACAATGTACCTTTCTAATTAATTTTCATAAAGTTATGGATACACTGCATTTGGTTCAACCTACAAAAAGATTTTAAAAAATGTATAGTTACGTGAGTGTTTTCACAATACAAATGTTACATGAAAATCCATCTAATAAAGTTTCCCCACACATAAATTTACATGTAAAAATTAAATGTCATAGCGAAATTGTAATGCATTAAATATTCATCACTAGACATTGTTCGCTCACAGAATTCCAAGTTTATTTGCACAGGTTATACCTAAAGGCGTCTGAACCTACCTAATTTTAATCGTCAGGGCTTTAAGTGGGCTGGGTCCGTCTGGGTCTCAGACCCAGAAGAATTTAAAACGGGCATTGAAGCGGGTCACTGTTGGATACTATATTCATGTCCTAAACTTTACAGGCAAAACCACTTTTTTTTTAATTTCTTTTTTTATATTTTGATTGAAAATATTGATAGCAAGAACATAGATCAGGTCACATCCTTGGTTACAAAATTCCAAGTGAGAGGGAGCTATGGTAAGCCAAGGAAAAATATATAGTAAGGACACTGCAGCACAATAGTTGGTGGGTGCGCGGGTGAGGGGGGAGTTTCTTCCTTTACAAAAGAAAACAGTTACAAATGGAAAGCAGTGTCTGCTGGGGGAGAGTATAAACATTAGTACCATACAGCAGTAATAGACACTAATGGCCATATGCAGACTCTCTGTACAGTGATTCCTGTCTGTCGTCCGTCAACCACTTATCAAAAACAAGCATTTGCAATGCAATAGGTCACGCATTTACGCGAGTTTGAGCTATTGGCATTGTAAATGACAATGCCTCTTATGTTTTTTGTTTTTTAAAACATAAATAAAACGAATTATCCTTTACAATGCCAATAACTTAAACTCTCGTAAATGTGAGACCTATTACATTGCAAATGCTTGTCTTTATACAGTTGTTAATCCTGCACTATTGTGTCTGTACTACATAAGAAAAGCACACTTTAGAATGAATGTTTTTAATTTCGTTACGGTGCTTTTTATATTTAAAATGTGACTTGTAACCATACACGTTGTTGCATAACTCTTAAATATTAGCATTTCCCCTGACAAACGCACGTTCCTCAAAACCTTGATAGACGACCTGTCTGCAGTCTCAGGAAAACAAAATGGATGTTAGCTTGTTTCCAGTTTGCAGCACTTTTGGCCCATGTGGCTTAGGAAAAAAAGCATATGCAATAGATCTCGCAGTTGCAAGTGTTTAAGCTATTGGCATTCTTAATGACAATGCCTTTTATTTATGTGACAAAAAAAAATACATAAATAAAAGGCATTGTCATTTATAATGCCAATAGCTCAAGCTCTCGCAAATGTGAGACCTAGTGCATTGCAAATGCTTGTTACTAATTAGGATGATTAGTCAGTCTAACAAGCATATCACGGAGGAACTGAATCACGAACAAAAATAAGTTTCAAGCCGCACGCCATATGAAATAAAGCTGTGCTGCGAGCCACAAATAAGAAAAAAGGGGGAGGGAGGTGGACGTCGCACTAATAATGGGCTCAAAGTAACTAAGTATGTTTCAGCAAAAATGATTATTAAATATAAATAAAATAAATTATATGTATACACAACTCTTCCACTTGCGTATTTAGTTTAACCATGTTCTGCCCTGTGTAGGATCACAGCTCCTTGCTCTTCCCCCTCATCCATGGCCGGGCTGGGATCCTGATGGTGATGAAGGCGGGTCTTAGGCAACTGCCGGAGAACGGACTGCAACTTGAGGAGAAGTAGTGCGGTGTGTGCTGCAGAGACAGCAGGGCAGTTTAACAAAGGCTGAGCAGCCTAAATCTGAAAAATAAACGCAAACACCTAGAGGCAGACACTGCGTCTGGTTAAAAAAAAAAAATGAATAAATAATCAAGCCACACGCAGGACGTGGATGAGGAATGCAGGGGTATGCAACATGGAAGAAGACTCCGCAGATGTCTTTAACAGCGTCCGCTTCACAAACCATGAAGCGTGACATCTGTGCAGTGGGGGGAGAGAGCAGGGAACGGACCATATTTAAAAGTTATAGCGCAACGTGCATAAAGCGGGCGCTGCACTCAATTATTTACAAAAGTTTTGGCAAGCTGCGCATACCCGCCCAGCCACCAAAGTTACTGCTAAAAAAGAAAACAAATTGAAGGGGGGAAAATAAGTTAAATCGTACCGCGAGCCATAAATATGAAGAACAAGCACTGGTTTGCGGTGGTGAGACATGACTGAAACCTCTCGGAGAAGGGGGGCTGAAGCATGAGGCAAGGACACAACGTGAAGAAACGCAGCGGCATGATGAGTCCAGTCTGGGTGGGCGGGGCTTAAGAGAGACCGGGCAGTCACCAACCCTACTTCCAAAAGCGAAGCGACGACAATAGATTTTGCAAGCGTGCAGCACATGCGCTACTTCGCTAGGCGAGACCTAATGACACTGAGTGGGCCACAAAAACCAGCTGCCCAGAGTTCCCGAATTCTTGCCATTGTTAAACGGTCTGATCTCAGGAGCCCCAGGAGACCTTACCTGTGAATGGCATTTTGACTTCCCGGATGTAGATTAGAATGCCTTTTGCGTTGCAATTGCATTCTTTTTAACAAGCAAACTGCTACCATCAAATGCGTATGCGAATTTGTAATTGAAGTGACTGAGGTGTAAGTGACCAACATTTGCTGTGAAGGTCGCCCATGCTGTCTGTAGGACACTTACTGAAGTTGGTCGATTGACTTTGCGGATCTGACATCTGATCTCCTTGAATTTGTTAGCTCTTTTTTTTAATAGAGCTCCTGTGTTCGTTGCAGTGATGTGTCCATTCTCTCTGCCCCTCCTTTGTGTTATTTTTAGTACAAGGCCAGTAGATGTGGGTGGGTTTCCTTTGTAAAGATAAACCTAATCTCCTTGGGAAGTGAGTTAGTGGAAAATGACCATGCATTGCTGTCACAGATATTAGTGCTGCGCCAGCCTGCGAGGGGGTTGACGGCTCTTCTTGAAAGAATTGAGTAGTACTTCATGCAGAAAACTGTAATTTGAGTGCGAGTCTGCTTTATGGACTCTTTTTATTTATTTATTTATTTATACTAAATTTACCATGTGAAACTTCGAGTTATACTTCCAGTGCTGCAACAATGCAAGGCCCTCATCGACCTCACAAAAGGCATTTCAACATTTTTTTTTTTTTTTTAAGTTTGGTCAAACAATTTTTGTGCATAATTTGCGACTTGTTTCACCAATGTATTAAAACACATTTGATTTGGGGAATTAATCTATCGCTTTTCAAGTACTTTGTTGGTCTCAAATTCTGGTAACTGAGCTGTTTTCCGCTTTCAGTTGGAGTAGGGAGCTCTGGTCTCAGCACCCCATTTATTTTATTTCTTTAATGCATAAATCTAGGGCAGTGGTTCCCAAACTGTGCACCGTGGCTCCCTGGGGAGCCGTCGAACCTAGCCAGGGGAGCAGCGTACCAAGCACTTTAATGCATTTAATGTTCAAGGGTCTGTTGGCTTCAGTTAAACTAATTAGACTTAAACGCATGATGTGGATGATTTGTAAGTCCCATACCTAAAGCTGTAAACATAGTGCTTAATTGATGTCATGTCCAAATTTCTTTGGTTCCCTATGTTTCAACACCCCCAAAGTAAGTGGAAGATGCCTAATTTATTTTGTTAGACTCGTTAATAGTTTTTTTCCCCAATGCATTTTACACCAATGCAGTTTATCAGGAAAGTACAGTTGTCCTATCTATTAAACACACTAAGTATTATTAA
This sequence comes from Triturus cristatus, assembly GCF_964204655.1. Classification (NCBI taxonomy): domain Eukaryota; kingdom Metazoa; phylum Chordata; class Amphibia; order Caudata; family Salamandridae; genus Triturus; species Triturus cristatus. The sequence goes on along the minus strand of NC_140593.1, from coordinate 103,902,892 downwards.
GTATTGGCATTTGTACTTGAATCCTAGTTATTTCCAGTACACATTTCTTTCAATACACGTTTCCAGACCGGCCTTCTCTCTTCTTGAGCACAGGGAAGTAAAACACCATATACGGCATAATGCCAACATTTGGTAGCAAGAAAGAGGGATGTATAAAGAAAAAAATCAGAGGAATTTATTTTTACTCGCATTGATTTGGAGGCAATTTTAGGGAGAAGACAGCAAAAAGAAAGCTATATGTGGGTTAAAAAAAATCGTGAGTCACCCTCTGAGACAGGTGTGTTGGCACGTATGACATGGGTAGAAATGGAAGTGCATGCAAATATTATTCAATCGCAAAAAAGAATTTGGCAATGAGGCCTACATGCATAGGGGTGCTATCTAGCACTGTAAGTGGGATAAAAAGTTTGAAAGGATACTCTAAAAAAAGGCATTGGCACTGAAGTGTAACAAGGAATATCTTACTAGAGGCGCCGCCTCAGTAATACACAACCTGCGTATATGATTATAATACCTTCATCGACTTCATCCCAATTATTTTCAGGGAGGAAAATTAAGGTACTCCAAAGGCCGGGCTTACATCCTCCGCCACCCTTCAAAAAAAGTAACAGTGGAGAGCCACAGTCAATGGCCAATGGGTCAAGGGAGCCGCGGGTTGAAAGTTTGGGAACCACTGATCTAGGGCACAAAGCATTGTATGACCATTATGAAATACATTTGAATCGTTACATGAGGTTTTCCTGCTGGCCGCATCTTACACATGCACTACGTATGAGATATATTTTGGCCATTAATACATACACTTTAGTTTTAACATTGGTAATGGTTAAAGACCGAGGTCTAAATAAACCTCATAACTGAGGTACCCGCCCTTTCTCATCTGTGCATCGATGGGTGAAGGTGTACCTCACTTAAATTAAATGCGTAAGTAATACTGATGTTACGGTGTTGATTATTATAACCTTTTAATTTGAAGACTGATGAGGTGAGAATGAGCCCAACTACTCTACCCTACTCGTGATTTGACATTGGAGCTCAATCTTTAATGAAGCCCGTTCCCTGAAACCAGTTTGGGAAATGTAGTCTATTCCTTTTCTGTTGGTTCATCATCATCCTGTGGGTCTTGCCTTCCGAGAGGTGTTCCAGTTCTGTAAAGGTCTGCGCTTGGCAGTAGAAGTAGGCCGTGTCTGTATGACCGGTAACCAAAGTATCGTATCCCTTCCCGAACTGTTCCCTCACTGATTCAACTCAGATTGGGACCTGAAGATTTCAACTACTGTGAGCGGCTGAAGGAAAGGCTGATCTCTGTAAATTGGAGATCAGTTGTCCATAAGGAGTGAATGAAAAGGGGAGAGTCCCTTGAGTATTTAAAAGAGCTTAAACAAGTTATTGAAAGTTAGTATTGAAAAAGCAAGCAAGATTAGTAGAGTAAAGAGTAGTAAAACTTGATCTTACCTGCTTCGAGCTGCATTTAAGAGGCAGACTGCTCTGTGCTCATGGTTATTGTATTGACTGAAGATTCTGTTATAGACCTTTTCCCTTTCTGATGTAATGCTTTCAAGTGGCTGCTTGGAGTTGCATTAAAAGAAATATGCATAATGTTAGCCTCCGCGTCTTTAATGAAATCCAGATTCTCTTGTCATGATAATAGGAGAATCGCAGTTTCAACTACATGTTTGCAATAAAGTTGTTAACTCCTAGTGGTATTTTAGTCAGTTTCTTGTTGAAATGTCAACTTCAGCCTTAAATCAAATTTGCTTTTCGGAAATGAGCCCCCGCCCTCCCCTCCTTATCAACTCTTTGAGATTTCATCTTCCTCTGTCCAGTTTTGTTTATGCCTCTGTATAGGTGCCCACGGCAAAATATTTCACTTTATAACCATCACTGCTATTGGCTTTGTCAGTGCTAGTGGTGTAGTGAGTATGAAAAGATTGCCATTAGTTTTGTCCTGTTGAGGTAAAACCTTGAAACGCTCTAACAGTGTACAGTAAGTTGAGCACCACGACCCTTCTGTTCATCAGTTGCACTGTTTATTGTAGTTTTTGTTAAACGGCGCGATCCTTGCCCATCCAGACGTCAGAAAATGAACCCAGCAAACATGAGGGTGTTTTAAGTAGTGCAATCTATGTAGAGCCATTTATTTCAAGTGCCTACTTCATGTGCACTTCACTGTAAGAGAACTGGTACACGTTGAGCTGTGAGGCTTGCCAGCTGCCTCTGTTATGATCCTTCCATTAGAGATGGTGGCTGTTTAGACACAACGCTTCTCTTCTGTCTGACCTGTCGCTTCTGCTCGTATGCAGAGGCTCCCTATGGCACAGCATGCAACCATGGACGGGGTTCAAAGTATGCCCTTGTTGGCTCACACTAGTGCCAGAGACGCCAGCGTGGGGTGCAGTAAGCCAATCGTAAGTGGGTACAGTGCTGGCAGACTTCACTGGTCCACAACACTGCTTTCTCAAAATGGTAATGCTAAAAATAGGTTTGTAAGGGAGGAAATATATATTTTTTTTTAAATATACTACAGCTGATAAACTAAAACTTAGTCATAATATGTATCCAGTTGTGAGTAATCCAAGCTTCACATCAGAAGTTGAGCTCTTTGCCGATCAGATTGGAATTTCACACACCCCGAGGCAAATCTCTGACCTTGTACTATCCTACAAGAGAGATCTCTCCTGGGTGAAGTGGTGTCTGTTAGGGCTGTGGGATTCGGTAGCGCATGTTGATGGTAGCAGACTTTTTCGTTAGAAAAGGGGTAATGATGGTAGTACCAACTTAGTTAAACACCTGACCAACAATTTTCACCGTTCTTACCCTTTGTAACTCTTGCTCAAAATTTAATACTTTCGCCGGATGAGCAGGCACCTCCTGATTGTCTACACTTTACGTTGGAGAACTCTACCACCTGTTCTTTTCGTCCCTTCTTGAAAAATCCTGGGCCTACCTTTAGTCCTATAGAAGAGTGACAGTAGGCAGACTGATCCTTTACACGTGTTTTGGGTCTCGTATTCAAGAATACACCTGCAGGTTGTAGCATTTGAAAGGGAGGCTCTAATACCAAGGACGTCCAGTTCTTGCTGGATGGAGTGTGTCGCACATGTTGTGGGATTGCCAGAATGTGATACAGGCTATATCGGAGATCTTGTATAACGAGATTATTGCCAAAATTTGTCACCACACTACATGGTACGAAAGGGACAAGTGGATTTTGTTTCAGGAAAAATATATGTATGAAGCAACTTGCCCCATGGACAAGTAGATATCCTGTTAAGCTCCACACACCTGATGTTCTAGTTCTGTGGTTACTCGTGGTGGGTGGAGCATGTCGCACACGTTCTGATATTGCTGTGATGGAAATAATCTTTTCAAGTTCCCTTGTTCTCAGAGTACCCTGTGAGTGTAGCACAATGGTAGGAACTGGTTGAAACCAGCTATGTGGTTTCAGTTGCTTAATAATTCACAGTACTGAAAATGAACTTCCCCTTGCTTTGTTTGGTGCACCTGGAACAATATCGGCCTTGAATTTTATCTACATTTCAGATACAAGCGTCAGCGTGCGCTAATCTACTGTGCTGAAGTTTGGTTATTTTGGGTGTTGTGCTCCAGGTTTTCACTTTCCTTGGTTGGTGAATAACCACTGTTTTTCCATCTCTAGGCAGTTCAGGCTGCAACCCCTTTTGTTGCATTGAGCATCCTGCTTATCCCTTACCATGGCGAGATGATGTACTGAATCGGTGCGATGTGGATTTTTTCAGTCGTTCCTCTCCTTTATGCTTTTGCTCTTTGCTTTTCTTTCTTTGAGGTCTTTCTGTCACTCACACGCCCTAACTCCATTCACTTGACTGAGCTTCAGGTCCAGCCTACTTCATAGCGTGGATGTCCCGGCTACCACCCATTGCGGAGCTTGCCTGCAGCCCTTCTGGCTATAGGGCACAGACTTCTGTAGGTAGGAAAGGTTTACGCTCTGACTTCCACACAAGGCTAGTCTTCCGTAGGGGTTGTGGACTTGGGTTAATTTAACTTTAGCTTGAGGTCTGGGTATTCTTGCGCCTACTCTTGGAAACGAGCTCTGTCGTTTGCTTGATGGTTTAACTTCTGATTCTTGGTCTCTGCCTCCGAAAATGCCGGAGGAACGCTGCGGCACAAGTGGGCACCTTCTATGGATGGTGAGGCCGTTCTGAAGGCCTCCAGGGGTCCACCTTCGGTCACTTGCAAGTCTCTTGAAGATTCACCACTGATTCTTCAGTGTATGGTAACTAGTGTGTAGACAGCACAATTGTGTTTGTGTATCCTGAAATGTGTTGGATGGTCATAGAAGCGTTGAGACAAATTATACTCTAGCTGAACTGTACCGTTCTAATTCATCCATCTGAAACTTCATTCCTAACTCTAGTTTGTGCACTGTCCCGCATCTCTTTGCATAATAACTTGTATTGGAAGGTGTGTCGGATTACTTTCACTATAACCGTTTTGTACAGGCACTGTAGTTTACACAGTAAACGATGTGTCCAAATAGGGCTGCTTTGTGTGCACTGGTGCACGTGTTTGCTGGTCAGCCTTGGGCGTTAGAGAAGCACTGGGGTGCCGCACGGAGTACAGGTTGTGTTACATAAATGCTAAATAACTTCTGTACATACTACTCTCGCTTCTCTTATTTGTCATACCTCAAAGGGGCCACCATGCGAGCCCCACATCCTTGTTTGCCCAGGACGTTTGGATTTGCATAGGGCTGGGACAGAGTCACTGTCCGCAAGGTCCTCAAGAGTTTCTGTCCTAGTAGCTGACAGTCACTGGCCCTCCTCCACCCACGGTAAATGTGCATGGGTATTTGTCTCTTATCTCACACCCTTCCAGTCGTTTCAGACCTACAAAATCTTGTCAAATCTGGTCTCTCTCGCGGTCCATAATCTGGCGCTGCTGAGAGCAGCAACACTGCAAGTACTTACGCACCTGATCTGCCCGAGACCTCACCTAGACGACCACTTCTAAAACTCGTTTATAACTCGTTATTCATCGATGTGTGGGTGGTGAGGAGAAAGGTAGACCACAAGTGGCGTAACGACCAGAGCTGCCGACGTTGGGCCTAGGGGGATCCGGTTCGAGTCTTGGCGCCGGTTCGACATCGTGTGATTCTGGGCAAATTACTTAATCTCACTGTGCGTTAAAAAAATGTGACATTGGTTTATGTAAATGGTGCTCGTGTAAAGGCGCCAATACCCCCAGGGTGTTTAAAACTTTAAAAAGTGAGTTACGTTCTGCCGAATCAATCTTTGCCTTGCTTCTTGAAAGCGATAAGGACATTAAAACCGCGCCCGTGTTTCCAGAGTTTACGCTGTGTTAGACCTGTCGTAGGCCAACCTCTCGGATGGATCGAAGCCACGGCCACGTGTCAGACCCACTGCCCTGTGCTGCCAGCTTTTTGCAGGTTCAGGTTTCTCTCATTTCCTCTGGTATTTAACATCTGGGATCCAGAGTCGCCTTGGGTCTCTGTTGGGCGCATCCTTGTATCCTCCTCACATCCTGCCCAGCTTGTGCCAGCGTGCCCTTCCCAGGCACTTTCGAACAGCAAGAAAGCCTTCCCCTTTCTCTTCTCTGACGGGGAGATGGACGCGGATTGTTATTTACCGAGCAGACGTGTAACCGGACGCGCCAACCTGCTAATCCTGCATTGTGAACGGAGCCACTGTGCGCGCCATCATCCCTGTGCGCAAAGCGCCCTCCCTGCGCGCAGGAGGAGGAGGGGCGCGGCTCCGGCTGCTTATCAACACCTGCCTTTTTTAAGGCACTGTTATTGTGGAAGAAGTTCAAACGTGCGTGGCTTCGGTTCCTTTTTTGGCCTGCTCTGCTGGAATCGGAGGCACGCCGTGTTCCCAAAATCACCTCTGCTGTGACCCCCGCTGCCTGTGTGACATTTATTGCGCTGGAAGGCTCCCGCCCTCGGCGGCGGTAATTGGCCGCCTCCTGCAGGGTGCTCGCCGGGCTCCTGACAGCCCAGCATCCGCAGGCAGGCAGGCCTGTGCGCACTGCGCCGCCCCCGAGAGCCCCGGGAGGGGGCTCTTGTTACCGTGCGCCACCAAGGGCACTCCGTGCTGCAGCTGCCGCCATGGAAGGACGGTCTCCGAAGAGGGCCCTGCACACCGTACGTAGCTCTGCCTTCTATTCACTCCAGGGTTGGAGAGTGGGAGCCCGGGTGGTGTCCATCCTTTGGACAGGTGTTTTTTTTTTTTTTTACAGCCCTAGCTTCATAGCCCTTCTTTAATCTAACCTCCTGAGCGCTGATGACAGCACCCCTTGAACGTCCTGTCTGCGCAGCGTTCACCGCGGCTGTTTTTGACTTCACTGTCACGCTGTCCTGTGGCTGTGCTATCTGCAACTGCACCCACACTTATTTTCTATTCAGTTTTCTACAGAGTGCAACTCTGGGTTGTGTTGACACTACAGGTTGAAGTGTGTTTGTGTGCGTGGTTTTTAGGTCTCGCCTGACCCAGCGCATGCGCTGGTCTGGCGAGACTTATTGAGAGGGGTCCAAAAACTTCTACCAGGCCAGCCTAGAGCTACAGTGCATGTGCGCGGGCGCGCGCGCCGCGCTTTACCGCGATTACTTTAACTTTCGCGGCCGCACGGCCGCTTTGATGTTTGATCACGATCATTTTCACGGCCACTTGGCATAGCCAATAGCAGTGCTTTAAATGGGCCGGTACTCACCGGTACTGAGTACCGATACTTCTGAATTCTCTGGCCCTCAGTACCGGCACTTCTCATTCGCCAGTAGAAGGCACTGCAGGCTCCGGTTATTTATCTCCTCTAGCACAGGGCAGATGCCGCTCTGCTTCTCAGGAGCTTGTAAGAGAGCCAAGCCTCATGCTGAGTCCCTGCTGGAGATTCCAGCAGCGCCCATGTGAATGGCCTGAGCCTGCAGGGGGCAGAGGGCTTACCGTGCATCACGCTGTGACTAACAGTGCAGGGTCTAGACAGACCCTTCACTGTCGATCATGTGCCCAAGGACTATTCTGCTGAAAGTGCTTTAGCCTCACCCCGCCCCTCTCCATCAGGTGTGTAAATGGGTTGGGACGGGCAGTCAGTCAGGATATTGATTGCACTTGCCATTCTAAAGTAGTGACAGCCCAACAAAATCCTCTGCCTTCGCCAAAGCCGGTTTTCTTTTCATCTTTTTGTTCAGGACAGGAGCTGCTTCTCTTTGAAGTCGGAATGAGTAGGGATGAATGTAAAGACGTGAGGTGGTTGAGTTTTGAAATCATGAATCGTCTCAAATTGTATTTTAACACACATTTCTGTAAAGTCAAATCTGGTGCATTTCTTAACTTTAATTTTCCAGACGGCAAATTTAGGGGATGAGTGCAGCATGGAGGGGTGAACAGGAGACCAGTACGGAAAAACCATGGAGAAAATGTAAGACTTGTGGAGAGTAAGCAAAAGAGGAGCAGAACTAGTGAGAAGTTTATAGGCTGGGTGAAGATTAGAGGCAAGTGGAGATAAAAGGGAGAGAATCAGGACACTCAGTAGATTTTAGAGGGAATGTGGAGAGATGGAGCGTGTGCGTGTGTGTGCACGCTTGAGAGCATATAGTATTGTGCCACATAACAGCATGGCATTAAGAAGCAGCAAATATTACGGAACGATAAACTGTTAACATATCATCCTTTTTTGGTTTCATTTTGTGTAATGAGTTAACCTGTTTTGGTTACATAAACCCATTTCTCATGTGTTTTTCATAGTTGCTGCAACTTCTATAGAAGTCATTATGTATCGTCATATGTTGCCCTAAGCCCCGCCCCTAGCCCCGCCCACTCACCACGCCTCTAGCTCATATTAATGAGTACCTGAACTTATTTTTTCCCATTTAAAGCACTGGCCAATAGGTCTCGCTTTTGGGACCTTATAAGTATTTAGTTATGCAACTGTTGCATGGCTAAAAACTTATAAGGTCCCAAAGGCGAGACCTATTGGCTATGCCAATGCTTGTTGTAATTGTATCGCATCCTCGGCTGCTAGTAGGGGTTAACAATTGCGCAACAAAGTGGCTGCTGGTGGCAGGACAGGGAGTGAGATCCGGCCTGATTAGACAATCGTTAAAGCCGATTTGGCGCTCAAAAGGTAATCTGATGTCAAGGCTCCGTGATCTGCTTCCGGATTTGTGTCCGTCGAGTTGTGCAGGCTGTGACGGCTGCATGTGTAATGGGGTCTGATGCGTTGAAACTACAGGATTCTTTACCCTACTGAAAGTACGTCGGTGTGCACTGGGATTTTGGGAACCGGTTAGTCGGCGGTGTGCGGCGCAGTATGCGGGCACATGACGCGTCTCCCCGCAGCTTGATGTAAAAGTGCAGCCTGTAACCCACCCCCCACCCTTCGTCCGAACCATGAGCGTTCGGAAACTGACCATTGCTCCAGCTGTCAGTGCGTCCCGATCCAGTATACCTCAGTGTAAACCTGACCTGTGTTTTGTTTGGAGCCTTCCAACGCATGCGCAGTAATCCAAGCATACGCTGTGTTTTTTGTGCCAGGTGGCGGGATGGCTTTTGTATTTCGAGTCTCTTCTACCCCCCTGATCTTCGCATAGCTGCTGGTGCGCTCTTTCCTCAAACCACCCTTGGGAATGTTGGCCTCCACGTTGAGCACTGTTCCATGGGGGCTCAGCTCACTGAGATGCCTCTGCACCAGTGTGCTTGTTTCTAGCGTTCATCCCACTGCACGGACCATTCCCTTGCTTCACCTGACACTTGTGCCCTTATTACAACTTACTGGGAAACCATATCTTTATTTCTCATAGAAGCCAGACTTGTTCCACGAATTAAAGAGTCACTTTAGATTATTTTTCAAATCACCTTTTTTCTTAAAATAAAATCAGTGGCCACGTTTTCGAGTCTGGGCAACATAACTGTTGTGCTGGGTCCTGGCAGCCACGGGTGTTCCACGTTCTGGAGGATTCTTTTACTTGCCCCACGCATGCCATCTCTGGGTAAAGTTGTGGTGCAGTAGAGCCGTGTTACCTAGACCAGTGTTCTGGTTTTGTGCTGGGCCTTGGCCCAAGGTTCTACTCTGAACCAAGGGTTTCTCTCTTTATTTACACAATCTACTCTGAACTGGTACAATGTGACTGTATTGTAGCATCTGTGGACCGTGAAGGGCTGAGGATTGGGGCCTCTCTATTGGAGCTAGGCTTTCAGAATAAACTAAAGGGCATGTTTACGTCCCTTCTGGTGACGTTCTGGTAGTGTTCACTCCTTCGCCTTATTTACACAGCAGCGTTAAGCCACTTTAAGTGGCTTAACCCCGGCATGCAAATAATGCCCCTGTTCATGCAGCACTTAGCGTGAAAGGGACAGGCAATGGGTGTTGCAGTGGGCTTTCGGCCACAACACCCATTGGTTTTTGATGCTGCCCCATATTTACAAGCTATGGGGCTGCGCCAAAAATGAGGCCAGGAAATACCTGGTCTTAAACAGGCGCTACACGGAGATATGTTTTATTTCTCATCTTGTATTGCTCTTTCCACGTGTGCTGCATTCTGCAGCTCACATGCATAGAGCAAATCGCCTGGTAACATTATGTACAGGAAGATGTCCATTCCTTCACATAAACAATTGCTCCTGCAGCACAGGCACCCAAGCAAAATGGCAGCAGAGTGCCTGCGCTGGCGCTAGGCTGCTCCAGCGCTAAGGGAAATACTGGGGTGCGCCATATTTTTGTAAATACGACGCATCCCTGCGTTTTGAAACTGATGTGCGGTGTTATTTTTGGCATAACACCGCGCTTGGCCAGTGTCTTGTACATACGCTCCTAGGTTTGGTTTTAGCTCCTATGTCCTGGAGTTTATTGGACAACACTTCAAGCACCTGTTTCTGAAAGCAGTATTCAGTTAGTACTCCAAGAGTGAGTTCAGGTTCCCGAAGTGACAAACCAGTTTTTAATTTTTACTCTTTAGGTCATGCACTATTGAATGTTCTTTGAAATGTAGTGCGTTTGGTCTTTTTACATCTCTCCTGAGACTGCGCATGTACTTTAACTCGCAGGCCTTTATTTATTTTTATTTATTTTTTGAAGCTTGCAGCTGATTTGGAGAGGGCTCATTGCTTACCGCTGGTTGACTTAATCGTTTCTCATTTCCTTGTTTCTTTGGTCTGCACGTGATGGCTTCACTACCTCTTTGTGTGTTTGTCCCTCAACTGGAGCATTGTCCAACCTTTCATTGTAATTTTATTTTTTTAGTTTTTTTTATTGAAGGGCTCCATAAGAGTGCCTGAGCTTGCAGGCAGTCTCCCTCATGTGCTGCTACATTATTTCGTTCTGTTGCATGCCCCCCTCCCACCCTCCTGTCCCTTTGTATTGTCGCTTGCTCTCTTTCCTTGCCCACTCCCTCATTGTTGCTTGCCCCCGCCTCCTCCTTCCTACTTTGTTGCATGCCTACCTCCACCCTCCTGCATTGTCTGCCCCCTCCTGGCAGGGGGGAAAAAAGCATTGACAAAGCCAGTAGTTCTCACCAACACAAACTGTTGGCTTTGTCCATGTCAATAGACAAGTTGCACAAAAGCGTGGCTGCGATGCAGCATGGTTAACAAGTAAAAAAAAAAAAGCGCTATGATCTGGCCAGCGATGGCGGTGTCATAGCGTGTGTAGATATCTATTTTATTGTTGGCGGGGTGGAAGACATCTACATCATAGGTGTTGCATGCCCCACCTCCTTCCTCTGGTACCGGTGAAGTCATGGTTCTCCCTCTAGTAGGGTGGAATCATACCTCTCACACCAGTTACTGGTGTGGAGGTATGATTCCAAGGTGTTTGACACCAAACACGACATGTTTCCATGCAGCCATTCCAAAGTTAGCCTTTACCGCGAGGTTATAATGCACTTGAGTATATGGTTTGGCTGCATCACAACCAACCCCGTAATAAAGGTTCCGAAGGCTGCAGAGGGGCTCTGCTCATGCTTGGGCACCCTCTCACATAAAACCCAGCACTCTGCCTTCAGGATTGATGAGGCCTGCCATAGGGGTGACTGATGGTTTTATATGTGCAGTGATATGGATAGATATAGGAACCTATATCTAAGTAAGGGGTGCATACACCACCTTACACAGGCTGCTGTAGCAGACCTGTTGTGACATTTTAAATGGTCTCCTAGGGGTGGCATAATACATGCTGCAGCCCCTGAGAGTCCTCTGGGGTACATATGCCCTGGGTATACAGGATACCATATACTAGGGACTTATAAGGGTACCCCAGAATCCAATCTGTGGTGTACCTAAATTACATGCAATCAATTTAGAGAGGAAGCAGCTAGGCTGGGGCCCTGGATAGCAAGGTCCCAGCCAGACTAAAGTCGAAAAACAGTGAACCATCAGCAAAAAGTGGGGGTAACCATAAGAAGCAGATCCTACTCTCCTACTCTACCCACAGCACCCCCAATTTTAGAGAGCTTCTCTGACCCTAGGGGTTTATAGGCATGCAAGGTCCTGACTGAAGTATGCCAGTAGAGAGGGCCATGTCATTGAAGCCCTTGTAAATATTTCTGTGGAAGATGACGTCTCTGTATGGTTGCAAGTGAGTTTATCTGAAGATGTTGTGTAGTGGAGGTTTTAGCATCCGTCTTTGAACTCCACACCATTTGCTATTAACTCCCTTGGACAGATTTTCTCAATTTTATTACCCCAACTGGATTATCCCTTGAAGTGAGGTCCGTTTTAATATCCAATTATATATTCAGAATTGCCTCGAGGGTCAAATTCACCTCCAGCCATAAAATATTACTTGTTGTGTTACCTCCAAACGTGCAAGTTCTTTCAATTGCAGTTTTGGCATTCATCCAGTGTGTAATGAGTTAGTGCTTCTAGACTCTCCACATCCTTAACTATATTGATGACTTGTAATACTGGCCTTTGAGTTTTACATCATGAAGCTGTTTTTACCATCCCTTCCAAAAGCCAATGTGTTGACTTCTATTAGGTCCTAATAGCTTAATAAAGTATGAATATGATGTCCAAATTCTTATATTGTCTGTAGTAACTTTTCAAGCGCATTGTCTGAGGTTGTAGTGTCTTATGGACCTGCTGTCCGACTCGAGTGATGGTAACATGTTTTACAATTATTGCTACATGACCCTTTGCAACAAGCTTTGGTAAAGCCAATAGATCTCCCCTATGCAAGGTATTGGTTTTGTCTATATTAGCCATGCTGTGCAGCAGCATTGGCAGTGTCATCGCGTATTTTTTTTGTTTTGTTTTTGTTTGAAGGAGAGAGGGATGCAACAATGGTGGTAGGTGGGATTGGAAAAAAGCTCCACGATGCAGCCAGCAATATCCAGGTCCTAGCTTTGTTTATGTTGGGGGAGGGCAAAATGGATAACGGAGGGAATACAAACAGGTGGGGAGTGGCAACAGACTGGAGGATGGCAAGCGCTAGTACATAGCTAGTGGTGTCCGTGTCCTAGGTGTGTGGTGGGTGCTTTATTTTTTAAAAACCTTTTTGAGGGGGGGTGTGAGTCAGACAACTGGATGGAGCAGGGCACCACGGTGAGCGGGAGATGTTGTGGGGGTAGGTTAACCCTGACAATGGGAGGGGTGGCGGGGGCAGGGCAACACTATAAACTGAATGGAAGGTGGCGTTCACGGACAAGGGAAGGTAGGGTAGGAGCCGCCAACCCTGACACTGGAAGGGGTGATGGGGGGGCAAGCCAACACGGACTGCTGAAGGAATAAGGGGCAACCCTGGGCAAGCTAATTTGGACAGGGGTCGAACATGGAAGAGGGTAGCAGTACACAAGGGAGGGAGGGAGGGGTGGGGGGAGGTCTGCGATTCATAGAAAATTAAATGGGAACTGTGTACATAAATGAAGGTGAAAAATGCAAAACTATGCAGCATTCTGTAAATGTTTCGGAATTTAAAATTGGAAGCCAAAAATTAGGTTTGCGCCGCTCAGATTGACTAGTGAAAGCTGTGAAAACGCATCAAACAAAATATAGTGTGGGCTAAGAATGGCCTCAAATTTAGGAAAGCTCCAACCATCCCATTAAAATTTTATGTTCTTATATTTTGTTTGGGAAGTAAGTAAAATATTTCATCGTTTGCTCATTTGCTCTATGAATGCTTGTTTTATTGTTTTCCAGTTCAAATCATCACATGCTTAGCCAGGGTCTCCTTCTTTCAATAATGATGCAGTTGGAGGTACCTGGATTCCAGTAATGATTCGGTGGGGGGCCTTGGGTTTCAGTAATAATTGAGTCCATGGAAGTCAAAGGGTTAAGCACCACTGCCCTTATAGATCGCCTATCCTTGACTCCGGATATGTTTAATGTCTCGCACAACCTCAAAAGACCTGTTCTAAATAACCGGTGATGAACTTTCAACAGTGGCCCCGTCAAACTTCTACAGTCATCCTAAGTGACATGACCACATAGCGGCTATCTTTATACCGTCTGAATAAGGGGTCCTGGATCACCTAAATCTTTATAAAACTAGATTGTGTCTGACTATAATGTCTCCCCTACGATTTCCCTACCAACAGTGTAAGAGAAAGAAAATCATACAAAAGTAAAAAAATAGTGAAGGATGACGGTGCCTCACGGGAGTAACACCATGGGAGTTAGCAGACTGGTACTTGCCTGCATCCTCAGGTTCTCATCAGCAACTGCCACCCTATAACAGAAATGATGTATAATGTGAAAAGAATCAGAAGAATGCTAAGTGTGAAATCTCGACTCTGGTAAACTAATCCTGGCCAAGAATAATATCCACCCTAATAGGAGTGACGAGGTCTAGTCTCACTCACCCTGTGGGTGAAGGGACACTTCCCCAGGCCAAGAGGTAATCCAGATATGCACCCAGCAGGGCGACGAGCACCCTCCGAGACCACTGACCCCTAGATCCTTCTCCAAAGGCACACATCTCCTACTTTTCAGAATATTCTAGCTCAACCAGTCATCCACAGATATAGCTCGACAGGGAGTCACGCCAGGCATATTGGTTTCCGGGCCCTACCCACTGCGACCAGTCTGCTCCATCAGGCTAGCCTATCTATTGTTCCATCCTTCCACTATGGCTCACACTCCTTATGACCTCACTTAGGAGAGTAACCACGTCACTGTGTTTGCAGTCGCCGTCTTGGTTTGGAGAGTTCCTTACTGCAGCTTTGTATACTGATGACTGAATTGCAAAGCACTCTTGCTTGCAGGCTGCCTGCGATCCATCTTGAAAGTGTAAACCTCCAGCAGTAATTTCCACTTGCAGTTTGTGTCCGCAGTGTGTCTGTGCTTGAATAAGCTCTGGCTAAAGCTCCCTGCAAGCAGAACAGCTTGCATGGAGCAGTGAATAATTAAACGTTCATCCTGTTAAGCTCCAAGTGTGCCGACAGAAGGCCCACCGCCATCTTAGCCAGGTTTATTAGAAATTGGATAGTGCTCCTTGTAAAGTCCAACATGGTGGAGATGGGGGTGGCATTTGGCATTCATAGTCTGTTTGCCTGCACACGCGGTAACGTTATATTCCTATTTTGGCATCTATTTCCCAGTACATCTAGTGCATCTCCAGACAATTATTTTTTAGCGTTTTGTACTAATTTTATTTGATATCCATGAACCCATCTCCAGGGGAAAATGAATTCAATTACTTCTCGATGTGTTCATGGAAGTGGACAGCTTAATTTTACTACTTGGAATTCCTGCATTTATGCAGGTTGAAGTAGATGTGACCATCTAGGACTATTCAAGTAAGTGTGTCTGTGCATAAACATCTCATTTAAATCCTAGACCCACACTCTGTGCCCCTCTTCTCTCCCACCCGCCCATCTGTCCTTTTCCATATTTATGCTGTTGAAATTATTCTGCAGTTCTCAATCTGTTAGTAAATCTGTATGTTTTAATATTATAGATTGGAGATGCAGCACCTTTATAATTTTTTCCACTTTGAGATTTGTTTTCCATTCCTGCCACCGCAGCCTCTGTTCATTTATCTGTTCTCGCTAAGCTTATTTTCCAGAAGGCTTCATTTGTTTATTTGATTTAGTGGTTTGCTTTGGAGTGGTGATAAGATCTTCCATTGGAAAGGAGTTAAAAAAAATAAAATAAAATTAGCAGCTACTGCTTGGCATCTCTTCAGATGTGTGCCAAGGATCGCCACTCTAGCTAGGGATAAAGGGTGCATGTGGAAACCAACATTATCAAAGCCAATAGGTTTCGCCTACATTAAAAGAAAAAACCTTACTAAACCATTTAAGCCCACTGCAGTGAAAATCGGAGGGAGGAAAAAATCTCTGTATATAATGCTTTCATGATAGAAACTTAAATTTGTGACTATTCGGTTTACTTTTCAGACTCCAGATAGTTCCTTGTACGTGTAATACACGCACTCCAAAAGAGGAGAAATGATACAGCAAACAGTAGCACATGGTGAGCGATACTCCTATGTGTGGAGCCAATGCTTGCTCTGTATATTTTGAAGAATTGTTTACATTAAATCATTCATCCAGCTGCACTGTCGGGCAGGCCCTAAAGCAGCTCGACCCTGTAGGAGGAAACGTCCTTTTAGTACACACTTTTGAATAATTACTAATTAAACCTTGTCCCAGAGTTGGGTTTGAAGTCTGTGAAAACCTTTAATGTAGTGGTGTGCTGAGCGCTTCATTGCTAGTAAAGTCTGCAGTGCTTTATACATTTTGAATGTTTCTGAAATGGAGACATTAACTGTTTCAAAATTATTAAAGTTAAAAAAAAAAAAAGCCTGATCTTTCTGAAATTATGGTATGCTAGTCGTCCATGGCAAGCTTAATTGAAGCTATAGATTTAGGGCAAGCCAGTAGCTTTACTCTTTCTTTGGGGTCAGTTCCATCCTTCAGCCTGGTAGGTATTAGGTCTACTTGAAGTATTCACTATGACCTCAAAACCTGTATATCCATTATAGTCTCTTGTTCTTCAGATATGTTTAATAACCAAAATCATTACTACTTGTAGAGCTACTCTTGTGCTTAAAGGAGCGAACCATACGAGGCAAGTGATGGGCTAGAAAAACCATGAGTTTTTTTTAAAATTGTTTTTTTTATGTAAATTTCATGTTTAGGAACTTAAGATGACCAGAGAAGGAAGGCATCAAACTCTAAACCTCTGCCTTCTTGCACTTACTGATTGTGAATGGGTGTGAGCCGTAGCGTGATGCCTGCCAGGGAATGAAGAGAAAGTTGAGCGTCTTGTAGGAAGGAGAGATGATATGTCCCCAGTGTCGTATAACACCCGCAGGCTATACTGCAATGGCCAAAAGTGTTTTGTTGGAATAAGATCACTGGAAGGGAGGTTATTTTCAGCTAGTTGAGGAGCCTTTTTGTTCCTAAATTTCCTTCCCTGAAGACCCTTTGAGGGTCATCTGCATACAACCTAATACTTGTACAATTTTTTGACATGCAAACTCCTAGCGTTTGTTCTCTTTCAAGGGCAAGCTATCAACTTTAAATATCTTCGAAGCTCAGTAGGTTGGCCTTTGGTTCCAGAAGCTTTTCTTTTGTCAGTGTATCAAATCTGCCTGGTTCTGATGGAACCATGTGACGTTCGCCTGGTAACCTGTTAAAATTGTTTGCGTTCAGCCCAATCCCTCGTGGGTTGTTTCTTTTTAGAGGATACAACCTGTTTTAGTTGACCTGGTAAATGAAATGTATTCTGGACCCCCTGAACCACTTTCAGTGGTGTCTGTCTTTTATCGTTTCTACCACAGACCAATTCAAATAACTGATGGTTCTAGCTTTTGAAAATATGAAAAACTGTAATATTGATTTTGTTCCTTAGATACGGAAACTAGAATTTTATTTCTTTGAAATGTTCCCTCCTTGGTAATTAAATAGATTTTTTTTACATATTTTAGAAACCCACTTTAAGTTAACCATTCTATAGTTAAACATATCTCCAGTTATAATACATAAGAAGCTTCTTTAAATCTTCATAGCGTACCGCTTGAGTGAATCCTTAATACATACAGGATTTGTTTTAGTTTAATTCTGCATAATGGTTGCAGTGTCTGGTGGTTGTCTGAAGTTAGTGAACTAGCCATTATATTCTGGCGGTGTCTGCTGAAAAGTTAAAACTCTAAAGTTGTTTTAGTAAGGGCAAGCATTTGTAACTAATATTTGAAAGTGACTCTGGTAGATCCATGGCAGCAAATCATTTAAAGTGCCCTGTTGGATATGAGTGTCAGCAGTAGAGGTAAAGATTGACAATTTCCAGATAACCGGTGTCTGGGTAAAAGTACGTTTTTATCTAGTGTGTTTTGGTTAAATAAAGTAAGTTTCATAATTAACATCCAGTAACTTAAATTTAAATGACATTTTTAATCATATTTCAATATGGTCATTGTTTCAGAAATAAAATTACTGTTTTGCTTCAAGTTTTTAAATTGACCATTCTATGAAAAGAAAAGCCTGTCCTCTTATCCAGACTTGAACCTGAAAATCCCCAACATTGAGAGCTGTGGAGTGTCCGTTTATTCGATTTATGTCTGGTTAGGTTGTACAACCCATGATATCACTTGCTTGATGGCCACCTTAAATTCACCAGGTAGTATGTTCTGATCTTTACTAATTCTAAAGCTACTTCCTCAGTCAAATGACTAGTTGTCTACAATCTCCGTACGTTTACTCTAGAACATTGGCATGCCAGGTGTACAGTAGTCTCTTCCAAATTTACACATAAGCAGCAGCTTGATTTTAAAAACTAGTCCTCCCGCAGTCTCCGAAGTTATTCCAATCTAAGTACAAAGATAAGTTGTGTCTCAATTGACAAATTATTGTATAAATAGCAGCTACTAGGACCCAATTCCTAGCAATATTTGTAGACTGTATCAGTGGAACATCAACCCAAGCAGGCTGAATCGGCCTCTCGACTCCAAGTTAAGAGCTTGTTTTTGTTATAAGTTTATATAAAGTTATGAAGGTATGGCATAGTTCTCAGGTAACAACTACCATTTTGCCTTGAGTCCTCCTTGATTACAAATTCAGAGCTCATTGTGTTTACTTCCTGTTTTTAAAAGAAATATTTCAGCAGTGACTCCGTATTTGCTTATGTTGGATCGTACCAATTCAGGAATAGATTTTGCCACGCAGTGTCTGTTACAACTTCAAATTCAACTCTTGATGATTGAATTTGATTTGAGTTACTGGTACCAAAGTTTCTTCATGGTGGACTGTCCACTTTATCTTAGTTAGGAGTGGCTTCACTGCAGTATAGTGAACCCCATACATAAGCCAGAAACCACTTTTGCTGATTACACTGCTTTGGAGACACTGCCATAGGTTGGTCAGTATGATTGAAATAGTAGATCTCTGGCTGGGAGTAATTTCCAATATGTGGTGGATGATTTTTAATGCCACCTAAAAGAGCATATAGATGAACCAAAGGTTTCAGACTAGTACCCTTATCTAACTTCTCTTTGCTGAAATTTTAAATCTGGATTTCCTTCTATCAAATAGGATTTAAACCAGTTTGTATATAAAGTCTGAATTGCTTTCAAGAACCTAGGCTGCTTTTTAAAATTGAACTTTTCTCCACAGTTCTCTGCCTCTTCTAAAGTTATAATAGAGCAAACTCTCTTATGGTAGGGTTTCCGAATTACCTAGAATCATTTAATCTGTGGATATTGGAGGCAGTAGATTTAGCTTCTTTAGCACACCCAAGCGGAAGTCGCTCTGTCTCCTCTGCACCTCGGTTTATGCTTTTGCTTACAGAGAAGCTTTGCTGTAGCCGACAATTAGAATGAAAATGGTGCTAAGCCTACAAATATGATTTAATCAGACTTAAAACCACTTTGAGAACTTATAAATCCATAAGGGAGGCTAAAGACTTTTTTATACTTCTCAAGTTAAGGTAGTCAACCTTGAGATTTGAAAAATCTTCTTATAATCAAAGTCCTTTCTGCAGCCTAAAGCCTTGTCCAGGGATACCTTTCCATCTCAATCCCTCTGACGGGTTTTTTTCAAAGAGAATTGCAGCAATTCAAAAGGGCTTTGAGGATAATAGTCCTGAGCGGAGCACCCTCAATGGGCCGCACAAGCTGTTTTGTCCATTAATTTTCCTCTTGCCGTCTATCAGCTGATCTCTCTTCTGCAATTGGAACATTCCATTCTCACTTGCAAATTTGGCCCACCATGTGACCCAGTTCTGCCTGCTATCTTTCTAAAGGTTACTTAAGTGGTGTATCTAATCATTAACCACATACTGAATACCTCGCTCTTTGGCGGTAGTTCTAGCACCTTGGGAAGAGGCCGAGATTAAAAAGAGGAGAAAAAACATCGGCCAGTCTTTCGATCTTGGACAATTTTTATGTCCATCTCGCCTCCTCCTGCTCTTACTGAAACATTTGAAAAAATAGTAAATCACCAATTGATTATTTTCTTTGAAAATCCTAAGGTTCTTCACCCTTTAAAATCTGGTTCTAGGCCCAGACAATCTACGGAATTGACCTTGTTGGAAGTCTCTGATACTATAAAGATGACGCTGCATAGTGGCCCTACTGCTGTCCTGATTCTTTTAGATCTATCTGCAGCATTTGATACCATCTCGCAATCAATACTCCTTCAGCTTCTTTTTGAATTTGGGATTATTGGTAAGGCCTGGTCCTGGTTCAAATCTTTCCTTGCAGATGGAAAATTTGTGTCTGTTGGCCAGTTTTCGTCTAAAGAGAAATCCATATCATATGGTGTTACATACGGCTCCTTTCTTAGCCTTTTTAAAATATTTATGTGGCCCCTCTTATATCTTTGATCAGCTCACTTGGTATTTCAAAGACCTCCTACACTGACGATACTCAATAGATTTTGTCTTGGGACAGATTCTTTCGGGTCGGAATGGAGTTTTAAGAATTGCTGTACTGCCATCCACTGGAAGGAACACAATCATCTGAAATGCAACAGAGATCAAACCGAAATGCAAAGCACAATTTTTTGTTCCCGGATTTTTTTTTTTTTTTTATTTTTTATTTTTTTTAAAAAAAAAATTTGTGCCTACCCCTCCCCCCTTAGAGGTGGCAAGCAATTTAGGAGTAAAATTTGATGACGTTTTGTCCTTCCAGCCACAAGTTTTCAGTTGCTGGAATGTGCTTCTCCCTGATTAAATATTTAAAAAAAAAAAAAACTTGACTTGCATTCTGGCCGCAAGAAAAATTGAGCTTTCACGCTCTTATCTTCAAGGCTGGGCTATTCTAACAGCCTTTATTTGGGTATTTCTAAGCAGCTTCTTCACATGTTGCAGTTAGTTTTAAAGTCTGCTTCTAGGCTGCTGCTCAGATTTCCCAGGAAAAGCTCAGCTTCTAAAGTGCTCTGTGAATTGCATGGGTTGCCTATCCACAATGGGTTGTCTTTAACCCCTTCTGTGCCCATGACGAGCTGGACTCGTCATGGGCCGCGGTTGCGCTGTGCCCATGACGAGTCCAGCTCGTCATGAACCCCGCCCGCTAATGCAACGGCCGGCACAGGGCGGGGAAAGGGCGTGGCACACAAGGGGTTAAATCTGCTTTTGGTTTAGCTCTTTCCATGCTTCTGGCTCGAAAAAATTATCTGATTGCTTCTACCCGTATAGCCTGCAGAGTAATTAATTTGCAGCGGTTGATTTGAGAAGCCATGTGTAAGCTAGCGCCCGGATGTTCTGAGTGACCCTCCCCTTTTACAAGCAACTTATTCATTTTCTCAGCCGTCTCAAGATAAGGTTGCTATCTAATTGATTGAATGTTGGCATGATCACTTCTCCACCTGGTGAGGGCTTCTGTTGAGCCACCCTGTATTTAGCATCATCTTTTTTTGTCTTGGTGGTTGGTTCTAGCCAAATGTAAATTACACAGTGGGCACAGTTTAGTTGTACAGGAGTTGGAGTTAACAGAGCTTTTTTGTTTTGCTAGCAACTTTGGCGCCGCTTGTCAAACTTTTCCACACAAAAAAAAACTCAACTCCTTCCTGGAATGTGGGGTGATCCGACAAGCGGGGCTGAGAGGGATGTGCGCAGTATCCCAAAATAAAATTTCCCCATGCATTTTACATAGGGAAACACAGACTAGGATACAGCCAATACAGCTGAACAGAATACCTCAAGATTTGGCAAATCAATTAAGTAGGTTTTTGAGAAATTAAGGTTTAAAACTAGTTAGATATTGTGACCGTAGATCCCATGGCATGCAAATGAACGAAAATTGGAGCTATTGGATTAGTTGCCAGCGCTCTTTTTAGGTCTCGCCTAGCGTGGCAGCACATTCGCTGCTCGCTTGACGAGATTTATTGTTAAGGAGGACTTTCAGAAGAGGGCTTGAAGCCCCGCCCCTTATTTCCATTGGCTGGTGTCACCGTTTATGCTAAACGGTGGCCTTTCGCCTCCGATCCCGACTCTGTGGCCTGCTTTGCTGCTGTCGCAAAGCACTTTCTTATCTTGGGGCCATGTGTTTCTAATTAGAAACACATGGCCCCGTAAAGATAAGAGCTCCCCATGTTCCGGCTGCAGCGCGGTCCTCTTTCACTTTCGGGACCGCACTTGTTTATTAAGTACCTCCTTACGTCTCTATATTCACTGGTAGGTTGACCTTTTTTGTGCACACATGAGCGTATCTTTTTAATTGTTGAGATGATGCTATTCACGTTCGCTCGGCACATATATAGCCCCCAGCCACAACAAGCAACAGACACCAGCAGGCTTGCTTGATGCAAGCTCTCTACTTCCCGCATTAAAAGTTGAGGGCGCACACAACAGCTACTTTTATCTATATTCGCACCTTAATTGATAACTGCGCCGGCCAGTGCACCTTTGCCAGGCACCTCTATACACCATAGAAACACACTTATGAACACAAATTGCAATTTCGGGGAAGTAAGGAACATACTGATCAGATGGCACAGGATCATATACATGCAAGTCTGCTCACTTCATCAGCCTACCAGTGTCAATATAGGCCCAATCTAATATATCTATTTGAAACTTATTCCCCCCCTTACTTTACTCTCCTCCTTTTTGTTTTTTACATTTCTATGTGTAATCTTTGTAATAAACAGCAGCCCGATTTGTGCAGTGCTTGCATCACATCGGACACTTCTGCGCTTTTCACCGCGCTTTGTTCTGCAGTAGGTTTACCTTTTTGAGGCGCAGATACGAGCGTATGTTTTTGAATTTGTTTAGGTGCCACTGGACAGTGCTTAGCTTTTCCGGTGCGCAGCTGCAGCGCTATAAGATTGGGGTTGTATGTTTAAAGATGTAATATATGTTGTATCTGGCGATATATTCACCAGACAGTACAAAGCTTTCCACCAACATTTGTTTTCCGGTAGGTTTGCCCTTTTAAAAGCACATACACGAGCATATGTCTTACACTGCTCAGCTTTTCACAACGCTTTGTTTTCCTGTAGTTTTTTTAATATGCGCACACACGAGCGTATGTTTGCATTGTTTAGGTGCCGCTGGACACTGCAGAGCTTTTCACAGCGCTTTGTTTTCGGGTGGGTTTTTTAAGATGCGCACACACGAGTATATGCTTTTTGTATTGTTTAGGTGCCGCTCAGCAGTGCGGAGCTTTTCGCGGTGCCACGATGCCATTTCGCTTTGTTCTCCAGTAGGCAGCTGCAGCGTATACGATTGAGGTTGTATGTTTAAAGCTGTAATAAATGTTGTGTGCGGCAATATAATTTCACTGCACACTGCAGCGTTTTTTACGGAGCTTTGTGTTCTGGTTGTTTTGTCCTTTTTAAATGCGCAATCACAAGCATGGTTTTTTACACTGTTCATCTTTTCATGGCGCTTTGGTTTTGGGTAGGTTTTTAAAGATGAACACACAAGCATATGCTTTTTGTACTGTTTACATGTCACTGGGCACTGTGGAGCTTTTCACAGCACTTTGTTTATCGGTACGTTTTTTAAGAAGCGCAAACAAAAACACAAATGAAAGGCATTGTCATTTACAATGTCAATAGCTCAAAGTGGTGTTAATGCGAGACCTGTTGCATTGCAAATGCTTGATTTTCATTTTTAGCCAGCTTGCTTTTGCGGGACTCTTGATCCTGGGGAGCAAGCAATCTAATTGGGTGGCCCCACCATGAATAGAAATGTTGCGGCTGTCATTACAATACATGGAGGTTTGGTCTCCCTGTTGAGAAAATGGAAGAAAAAAATAGTGCAGGACCAGGGTACACTTAATCAATCAGGGAATTGTGAAGCGCGCTACTCACTCGTGAGGGCCTCAAGGTGCTTGGGGGGAGGGGGAGGGGAAATGTGTGAGTCGGCTGAAAAGCCAGGTCTTGAGGCTCTAAAAAAGAGTGCTGAGTGAGGGAGTGTGATGTTCGGGAGCTTGTTCCAGGTTTTTGCCAGAGGAGAAGGTTCTTCCACCTGCTCTCGCTCTGCGGATGCACAAGGCTTCGGCGAGGTCCGAGGAGCAGAGGTGTTGGGTACGTGGCAGGAGAAGCTTTAGTTAAGGTACGTGGGTCCGGTGCTGTGGAGGGATTTGTAGGCGTGGGTGAGTAGCTTGAACGTTACACTCTTCTTGACAGGAAGCCAGTGGAGGTCTCGATGTGTTGGATGATGTGTCCTTGTCATGGTATGCGAGGAAGAGCCTGGCTGCGGTGTTCTGAATGGTCTGGAGTTTGCGCAGCAGGGATCTGTTGATTCTGGCGTTAAGGGCATTTCCGTAGATTAGTCTGCTTGTTATGAGTGTGTGGGTGACAGTCTTTCTGGCGATGTCGATGATCTGTCGGGTCAAGGTGAGGGAGGAATCCAGTAGGATTCAGCAGCTCCGGGGTTTGGTCAGTGGGGGGGGGTGGGGGCACGGGGGGGGGAGGGGAGAGTTGCCCAGGGCGGTGGGCCACTAGGTGTTGGTCCATGCTGAGGGGGTGGGCCCGAGGACTTCTGTCTTCCCCTAATTGAGCTTCAGACAGCTGCTGCTCATCCAGGATGCGAGGTCTTTCATTCCTTCCTGGAATCTGAGTCTGGTTGTGTCTGGTTAATTCGCGAGAGAGACTATGAGCTGGGTGTTGTCGGTGTAGGGTACTATGCTGAGTCCATGCTGTCTGGTTAGGGGGGTGGTGGGGGTTCATGGAGAACCCCGGGACCCCCCTAAATTTCCTTATGCTAGTTATGTATACCAGGTAAATTTCTGTTTTTATATTAAAAAAAAAAATAATAAAATAATGTCCTCTCCTATAACTCCCCTTTAAACTTTATTTATTTTCTTCCAGTGAATAGCATGCCATTTTTATTTTAGAGGGCATAATTCCAATTTCAACCAAACCATTCGTAATTTATAGTGCCACAAGATTTTAAAAGGGAGATGAAGCCTATTTTTGGGCTGAGTGCCAATGTATCTTTGTTTTTTGTTTTTTAATGTAATTCCCTAAATCTTCCTAAAAAATAAAATGTTGTACTAATCATGTAGGATTACTAACTTGACGTCTGAGTCCCAAATTGGTGAATCTTTCACTGGAGTATTAAGGGTGAAATCTGAGTGAAATACTGTTATCACGTAGGTCAGCACAAGAAAACTGCTTTAAGTACTTTTTAGTGTGGCTTTTGCAAAGAAAACATTTTATGAGCTACTATTATGTGGGCAAAAACTAGCGCGACTGGGTCGTTCTCCCCTCAGCATGACCACCAAGCAGCCTAAGATTGTTGCATTTAATGTCAAAGGCCCACATTTTCGTAACTAGCCGGGAGGTTCTTGAGGCCAAAGATCAACTCTGTACTTGAAGCATCAGCCTGTCCCTTAGTCTCTTCCTGATTTACCTATGAATAAGAAACATTGACATTGAAATCCCCGGACATGAGAATAGCATGGACACCATAGCAAGAGAATCGAATATTACTTGGTCTCTCATGATCAGCTCTACTTTCTATTGTCGCCAAGAAGAAACCAAGTTCCAGAACTACCAAGGGAGTGAATTGACCAGACTAGAATTTACACTCTGTCGTATTGCCAAGCGCTGTAAGTAAGCACCGTTTCGGGGGTGAGGATGACCGCATTATGCTCCTTGGGTGAATTAATTGTATAGTAAGGAAACTGGCATTTTATCTTGCATGGAAACTTAGGAACATAATTGCATTCATTACCTCTAGAGTGGAACAGATCCTGTAAACGTATTAAGCCTTCAGGTAAATACAGGCTTGTTTTTTGTACACTGCACTTATTTCAATTGGTGTCATTTGTTCGGTGCATCCCTGTGGGATAACGCGAAAGGCCTACGGACGTGTCTGTTTCCATTAAGAAACCTCCCCCCAGAACATCGATGGGAGACTTCAAATGTTTTCTATGCATGTCACTCATTGGAGGTTCTTTGGGTTGCACACATTGCAGAGGAAATGCAACATGTATGGGATTCTTCTTGAGTGTTTATGCCTTGTTGAAATTTCATTAGAATACTGTTTCAGCAGTAACCATACCTTTGTGTGACTAAACGAAGCGTGTTAACATCAATGAAGAAATATTTAGTTCCCCTCTGTTTGAACTTCATTTAAGTACTTGAGGTTTCTCTTTATTCCAGGGATAGAAACTCTCCTAGTCCCCCTATGGGGAGATTTTTAAACTATCCTGTCAAAGCCGTGGCTGTTGCAAGGTGACCAATTGTCTTCTACAGGGAGTCAGACCTGTTTCTTTTGATCCCTTTAAAACGAAATAAAGTTTATTGCTCGAACAAGCAACTTACACTAGATATGGTGCAATGTGCGTCAGGTGTGCAGGATTGATAATGGTGTTTAAAAAGCAGTGAAAATGCGTTTTCCTAGTGGACATAAGGCAGCTGTAGAGTATATCCGAGTATCGTCCTGAAATCCCCGTCTTAAGGAACCGGTTCAGCGCAGAGGACTTCCTCCTTCAGAAGAAGGTTCAGTGGAAACAGTCTCGTGTGTTCTGTGCGTCACGGTTGTCTGTCGCGCCTAGAATTCCTGGCTTTCTGCTAACATAATCAGACTTGTCAGCCAAAACTATAAATTTGACTTTTTAAAATATATATATTGTATGGGGTTACTGTGGCGAATATTAATTGAAGAGATTTAATGATGTATCACATTTTGCTTGTGCAGACATCCGGGTTTTTGGTGCCTTGTTTGGTCTGTTTGCATGCAGTGAATACATTCACTTTTTGAGTGGGCCTCGTAGTTTTCTTATCCAGCAGAAGATGCTGCACCTAGGATGATGGTACCCAAAAGCCCTGGCATCAAGGGTGTTCAGTGTTAGACTCCTGGGATTCGGTTTAACAACCCATTCCGTTAGTGCTGGTTTCCTTGAATAAGTCTTGAAACTGTAACCAGCTTTGATCCCAAGAGCAAAATCCATGCCAGATGGTGAGGATATCCATTAAGTGCATAAAGGATTCAAAGTATAGGTTTTTTGGAAGTTTGATTTGTCCGAGTTTCTCTTACGGATCCGGTTTTCCTTCGGGATGTCCCAGTTTTAGGCATTGTGGCACGTGTGAAAAAGCCCTTTGTGCTCTGGAGAAGGTTGACCTGAACTGTGCACACTTTTAGCAGTGATGCAATAGTATCCTCCCTGTGTGCAGTGTATTTTTGGAGCACCTCGCAGGCACTGTAAAGGCTAATGCAGTGCCTTCCACCGTAGGGCTTACTAGAGCACCACCTGTAACCCTAGCTCGCGCTAAGCAGGTCTGCATGCGATCCACCTGGTCGAAGGCTTCATGCTCTCATTGTGTAGTTGGATGAACGCTGTGACCAGGCCAAAGACTATGAACCTGGTTGGCACAAGCAGGGATATCTACTTAGCAGATGGAAGATTTACTTGCGTCAACATGCAGCAGAACTATGGCAGCTATTTTGCCCTTAAAAGCGTGAGAAAGCGACCTACAAATACATTAAGTTCTGCATGGGTGGATCTCCTTTCAGTGCGCAGTAGCAGCAACTAGTTGAGGCTCACTTGCCATTCATGTTTAATCAGTGAAGTGCTTTTTAACCCACTCAGTTGTTCAACACCAACGCCCCTGTTAGTGGCAGTCCCTTGACCAAGTTCATAGTGCCGAGTTTGGGCATGAACCCTTCGCCGACTCCTAGCCTGTTGCCCCACCAGGGTTAATTTTCAAATATTTTTCCAGAACTTATCAACTTCTCAATTCAAGTGAACACCCCCTCCCCCTCCCGAAGTGGAGTCCGAAGACCAATCAGCGGCCCGCATCAAATCTTCCAAACGCGCTCCCAGCGCGAAAGCTTGAGCGGCCATGGCACCCCTGGCTGAATGAGTGCCGAACTGCTTCGTATCAATACCAGCTTCTTGCATGACCCAACGTACCCACCTAGCTATGGTAGGAGAAGAGATCGCATTGTGTGGCTTCTTGAGAGCTATCAAAAGTTGCTGCTCGCCCGGAGTTCTGAGTTCTAGTGTTAAGGCCTCGTATGCCTTTATGCAGTCTACCACACACAGTTTTGGGTTCTCTTTAAAAGCCGGATAGGAAACCGATCGGGAGTGAGACTTGGTGCGCGGGCAGATCGTGAAAACGACCCCTTCCGGAGAAAAAAACGCGTGCCGAGATATCCAAAGCTCGGACATCTGAAACTCTCCTACAGGAGACCAAGCACAGTAGCATAGCGAGCTTAGAAGACCATTCCTTCAAAGAAAGTTATTTATTGGATTGCCAAGAAAGAAAAAGGTTCAACACAAGATTAACATCCCATAGGACCGAATAACAAAGCTCCGGCAGCAATGACAACCGGCTACCCTGTAAAAGCCTGCAGACTAAAGGATGTTCTCCCACCGGAGATCCGTCTAGCGGAGCATGACCCGCCGAAATTGCTGACCTGATCGCATTGATCGAACGATATGCCAACCCATCTGCTGCCAAGCTTGCCAAGAAATTCAAGATGGAAACGACGTCCGTGACCACGGGATCCAGATTCCGACGAAGACACTAACGAACCCATCTCAACCAAGCGGATCGGTAACGTTTGGTGGTGCTATCTGCCCAAGCCTTTGACAAAAGGGTCTCAGCGTGTCCCGAAAGGCCCGGCAGCGCCGCACCATAAGGTGGAGCTTCCCCTGTGTGACTAGTTGATGCGGAATCCCGTCCGGGTTCAGAAGCAGCTGAGGACACCGGGGGAGTAGGTTTGGAAAATCCCAGGAAAGTTCCAGAAGAACTGGAAACCAAACTTGAGACCTCCAACAAGGTGTCACCAGGGTGACCTCTGCCTTCTGCCGGCGGATCTGTGCCGCCGTCCTCGTTATCATGGAAAAAGGCGGGAACGCATAGCCCTGTTCCATGCTCCAATCCTGAAGGAAGGCGTCCGTGGCCAGGTCCATTGGGTCCGGTCTCCAACTGAAGAACCGGGGAATCTGATGGTCCAGCCGAGAGGCAAAGAGGTCTGCCGAGAAGGGACCCCAACTAGTGTTCAACCATTGAAAAATTTGAGGGTCTAGCTTCCAAAGGCTGGAATCGTAAAGATGCCTCGAATGCCAATCCGCCACCCGATTGCTGTGGCCCGGAAGATATTCCGCCATGACCGAGATGTGGTGCTCCAGGCAGAACCCCCAAAAATCCTTTGCTAAATTCGCCAATGCCCGGGAACGGGTGCCCCCCAAGTGATTGACATACCGCACGGCGGAGATGTTGTCCATCTTCAAAAGGACGCAGGATTGAATTCTGTCCTTGGTCCAACATCGTACTGCAAACAAACCTGCTAGAAGCTCTAAGCAGTTGCTATGAAGAGCTTGCTCGTCCGAGGACCAAACTCCCCCGGTGGAGAAATCCCCGCAACGAGCGCCCCAGCCCGTCTTGCTGGCATCGGATTCTATGACAAGATCTGGAACCGAGCCGAAAATTGCGTGTCGGTTCCATGCCTCCATATGGGATAGCCACCAAGCGATCTCCTCTCTTGCCTCTGCTGAGAGAGGAACCGAGTGGTTGTATGACCTGCCCTTTCGCAAATGGTACGCCTTGAGGCGCTGGAGGGCTCGATAATGCAGGGGCCCCGGAAAGATCGCCTGAATTGAGGACGAAAGGAGACCCACCAAACGGGCCAGGTGCCGCAAGGAGGTGTACGGTTTGGAAATTGTCTGCCGCAATTCGCGGCGGATTTTCGCCATCTTCCTCAAGGGAAGGCTCAAGGTCACGTGGACCGAATCCACTACGAACCCGGGAAATGTGACTGATTGAGAAGGAGCTAGAACTGACTTGGCCTCGTTTATGATAAAACCTAGGCCCTGCAAAAGAAACACCGTTTGATGGAGCGGACGCAATAGTATCAGAGGACATTGTACCATGAGTAGGAGGTCGTCCAAGTATACGATCATGCGAATGCTCTGAGGAATTCCACCGCAGGATGGAGCACCTTGGTGAAGCACCAAGGGGCCGAGGAAAGACCGAATGGAAGAGCGGTGAATTCGTATACTCAATCTCTCCAACAAAATTGAAGGAACCGCCGGTAGGGGGGATGGATGGGAATCGCCAAGTAAGCATCCTTCAAGTCTAAGCACACCATCCAATCCGCTGGCAACAGGACGTCGCGAAGAAGATGGATCCCCTCCATCTTGAAATGAAGGTACATCAACCAACCGTTGAATTCTTTGAGGTTGATAACTGGTCGGCGACCCCCGTCTGGTTTGTCTACCAGGAATATATTGCTGAGAGCCCAGAGGGTGCAAAGTTGATTGGCAAATGGCTCCTTTGCGGAGCAGCTCGGAGACCTCATCGATCAACTGAGCGTCTGAGAATGTAAAAGCCAGCGGTCGAGCCTCCTGCCATGGATTTCTGTAAAATTCTACATGGATACCTTGAACGGTCTGAAGAACCCATGCATCTGAGGTTATAGCCGCCCATGCGCTGTGAAAAGTCGATAGTCTGCCGCCAAAGCGAACTTGCGTTGCAGGAAGAACACTTACCGCTGGAATTGGCTCCTCCGGAATTGGACTTGAAGACTCCCCGGCCTCGGAAACGTTGTCCTCGCGTGGGGTAGAAGTTGGTGTAATTCGCGGTCGAATTATACTGTCTGCGACCAGAGCCGTGTCCCTTTGAGGGGTTTTGCTGAAAGCCTCGGCCGAACAAGCGGCCCCTGCCTCGTCCGGCCCCGCGGAAAACCCGCTGATTAAAGACTCTCTTGATGTTGGATTGAGCCTTATCCAGCAATGTGAATGTAGAAACAAATTTGCCCAGTTCTTTAATGAAGGGCTCCCCGAACAGGCCACCCTGGGCCACTGCACCAGCTTTGGAGGAGGCCAGGTCTCCCAGCTTTAGATCAAGCTTAATCAACAACGAGTGACGACGCTCGGTTGAAAGGGCGCAATTAGCATAGCCCATAAAAATAATAGCCCACTGGGCCCAACTGGAGAGGACTTCTGGGGAAATAGGGGACCCTGAAACTTTTGACTCCTCCGCCATATCCAATATCTTTGACATCGGTCCGATAGCGTCGAGGAGCTTGTCCTGACAGGACCTCCAGGATCTATCTATACCCTTCCTAGGGTCCTTCACATACTTAGCCAGGAATGTGGCCACTGTCGGGGTCCAATTCCGGCGTAGAAGTTATCTTGTCAGGCAGGGTATGCCTCTGACACTCTGCCCGTAAACAACTCCTGGCCTCCTGCGCAAGGGGTTTACGGAGACTACCTGAAACGAATCTTACTACCTTGTCTCCGGGGACCAAGGCCACGGACCGGGGGGTGCATAATCTCGTCAGGATTAAGCATGTCTGCGTCCTCCTCCGGCGGCACGGAAGTAGAGGGAGTAGAAGACGGCCGCCGCTGACGGGAAGACCCCGCTTCCTCATCAGTGTCCCCCTTAGTATCATCCTGACCTGATCCGGGGGAAGGAGGATCCAAAGTACCCTGAGAGGCATCCGGTGGAGGAGTCGCTGGGGCGCCCAACGACGTTTGTGCCAAAAACGCCGACTTTAGGTGCGCAAAAGCATCCACGTCCACCCCTTCCGGACTCTGTTTTTTGAACGGCGGAGGACCCTCCGCAGGCTGCCCGCCGGATGGCATCGGAGGATCGGAACGCGCAGCCGCTAGCCTACTGCATTCCTGCACAATTCTGTCGGTAAGGCGTTGTTCCATAGGACCCACAACCTCATGGACCACCCAATAGATGGAAGAGTCCATAGCGTCAAAGAATTCCTCATCCCAGGGCATATACTCCTGGACTTCCTCCTCATAATAACCTGATTGGGCAGCCATAATATAGTAAAAGGTAAGTAACCACTGACTACACACACTGACAGTGCACTGAACAACCAGGAGGCTTAGTTAGGAAAAAACTACCAGCTAGGGGCAGGCCAAGCACTGCGTAGAGTTTTTGGGTGACCCCAAGGATCACAATAGGCTTGCACCAACCCAGAACACGCCACTGCCTTCAGAAACCTGACGGGCCTAAGTGCCTCCCTGCGCGTTCACCTCAATGACAGCAGACAAAAATGCCCAAAATAACGCTGGAATGGTTAATTTTCGTGTAGCACGCGAGTGTGATGTGCAAAATGGGACCACAATGTGCATGAGATACAAGCGTGACTTCGCGCGGCCAACGCGGGTAAAACCCGCTATACGGACCCCCGCAGGGGCGTTCAGGGATATTATGCGGAAAATAAGATCTGTTAAAACGGACATCAGAGGTGAGGCAGTAATGGGGCAAGGCTCTGATCCGTTACCGGCGCGGGTCCTCAACTGAGGAGCCGCGTCTCGAGGGCAACAAGACGAGCGAGTCCCCCTAGCGGCCCGAGAAGGCGCCGCAACAGCAGGTTGGCGCGCCGGCCGCATAGGAGCGGAAAAACATTCCCGCGGCCGGCTTAGGGATCTGTAACGAGCACAAGTGAACTCTCACATGAGTAGCTCATCACAATATTAAAAAAAGCAATAACCGTGCTCACAGAAACCATCAAATAAAGGGACCAAGAAGAAAGCAACTTATCTGGCTGCGGGAGCAGCGAAGAAAGAGGAAGTGGCAGGATAGAGAAGACGTTGTATACCTGACGCAATGGAGACGGAGGAAGAACTGTGTACTCTCGTTCCTCCCTGGTTGTAGGGAGTTGTAGTTCCTAGTTGTATTGTTATAACCCTTTTGCAAAAGAATTTTCGAAATCTCTCTGGCTGCTGTGCAAATTTATATGTAATAAAGCGAAGAGAGAAAAGCATAATCCGAAGCCTCCGGTCCTGCCATAGAATCAAAATTAAATCTGTCAACTGTTATGTATATATCACTTAATACTTCACTATTTTCAGTTTCTAAGCACTATAAATAGTTGCTGCTTCTACAACCAAAGTTAGAATATAATCCAATTTAGTAGTACTCTTTACATTTTGTAGTGAGGACATGAGATTAACTGCGGACATTGCTAAATTAGCGTAAATTAGGCTGCCATTGTGCCACTTGTTGCACGTGTTCCTACATGGCTCTGTTCTCGTAAATATTCTGCTTGCGCTTTTTCACATGAGAACTGTCTGCCTTTCACACATCTAGCTGTACACTGTGCTCCTCGTCTGCACAACGTGTTCAAGGTCGAAAAACAATGTATGCTATTGATTCACTTTGGTCAGTCCCATGCCCATAGACCTAACATAGAACACAGCTGCACTACTGAAACTTGTGTGCTTTTAATATGGCATTACATGCATGAAAAGGCACTTGGAGAAAATCATTCCAACGAAGAAGAGCTGTGCTTGTCCTGAGTTGTAAATCCTTGCATCTACACTTGGAGGTATGGGGTCCCTCTGACAAAGCCCAGAGGTCTTCTATAATTATAATAAACTAGCTCATAGCACTGGTAGGGTAGTAAGGCGCTGTAGTCCCGTTTCCACTGTCATTATAATATGGTTTCCCCTTTTGTGCTTTATGGAATTGTAACAATGCTGATTATATTGTTCTTATGCATTTTGCTGCTAGTATTGGCTTGTGTACTGCATTATAGAGCATGTTATTTAAATAAACATTTTAAACTATACCGTGTCTGTTTGCTCACGTTGTGGACAAGTATGAGAGTTTGAACTAAGGTGTTCTTCCCGCGATTCCTGAGAGGGTCAGAGTGACATGTTCTAGGATGTCTAATCATTGGTAGCTTCGCTGTAGTACGGAGAACGAATGAGACACTGTAGCTAGTCGGATTGGGGTTCTGGGCACCGAGGAGGGTTTTCTGGTACACCACTTCACACGGAGGTCCTGGTTTCCTGCGCATGGTTCTATGTATGTGCAGAATCCCTGCAACAATCTAAAGGACCAAAGTCTGAGTTGACCCTCAAGAATTCAGAGTTTGCCGGCGGCTTGTAAACGGAACAAAATCGGCCTTTAACAACCCGCATAAAAAGTAATTACTTTAATAAAAGACTCCGATCTGTAATATTGTCTAATGTAGAATATAATGTCAAGGCTATTTTTGGAGCATGTTAAGCTGGTTTTCACGGTTTGAGCGGGTCTAGGTTTCTGTTCTGTGGAAGTGGCACGTGTTTCTGAGATTTGGGGGTTCCTTGTACCTCGTGTTCACCACTGAGGTATTTTCTGAGTGTCCTTGTGTTTTGGTTAACCCTCAGCAGAGATCAGGGGTGTCTTGCTCCTGAGAAGCCAGTGTTCAAGTGTAAATCTGAGGATCACATTACGGGTGAGGTGATTTTTATGTAGGGTTGCTGTAGCGTAGATGAAGGTAAAATTATGGTATGTGCAGGTAGTTGATCCATTTGTGGTTTTTGACTGTCTTAAAAATGTCTTAGACAATTTATTGGTCGGCCCTTATCCACAAATGGCGCTGCCAGCTAAAGAAACCGTGCATTGCCTCACTTGGCCTCGCTCATCTCAAGGCTGGCTGGGAGACAGTAAATCTACTTTCAGGATTAAGACTTCCTTTTTTTTATTCCCTTAATCCTTCTCGCTAAAGCCGAATCACAAACTCTAGGAACACACTGCGGTTTTTGGAGCATGTGTGAATACGTCCAGACAGTAAAACACTTTATCTGCATTTGTACAGTGCCACCGCTACTGTAGAGAACGTTAGTGCGGGGGATTACCAGTGGACTCTTTCAGTATGTGAAATAGTCCCATTGCCAGAGCAGGTAGCGTGTGTTGTACACTTAAACCTGTATTGACAGACGTTAACTGCCGTGGATCTGTTAAAGACCCTGCAGTGCCCATTTAAAATAGTTTAAATGTTAGCCAGAGACTTGTTGCTCTTATGTTGTATATTTAAATATATTGTGTATTTCGACATACGTCTGACTTGCTGTTTTGCAGCTGTTAAGCCTTTTCATGGACTGAAAAGGAGGATCAAGGTTGTCAGGACGTCCCAATTTGCTGCCAGTGCTGTAACTATGCTCCGTGACCGGATGACGTGTAGTAGTGCAAAGCCACCCCTCATAATTGGCACAGTTAACTTGCCTATCGGTCTCTAGTATATGGTACAAAGTGTACTGAGGGCCTGTAAGTTAATTGCAGCACCCGTTGTGCCATCCCTGATAGTGTAACCATGACTGCAGGCCTACCATGGTAGCCTGTGTGTGCAGGTTTAAACAGCACATTCAGCTTGTAAAAACCACTCCTTTCGACAGGCCTAAACTTACTTTTGAATATTTAAAAGTTGCACCCAAGTAGGTCTCATTGACCATAAGGCTGGGTGCATGGTATTTAAAAGTAGGACATATACAAGTTTAATGTTAAATATGTCCTTACAGTGAAGAGATGATAAAAGCTATTTTCACTGTACGAAGGCTGTCTGTTCCATAGGAGAACATTGGGATGCAATATTAAATAGCAATAACTGATCTCCGGAATTCGAGTAGCTTGCAAAATAAACCACGATTTCTAATAGTTATTATAAATCCAATTCAACCTTGAACTCTGTGTGTGTGACTGTGTGTGTGTGACTGTGTGTGTGTGACTGTGTGTGTGTGACTGTGTGTGTGTGACTGTGTGTGTGTGACTGTGTGTGTGTGACTGTGTGTGTGAGACTGTGTGTGTGTGTGTGAGACTGTGTGTGTGTGTGTGAGACTGTGTGTGTGTGAGACTGTGTGTGTGTGTGACTGTGTGTGTGTGAGACTGTGTGTGTGTGAGACTGTGTGTGTGTGTGACTGTGTGTGTGTGACACTGTGTGTGACACTGTGTGTGAGTGTCAGTCAGTCAGTGGCAAATGTAAGCTGAAACCTAGGTCGGCCCCTTCTTTTGCCCAAGGGTGGCCTGGGGGAAGGTTTGTGTTAGACAAGGTTTATGGGGAACTATGCATGTTTTTTTTTTTTAGGTTGAAGCCTAACATACAGAACAGCTGTCTAGTTTGCCAAAGTCATTTTGGATATTCAGAATGCGTCTCTGGGAATGTATTCCGCCCACTGCTTACCTGTGGCTTGTAACTCACACTTTCGGGCTTTCTTTTAGCTGGCTTTATTTATGTTTAGGCTGTCTAGCATGTCGTCTTCCATCCCATGGAGCAAATCCTTTCTACACTTCTCCTTGTAGTCTTTCATGAGTGCTCCTTTTATAAACAGGCCTGTAAATCTTATTCTCATCTTGCCACACTTGCTGTGCATTCAAAGACTGGTCAAATGGAAGACTCTGTCTTCTGACGGAGCTTGATGTTTACTTTTTTTTTTCTCTGACTTCAAATTGAGAGGATTTAGATGTCAAACTTTCTGGATATTGGGTGTAGGAAAGGGTTTTTTATTTGATTAATTCTGAAGTGTGTTGAAACTAATATTTTAATACAATCAAATCAATACACTAGGTGATGCTATTACCACAAATGATCGTGTGTGCACTGTAAAGTTTTAATAGTAAAACTCTATGTGCAAATGTTAATCATTTCAGTAGGAAATATGTTGGCTGTAATGGGACTGCTACCACACCATGCATATACCACTGGCTGCTGCTGCACTCTATGCAACTCAATCAGGGGGATTGTAAGTGTGCTACTCACCCGTGAGGGTCCCCAGATCTGTTTAGCCGAAGAGCCAGGTCTTGAAGGTCTTCCTGAAGGTGTTTAGGGAGGGGGCGTGTCTGCCGGTAGCTCGTTCCAGGTCTTTGCTACAATGTGAGAGACGGATCTTCTGTCTGCTGACTGCGGATGCACGTGGTTTTGGCCAGTGTGAGGTTGGTGGATCAGAGGTTTCTTTTGGGTACGTGGAAGTTGATTCTGTCGTTGAGGTATTTGGGCCCATTATGTAGGCATTTGTAGACGTGAGTGAGGATTTTGAAGGTGACTCTTTTCTCCATGGGGAGCCAGTGGAGTCTTCGTGGGTGTTGGCTAATGTGTTCGTGCTGTGGGATGCCGAGGAAGAGTCTGGCGGCGGTATTCGGTATTGTGTGGAGTTTACGGAGTAGGGACTTGGTGATGCCGGCGTAGTGCGTTTCCATAGTCCAGTCTGCTCGTGATGAGTGCGTGGGTGACTGTCTTCCTTGATACAGGGTGGATCCATTTGAAGGTCTTGCGGAGGATGCAGAGTGTGTTGAAGCAGCTGGAGGTGCCGGCGTTGACCTGTCCGTTCAGGGTGAGTGAGTCGAGTACGATGCCAAGGTTTTTGGCGTGGTCTGAGGGGGTAGGTGGGCTTCCGAGGGAGGTCGGCCACCAGGTGCTATCCCATGCTGAAGGGGTGGTACCGAGGACTTCTGTCAGCGTTGAGCTTCAGGCAGCTGTTGGTCATCCAGACTGCGACGTCTTGCATTCCTTTCTGGAAGTTGAGTTTGGTATTGGTGGGGTCTTTGGTGAGTGAGAGGGTGAGCTGGGTGTCGTCGGTGTAATGCAAGTAGCATTTCTATAGCGCGGCTGCAGCCCAACGGGTATCCTGGATACAATGTTGAGGCCGTGTTGTCGGATCATGGCTGCGAGGTCGGCCATGTATATGTTGAAGAGGGTTGGGCTCAGTGATGATCCTTGTGGGACTCCGCAGGTGGTTGTCGTGGGATCAGAGAGGTAGGGTGGCAGTCTGATCCTTTGGCTTCTTCCGGTGAGGAATGATCGGATCCAGTCCAGGGCTGTTCCTTGTATGCCAGCGTTGTGTAGTCTGGTGATTAGTGTGCGGTGGGAAATGGTGTCAAAGGCCACTGATAGGTCGAGTTGGATGAGGGGGGAGTGTCCTTGGTCCAGGAGGGTGCTGATATCGTTTGTGGCGGTGAGCAAGGTGGTCTCGGTGCTGTAGTTTCTTCGGAATCCGGATTGGGACGGGTCGAGAACGGCGTTCTCTTAGATGAATCGTGTCAATTCCCTGTTGACTGTTTTTTCTGCAACTTTGGCTACGAAGGGAAAAAGCGAGATGGGCCGGTAGTTCTTGAGGTCGGTGGGGTCTGCTGTGTGCTTTTTGAGCAGGGGCCTGACTTCTGTGCATTTCCAGTCTTCTGGGAATGTGCCTGTTCATGAAGGTGGTGATGGTGTTGACGTTCGGGTGCGATGGTGGCCGTGTGGTAGATGTGAGGGGGGCAGGGGTCGGTGGGTGCCCCTGAGTGGATGCCTTTCATGGTCGAGGCGGTGTCTTCAGTCGTCATCGGTATCCAGTTGGAGATGGTGAGCTGGCTGGCGTCTCTGGGGTGCGGGGGTTTGGCTGTGCTGTCTGGTGGATGGTTGGCGAAGTTGTCGTACAGGCTTTTGATTTTGAGGTGGAAGTAGGTTCCAAATTTGTTGCTGAGGTCTTGGGATGAGGCGATGTCTGTGGCTTCGCTGCGTGGTTTGGTGAATTCCTGAATGACCCTGAAGAGGTCCTTGGAGTTGGCGAGGATTTTGCTGTGGATAAAAATTCCTCTTGGTGGTTCTGATTTGGTTGTGGTAGTCGGTCATGGAGTCCTTGTAGGTGGAGTCGTTTTCGGTTGTCTTGATGTTTCTCCTGTTCTTCTCCAGGCGTCTGCAGGTGCGCCTGGCTTCTTGGAGATTGGTGGTGAACCAGGCAGCTTTCCTGAGGCTCTGCTTGTCGGGGTTGCGTAGTGGGGCGAGTTTGTCTGCGCAATTGGATGTCCAAGTGTGGAGTCCTCTAACTGCGTCGTTTGCGGCGGTTGCCCAGGTGTGGTTGTCTCGGGTGAGGGTTGAGTTAAGTTGCTCGTTGGTAACCTTGCACCAGTTCCTTCGTGGTGGGCGTGGGGTTGGTTTGGGCGCCTTGGGTTTGTCGACTGAAGTGTACGCAATGGTGGTCGGTCCATGGCGGTTGTGTTGTGTGGCTGAACTGAATGCTGTTTTCTGCAGCGAAGATGGGGTCAAGGGAGTGTCCTTCTGTGGGTTGGAGTGGTGACGAGTTGTTTGAGTCCGACGTCTGCGAGGTTGTCCCGGAGGATGGTGGAGTGGTGGTTGCTGGGGTTGTCGAGGTGGAAGTTCAGGTCTCCAATGACTATGTAGTTCATTGAGGTGGTGGTGGTGGTGGTGGTGAAAGGTGTCCAGGGGCCTGTAGACCAGGGTCCCTCTGAGTGTGGCGTTGGGTCTGGTCTGGAAGTTCAGGTGTTCTGCGGTGAGGAAGGTTTCGCTGGAGGTGGTGAGGCGGAGGGTGCTCTTGTGGGCAATGGCGAGACCCCTCCCCCTGCTTCTGGGTGGTTTGGGCGATGATTCCTCTGGATCTTGTATCCGTCCGGGATGGCGTTGTTGATGTCTGGGGCGGAGGTGGTGTTGGTCAAAGTCTCTGTGAAGAATGCGATGTCAGGCGAGAGAGTCGAGTAGGTTCCAGATTTCCATGACTGTTTTTGTACGGAGCACACGTTAAGTAGTATGCATATTAGGGTGTCGCTGGTGCTGGCTTTGTGGTGTTGGCTTTGTGGTGTTGGAGTCCGGGGCGGTGGTGAAGGTCTGGCGGCAGTGGAAGCAGGAGAATTGACCTTGGATTGTGTTTGGCGAGGCCTGTTGGCAGTCTCTGGGTCTTCCG
Source organism: Triturus cristatus (assembly GCF_964204655.1). Classification (NCBI taxonomy): domain Eukaryota; kingdom Metazoa; phylum Chordata; class Amphibia; order Caudata; family Salamandridae; genus Triturus; species Triturus cristatus. The sequence continues at coordinate 103,864,153 of NC_140593.1, read as the reverse complement.
GGATTAAGTGCGAAGAGGGTGGTGGTGTCAAAGTGGTGGATGGTCGGAGATTCAGGGTTCCTGGTGCTGGTCACGGTCTGGTCGCGGACGGGCGCAGACAGGCTTGCCTTTGTCGCCCCAGCGGCGAGGCTGCTGCGCGTGTCGCGCAGCAGCTGCCATTAAGAAGGGGAGGGGGGAGGGACGTGCAGCTGGGAGGCGGGAGCGGTCAGGCGGAGGAGGTCACGGGGACAGGTGTCAGTGGGGAAGGAGGAATGAAAAAAATTATCAGTACAACAATGGGCACAAGCGGGGAGAAAAGATATGGGAAAACAATTCTCAGTACAACAAACAGTCACAAGCGATGAGAAGGAATAAAAGTAATACCAGTACAGAAAAAGGGAAGCGCAGCAGTGGGTACCAGTAAGGTGCACAAGGCACGCTTCGGTCTTGAATCCTGCCTGTAAGGGATCAGAGGCAGAGCACAGCGGAGCTGCGGTGGAAGAGCAGATCTCAGACCGAGGATTAGATCTTTCTCGCGCTCCCCTGCAGAGGCTGCCGTTAAATAGGGGAGGGACTTGCAGCTGTTGGGTAGGGGCAGTCAGGTAGGAGGGGTCACGGGGACAGGTGTCGGCAGGGATGGGGAATGAAAATTACCAGTACAACAACGGGCACAAGTGGGGAGAAAATATATGGGAAAACAATTATCAGTACAACAAACGGGCACAAGCGAGGAGAAGGAATGAGAAAGTAATACCAGTACAGCAAAAGGGAAGCGCAGCAGTGGGCACATCATCTTTATGTGCTAGTGTAGAGTTGCTGAAATGTTAGCCATGTAAGGTAGAACTTTGGGATTGGAATGTGTTCTTATGAAGGAAGGGGAGTTGGCTGAAAAACTGTAACCGAGCAGCTGGAGGGGACATAATGGAGAATACACTTGGACTTTAACTATCATACGCTTGGTGGATCTTTACAGCCACTCTGTGCGCTGCTGCGCTCTTTGCCACCTAATGCGATGCTGCACCATTCTATGCGCTGCTACGCCACTCTATACACCATACTCTTCCCCACTAACTTTTAGCCGTGCTGAACAGCAGCCATTCTGGCGTAAAAGAATGCTAAAACAACCAATTGCCTGCTCTACGATACACCAATTCATGTATTAATCGATCAACAGAGTTTCCAATCTTTTATGATTCCCTAGTGTACGTTTCCTATCACTATTCATATGTTTGTGGTGTATCAATTTTAAAAGTGTCAAAAAGCCATCAAAACACTAGTTCACACGCCGGAGGGACGCGGCACGGGGGATGAGTTATTTGGTAGTCATCCCAGGGGCACGTGAATAGAAGACATGTGTTCCACTTTGAAGACAGTTGCGGGTATGAGAAGACTTCGCAACCTTCTGAGGTTTTAGGTGTACCATTTGTGAAGGTGATTTGGAACCCCTTAGCCCTGAAGAAGTTGCGTGATGGGTCGACAACGTGACATGTTGGCATTATAGAACTGGGTATGGTTTGATTGAAACCATTTTTATTGTGGGAGCTTACAGTATTCAATAAAGTCACGACAAGCTAGTAAGTACCACTGTATTTTAATGGTGAGAATTAAATCTTGTATGTTCTCACTGGGGTTCATTGGACACATATATAAAAACTATTTTCACCACTTTTATACATTAGTATATTATGATTTCTCTGTTTTTCACATGGAGTAAAAGCAACCGATGATAAGTGGGTATACTGGTGAGTACCAACCAGCAAAACCCCCCTTGGTGTTACTACCGTGAGGTGCTCTTTTTCCTTCCTCACCTTTTTCTCTTCATTTTTGGGGTAGAACTGGTGTTTTGATGGTTTTTTGACACTTTTAAATTGATACATCACAAACATATGAATAGTGATAGGAAACATACAATAGGGAATCATAAAAGATTGGAAACTCTGTTGATCGATTAATACATGAATTGGTTTATCGTAGAGCAGGCCATTGGTTGTTATAGTGGATTGAGTGGGGGGCTCGTTTTCCTTCCCCCTGTGGCTCCTATTGTGTTAGGGTAAAAGAATGCTAAAACAGGAGTTCCCCCTTGGAAACCCTACAACAGACATATTCATACATACTCACTTCGATTTGCTATTCCCTGTGAGTTGACTCAACACGAAAATACAGTGGAACCCACCCTTTAAACTTGTATACCACCAATTATGAGATCAAACATCAAGGGATATTTTTGAGTATTGTAATATAAAATGATTTTATTTCTTCATATCAAATTTTAATTTTTTACTTTCATGTGATCAAAACATTAAAAAATATGTAACATGCAATATATGGTTTAAAAACAATGTGTGCAGTGTATAAACATTTTTTTGAAATATCTATAATGACAAAGAAAGAATATCTTAACGGGGAACCTTTTTACACAGTTCAAAAAAGCTGTTGCATTAGCTGATCCAACAATTCACATCCAGTTTGTGTCCTGGTGAATGTGAGAGTCCATTGATTCCAGTAATTCCTCGTTGTCTGATTCAGCAGTGCTCCGCGTCGACATGTTTCGGTGGAAACTACTACTAAAAACCTCCTTCTTCAGGACAGAAAATAAGGGATTTTTGTTTGGGAACCGTATATTGCATGTTGCATATGGACTTTTAATGTTTTGATCAATGACAAATTGATATGAAGTAAAATTATTTTTATATTAAATACTCAAATATCCCTTGATGTTTGATCTCCTAATTGGTGGTATACAAGTTTGGAGGGTGGGTTTCACTCTATTTTCATGTTCATTCTACTCGCAGAGAATAGCAAATCGAAGTGAGTTTGTGTATGAATGTCTGTTTTAGGGATTCCAAGGGGAATTCAGGTTTTCTTTACTGTATAGCAGTGCCCTGTTCCTTTTGGTTGTGAGGCCTCCTCTCTTGCACAATAACAAGAGTGTTAAAACACATTTCCACAGCAAAAAGCTCTTGCGCAGACCAGACCTATTGGCTTTGCCAATTCTTGTTTTATTATATTCTTTGTACTTATGATACCATGGGTTCTGCTTTCAGATGGAAGAGCTGGTTACCGAGCCATCCAGAATTTAACCAGTCAAATGCAGTTAAAGTAGACCAATGGTCCAATGTCTATCTTATTGCTTGACTTTAAAGTGCCCCGTCTTTTAGGTATGGCATGCACAGGCTATGTTTGAAGCTGCTAAAAGCGGCTTTCAAAAATGTAATGGCTATTTGGGGTCTTATACCACGTGGCTTTAGTCCTATCACAGATATTGCACCAGAGCAGAAGTGCGATAACCTTCCCTTTTGATTATAACTTTGGGTTTCGTGAAGTGAACTGTGGTGCCTGAACAGAAGGTCTGTTTCTGCGAGAATGTTGGCCTCCTTTCCTGCTTCGCTTCTTTTCTCTAGGTCTGTCAGGTCGGCTACTCCGGTTTATTATTGGTATCCAGCTGGAAGCTGCTTTTGCGAAGGAAAACGACCCCTGATGTGCTGACGCAGACTGCGTTAACCTGGAGTGTTGCAAAACCAAGTTAATCCTTAAATTCTACTAGCAAGAAACTGGATGGGTTGTTTGAATATCTTGACATTTGTGTTCTCACTTAAGTTTACTGGTTGCCAGACAAATGTGTACGGGCCACCACTAAAATCTTAAACCGTCTTAGGTTGCTCACTTCATTAAAATAAAATTATATATATTTCTACTTTCTGATGTCATTGGAGCTTGTCGGCAGAGCCGCCATCTTTAAAGTTTTCAAGTACCCCGGCTCAGGCTGATCTGGCACGGTTATACCGTGTGACCCTTTCATGTGATTAAGCCTTGCCTCTCGAAAGGCTTCAGTTAAATAGTGTAAACCCTTTGTTTTAGAATTGCACAGTAGCGAGCTGCGAAGGAAAGTTTTTGAAAAGGTTCTTTGTATTTAGACCAGTTTTACATAATGGCGGCATTGGGCCGGATAACTCTTGACTGCCTTGGGTGGGACTAGGACATTCTGGGACCCGAGGGCAGGGTCCTTCCTACACACCAGACGCTCACATGATGGTCTGATGGAGAATTATTAAAGTCCGGAGACGACTGAAGACCCCCGTTTCTGGTGGTGGCATGCAAAATTAAACGCATCATCCGCCCCAGGCCAAGAACTCTGCTGCAAATGGAAACCAAGGCAGTGCCTGGCCTGGCCATCATCAGAATCAGTCTGAGGGGTGTAGCATTGACCAAGTAGGAGTAAAGCATCCAACGCTCACACCACCAGTCTGTTGGGATAGTGCGCCACCTAAGTGTGGTACTTTTGCCTACTACTTAGAACTGCCCTGACACACGCACACACAAGTTTATGGATGCAGCTTTTTATGGCTGCCATATTTCCCAGGTTTGTGCCAGAATTACAAATGTATTTCACAGTACAGGTGCCTGGAGCACAGGGCTGTACCGGCACTGCTATCTGTGTTTAAGATTGAGAATAGCAAATTATTGAAGTGTATGACGTTAACACAAGGTACTAACATAAAAATGTTGTGTGCATTGTGATGCATTGTACCTGAGGCTTTTAGTGTTCCCAAGTACTTTCTAGATAACTTTTCTAGTGTGTCACCAGAAACTCGTTGAAAATTACTTGTCACTTTATGTATTTTTTCTTTTCTAACTAGTAAACATTGCAAGGTTTTCTTTTAAACCGGGTTCTCATTTTATTAATACAAATGCATAAATACAGAGTATATTTCCAGTCACAATCTTATTAATGCTGATGTTTGGTATACGTGCTTCCTGCATTTGTGCCCATCTGTTTTGATGGTAGTGGGATTGTCGATCAGCTGCAGATCCACAAAGGGCATGCATACCTGCTAAGCCGTTGATTGTACGCTGTATCGCAATGCAGAGCTGACACCGCCTACCTTCCTCTTTTTAGATTTCATCACGTGGGTAAGCTTGTATCGATGACCAGGGGACTGAGGGCATGGGCTTCTCGCCTCTGCCTGCCAGTGAAGTTGGCAGTGATTGGTATGCTCATGAGAATGTTTCTGAGAATAGATCAGGTGTCAAAACGTGTAACTTTAGAGCCAAGCAAAAGCCATGCGCAAGAAGTGGGGTGGATGTTGGATCGCCCACCACCCCGGTGACTGTTACCTCTGCTGCCCCCTCCCGGCGAGCCCCAACACCCTTTGCGTGAGTTACTGTTGCTTTGTGTTTATGGCCTATATGTGCCCTAGGGACGTCCCTGTATTCTGTATCTTGTGTTTCCTCAAAAAAGCCAAATAGTTTTTCCTTTGTAAATGGTTATTCCTTTTAGTGTTTAAGCTTGAGACCAGTACTGTTGATACACAGCTCCTGGCTTTCTTTCTGCGCACTGATTTAATGTCTATATTACGACTGATCCCGCTTCCTACCCCCTGTTGCAGTGCTGCATAGTTCCGCTGTGCTTCTTAGCAAGTGAGTTGATGGTTTTACTGGGGTTTTTGTTTAAAGGTAAACACATTCATACGTTTGTGTGGTGCACATTTTCAATGGAAGTAAAATGCAAGCTTTCGTCGGCAGATTTGATCTTTAAGCCAGCTACACCGCTGCACATCACCCTCTTAGGATACAATCCTTCTTCGCCACATATGTTTAGCTGTGCTCTTATGCGTGTGGTGGCCCATCACTCCCTTTTCAGTTAATGTCCAGAAAGAGACCCCGAGCTTGGATTCCGGTGCAGTTGGAGAGCGGAGATAAGTTGGAAGGGTTACGTAGTAGTTTCAGTGCAATATTTTTGTCTTCTTGGGATAAGTCCTGTGTAAGATGAGAAATTCTGCCCTTTGTGGTAGTTCCAAGTTGTTGCTATCCCAAGTCAGGGTATATTGGTAAAGAACATCCAAGCAGCAGTCGCCCTTGAGAAAACTCTCTTAAGCACAAAGTCCTTCCTGACGCGGACACTGGTCTTGCAGGACTTCTGCATTGAAAGAGCTAAAACCTTAAGAAATGAGGGTAAGACTAGTTTAAATGTAAGACAAATTGCAGCTGTGCACACCTGCAATTTGTACTTGTAATATATGGATATAATCCATTCTGTGGCCATGCCAGTTTGTGTATGAGCCCATATCAAATCCAGCTTGAGCACACTTGGAAAATTTGTGTTTGCTCTTTGCGTGTCCTGCTGTGTGATCTAGGGTAGCCAATATCTAGTTTATAATCTCCAGTCCAGGAGCCGTGTGGTGGCACATTAGCGAATGCTGAAATACTTCTTTTGTAGGAATTTTTTTTTTAAATGTCACTTTTCCCGGTTTCTTCAGGGATGTTTTAGAGTAAAATAGCGTAAAGACCTCTTGTTGGAGCAGTGCAAGGTTACTATTTTGTAATTTTGAGCACTTCTAGAGAAAAGCTTAACTATATTTCTCAAATCTGTACCTCTGCGTTCTCAAAGGCGTGGAGCGATGGTGAAAGATGTCCTTTCGAAGGCCATTTTGTAGTTTAGGTGTGAGACCTTCAAACGATTAGGGAACCCCACTGGATGTCTGAGAATTGATGGCCGTCATGCTGCAGCCAAGAGAAGCAGCACAAACCTTCTATAAACAAACTATTGCAAAGCGAGTCCGTCTCACTTTTCAGAGTTGAGCGAGCAATGCAATCCGCTTTCAGAGCCTGACTGGCCATATTAAAATAATAGAAAACATTGGTTTTTATATTTTCAAGATGGCCTCAGCGTTGTGTAAAGCAACGTGCATTGTTATGTGCACTGTTGTGACGGCATAAGTCTGTGGCGATCTTGAAAGTAAAGAAATCAATGTTTTCATTACTTCATATGCTTTTAACATCTCTGCTCTTGACTTTTCAAATGTGGGTGAAGTGTAAAAGACTCGGACATTATGGTGGCCGACACTAATGGCACTGCAAGAGTGGATCAGCACTGGGTCCTGCAGTGAATATGTAGAGCATCATAGATGCTGCCATCCAGCACCTGACACACTCTGAAACAGCATTGGGAGGGAGGATGGAATGGCAGGGACAGGATGAGAACAACATTCAGGGTCTCACCATGGCTGCTACCCTTCAACTGGCGTGCTGCTGAGGAGGGAGGGCAGGAGTGGGGAAATTGCATTCGACCCGATCAAAAATGGGCTTGAGCGCTCTCAGAGTCATGAAATGAACTCCCATGGAATGCTAAACAAGCAATGAAATGTAAAATCAAAAAACAGAAAAAAGTAGTTCTGTGACATCAGCAGTGGAAGCATAGAATCTACTCAAAGGCAAGGGTAAACTGGCTTTGCTCTTGGAAGGGACAAACAGACTAGGAAGAAAGCCATTAGTAACTTGCACTGGCAGTCCAATGGGTCTCCCCGAAAAGAGCCATTGGCTATGGCAGTGTTTTCTAGCCATGCTGTGCAGCACAAACCTGCTGTGCAGCATGGTTAAAAATCATATCTGAAAGACACGTTCGTGATAGATTCCTTACCTTAGAATATCCCCAGGCGTCGGACTGGATCCATAAAGTTTTTCCATCGGCAGTATCGCTGCGCGTCAGAAGGTGGCGTCATGCGGCTCCGCGTTTGTCGTAGGCACTGAGATGACGTCACGGAGACTACTTGGGCACCACCCAGACGCGCTAACGTCAGTTCTTTCTTTTTCCGCGCCAGCAAGCGCAGATCTGGTTAGGCCACGTACCTTAATCACTTTTTGACTGACTTTTTTGAGACTTTTGTCTCCACTTTTTTGAGTCTTTGACTCTTGGTGCCACATAGGGATGCCTGGGTTTAAATCCTGCGGGGCCTGTCGCCATGCAATGTCAGTGGCCGACCCCCATGGCGTGTCTCTACTGTCTGGAGCGCGACCATTACCTCTGGTCATGTTCCGACTGTCTGGTCATGGCTCCGAAGGCCTTGCGGGAGCGGTCCCGTAAGCTGCTGGAGGCCCGGCAGCAGTCTCCGCGCCGTTCGAGGTCCAGCGGTCGATCGAGGGACCGACCGCAGAGCCATCCTAATCGCTCCTCGGGGTCGAAGTCTTCACACTCAGAATCGGGTAAGACGTCATAAGAAGTCGAAGAAGCACTTAGGCTCTCCGTCCCCCCCCGTCTGTCTCCGGATGCGGACGAGGGGGCAAGGGGTACCTCCCCCGCGTCTCTGTTGGAGCCTGAGAGTCCCGCGGCCTACCCACCTTATCCGGGTCCGTCGGCGACTCCTGCTCAGGTGCAAGATTTTCCTACTGCCATGGACCGCCTTTTCAGACCTCTGGCTCCCGCCGGCGTGCCTTTGGGCCCCGTGCTCCCAGCTGAGGGCCCTCCCTTGCCGCTGGCCCCGGCGCCACAAGGTCCTCCGCCAGCGGCTCCGGCCCCTGCGCCGCAAGGTCTATCGCCCTTGTCTCCGGCCCTGGTGCCTCCCGCGGCTCCGTTCCCGGCGCTGAAATGGGTTTGTTTAGTTCCACGTCTGCCCTTGCCCGGGTTTCCGGACAATTTTGCTCCGGATTGGGACCCTAATTGGGACATGGAGCCGGATTGGCGCCGACCAGCGCCGTTGGATGATTTATATCCCCCTGTCCCTCCCCACTGCCGCAGCCTGAGCCGCGGGCAATAGAGGAAGGGGATGACTACTCGCTCCCCTTCGAGTCTACCCCCCACCCATGCCACCTCCATTCCACCGCATGTCGGGGGGTCATTTTGAGCTTCTCCAACAGGAAGGCACAGCCCTCTTGGCCAAGGGGGCCATCGAGCGCGTTCCTGGGTCAGAAGTAGGACGTGGTTGTTCCCACTACTTTCTGCTACCCAAAAAGGAGAAAGGGGGCCTGTGCCCCATCTTGGACCTCAGGAACATCAATCGCTTCCTCCGGAAGGAGAAGTTGAAGATGTTGACTCTGGCTCAGTTCTTCGCTGCCCTCGACCCTGGAGACTGGATGGTAGCTGTGGACTTGCAGGATGCATATTTTCATATCCCCGTCCTGCAGGCCCACCGGCGTTACCTGCGGTTCACGGTAGGCCACGAGCACATTCAGTTTGCCGTGCTCCCCTTCGGCCTTACCAGCACCCCTCGGGTGTTCACAAAAGTGATGGCGGTAGTCGCCGCTCATCTGTGCAGATCAGGGGTTCCAGTCTTCCCCCTATCTCTACGACTGGTTGTTGAAGGCGGGCAGTCGTCTCCCACCTCCAGACTACGGCCGACCTCCTGCATTTGCTGGGGTTCTCCATCAATGTGCCGAAGTCGCACCTGAGTCCCTCTCAGAAGCTCCCCTTCATCGGAGGGGTTCTGGATTCAACGCAGTTTAGGGTTATCCTCCCGAGCCGCAAGTCTGGGATATTCAGGCTATGATTCCGATCTCTCAGCCTCTATCCCAGGTTTCAGTCAGGATGACCCTCCGGCTCCTGGGCCTGATGGCCTCCTGCATCCTGTTAGTGCAACATGCCGGATGGCATATGCGGGCTCTGCAGTGGGACCTGAAGTTCCAGTGGGCACAGCATCAGGGCAACCTGTGCGATCATGTCCAGATCTCGGAGGGCACTGCACAACAATTGCAGTGGTGGCTCATGAATCGCGATTGGGTCAATGGCCGATCCCTCTCCCTTCCCCAACCACTGCACACAGTGGTGACGGATGCGTCCCTCCTGGGATGGGGTGGCCACTTGGGAGACACAGAGATCAGAGGCCTCTGGTCTCCGACGGAGTCCTGGCTCCATATCAATCTTTTGGAGCTTCGGGCAATCCGACTTGCACTGAAGGCATTCCTTCCCTCTGTCTGGGGAAGTGTAGTGCTGGTGTTCACGGACAACACCACCGCCATGTGGTATTGCAACAAACAGGGCGGGTGGGGTCGTGTACCCTATGTCGGGAGGCTCTGCCCCTCTGGACATGGCTGGAACATACAGGCATTAGCTTGGTGGTACAACACCTTGCAGGTTCGTTGAACACCCAGGCGGACAAACTCAGCCGCTGGTGCATGATGGATCACAAATGGCGTCTGAACTCTGACGTGGTGCAAGGTCTCTTTCTGTAGTGGTGAGAGTCTTGGTTAGATCTATTTGCCACAGAAGAGAACACGCAATGTCCTCCGTTCTGCGCTTTGGAATTTCCAAGGCGGCACTCACTCGGCGACGCTTTTCGTTGAGTGGAGCTGCGGTCTGTTGTACGCCTTTCCGCCTATACCACTTCTGCCCAGAGTGCTGAAAAAGATTCGGCGCGACCGGGCCCAAGTCATCCTTGTGACTCCGGATTGGGCATGAGGATACTGGTATCCCGAGCTTCTCAGCATGGCGATCGATTTTCCCCAGATCCGACTGCCTCTTCGGGAGGATCTTCTGTCGCAGCAGCAGTGGACGGTCCTCCAGCCAAACCTGTCCAGCCTCCACCTCCATGCATGCAGATTGAGCGGTGACAGTTTTCGACCTTCCTCCCGAAGTCTGTGATGTCATTCTGGCAGCCAGGCGTCCCTCCTTTAAAACGGTGTACGCCTGCAGGTGGAACAAATTTGTGGCATGGTGCGCAGCAAAGGCTGTGAATCCCCTTTCTGAGGTCCTGCTGTTTCTTCTCTCTTTGGCCCAGCAGGGCTCTGCTCTGGGCACTATCAAACGTTATGTTTTGGCTATCTCTGCCTTTCTACGGCTTCCAGATCAGCCTTCTCTTTTCAAGTCCCCGGTTGTTAAGCGCTTTCTCAAAGGCATTACACACACGTTTCCTCCCGTGCCTTTCATAATGCCCCAATGGGACTTAAATCTTGTTTTGACCTATCTGATGTGCGCTCCCTTTGAGCCCCTTCATAACTGTACCTTGCGTCTTCTCACTCTAAAGACAGCCTTCCTGGTAGCTATCACCTCTGCCAGAAGAGTGAGTGAGCTCCAGGCTCTTTCTTCTAAATCTCCCTTTATTTCTGTTCATCCGGACAAGGTGGTTTTGAGGACTCTTCCTTCTTTCTTGCCAAAGGTTGTCACACCCTTCCACATCGGGCAGTCCATCACTTTGCCCACCTTCTTTCCGCCTCCTTCAAAAGAGGAAGAGAGGCTCCACCGTCTGGACCCAAAACGTGTGCTCTTGTTCTACCTGAAGGGCACACAAGAGTTCCGGGTGGATGACCAGCTTTTTGTTGGCTACGTGGGCATTAAAAAAGGTCGGCCGTACACAAACAAACCATCTCTCGGTGGGTCGTTATGTGCATCAAAGCATGTTACTCGTTGGCTAAGAAGGAGCCTCCTGTGGGGCTGCGTGCCCATTCTACCAGGGCAACGGCAGCCACTACTGCCTTGGGACGCGGCGTTCCCTTGCAGGACATTTGTCAGGCAGCTACGTGGGCCTCGCTGCACACGTTTACCAAGAATTATTGCCGGGACAGCCAAGTCCGGAGAGACAGCTTTTTTGGCCGCTCTGTTCTCTGACTTTCTTGTGTAATCATGTTTGCAGACCCACCACCGGGGTTGGTATTGCTGGGTATTTATTCTAGGGTAAGGAATCTATCACTAACGTGTCTCTTTCAGATGCACAACTTACTACTGGTGTAACAATAGATCTGTAAGAGACATTAGTTAGTGATAGAGTCCTTACCGCCCCACCCATCCTTCCCGTTCTGCGAACTGATTTCTAGGGTTAAGGTCATCCCTTTCAGGGCCCTAGTTTCATGGCACCAGTGGTCAGTTTCTTGCATGGCTCTGCGTTCCTGGCGCGGAAAGTAGTGTACAGAGCTGACCAACGCGCATGTGTGGCGCCTAAGTAGTCTCCGTGATGTCATCTCGGCGCCTACGACGCCAGCGCCGAATGCGGAGCCGCACGACACCACCTTCCGACGCGCAGGGGTACTCCTGACGAAAAAACTTTCCGGATCCAGTCTGACACCTGGGGATATTCTAAGGTAAGGAATCTATCACTAACTAAAGTCTCTTACAGATGTATTGTTACACAAGTAATAACTTGTGCAATAAAGAAAGTGCTAGCTGCTACATAGGTTTTTTTTGTTTTCTTTTTTTCTTCTAGTTAGTAACCTTCCCCCCCCCCCCCCTCCCCCCCCCCCCCCTTGGCAACACACATGACATGAGAGTGGACAGGCAAGAGGGGATGGGGAGCAGACAAACCAATTGGGGTGGTGCAAGCATGTTTACAACTAAGGGTGGGGGGTGCATGCTAAAGAACAAAAGTTTGGGTTGAGGGAGGCAAGAAGATTAACTATGGAGGAGGGGTGGGGCTTCAAGTAGACTGACCACAAAGGGTTGGAGGGATGGCCTTGGTGGGGTGAATATCAAGCAGACCACCGAATGGGTAGGAGGAGCGAAAGCAACCTCACTGGCTGTATACGAGGAAGACCTCTGACCAGAACACTCTTGTAGACTGTTAATCAAAAAAAGTAGCACCTGCGAAAATGAGCGGTGGAAGAACTCCTTGCATCCATGCTCCAGGGGAGGGACAAACGTACGAAGAGTAAGGAATCCTATGGAAGCTGACTAATAAGAAGAAAAAAAGTGACCATGAAGCCAACCAATGGTAGGTGGTGGGCACTCTCTAAGCACTCTAAAGTAACGAGGTCTTGCAAGAGACCTGCATGAACAGTCTTAAGCGAGGCTCAAAAAGCATGGAACTGAGTGACCAGAATTCCATCTGTTCATTAACAGCTGACTTTGTTGCAGATTGCACAGTATACTTTCCTACAGATAGGTGGTGTGGTCTGTAGCGAGACCACAACCCACTTTTGATTGAAAGGAGTGAATATGGGCCACCTGAATTGGATAGTTAGTCGTCCTCACTCAGGTAAAGTGTCAAAAGGGAATTTCCAAATTAAACGCAGTGCGTATAGTATGTTGTCAGTCATTTAATTAACTACACTTTGATAACAATCCAAGCTGCAGGTTTTTATATATTAAATGCGTTCAGAACTTGTGAAATATCTTGTTATAAGAAGTATTTTAGCCAACCACATTGCATTTTGGAGTTCATAGATAAGGAAGGTGCACTCTGGTAGTCAATCAAAACAAGACCAGTATAGTCCATAAATCTAATTCTTCTTTTTATTTGAACTTGTTTTTAAAAGGACTGGCACCCAGCCGAGGCGTTTCGTTCAAGAGAACTTTGTCAGGGCTGTAACAATTATAATGAAAATTAAATAAACATATAACACATACATGTATACATACAAAACGCATATTAACATTAAAAAAGACAAAGACGACCCATAACGAATATATAGAAATATACAAAAGTACAAAAAACATGTAAACCTACATTAATATACAAATATATTAGTTAATCCAACCATTACCATTTAGCAAAATGCAAATAGCTCATTAGGAAATATCTAACAGTGAAACTCAAAAACAAACTTACTAAACTTACAAGAATAAGTGAAAGAGAAACTCTACATACAGTAAGCATGACAGTGTATCAAGGAAATCAGAAAGAGATCATAAAAGCACATTATAGACCAGAAACTCAAAAAATGCAAAGAATAGCAAGGAAAAGGCTAGAGGACAGAGAAAGCATACCAATATAAACATCAAAGGAGATAACAATAAATTAAACCGATGTAATAGGATATGCATAGATCAGAGAGAAAGTAGTATATGAAAAAACTTGTCTAGATATACACAAATTGCAGTTAAAGAAACAAATAAAAAATAAAAAAGCGAAGAATCTCTCCCCTTAAATGTATAGTGAGAATTCAATATATTGACAAGAAGTGGTGAATAAAGTTTCATTGAGATGTACAAATCGCAAACCTAGGAGTATATCCTGATATATTGGTTACCCTTTATGTTCTATTGGAGAGATGATATATAATTAATCAATCAGTAAGGTCCAAACCATAATCCATTAGACATAATCATGAAAGATGTTTACACAAAATTAGGCTCTTGAGACCATAATTAAAAGTCAGAAGGGCGAGAATCCATAAGTAAAACCACCAAATCCAATACCATCACCATATAAGCAGTAAAGACACAGAAGGAAAAAAAAGGAAGAATATAACCATAAATAAATCTCTTGGAGCCATAATAGCGTGATTCGCATAATTATAGATCATACGGTACAAAAAACTCACCTGGAGTATATATGAAATATTTCAATGACAATCACAAGAGTCACAAAATTCACTCCCATATACAATATGGCAGGTATAATACATTGCTGCTAGAGATTTCTAAATAAAGACAAAAAAGGGAAGAGAAAAAAGAAAGGGGAGGGGGAGAAACAAGAATCAATAAATGTAAATTCTGAAATAGACATCAATCGGCACGCACGATAACCCTACACTATATCAGAATTGTAAGAATCCCTAATTGATATTTCAAAAGGGTATATTAAAAATCAACGAAAAAGTCAAAGGAACTCCGTCTATTGCATTAGATGGGCATGAGGTATAACAGAAACGGTTCTACTACTTATGTGAACCTACCCCACGAAGCATTACAGCAAATAAGCTCGTATATAAAAAACATCTGCATTTTGGGACTTCTAGTTTGAGATGGGCTTCAAATGTCAGCATGTAAAGTGTTTTTCCAGTGCTTGCCGGTTGTGCCACATAAGACTTGGGTCCAGTTGTCTGCTGGGTATGGTAATATGAACAATAAATGGCAAAAATGAATTCCCCTTTCACATTTTGCTCCGTTGCTGACTTTTTTCGATTTAACGTTTTAGAGTAAGAGAGAAAGAACCTAGCTTTTCCACAATTCTCTTAACATGTCTAATGTTACTTGAAATTTTTGGCCTGTTTGTTTTTGCTTTCACAGTCTCTGCTTTGAGAAACTGAAAACATTACTGTATCTTGGTGTATGGCTTCTTGCCTCATACAGTTCTTTAACTTGCTTGCAGTATTTCGCACTTTATAAAATAATTCTGAGCATTTTACGGCATCAGCACGTTTGAAGACATTTGAATAATGAGCCTAACAAAGTACCAGGTTAGGATTTGGAGGCTTTCGGAATTTCCATGGTAGTGTAGCAATTCCTACTTGCACATAGTGCCTCCATCTAGTATGAGTTTACCGTTCTGGTGCACTGGTTAGTGGCGATGAACGATAATGCTTTCGCCTTGATATTTTCAGTCGTGTTTGTTAATGCATCTTGTTTGCCACAAAGAATTCTTGAGTATTAAGGTATTTCTTAGATACAGATGTGGAAATCGATTTAGATATGTAGATAGATCTATGTGGGTGTTAGACTTCACATAGCAGTTAGACTACAGGAAGCTAACTGCTATGTGAAAGTTAATTATTTCTATCCTTTTAAACTAGAGCCAATCTTAAGGCTAGAACGTATTTGTCCATACCCGCCATGTGCAGGAGAAGTCCGTTTCATGCTACCCTCAAATTCAGCCACTTAATACCTCAACTCCGCCTTCCCTCCACACCAGGACACACTGGTGGGATCCGCAGGATGCGACTTGAGGAATCTAAGCCCTCTTACTAGCACTACTTCCAGCCTGCTGGCACCAGTGTACTGAGAGCCCGAGGTATCTCTGCAGTGAATCCCACTGCCCTCCAACGATCCTACTCGTGTATTCCATTCAAGCAAGGAGACTAGAAACTGACATTTCGGACCTCAATACAGAAAGGCGGTGCAGATCCATCATGGAAAATGGGACTTAAATCAAACAGCGTGTGATTAAATGCATGCAAAAAACGTGATTTATATTTTGTGTGAAGGAGAATAATTCCTATTTAAATGAGCAATATTATTTATATAGAAATATCATTCCGAGCTGTCCGTTGTTGATTTGCTAACTAGAATAGTGACACTCCCCTGTCTTTATGTGCTGTGGCAGTTTTTGTCTAGAAGGTTGATCATTTTACTTGCTTCAGTCCAGACTCCCTGCCTCGTAATTCTCCTGGTATCCAGCTTGTGTACAAAGTTTGAGGGTGTGATTTCTTAAAGTGCCCCCTGAATTTCTTAACCAGGAGTAATTTAAGGCTACTTCCCTGCGAAACCTAGCTAAGTGTTAGTGAACCATCGGCAGCATTTCAGTATTGTAATTGAGAATGGCTGACCCCTGGAAGCCATGCTTTTGTCTGTGTACCGAAAAATTATGGTTTATTGCCCTCCACACCTTTTAAAAGGCACATTTTATAAACCAGATTGTATTTGTTTATTTTTAGGGCCATGAAGAAGAAGCAATTATCGATCTAGGTAAAACGAGCTCAACAATCAATACAAACTTCGAGAAAGAAGAACTGGAAAGTAAGCAATACTACAAATGTTTTTTTTGCAGGCGATGCAATGTGCACCTTCTACCTTTTTACCTTTCTCGTTTTCTGTTTGTGTTGAAATTTTTATTTGGGCGTGGGACGGCATGAACCTGCCAATACCACTCCACCTGATGCACTTGTTGCACATTAGCTGACCAGGGTAAAGGGCAATCGTGAATTGGCACTCTGAATGAAAGGTTTAAACGGGGTAGCCAATCGGAAAGTTTGATTTGTGGGCAATGACTATTGATGTTCCGAAGGCATTCTTAGTCTCAGTCCCTTGTGCTTCTAGTGTGTCGGCGGTACTGACCTTTCGATTATTTATTTATTTTTTGTCCTCTTAAGTAGTTGTGGAACCTGATCGCTGTCTGTACAGTTGCAACCAAACACTCCATGCATACAATGGTTACAAGTTTACCATTAATAGCACTGAAGGGGGGTGGGGCAGGGGAGCATCTAGACTGCTGTGATTCTCGTGGAGTAGCAGGAAACTGGCTACTGTGGTCGCGCAGTAGAAAGTGATCATACTGTGAAACTTTGCCCCGTAACAAAGCATGACCAAAGTAATAGGCACTAGACGGATGCATTATATTTATGAACACTTAAGTTAAAAATGCATGAAAGTTTGCATTACCTGCCAACCTATGTGAAAGTTGAGGAAAGTTCTCCAGCTGGAATTCTTGTAAGAAAGGATGCTCAGTAGCTCTCCAATAATTTGATGTTTTCATGTCTCCCCAGCCTGTCTCGCGCTGCTGATGTGTTAATCCCCACGCCACTCTAGACTCCTTCCAATCCAGATAAGATGTGGTCAAAATTGGCATTACTCTGCTAAAATGGTCGGTTTGGAAGAATAATCCACATTCTTTTGAGTGAACTCCAGTAACCCAAGCATGTTCTTGTTCATATTACATGGCTAGTGATGAGATCTGGGGTTCTGTTTGATTGGTCTGGTTGTCATGGGCAGTTCATGTGCACACAGCCCATTACGGGGAAAAAAACCTAATAATTTTCACGATCAGCTGATAACAGCGAGGGGGCATCATTTTCTGTCAAATGCTTCACTAGCAAACTAAAGGACACTTGCAAAACCAAAATAAAAACTAACCTGCTATCAGTTTTTAGGTCTCGGGATCATCCGGTCTGCCGAAGGCAGAACCGGAAGTCGAGAGATTTAATGACTTGGAGAAGAGGGGCTTGAACCCGCCCCTCTTCTCCCCTGTTCTCCATTGGCTGGCCTCTTCAATGCTGGCCAGCCATTGGAGAAGAGGTCCCGTCACTCCGATCAGGCCCCGTCCTTTTCGGATAGGGGGGCGTGTTTTTTGCCAATGGCTGGAGGAGATAACAGTAAAACACGCCTCCGAATCCGAAAAGGACGCTGCCGCTGCGTTTCTCCGAGGCATTTCTGCTCTGCCTCGGAGAAAGGCGGTGGTGTCTTCCGGTGCCCTCGGCTTGTAGGCATCAGCTGGGCCTCAGGAACCTCTGCTGGGACGAGGAGCAGTTTCTCCTCTGCAGCTCAACGAAGGCAAACATCGATCTACTGTAATCAGAGCCTGGGCTCTCTGCCCTCTCTCCTCCACCCCATCCAGCCACGCTCGCTTGTCTTGTTTACTTAGCGTACCCTTCATCCCATCTTCCTTTCAGTAGAAAAGCCACACAGAAAAACGAGCCTCTCCGCCGGACGCCTTTTTTTGGGTTTCGACCCCTTAGAAAAACTATCTTTGGTGACGGCATCTGCTCCGGAGCATATTTCCCTGCCGAGTGCAAATGCGCTCCAGACTTTCTGGCATGATGTCAGCGCTGCGGTCACGTGACCCGAGCCGTGGTGCTCTCCGGGGAGAGGGGGATCTGTGCTAAGTGGAGTCGGAAGGAAGGCTTACACGTGCCCCATGCCCCCTGCCCATGCTGCCTCAGAAATCAACAGTGGCAGCTGAGTGGAAAAGGGGCAGATCAGGTAGGGAAGCTAGCAGCTGTGTCAAGGGCCTTAATACATGCGAGAAAAATTACCATACTCTAATTTAGTCCGTGACAACAGCTAGAATTGGGATGCAGTGCACACCCCTCAGACCCATGGGGCTAGCCTAATGGTGCCACAGCACCTGATGTACTACTGATAGCTAGGCCCCTGGGAACCTAGTCCGATAACGTTGGCGGCCTCTGGAGAACTCACCACCCCCTCTCACTAACACTAAGGGGTCTGCCTGGCCAGTCTCTTTGTATATGCCTGTGGTAATTCCATGCGACCCCCTCATCAAATTCTGCACAGAGGCATCGCTTTACGTGACACGCGGACGTCCGTGGGGCTCTTTGAGACTAAAACATTTAGAATCCAGTGAAAACCGGGGGCAGTGGGGAGGTGTGACTGTGGGCCCAGTGAGCAGATGCACGCCTCCCTTTGTGTTCGTTCTGGTTTTTACCCTGGCGTTAGTCCGTTCGAGAGTGGAGGGGTGACTGAGATGTGTTGGCATGGTGCCACGATGGCCGCTCGGGGGACTCCCAGCCTCAGCCTGCTCTGGCCACATCCATGTAAACGTCTGCAGAAAGTCTCTGGTCTTACAGGTCAGACCTCACCGGAGGGCGGGGGACACTCCACTGAGGCGGTACCGGGTTGTTTTCAACCCGCAGGTACTGTTCTGGGGAATAAAATATCCTCGTTACATTTAATGAAGCAAGTTAATGCCCCTGCATCGGGGTCTGCGGGGTGAAATCTTTCCGGCTTAAGGGACTGTATTTGTATAGCGCTTACTACTCCGGATGAGGCGGTGAAGCGCTTTACTCCAGACATCTCCACCGACTAAAAGCTCTTCTCGCCGCACTCAAGTACTGCATGCAACATCTCTAGCGAATAAAAGCACTTCTCGTGGCACTGTCGGGCCCCTGGTTTCCCCCAGCACCCTTTAGCGACTAAAAGCCCTTCTCGTGGCACTCTCGGGCCCCTGGATTCCCCCAGCACCCTTTAGCGACTAAAAGCCCTTCTCGTGGCACTCTCCGGCCCCTGGTTTCCCCCAGCACCCTTTAGCGACTAAAAGCCCTTCTCGTGGCACTCTCGGGCCCCTGGTTTACCCCAGCACCCTTTAGCGACTAAAAGCCCTTCTCGTGGCACTCTCGGGCCCCTGGCTTCCCCCAGCATCCTCTAGCTAGCATGCACACGCCGGTGCAGCACTAATATTGTGTTGTTGTTTTTTCAAGCAGCTTCGAGGCATTCCAAGTTTGAAGGAATACCGGCTCCGTCAGTTATAACAAGCATTTACAATGCAACGGTCTCGGCATTGTTAAAGTTAGAGCTATTGGCATTGCTCATTACATTATTTTTGTTTGTTTTTGTTTTTAAAACATTTAAAGAAACGGCATTGTCATGAGCAATGCCAATAGCTCTAACTTTAACAATGCCGAGACCGTTGCATTGTAAATGCTTGTTTTTTATTTTTTATTTGGGCGAATCTGATCAAACCCAGTCCAGTTACTCCAAAATGAGATAAATGCCCGACTCTGGAAGTGCAAGAACATTGTTATTGTCATACCCCATTGCATCGTTCCATGCATAAATACAAGATAGTAAAATATTTTGTAGAAGGCAGTCTGAATAAAATGAAGATTGAAAACCGAGGGGCCTGTAGGGGCAAAAAAATCTTACGCTTCAGTGCTACTGATGCTAGACTTGTAGCAGCATTCATGCAGTCCTGATCGATCCACCGCTGGCTCCGCACCAGAGGTGATCCGCATCATCGTCTAGCCGCCACCCAAAATCCCGCTCCCTGGATTCCAGCTCCTGAGATGTCTTTGGCTGACCTATGCCTTTTTACCCGTTACTGCCCCCTTCCCCTCCACCCCCCCCCCCCCCCCCCTAACCTATACCTTTGGACTCACTCTGCCAAACCCCACGCCCCACTAACAGATGCAAGGAGGGATTTCTGCTGCTCCACCACAGATTTTCTGATGCTGGCACAGCATCTCCCCATCCAGAACCCACTGCATGCTGGGTCCGCTGTGGGCAAGATAATCGGGACTTGGAATGGAGTTCAGACTTTGCAGACCTAGTATCCCAGAAGTGCAAATTCAGTTTCATCGAGATGAGCAGAAACGGTCTTTAGCTGCCAGCGCATGAGGCCAGGGAATCGTGCCCCTCTCTACCTTGCTCCTGTAAGTGTCTTCTGCTTCCTCATCCTGTGTTTCTGGAATCCACTTTGGGACCCAGATCAACAGTTTGGAAGCATTTGAGACGCTTTTTTCATGGCTTTTCTGTTCAGTGAACACAGATTTTTCCTTATCTGGGAGTATTTTGGCTCATGCGGAGTTGGTTTGGCTTCAAAGCGCAGCGGTACTCCTGCTTATTAAGTGGCCGCAGCTGTTAATGATGTGCACTTGTGCATTAGGCTTGTCAGGTCTATTTGATCTTGCGTTGCTGTTGTGCAGTCAAACACCATAGCAATTTCCATAAGCGATTGGTTCTTCGTTGTTTGAGATGTCAGTACTTGTATGGTTAGGCTGTGTCTTTTGTTTAATTTAAAAGCATATTTGCCATTTCTGTACACTTGTTTAAAAAAAAAAAGAAAAAAAAAAAAAAAAAAAAAGGCTTCTATTTGCAAGCCTGGAGTGTAAACGAAGGTTCAAGCTGTGCCTAAATTCGAGCATGATCTATAAACATGTGATTCTAATCCAGTTACCTTCCAATGTTTTTTCTGTTTGTGGTTCCTAAGGGTTTCCTCAAAATAGCTGGTGTTTAAAATCATTCTTCCAAACGTAGAATAGTGGCCGACTCCCCTGTCTTTATAAGCGCTCTGGCAGTTTTGTCTAGAAGGTTGATCATTTTACTTGCTTCATTCCAGACCTCCCTCGTAACTCGTCTGGTATCCAGCTTGTATACAACGTTTGACCAGTGTACATAAAATAGAGACACTCTGTTCAGCTGGACTCTGCAAGTAGATCTAACCAGTTCACAATTTTCCACTTGGACCTTTGTAAAACACATCTTAAAGTGCGCGATGTCTACTTTTGATTCGAGCTGTAATGAAAGCGGGTATGGAACTTCGTCCTGGGTGAATTAAGATTCAGTAGGTCCTCCACAAACTCTCCGTCACCATGCTCAGAATGATTTCTTATAATGCAAGCTATGAAAAAGACGAGGGGACCCAATTACAATAAGTCTGGGACCTTGGGTAAGTTACCTGTTTCTAAAGACAATGGTCCCTAGACAATCCTCAAATTCGACTCTATAAATATAGACTCAAGTCAGTACTATGTACCTCTGTCCAGCCGGTCAGATATTTAATATGCAGTTAAAGGATGTATTACAAGTAATACATGGAAAACCATATAAGTGGGACACAAGCCTGCATCCAACTTAGAGAAAGGACGTACAACATAAAGTACAGGATTCAGGCAGAAAGGATTTGTTTGTTTAAAGCACATTTCAAATGAAACAAAATAAACTTGAGACACCATTACACATTTAACATAACAGTTCAAAAGTATATATGGTGCACAAAGTGTGGACGGCGTTTCCCTTACGTAGGTGCTGGGATCATCTTTAGGACATTTAAATTAACATGTCTGTTTACAATAACCTGTAATTGCAAGAACCATAGGAGAAATTAAAGGACGGAAAAAGAAAGGAATTACATTAAGTTTAAAAGTTGGGCAAATGGTAGTACATCCAAAGTGCTTGTGAGGTTGTCTCGAGTGTAGTATCCGACGTGATGTGCAACACTACTGGAGAAGAAGGCGTGTCCGTGGATCAACCGTGCTATATAACATAAAGTGAAGAGATAGAGAAGTTATAGTGGTGCCAGGGATCAGGTAGGCGGCGATTAACGTGATCTCGTAAGTCGTGGGAGAAATGGTGAATATTTCTGTTGGTAGCCGTGAAGTGGATCAAAGGAAACAAAGGAGGCGCAAGAATAATTGAAGAATTCCTGTTACCTATGTGGCTAATGGACGTACGCCCTGATTGGGGCAGCGTGGCCTCAACGTTGAAGGTGTGTATCGTAGTTCACAGTGGCACTAAGGGTGATCCTGGAAAGGGATTAGAAATCACTAATGGTGCTATCATTAGCGATTAAGTACGCTATGTGTTAAATGTCTGGCTTAGACTTACCTATCCCATGTGGGATGAGGTGCTGGAATGCGCAATGTCACCACTTGGAAGAGCCAAAACAATGGGGATGACGCTGTGACCGATGGGGAGTACGGTTTAGCAAGTTGTGGAACGAATGCGTGCTTTCCAGGTTTAAGTTATATTAGCACTCGCGGTCTTGATAGGGTAAGGACTTGCCAGGATCTAGAAAACCGTGATCAATTGGAGGTATTGTACAACTCGTTAAAAACCTTGAGAGAGGCGGAAGTTTAAAGCGCGCTTACCAAGGATATTCGGTGTGGGCATATAGAAGTTAGCCAGTCGCGTTTGCGGTCTACAACCAGGATACGAGCCAAGGCTGTAAGGAAGGAAATGGGGAGGGGGGGGGGGGGGAAAGAAGTATTAAATTCATTGCCAGTTAGCCAAGAGAACGAAAACGGCATGCAGGAGCTGCTTTTTTTTTTTTTTTATTTATTTATTTATTTATAGCAAAGTTTTATATAGCGCGAACTTGACCCGAATCCAATCCGGTATCAGAGCGCTTTACATAGCACCAGTTACGTTAGAAATGGGGGTCTCTAGTTGGCAATGGCTGGCCACTGTCCAAGTAGGGACCATTCTTCATAAGTCAGAATAAGTGCACTACACCCTTTGATAACCCCTGCTCAACCCTGTGGCAACTTAGCACGAGCAGCTAGGCTTATCTCAGAGGCAGTGTGTGAAGCATTTATGACCATACACAATAACACAGTGAAGAACACTACAAAGGAACACCACACAGGTAGTTATAAAAAATAAGTATCTTTATAGATAGACTTCACACAAGACCGGGCACGGTCACAGTCTAGTCACAGCGTCTGCTTCCGGTCACAGAGATGCGTGAACCGGGCTAGAGATTATATAGGGTGTTCCATTGGTGGAGAGGCGGTCAGGTGACCGGAAGGACTGGGAATAGAAGATGGACTGAAGGATTGCAAGGTGGCGGCCATCTTGGAAGGGGGAAACTAATGTACTTGAACACTATGAAGTGCTGCATGATTAAGTGATAAAGACAGGAAAGGCTAATATAGAGTGACATAAAGTGACCTTGAAAAGGGTGAATAGGCGGGGAAAACTCAAGTGCGACAAGGGCATCATGAAAGAATTAGAAAGGCATAGAGGGAACACCACTTGATGAAAACAGCAATTTAAAAAAAAAACCAAAAAAAACAGCAATTAAAAAAAAAAAAAGTCTGATTCTATTGGAACCATAAAACATAGGGCAGTTCACAAGGAAAGAGTGCCAGGGTACTCAAAGTCAAAATCAGATCAGACACGTCAAATCCTTGAGGCGATTAAGTCCAGTATGGATACTTCCAGTCCTCAAAATCCATTTTAGCTCCTTCTTGTTAAGGAACTGGGATATGTCTGCACCCCTTGGTGGAGGTTTAATCACGCTGATGATTGTCCAACTTATGTCTTCTTCAGTGTGTCCTGCTGCTTGAAAATTTTCTACAAGGGGGGCATTTGGTGTATTGCAGCGTACTCTGCTGCGGTGCTGACAGATCCATATACGTGCCTTCTCTGGTTTGACCAATGTAAATCTTGTTACAAGGACAAATTGCATAAATGACATTACAGGTGTTGCTATTTGAGAGGGATTTACGTTCGCTCTCGATTTTCTCAAAGACAAATTCTTTACCTTCAATTGTATATTGGCAATTGTTTTGTTTGTCTACATTACAAATCTCACACCACACCTTACGATACAGTGAACGCTGTAACTCATCTAAGTAATACAATGTATTAACTAGGCTAATCTGTATGTTAATCACTGCAGTATGTTTAGTTTTTCTTCTATTTTATACAGGTAACTTGCATGGTAATTTTATGAAACTGGCGGTAGGATGTACACCCTACCCAACGTTCACTGTATCGTATGGTGTGACGTTTGTAATGTATACAAAGATTTGTTTCTATTGTAAATTATCATCAAAGAAACATTAATGCATTTTAAACAATATACATAAAATGTTTACAAAAAAATATATCCATGTTTATATAAAATGATTTAATATCCGCTTTTGGATATCACGGTCTATTTGGTGTTTATATCACTGATTTTGGTTTTTGCTGCCCAGACTGGCACTTGTTCATCGCCTTGCCTAAGGCTAATATTTTTTTCAATTGTGAATTTCCTTGTAGAAAGCAATCTTGTATTGTATACAGGGACCCCGTTCTTTCCAAACTATTAAAGTATATCATCACAGCTTGATGGCACACACCTTGAAATTATCTAGTCACCTTGGAAGTGTGACACGTGTTCAAATTAGTGCTAAGTTACTGACCCTGATATGTCGGATGCTTTTTTTTCTTCTTCTTTTTTTTTCTCGCACTGCCCAAACGTCCTTTTTGTAGCGTTTTTAAAGGCTGACCAGTTGATTCACTTATGTCTGTTTACATCACCTGCCCGGTCTTTGTTTGATTGTTCGTTTGGCTTACGTTTACATTCCCTCTTTACTGTAGTCATTTCTCCTCCTTTCTCTTTTAAACAATCTAGAGTTCCTACTTTTTGACTGCCACGTTTGGCAATCCTCGTTCACTGGTGTTCAACACGCGTTCAGGGTGCCCAGGTATATGGCATATTTTCAGGAGAGCCACCCGGGTAATGCAGACTCCTTTGAATCGTTTTATTGTGGTTATTCTCAACATCCAGCCTTGATCGTCGTTCCTGGACCTGTGTTGGGCAGTGATGCCCTGGTATTGTAACTCGTACGATGGATCTGCCCTTCTTCCTCATTCTTCATCGCTGGACTTCTCCTCTCTCCGTATTTTTCTCCTGTCCAGCACTAATCCCCCAGCTTTCTTTGTGACGTCTCTGGATCTCTTTAGGGACACTGCTGCCCTTTTCCTCTTCTCATGGTTTCCATCCCTCACTTCTGTGGCTTTCCAATTTGTATTTTGTCAACTGAGATGTTCTCATTCTTTACCACTATCCTTATTTGAACGTCCTAAATACAGCTGAATGTGACCTGTGCTAGTTCTTTCCTTGCCAGTTTATTGAAAGTGCCACTCCCCACCCTCTTTAATCCCGTTCTTCCTGTGGATGGGTTCCTCTCTTCTGGTTTCAAATGCTGATTCTTGTTTAGAAACTATCCATGCTCTGTTACCTCCTCTGTGTTGGCTCCCGTCTCTTGTACTCTAGCCCAAGCTCTCACTTAACTCGCGCTCCTCGCATGTCTGCTGATTCAGCTGTTGGTATCTGATCTCACCTCTGTCATAAGATGGCTTTCATTGACCGCTGAATAGCGCTTCGATTAAAGTGCCTTATAGCTGCAAAAAGTGGGACAACTTCTGTAAGCTTTTGTATGCGTAGATGTGATCGTTTTTAAAGTGTTTTAGGCTCTAGGGGAGGTGGGAGAGGGGTGCTGCACCCAAAGACCTGGGGACCCTCTCAAGGGCACCCTGCCTTGGTTGACTATTTGAGCAGGCCCTTTCCTTAATGACCTGCTTGACTGATGCAAAAACAATTGATGGACAGAATGCAGAACAATGTCATACATTCACCCCAGTACAGAGATCTGGGCCAAAATCCATCGTTTTTTTGCTCACTATGCCATTCCAGGTTGAATCCAGCCATATGAAAATCAGTCTGGACCCTGCGCCCAATGGGAACAGTCCAGCCCGAACTGCCAGGCCAGGTCCTCTGGATTCAAGCTAGCCTGGCTGATGACTGGTAATACCCAGAAACCGGTTCCAGGATGCTTTTTTTCTGGTCTAGGGAGGACCTGGCTTGGCAGTTCAGCCTGGACTGTTCCCATGAGGCGCAGGGTCCAGACTGATATGCATATGGCTGGATCTAAACTGGGGTGGCATGGTGAGCAAAAGAACCATGGATTTAACCCAGATCTCTTGACTGGGGGTGAATGTATTATTTATTCAGCATTCCGTCCATTTGTTTGCGTAGCACTGCTTGACTGATGGGCACCCCAGCCTGTGCTATCAGATCATCAACCCTGTTGGTCTGTTGTGGATAACAGCTCGGCGGTGCTGAAGTTATTCCTTTTACGTACTCTGTGTTTAAAGAAAGGAAACTTATCGGCTGAGTGTTGGGGGGGGGGGGGGGGGATGTGTGTTGGTGGTGGGGTGTGTGGGAAGTCCTGGGTGTTTTCTCTTCATGATGCATAATGTTGATTGCACGTTTACTAGGCCTGGGCGGTAAATTCCATTCTGCTTGCGGAATTTGCATATTTTCGCATTCTGCAGAGAACGTGGAATTGCCCAAAAATCTGCGTTCCTTGGCTTGGCGGAATTTTTTGCTTGTTCGCGTTCTCAAAATGGGTGTTCGTGAGAAATTTTCCCCCGAACACGTAAACAGCGATCGCGAACAGGAAAAAAGCATTGCGAACAAGCAATTCCGCTTGTTCGCAGAATTTCTGCGTGTTCGCTGAGATTTTTTACCGTTTCGCGAAGCTTTGCGTAGCACAACTACGCAAATTCCGCCCACCCCCAACGTTTACCCATGAGTTTCTAGGCACTGAATCCTAGAGGGTTGCTTCTCTGATTGGCCCTCTGTTTATGGAAAGGATGAAAGGCTGAGTAGATCCACCAGGATTCGAACTTGTGACCATGGGTTCAAACAGTACATTGAATGTGTTATTCCTATGAGCTCAGTCTCTGCTCAGGGCGCATTTGCGAATGTAAAACTAAAGGCTAGTATTAATGTTGTAACTAATTTGCGTGCTGTTAATTGGTTTGTACTCTGAGGATTTCCATAGGTTTAGTCCCGATTCCTTCTCTGTGCGAGTTGTCCAATGATCCGGGAAGTGGTCCAGGATGCAAGCAGTGATGGAATACTAAAGCCATCTGTAAGGGTGGGATCGCAGATCGGATCCTGGTTTGGCATCAAGGCTGCAGGTGTGAATCCCTCCATAGAGATCAGTTCCATAAGCTCTGCTGAGTTGGGTGACGCCACCTTTTCTCATTGATAAGCGACTATTCGCTTTGTGCACCTCATCCCCTCTACCCAAGATCTCCATTGGTCCGTCTCGGAGTATCTTCGTGTGGTTCTTCATGCTGTGATATTTGGTACATTATTACAACGATTGCATTAGTATGTCCCTGCTTGGTTGATTCTCCTGTCAACATTCTATATAAAACAAAACTCTTGAAATTGTGGAATGCAGTTATAGTAAACCAAATGGTACTGAACCGGTTTTTGAAATGCGCTGATCAAAGCATTTAATTGGTGTTTCCAGAAAAATTTGAAAATAAAATCTTGTAATCACATGTTATTTCCTCTTGATTGTTGGGGTAAAAACCTTATACTCACAACCTTGGATATCCCCTGCTTGCACATTACCACGGTTTTCGAGCCTTTGCAATACATTGTTGTTAGGCACGAAGTCTTAGAGGGTCATATGACTGGTTATTATCAGGTGTAACTAGTCTTTGTTCATTTTAAACCAAGTTTTAACTAGTTCATCCCGCCCCCACATCTCATATTTAAGGACCGGCGATCATGTGCTGGTGTTCTGTGCTTGGGCACAGCAAAGCATTAAGGTGTCGCAAAAGTCTTTTTTTATGTCTACTTCAAACAAACCCTGTTGGACTGCATTGATTTTCAGTAATTTTTCTAATTTGGTGACATTGTAATTGCTTTGTCTAGTCTTTAGACTCATTAGCCGGACTGAGGATGCGTGTCATTAATGGATGTGTTCCTTGCGGCAAGCCGCCTTTTGCCTCTATTGCGCCTTTGCTGAGGGCCCAGTGTGTGGGGGATGGTGAAAGAGCATTTCTGAGGCTGGTTGCATGGGTGGTCTTCTGGCAAAACTACATATGGTGGATTAGCAGTCTAATCCCGTCTAATCCAGAGACTGAAATCCATCTCCCTCTGCCGCTTAGCTGTCAAGAAACTGGAGCGCTTGGGAATCAACTGATCACATGTGCTCCATATTAATAAAAAAAAACTTACATTGGATTCTGGCTTTGTACCTGGCTGGCTGCAAGTCCTGTGACCCAGCTGGAAGGTTGTATCCTTTTGCTTGCATTCCCGAAGAGTTGGCCCATGAAACTAAATATTCGCACAACAAGGCCTGGATGGCACATGGTTGCTAGGAACATTGAACTTATTTTGTCTGAGAGACGACTTGGCTGCCTCCGCAAGGTCCGTAGAACAGCCGCAGTCAGTTACACCTGTTTTAAGCCTGACCACTTCATCTACTGCAGTAGCCATGAAGTTATTTATTTATTTGTTTGCTACTGTGTGAAATTGAAGTAGCCCACCCATCTCTTAGAGTCTCTCTTGCACTGACATTTGCTGCCTGCAGCTGGTGCGTGTTTGAGTGCTTTAGTTTTTTTTATTTTTTAAGTGGGGTCAGATTTCTTAAGCAAAATGTCTCTCCATAGTGTATTTTCTCAGACCTGAATAAAGGACCCCGATAATGGCCGCTATTGTATGTCATTTAGTTGAGGGCACCTGAAGCGCATACCTTTTTCTGAGGTAAGATTTGATGTATAGCTTGCCAGGGCACAGTGCTTAATCTGAACAGGAGGCCACTGCAGCTTGCACCACCAATAGCTCTTGTCATCGCTGCCAAAACAATTACTAACCATCTCTCTCGCATGTAAATGCGACAGTTCAGATTATTCCAGGTCCCCCAAGCTAAAGGAATGGCTGGGGAGGCAGGTATTGGCAATTTTAATGTGTATTGTAGTCCTAAACTACCGTTCTGCTTATCTCTAAATTAGATGAGCAGCGCCACCATGTGGTGGACTATTCTAAGTATGGTGTTGACAATTAGGTGCCGGTGCCGAGCACGGGAAACCAATCAAGTGCTGGTGCTGAGCACCGCAACATACTGGCTCAAATTAAGCACTGCCAGGGCAGGAGACCACCCCATCTAAGGCACTGGCGTGTGTTGTGATATTCGAATGCTGAGGCTTGCATGTCTCCTCTGGCAGTGCACACAGGAGCAACCTGGTGCAGCTACTCCAAGCCAGTGAGCACCGCTGGGGAGAACCCAACCCCACCTAGCTGAGCAGTATGTGAACCACTCCCTCCAGCCAGGGGGCTCCTTTTCAGCTGCTCAAGAGATGATTCTCTCCAAGGTAGCCACCTTTTTTTTTTTTAATTTTTAGAAACTGGTGAAGTATTCTTATTAAAAAAAAAAAAAAAAAAATTATATAGCGCGAACATGATCCCGAAGGATATCGAAGCGCTTTACAATTGGAGGAAAGGTAATAAATGCAGTACCAGCATCAAATAAGAATACCAAACAATAGGGGTCAACGGAGAATAAGACCGAACTGGTGCATATCGAACTTGGAAGGGAGCCGATGAAAAGTGAAAGCAGAATAGCGAGTAGCGCTAGAGAACACGGCTCGGTTGCATTTGATCGACGTGTTACTAAATGCGTCATCGTGTTTCCTTGGCAGCTGCGCCGCGTCGTCGCCTCTACTACTGCCCACTCGGTATCCGTTCCGGGGCGGGTTCCTGGAAGCCTCTGGGAATGGGCTCCGCCATTGCCTTTCCTTGGCCTTCTGCACTATAGAAACCAACTCGTGTAGATGCTGTCGCTTGTGATCTGGGCCCAGGAAGGCTTCGCCATCTTGGGAATGGCTGCTGTTACTTGTCCATTGGCTACCCTGGTTTCCGCTTAAACTTACAACAGATATTCTAATGTACAGCTGATCCGTCTGATGAGGACCAAAAAGGCTTTTTTTTTTATTTTTATATATTTTAAATCCTGTTGCCCTGAGCTTACTGAACAGTAATATCTGTAAGGAGCCGAACACCGTGGGAGGTGCCGGGTACAATTTGGCGAGATGCATTTTGGTGAATGCAGCCTTTAGTACTCGATTGTGCGTCTGGGCTAATTGTGTGCTGGTATGCGGCTGCGCTGCCGACTTTGGTGCTGGAAACCAGAGTTCGAGCCTCGAGGTCGCGTCCACATGCTGTGATTCTGTTAATCTCCCAGTGCCTGAATGTGTAATGTAAATATGGTGCTATGTAAAGCGCTCCAATACCTTCGGGTCGAGTTCGTGCTATATAAATATGCAAAACAAAAAATGTGCGGTAGTGTGCTTCCTCCTCCTGTAGCAATAACTGTAATTCAGAATTTTTACCCACCGGCCTCAAGTGGCTTTGAAGATGTCGGCCATGGTCTGGAGCGCAATGCTTTCCGTTGTCAGAGCCCAAGGAGACCTTGTGGGTAGGGTGGGGGACGGGGTAAGTTGCACAGGACTCTTGCTGCAGTGTTTGGTAAGACTCCCACGTGGTGCTGCCTTTTGTGCTGCCGGGCTAGTTTCAAAATGAGGTACACTGCCCGAACAGACCTCGAGGCCCAGCCTTCCCTACGGCTGAATGCCCCCAGAGCTGGCAGAGGGTCCTGCGGAACGGAGAACCCCATCACCTACCGTCAGATCTGTAATAACCCCTCCCAGCATATGTGCGAGCCGAGGCCCAGGGGGAGAACCGATGCCCCAAGACCCTCCGAGCTCAGGGGGCGACCTGCGGTGTCTGGGCCCTGCCATGAAAGTGCTTAAGGCTGGGCCCCACGCGCTTGACGAGGGGACGCCACGTACCCAGCCCCGCGCTGGGCAGACACTGCACGGAACTGCACGGAACCTTTGAGAGACACCCGCAGACGGGCTCCTGCCCCTGTGGGATGCCCGCCCCCCGGTTCCCCCCCCCCCCCCCCCCGCCATCCACCGCCACAAGGCACTGCCCTGCTGCCTAGCAGGCTATCCATCCTAAGGCCTCACGGCACCCCTAGCCCTCCCCCCAACCCCCGCCCCTCACCTAACACTGCAGCAGCAGCACCTCTCTTCTCCGTAACCTTCCCAGGAGAAAGAGGGTGTTGCGACCCGCGCTTGTGCTTAAATACCCCACCACCTCCAGCCAAATTCCTTGCCTAAATGTATGCCTGGGCTGAACCCAGTGCCCTAATCTGCTGCCCAGCCAGTTCCCTGCCTACGCGCTCCCCTTAACCCCTCCCTTTAAAGCCCAGGTTCTACTGGGGGGGGGGGGGGGGGGCCCTCCACTAAGGCACCCGGTCCGGCCACATCCCACCTCCCTTTGGGGTGGGGGGGGGGGGCTGAACCAAGGGGTACGTTTCAAAGTGAGGTATAGATAAATTGGATCGCCCTGATGACGTCACCTAATGTCCCGGATGGCACTTGGTATGTAGGCAGCGTCAGAACCGGCTCATTAAACTCTATTTTCTTAATGGAATCTCTTGCCTGCTGTGCCTAAAAGGCTCTTTAGATATATCTTGTAATAAAAACTTACAGGCTCCAAGCACTCTGATGTAATGTCACAGTGCTTGGAGTCTGTACGTGTCCTTGCAAGCGCTATGTGAAACCCCTTAACAAAAACACACCGCGGGTCGTTATGGAGGGCTTTTCTGTGGTGTTTTTCAGTCCGTTTCTTGGCTCGTGATGTTTGTCTGGTGGGGCCTGTCCGCCTGTCCTACCCCCGTACACGCAGGCCTTGCTTGACGGGGGACGCTCACCCTGCAGGCGGTTTCTGCCCGCACAAAGCTGCTTACCCATCCCTGTTAACTCGTGTGCTTCGAGGTCACATTTACTCTTTGATAACAGGATCAAACACACGCTGCTCGGTATTGATTCGTGCGCCCGTCGGTGTGTAAAGCGGTCCCGGGAGTGAGTCCATTATGTGTAGCGTGATTCAACCCCGGCTCTTAGCACCTCTGAGCTCACTCGAAAATCCGTATTTTCATTATTCTGACGGCCCACTGATTGTGCACATTGAGCTTTTATGTGTTTTATTTTTCCTTCTACTTTTTCTGCAGATTTTAAACAGCCAGTGACTGATTTTCTCCTTACCACAGTCTGTCTTTATATTTTCCATGGCAGTCCTCTCTTTGCAAGTTTTTACATCCGTCTACCACTTGCCTGGCTTGTTTCTAAAGGTGCAACACATGCGCACAATTCGTTTTTAGATGAGGGCCATCAAAATGTCTGCATCTGTGTTTTTGTACAATGCACGCTGTGAGCTGCAGCGTCGGTGTTCTGGGATGTAAGTCAGTGCCGTCACAGCACCCATACTGCACCGCGCAGCACTTGCAATGCACCTCCGAGCTCCGAAAGGCACTTGCGTGGAACTTGGCAGTTGTGTTCCTTCTGGTGGCCTTTGCTCTCTACTCCCCTTAAACCATGTTTGCTGCAAAACCATCTACATGAACAAAACGGGGCATTATTTGCTGTTGCCCCCTCCGAGCCACAAAACGGATTTGATTCATGATTAGACTAACCATTGGCAAATGTCAGGGATACAACTGTAGCCCTTGATGGCTTTGTAATTGTCCCGTTAGCAGACTGGGAGGGAAGTACCCCTACAAACACGCTGCATTGGATGGAAGTGCGTAAGATATATCAACATTATATTTTAAATGTGTGTGTGTATATATATATATATATATATATATATATATATATATATATATATATATATATATATATATATATATATTTCTTGCTCCAAGTTGCCCACCGTTGAACCAGCACTCGCACACAGATGGAAAGGTGGCAAACCTTTATTTTACAGGGTATGAGCAGTCCACTGCAGGCCGCTTCAATCAAACAGTCAAATGTGCGGTTAGCCTGACGCGTTTCAAAATTGACTTTCTTCCTCAGAGGCCGCCGCTCAGCTGAATACGTGCACCTGGTCCCGCTCTCATAGTGTCAATACCACGCCCCCTGATGGGCCTGGCCAATGACAGAAGGTACCATGGGAACAGTAGTCCAGGTAAATTTCCTTTCCCAAATGATGGCACTAATTTCTGTTTTTCATTCAAAGCCCTCGGATGGGCCACTGCCTGCAGTGACCACTCTCAATCCCACATCGATGTCCCGATACGCGGCTCAATGTATTGAAGCCGCACGGCCCCCTAAATCCAGGGGTGGTGCCAGGTTCGGCGACTGGACGGTCGCCAAATATTCTTGCTCCAAGTTGCCCACTGTTGAACCAGCACTCGCACACAGATGGAAAGGTGGCAAACCTTTATTTTACAGGGTATGAGCAGTCCACTGCAGGCAGCTTCAATCAAACAGTCAAATGTGCGGTTAGCCTGACGCGTTTCAAAATTGACTTTCTTCCTCAGAGGCCGCCGCTCCGCTGAATACGTACACCTGGTCCCGCTCTCATAGTGTCAATACCACGCCCCCTGATGGGCCTGGCCAATGACAGAAGGTACCATGGGAACAGTAGTCCAGGTAAATTTCCTTTCCCAAATGATGGCACTAATTTCTGTTTTTCATTCAAAGCCCTCGGATGGGCCACCGCCTGCAGTGACCACTCTCAATCCCACATCGATGTCCCGATACGCGGCTCAATGTATTGAAGCCGCACGGCCCCCTAAATCCTGGGGTGGTGCCAGGTTCGGCGACTGGACCTGTAAAATAAAGGTTTGCCACCTTTCCATCTGTGTGCGAGTGCTGGTTCAACGGTGGGCAACTTGGAGCAAGAATATTTGGCGACCGTCCAGTCGCCGAACCTGGCACCACCCCAGGATTTAGGGGGCCGTGCGGCTTCAATACATTGAGTCGCGCATCGGGACATCGATGTGGGATTGAGAGTGGTCACTGCAGGCGGTGGCCCATCCGAGGGCTTTGAATGAAAAACAGAAATTAGTGCCATCATTTGGGAAAGGAAATTTACCTGGACTTCAGTTCCCATGGTACCTTCTGTCATTGGGCAGGCCCATCAGGGGGCGTGGTATTGACACTATGAGAGCGGGACCAGGTGCACGTATTCAGCTGAGCGGCGGCCTCTGAGGAAGAAAGTCAATTTTGAAACGCGTCAGGCTAACCGCACATTTGACTGTTTGATTGAAGCAGCCGGCAGTGGACTGCTCATACCCTGTAAAATAAAGGTTTGCCACCTTTCCATCTGTGTGCGAGTGCTGGTTCAACGGTGGGCAACTTGGAGCAAGAATATATATATATATATATTTGCTTTTAAAGAAAGGAAATGACTACTTTATGGATTGTCAGAGGGTAAGTAGTAAAAACAAGACAATGATTCCAACATCAGCAGCCGTGTTTTACACTTCGCCCTTCATCCTAGGAACTCCTAGTGCGTCAGTTCTCCTAAGTGATCAGTTTTGTTAAATTGGTGAGTTTATTCTCCCATCAGTTGTGGTTGGAATAGGACGCTTTGAGTGTCCACGCATTTGTAGGTGTGCACATTGTGGCATGCATCCTAACCAGAGACTGCAGTAAGTGAAGAAAACGTACGCATTCACCCACAGATTTATGCTTTGGGTCCAGTTTGCAAAAAATGCAGGTCTTTACAATTTACACGAGTCTGCTGCAATGACCACGTTGGTTGTTAATCCATTGAAAAGCTACACAGTGTCTGGCCAAGGGTATGAGTCGCGCGAGTCAGTTGGGCTCCCATCCTTTATACAGTTGTAAACTCTCTGATGCTTGTTTAATTTGTTGCTTAGCATCTGCCACTGTTATAGGAAAAGCATGCGTCCAAGGACTGTACAGTATGCAAAGTATTTGCAATGAAGAGTTATAACCTCTCCGTAAGGAAAAATGTAAGTTTTGTTATGTATTTGGACATGGATACCATCAAATGCTTAAGCTCCGTATTTGGGTATGGCTTCTGACAGTTCCAGAGTTCTGTCACCTTGTAATAGCTACACAAATAGAGATCTATACTGGCTAATTTGCATCGATAGTGATAATTTGGTGTGACAACACATTCATATTTGAGATTTGCGGAGTTAGTTTAGTAGATGTAAACAACGTTGTTGTAAAAAAAATTACAATATATTCCCTACTGGCAGTCGCCAGTAGGTAGTTGGTTAGGACCTATTTTCCATAGGAAATGCACAACATTCTATTCCCAATAAGTCTGGTGCCGGTTGACAAAGCTTCATGTAATTTTCCAAACTTTTGCCCAGCTCCGGTCCGCTCCTATCCTGAAAGGCTCGGGGTGATTCGTCAAGTGGGGGCAGAGGGGGGAAAAAAAATCTTTCTTTTATTAAAGACGCGGAGGCTAATATTATGCAATATACTTTATTGCTGCTACCACGCAGCAGTTTATTTAATGCTTCTAGGCTTTAGAACTTTCAAAACATTCCAAATAGAATAAAATCCCCTTGCAACCAGTCCTCTTCCTTTATTGAACTGCGAATTCGGAAGTAAAGTATTTGTCAAATTTCCTTCAAATGTTGTGCAAACCTCTTCTTTCCCAAAAACTCCACTCCAGAGAAAAAGAACATTCCACGTACCTTATGGGTGGGACATTAGCGTCCGTGTCTTTAATAAAATCCAGATTTTCAGTACATCAAGGCAGTGGAAAATCTATATTATGTCCAGACCCGGAGGCTAATATTATGCAAGTTTAAAACTTATTAATGAAACCAGTAGCTGCATTTTCAATTGGTTTAAAATAAAAACGTCTGAACACAGTATCAGAAGAGCAATTAGCACAGCTTAAAATGTCTTGCAAACTACACCCAACCATACTCGCTTTGGAAGCAGCAGTACCTATAACAGAATGCACCCCAAACATATTCACATCCACTGCGCACTTCTTCAACATTTCCTTCACCCATATAGCTAAAGTGGGTGAAGTCGGCCTCACGGGATGTCTGAAAGAGACCAACAACTGTTCAACACTTGAGGATCTTGCATGTAATGTTTTTTTTTTTCATATTCCTTAACGCAACGAACCACACACCACTTCCTCCTTTCATTGTCGAAATAAGGAAAAAATTCCTGAAGAATTTGGCTTAGTCCTCTGTCTAATATGGAAACTAATCCCTTCCGGGGTATAACATCTAAAAGACACCTCCAGTGCCTTAACATCAAAAACCCTGCGGAAAGAGACCAGACACAACAACGTGGTCAATTTGAAAGATAAATCCTTAAGATTTACTTCACTATTCTCATTCCATGACTCCATAAATAACAGCACTTTTGGAACATCCCGAAGAACAGACTATTTAGTACCTGGGGGCTTAGCAATTCTAATGCTTCTCAACAACCTTATAACCAAAATATCCTGACCAACAGAAAAACCATTAACCAAAATGTGCCCGGCTGAAATAGCCAACCTATAATAAATTCACAGACCTGTAAACTAAACCTTTAGTAAATAATTCAGTCAAATTCAAAACTTGAACTATATCCGCTGAAACTGGATCCAAACTCCTTTCAACAGTAACTCCACTTTCCCCAGGCCTATCTAAGTCTTCCTTGTCCCTGGAGGCCATGACACCTCAATAAGCTTTGACACTTCTTTAGTCCTGGCTGTTTCCAAACTCTCCTGAAAGTTTCCAAGCCACTAATTGAAGTTGGCCCGCTTCCACTAGACTGTGAACCTCCCAATGAGGGCCACGAAGGATCCCTTGAAAACCCGGCTGCAAAACCTGAATATCTACACATTTCCAACATGATGGGGTACCATGCCTGAGAAGTCCAAAACTGAGTTATAACCACCACGGTTTCTTTCCATTTGCGAATCATCCCTGTCACTCTGCTTATGGTAAGAAGTGGAAACCCATAAGACTGAAGGTTCCTCCCATCTTGCAGAAAAGCATCTATCCCTGCTGCATCCGGGTGCAGATACCAACTGAAAACCCTCTCCACCTGACAATTGGATCTGTTCGCAAATAAATTCACTTCAAACTGACCCAACTCCTGAACACACCTCAGTCCAACATCCAAACGCTGGAGTCCATGGAATCAGTCGAACCAATCTGCAACTGAGATTGTCATAACCGAAATATGTTCCGCCTGAACAGATGGGCCTCTCTCCAAACAATACCCCTAAAAGATTTTTGCCATATCCACTAGGCCTTCGGAACGTGGACCACCCAACCTGTTGACATATCGTACCACAGACACATTGTCCATTCTCAGAATTACGGAACATTTCACACTTCTCTGCAAAATATCTTATTGCAAAATACCCTGCCAATAACTTCAAACAGTTTATATGTAAATTATTTTCCTGCTCTATCAAACTACCACCAGTTCTTAGCAATCCACAGCTTGCACCCCAACCTTCCGAGTTTGCATCTGATTCTATAATCAGATCTGCATTCTCTCCAGAAATTGCACGCCCATTATGCCTCCATGTTCCTCAACCACCAATTTAGTTCCTGTCTTGCTTCCAAAGAAAGACTAACTTTTTCTGAGTGTTTCAAGCCATTCCTCAAATGACTTGCCTTCAATCTTTGTAAGGCCCGATAATGCAAAGGCCCCGTTAAAAAAAGCCTGAATAGTAGAAGAGAGTAGGCCAACAATATGGGCTAATGTTCTCAATGAAACACAATCTAACTTCACTGTATTTCCTAATTCCTTTCTTATCCTTTCCAATTTCTCTTTTGGTAACCTCAAAAAACCTTCCACAGTATATTTCAAAACCCAAGAATTGTGTTTTTTGATTTGGCACAAAATGAGACTTTGTTCTGTTGACTAAAAAACCTAAAACTTCCAACAGTCTCACTGCCTGATTTGTGTGACAAAGCAAGTCTGACTTGTGCTGATTCATAATCAAAATGTCGTCCAGATAAATAATCAGACTAACACCCGTCTGTCTCAAATAAGCTACCACAGGGCGAAGTACCTTTGTAAAACACCATGGTGCTGACGATAGTCCGACAGGTAAACACACAAATTTCAACAAACTCTCCTTCCACTGTAATCTCCAATATCTCTGATGTTCCTCCCAAATAGGAACTGTCAGGTACCCATATTTTAAATCCAATCGAGTCATCCAGTCCCTTTTCTGCAACACATCCTTAATCAAATGCATCCCTTCCATTTTGAAGTGATGATACACTATCCAATCGTTAAATTTGAGAGAACTGATCACTGGACGCATTCCCTTCAGAAAAATATTGCTCACGAAACCTTTTACCTAGTCCAACTCCCACCACAGCTCTTTTTTAAATTAATCATTGAATCTCTAAATTTATCAAATTCTCTTGATCCCTTTGGAAAACTATAATCTAAGAAACCTCTATCAGCACCTATATTTCTTTTGTCAGAGACTTATGCAAGTTCTCTCCTGCCACCAGAATAGAATAATTAAGGATATAAACAATTTAAAGTATTATTTAATGACCATTTTTATTTTTTCACTTTTTTCAATTAAATAAGATCTACTGAGAAAGTAGTATCCAATATTTTATAAGCAATACATATATATATTCATTAGATAACAGAACAGAAAAAACTTATTTTTAAATATACTTCACCCCGCCACTAAAATGGCACAAAAGAATCATACTCTCAATCATACATCAATCATACTCCTACTTTTAAAATCCCAGAAGACATTTAGAGGCTTAGCACGGTTCCACAAAGTTGTACAGAGAGAGGGACAGCAGCTAACACAGTTCTTTTCTGATGGTGCTGGGTCTGCTGGGACCTCTCCTCTAGACGAGTAGGGTAGGCCTACGCGCGTTTCGGTGGGAAGCCACCTTCTTCAGGGCCACCAACAGGAAGGGCAAGGAGCCCTAAAATTAAACGGGCTTTTCTGTGGAAAATTAAATATCACAATTTTAAAGTAAGGCAGGAAACACTTTTTTTTAAACAGTTAGTTTAGACTTCAATAATCCTATGCAGATCCACAGTCCATACATATAACATCACCTACAACGTGCTAAAAGCCCCAAGTATTACCATAATCATAAGAACAATAATAAGGGCAATAATAAGGGCAAAAGACAACATAGAACTTAGAAGTGTATAGGGAAGTATGAAACCATCACCCAAGGATTAACGAAAGTAGGGCCTTCAAGGGCAAAGAAATATAATCTTAAAGGAGCTACCTGAGTTGCAAAAAACACAATGAACAACTAAAGTACTATTCACAATGGTAATGTTCAGGAGCAGTCTTGTCTGTCTGGTCAACCAAAGATCAATCTGCGTCTGAGCAAAGAAACGGACAGTTACTTGAAATGCATTACATTGCGTAAAGCGATAGTTTGTTTTTGCCATCTACGTGTGGAACATAAAAGAGTGCTTACCCTTTCATATTTTCAGAAATAATCAATATTGATGGTCCATATACATATAAGGTGCTCTTCGGTCAAATAGTGAATTCCTCAAGTTTTGCTGATTAGGCTGCAGCCAGGACGATCAAATCTCACTGCTGCTTGGTAACTAGAACGAAGAAAGGTCTCTGCTCAGTATATAGTTATTATGTACAACAGTCTATAAGGGAGTACTTCCAACGGATAAAGATTTGGCTGGGACTGCTTTAATGGAGCTGGCAGCAGTACTTCATAATATATATATATATCTAGAGCGGTGTGCCTAACAGTCATTCTATCGACTGTGTCAACATATTTCTACCGTCTCGCAAAAGCTAAGCACGGTATATACAGTCTGCAAAAGAAGTTGCCTTAGGAAGGATGAAGACAATGCTTCCAGAGTATATATATATATATAGAGGTGTACTTGACAATCATTCTATCAACCTTGCCTATTATGTCTACCGACTTGCCATGGCAAGCCCTAGCCCATACGGGCATTTACAAGAAGATTCCCATAAATACTCGATGGGGAAGTAAGATTAGCCGTCAGAGGTACGGGAAGTTAATGGCGTGTGGTTTTATTCTTTTATATATTCACCAAGATTTACAGGCAAGGATGTATTCAACTCAAAAAGTTTGTTGCAACAGTGCTCAGATACATCCACTCGACAATCATAGTTGATTATGCAATACAGTCGTAAACTCGCAAAGAGCGCAGAGCTTATCAGTAGTACGCAGGACACAATTGGTTAGCCAAAAAACGAAATTGCTCCTGTCTCCGACGGTTGCTAAAGAGACTTACCCGACTCCTGCAGAGTGTCAGTCTGAATCACACATCACCATAAGGGAGTTTATCGGAGCTCGGGAGGCTACAACGATTTTTAAATGTGACTCTGTGATGTAATTGGCCAGAGTGGAGTCACAAGGTATTCCACAAGGTCGTAGGAGAAGGGCTAATGATCCATTAGAGAGTACACACGAGTATAGGCGCCATATTGTAATGTGGGGCTAACCCAGTGAGTCCAATGGTATGTGTAGTACTTCACACGTAAAACAGATGGTGAGGTGTTTTATTCTTTTATATTCACCAGATTATCCCTCCTATATTGTCGGGCATAATATGTTCAACTAGAGAAGTAGATACATGCACTCGATACTTATAGTTGGTTTATGCAAGAAATTCGTACATCACCATAGGGGGGTTCATCTGAGCTTCTAGGGCTACAGCGAATTTTAAATATAATTCTATATTGTAATTGGCCAGAGTGGAATCAAAGGGTATTCCACAGGGTCGCATAAGGAGGACTACCAATCCAATGGGGAGTACACACAAGTGCGAGCACCATATTGTAATGTCGGGCTGTCCCAGTGAATCAAATAGTTCACGCAATACATCACACCCTGGTAACTAACCCTGATGTGGGCACTGACTGTATAGATCAAAAGTGCATAATAGTAGTAAAAAATCCAATGAAAGGCTGCTATGCTATGTCGAACAGAATTCAATTCTAGTATAGCTATACATGGTTATACTAATATTTTATTATCAAAGCAAGTAGATTGGTAAAAGGACCCCGGAGAAGCCAAAAAGGTTTGGCAAGAGCGAAAAAAGAATGTTTGATCGCGAAACATAAAGGAATTACGTGACCAGCCACACAATTTCCTCATTCAGACCTTTACGAACTGTATCAAAATAAAAAATCCAAAAGGATTCTCTTTCTTTTCTTATTTTGTCTGTCTCGTCCAGCTTTCGGAACGATTTTCTCCAATATCAGCCACCGAAGTTCTTTCTCGGTGTGTTTGAATTCCATAAAGTGACTTACCATTGGAGCTTGTCTTTTGCCAGTTCTGATCGCAGATTTGTGTTCAGATAATCTAGTTCTGAACTCTCTGCCTGTCTCTCCTATATATCCTAATCCACAAGGACAGAGTAGTAAATAGACCAAGTTGTTACTTCTACAGTTTGTGTGACTTCTCAGTTTGACTGTTTTAGGGCCATACGTGCAGACTTGGGTGGTAATAGCTGAAGGGCAAGCATGGCAGTTACCACATCTGTGGTTCCCTAAGACAGGAGGGAGTCCGTCAATAGTCATTTGATGTTCTTTACGTAAGCGTGGTCTACTATGTACCAGTTTGTCTCTCCGATTAGAATTTCTTCTAAATGCTACAATGGGGGGGGCTAGAGCATTCTCTTCTTCAGAAGCATTAAGAATTTTCCAATTTCTGTGTAGTACCTTCTGTATTTTGTTGTTAAGACTAGAGTGGTTAACTACACAAACTATCTTATCAAGTGAGGATTTTTCTCTCCCAGAAATCAGAGCGTCTCTGTTATAGTATTTGGCGCGTTTCATGGAGTGTCTCACTAGTCGTCTGGGGTATCCTCTGTGAAGAAGTCTCTTCTGGAGTTCTTCTGCATGGAAAGTGAACTCACTTAGGCTGGTACAATTACGCCTAATCCTCAAGAATTCCCCGAAGGGGATGGAGTCCTTCTGACAACTTGGATGGAAGCTGCTATGTTGCAAAATGGTGTTTTTCGCAGTTGGTTTTCTAAAAAGACTTACTTCGATATTACCATTACTGTCAATAATCCAAATATCTAGGAACTCCACTTTCTCTGCTGAGTATTTGGCCGTAAACTTGAGATTCACATCACTGAGGTTAAGCCACTCAATAAACTGAAGGAGATCTTGCTCATCCCCTGACCAGATGAAAAAAATATCTATAAATCTATGCCATGCTTGTATGTTCTCATAGAAAGGGGCTATTTCATTAAAGATGTGTTTTAATTCAAATTCGCCCATGTATGTATTCGCTACACTGGGAGCACATGAAGCCCCCATACTGGTGCCTTTGATCTGATGGAAGAGATCATCTCCAAATTCAAAAAAGTTGTTATGTAGTACAATATCAAGACATTCCAGAATGAATTCATTAGGTCTATCACCCGGGGTTCTGGCCAGAAGTGCTGCCACTGCTTCTAAGGCCAGATCTTGGGGAATGTTTGTATATAATGATTCAATATCTAGAGTGACCAGATATTGAGTCCTGTGATTGAAGGGTAGGTGCTCTACAGTTGTTATCATGTGTCCAGTGTCTTTGATATAAGAGGCATAGAGTTTAGTAAGTGGGCAGAGGAATGAATCCACATATTTCAAAAGTGGTTCTATACAGGAATTGATAGAAGAGACAATGGGTCTCATAGGAGGATTGTTGACATTTTTATGTGTTTTAGGAACTCCGTATAGGACCGGAACAACTGTGTGTCTCTGGG
Organism: Triturus cristatus; assembly: GCF_964204655.1. Taxonomy (NCBI): domain Eukaryota; kingdom Metazoa; phylum Chordata; class Amphibia; order Caudata; family Salamandridae; genus Triturus; species Triturus cristatus. The sequence goes on along the minus strand of NC_140593.1, from coordinate 103,821,720 downwards.
TTAGGAAATCCAGCTCTTTTTGACAAATAAAGCCATCTCTGAAGGCTTTAACAATGCAATTGTCAATAAGGGTTTTTAAATCTGACAGAACAGATCTATGTACCTTACGATAGTGATCCGATATCGATAACATGGATTTCATTTTTTCTGTGTAGTTGTCACTATCCATGATAACTATCCCTCCTGCTTTGTCGCAGGGTTTGATCGTAATAGAGCAATTATTTTGTAGGTCATTAAGAGCAGTCTTCTCAGAGGGCGTCAAATTAGGGTAGGTAGAAGGAACATATTTAAGAATTCTCCCAATTTCCTTAAGGACTGATTTTTCAAAGATTGCCACCTCAGGTCCTACCATATCCAATGATGGGGTGAATTTAGAAGGTGGTGTACAACCCGAATAATTCAACTCTTGTTCTGATGGACTAATATCCATCATGTATTTTTTCAGCCTAATTTTCTGAAAGAAAGAGAAAAGATCTTTATGATGTTTGAAAATGTCAGGCTGGGTGCTAGGTACAAACGAAAGCCCTTTGCTCAAGATTTTTATCTCTTCTGAGGAGAGTAGATGTCTAGAAAGATTAAAGATCGGAATATTGTCATGTTTATGGTTATTTTTATCTATGATTTCCAGTATTGGTGATTCCGGGTCCTTATGTATTGTTGCGGATGTGCTGGCTCTGTTTGGGGGTAATGATTCCTTTCTTGTCTCTGAAATCTTACTCGTCCTCTCCCTGACCGTAAAAAAGGAGACTGACCTTGTGGGTATTGATTACGGGATTGTCCTGTATATTGTCTGTGATTTGACTCATTCGTATTAGGACCTTCAAACTCTGAATCTGACGAATTAGTGTCAGAGAAGGTCACAATCTTTTGTCTTCTATTATTCTGTGGGTTATATGCCCCATAGTCAGAAAGATCTCCTTGATAATACGAGCTGTGCAGGTAAGGGTATGCTTTTTCTTGAATAAACCAGCGAAGATCTTTTTTCAACTTATCTGTTTTCTTCTTGATAAGGTATTCCTCAAACTCCAAAAGTTCATGATTGATACTGTCTAGTTTATCTTTGGCTTCTTCTACACTATTCTTTTTTAATTTTTCCTCAAGTTCCAAGATTTCTTGGTTGAGGATCTGAATCATTTCCTTGACTGTCTCTATGATGAGAATCATCCAGTCCCTGGAGCAGCGATTGGCAATGTGTGACCACCGCTCCAGGAACTGGCGTACCTCAACAAACAGGGCCGGGACATTTCGCACCCTCAAACCAGATGGAATTGCTCCGGCTTTAAGGTACTCCAACATAAAGTGGGCATGCGATTCCATTCTTTTTGCCTTTTTTCGCAAGTTCTGCAACTTCATCCACTCACTGTTGTCACCTATTTTATCCCTAGTATCTCCATTCGTACCTGAAATCTGTCCAATAAGGGTGGAGAAGAGTTCATCGGAAAAACCAAAGGTTTTAAAGCCCTCCATAATGTGAATTCAATGGGCACCCGTGAATCTAAGTTAGAAAGAGAAGAAAAGAATAAGAGAAGGAAAACGAGACAATCGATTAATAGTAATACTTGTGCAATATTCACAACAAAACTTAGAAATGACTGGGATTACACAAGGACATAGAGTCACTAATAATCAATGAATGATTGAAATGCCTTCGGTAAAAACCGAGGAAAAAGAAAAATCTAAGAAGGAGGCCCCCCTAAAAATAACTAGAGGTCCAAGAGGAGGGGGGAAAATACAAAAGAATAATCTAAGAAACCTCTATCAGCACCTATATTTCTTTTGTCAGAGACTTATGCAAGTTCTCTCCTGCCACCAGAATAGAATAATTAAGGATATAAACAATTTAAAGTATTATTTAATGACCATTTTTATTTTTTCACTTTTTTCAATTAAATAAGATCTACTGAGAAAGTAGTATCCAATATTTTATAAGCAATACATATATATATTCATTAGATAACAGAACAGAAAAAACTTATTTTTAAATATACTTCACCCCGCCACTAAAATGGCACAAAAGAATCATACTCTCAATCATACATCAATCATACTCCTACTTTTAAAATCCCAGAAGACATTTAGAGGCTTAGCACAGTTCCACAAAGTTGTACAGAGAGAGGGACAGCAGCTAACACAGTTCTTTTCTCATGGTGCTGGGTCTGCTGGGACCTCTCCTCTAGACGAGTAGGGTAGGCCTACGCGCGTTTCGGTGGGAAGCCACCTTCTTCAGGGCCACCAACAGGAAGGGCAAGGAGCCCTAAAATTAAACGGGGTTTTCTGTGGAAAATTAAATATCACAATTTTAAAGTAAGGCAGGAAACACTTTTTTTTAAATAGTTAGTTTAGACTTCAATAATCCTATGCAGATCCACAGTCCATACATATAACATCACCTACAACGTGCTAAAAGCCCCAAGTATTACCATAATCATAAGAACAATAATAAGGGCAAAAGACAACATAGAACTTAGAAGTGTATAGGGAAGTATGAAACCATCACCTAAGGATTAACGAAAGTAGGGCCTTCAAGGGCAAAGAAATATAATCTTAAAGGAGCTACCTGAGTTGCAAAAAACACAATGAACAACTAAAGTACTATTCACAATGGTAATGTTCAGGAGCAGTCTTGTCTGTCTGGTCCACCAAAGATCAATCTGCGTCTGAGCACAGAAACGGACAGTTACTTGAAATGCATTACATTGCGTAAAGCGATAGTTTGTTTTTGCCATCTACGTGTGGAACATAAAAGAGTGCTTACCCTTTCATATTTTCAGAAATAATCAATATTGATAGTCCATATACATATAAGGTGCTCTTCGGTCAAATAGTGAATTCCTCAAGTTTCGCTGATTAGGCTGCAGCCAGGACGATCAAATCTCACTGCTGCTTGGTAACTAGAACGAAGAAAGGTCTCTGCTCAGTATATAGTTATTATGTACAACAGTCTATAAGGGAGTACTTCCAACGGATAAAGATTTGGCTGGGACTGCTTTAATGGAGCTGGCAGCAGTACTTCATAATATATATATATATATATATATATATATATATATATATATCTAGAGCGGTGTGCCTAACAGTCATTCTATCGACTGTGTCAACATATTTCTACTGTCTCGCAAAAGCTAAGCACGGTATATACAGTCTGCAAAAGAAGTTGCCTTAGGAAGGATGAAGACAATGCTTCCAGAGTATATATATATATATATAGAGGTGTACTTGACAATCATTCTATCAACCTTGCCTATTATGTCTACCGACTTGCCATGGCTAGCCCTAGCCCATACGGGCATTTACAAGAAGATTAATCATTGAATCTCTAAATTTATCAAATTCTCTTGATCCCTTTGGAAAACTAACCTCCTTGGCAAACCTGTCTGCACTTGACTTCCAACAAACTCTATTTGAAAACCCTGAACAGTCTCCCAACACCCAAGGATCCCTTGTAATCACCAACCAATTTTGATGAAATTGGGCAAATTTGCCGCCCAATTTTAAGGGGATAACAGAATAGCCTTGACTTAACAACTGAGCTTCTGCCTCTTCTTTCCCCATGACTGGATCTACCCCGAGTTCTCTTCCTCTGCGGAAAGAATCCACCTCCATAAAAGGTTTGTTATTGAAATACCTTCTTGAGTTACTTTTGTGATTTTTGCAGGTAACTAAAAGCACCAACATATCTGGAAAGGTCTTTTATAAATGCATCACCAAATAAAAGGCCATTTGCCTAAGGCCCTTCTTTCCCTGGTAACTCCGCCAATTTCAGATACATTTTTAACACTATGCCTTTCCATCTCTCAATTGATAAAGCTGTATTGACATGACCTATAGCTCTCTGAATCCATTGACAAATTTCATCCACATCAACCTTTTTATACATAGAAGCTTCCTCCCCAAATCAAAAACCTTACTTAAAGGTCCAACATCCAAAAGCATATCTTCGCAAGATCTCAAACCTTTATCCAGACCCTTCTTTGGGTCGCGCCCCCCTTAGCAATAAATGCTATAATCTTTGCGGCCAATTCTGGAGTCGCAACCACCTTTTTATCAACAGAGGGTCTGGGGCATTCAGATCTCAATCTGACACGCACCTCCTTAAGTATTTCTCTCCCGATCCAATATTCTATATACTGTGCGACATGCTCAGAGGGGCCTTTCAGGTGATAAAGGGTGCTTGATCAGAAGAGGGTCAAACATAGAAGGTCCAAATGGATCCAAGCTAGAGCCATCATCTTTTTTAATTTTCCATCCTTTGCGAAACCCCCATCAGAAGAAATCCCTTCCTCTGAATCAAATTCCGAAGAACTGAGTTCCACCTCCGCACTACCGTAGGACTCATCACAAATCACCACCTTGTGTTTACGCCTTTTTCTTTTTTTTTTTTTTTTTTTTTTTTTTAAAGTTTCACCTTGTGGGCCTTCATTCTGCCCATCATAGATGCCCTCAGCATCACCTACTTGTCTGTCTTTACAGCAAACGTGTTCTACTGTAGTAAACTTTTCTTGTTGTCGAACCATCATTGGTTGACACGTGCTTCCTTTTCCACAAAGCCTTCCTTGCTTAACTTCTGGCTGCCTCAGTAGCCAGCTAGAATTGTTCCTCGTCAGGAATACTCAAGTATGAGCTACTTGCTCATAAATAAAGTTCTAAAGTCTAAAGGCTTTAAATATGCTCCTAAGTGGTAGCAATAAAGGAAATTATTGCATAATATTAGCCTCCGGGTCTTTACATAAAATTGTGGAGTTGCTCTCTGGAGTGAATGTTGACTTGCTGCTCTTGGGGAGAGGCTCATCCTTTTAGGGCTAGTCAACCTCATTGCTCTCCAAGAAGTTGATAGGAAGTTGTTCCGCCCTTTAGAAGAAAAGCTTTTAAAAAAAACTTTTAAATATCAGTGTCATTCCAGTCTGTAACCTTTTCTTATCACTCCGATGACCATTGAAGCAAAGTTTATTCTCTTAAATGGGGTCAAAATTACACTGGTATCTTGTCCCAGACATTGCTTCTAGAGTTACTCTACAAAGGGGCTTGTTACTCAAAGTAGAGTTTAGATCGTCTGTTACTCGCTGTACAAGCAGTAGGTACCACTTGTAAAAAATGTCACCTTGGATGAGGGCAACCTTATAATCACCTCTATTTCAAGTTATCAGGAGCCTAGAGGCGGGATTTCAGCTACACTGTTTGAACTCCGGAGCAAATGGTTCCTCAGTACTCACCGTTAGATTAAGGTGGACCAGTTTACACCACCTTCATCCAAGCCAAATCTCGAATTTACTTTATTTAATCGCGCTTATTGTACGAGAGGGTCTCATTTATTTTCGTTGGCAAATGGCACTAATTGGTGCTGGAAATGTATGTATTTGTATAGGGTGAACCGAACTGTAAGGCAGGGCAATGTTGTACACGGTCAGAGCCAAAGATAATGAGTGATTGAAGGTAGGAGGGCCCAACACTGTTACAGTGTGATGCGGTGCTCTTCTAAGAGGTGTGTCGTCATTTCGGTCATAGTTTGGGCAGTACTGGAGGCCCGGGGTTGAAATAGTAAAGTTGGTGCCTCATAAGTCCTAAACTCCTAGATCTTCTGTCTAGCCTTTCGGCATTAGAACCTTTCCAAACCTAGATTTTATCCTACCCACCTTCCCTCATACTAGGAGTTGCCTGTAAGTGCTGCTGTTACTGCCACCCAGTTTATAGTCGTAAAGTTCATTGACTCAGAATTACGAGTTTGCTGTGCAGAGGTTTAGATTTGTGACCCACAGACTGGACCAGGTGTCTACAGCATGTGCTTATCCGCTGATATCTAGGAACCAATCGCGACAGAGGTGTTTAGCGTTCTCCTCGAGACGTTTTCGAGCATTGTCTGTCTGTAAACATCAGTACTTTTGTTTGTAGCTGGGTAGGGGGTGGCTACAAACAGGTTTTCGACTCCATTCCCTCATCTAACTGGAGTCCAGCATTGGTCTTCAGGGTGCTCGCTTGTGAACAGTAAGGGTTGTCTGGGGTTAGTCTCATTCTCCTGATGATTAGATGGGTTTCTTGTCTCTCTCTTCCTTGCTCCTGAAACGTTCTTTCTTATTTTGGTTTCTCGCACCCAGGGACATTTCGGACTTCCCTTGTTTTGATTGGCCTGCATGTGTTTTGCAGCTCCTAATGAAAGACCCTGCATTGGAGTGCATGTGGGAGCCGATTTTCTTTTCCTCGCTAATTCTCCCTGTTTTTCCCATTCTGCTAGCACCCACTCACCCCTCTCGTTATTTAAAAAACAGAAACATTACCCCTAGTGCCTGTGCACTCCACAGCCTTCGCTCCCTGAGCTCTGCCTGCCAGTGTATCCGCAACCAGTCACTTTTGACTATAGTTCTTTAACCACTCCAGGATGGCTACTCTCGCATGCATGCGTACTTCTGCACAGTGGGCTACTTTCAATACATCTTCATTTGCTTCCATACACAAGACCTATTGTTTTTACTTTTGCTTGTTTTGAAAAATCCTTTTTACGTCTTTCAGGTTGTGTATCAGATTTATTATGCAGCTATTCAGAAACTGCATTGGGATGTTCGCATCACAATTCAATATATTAATGCACAATTGCATAGAAATGTATCTTTTTGGTGAGATCATGCATTTCTAGCAATTCCGGACCTCTGGCACCTACGCTGAACAAGGCGAAGCGGCCTTGCAGTTCCTAGTTTAACAGCGTGTACAAGACCCCATAATTAGAACACACTGCAGCCTCCTGTAAGATTTCCATTTAGTCACAATGCCAAATGCATTATATGCCAGGAGACCACTGATGAACCCTTGGACCCCAAGGGTTATTTTTATCTTGCTAGGAACGTCCCAAATTGTTTATGGCAAACATGCATTTGAGCTCGGGGGGGGGGGGGGGGGGTGCCTTGAAGCAAAGGAAGAAATCAAAGCCTCTAACATTTCTAAAAAGCGTACCTTGTAATCGATAATCCAGAGAGGAGGGAGCCGTTTTTGCCCCTCTGCAGTTTAGCATTTCAGAATACACTGGGGACAGCACTTGTTCGAAGTGTATTAATTTCAGGTGACCTAGAGACTGCTATGGGTACTATGGGTCTCGCCTGAGCCAGCGCTTTAGCGCTGCTCAGGCGAGAGATATAGAAAACAGGGATTTTGAAGTGCAAACAAGTGTTTTTCAGGCCCCCAACTACAGTGCATGTGCGCCGGGTGCGCGCACCATTTGGCAGCCTGCGTGTACATTTCGCGGGTGCTTTGATGTTCAGAGTGAGCCGCGCGGCCACTGAGAACATCAAAGCGGCCGCGATAGTGCTCACCATATGCCAGCCATCCCTGTGTTGCTTTAGCTCCTCCCCCCCCCCCCCCCCCCCCTCAATGTTACCCGTGGGGCTTACTTTCTCTTTCATGGCCGCGCGGCGTTAATTTCACAGCCGCGCGGCCAATGCTTGTTGTTCAAAAATGTTAAAGGGGGAATGCAAGCTACACTTATTTCCAACGTGTGTTTTTGTGCTTTAGCTCGTTTACGTAGCAAGATTTAAAGCATTAAAAGCATTTCAACACATTTTCTCAAACTGCATTTAATTTCATGCTCCTCTTTCATTCCATACCTAAACACTATTAATTACTTTATTTTAACTACATGTTCGTGCAAGATGCCCCTTATGGGTTTAGTTAACACCTTCATAGTGAGATTATGTATCTACTTTCTTAGTGTGACAGGAGTGAGTACTTTAATTTGCCACTTCATAAATCTTGGTGTAGATTAACACTTCAATACAACAGTCCGATAGTTTAATTTATTCTTTCAAAGTGTCGTGACCAGAGTCAATCTCAGCCATGTTCTGTGCCCTGCATAGGATGCTCATACACAATTGCAGGTGTCACCTCCTTTGGAACCTTATGTGACTTAACAGAAAACCACTTTGCACTGGAATGTACTTATAACGAGAGCATTGAAGTGCAAACATATAGCTTGTCCTACGTTTATTGGAATGACACTAGTGCATCGATTGAGTTCGAGATGAGATTTGTTTGCAGCTTTTCGAGTCTTTACCCAAATGATGCAATCAAACAATTGGTTGTCAGTGAGGCAGAAGTACACTTTTCCCTGTAAGAGAAGGGAACGAGGGAAGAGAGCTTCTTAGATAGAATGCTGTTAGTGTCAGGCCGGACTTGGTTCTTGAACCAATTCTTCTTTTTGGGGATAGTACCAGTCCGTTTCAACCTGCACCTGGGACACCAACCTGTAAACAGTCTTGGAGTAACATTTCATCGGTATGATGACACTTAACCGTATCCAAGATTAGAGCAGAACACGTCCTTGATTCATTTTGCGGACTGCCTAGCTGAAATACAAGAGGAGGCAAAAAATCCACACAATTACAGTTCAGCTACTCTTCCCCTCCTCTTTCTCCCCCCACCCAAAACAAAACAGCAATGCAGCTGCTAGGCATGGCAAGTTTGACAGCTCTGGATTATGCTTTTGATTAATTGATTTGTGCCCGGCTGTAAGCTTCTCACTCGATAATGAAGTTAATGTTGCTTTCCACATCTGAGCCACGGACGAAAGCCATAGTGCCAGTTCGAACTACTGTGGCCAGTCAAAAATCTAGGCGCTAGTAATACCCTCATTGACTACAGAATAATGGCATTAACCAGTTTACCGCGAGCTCTCACTGGACCTTTAAACGCCGAGCTACTCATGGCAGGCGAATTAAGCTCTGTTACTAGGAAATGTGATGACACATCTCCTGTATTTGCTGAACTACAAGAATACCCCCAAAAGCACGGTTTGTCATGAGAGCAGCTTTTTTTTTACCCTAAAAATTACCAATGCCAAATGAGTACCTTGGATCCAAAAGAAACATTCAGACAAACATTTTACAACTCTAGCTCACTTTGCTTGTACCAGTCTGGTATGCGAAGACCTCCACATGAACTAATCCTTAGGTTTTATACCAAGATTATGACCTGTTTAAGAGATTAACTCGATCCTTCTTCATGTCTTTCAAAAACCAGCAGAAAGTCCTCTTAATCTTGTAGTAAATGTAAATGGCCTGACAATATTGTGGACTTTTGACTCACTCCGCTATCATAATCGCTCTTCTTCCCTCACTAACCTCTAAAATGTTTAACTTGTCCACTTTTTTAGACTTTCACTTGGGTGAAAGAATAAATTGTTTGTGCTGACCCCCCACACCCCACCTCTGTGGCATATAAGCGGTTCTGTTGAAGTTGTTAATAGTACTCGCAGACCTTATTGAATGTAAATATAGTGTTCTTTTAATTTCTTTAGTTTAAATGTTTTCAACTTTGTGAAATTTTCTGACGCCATTTTTTTGAAAAGGCCCATACTATAGGCAAAAGCTAAACAAGCATTTGCAATGCAACAGGTCTCGCATTTACGTGAGTTTGAGCTGTTGGCATTGTAAATGACAATGCCTTTTATTTATGTTTTGGTTTTGAAACCTAAATAAAACACATTGTCATTTATAATGCCAATAGCTTAAACTCGAGTAAATGCGAGACCTGTTGCATTGCAAATGCTTGTTACTGCTTGTGGTCACCTCCTGCAGCAGTGCTTAATTTTCGCCCAGTGGTTTCCGGTGCTCTGCACCAGCAATGAATTGTCGGCAACGGTACTTATGACTGTCCTCCACATGGTGCCTCTGTCTCTCTAATTTTGTAATGCGCACACCAGCACTTGTTTAATAATTTATTCATACTTTAAAAATGACTAATACCAGCTACCCAAGCCATTCTTATAGTTTTGGGCGGCCTGGGTTAGCCCAAATTGTCACCCTTGTGGAAGTGTCCTGGTTAGTAGTTCTTGCCCTCGCAGGCAGGGGCAATGGGTGGTGCAAGCTGCAGTTGCACCCTCCTCCCCCATTGCCTGCCACTTTTTTTTTTTCTTTCTTGCACATTAAGTAATGCCCTGCAGACACTGCTTTTAAAAAAGTCATTCACCTTTTGATCAGGCCAACGGAGAACGTCTGCTTTACAGCCTTGCAAACATTTCATTGGTACATTGGGTGTAATGAACCCGCCTATAGGGAATCTTCCATTGCAGTGCACACTGGCCTTAAAAATGTAGGACAGAAAACCTTACTATGTGCTTCATAACATTAATATGTTAAGAGTCAAGCTCGAGCTGAATGATAATGAAAAACAAAATGTACAGCTGTCCACAATAGAAAAGTCCAGATGTATAGAAAGGATCGTGGATTTGCATATTTTAATGAAATGTTTGTGGGTGTTCATGCCTCTGCTCAGACTCCATTTATGTTATGTAAAGCTATTTGTAAAGCGCAGCGTATACCCGGAGGGGCCTTGGCGCTGATTCCGTATGCAACGGTGAGCGGGAGGGAGGACCTACTGATTGAAAAGCCACGTTTTGTAAAGTTTCTTGAACTGGGGCAGGGAAGGAGCTGACCTAAGATTGAGTGGAAGGAGATTCCAGGAGATTCCAGGATGTGGCTGCTCTAACCGCAAAGCTGCTGCCACCCCATTCAGATTTTCTGAATCTGATAGAATTTATTCTGAGGAAGCCTGCTGATCTTGGGTTTCTTGTTGGAATGTACCATGAAAGGAAGGTCCTATATCGTGGAGGGCTTCGAATGTCGGACAGAGAGCCTTAAACTTGATTCTGTTTTTGACTTTCAGCCAATGAAGATCTTTGAGAGCAGAGGAGACCGAGTGATGCCGTTACCTTTCACTAGAGCAGCTTTTCTAAAACTTTTGACCTGTGGACCCCCACTTAATCATTACTAGAATCTGGGACCCTCCACTGAATCATTATTGGAACCTGGGGAGTTTTTCTAAATTTAAGCCACTTGTCATCCATACTGTATTTGGTTTGATGCATTGGTCCCACAATTCAATCTAAGGATACAAACTTAATTTTTAGCCTTCAATTTCAAATTGCTTGAAATTTACAGAAAAATTTAAAACATTCAGTTTTATATCTTGCTACATAATTTATATACACTTTATTCTGTTAATATTTAATTTTCTAACCAGTTGTGGACCTCCTGAGTAGACTTCGAGGACCCCCCATGGGTCCCAGGATCACAGGTTAAGAACCACTGGGCTAGAGTATTTAGTGTTTGTTTAAAATATGCAATTCATTCTGCTTTTCAATGCAGAGTGTTTGATCAAACACCAGGTGTGGCTCCTCTATAATGACTGAGGAGCGTTGCCCCACTGCCAAGGGCCAGCAGATTAAACTTAATATTGATAATAAAAGTGTTATCATTTTCTTTATTGCTGTCTGAGCCGAGATGGAGATGGAGTCCAAGCAATTAGTATAGGGCGGGCTGGGCACAGCAGGGAGGAGGAGTGTGCACTCATAAGTGTGCATGCCAGTTTGGCCGGCTGTCTTAAGGTGGCCAAATAGACATGCACACTGATGTTTCTCCAACCCAGCTGTGTTGCTCAGCCGGGTTAGAGAAAAGCCACAGGCTCCCAGGCACAGAGGCAAACGAGGCTGCTCAGACCAATCCTGGCGCTGCTTTCAGAGCATGAGTAGCGTCTGGATTGGGTAGGGAGCCTGTGCTTTGAGGTCCATCCACTTCTGCTCCTCCCCTCCCCCCACCCTATCACTTTAAATAAGCCAATGTCAAACATCCCCTTTTGGCTATGTTCTTCACATAGCAGTGTGCACAGCACCTGTGGGTGTCACTAAGTGAAGCTGCACTGCTCTTTTAGGGAAAGGCCAGTGGTGCTAGGTGCATGTCATTGGTGCAGAGTACAGGCATGCTACATCTACTGGGCCATTGATGGTCACTCTGCAGGTGCCAAGCCCACAGGTGCTAGCCATGTAATTAAGAGTGCAGGCAGAACATGCGTTAATGTTGGTACTTGAGCAATGAGTAGCAGTTACTCTGTGCAATCCGATCTACCCTAAGAACATGGGAATGGACTGAAATCGCTAGCCTGTTTTCTGCAGTAGAAGCTAAATGCCTCACAGTTGCCCCCAAGACAACGAGCATTCGCAGTGGCAATAGATCTCACTTATAATTGAAACTGCCTCTTCATTGGTTAGTTTAGGCACTCCCAATCAGACGTGTTCTGCCATAATTCTTTCACTCATGCATCCAGTGACTGACTTTCTTGAAATCACACACGTACCCATGCACAAAAAACGTACTAATGAACATACACTAGATGGATTAAATGAACAAAAATAGAAAAAAGAAACCTAAAGCCACCTAAACATGGCATGCATGTGCTTGCAATTGAAGAAAAAAAGCTGTATCCAAGTGGTTCTTTGTCTAGTACATTGCCATAATCCAGTCCTAGCTTTTTAGCCATCCACATTTCCCTCTCTGCGTCTTAATGTTTTACTTTTAATGCTGCATGTTGATATTTTAGACCATAATACAGTGATGTTTCATTCACTTCATGCATTAAAAAGGCCATTGGATACGCCAGTCGCTCTGGATTTTGTAAAGTGAAAAGGGTTATCATTGTAACACAAAAATAGAGCATAGGCTGAAGAGTGTAAGCTTCCCTATTACAAAGATGCAGGACAGGTGGTAGTGGCAGGAGGAGCAGTACAATATTCCGTTGCGCACACAGCATCACTAGAGTACAAGTCTCTTCCTTTTAGGGTAGGTGCGCATCCGGTCGTGGCAGTGCACTCTTTCCATCATCTCAGAATGGGTAAACTGTGGCAGGTGGCGCAAGCTTCGCTCCTCACAGTAAAGGTATGGCTTGGTAACCACAGTCCACGATTCACTCCCTCATCGCATATCTACAGTGGGTTTCTGTTAGCTAACACTGTATAATGCCCTCTTCCTTTGAACTTGCTTTCCGGTGCTACAAAGGTTAGGCCCGTACTACTGATGGGTTCTCTTCTCTCCCAGAACAGGTACAGTATGATGGCAGCATCTCTCACTGAAGGTAGCTAGGTAAGGCTGCCATCCTAGCAGGTCAGTCAAAGCAGCAGTACAAGCTTCAATCGCTTGTTGAACGTGTGCAGTACAGGCACCTGGGACAGGTGATTAATACAGGGAGGTGTGGTTCTTGGTGGCTGAATTAGTGTTGCTTCACTTTCAGGGGTGCTTCTGTCGTCACATGGAATGGGGTGCTTTCGTGGAAATGGTCACATGCACTTCGCTCTTCCTCAGTTCCGTGTCCAATATCCGTCTTTTTCTTTTGACTCCATTGTGCTTGCGTGCATACCTGCCTAGTGCAGAGTCCCTTTCCAGCAGGCCGTCCCTCATGGGAGGCTGGCAGCATGGTCTGTACTATCTCTGCGAGGACACACGCTGAAGTGCTTGTGACACCAGTGCATTATTGTCACACTTGACTCCAGGCCAGCTTAAGACAGACACTTGTTAAAAGCCCTTAGCAGGACTCTGACACCGATATGGCACAGCAGTGGCCATCTTGAATTTTTAGCAAGTGTTCATGATTGCTTGCAGCTGTTTCACTCCGCTCGTATCCGATCTACTCTGCAGATTGGTTGGTCTTGCAACATCACACTTGCTTGTGCGGAATCCAGCGCATGGTGTGGACTTCACTAATCTTTTCAGCCCTTACTGTTGGGCCTGATTAGAACTTTGTTTGCTGAAGGCGAGTGAAAGTGATTACTGATCTAGTTTACAGGTTTTCTCTTGTTTTTTTTTTTTTAGGTTGAGCCTGGGCAGCGCATGCGAGGCATTCTGTATTGGAGTATGGACTTGAAGCTCCGCCCACTCTCTGCCCATATTTGTCATTAGCTTGTGTCATTGTCCTTCGTAAATGCTGGCTTCTGATTTGTTAATAGGCTTGTTAGTCCCTACTTAGTACCACCTTGTCTTCATTTGTAACCTTCCATGAGGATTGGCCCTTTTACTTCAGTTGTTACACGGTACGTCTTTAGTCTGTAGGCACTATTTTCTTTAAAGAGTTTCTCCTACTGCAGGCACGACATGCTTTCGTGCAACATTCAGCACGCTTTGACTTTCCGAGCAGCCTGGAACAATGGCGGCCACTTCTTTGAAATGCAAAAGGTCTCGCGTTTACAAGACTTTGAGCTATTGGCATTGTAAATGACCATGCCTTTTATTTATATGTTAATTATGAAAAATCGCCATCCTGGCTTTTGAAGGTAGTCTTGCCACAGTCAGTTGTAGACCACCTCCAGATGGGAAACTTCCTGACGTCGTCTGGGCTTTGATGTATCCGCCGACTGCACACCTGACTCCTTCGCCAAGTCTTCCTTTTATAGGAACTGTCTTGGACACCTTACGGTTCAGGGTGTTCCCTCCATTGCAATGAGTCAAGGGTATTTGGGCTATGATGCTGCTGTTTCAGCCTCTGTCGAGGATCTCAGTCAGAGCAGCTGAGGCATCTTGGCCCCTTGACCACCTGCATCCCACTTGTCTACGTCACGTTGGCATATGCTGGCTATGCAGTGGGATCTAGTGGAAGTCTGTGGGCCCAGCACCTCAAAAAACCCATCCGTTTGGATGTCATCCAGGGTTCATAGGAAGCTGCAAAAGATCTACTGTGTTGACTGTTTGACTTCAACCGGGCTAGCAGCACACCACTCTCCTTTCTCCACCCTAAAGCTGACGTAGTGACTGATGTGTTACTGCTGGATCTGGCAGGTGATCTTGGGAGAGGTGGATATCCGAACTCTGGCGTCTGATTAAAAAAACATCCCCATCGCAATATGTTGGAGTTGCGGTCCATTCGCTTGGCGTTGAAGGCTTTCCTAGCATCTATCAAGGGGAGGCTGCTACAGGGTCACAGAATCTGATTGATTGTGAACCTCCTGGTGGGATCATTTCAGACTGGGGAGGGCGAGCTCAGCCATCGGCACCTGGCAGATCACAAATGCCAGCTACACCTCGAGATGGGACAGGGTGCCTTCCAACAATGGGAAGATACCCAATTTAGATGTTTTTTTCACAGTCTAACCACTGTGTCCAAACTTTTGCACATCGAATTCCCTCCAAGTTCCTACCTATGAGATACATTTTGACTGAAGTGGAACTCGGGACTCTTGTAAGCCTTCCAGTCTTTGCCTCTCCTGCCCAGACTTCTGTCACAGAAGCGGATCCACTGTGTCCTAGTGACCCCGAAAAGGGCCAGGAGAGTGTGGTACCCGGAAAGTGTAGGCATGTATGCCTGACCTTTGAGGCTGCCACTTCGGAAGGATCGTCTGTTATAGCCGCAGGGAGGTTTCTCCACCCGAAAATCTGCACGCACTACATCTCCATGCGTGGTGGCAGTTGAGTAAGTTTGACGTTCCAGCTTAAGTGGATGTCATTCTGGCTGCCAGACACCATTGTAAAAATTGTATTTACACCTGGGGCTCGGACAAATTTGTGGCTTCCTGAATGACTAATGGCTCATTCCTCCAAGGCTGCCACAACTACATATGCATGCGGAGTGTCTGTTCTTTACATATGTCAGCCTGCGTCCTAGGCGTCCATGCACACGTTCACATAGCACTAATGCTTCGACAACCAGGTTCAGTGGATGGGCATTTTGCCCATTTCAAGCTGCAGGATATTTTAGTATAAGCCTGCTCCACATCCCCCACCCCTCTCCACCCCATGCTCCCTCAACCCACCTAGGGAGATACCGCTTTGTATTCTTTTCTAAAGGAATCTGCCGTTGGAAGTATCCATCAAATTTGGTAATGCTTTTTCTGGTGGCTGCTGTTAGAAATGGGGAGGGAGTCTCTAGTTGGCAGAGGTAGGTACCTTTGTCCAAGTAGGGACCCATCCTTCTAGTCAGGATAAGGGAGTTGTACTCCTAAAATAATCCTTGCTCACCCGCTTGGCATGAGCAGCCAGGCTTATCTTATAGGCATAAACAACAAAATAGGCAGTTGGGGAAAAACAGGTGCACCACCCTGCTATACACAAATTGTAAATATATTTGTAGATTAAAGTTGCCCACCTCCCTGGTCCATTGCCTTAGGACCATACAAATCTAACACATTTAAAGAACACACAGAGGCAACACCAAAAAATGCACAGTAAGTGATTCAGTCCCGACTTTTCATTATTATACGGTATGTTATTTTTAATGTCACAAGATCATGCACAGCAGCCGCAATACAGCCAACACGTTTCGCCCCAATGGGGCTTCCTCAGGGCAATAATAGAAATCATCCAATCTTGCTCAGATCGCTGACGTACCACGATCAATACTTTATTCACTTAGCAATAGTACGGCAGTCTTTCTTCAATGCCCAATGATGAATGCGAAAGAATCTTCAATTTATTCGACACTTGAAGTAGTTCACGGATGCTTAAAATATATAAAATCCTCAGTTAATATTTCAAAATCCAGATTTAAATATCTCTTGTGTTCACTACGATAGGTGAAACTTCAAAACATTCAAAGTTACTTCGTCAATTGCCCCCGTAAGACGCCGTGTCCCTTGACCCGCCGCCGGCCTTCGTATTTATCATTGGGGATTGAAGAAAGATTGCCGTACTATTGCTGTTTGCCGAATCCAGTCTGTTGCCAGGGGAATATTCTAAGGGTGAGGAATCTGCAGTTCGGTAGCGTTTCCATTCAAAAGAAAATTACCTAAGTTAAGTATCGTATTTTGTCGTCCTTGTGCATTTAAACGATTTTTTTTTTTAACTACTAATATATATATATTTTTAAAGTTTAAATTCAAGTAATTCAAAGCTAATAGTACCTTGTCTTTGTGCCGGTGAGATTCCTATTTTTCTGTGATGTGCATTAAAACCTAAATGGGTTCATGTGCCTTTTGTAGGTACATCTGCCTGCCATGAAGCACCCATACTATTATGTTACAATTACTATATGATGTATAGTGTTTATTACAACCATATAGCAGCAGCATCATTTAGTTGGCAGCATATTTAGTTTGTGGCATATGCCTACACATAATCGAGCTTAAACATAGCACAAGCTTGCCAAGGCTAGAGTTATTGGATTTGCCAGTGCTTGTTGCTACTTGATCCCTTACAATTATAATGTAGAAAACAAAACTGCAAGTCCAGAATGCACAGACCTGCACTAGGGTGTTTGAGTAAGTTAGCCAACCCTGACCGTGGCTAGTTTGAAGTTGCTGAGACCTCAAAGCAAATGACGCTTGCAAACAGTGGTAAATTGCAAATTTGAAAATAGAATTTAAACTGAAAACAACAGTTAGCAGTTTCGAACTGTAGACAGTGTACAATAATGAAAGCACGTGCATGAATGCACGGGGTTCCTGAAGATGTTCTGAAGACCAAGGTGCTTTATGGTTAAACTCCCAATTGTTCGCAGAGGGATGTCTTTGAAGGAGGCCCACCCTGCGAACATTGAATAAGTGGTCCGCAGACCTGCATTTGTTTTGGGCCGGATGTAGGAGTGGGTGGCTTCGAGTTGCTGCCACTCACGTTCATATGGCATCTTTTCTCACTGTGTGAATCCCCTCCCTGCACCAACCACTAATTGTGCGCATTTTTTCGTACATGTCCTCTTTAAATCTTACTAGAATGAACAGACTCATTATAAGTAATGCCCCCTCCCAGCACAAAACGTGCCACTCTGCATTAGCACGATTCAACCGAAATCCCTCGTCCAATACTGAAACATTTATTCGTTTAGGATTTCCTGCCTGCGCGAACCTGTCCCCGGCGACCGAGTTTAATGTTCTGTGGAAATGCGATTGGACTGGAGCCGACGCCTCTTGAACCCCGGACTGTTGTACAGCTGCAAACCTCTGGAACAGGTCCGCCAGCTCAGCCGACAGGGAGAGCCCTTCCAAAGCAAAGCAAACACCTTCAAAGTCCTGTCAAAGAGCAGGCCTATTGGTGTTGCCAATACAGGTTATTAATTTTTCAAAGAGCGATTATTTCGTTGATATGGCTTCCTATTTGTGTGTGATTTCTCGGGGTATGTTATGTTTTCTACAATATTTCAAGTGAAAGGCTATATCTGTCTAAATCTATATCTTTTCATTTGTGCTTTGTAGTTCACATTGCCATTCAGAATCCTTCAATTGCCAAGTTCTTATCTCTCAGATGAGTTGGTTTCCATTAGTCTAATCTCCTTTTATCCTTTTTTTTCTGAAAATGTTTGATTAGCCAGTAAAGGTTCTATGGCTTGTATTGCGTAAATCAAAGCAGTACAATACTTTATCCATCTTTTACTACTACTCCTATATTCAGATCCACCAACTGAGAAATGTACTAAATAGATGAGGCAGCATTGCTTTTATTGTACATCTGCTGAAGCATTTTCATAAAATGTGCAAGTGGTCCAAGTAAAAAAAAAAAAAAACACCCTATATTCACATAACTGTATGAACTTGTGCTCTAGACTTGTTGCCCCTTATTGGTCCACCTTATTCTCTGTGTTGTGCCATAATTGTGAGTGAAGACTCTTGCTTAGTTTTCTTGTACCCAAAGTTCTCGTTGGTGTCTCAACAAGAGGATTTGCTTCTGATATCGATGGCCACTACTATAATGTCTTGGAAATAAGTTTGTTGTGATGGAGACTCTGGTGGCTTAGTGGACTAATGCATCCACTGTAGGGGCCTGTGCTCATTCTCATGGTCACAGGTTCAAATCCCGGCGGCTCCACTCTGCCTTTAATCCTTCTGAGGTTGATTAAATGAGTACCATTCCGTTGAGTTAAACTAAACATTTGTTATTCTGCGCCAAGATACCCTTCTGGGTGAACGTGTGCTTTACAAATACACATGTTATGTGATTATGTGATGGTGAATGGGTGAAGCCTCTAGATCAGAGGTCTTGAAACATTTTTTTCCTCGGACCCACCCCCCCCACAACAAAATATTTGAAAGTTGGGCCCCCCTTCGAAACTATTGCAAGGACTGGGGAGCGGATGGGCAGGGCTGAGCGCAGTGGGTCGGGCCTTATCAGATAATTTCATGGATATTTGGTCAGTAGCTCCTAATCCACAATAAAGCTGAAACCTACAAAGAGCAAATTCATCAAACATACTGACCAACAAATTCTTCCCCCCTTATCGGTATGTTGTGTTCACGTGGCGCCAAGGCAACTACACCTGTTGCACTAGTGGAGCGGCTCCGAGTAGAAGGACATCGGTCTCCTTTACCAGTCTCCCACCAATGGCTGATCACTGCAGTCTTGAAGCAGGTTCTGCATCTTGTTTTTTGGCAGTTTCATTCCGCTCAAACTCTGCTCAACGGCATTAGAGCGCACCTTTACATGAGCATTAGTTACATTAAACAGGGTCAGAATTTTTTTGTTTTTAGGCACATGGATATGGTGATTTGCCCACGGGACGTTAAGTTAACATCGGGAGCCAGTAAAGGCTTGAACTGATGGAGCCACTTGCAGCTCCGCAAAGGCTTTTTATTATTGAGCGGTAATTTGAGGGTGTCCTCAGCTGAGTTTTTGAGGGCTTCTTTTTTTCAATGAACACTTATCAAAATGTTTCTAGGTTTAGTCTGATTACTTATTACTAACCAGCATAGCCAATAGGTCTCGCTTTTGGGACCTTATAAGTATTTAGTTATTCAGTACAATATCCTTGGTGCAACAACAACTGTTGCATGGCAAAACACTTATAAGGTCCCAAAGGCGAGACCTATTGGCTATGCCAATGCTTGTTGCTGTTTTTGTGGTACTGCAATTTATAGGGATGTTATTTGTCAGTTTACAGTTGGGATTAGATCATTGATGACACTATTGTTCATAGGATCACGATGTCTCCTGTGACAACTTTTTGCTGCCCAGGTCGTGCCGAGGGGTTCCTTTTCCGGTGGTTCTGCTGTCCTGATCGAGCCGAAGGTCTTACTGCAGTTGTCTCCTCCCTTTTGTGTGTGTGGGGTTGGTTGTGTGTGTGGGGTTGGTTGTGTGTGTGGGGTTGGTTGTGTGTGTGGGGTTGGTTGTGTGTGTGGGGTTGTGTGTGTGGGGTTGGTTGTGTGTGTGGGGTTGGTTGTGTGTGTGGGGTTGGTTGTGTGTGTGTGGGGTTGGTTGTGTGTGTGGGGTTGGTTGTGTGTGTGGGGTTGGTTGTGTGTGTGGGGTTGGTTGTGTGTGTGGGGTTGGTTGTGTGTGTGGGGTTGGTTGTGTGTGTGGGGTTGGTTGTGTGTGGGGTTGGTTGTGTGTGGGGTTGGTTGTGTGTGGGGTTGGTTGTGTGTGGGGTTGGGTGTGTGTGTGGGGTTGGGGGTTTGGGTGTGTGTGTGGGGTTGGGGGTTTGGGTGTGTGTGTGGGGGGTTGGGTGTGTGTGTGGGGGGTTGGGTGTGTGTGTGTGGGGGGTTGGGTGTGTGTGTGGGGGGTTGGGTGTGTGTGTGTGGGGGGTTGGGTGTGTGTGTGGGGGGTTGGGTGTGTGTGTGGGGGGTTGGGTGTGTGTGTGGGGGGTTGGGTGTGTGTGTGGGGGGTTGGGTGTGTGTGTGGGGGGTTGGGTGTGTGTGTGGGGGGTTGGGTGTGTGTGTGGGGGGTTGGGTGTGTGTGTGGGGGGTTGGGTGTGTGTGTGGGGGGTTGGGTGTGTGTGTGGGGGGTTGGGTGTGTGTGGGGGGGGTTGGGTGTGTGTGGGGGGGGTTGGGTGTGTGTGGGGGGGGTTGGGTGTGTGTGGGGGGGGGTTGGGTGTGTGTGGGGGGGGGTTGGGTGTGTGTGGGGGGGGTTGGGTGTGTGTGGGGGGGTTGGGTGTGTGTGGGGGGGTTGGGTGTGTGTGTGGGGGGTTGGGTGTGTGTGTGTGTGGGGGGTTGGGTGTGTGTGTGTGGGGGGGGTTGGGTGTGTGTGTGTGGGGGGGGTTGGGTGTGTGTGGGGGGGTTGGGTGTGTGTGGGGGGGGGTTGGGTGTGTGTGGGGGGGTTGGGTGTGTGTGTGGGGGGGTTGGGTGTGTGTGTGGGGGGTTGGGTGTGTGTGTGGGGGGTTGGGTGTGTGTGTGGGGGGTTGGGTGTGTGTGTGGGGGGTTGGGTGTGTGTGTGGGGGGTTGGGTGTGTGTGTGGGGGGTTGGGTGTGTGTGTGTGGGGGGTTGGGTGTGTGTGTGTGGGGGGTTGGGTGTGTGTGTGGGGGGTTGGGTGTGTGTGTGGGGGGTTGGGTGTGTGTGTGTGGGGGGTTGGGTGTGTGTGGGGGGGTTGGGTGTGTGTGTGGGGGGTTGGGTGTGTGTGTGGGGGGTTGGGTGTGTGTGTGGGGGGTTGGGTGTGTGTGTGGGGGGTTGGGTGGGTGTGTGTGTGGGGGGTTGGGTGTGTGTGTGTGTGGGGGTTGGGTGTGTGTGTGTGTGGGGGGTTGGGTGTGTGTGTGTGTGGGGGGTTGGGTGTGTGTGTGTGTGGGGGGTTGGGTGTGTGTGTGTGTGGGGGGTTGGGTGTGTGTGTGTGGGGGGGTTGGGTGTGTGTGTGTGGGGGGTTGGGTGTGTGTGTGTGGGGGGGGGTTGGGTGTGTGTGTGTGGGGGGGGTTGGGTGTGTGGGGGGGTTGGGTGTGTGTGTGTGTGGGGGGGTTGGGTGTGTGGGGGGTTGGGTGTGTGTGTGTGTGGGGGGGGTTGGGTGTGTGGGGGGGTTGGGTGTGTGTGTGTGGGGGGTTGGTTGTGTGTGTGTGGGGGGGGTTTGGTTGTGTGTGTGTGGGGGGGGGTTGGGTGTGTGGGGGGGGGGGTTTGGGGGGTGTGTGGGGGGGGGGGTTTGGGGGTGTGTGGGGGGGGGTTTGGGGGGTGTGTGGGGGGGGGGGTTTGGGGGTGTGTGTGGGGGGGGGTTTGGGGGTGTGTGTGGGGGGGGGGGTTTGGGGGTGTGTGTGGGGGGGGGGTTTGGGGGTGTGTGTGGGGGGGGGGTTTGGGGGTGTGTGTGTGTGGGGGGGGTTGGGGGTGTGTGTGGGGGGGGGTTTGGTGTGTGTGTGTGTGGGGGGGGGGGTTTGGTGTGTGTGTGTGTGGGGGGGGGGGGTTTGGTGTGTGTGTGTGTGTGTTGGGGGGGGGGTTTGGTGTGTGTGTGTGTGTGGGGGGGGGGTTTGGTGTGTGTGTGTGGGGGGGTTGGGTGTGTGTGGGGGGGGTTGGGTGTGTGTGTGGGGGGGGTGGGTGTGTGGGGGGGTGGGTGTGTGTGGGGTGGGGGTTGGGTGTGTGTGTGTGTGGGGGGGGGGGTTGTGTGTGTGTGTGTGTGGGGGGGGTTGGGTGTGTGTGTGTGTGGGGGGGGTTGGGTGTGTGTGTGGGGGGGGTTTGGGTGTGGGGGGGGTTGGGTGTGTGTGTGGGGGGGGGGGTTGGGTGTGTGTGTGTGGGGGGGGGTTGGGTGTGTGTGTGGGGGGGGTTGGGTGTGGGGGGGGGGGTGGGTGTGTGTGGGGGGGGGTGGGTGTGTGTGGGGGGGGTGGGTGTGTGTGGGGGGGTTGGGTGTGTGGGGGGGTGGGTGTGGGGGGGGGTTGGGTGGGTGTGGGGGGGGGTTGGGTGGGTGTGGGGGGGGTTGGGTGGGTGTGGGGGGGGTTGGGTGTGTGGGGGGGGGTTGGGTGTGTGGGGGGGGTTGGGTGTGTGGGGGGGGGTTGGGTGTGTGGGGGGGGTTGGGTGTGGGGGGGGGGGGTTGGGTGGGTGTGTGGGGGGGGGTTGGATGGGTGTGTGGGGGGGGGTTGGATGGGTGTGTGGGGGGGGGTTGGATGGGTGTGTGGGGGGGGTTGGATGGGTGTGTGGGGGGTTGGGTGTGTGGGGGGTTGGGTGTGTGTGGGGGGGGGTTGGGTGTGTGTGGGGGGGGGTTGGGTGTGTGTGGGGGGGGGTTGGGTGTGTGTGGGGGGGGGTTGGGTGTGTGTGTGGGGGGGGGTTGGGTGTGTGTGTGGGGGGGGTTTGGTGTGTGCGTGTGTGGGGGGGGGTTTGGTGTGTGTGTGTGTGTGGGGGGGGGGTTTGGTGTGTGTGTGTGTGTGGGGGGGGGGTTTGGTGTGTGTGTGTGGGGGGGGTTGGGTGTGTGTGGGGGGGTTGGGTGTGTGTGGGGGGGTGGGTGTGTGGGGGGGGTGGGTGTGTGTGGGGTGGGGGTTGGGTGTGTGTGTGTGTGGGGGGGGGGTTGTGTGTGTGGGGGGGGGGGTTGTGTGTGTGGGGGGGGTTGGGGTGTGTGTGTGTGTGGGGGGGGTTGGGTGTGTGTGTGGGGGGGGTTTGGGTGTGGGGGGGGGTTGTGTGTGTGTGTGGGGGGGGGTTGGGTGTGTGTGTGGGGGGGGTTGGGTGTGTGTGTGGGGGGGGGGTTGGGTGTGTGTGTGGGGGGGGGTTGGGTGTGTGTGTGGGGGGGGGGTTGGGTGTGGGGGGGTTGGGTGTGTGTGGGGGGGGTGGGTGTGTGTGGGGGGGGTGGGTGTGTGTGGGGGGGGTGGGTGTGTGTGGGGGGGGTGGGTGTGTGTGGGGGGGGTGGGTGTGTGTGGGGGGGTGGGTGTGTGTGGGGGGGGTGGGTGTGTGGGGGGGTGGGTGTGTGTGGGGTGGGGTGGGTGTGGGGGGGGGGGGGTTGGGTGGGTGTGGGGGGGGTTGGGTGGGTGTGGGGGGGGATGGGTGTGTGGGGGGGGTTGGGTGTGTGGGGGGGGGTTGGGTGTGTGGGGGGGGGTTGGGTGTGTGGGGGGGGGGTTGGGTGTGTGGGGGGGGGGTTGGGTGTGTGGGGGGGGGGTGGGTGTGTGGGGGGGGGGGGGTTGGATGGGTGTGTGGGGGGGGGTTGGATGGGTGTGTGGGGGGGGGTTGGATGGGTGTGTGGGGGGGGTTGGGTGTGTGTGTGGGGGGGTTGGGTGTGTGTGGGGGGGGGGTTGGGTGTGTGTGGGGGGGGGGGTTGGGTGTGTGTGGGGGGGGGTTGGGTGTGTGTGTGGGGGGGGGTTGGGTGTGTGTGGGGGGGGGGGGTTGGGTGTGTGTGTGTGTGTGGGGGGGGTTGGGGGGGGGGTTGTGTGTGTGTGGGGGGGGGTTGGGGGGGGGTTGGGTGGGTGTGGGGGGGGGGTTGGGGGGGGGTGGGTGGGTGTGGGGGGGGGGTTGTGGGTGTGACAGTAATACTAAAAGCATCTCAAATAAAGGAACACAAACATAGAGTTTGGAGAAGGAGAAAGCACGTGTAAGTCAAAAGGGCTCAGCAAAGCATTGACACGACGACAAAAACAAAACAAGATCACTTAGCGAAGACTAAGTGCTGATAATGGATACACACAGCCCATCATCTTAAGAGTTGGATTGCAACCAATGTGCACTCAAACCTGCCCCTCCTTGTGAGTTGCACCCCATATTTCATGAGTTATAACTGCTGCACCCACCATAGCGCTTTGAGATCTAAAGAGCAACATGGGTCTAATCGACGAAGCAGTCGCCAATATGCTGTGCTTTTAAAGAGAATGTGCCAAAAGTTTCCAGCTTCCTCATCATGTCCTCATGAAAGCGCCAATGAAAGGACTCCCTGAATGGTGCAACGGACATGAAGCAGCCGCTGCGATCAGAAATAAACACTGTGGATGTTGTCCAATTTCACGGTAACGTTTCCTTATTGTTCCTTAAGTCACAAAACAGTAATACTAAAAGCATCTCAAAATAAAGGAACACAAACATGGAGTTTGTGGAAAGAGAAAGCGCGTTGAGGCAGCGATGGAAGATACATTTAAGGTGGGCGTGATATTGCCTGACGGAGATGCACCCACTGGGAGAATACCGAACGCTTGTAAGCGCGGAAGGCTGTGAGAGGGGCGGAGGCAGGGAGCAAGCAAGAGGAAAGACAGATGGCGCTGAAGGCTGGCGGTTCGCGCCAGCACGCTCGCGTGAACGCAAGGTTGTTGCCAGACAGCAGCACTTTGAAAACTCACCTACTAAAGTCTCTCCGAGCAGCGCATGCGCGCTGACTCAGCGAGACCTAAAAATGATGACTTGCATATTCAGTGTGTTCTGTCACAGGCTAGCACTTTGTAGTACTATATATACACACATACCACTATTCCCCACTGTGCCAACTAGGATTCAGTTATGTGATTTTCTGGCAGGTCCACTGATTCTGTGGGATTTTCCACATAATTATGAATTTGGCGCATTTGCCACTTAATCAGTCATCTGCTGCATAATCTGCAAAATTTAACAAAAATGTTTCAAGCTCAAACGGTTTAAAAAGGTATTAAATGTAGGGACGTTTTGCCACGTAGTGGACAGCCCTTCACAAAAAGGGAGTCACTTTTCAGTTGCTAGTTTGTATATTTCTGTGGGAAACTGTTAATAATGAAGTGGAATCTTTGCCCAGACAGTATTTGCATGTGTACTAATGGAAACCTAATGAAATACTATCATAAAATGTGCAACGTTAATTCGTATTTGTTTTTTCATACAGCATAATTTATTGAACCCTGCTGCTTAAGTTTGGTCCTTTCCTGCTGTATAATTCTAATGGTGCTGCTTTCTGGTCACACAGACATCTATCTGCCTTGATTGCATTAGGCAACTGAGTTTTCATAGTAAAATTGATTAGTTTAACTTGCATCTAGTTTCCATTGAACGTGTGCACAGTTTGTTTGTACGCAGTTACCTGAAGTTTAGGAAAATAGCACACCTGTTACAGAATATATTGCCCTTTTTAGCCAGCTCATTGACCCTGCCACTGACCCGCCACCTCGGGGCATCCAGGATCACAGTTTATGCTTTGTGTTTAAAGCCCTTCAGCTTCTGTATGTAAATCAAGTTTTCATGGAAACGTGCCAAGTGAATAAAGTCTCACTTCCACACCTTCCTCATTTGCAAGTAGTTAACAAGCCATGTGTGCCCCCTTTGAAATGCAGCCACTGCCCCCCAGGGGGATGCACCCCACAGTTTGAAGAACTCTTCTCTAGATTAACACGAAATAGATAGTATAGGCAGCTGGCTCTTGATGATATCAAAAAGAGGTATATTGTGTAAATAGTCCAGGGGTTCCCTTATAAGTGGGCAGGGGGCTTGCTATGGCAATCCTAAGGTGCTCTGTTAGGGGATGGTGTGGTCGTGCAGCCTTAGGCTTATCACAGAGGAGTGCAAGACAAATTTCAGTACATACAATAGTCAATAAGAGACACACAACTCAAGAAAGTGGGCCACACCAATTTATAAAAATAGCAAACCTCTTTATTAACCCCTTCTGTGCCCATGACGAGCTGGACTCGTCATGGAGCACAGTCGCGCTGTGCCCATGACGAGTCCAGCTCGTCATGAGGCATTCCTTGGGGAATCCCTCTGGGAAAGAGCTTCCCCAGCTCTCGAGCCCCCCCCCCTGCTTTCCGTGTAGTGACGATCGGCGCGCATGTCGCGCCAACGTGATTACACTGAAAGTGAAACTGAAATGAGCCAAGAGGCTCATTTCAGTTTCACTTTCTACGTGCTCAGGGGGCTATCTCAGCCCCCTGAGCACGTAGAAAGACGGGAGAGGTATCGTTGGAAAGGGAGAACCTTTCTACAGGGCGATCCCCTAGCAGGGATCCACCCACTAGGCACCAGGGAGGGGGGAGCGGCCCCTTGGGCAAGGGCCTTTGCTCCCCCCAAATAAATTGGCACCATTGAGTCTTTTTGCCCCCCCGGGGGGGCAAACAGCCCACTAGACACCAGGAGAATTTTAAAATAAATAAAAATAGTGGTGGAGTCTGCCAAAAACGGGCAGGCCCATGCCCCATCCCACCCCCTAATTACTACCCCCGCCACCATTACAGCCTTTCTACCCCCCCCCCCCCCCCCCCCGGGGGGCAGATGGGTCAGTAGCCCTCAATCTGCCCCCTCCTTCCCCCCCCCTCCCCCAGAGGGGCAGAAAGCCCACTATCCACCAGGGATTTTTTTTGCGCAAATGTTTTGAGGGTGTGGGCTGCCCGACAGGCAAGGGTCCAAAACGTAGTGGGGCGCACTACGTTCAGGACCCTTGCCTGTCGCGGGTACTTGGGCCTCCCACACGAGTGAGGCACCGTTTTTATCGGGAGATCCAGGGGAACGCTGGGTGGTAGGACATTTGTGTCAGCCCGGTGATGCCACAACTTTCCCACACAAAAATGTGTGAAAAGTGATTTTTTTTCAGCTAAATTTGAGGTTTGCAGGGCATTCTGGGTAAGGAAACATTGGGGGATCCACGCAAACCATACCTCTCTGGAATCCCCCGGGTGTCTAGTTTTCAGAAATGTATAGGTTTGCTAGGTTTCCCTAGGTGCCAGCAGAGCTATGGTTCAAAAACTACAACTAGGCACTTTGTCAAAAAAGGGTCATTTTTCACCGCAAAATTGAGGTGTGTCCACGTTGCGTTTTGCGCCGTTTACTGTCACGGGCACTAGGCCGACCCACACAAGTGAGGTACCATTTTTCTCGGAAGACCTTGGGGAACGCTGGGTAGGTGGAAATTTGTGGATCCACGCAGATTCTAGAACTTTCCACCAGATAAATGTGGGGAATGTGTTTTTTTGGCAATTGTTTAGGTTCGCAAGGGATTCTGATGAACAGAACCTGGTGGAAGGCAGTCAAGTCACCCCATCCTGGATTCCCCTCGGTGTCTAGTTTTCAAAAATGTATAGGTTTGCTAGGTTTCCCTAGGTGCCGGCAAAGCTAGGGTTAAAAAACTACAGCTAGGCACTTTGCTAAAAATGGGTAATTTTGCATTGTGAAAATGTGGTGTGTTCACGTTTGGTTTTGAGCCATTTCCTGTCGTGGGCACTATGCCTACCCATACAAGTGAGGTACCATTTTTATCGGGAGACTTAGGGTAATTCAGTTTTGTAAAGGAACTGTTATTACCTATTGACTTTCGATGCATTTCTGCCTTCCAAATGAAAGACATTGTGTAAAAAAGTCCTTCTAAAAAATAACTGATAATTCTCATGCTAGTATGAGTATTCCCAATTTCGGGAATGTGCAAATATCTACTGTTTCTAAACTCTGTATTTTGTTCCCATTTCAGAAATACATAGGTGTTTTTCATACCGATTTTTCCATGTACACCTTTTTACAGAATAATTACTATATACCCGGTACATATTAAAAAACCATTGCAAGTTGCTGCTCAGTTTTTGGCTCTGGGTTCGTCGGGTTCTTGGTGAACCTACAAGTCCTATCTATCCCTACAACCAGTAATGTCCAGCGGATGTAACGGTATATTGCTTTCAAAGAGCTGTCATAATTAGAAGAAGTTACAGGTGAAAACGTTGACACACAAGGCTTTTTTTTCAACAAATTTTCAATTTATCCTATATTTAACTGTTAGTTTCTATAAAGAAACCTTGATGGATCTACACAAATGACCCCTTGCTGAATTCAGAATTTTGTCTACTTCTCCAAAATGTATAGCTTTCCAGGATCCATTATTGCTTTTGTACCCATTTCTACCATTAACTGGAAGGAGCAAAAATAGGCTATGTCCCAGAAAACTGTGTAAAAAATGTTGGGTTTCTGACAAAAGTCTGGTATCCCCTAAAAGCTGGGAAAATGGTGATTTCAGCCCCACAAATCCTTATTTGATAACAGTTGCAGGGAAAACCCCAGATGCTTTCATTTGCAGCCTGTTTTTCCCATTTTTCCCCCAAAAACCTAAATTTTGCTGTATTTTGGCTCATTTCTGTGACCCCTCCAGGGGAATCCACAAACCCTGAGTACCTTTAGAATCCCCATGATGTTGGAAGAAAAGGACGCAAATTTGGCGTCGATACCTTATGTGGTCAAAAAGTTACAGGGGCCTCAGCGCACACTACCCCAAATAGCCAAAAAAGGGCGTGGCTCAGGAGGGGGAAAAGGCCTGGCATTGAAGGGGTTAATGTTTAGGCATCAGAAAAATAATTGTTGCACTGAAATTTATTTCTCTTTAAAAACGTACTTACCTGAACAAAGTTGACAGTGCAATTTCAGAATTCTGCAATGTTAACCTATAGTATGGAAGGAAAAACATATGCGGTTTAGCAGTTCTTGTCTGCGACTCATGGGACCAGTGTCTTGGGTCAAAGGTAAGTACAGGGCGAGGTCCAAGGCGGCACCTCCAGGTCACCTCCAGCGGCACTAGGGCGTCTGGTTGCAGTGGTGCTAACAGCGTTTGGTCCCAAAGAGGCTGCAGGAGGGGGTTGAGAGGCCAGTCCAGTGGAACCAATGAGTGGCTTTGGTTCTTTGGATGTTGGGGCACCTTTGGTCTTCTCCTCGAGCCAGGGCGTCCAGGTGCAGAGGGTCTTTGAAGTGTTTTGTTTCTCCGTCCGGCAGTACTCATGGTTGATGTGGCCTACCAACAGAAGCTGCAGGTGACATCGGGGCATTCGCGAGGAGTCCCTCCACAGTGAACACTGGATCTTGAGGGCTTGGGAACCACGCTGACACCGTTTGCCCACTTAGACAAAGGCTGGGGGAGGTGCATTGGTACTTGGCGGCATTGGGTTTTGGTGAGCCGGAGTCCTCTTGGTCTTTATTTTGCTGTCTGCAGTATGCAGGGGACAGTTCTGCTATCCCTCCGGATGTTTTGGTACCTGGGTGAAGGTTGGCAGGTCTCCCGGGTTATGGGGACTCAGCAGCTGCAGGACAAGTCGACTTTTGGTGCAATGGGCGAAGTCAGCAGGCAGACTGGTAGGGTTGGTATCAAGTCAGTTGCTGGGTTTTCTGTTCTTCTGGTGCCTGTGGCTCCCCATAATACTGAATTTAGGGGTTTCAGAGACGTGTAGGTTAGTTGCCAATGGGCTACTGACTCTTGGGGTCACTGCGCCCTCTATATGATAACTTCCTGCGGGAAGTGGGCATAACCATGTCCTAGTAATCCTAAGTATGCCATCATAAAGATGGTTCCTTCTGGAAACTCGTGTCCACCTCAGTTTAGCCCATCTTAGTGGTGTTACTATCCGGGGGGTGACACGCCAACCCGATTTCTAATGATCCTCTCTGTCCAGGTGACAAGGATGGCTCTGTACGACCTAAGTCTGCTTTGCCTCCTGTGAGGGAAGCCAGATTTGCATTTCAAAGGGTGGCGGTTCTTTGAAGCTTGCCGCCTCAAAGGCTAATCAACAGGTCATCCTGTGTAATGGATCGACTCCCTCTTCCCGGACAGGCTTTTTGTTCTGGGGCTCCTTAGAGCAAAAGGCTGACACCCTAAGAGGTCAGAACAGTGTCCCGGGTAGCAGGCTGGCAGAGACTACTCCGCGAGCAAACCAGAGGCTGGTAGGCTTTCAGGGGGCATCTCTAAGTTGTCCTCTGTGTTCATGTTTTGGTAAACCCAACACTGGTATCAGTGTGGGTTTATCTATACTAGATATTTGATACCAAACATCCCTATTTTCAGTGGAGCCTTCATGTAGCTGGCGAACTTTTTTCGGCATCGTCCAGCAAATGTTGTAAAATGGCTTCCCTTGCCACTTGTACTGGCAGCAATGGAACTGACAAGCACAGAGGCATATCTGCTCGCTCGAGGAAAGTGGGATGGGGTGAGCATGCATTTTCAGTGGCAGCTACTAGGTTATGGAATACTCCTGGTACATATTGCTAGCAATACTTCATACTCTGAATTTCGCAAGAATGTGAAAACTTTACTCCGATATAATTTCCTTGTTGGTTCCCACCGTATGCTTTTCCTGGTTACAGCGCTTTGATGCTGATGGTTTAATGTGCTTTACAAATTTACATTTACCTTTGTTACATTTCATGCAGGTATGCCCTATCATGTAATACAAAGCACACTGCCGTAAGTCTGAAAGGCCTGCTGTAGGGATGACTTACAAGTACCAAATGCAGAGTTGAGGGGGGGGGGGGGGGATGGGTCTGGCACACAGGTATGTCAGGTCGTGTTTTCTGTTTTGTCTGTACCAAAACATGCAGCCTGAAATTGCAGGCTGCATGATTTTGGTGAGGGGTCCCTGAAAGTGGCACAGTTTGTGCGTCAGCCCTTAGGGACACTCCTCAGTACCTCGGGCCCGAGGCACCAGGGGTATTATTCACTAGGGACTTGCAGAGGATGCTAAAGCTTTTGCCAATGGAGGAAACAATGTGGTTTATTAAAGAACACTGGTACTGGTTGTAGGAGAGTAGGGTCTGCAATCCTATGATCACCCAGATTTTTTGCTTTTGCTTCATTGGTTTACGACTTTCTCCGGCTGTGGGCCTGCCAATCAGACCCACAGCCTAGCTGTTCTCTCTCGAAATTAACACACATGTACGTTAGGTGCATCCACTAATTGGAACTGGGCCACCTTGTCAGTCCCTGTCTCAGCATACCACAGGTATCCAGGGCATCGGTGTACCCAGGGCCTACCAGGGGCTGAAGCATGTATTATGCCACCCCTGGAATGGCCGCCCAAATCTGACACAACTGGCTGCACGACAGCTGGGGCCACGTGGTGTAATCACCCGTTGCTGTAGGTGTAGTATTCCTACACCTAAACCCTAAAATGGACACATGGATTCCTATCAGTCACTCCTATAGCAGGCCTTATCAATCCTGAAGGCAGAGTGCAGGGAATCATGTGGGACGGTGCTCTGGCGCGAGCTGAGCCCGTCGACGGCTTGCGGAACCAAGCCCTAATAGCCGTTCCATGGTGACGCGGGCCAACTACTTTTAAGGCATTATAATCCTTGCGGTTATTTGCTAACTTTGGCATCGCATCACCTATACATGTCGAGTAAGGTGTCATACGAATGGGAATACGAACCCCTCGCCAGTCCTGGTGACGGGGTTAGCATTCCCCCCTTTTAGAGGGACACGACATGGAAGTAACCTTGAACCCCGGTTAAAGTTGACTCAAGCCTCAGCATCACAAAATGGATGCTGCCACCAGACACAAGTCTGACCTCCTGCTGCTGGGGGACCTTCCAGCAAGGGGAGCTTGGACAAAGGGTTTCCTGTCGAGGGCGGTGTTAGCACCGTCCCAGACAGGGTTTGTGTATCCCAGGTAGGCAGGGCTGAAAGGAAGGTGATTGCAAGTGGCACCCCGGTGCTCACTGTGCATAGCCCGGCTCAAACCAGTTTCGGGGGCACACCAGCCCCTGAGCTGGCGCGAAGCCGGACAAAGGATAGGGGTGTAACCACCCCCCTCCTGGCTCTACCCATAGGTAGAACCTAGTCACGGGCCAGCCCCTTTTTCTTAGAATAAAGGTAGGAGCGAGTCCCCTTCCCAAATTGGATAATCAGATAATCGGATAACTCCGAATCACGAACTACTTTCCACGAAAGGAACTCTTGACTATTTCTGAAGACTCTCCCTTGTGGCTAAGGAGTAGCCACCCTGCACCAGCAGGCACCATCTAAGCGCTTGCGGTTTGCTGTAAGTCCCTCCTACGGATCAAGACTGCCCAGCTCGACGAGACCCGAGTTCCCTGCCATCTCTGACCTTTTACCTCCCTCATCAGCTCAGCTGAGATTCGTAGGTGTGACGAGACCTGCGGGACCGGCTATCTTCAGAACCTGCACGACGCTTATCTAGCACGCCCACCGAGGGACCCTCGAGTGAGTGCACCTAGGGTTTGAGAAGCCCTAACCCTGAGCAGCTCCAGCATCGAAGTCTGCCTCCCCAGCATCCCCGAGATCTGCGTGGGGGCCCTTCCGCTCCTTGTTGTTCACCGCGTTGTTCGACCACTTGCCGACCGGCTTGTGGCCCTCTTCACGACGCACCACGATTGTTTCATCACTAGTCTGGTTGCTCCAGACTGGCTCTTGCTCCCCTTCAACAGAGGAGTACCACGGACCCTCCTGGTCCACTCCCGACGCCATCTTGACTCCCCCGCTTGGGTGGCCACTGCCAAGATCCGCTGCCCCTTCCTGGGCCCAGCATCATCGACAGCAGACACCTTCGTGGGACAGCTCGCCCTCCATCCTGGTCGCCGCCGCGCCTCCTGGTCCGAGGAACAGCCGAGTCCGACGTCACCCACTCACCTGGTCGAGGTGACTTCAGCCGGTACCCTCCTGGTACCCACACGATCGCTGGCTAGCGGTTGAGAACTGAGTCCCCTCTGCTTTCAGGTTTTCCTTCACCACCGATCCAGGCTTGGATCGCTCTGAACATCGTCACTGGTCGCCTGCCAGCAACTTCTTCTTTCAGGCTCCTGAGACTACACGAGGACTCCCGACATCTTGACGAACTTCACGCAGCCGCAGCCTCCGGGCTAGGTAACTCGAGCATCTCGGTGCTCCATCGCAGGTTCGCTCTACAAGTGTCCAGTTCCTTTTTCGTTTAGTCCCACTGATCGGATCACTCCGGAATCAGTACCTCCAGACTCTAACCATTCGCATTTCACTGTTAGTGTAGATGGTTTCTCGTGCCCCTCGGGCATTTGTGTAAATTGTGCAACTGAAGTATTTTCCTAAGAGTTTTGTAGTGTGCTTAGCTCCCTGACTCATAAAGAGCCAGGGTAGTCTTGTTATAAATAAATATCCTTTTATTTTCATAACAACTTGTGTGGTGTCCTTTCACTTGGTGTTCAAGGGGTATATGTGATGGTAAACAGCTGGCTTAACACGCCCTCTAGAGTTTAGCCTAAAGACTGCTCGTATCCACGCTACTAGGATAGCTGGTCTAAAAGGTTGACTTACAACCAATCATCAATAAGGGTCGTTTGGAATGATACACAGTGATCACTAGAATAGTGAGCACTACATATCAGGCCAACTTCTCACATTGGTGAGCAGCGGTTGGGATTTGAGCTTGCTGTTGTTTTACCTCACACGTATCCTAAGAATATCGCAGTGAAAGATCACATAAGTACCCAGGTACATATAACTTAACTTAGAATACTCCGAGTTCTACTGAACCGGCTGTTGTAGTGTAACAGGGCTTAGCACACCCTGACTACAACTCTTAGCAAGGGATCAGTAGGTAAACCCATAGTGTAGGTAGGTGCAACACTTACACCTCACTAGAAAAGCATGTCGGTCCACGGAGAGTCTGCAGGGACTCCCCTAGTGGTCAGTGACCCTCCACAGGTCGTGTCACGATATGCAACTCTTAGCTTCAAGGAGATGAGACAACTGTGTGCCTCCAGAAAGCTAAACCAGGGTTCTAACCCTACCATCGCAATACTGATAGGTCTCTTAGAGGCGTACGATGCTAGGAGGTCCTCTAACCCAGGTCCCCCCAGTGCAGATGGGAACATGCCTCCCTTAGAGGGAACCCTCGGTGACCCAGACCTCGACCTCCACACAGAGGAGGAGGACGAGGACGAGTTATCGGGAGACGAGGCAGACAAAGGTCCAGTGGTAGTCGGCAGGCTTACAAGGACCAACTTAAGCAGGCATGAGAATGGAACTGGGGGAGCCCCGGGCCCACGCTCAAGCAGGCTTAACCTTGGGAACGGACGAGCTAGGTCTCTCTCCAGAGGCTCTGGCAGATCGGTTCATACACATGTCTCTCAGGCACCTTCTCAGAGAGGAATGACTTCCCCTCAGAGGAGGGAGCATGAAGCGAAGATGCGGGAGGTCAATCTGAGGATCGAGCGGGAAGAACTTGCCCTCGCCAAAGAAAGACTTGCCTTAGCCCGAGAGCAGAAATTAAGTGGGTTAGATCCCACTGGTGGCAGCATTCTCAATAGAGAGAAAGACAGGGGTATAGACACTAGACACCTGAGTAAAATAGTGCCCCCCTTTAAACAAGGGGACGACATCCACAAGTGGATAACTGCCTTGGAGAGGGCCTGCACTGTCCAGTGCGTCCCCCCAAGTCAGTGGGCAGCTATACTGTGGCTTTCCTTTGAAGGTAAAGGAAGGGACAAGCTCCTCACTACAAGAGCGGAGGATGCTAACAACTACCAAGTCCTGAAGAACACACTGATTGATGGGTTCGGCTTAACCACGGAACAGTACCGGGTGCTGTTCCGGGACACCCAGAAAATTCAGTCTCAGGATTGGGCTGACTTTGTCGATTGTGCCACTAAGGCTTTGGAAGGCTGGTTGCTGGGTAGCAAGGTTACTGATTACACAGGATTGTACAATCTTATCATGCGAGAACAGATTTTAAACAACTGTCAGAACCAATTGTTGCATCAGCACCTTGTCGACTCGGATCTGACCTCTCCCCAAGAATTGGGAAAGAAGGCGGACAGATGGGTCAGAACAAGGGTCAAGCAGAACCAGAATCAGAACCAGGGTGGTCAGAAGAAAGCAGACCAAAAGGGTAACAAGAACGAACAAAATGACCAGAAGTCTTCGACAGGTCCCCAACAAACCAAAGAGGGTGGGGGTCAGGCTTCACAGAAGAAGAAGACTCAAGAAGGCCAGTCAAAAAGGTGGTGCCAATACTGTAAAAGTAAGACTCACTGGTTTAGTGAGTGCACCAAGAAAGGAGGGCAAACTCCTACCACTGCAGCCCCTAAGGCACCTGCGCCCCCTAGTACAGTCAGCAGTGGTAGTGCGCCTCCCAAGGCATTAGTTGGGTTAACCTTGGGAACCGAGGGGAGTGACGACTTAGTCGGCACGCTCACTCAGGCCGTCCTTGTCTGTACAGGGGATATGGATATGTCCCCTGATGCCAGTCCCAATACTTTGGGCAAATACAGGCAGACACCTTTGATAAATGGAAAAGTGGCTCAGGCCTACAGGGACACGTGTGCCAGTGTCACCATGGTGACGCCTAACTTCGTGGACCCTGGACAGATCATGCTAGGTACCAGTTACCTAGTGACCAATGCCAGCAACGTCACTACCAATCACAGTATGGCAGTTGTTGATTTCTCCTGGGGAGGGGTAAGTGGCCCGAAAAAGGTTGTGGTTAGTTCAGACCTCCCCGTAGAATGTCTGTTGGGCAATGATTTGGAAACGTCACAATGGTCAGAAGTGGAGCAGAGGACTCACATGGAAATGTTAGGTTTGCCAGCACATGTCCTTGCTGTGACCAGGTCACAGGCCAAAAGATGCCCCACTGAACAGGTGCTGGATCCTGGAAGAACGGACCAGACACCTTCCAAGAAAAGGAGCAGTAAGGGTAAGGCTTCGCCTTCCCCCTTGCCCCAGGTCGTGGATCAAGTCTCCGAGGAGGCTGACCTTAAAGAACTGAGGGAAACTGAGCCGCAAGAGCTTGAACCTGGTCAGGTTGAGTTTCTGGGCTCAGGGGGACCCTCCAGGGAAGACCTGGGGAAGGCACAGTTAGACTGCCCCTCACTTGAACCCCTCAGACAGCAGGCCGCTGCTGAGGCTGCAGGGAATGCCACAGGTACCCACAAAGTGTACTGGGACGATGGACTCCTGTACTCTGAGGCAAGAGACCCCAAACCTGGTGCGACCAGGAGGCTGGTCATCCCCTTGTCTCTGAGAGGTTTCCTTCTCACCTTGGCCCACGAGATTCCCCTTGCAGGTCACTTAGGCCAGAATAAGACTTGGGACAGAATTGTTCCACACTTTCACTGGCCCCACATGTCCGAAGATACGAAGGAGTTTTGCCGCTCCTGTGTCACTTGCCAAGCCAGTGGTAAGTCAGGTGGCACGACAAAGGCCCCCCTCATACCACTACCAGTGGTGGGGGTACCCTTTGAACGAGTGGGGATCGACATTGTCGGACCAATGGAACCCCAGACAGCATCAGGGCACAAGTTTATACTGGTGGTGGTGGACCACGCCACCAGGTATCCTGAAGCTATTCCCCTTAGGACCACTACGGCACCTGTGGTGGCACGGGCCCTACTTGGAGTGTTCTCCAGAGTGGGCTTCCCTAAGGAGGTCGTCTCAGACAGAGGTGCAAACTTCATGTCGGGATATCTGACTGCTATGTGGAAGGAATGTGGTGTCAACTACAAGTTCACCACACCCTATCACCCACAATGCAATGGGCTGGTTGAGAGATTCAACCGGACCCTAAAAGGGATGATTCACGGACTACCTGAAAAGCTTCGGCGGAGATGGGATGTCCTGATACCCTGCCTCTTGTTCGCCTACAGAGAGGTCCCGCAGAAGGGGGTTGGCTACAGCCCTTTTGAGCTTCTGTTCGGACATCCTGTAAGGGGACCCCTTTGTTTGGTAAAGGAAGGATGGGAGAGACCTCTCAGAAAGCCGGCATCAAACATTGTGGACTATGTGCTCGGTCTCCGCTCGCGGATGGCGGAGTACATGGAAAAGGCGTCTAAAAACCTTGAGGCGAGCCAAGAATTACAGAAAGCTTGGCACGACCAAAAGGCTGTCCTGACTGTGTACCAGCCTGGACAGAAGGTGTGGGTGCTGGAGCCAGTGGCCCCAGCAGCACTCAAAGACAAATGGTCTGGGCCCCACACGATCATTGAGCAAAAGGGAGAGGTCACCTACTTGGTAGACCTGGGAACTCCCCGGAGCCCCCACAGGGTGCTCCATGTAAACAGGCTCAAGGCATATGTCGACAGGGAGGGCATGGGCTTGCTCATGGCCACAGATGAGGGACAGGAGGAGGAGAGTGACCCTCTCCCAGACCTGCTCTCTCAGAACCCTGACGATGGATCAGTAGATGGTGTTGTCTTTTGTGGCAGCCTCTCTGGACATCAACAAGAGGATTGTAAACAGGTTCTTCAATCCTTTCGACATATGTTCTCTCTGACACCCAGTCAGACCAAGTGGTGTACCCACGAGGTCGACACTGGGGACAGTCTGCCCGTAAAGAGTAAAATCTATCGGCAACCTGATCATGTCAGAGACTGCATCAAGACAGAGGTGCAGAAAATGTTGGAGCTGGGAGTCATTGAACCCTCGGACAGCCCCTGGGCTAGTCCCGTAGTGCTCGTGCCGAAACCTCACACCCAGGGCGGTAAGAAAGAGATGAGGTTTTGCGTGGACTACAGAGGTCTCAATGCGGTCACTAAGACCGACGCCCACCCGATACCAAGAGCAGACGAACTTATCGACCGGTTGGCCTCGGCCAACTACTTAAGTACGTTTGACCTGACAGCTGGGTATTGGCAAATCAGGTTAGCTGAGGAGGCCAAGCCCAAAACAGCATTTTCTACCCCGGGTGGGCATTATCAGTTCGTGGTAATGCCCTTTGGTTTGAAAAATGCACCTGCCACCTTCCAAAGGCTGGTGAATCGAGTTCTCACTGGGTTGGACGACTTCTGTGCGGCGTATCTGGACGATATCGCTGTCTTTAGCTCCACCTGGGAGGATCACCTGGTCCACCTGAGGAAAGTGTTAGAGGCCCTGCAGAAGGCAGGCCTCACTATCAAGGCCACCAAGTGCCAGATAGGGCAGACACAGGTTGTATACCTGGGCCACCTTGTAGGTGGAGGCCAGGTTCAACCGTTGGAGAGCAAAATACAGGCCATCCAGGACTGGGCTCCTCCAACCACCCAGACTCAGGTTCGAGCTTTCTTGGGCCTGACTGGTTATTACCGGAAATTTGTCAGAAATTATGGATCCATTGTGACCCCGCTAAACGACCTGACAAGTAAAAAGATGCCAAAAAAAGTTCAGTGGACAGCAAGCTGTCAGAAGGCATTCGATGACCTAAAGCGGGCCATGTGCACAGCACCTATCCTAAAGAGTCCAGACTACTCCAAACCATTCATTGTCCAAACAGACGCTTCGGAGCTGGGTGTGGGAGCTGTTCTATCGCAACTGAATTTTGATGGTCATGACCAGCCCATAGCTTTTATTAGCAGGAGGCTGACCCCCAGAGAGAAGAATTGGTCAGCTATTGAGAGGGAGGCCTTTGCTGTGGTTTGGGCCCTGAAGAAGTTGAGGCCATACTTGTTTGGCACTCACTTCAAGATTCAGACCGACCATAAGCCCCTCTTGTGGCTAAATCAAATGAAGGGTGAAAACCCCAAACTACTTAGGTGGTCCATTTCCCTACAGGGTATGGACTTCACAGTGGAGCATAGATCTGGCACTGATCATGGCAATGCAGATGGGCTCTCCAGGTATTTCCACTTAGAGCAAGAAGACTCACCTGGTCAAGGTTAGCTTATTGTCCCAAAGTTTGGGGGGGGGTCATGTAGGAGAGTAGGGTCTGCAATCCTATGATCACCCAGATTTTTTGCTTTTGCTTCATTGGTTTACGACTTTCTCCGGCTGTGGGCCTGCCAATCAGACCCACAGCCTAGCTGTTCTCTCTCGAAATTAACACACATGTACGTTAGGTGCATCCACTAATTGGAACTGGGCCACCTTGTCAGTCCCTGTCTCAGCATACCACAGGTATCCAGGGCATCGGTGTACCCAGGGCCTACCAGGAGCTGAAGCATGTATTATGCCACCCCTGGAATGGCCGCCCAAATCTGACACAACTGGCTGCACGACAGCTGGGGCCACGTGGTGTAATCACCCGTTGCTGTAGGTGTAGTATTCCTACACCTAAACCCTAAAATGGACACATGGATTCCTATCAGTCACTCCTATAGCAGGCCTTATCAATCCTGAAGGCAGAGTGCAGGGAATCATGTGGGACGGTGCTCTGGCGCGAGCTGAGCCCGTCGACGGCTTGCGGAACCAAGCCCTAATAGCCGTTCCATGGTGACGCGGGCCAACTACTTTTAAGGCATTATAATCCTTGCGGTTATTTGCTAACTTTGGCATCGCATCACCTATACATGTCGAGTAAGGTGTCATACGAATGGGAATACGAACCCCTCGCCAGTCCTGGTGACGGGGTTAGCATTCCCCCCTTTTAGAGGGACACGACATGGAAGTAACCTTGAACCCCGGTTAAAGTTGACTCAAGCCTCAGCATCACAAAATGGATGCTGCCACCAGACACAAGTCTGACCTCCTGCTGCTGGGGGACCTTCCAGCAAGGGGAGCTTGGACAAAGGGTTTCCTGTCGAGGGCGGTGTTAGCACCGTCCCAGACAGGGTTTGTGTATCCCAGGTAGGCAGGGCTGAAAGGAAGGTGATTGCAAGTGGCACCCCGGTGCTCACTGTGCATAGCCCGGCTCAAACCAGTTTCGGGGGCACACCAGCCCCTGAGCTGGCGCGAAGCCGGACAAAGGATAGGGGTGTAACCACCCCCCTCCTGGCTCTACCCATAGGTAGAACCTAGTCACGGGCCAGCCCCTTTTTCTTAGAATAAAGGTAGGAGCGAGTCCCCTTCCCAAATTGGATAATCAGATAATCGGATAACTCCGAATCACGAACTACTTTCCACGAAAGGAACTCTTGACTATTTCTGAAGACTCTCCCTTGTGGCTAAGGAGTAGCCACCCTGCACCAGCAGGCACCATCTAAGCGCTTGCGGTTTGCTGTAAGTCCCTCCTACGGATCAAGACTGCCCAGCTCGACGAGACCCGAGTTCCCTGCCATCTCTGACCTTTTACCTCCCTCATCAGCTCAGCTGAGAGTCGTAGGTGTGACGAGACCTGCGGGACCGGCTATCTTCAGAACCTGCACGACGCTTATCTAGCACGCCCACCGAGGGACCCTCGAGTGAGTGCACCTAGGGTTTGAGAAGCCCTAACCCTGAGCAGCTCCAGCATCGAAGTCTGCCTCCCCAGCATCCCCGAGATCTGCGTGGGGGCCCTTCCGCTCCTTGTTGTTCACCGCGTTGTTCGACCACTTGCCGACCGGCTTGTGGCCCTCTTCACGACGCACCACGATTGTTTCATCACTAGTCTGGTTGCTCCAGACTGGCTCTTGCTCCCCTTCAACAGAGGAGTACCACGGACCCTCCTGGTCCACTCCCGACGCCATCTTGACTCCCCCGCTTGGGTGGCCACTGCCAAGATCCGCTGCCCCTTCCTGGGCCCAGCATCATCGACAGCAGACACCTTCGTGGGACAGCTCGCCCTCCATCCTGGTCGCCGCCGCGCCTCCTGGTCCGAGGAACAGCCGAGTCCGACGTCACCCACTCACCTGGTCGAGGTGACTTCAGCCGGTACCCTCCTGGTACCCACACGATCGCTGGCTAGCGGTTGAGAACTGAGTCCCCTCTGCTTTCAGGTTTTCCTTCACCACCGATCCAGGCTTGGATCGCTCTGAACATCGTCACTGGTCGCCTGCCAGCAACTTCTTCTTTCAGGCTCCTGAGACTACACGAGGACTCCCGACATCTTGACGAACTTCACGCAGCCGCAGCCTCCGGGCTAGGTAACTCGAGCATCTCGGTGCTCCATCGCAGGTTCGCTCTACAAGTGTCCAGTTCCTTTTTCGTTTAGTCCCACTGATCGGATCACTCCGGAATCAGTACCTCCAGACTCTAACCATTCGCATTTCACTGTTAGTGTAGATGGTTTCTCGTGCCCCTCGGGCATTTGTGTAAATTGTGCAACTGAAGTATTTTCCTAAGAGTTTTGTAGTGTGCTTAGCTCCCTGACTCATAAAGAGCCAGGGTAGTCTTGTTATAAATAAATATCCTTTTATTTTCATAACAACTTGTGTGGTGTCCTTTCACTTGGTGTTCAAGGGGTATATGTGATGGTAAACAGCTGGCTTAACACGCCCTCTAGAGTTTAGCCTAAAGACTGCTCGTATCCACGCTACTAGGATAGCTGGTCTAAAAGGTTGACTTACAACCAATCATCAATAAGGGTCGTTTGGAATGATACACAGTGATCACTAGAATAGTGAGCACTACATATCAGGCCAACTTCTCACATTGGTGAGCAGCGGTTGGGATTTGAGCTTGCTGTTGTTTTACCTCACACGTATCCTAAGAATATCGCAGTGAAAGATCACATAAGTACCCAGGTACATATAACTTAACTTAGAATACTCCGAGTTCTACTGAACCGGCTGTTGTAGTGTAACAGGGCTTAGCACACCCTGACTACAACTCTTAGCAAGGGATCAGTAGGTAAACCCATAGTGTAGGTAGGTGCAACACTTACACCTCACTAGAAAAGCATGTCGGTCCACGGAGAGTCTGCAGGGACTCCCCTAGTGGTCAGTGACCCTCCACAGGTCGTGTCACGATATGCAACTCTTAGCTTCAAGGAGATGAGACAACTGTGTGCCTCCAGAAAGCTAAACCAGGGTTCTAACCCTACCATCGCAATACTGATAGGTCTCTTAGAGGCGTACGATGCTAGGAGGTCCTCTAACCCAGGTCCCCCCAGTGCAGATGGGAACATGCCTCCCTTAGAGGGAACCCTCGGTGACCCAGACCTCGACCTCCACACAGAGGAGGAGGACGAGGACGAGTTATCGGGAGACGAGGCAGACAAAGGTCCAGTGGTAGTCGGCAGGCTTACAAGGACCAACTTAAGCAGGCATGAGAATGGAACTGGGGGAGCCCCGGGCCCACGCTCAAGCAGGCTTAACCTTGGGAACGGACGAGCTAGGTCTCTCTCCAGAGGCTCTGGCAGATCGGTTCATACACATGTCTCTCAGGCACCTTCTCAGAGAGGAATGACTTCCCCTCAGAGGAGGGAGCATGAAGCGAAGATGCGGGAGGTCAATCTGAGGATCGAGCGGGAAGAACTTGCCCTCGCCAAAGAAAGACTTGCCTTAGCCCGAGAGCAGAAATTAAGTGGGTTAGATCCCACTGGTGGCAGCATTCTCAATAGAGAGAAAGACAGGGGTATAGACACTAGACACCTGAGTAAAATAGTGCCCCCCTTTAAACAAGGGGACGACATCCACAAGTGGATAACTGCCTTGGAGAGGGCCTGCACTGTCCAGTGCGTCCCCCCAAGTCAGTGGGCAGCTATACTGTGGCTTTCCTTTGAAGGTAAAGGAAGGGACAAGCTCCTCACTACAAGAGCTGAGGATGCTAACAACTACCAAGTCCTGAAGAACACACTGATTGATGGGTTCGGCTTAACCACGGAACAGTACCGGGTGCTGTTCCGGGACACCCAGAAA
Source organism: Triturus cristatus (assembly GCF_964204655.1). Taxonomy (NCBI): domain Eukaryota; kingdom Metazoa; phylum Chordata; class Amphibia; order Caudata; family Salamandridae; genus Triturus; species Triturus cristatus. Next base: position 103,779,257 of record NC_140593.1, on the reverse strand, counting down.
ATTCAGTCTCAGGATTGGGCTGACTTTGTCGATTGTGCCACTAAGGCTTTGGAAGGCTGGTTGCTGGGTAGCAAGGTTACTGATTACACAGGATTGTACAATCTTATCATGCGAGAACAGATTTTAAACAACTGTCAGAACCAATTGTTGCATCAGCACCTTGTCGACTCGGATCTGACCTCTCCCCAAGAATTGGGAAAGAAGGCGGACAGATGGGTCAGAACAAGGGTCAAGCAGAACCAGAATCAGAACCAGGGTGGTCAGAAGAAAGCAGACCAAAAGGGTAACAAGAACGAACAAAATGACCAGAAGTCTTCGACAGGTCCCCAACAAACCAAAGAGGGTGGGGGTCAGGCTTCACAGAAGAAGAAGACTCAAGAAGGCCAGTCAAAAAGGTGGTGCCAATACTGTAAAAGTAAGACTCACTGGTTTAGTGAGTGCACCAAGAAAGGAGGGCAAACTCCTACCACTGCAGCCCCTAAGGCACCTGCGCCCCCTAGTACAGTCAGCAGTGGTAGTGCGCCTCCCAAGGCATTAGTTGGGTTAACCTTGGGAACCGAGGGGAGTGACGACTTAGTCGGCACGCTCACTCAGGCCGTCCTTGTCTGTACAGGGGATATGGATATGTCCCCTGATGCCAGTCCCAATACTTTGGGCAAATACAGGCAGACACCTTTGATAAATGGAAAAGTGGCTCAGGCCTACAGGGACACGTGTGCCAGTGTCACCATGGTGACGCCTAACTTCGTGGACCCTGGACAGATCATGCTAGGTACCAGTTACCTAGTGACCAATGCCAGCAACGTCACTACCAATCACAGTATGGCAGTTGTTGATTTCTCCTGGGGAGGGGTAAGTGGCCCGAAAAAGGTTGTGGTTAGTTCAGACCTCCCCGTAGAATGTCTGTTGGGCAATGATTTGGAAACGTCACAATGGTCAGAAGTGGAGCAGAGGACTCACATGGAAATGTTAGGTTTGCCAGCACATGTCCTTGCTGTGACCAGGTCACAGGCCAAAAGATGCCCCACTGAACAGGTGCTGGATCCTGGAAGAACGGACCAGACACCTTCCAAGAAAAGGAGCAGTAAGGGTAAGGCTTCGCCTTCCCCCTTGCCCCAGGTCGTGGATCAAGTCTCCGAGGAGGCTGACCTTAAAGAACTGAGGGAAACTGAGCCGCAAGAGCTTGAACCTGGTCAGGTTGAGTTTCTGGGCTCAGGGGGACCCTCCAGGGAAGACCTGGGGAAGGCACAGTTAGACTGCCCCTCACTTGAACCCCTCAGACAGCAGGCCGCTGCTGAGGCTGCAGGGAATGCCACAGGTACCCACAAAGTGTACTGGGACGATGGACTCCTGTACTCTGAGGCAAGAGACCCCAAACCTGGTGCGACCAGGAGGCTGGTCATCCCCTTGTCTCTGAGAGGTTTCCTTCTCACCTTGGCCCACGAGATTCCCCTTGCAGGTCACTTAGGCCAGAATAAGACTTGGGACAGAATTGTTCCACACTTTCACTGGCCCCACATGTCCGAAGATACGAAGGAGTTTTGCCGCTCCTGTGTCACTTGCCAAGCCAGTGGTAAGTCAGGTGGCACGACAAAGGCCCCCCTCATACCACTACCAGTGGTGGGGGTACCCTTTGAACGAGTGGGGATCGACATTGTCGGACCAATGGAACCCCAGACAGCATCAGGGCACAAGTTTATACTGGTGGTGGTGGACCACGCCACCAGGTATCCTGAAGCTATTCCCCTTAGGACCACTACGGCACCTGTGGTGGCACGGGCCCTACTTGGAGTGTTCTCCAGAGTGGGCTTCCCTAAGGAGGTCGTCTCAGACAGAGGTGCAAACTTCATGTCGGGATATCTGACTGCTATGTGGAAGGAATGTGGTGTCAACTACAAGTTCACCACACCCTATCACCCACAATGCAATGGGCTGGTTGAGAGATTCAACCGGACCCTAAAAGGGATGATTCACGGACTACCTGAAAAGCTTCGGCGGAGATGGGATGTCCTGATACCCTGCCTCTTGTTCGCCTACAGAGAGGTCCCGCAGAAGGGGGTTGGCTACAGCCCTTTTGAGCTTCTGTTCGGACATCCTGTAAGGGGACCCCTTTGTTTGGTAAAGGAAGGATGGGAGAGACCTCTCAGAAAGCCGGCATCAAACATTGTGGACTATGTGCTCGGTCTCCGCTCGCGGATGGCGGAGTACATGGAAAAGGCGTCTAAAAACCTTGAGGCGAGCCAAGAATTACAGAAAGCTTGGCACGACCAAAAGGCTGTCCTGACTGTGTACCAGCCTGGACAGAAGGTGTGGGTGCTGGAGCCAGTGGCCCCAGCAGCACTCAAAGACAAATGGTCTGGGCCCCACACGATCATTGAGCAAAAGGGAGAGGTCACCTACTTGGTAGACCTGGGAACTCCCCGGAGCCCCCACAGGGTGCTCCATGTAAACAGGCTCAAGGCATATGTCGACAGGGAGGGCATGGGCTTGCTCATGGCCACAGATGAGGGACAGGAGGAGGAGAGTGACCCTCTCCCAGACCTGCTCTCTCAGAACCCTGACGATGGATCAGTAGATGGTGTTGTCTTTTGTGGCAGCCTCTCTGGACATCAACAAGAGGATTGTAAACAGGTTCTTCAATCCTTTCGACATATGTTCTCTCTGACACCCAGTCAGACCAAGTGGTGTACCCACGAGGTCGACACTGGGGACAGTCTGCCCGTAAAGAGTAAAATCTATCGGCAACCTGATCATGTCAGAGACTGCATCAAGACAGAGGTGCAGAAAATGTTGGAGCTGGGAGTCATTGAACCCTCGGACAGCCCCTGGGCTAGTCCCGTAGTGCTCGTGCCGAAACCTCACACCCAGGGCGGTA